>NC_140421.1:73684493-74884493 GCF_965140295.1 Lepidochelys olivacea | reverse complement strand
AAATTTCAGGCGGCTTGGGAGAAACCAGGAAGCCTGTGTGGCAACTGTTTGAGCTCCTGTCCCTTGCTCAGCCAGCCTGAGCGCTCCGAAAGGACAGCAGGAAGGGAGAGGCAGAGAGCGGAAGCATCGATTTACAGCACTGAAGTCGAGCGGCAATGCTACAGACGGGTGGGGTTCTGGTGCGCAGGCACAAGGGATATGGAGAACAGTGATATGGCACGGAAGAGAAACACAGGGGCTTCCACGTCACTCAGTGAGTGGCGTTATGTGAGAATGGGGTGATTCAGAAGGCAGCTAGGTGCCTAACTCCTATTGAAAGTCTATGGGAGTTAGGTGCCTAACTGCCACCTGGGCCTTAGAAACTCAGAGTGAGGAGTTTCAGAGCCCGCTGTCCGTACTGATTCGCAAAGCGGCACTCCTCACCCACACAGAATACACTAACAGTCGAGATGTGCTGGACAAAACCCTATTTCCTGCCCTTTCCCTAGTGTTTTGAAGGAGCCTTGAATGGCAGATTTGTTGTCTAAACCATCCAATTTTTTAGCAACCAAAACTGAAGGCCCTCTCTCCCCTCAAAAATCAAATAAAATTGAAGAATGATTTGGATGAAAACAGGAGGAAAAATAATTTGTGTCAAACTTTTTCCCTAGAGAAAATATTCATTTTCCAACCAGGTCTAAGGCCATCTTGTATCCCCCATTTGTAAAAAGAAAGAAAATCAAAATAATTTGGTTTATGTCTCTGTAAGTTCCTATATGCATAATTACAAAAAGGCTCTGGTTCTAAGTCGTGTTATGCTTTGCAAAGCAGGGAAGAAAGCAATCTATTCCTGCTGTTGGTTACAATCATCTGCTCTTTTGCTATGTAGTTTTTGGCTAGTTTAATCTTTGTATAAACTGGAGAGGAGAAGCCCCTGCGATCCTGCTGCCATCACCACCTGACAGCTTGAGTGCAGCTCTGGAAACTGAATCCACAGGCTGCTTGGGAATTGATAACCGAAGCTGTCAGAACCAGAGACAGCTTCAAAAGCTTGGTGTTACAGTAAGAACTTCATTCGACTCCCAGCTTTGTCTTGCTCGCGCCATTGCCTGTTGTATTCTATAGACTTTCTTCTTCCTTTTATACTATACCCCTCCAAAATGTACCAGAAAGCACCGCAAAAGCTTCTGATAGCAGCATGCATTGTGTGTGAGGAAAAAAGATGATGTAATCAGGGGTTTTTGCTAGGATGTATTCTTCCTCAATATGCAAATGTAACTGCCATTAACAACCACTGGAAGCAACTGCAAGAGCTATGTTTTTAAAAGCACAGTTGTTTTGAGGAAAGTTACTGATTAAGGCCCAGGAGTTGTCTGAGAGAGACCCAGCTGGCTTCAAGCGAGGAAAACGAGAACAGACTTCTGTCCTCTGTGTTTTACTCAAATTCAGAAGGATGCCTGCATGTGAAAGAAATACCAACGTGTTGTTCATATCCCTCACATTGAGGGTGAACTACTATGGCGGGACATTTAATAACTCGGCTTTGAATGGTCACTTTGGAGCAATTGTTTCCTTGGCCCATGCTCATTTCAGCTGGAGCAGCGGACGAGCAGTGTTCACCCATCTGCACCAGAGATGAAGCCTGCTTTTTACACACCTCTCATTCTTTCCCATTCAATTATCCCAATGAACACAAGTATGGAGTAAGTATTAAAACACAAATATGGAGTAAAACTTGCAAGTAGGATGGGTCTGAAAAGGGGAAGATTTTTGCAAAAAAGGGGGTCCTCCCCCTCCTTTTCATTTGAAAAATTTTGAAACTCAAACTTTTTGCAAACAGTTCTTGTTTCAGTACTTCAGCTGTGCCCTCTGCTCCTTATGCCCCTCCCCAGACTTTACCCTGGCCAGTTCCCTGTCTTTTTCCTATTGTACCATAAACTTAGGTTTAGAGCAGGGAGTTTGATTTCTGGTGGTGAGGCTTAGTCTTCCAATAGCATCTGAGAGCTCTGAGCATTTACCAACAAGCTGTGCTCTATTGCATTTGAATTTCTGGTGATGTGAGGTTTAGCTGTGAAAAGTTTCCTGGCTAAAACTTTCCTGGTTGAAAATAAATGCAAAATGGATAGCGCATTAATTTCCTTAACAGCATCCAGAGTAAGGGAAGCAACCCCAGAAAACAACTGTGATGGCCATTTCCAACTGGAAAACTGAAAAGAGCCATTGCACTTCAAAGGGAAAAAAAACAGGCACAAAAACTAAGGTTTCCTATATGGTGATGAACAGAGATAAGAATGGATTGGACTCTCTATTGCTATGCAAAGTGTAGATGCACTCTGGAAAGTAACTCGGTCAAAATTGTATCATGAGCTTTTGTATACATTCTCCATTCATTATTTTTAGATAAGATTTCCCAAGTTTACAAATGTAAAAGATTTTTTTTCACCCTAACTGCTAGACCTACAAACCTACAAAGCATCCCTATTCAAGAAGGAGTCTTAGATATGGATTTCATTTCAAACATGTCTGAAGTTAAGCATGTTCTTAAGTACTTCTCTCAGTAGGGATGTACCTAAACTTGTGCTTACAGGCTTTTCTGAATCAGGCTGTAAACTCAAATCGAAGATGGCTTCTCTCTGACTCAAACCTTACCAACAATAATGATTCTGTAATAAGCATGTAACAGTTATTACAGCTTATTAACAATTCTATTGATGATGCATTAGGGACAGAACACAGAATCTGCAATTATGAGGATAATGGAGGATGCATCCAGTATATATTGAGGGGAAACATTTTCCACACATTCCTCTTATAAAGCATGTTAATAAAATACACTGTAGGTAAAATGTGTGGGGAATTAACTTGGCTTCAACTGCACACATCAAAGTGTATTTATATTTATCAAGGGCTATTTTATACTCCCTGGCCCCCTTTCTTCAAACTGTGATTTTGCTAGCTATAGCCTAGCATCGAAAATTAATTATAACCAGTGCGGGTTATAATGGCACACTGTACCAATCTGAAAAACCTTGTTTCCCTGAGTTATTAGGCACAATACGGTACTTTTTTTTCAAATTGATGAGTGATTTTGGATGTTCAGGACTAAAAAAAAAATCAAGCCCCTTATGTTTTCTCCCTTGAAAGTTTAGGCCAATGTGCAGTAGTAGGAGCCTTATACACTGTGGGTTACTACTACACAAAACTTCATAGACAAAAGATCTAAATAGCTGGATATTTCTAGTTAGAATTCTGGTCTGAATATGCCTTGGCTCATTACCAGATCCTTCTGTGCTTACCCTTTATTTATTTGTCGAGCAGAGCGTTTCTGGGTACTGTTTCTCTTCTTGAAGCAAGGGAAGCAGGAACCATCCACGTTGCTCCCTGATTGAGCTCAGCAGTAAATGGGCCTGCAGTTGATCAGTTTTAGCCCCACTAATTAACTGTTATTACAGTAAAGTGCTTTGTGGGATTATGGAGACCATCCAGGCAGCTCTCTGACAAGGCACGGAGCCTCCACCACAAAGGAAACTCAAACCAAACAGCACAGCATTCTCTGGCAGAGAGCTGAGGGTTGTGTTATTTTTATTTTTTTTTAAGGAATCTTTACAAATTTTATTGAAACTAAAAGCAGTAAAATAAGGCAACAGTGGAGCATTTCCAGGCATCATGGGTAACTTTTTCCAAAGTGCTTCATGACTTATTAGGCTAGGTTCCTAACTCACTTAGGCACTTTTGAAAATGTTAACCATGCCTATACAGCTGCAGAATTTTCAAAGGCAACAGAGGGAGTTAAGCACTCAATTAATTCAAGAGGAGTTACATGCCTAACTCCCTTAGGATCTTTGGAAAATCCCCGCCTAAGATTTATTTTAACTGGAGTTACCAGTTAGCCTTTCATGCCACCCAGATTGTTTGCTCATTGATCCATAGCACACAATTCATAGATGCCTAGGAGAGTTAAACGATTTCATGGTACCGTTTGTCCTTCTCATCAGTTTCTTGTGATTACAGAAAGCTGGGCCCAAACCAGACCATTGGATTCAAATCTCCCCAGTTTTGGGCCCTTCAGATCTGGATCAAAACTTCTCAGCTCAGGCCCATCTCTATATACAATGTGGTATGTAGTATATCCCAGCAGAGTAGTGCGGGGCCAAGATTAAATTTGCATCTACAGGACTGTTCTAATAATCCTGCATCACTAGTTCATTAGGCACAAGCCTAATTCCATAGGACGGTAGCCCTTCTGTGAACTGCAGCAAACAGGGCCGGGTTCACTTGGGATCCTTCAGAAAATGTAAACAACATTGGCTAAACCCTGACCCAGAAGTCCAGGAAACTAGATCCATCTCCCTGGGTGCCCTTGACAGGCAACACTTCCCCACTCACAAGCACTGTGTCCAGGTGTTTACACCAGAGAGAACTTTATGGGGGTGGGAAGTGGGGGGAGAAAAAGTTGAGAACAGAATAAACTTGGGAAGCCAGCAATTAATGGGTTAACAAATACTCCCATATAAAACTCCCACCCCCCGCTTGGATGTTTTTGCAATAGTCCCAACCTCAGTCTTCCATGGGCTCTTCTGCTCTAGTCACTTCCCTTCCCCCTGGCCCCCACTCTCAGTTTGTTGTTCAGGGTGAACAGAGCCCAAGGACCATAGCAGATCAGTACAGCTTCAGCTGCTTTAGGGGCTCTGCCATCTGACCCAGCTAAAGTGCCTTCAATTTTAATTTCTGGTTAGTGGGGGGGGGGGTTACCTCAGAAGCTGTCAGATAGCTTTAAGAGAGTAGACAGGGCTAAAATAGCAGGCAGCTGTAGAGAACACTAGCTATCTCTGTACTGAGTGTTCAGAGAAATCAATGACAGACTCCTCACTCCCAGAGACATGCTCCCAACCCAAACAGGAACATCTCTTTTCCCTTTTAGCCCTCTCGCCAAGCTCCCTTACCCCACTGTGCCTGACTGCTGTCAAGGGCAAGGTGACCGCTCACCACAGGCACATTTGGTGCACTTCTATCATCCCTTCATTTCCCAACAGGGGCAACAGCATTTTATTGCTCCCAGGCTCAAAACTTCACTGTATGTTAACCAAAATGTCCCAAACTGTCACATAGCTGAAATGCAAATGAGGTGTGGCTCATTCAGTCATTTCCCCTTGTTTCCCACAGATGGCAGCAGACAGCTCCCTTCCCAGTATAGCCCCTGCTCATCTGGAGTTCTCAAGCGGCTCTGGGCTGCTCCTCTCCCAGTACACCAACAGGTGTTAACAGTGGGCTACCTACGGTCTTGGGCTTCAGGTCACAGGGCTTACAAGAATAAGAAATGGAATAGACAGGACTGCTGGGAAAGCTGATCATTCATTTCTGAGTGCATCCCATCCCTCCATGCAGTACAGTATTTTGCAGCACTCACCAAAATTTTGTGCCTGTTTTTCCCATATTTTGTCCCATATTTTGACCTTTCCTTCTGCTCCGTGCTCCACTTTGCAAACCCTCTCTGCCTGCTGGGGGAAGTCTAGCATTGTGTGTGGTGAGGATGGTCTCCTTCCTTGAAGAGGAGTGTATCTGCCAGATTTGTGTCAATATTTTAACTACTTAGGTCCCATTGACTTAACACAGACTGTTAACATGCTTAAAGTTCCACGTGTGCTTAAGAGCCTTCCTGAACCAGGCAATATATCCTAAGATACAAAAGAATGTCAGTTGGTCTCTTTGGAAGCATTGAGCAAAGTCTAGGGAAGGAAGCGGGGCGCTGAGTCTGGAGGAGGGAACTGTATGGGTAAGATGAAAGCATTAGCCCGAGTCAGTGAGCATTCATGGACCTCCCTGAATCACATCGCCGAGTTCTGGTTTCCACTCTTAGGCCACCACACCTGTCTTCCAGCTGCGAGTTCTGGCCTTTTCAGAACTGCAGATGCCACACACAAGAAGGGGAGACTTAACAGAAATGGTAGCTGCTGATTTAGAAAGGACAAAAGCAGGCAGTTGAAATCATGATGGTCTTCAAGTGACCAGTCCGGCTGGGGTTGTTAAAGGAGCCTAGTGCATGTGGTCAACCCTGTGGTAAAATGTAATGAAGAGTTCCTGTGGGAAAATCAATATGACAAGGAAGAGCACGTGTTTTAAAACCAGTGGGAATTAATTATTAGTTGGTCACTGGCAATCCCGGGCATGAAAAAGCCACCAGAAACTGAGGATTCTCTCTGTTTCCCACAGAGTCAAAGGTTTTCTATTGCAGCCCACGCTAGCTCTGCACTTGTGTCACTAAGGGCTCAGGAAGCAGAGCCATGTTTTGAAGATAAACTGCTGGGATGTTCCATTTATTGAATCAGTAACATATTATTGCACCGAGCAGGGCAAGGAAAATGCAGCATTCTGTGTCCGAACCCTGGGGAAATGAATGTAACGTCTGAAGCGTGTGCAGAACCTTGGGAATCTTACTGTCTCATTCATGGAGAATCAGCCACCTGTGGGTTGAGCTTTACAAATGCAGCAATGATTGTGGAGATTTCTAGGGAGGAGTTTTATGCATTTGACTTTTTCTAATTTTTTTGCACATTTTACATGACTTTTCCATGTTTTTAAACTGAACTGCTCCCCTCTCAGAATGGGACAGCTTACTGTGGTTTTCTGCTTGCGGCTCTTGAAAAGGCAGCATGGCATCCAAATTACTGCAGGCCAAATGTTCCTTTCTGAGTGAATGGAAACGAAAAAGGCACGTGGCCCAGGCTGAGCTAAGCCTCGGTTGGTATGTCTACACGGCACATTAAGCTCAGACCTCTGGCTCAGGTTTGAACCTAAGCCCACCCGTTTGTCGAGCTGTTGGCAGCAACTGCAGCTCCTCCTGGGGTCAGTAGAGAGCACTGTGACACACGGCTTCGGCAGGGCCGAGGGCCGAGCACGTGACCAGCAGGTCTGCACAGTACGGCGTGTATCTCAGCAAGGGGGCACAGACAAGTAGTGCTGTCCACGCAATGTAGTCGCCTGGCCTGTGGCAGCACCCCTTTACGTGTGTCTGAGGGACAGGCTGCCCCCTGCACCTTCTCCCCTGGTTGTCAGAGACAGGGCCAAAGACTCAGTCAGTGGCCCCAAGTTCTGTGTCATGCTCTGTCACTGACTCAGTGTGTGACCTTGGGCACATCACTTCACCTCTCTCTGCCTCAGTTTCCCCATCATGTAGATGATTATATTTACTCTTCTCTGTGAAAGGCTTTGAGCCCCTTCCCTGCTGCTGGCAAGACAGAGCGGTGGCTGGGCTGAATTCCCTGGGCCTCTCTTCTGCACTGGGCCAAATCCACACATCATATTTTATGAGATAAGTGTGAGTACGTGAGACAATGTGTGAGCCTCACACTTCAGGCATGAGGCTTGAGGTTTCTGTGCATCTATGGGGAAAACCCCTGTAAGGGATGATTTGCCCGTAGATGCAATATTAAATGGCCACTGTGGAACACTATGGAAGATACTGGTATCATGGCTATTGTCATCACGTTTCTATGTCTGGCTGCCAGTCCTCATTTATGCCCAAGTCTGCTAGCACTTCTGACCAGACATAGGACGTATGATTATGAGCAGTCCTACTGAAGCCAATGGGACTCCTCCCAGGAGTAAGTGGTACACGTTCCCCAAGGGAAACCATTTTCAATGCACAGCTACAAAGGAACCTTATTGGTCCTACAAAATCTGGGATCTATCCCAAATATTCCTGAGTGCCATCTGGTGGCACCTCCTCTATCGCGAAGTTACACGTACACGGACAGACAGCAGGATCAGAACACCAAGCACAACGCTTGAGAGCAAGTGTATGCATGTTTTGGGGCCACTGTCAGTAGAGAGGGCATTCAGTGATTTTTTTAATTAATAGGCTTTAATTTTACTGAGCTGTAAAGCTGGTTAATTTAAAACCATGCCACATGGATGAAATGAAGTTTTAACAGGAACCATCATGTCTGACTGAGTGGGAGATTTGCACGGATATCTCCCATTAGTGCTAATGTGAGTCATGTGTGTGCCTCTGTGGGGTGAGAGTATACCTCAGAAGGGTTCAATTAAAGAATAATTGGGATGAAAAAGAAACAGGAGCCTCGGGTGCAGATCAGGGCTGGAAGAACCCAGTTAAGATAAACAAGAAACTCTCTATCTAACCCCCCTGTCAACCTCCGAATATTCAATAGGTTCCCAACACTCCAGATGACAGTTGCTCTATTGATGCTCATTTTAACCTCCCTCCGCACTTCTGGGGTCAGGCCAACACCTACCTATTGTTATTATTTATCACTTGTACTGTGGTAGCATCTAGTGGCCGCAATCATAAACCTCTCTGCTAAGTACACACCCTACACACACACACACACACACAAAAGTTCTTGCCCCAAGGAGCTTACAATCTAAATGTAAGATTGGAGACAAGAGATGGATACAACAGAAAGATGGGGGAACACAAGAAGACAATGAGGCAAAACTGGTCAGCATGAGAAGCAGTGGTCTCAGCACAACAGCTGCCTCACCTCTCTCAAGTTTTTTGTAGGCATCGCAGCAAAGGAGAGTTTTAAAAAGGGGGCTGAAGGAGGACAATGAGTTTAGCAGCCAAGGTCCATTCTCACGGTCCATTCTCCCAAGGTCCATTCTGGAAGCAGTCTCATATAAAAGCAATACCATGTTCCCTAAACATTTCCAAGAACTAAGATATCCCCAGTTATTATTTGAAGTATTATAGTAACAACTGGAGGCCCCCACCTGAGATTACAGCCCAGTTGTGCCAGGTGCTGGACAGACACACAGTAAGACACACTCCGTGTGCCAAAGAGTTTACAATCTACTAGACATGACAGATAAAAGGACATATTTAGATGGGGACTATGGCACAGAGAAATGAATATGGGATTTTCAAAAGCGTGAGGCACGTAATGCCAGTGGTAGGCGCTTTTGAGAACCCCACGCTACGTGACTTGCCCAAGTCTTAAGCAGAGCCAAGAGCTGATCCCAAACCTCCTGAGACCTCGTTCACTGCCTTAAGTGCAAGATCATCCTTCCTGTCAGTGTTTAAGGAAGGTTCAACTACGCATTCAGACTTGGGTATTTGCTGTATCTGACTCCCACAATGAGTTCTTTGAGAGTTACCTATCACTAGCAAAAAGGACTGTTGTATGCACAGGTTTGCAGACCTGCTCAGGATATTCAGACTGCCTTGTATCCGTTTCAGGAGGACCCCACCTGGTCAGTGTATTTGCACACAGTCAACCTGAGCTGCTGCACCTGGTCCTCCCACTGGCACATATACGATACAGTCAAGACAAACCAAATTACTAGGCAAGATTTTGATCAAAAAGGGATTTCAATGAAATTCCTGACACAGCTTCAACTCAGCAATGGGGGATTGTTCTTCAGGATTATCCTCCTTATGCCTATTACACCCATTTCTTTAGTTTAGACTTCAGCAAGGGGAGTTGCATTGCCTCTGGGTTCAAGCCCTCGTTGGAGAGTAATCCCAGAATCCAAATCCTTGCTATGAGAATAGCCCTTTTGAAGTCAATGAGACTACTCAAGTGAGTCAAGTCAGCAGGAGTTGGCCCTCTGCAGCTAAAATTCAGCAAAACGACTGGTAATCTGGATTCCCTCCTTTGAAAGCATATGATACCAGGAGAGAACATGAGAACTCCAGTAGGCCCAGAAGAGAGTTATTATTTGGGTTACTGCATACTAAGGCCATAAAGGGTCTAGGAAAACAAGGCATATAGCCCCCTAGAGGCCTGGGCAGTAAAAATAGAAGACTTTGCTTTCTTATCACCTCAGTTGAATCCAAGAAGGTGCCAGCCTATAACATATTCAAACACACATTCAAACCGGCTCATCCCTGAAATAAAATCTAACTGTTAAAGGAAGGGAGGGCCTACCGCGCCCCACGCCACAAACATTTGCCCTGCAAAATATGCCGTTCCCAAGAGGGACCACAAAACAGACCCAAACTGGAAAAAGGAGACGTCGACAGCCAAATTAATTAATCCTCCCCAAGAACAAATTCCTAGTAAATGCTGTAACGAGCCAGCTAAGCATGTTGTCTATAGAGGAAATCATTAAAAAAAATTGTTACAAAACAGATTCTCTTGCAAAGTCCTTACTCAAGAGCTCCAACTCTGCAATAACTGCTGGCTTGTACAATAAGAAAGGTACCTCTGGATTTATCTTTCACCCAACACTTCCCTCATTGCCAAGTATTTTCAAACCTCACAGCAATATCCTTCAGATGTCTCCCAGACTCTTGATTCCGCCCTTCCCCCAACTCTACAATTAGGCAGGCAGAAACCTAGGTTCCCTTCACCCTGGAGCAAAACTCCATCTGACAGCTTCTCCATCTGTTTACATCTAAGAGTTCCCCAGTGGAGAAACCAGGTGTCCTATCTGAACGCACACATGCAGTCAGCCACCACGCTTTTAAAACCAAATATAAAATAAAACCAACACTGTTAGCAGCAATCCATCAGGTGTTATATACCTCATCGCCTGTGGAAAATGGCTTCAATATGTGCAACAGACATGAAGCTGTCTGATCCAAAGGCTCCACAGCTCAAAGTCTATAAAAAGAACCTTCCCCCCACCCACTGCAGGCCGAAAAAGGGATGTACCTGTTTTCATTCACTTTAACGTGCCTGACCTTTCGCTGGAGATTGTTTCACTTGCTATCATCGTTGAAAGGGACTGGCAGAGCTGGGGCTGCAGAATGAGAAAAGTACCAGATTCATTGGAGAGTCAAACTGGAACCATATGGATGAAACGCATTACAGACAGTTTATGAAAAACTCCAAATTAGTTTCACTGCTGTGTAAGGGTGAACCTTAACCCCTCTTTTCATTTCTCTCAGTATTTTTTTCTATTGCTCTAACATCATATTCTTCCTTCGACCATGAGCTCTTTTACTGCTGAACATAACAAGCCTTTCGCCAGAGATTCCTCAGAGATGCCTCAAGTTCTTAAGCCCAATGTTGTTTTGAGGTGACATGATTGCTACTCTCCCCCCTGTGTGATCATTTGATTTCCTCTACTTTCCCTGTAACTGCTAGTTTTAAGTCTTAAAAAGTTGCAAAGGGAAAGAAAAAATAGAAAGACCGGTTTTCTTCTGCCTCATGTTCCTTTCCAGCATAGTGCAGCTAGCGTGCAAACTATCAATAATGATAACATCCACTTATACAAAAATATAACATATCCCCTCACATATACTAGTGTAACAGCGAAGAAACTCCATTAGATTTACTCCAGATTTAAACTGATGGAATAGAGCAGATTTCAGTTTAAGCAGCTGTACAAGTATAACTGGTTACACAACAACATTTCCCTGCAGAATATTTATTAATAGTGATGTTGTGAAAGGTGGAAGGAATCCAGCTTGACTCTCAGATCCCAGGGTTAGTGTGCAGAGCTGGCAGTTAGAAAAATCATCCTTTTTCTTAGAAACTCAGCAAATGTGACGGGGAATCATTGACAGCCCCATCATGGACTCCTGAGAAACCCTTTAGAGACAACTTTTGAAGATTTTAAGTGGGGAAGAAACCTTCAAAGAATATGGATGTTGCAAAAAATCACCGGTGTCAGGAAAGCTGGGAATGTAATGTTTAGGTTACATTTTAACAAAAGAGAAAATAAGGAAACTATACAGTATGGACTCATTTATTGGGCTTCAGTTCCAACAGCAGATGAGGAACTTAGGTCTGTGTGGCTCCTTTTGGGGCTCCCAACTGACCATGTAGGCATAATACACGGACCTTTCCAGGCATCTTTATATAGAACTATGACAAGAAGGAGCAGTCAAACAGTCCGGGGCAGGCTTTTCTGCTTTCTTAGGTGCCAGGTGGATGGGATTTCATAGGCCAAATGCAGGCATTCAGTGTCACTATGGTATGCATTAGTTATGAGAAATCGGGTACATACCAGTTCATAAGGCTCTAGTTTAATGACCAGAAAGCCTTGCTTGAGCTGAAAATGGGAAATGTTAGTAGCTGAATGGGGTTTACAGTCTCCCATTTATCACAGCATCAGCATCTTTCTCACAGATATGTCTAAAGGAATCCTCCATCCACTACTCCACTGTCCCAGTAGACAATCTAACAACTTTCCCAGGATTGGACACCATTTGGGGTCCCAGAGAAGAGGAGAAATTTACTCAGGCTCAGCCATCTCCAACACATGTTCATAGGCCTCATTTTCAGGCATTTTGGAGTTCGGCTCAGGAAAAAAAGGGATGATCTCACATTTTCCTATCTCCTAAAGGCCATTTCCAATGTGCCTCTAACTTTTCTGAAATGCCTACTCTGGCATTGTCTATTTTAGACACTTATATAGGCCCCTTCCCTGTATCTGAGCACCTCACAATGTTTAACACCCCCGTAAGCCAGGGTACTGCTATCATCCGATTTTGCAGATGGTGAACTGAGACACAGAGAGACTAAGTGTTGTGCCCAAGACCTCAGAGGAAGCCTGCTGTGGAGCAGGGAATGGAATACAGGCCCCTCAAGTCACAGGCTAGCACCCTAACTATTGGACCATTCTTTCTCTCTTCAGTCTCATAAGAGCTAGGCTGTGCACAAATTTCAGGCTGATTTGTTTCAACTTCGGTGAATTTAGGTTAAGGAGTCAAAGTCAAAGTCTAGCTTCTGCTGGAGACAACAATACTAACCTCCTTTGTAAAGTGCTTCGAGATTTACCGATGAAAAGCGCTAGATAAGAACTCATGCTATTATTATTATTACCTCAGCAATAGAGACCAGCATCTCTGAGAGTTAAATATTTAAAGGACACGGGTAGGAAAGTTAGAGAGAGGCATGGTCTGTGTGTATGCGCGTGCGGGGCGGGGGGGGGGGGTAATATCTTGTATTGGACCAACTTCTGTTGACGAGAGAAACAAGCTTTCAAGCTTACACAGAGCTCTTCTTCAGGTCTGGGAGACCTACTCAGAGTGTCACAGCTACATACAAGATGGAACAGACTGTTTAGCATAAGTAGTTAGGAAGGTGTCTTTCACAACTCTTACACGACTTTCACTGTTTGCAATAGGCCCTTTGACGCCTGCAGCTTGAACCTTACCGCATGTTTTCTGTTAGTGACCATTTTCTTTCTTCATCATGAGTACTCTCACTGGCTTTTGGGCTGCTTATGAGTGTGGGATTTTAAAGCGCATTCAAGTAATCGGCTTAAGAGGGGAAAATCGTACCTGACTAAAGCTGCTCCCTCCCAAAAAAGGGGTGGCATAAATTTTGGCTGCCTCATCCTTCACAGTATCCCTTTAAAATGCACAGAGGCTTTCAAGCGGCAAAGAGAGGCTTTCAAGTCAACTCCAACTTCTACAATTTCATTATTTAATCATCAGGTGCCCTTGGCAAGTTTTTATCTACTAGGCTATCCTAGAGTGGGAACAGGAAAGCATTCAAAAACAAACTGCCAGCCCTGTACATTAAAGACCTGCAATTAAAAGGCATATGCAATGTGCCACCATTCAATACTTTCATGGACTCTTAGATAGCATTTCCATCAGGAGTCCTGCAGGGTGGATAGAAGTCTATAACGTAGATAGAAAGCTGGCTAGATCATTGGGCTCAACGGGTAGTGATCAACGGCTTGATGTCTAGTTGGCAGCCAGTATCAAGCGGAGTGCCCGAGGATTGGTCCTGGGGTGAGTTTTGTTCAACATCTTAATTAATGATCTGTAGGATGGGGTGGACTGCACCCTCAGCAAGTTTGTGGATGACACTAAACTGGGAGGAGAGGTAGATACGCTGGAGCATAGGGATAGAATACAGAGGGACCTAGACAAATTGGAGGAGTGGGCCAAAAGAAATCTGATGAGGTTCAACAAGGACAAGTGCAGAGTCCTGCACTTAGGACGGAAGAATCCCATGCACTGCTACAGACTAGGGACCGAATGGCTAGGCAGCAGTTCTGCAGAAAAGGACCTAGGGGTTACAGTGGACGAGAAGCTGGATATAGAATCAATCATAGAATCGTAGACTATCAGGGTTGGAAGGGACCTCAGGACGTCATCTAGTCCAACCCCCTGCTCAAAAGCAGGACCCATCCCCAATTAAATCATCCCAGCCAGGGCTTTGTCAAGCCTGACCTTAAAAACTTCTAAGGAAGGAGGTTCCACCACCTCCCTAGGCAATGCATTCCAGTGTTTCACCACTCTCCTAGTGAAAAAGTTTTTCCTAATATCCAACCTAAACCTCCCGCACTGCAACTTGAGACCATTACTCCTTGTCCTGTCCTCTTCCACCACTGAGAATAGTCTAGAACCATCCTCTCTGGAACCACCTCTCAGGTAGTTGAAAGCAGCTATCAAATCCCCCCTCATTCTTCTCTTCCGCAGACTAAACAATCCCCGTTCCCTCAGCCTCTCCTCATAAGTCATGTGTTCCAGACCCCTAATCATTTTTGTTGCCCTTCGCTGGACTCTTTCCAATTTATCCACATCCTTCTTGTAGTGTGGGGCCCAAAACTGGACACAGTACTCCAGATGAGGCCTCACCAATGTCGAATAGAGGGGGACGATCACGTCCCTCAATCTGCTCGCTATGCCCCTACATATACATCCCAAAATGCCATTGGCCTTCTTGGCAACAAGGGCACACGGCTGACTCATATCCAGCTTCTTTTCCACTGTCACCCCTAGGTCCTTTTCCGCAGAACTGCTGCCTAGCCATTCGGTCCCTAGTCTGTAGCTGTGCATTGGGTTCTTCCGTCCTAAGTGCAGGACCCTGCACTTATCCTTGTTGAACCTCATCAGATTTCTTTTGGCCCAATCCTCCAATTTGTCTAGGTCCCTCTGTATCCTATCCCTGCCCTCCACTGTATCTACCACTCCTCCTAGTTTAGTATCATCCGCAAATTTGCTGAGAGTGCAATCCACACCATCCTCCAGATCATTTATGAAGATATTGAACAAAACCGGCCCCAGGACCGACCCCTCCCTAACCACCTCTTTTTCCACAGAGGGCTGGCCACCTACTCCCCATGCTGTATTGCCCAACGCAGCAGTCTGGGACCTGACCTTGTTCGTGAAGACAGAGCCAAAGAAAGCATTGAGTACATTAGCTTTTTCCACATCCTCTGTCACTAGGTTGCCTCCCTCATTCAGTAAGGGGCCCACACTTTCCTTGGCTTTCTTCTTGTTGCCAACATACCTGAAGAAACCCTTCTTGTTACTCTTAACATCTCTTGCTAGCTGCAGCTCCAGGTGTGATTTGGCCCTCCTGATTTCACTCCTACATGCCCGAGCAGCATTTTTATACTATCCATCTGTCCCACCACAGCTCTAGTATGACTATTATTATTGCTGTAGCTTTTGAAGACCTTAGACTGGGCCCCATTGTGCTAGGCACAATACAAACACATAGTTAATGACAGCCCCCACCCCAAAGACATGGCACAATAAGACTGGGACTTTTCAGCTTGGAAAAGAGATGACAAGGAGGGATATGATAGAGGTTCATACAATCATGACTGGTGTGTAAATCAGTAAATCAGGAAGTGTTATTTACTCCTTCTCATAACAAAAGAGCCAGGGGTCACCCAATGAAATTAATTGGCAGGAGGTTTAAAACAAACAAAAGGAAGTATTTTTTCACATGACGCACAGTCAATCTGTGGAACTCTTTGCCAGATGATGTTGTGAAGGCCCAGACTATAACATGGTCCAAAAAAAGAACTAGATAAGTTCCTGGAGGATAGGTCCATCAATGGCTATTAGCCACGATGGGCAGGGATGGTATCCTTGGCCTAGCCTGTTTGACAGAGGCTGGGAATGGGCGAAAGGATGGATCACTTGATGATAACCTGTTCTGTTCATTCCCTCTGAAGCACCTGGCACTGGCCTCTGTCAGAAGACAGGATACTGGGCTAGACAGACCTTTGGTCTGACACAGGATGGCCATTATTATGTTCATGTGGATGAGACAAACAAGCAAGTCGGTGTGTGATCTGGATTCAATAAAATACCATAGAGAGCATTTCATTATTTATGCTTTCATTTCTTAATTAGGGAGGTTTTTCCATCAGCTCTTTTTTTCCCCACCTGTCTTTTATTTTAATTCTGGCTCTTTATGGCCTCTCCTCCCAGCTGCTTACTATTATCACCTTCAGCTCTAAGCCTCTCCTTAACTGCTCACATAATCACCCCTTTATTTGGGAACCTGGATTTGTAGCCTTTGATCCACAGGTTGTCTTTGTACCTCCTGATAGCTTCTTCTCCCGCTGTATTCAGCTCAGTCCTCCATTGCCAGATTGCTTTTGTCTTTCTGACCCTGCCTTCTGATATTTCGGTATCAGAAAGGAGCAAATAATTAGGAAAAATAGTATATATGGTTGATACAGCCTCATTCTGGTCATGCAATATCGATGGGACAATCACAATTTCCTCGTGTCTGAGTAGCAGCCATGTTAGTTGGTATTCGCAAAAAGAACAGGAGGACTTGGGGCACCTTAGAGACTAACCAATTTATCTGAGCATAAGCTTTCGTGAGCTACAGCTCACTTTATCGGATGCATTCAGTGGAAAATACAGTGGGGAGATTTATATACACAGAGAACATGAAACAATGGGTGTTACCATACACACTGTAACCACAGTGATCACTTAAGGTGAGCTATTACCAGCAGGAGAGCGGGGGGCGGGGGGGGGGGTGGAGAGGGGAGAAAACCTTTTGTAGTGATAATCAAGATGGGCCATTTCCAGCAGTTAACAAGAACGTCTGAGGAACAGTGGGGGGTGGAGGTAGGGATAAACATGGGAAATAGTTTTACTTTGTGTAATGACCCATCCACTCCCAGTCTCTATTCAAGCCTAAGTTAATTGTATCCAGTTTGCAAATTAATTCCAATTCAGCAGTCTCTCGTTGGAGTCTGTTTTTGAACATTTGCACCCTGACAGCAGGATTGTCTGGCTATGTAGACTCCCTCCTCATGCCCTACGCTACCGGCACTCCCAGCTATCTTCGAGACACCACTGACTTCCTGAGGAAACTACAATCCATCGGTGATCTTTCTGAAAACACCATCCTGGCCACTATGGATGTAGAAGCCCTCTACACCAACATTCCACACAAAGTTGGACTACAAGCCGTCAGGAACAGTATCCCTGATAATGTCACGGCAAACCTGGTGGCTGAACTTTGTGACTTTATCCTCACCCACAACTATTTCATATGTGGGGACAATGTATACCTTCAAATCAGCGGCACTGCTATGGGTACCCGCATGGCCCCACAGTATGCCAACATTTTTATGGCTGACTTAGAAAAATGCTTCCTCAGCTCTCGTCCCCTAATGCCCCTACTCTACTTGTGCTACGTTGATGACATCTTCATCATCTGGACCCACGGTAAAGAAGCCCCTGAGGAATTCCACCATGATTTCCATCCCACCGTCAACCTCAGCCTGGACCAGTCCACACAAGAGACCCACTTCCTGGACACTATGGTGCTAATAAGCGATGGTCACATAAACACCACCCTATACCAGAAACCTACTGACCGCTGTTCCTACCTACATGTCCCCAGCTTTCATCCAGACCACACCACATGATCCATTGTCTACAGCCAAGCTCTACGATACAACCACATTTGCTCCAACCCCTCAGACAGAGACAAACACCTACAAGATCTCTATCAAGCATTCTTATGACTACAATACCCACCTGCTGAAGTGAAGAAACAGATTGACAGAGCCAGAAGAGTACCCAGAAGTCACCTACTACAGGACAGGCCCAACAAAGAAAATAACAGAACGCCACTAGCCATCACCTTCAGCCCCCAACTAAAACCTCTCCAGCGCATCATCAAGGATCTACAACCTATCCTGAAGGATGACCCATCACTCTCACAGATCTTGGGGGACAGGCCAGTCCTTGCTTACAGACAGCCCCCCAACCTGAAGCAAATACTCACCAGCAACCACACACCACAGAACAGAACCACTAACCCAGGAACCTATCCTTGCAACAAAGCCCGTTGCCAACTGTGTCCACATATCTATTCGGGGACACCATAATAGGGCCTAATCACATCAGCCACACTGTCAGTGACTCGTTCACCTGCACATCCACCAATGTGATATATGCCATCATGTGCCAGCAATGCCCCTCTGCCATGTACATTGGTCAAACTGGACAGTCTCTACGTAAAAGAATAAATGGACACAAATCAGACGTCAAGAATTATAACATTCAAAAACCAGTTGGAGAACACTTCAATCTCTCTGGTCACTCGATTACAGACCTAAAAGTGGCAATACTTCAACAAAAAGACTTCAAAAACAGACTCCAACGAGAGACTGCTGAATTGGAATTAATTTGCAAACTGGATACAATTAACTTAGGCTTGAATAGAGACTGGGAGTGGATGGGTCATTACACAAAGTAAAACTATTTCCCCATGTTTATCCCCACCTCCACCCCCACCCCCCACTGTTCCTCAGATGTTCTTGTCAACTGCTGGAAATGGCCCATCTTGATTATCACTACAAAAGGTTTTCTTCCCCGCTCCCCCCGGCTCTCCTGGTGGTAATAGCTCACCTTAAGTGATCACTGTGGTTACAGTACGTGTGGTAACACCCATTGTTTCATGTTCTCCATGTATATAAATCTCCCCACTGTATTTTCCACTGAATGCATCGGATGAAGTGGGCTGTAGCTCACGAAAGCTTATGCTCAAATAAATTTGTTAGTCTCTAAGGTGCCACAAGTACTCAATTTCCTTGTGTGTTATTGAAATGTGTCATGACAAATAACTTGCTCTATCGACTGATTGTGAGTATTTAAAATCTGAGCTGTGTTGCTTAATTGTGGTTGGTTGGATCACACATGTGATATTATTTCTGTTCCCTGATTGTGTGAGTCTGAAGGCACCTGTGGTAGTTTAAAATTCAGTTTCCATTAATATTTACACACACTACTTGGATATTTGCTTTTCACACCTGGTGAAACTTGACACTGAAATGTGGGCACAAAGCAAACACAAAAGGATCATGAAGATGACCAAAGCAAATGCTTGGTTTCAGAGTAGCCGCCGTGTTAGTCTGTATCTGCAAAAGGAAAAGGAGTACTTGTGGCACCTTAGAGACTAACCAATTTATTTATTTCACAAAAGCTTATGCTTAAATAAATTGGTTAGTCTCTAAGGTGCCACAAGTCCTCCTTTTCTTAAAGCAAATGCTGTGACCTGTATAACAAGCTGCCTATAGCAAGGGAGAAAGGCTCCTGGATCACCTTCACCTCCATACCTACTCACTCACATGGAGCAACAATCCTTGTCACTGCTTTGACTCTTGGCGGCTATATACACTCAGTAGCCTGATAAGCATATTGGATTCAGTCTCTCCTGGTCTGATTAGAGATGGATTCAAGCCACCCTGGTTTGCATGAGCAAGTTATCGTCTCTGCCTTGCCAGGAATGAAACTTAACTGTACCACTGGTACATTCCTACCTGGGAGTCTCACACCCTCTGAGCAACACTCACTTTATCATGGTGTTTTAAGATGAAGTCCATTGGAGGTTGACTGGAGCATCCTATGATGAGCAATTGTTCCCTCCTTCATGCTTTCCCTCCATTACTGAAATCCCATGGAACACTAACCAGGGAAAAGGGCTTTTGCCTTCTCTGCTGGCAAGGGAAGTCTTCCATATCAGGCAAGTGAAGTATCCCACTGCTCCCTCCACCACCACCACCCTTTGGAAGATTTTCATACATTTTGAAGCCAGAAGGGACCCTAATGATCATCCAGTCTGACTTCCTGCACAGCACAGGCCAAAAGACCTCACCCAGTGATTCCTGCATCAGGCCAAGAACTTCAAGAGCCTCTCCTCATAAGTCATGTGTTCCAGACCCCTAATCATTTTTGTTGCCCTTCGCTGGACTCTTTCCAATTTATCCACATCCTTCTTGTAGTGTGGGGCCCAAAACTGGACACAGTACTCCAGATGAGGCCTCACCAATGTCGAATAGAGGGGGACGATCACGTCCCTCAATCTGCTCGCTATGCCCCTACTTATACATCCCAAAATGCCATTGGCCTTCTTGGCAACAAGGGCACACTTCTGACTCATATCCAGCTTCTTTTCCACTGTCACCCCTAGGTCCTTTTCCGCAGAACTGCTGCCTAGCCATTCGGTCCCTAGTCTGTAGCTGTGCAGTGGGTTCTTCCATCCTAAGTGCAGGACCCTGCACTTATCCTTATTGAACCTCATCAGATTTCTTTTGGCCCAATCCTCCAATTTGTCTAGGTCCCTCTGTATCCTATCCCTGCCCTCCAGTGTATCTACCACTCCTCCCAGTTTAGTATCATCCGCAAATTTGCTGAGAGTGCAATCCACACCATCCTCCAGATCATTTATGAAGATATTGAACAAAACCGGCCCCAGGACCGACCCCTGGGGCACTCCACTTGACACCGGCTGCCAACTAGACATGGAGCCATTGATCACTACCCGTTGAGCCCGACAATCTAGCCAGCTTTCTATCCACCTTATAGTGCATTCATCCAGCCCATACTTTAACTTGCTGACAAGAATACTGTGGGAGACTGTGTCAAAAGCTTTGCTAAAGTCAAGAAACAATACATCCACTTGTTTCCCTTCATCCACAGAACCAGTAATCTCATCATAGAAGGCGATTAGATTAGTCAGGCATGACCTTCCCTTGGTGAATCCATGCTGACTGTTCCTGATCACTTTCCTCTCATGTAAGTGCTTCAGGATTGATTCTTTGAGGACCTGCTCCATGATTTTTCCGGGGACTGAAGTGAGGCTGACTGGTTTGTAGTTCCCAGGATCCTCCTTCTTCCCTTTTTTAAAGATTGGCACTACATTAGCCTTTTTCCAGTCATCTGGGACTTCCCCCGTTCGCCACGAGTTTTCAAAGATAATGCCCAATGGCTCTGCAATCACAGCCGCCAGTTCCGTTAGCACTCTCGGATGCAACTTGTCCGGCCCCATGGACTTGTGCACGTCCAGCTTTTCTAAATAGTCCCTAACCACCTCTATCTCCACAGAGGGCTGGCCATCTATTCCCCATGTTGTGATGCCCAGCGCAGCAGTCTGGGAGCTGACCTTGTTCGTGAAGGCAGGCAAAAAAAGCATTGAGTACATTAGCTTTTTCCACATCCTCTGTCACTAGGTTGCCTCCCTCATTCATTAAGGGGCCCACACTTTCCTTGGCTTTCTTCTTGTTGCAAACATACCTGAAGAAACCCTTCTTGTTACTCTTAACATCTCTCGCTAGCTGCAGCTCCAGGTGCGATTTGGCCCTCCTAATTTCATTCCTACATGCCCGAGCAATATTTTTATACTCTTCCCTGGTCATATGTCCAACCTTCCACTTCTTGTAAGCTTCTTTTTTATGCTTAAGATCCACTAGGATTTCACCGTTTAGCCAAGCTGGTTAAGACTAAATAAACTGGGGGACTAACTTGAAGGGGACTGGGGGACTAACTTGAAGGGGAAAGGAGTCCAGGAGAGCTGGCTGTATTTCAAGGAATCCCTGTTGAGGTTACAGGGACAAACCATCCCGATGAGTCGAAAGAATAGTAAATATGGCAGGCGACCAGCTTGGCTTAATGGTGAAATCCTAGCGGATCTTAAACATAAAAAAGAAGCTTACAAGAAGTGGAAGGTTGGACATATGACCAGGGAAGAGTATAAAAATATTGCTCGGGCATGTAGGAATGTTATCAGGAGGGCCAAATCGCACCTGGAGCTGCAGCTAGCCAGAGATGTCAAGAGTAACAAGAAGGGTTTCTTCAGGTATGTTGGCAACAAGAAGAAAGCCAAGGAATGTGTGGGCCCCTTACTGAATGAGGGAGGCAACCTAGTGACAGAGGATGTGGAAAAGCTAATGTACTCAATGCTTTTTTTGCCTCTGTTTTCACTAACAAGGTCAGCTCCCAGACTGCTGCGCAGGGCATCACAAAATGGGGAAGAGATGGCCAGCCCTCTGTGGAGATAGAGGCGGTTAGGGACTATTTAGAAAAGCTGGACGTGCACAAGTCCATGGGGCCGGACGAGTTGCATCCAAGAGTGCTGAAGGAATTGGCGGCTGTGATTGCAGAGCCACTGGCCATTATCTTTGAAAACTCGTGGCGAACCGGGGAAGTCCCGGATGAATGGAAAAAGGCTAATGTAGTGCCAATCTTTAAAAAAGGGAAGAAGGAAGATCCTGGGAACTACAGGCCAGTCAGCCTCACCTCAGTCCCTGGAAAAATCATGGAGCAGGTCCTCAAAGAATCAATCCTGAAGCACTTGCATGAGAGGAAAGTGATCAGGAACAGCCAGCATGGATTCACCAAGGGAAGGTCATGCCTGACTAATCTAATCGCCTTTTATGATGAGATTACTGGTTCTGTGGATGAAGGGAAACAAGTGGATGTATTGTTTCTTGACTTTAGCAAAGCTTTTGACACGGTCTCCCATAGTATTCTTGTCAGCAAGTTAAGGAAGTATGGGCTGGATGAATGCACTATAAGGTGGGTAGAAAGCTGGCTAAATTGTCGGGCTCAACGGGTAGTGATCAATGGCTCCATGTCTAGTTGGCAGCCGGTATCAAGTGGAGTGCCCCAAGGGTCGGTCCTGGGGCCGGTTTTATTCAATATCTTCATAAATGATCTGGAGGATAGTGTGGATTGCACTCTCAGCAAATTTGCGGATGATACTAAACTGGGAGGAGTGGTAGATACGCTGGAGGGGAGGGATAGGATACAGAAGGACCTAGACCAATTGGAAGATTGGGCCAAAAGGAATCTGATGAGGTTCAATAAGGATAAGTGCAGAGTCCTGCACTTAGGACGGAAGAACCCAATGCACAGCTACAGACTAGGGACCGAATGGCTAGGCAGCAGTTCTGCAGAAAAGGACCTAGGGGTGACAGTGGACGAGAAGCTGGATATGAGTCAGCAGTGTGCCCTTGTTGCCAAGAAGGCCAATGGCATTTTGGGATGTATATGTAGGGGCATAGCGAGCAGATCGAGGGACGTGATCGTTCCCCTCTATTCGACATTGGTGAGGCCTCATCTGGAGTACTGTGTCCAGTTTTGGGCCCCACACTTCAAGAAGGATGTGGATAAATTGGAGAGAGTCCAGCGAAGGGCAACAAAAATGATTAGGGGACTGGAACACATGAGTTATGAGGAGAGGCTGAGGGAGCTGGGATTGTTTAGCCTGCAGAAGAGAAGAATGAGGGGGGATTTGATAGCTGCTTTCAACTACCTGAAAGGGGGTTCCAAAGAGGATGGCTCTAGACTGTTCTCAATGGTAGCAGATGACAGAACGAGGAGTAATGGTCTCAAGTTGCAGTGGGGGAGGTTTAGATTGGATATTAGGAAAAACTTTTTCACTAAGAGGGTGGTGAAACACTGGAATGCGTTACCTAGGGAGGTGGTAGAATCTCCTTCCTTAGAGGTTTTTAAGGTCAGGCTTGACAAAGCCCTGGCTGGGATGATTTAACTGGGAATTGGTCCTGCTTTGAGCAGGGGGTTGGACTAGATGACCTTCTGGGGTCCCTTCCAACCCTGATATTCTATGATTCTATGATTCTATGAACCCAGTTCCCTCAGCCTCTCTTCATAAGTCATGTGCCCCCTAATCATTTTTGTTGCCCTCCGCTGGACTCTCTCCAATTTGTCCACATCCCTTCTGTGGTGGGGGGACCAAAACTGGATGCAATACTCCAGATGTGGCCTCACCAGTGCCAAATAGAGGAGAATAATCACTTCCCTTGATCTGCTGGCAATGCTCCTACTAATACAGCCCAATATGCCGTTGGCCTTCTTGACTCATATCCAGCTTCTCATCCACTTTAATCCCCAGGTCCTTTTCTACAGAACTGCTGCTTAGCCAGTCAGTCCCCAGCCTGTAGCAGTGCATGGGGTTCTTCCTTCCTAAGTGCAGGACTCTGCACTTAGGAAGGAAGGGGCCTTTTCCGTCCATATTACCCTACCTTGCTCCTTTCTGCACCTCCCAGTTGAATGGAGAATTTGAGGAGCTAATACTACATAAACAGCTTAGTTAAGGGTCCCATTTTAAGTTAATTTCAAAAGAATTAAGGGTTCAGAGTAGCAGCCGTGTTAGTCTGTATTCGCAAAAAGAACAGGAGGACTTGGGGCACCTTAGAGACGAACCCATTTATTTGAGCCTAAGCTTTCGTGAGCTACAGCTCACTTCATAGGATGCATTCAGTGGAAAATACAGTGGGGAGATTTATATACACAGAGAACATGAAACAATGGGTGTTACCATACACATTGTAACCAGAGTGACCACTTAAGATGAGCTAATACCAGCAGGAGAGCGGGGTCAGGGGCGGGGGGGAGAGAAGAAAACCTTTTGAAGTGATAATCAAGGTGGGCCATTTCCAGCAGTTGACAAGAACATCTGAGGAACAGTGGGGGGAGGGGAGAAATAAACATGGGAAATAGTTTTACTTTGTGTAATGACCCATCCACTCCCAGTCTCTATTCAAGCCTAAGTTAATTGTATCCAGTTTGCAAATTAATTCCAATTCAGCAGTCTCTCATTGGAGTCTGTTTTTGAAGTCTTTTGGTTGTAATATTGCGACTTTTAGGTCTTTCCAAATGCAAACAGATGGACATCATAGCAAAAGGACTGAAGGTAAAAAATCCATTACAATCTACATACCACACAGACTATGCTGACAGCTTGTGCCCCACGCTCTCAAAGAAACTGCGGAATCACCTGATCAACATCCTCTACAGCAAACAGGGAAAGATTAAGAATGAGCTCTGAAAACTGGATACTCTCGTAAAAAAACAACTTTCCACACAAACTTCCTCATAGCTGGACTTTACAAAAACTAGACAAGCCATTTACAACACACACTTTGCTTCTCTACAAAAGAAAAAGGACACTAAACTATCTACACTACTACATGCCACAAGGGGCCACAGCAATGGTTCCCTTAACCCACCCAGCAATATTGTTAATCTATCCAACTATTCTCTCAGCCCAGCAGAAGAATCTGTCCTATCTCGGAGCCTCTCCTTCTGCCCCTCCACCCCCACGAACATGATACAGTTCTGTGGTGACCTAGAATCCTATTTTCGACATCTCCAACTCAAGGAATATTTCCAACACACCTCTGAACAACATACTAATCCACAGAGACCTTCCTACCAACACTACAACAGACTGGACTTATGCATAGAGTGCTTCCACCGACTTGCATGGGCTGAAATTGTGGAAAAGCAGCATCACTTGCCCCATAACCTCAGCCGTGCAGAACACAATGCCATCCACAGCCTCAGAAACAACTCTGACATCATAATCAAAAAGGCTGACAAAGGAGGTGCTGTTGTCATCATGAATAGGTCGGAATATGAACAAGAGGCTGCTAGGCAGCTCTCCAACACCACTTTCTACAAGCCATTATCCTCTGATCCCACTGAGGGTTACCAAAAGAAACGACACCATTTGCTCAAGAAACTTCCTGAAAAAGCACAAGAACAAATCCGCACAGACACACCCCTGGAACCCTGACCTGGGGTATTCTATCTGCTACCCAAGATCCATAAACCTGGAAATCCTGGACGCCCCATTATCTCAGGCATTGGCACCCTGACAGCAGGATTGTCTGGCTATGTAGACTCCCTCCTCAGGCCCTACGCTACCAGCACTCCCAGCTATCTTCAAGACACCACTGACTTCCTGAGGAAACTACAATCCATCGGTGATCTTCCTGAAAACACCATCCTGGCCACTATGGATGTAGAAGCCCTCTACACCAACATTCCACACAAAGTTGGACTACAAGCCGTCAGGAACAGTATCCCTGATAATGTCACGGCAAACCTGGTGGCTGAACTTTGTGACTTTATCCTCACCCATAACTATTTCATATGTGGGGACAATGTATACCTTCAGATCAGCGGCACTGCTATGGGTACCCGCATGGCCCCACAGTATGCCAGCATTTTTATGGCTGACTTAGAACAACGCATATCTATTCAGGGGACACCATCATAGGGCCTAATCACATCAGCCACATTATCAGAGGCTCGTTCACCTGCACATCTACCAATGTGATATATGCCATCATGTGCCATTGGTCAAACTGGACACTCTTTACGTAAAAGACACAAATCAGATGTCAAGAATTATAACATTCATAAACCAGTCGGAGAACACTTCAATCTCTCTGGTCACTCGATTACAGACCTAAAAGTCGCAATATTACAACAAAAAGACTTCAAAAACAGACTCCAACAAGAGACTGCTGAATTGGAATTAATTTGCAAACTGGATATAATTAACTTAGTCTTGGACTGGGAGTGGACGGGTCATTACACAAAGTAAAACTATTTCCCATGTTTATTCCCCCCCCCCTCCACTGTTCCTCAGATGTTCTTGTCAACTGCTGGAAATGGCCCACCTTGATTATCACTTCAAAAGGTTTTCTCCCCTCCCCATCCCCCCTGCACTCTCCTGCTGGTATTAGCTCATCTTAAGTGATCACTCTCGTCACAGTGTGTATGATAACACCCATTGTTTCATGTTCTCTGTGTACATAAATCTCCCAACTGTATTTTCCACTGAATACATTCGATGAAGTGAGCTGTAGCTCACAAAAGCTTATGCTCAAATAAATTTATTAGTTTATTATTATAAGGTGCCACGAGTACTCCTTTTCTTTTTAAAAAGAATTAAGGTTAGCCCATCACTGAATGTTTTGAAAAATCCCAATCTGAATTCATATATTTTAAAATACTAATGCTGTTCTAAATCCCTAAATTGTTATTCAATGACCACCCTAACTGAGAACCTCCAAACATTTGAGTTTTGTAATATACAGCTGTTTTCGGTAAGTGGGGAATAATTTAATGGCCTTTAATGTTAATAAAGTTTTTGTGAGATTAGGTCAGCACCCTGATTATTCAACCCTCTGGCTCTAAAACAAGGTCAGATTAGCTTCAGCTGATCATCAGTGCAGCTTGAGTTTAATGACTGTTTCTTCAGGAATCAAACGGTATTTTGACCACTGTATGAATAATTCATGATTCATTTGGTTGATTCATTCCCATGTTCCAATTCCTTAAATTGTTGAAATGTGTTTCCCTGACCAGCAAATAAATGTCATTTCTCCTTCCAAAGGATATGAATCAGCCGACCTTATCACATTTATATCTTCTACTGCAAATTACTATAATACATGCACAGAGTCCGGATGCTTTAATGTTAATTCCTAAGCAGTTCAGTTTGGACTTCAGTTAGTTCTCACTCAGTCTCAGAGTAAATCCCAAACTAAATGATTAGTAATGAGGCTGCTAAGAAGAATATAGCTGAGTAATGAAAAAGTCATCCAGTCTGTCCTAAGCTCCCTGGCTACACTGTGGTCCTTGCTTCTGCATGTCAATGTTCTTGGATCATGACCTTGGAAAGACAATGGGTTTGAAGAAAGGGACACCACTTCTCAGCTACACGAAGGATCTTTAGGGCTGGTTTGACAGCATTAAGGCATTAAAGGGGACGGAAATGGACCCCAGGTCCTGTGTAGGGAGCCCCCAGGCATGAGGGCTCTTCACTAGCCCTGCTCACAGCCACCTGTGTAGGAAAGGCTGGAGGGGGAAAAGTGGAGGGAAGGGACATCATTGGAGCAGACTGCTCAGTAGCAATGTTCTCTTCACAGGGCATACACAAGGCCTTGGGAAGGAGAACCTAACTTAGAGCAACCCTGAGGCTGCTCTCTGTATCTTATGCAAGCCTGCCATTGAGACGTCAGCCAAATGTGGACATTTAGTATTCTTTCACAGCCATCACACATGGTGTATAGGCCTCTATTTAAACCAGTACTTACCGTACCCAACTTCTCCTGAAGTCATCATTGCTCATGAGCACATTGCTGATGTTTTCAGTGGTTGTGGTGAGATGACGGTGTGCACTCCCAGGTGGCTCAGTCACATCTGCTTTCTGTTGACTTGCAATGCAAAGGTCCTGATTCCGCTCTCTCTTACTCCAGTGTAGTAAATCAGGGGTAACTCCAGTGACATCAAAGGAGTGATACCGGTGCAATAGGAGAACCAGTCTGACCTTGAGGGGTATCCCCCCCAGAGTACCTTCATTAACAGTTTTGTTTTATTCAATGTAAACAGTTGAAACCTTTTCTTTTTAAACATAAAGGACAATCAAATCAAGGTGTATTAACAGGAGCAAGTCAGTCTATGGGGTACCAGTGGGTTTCTTTGACACCCATGCGTTCTGCAGGGACACCATATGCCTTATGAGACAGTGGAAGCTGTGCAATATTGAAGCAGTGATCTCTAACAGGGTCACTTCTGAAAAACATTGGAAAGCTCCCTGAGGAAGTCGGACTCCCAGGTCCCCTTTGGAGGATTTGAAAAATCTCACTTATCATGTCAAATACAGGAAAGTAGCTTGCAACTGAAGGGTGTTTATTTCTTTGCACAAGTAACATTTTACAGCACTGAGGAATGTACGTTATTTAAACAAGTTCTATTACACATCCGACCTGTTATTAGACCCACATTTTCAAAAAGGGAGCATAAAATATGAGTCGAATGCTCACAAATTAGGCTGTCATACGCACATAGAACCTTAACTTCTGTGTGTGCATTGGGAGCTCAGCATGTCATCGGTCTCGGGAAATGCAAAAAATGATTAGTTAACAGGTATCCTAGTCTGTCACTATTTCACTGTATATATACATTCTCCCAAATATTCACTGGACAGATCATTAAGCAAGAAACTACTTAAAATGAAATGTCCCGACTTGTACTTAGCCGTGACACTCTGCTTATCTTCCCCAGACCTGAAGAAGAGCTCTGTGAATCTCAAAAGCTTGTCTCTTCCACCAACAAAAGATATGACCTCCCCGACCTTGTCTCTCTAATATCCTGGGACCGACATGGCGACACCAAAACTGCAAACAATGTAAAAACTAAGCCGGCAAAAACTCACTCCAAGAAAAACCAAGCCCAGGCTTTGTTTGTCTGTGGTTTACTTTGCAGATCACCTCCGAAGCGTGGTTGAGGTCCAAAAAGACAAATCTGCTCCTTTGGCAAAAATCAGGTTTTACGGCCTTTTACTACTTTCTACACAGCGAAGAGAGAATCAGCTGGATCCCATCCTGGCTCACGCATTCTTGTCAACAGAATTGTTAGGAAAGTACCATTTACAGAACCTTTATTACGAGTGGTGATACTGTTCGGCTTTCAGATCCCAGGCTGAGTTCGCAGAGCTGGCAGTTAAAGGAACAGCTTTAGATTTGTGGATTAAGCACAACAGCTCTGAAAACATGGTGAACATCATGTCCTGATGATACTTTTACAGAGCCTGAGAGAAAAACAGATCTTTCAAGAAGGAGGTGGGAGAGGAGATAGGTGGCACCCAAACGCCACCCCAATGGGAGGCGGCATGGCCCAGCAGCTAAAGCATTGCCTTGGTGTCAGGAGCCCTAGATTGTATCCCTGGCTGAGCCAGCGACATGCTGTATGATCTTGGGCAAGGTTCCCGGCCCAGCTTCTGGGCCTCAATCTCTCTGTGCTGCACATCCCCATTTCCCATCTTCCACTCTGTCTTGTCCTCGACCCTCTCAGTGGCAGGGACTTTCTCTTACTCTGCATTCTAAGCACTCCTGTGACACAGCTAATAATGTGAGGAAGTCTTAACTATATGGGTATCACTTGGCACTCACCTTTGCCCACCTTTCTATTCTTGTTAAGTGCCGCTGTTTATTTAACAATCATCTTATCACATGCAGGAAATCACTCATACAACTACCGTTCGATTTTCTCGAGGTGTGAAGAAGCGAGACAATGTGCTGTGTATAGCGAATGATCTAGCCAACGCGACCTGGAAAGCAAACAAAGGATACAGGGGAGTAAACATATGCGGCACCACGTTGGCTGTCTTTTCCAGATGACCATTTTAATGTGCTTCCAAAGCTTTTATTCTTCCGCTGCTCTTGTTCTTGGTGGTTTGGAAGCAGAGCGAAGTGGAGCAGTTTCACAGGGACTGGTTCTCATTTCCTACCCAGGGCCAGCTGTAAATTGCGACTTCACAGCTAGGGCTGCTCCAAGCAGTTCCAGTTAGATTTGTGTAGTGACAAGAACTGCCTTTATTTTCCCCTTTTCCTCCTGAGGAAGCAGTTAGCAGAGCTGTGAGGTGAGAACCATGGCTGGGGGTGGTTGGTTTTTTTTAACAGCAGTTGTGGCTGTTTGGGGATAGCCCCCCAGGGCAGTCACACCTGTTTCCTTGGGCTGATTATGCCATTGCTCTGGTTTTATGGAGCTATGGATCCCATGCAGCCCCTTGCTGTAATTACAAATGGACAGTCCTCCTTGTGTTTTATGATTATTGGCATCACAGTAAGATCGAGGCCCAAATGTGCTTGGTGCTGTACAAACAGTCTCTGCCCTGAAGAGCTTAGAATAGAAGACTCGGAATCATTATTCCTGTTTCACAGGTGGGAAAAGGAGCCACAGAGAGGCTGGATGAGCTGCCCACACTCATTCTGTGGCAGAGGTAGGAGCTGAACTTTTTGTTATGTGCAGCTTAAGCCATTCCCGGAGCCACCAGCCCATCTTTCCCCTCTCTGTTAAGTGGAAGAAACCCTTCCATTTATCCATCAAAGTACCACTGCAGTGTCATTTGTTAAGACACAGATTGTGCATCTTGGCTTCTTGGAAGCCTGGAGCCACAGCTACATGGCCTGGCTGGGAACCACAGTGTAGACAGCTTCTACTCATCAGCCACCCAACACTGTCCCTCCACCCCAGGGTAAAGCCCACAAGTCCATTCAGTCATTTGGGGTTGCATCAGGCCGATGCCGTACCTGCACCACAGAAAGTGAGAGATCATAACTAAGGCTAAGATTTTGTCATGGTTGTTTTTAGTAAAAGTCACGGACAGGTCACGAGCAATCAACAAAAATTCACAGAAGCCGTGACCTGTCTGTGACTTTTGCTGCTGCGGCTCCATGGATTTCCCCCACCACCATGGTAGCTGGGAGTTGTAGGGATTCCCCTCTGCCAGTGGCAGCAGGAAGCTGCAGGGTGTCCATATTTCCCAAAGAGAAACCGGGACACCCCCCAGCCATCACCTGTGGTGCCCCCCTCACCACGACCTCACGCGAGGCTGTCATCGGTCACTGAAACCCTGAGGAGGGCCCCCTCAGGAGTCTGTCACCTGTGGCTGTAATCTTACAGGGGACCCCCTGTTGCTGGACCCCTGCCAGGGCCCTGCTGGCTGCCAGCTCCAGAGTCCCGCAGCCCCGGGGACTGAAGCAGAGAATATCATGGAGGTCTCTAGAAGTCACAGATTCCATGACTTCCATGACCTCCATGACATAAACGTAGCCTTAATCATAACTCATAAAGGCTGCTGGGGTCGGGCTCATTTAGTGTAAATTCCCTGCCCCACTCTGTGGACCCTCCGTGGGGGGAGGGATAGCTCAGTGGTTTGAGCATTGGCCTGCTAAACCCAGGGTTGTGAGTTCAATCCTTGAGGGGGCCATTTGGGATCAGGGCAAAAATTGGGGATTGGTCCTGCTTTGAGCAGGGGGTTGGACTAGATGACCTTCTGAGGTCCCTTCCAACCCTGGTATTCTATTCTATGACCCTGGGCACGAAATCCTTTTCCTCCTTGGCACACAGGATACCTGCTGGTGCATTTCCATCCCACTCTTTAACATAGGCCTGAGATTTGGCCCTCTCCCCTCTGTTGTTCTGTACTCTCACCTAGATGGCTATTAAAAAAAGACCCCAATTGATTTATATACCTACTACAAGGCTCACTGGCTTTCTGTGTAATGAGCACACCTTCCCACCCTCCTGGTGCCACAACCCCTGTTAACATAATGTCTTCACAGGGGTGAGATTAAATAGCTATACACTCTGCACATGGAGCAGCCCTAAATCCAGAGCAGATGCCCAACTGCAGCTTGGGATGAATGTTTTATTTGTGCAGAAACCTCCTCAGACATAAAATGGTGAGAGTTTTGCCACTGCCTTAGAAAGATCAGCCCAGCTGGTAGAAGCCACAGTTAGAGGAAGACTGGGCCAATGGTCAGAGTGTTAGGATTTTGGAGACCCAGACCCCTGCTCTGCCACAGACTTCCCGTGTGACCTTGGATGAGTCACTTAGTCTCTCCATGCCTCAGTTCCCCATGTGTACAATAGGGCCAATTGTCCCTCCCTACTTCTCAAGGGTGCTGTGAGATTAAATACATTAAAGACTGTGATGTGCTTTGAGCTCCACTGACAAAAAGTGCTATATAAAAGCTTGATATTATCTTAAGGGAGATGGGACGGTTTTCAGGCAGCCAAGTGAAACCACTTTTAACTCTCTCTATATAAACAGATGTAAAAAAAATAACCACAGCAGACAAAGGAACTCAGTCAATGATCCACATTTATTAAAGGGATAACAATCTGTACATTTTTTAAGAACTGGATCCTCAGGTGTAAATCAGTGTAGCTGCATTGACTTTGATGGAGCTACACCATTTCATACCAATTGGGGATCTGGCCCTTAGTCTGTAAAATGTCAAGATCTGAAGCATATTTCTTTGTGTTAATACTTCAAAAGCAGATAATGACAGATCATTATCTACGTCTAATATATCTATGTCTAATAGTTATCAGTGATGGGATTCTATATTTGTAGAAAACTGGCATTGCTTAAATGCTCAACTGAGAGTTCTATTATATCATATAAACATTGAGAAGTCACCACTAGACTATTTGTTATGGTTTTTTTTTTTACTTTGGTAAATTTAAGTACTAGTGAAAGACGTAAGTCTTCTACTGAAGGTGAACTGCAAAGCAAGATGCATTGTGATTACGCCTCTCACCGCTCCTTTATGCTTTGCTTATTCTTGGTTGTGTTTTCATCAGAAATATCAGCTCTTGACTTTCCTCTTTTTCTTGGAGGACTCTGGCAAGATCTTTGGGGGGCTTAGATGGGAATGACAAAGGAGATGGACTCCTCTCCTGATCTGCAGCTCTCCTAGTGAGGATGCTGGGTGCTTTACTGTGAGCATTCAGTGTACACTAACATTGGTGAGTTCTCATTCCTGGGAATTGGGTGTGGTTATGGGGTGCCCAGCATATCTTTATCCGACACACTGGGGACCGAACTGGGGACCTCCAAAACCCAAAGCCCTGCATCTCCGCAGCTTAAGCTAAATGAAAAACATTCTATAACTCTGGACTTGAACAGACTTATGTCCTCTGCAGATCAGATATCATGGAAGACACTGATGTGTGGGTTACAGTTGAAATGCATCATAATTCTGGCCCTAAACTATTGAAATAAATGTTTTAGCCACTTCCAATAGACACACCTACCCTTCATTACTCGTCAATGGATGTTTTGTCCTTTCTGCAATTCAAGTTAGCATGCTTAGCACAGGGTAAAATAGAGCTGTAAAAAGGATATTTACAAATGAAAGAAGGTAGAAACCATGTAGAGGAGAAACGAAATTGCTAAATTGAGCAAAAATGGATCACCCAGACTGCAAGCCAGTGAGTGACCAGCAGGCCACAGGTTACACACCACACAAGCCAGTGCAAAATGAGAATCTGTGGGGCATGCTTTTAGCTTTAAGTCCATAGTATGAATCAGCCCAGGTATGCCTCTATTATTTGTTTAAGTGGGGAGGGTTATTTTTAACCAGCAGACATGTAAGCAAAGGAGAATTTATACCTTAAAGAAGACACCTGGGGTAGCAGGACGAGGTTAGTGAGGTGGATTTCCCCACTTGCAAAGGGCACTCAAGGAGAATAATAGATTAGGGTTGGGATTTTCAAAACAGACTGTGGGATTTTAGGCGTACACTGAAACTGAATGGGACTAGTGTTCAGTTGTCTTTGAAAATCTCCACCTAGAAGACCTCTAGGCATCCCTATACAAATTACTTCAGCCTTCTTCAATTTATCTCCACTTGCTTTTACTGCTATTCTTTCTAAAGAAGTTCTTTCTTCCCTGCTACATCTCAGTAGTTCACACTGTTTCAAACAAGTTAAAAGGAAATATGATGGGATTATAGTGTGCACAGATGTAGTTGAATGCAGTAAGCTGCAAATTAGGGGGGAAAGCCATATCTGGGAATTAGATGGACAAATTAGATGGACTGATATCAGTCACAGTTACCCCAATGGGAATCCAGTGCACACGTACCCTCTCTTGCTCATATAACAGATAGCTAGCTATATGGCTGGGGTTATCACAGAGAACTAGGTGCCCAACTCCTATTGACTTTCAGTGAGATTTGAGTAACTAACTCCCTTAAATTCCTTTGAAAATTGAAGCCATATATTCTTACTACCTTGCACTATGGAAGCCAAGATCAGCTGTTCTGAACTGAGACTACAGCCTGGCCCCGCTCCTTCTTCCTGTTGCCATCTCTTCCTCCCCCTCTCATTCTTTCATCCTAACATTGAGTCTGTCTCCAGCCCAGGTAACAGACTGAGCCACAGGGAGTCAGCAGGGAGTAATATTTTTAACACACAAAGGGAAGACTCTCCAATCACCTATAGCTTTACGGCTGTCTGGTTTTAAAAATCTGGGGAGTTCATGTGTGATGTGTAGTTAATAGCCCACAGGCATAACTTCACAAAGCTCTCACCTCTTGCTTCCCCTGCCACGCCAGCCACCATTTCTGTAACTCTCTTTTTATGCATTCCACATGAGCTACGCTAATCTAATCGCCTTTTATGATGAGATTACTGGTTCTGTGGATGAAGGGAAAGCAGTGGATGTATTGTTTCTTGACTTTAGCAAAGCTTTTGACACGGTCTCCCATAGTATTCTTGTCAGCAAGTTAAGGAAGTATGGGCTGGATGAATGCACTATAAGGTGGGTAGAAAGCTGGCTAGATTGTCGGGCTCAATGGGTAGTGATCAATGGCTCCATGTCTAGTTGGCAGCCGGTATCAAGTGGAGTGCCCCAAGGGTCGGTCCTGGGGCCGGTTTTATTCAATATCTTCATAAATGATCTGGAGGATGGTGTGGATTGCACTCTCAGCAAATTTGCGGATGATACTAAACTGGGAGGAGTGGTAGATACGCTGGAGGGGAGGGATAGGATACAGAAGGACCTAGACCAATTGGAAGATTGGGCCAAAAGGAATCTGATGAGGTTCAATAAGGATAAGTGCAGGGTCCTGCACTTAGGACGGAAGAACCCAATGCACAGCTACAGACTAGGGACCGAATGGCTAGGCAGCAGTTCTGCGGAAAAGGACCTAGGGGTGACAGTGGACGAGAAGCTGGATATGAGTCAGCAGTGTGCCCTTGTTGCCAAGAAGGCCAATGGCATTTTGGGATGTATAAGTAGGGGCATAGCGAGCAGATCGAGGGACTTGATCGTTCCCCTCTATTCGACATTGGTGAGGCCTCATCTGGAGTACTGTGTCCAGTTTTGGGCCCCACACTTCAAGAAGGATGTGGATAAATTGGAGAGAGTCCAGCGAAGGGCAACAAAAATGATTCGGGGTCTGGAACACATGAGTTATGAGGAGAGGCTGAGGGAGCTGGGATTGTTTAGCCTGCAGAAGAGAAGAATGAGGGGGGATTTGATAGCTGCTTTCAACTACCTGAAAGGGGGTTCCAAAGAGGATGGCTCTAGACTGTTCTCAATGGTAGCAGATGACAGAACGAGGAGTAATGGTCTCAAGTTGCAGTGGGGGAGGTTTAGATTGGATATTAGGAAAAACTTTTTCACTAAGAGGGTGGTGAAACACTGGAATGCGTTACCTAGGGAGGTGGTAGAATCTCCTTCCTTAGAGGTTTTTAAGGTCAGGCTTGACAAAGCCCTGGCTGGGATGATTTAACTGGGAATTGGTCCTGCTTTGAGCAGGGGGTTGGACTAGATGACCTTCTGGGGTCCCTTCCAACCCTGATATTCTATGATTCTATGATTCTTGCTGTCTGTGCTGGTGGAAGAAACTGAAAGACAAAAATAGAGAGAGATCAAATAAACAAAGCAAAAGCAAGAGCCACCACTGATGTTGAAAGATCATAAACATCCCCAAAAGAGAGAGAAGAATCTCCCAGCTTCAGTGGCTCTTTGGCTGATTTACTTTTAGATTCATACATGTCACCTAGGAGCACTTTGCAGCGAAGTTCCTTGTCTGCTTTCTTGTAGCTGTTCAAACTTGTAGGTTGATCTTCACGGATGGTTCAGTTGCCCGTGAAGAGGTTCAGATGCCTATCCAAATGCTGAACTCTTTAGGAGGCTTAGTGTAGAAAATATTACAGCTCTACCCTCTTCAGAAGACATGAGGATTGAATAAGAATCTCTCCAGTAAACTCCACCTGCTAAAAACCACTTGCTATCTTCTGTGGTTGTAGTAAGGAAACTCATGCTCAGCCAGTTTTCATGAACAAACCAATTGCCTTCTGAATGAGAAGTCTGCTTGACCTGGTGGTCATGTCAGTTTGGTCACTTGTTTTCCAGCTTGATATCTGTATGTGACAAGTTTCTGTGGAGAGCATTATTGTCTAGTAGACTCTAGTGGCTAGACATTGGCTTGGAGAAAACCCAGCCTCTAATCCCAGTTCTGTCACTGTCTTGGGGCATATCTGTGCCTATGTTCCCCTGGATCTGTTTGGACTGTCTCTTACTATGTGTACATACAGTGCCTAGTCCAACAGTGCCCTGAATCTCACCTGAGGCTGCTTGACACTACTGCAGTCTATACACTAAAGTTCCAGGATCGTCACTCTGAAGCCTAGAACGTCTGCTGGGTCAGTGTGAAGTGACAGCGACAGCTACAAGTGTGGTTAAGGGCTCTTTTTGTTCAAAATATCAGCAGATTCAATCATCACTGGGATTCACTGGTCTGTTACTGTCCAATTTTTAAGTTCTCAGCAATTAATGGCTTTTTTTACGCCCAGGATTTTATGAATAACACCCCTGTGATAGTATGGATTTCAGTACAAGTAGTAATAACTGTGTATGGGTGATGGAGTTCAACACACCAGCCCTGAAAGGGTTAACGAGGGCTTCACATGCCAATTAGGTTACCTTGGATCACCTCCAAGAAGGAGACCCAGAGTTAACTGAGAGAGAAGCCCAGCTGGGGAAGGGCTGGGACAGCACTATAAAGCCAGGAAGCTGAGAGCAGAAGGGGGCTGCAGGGATAAGAGGCTGCAGTCACTCCCAGGGAGGAGAGAGGTTATCAGTGACAAGGAGGGAGTCCAGGGAGTGAGTAAGCCATGAATCATAGAATCATAGACTATCAGTGTTGGAAGGGACCTCAGGAGGTCATCTAGTCCAACCCCCTGCTCAAAGCAGGACCAATCCCCAATTAAATCATCCCAGCCAGGGCTTTGTCAAGCCTGACCTTAAAAATATCTAAGGAAGGAGATTCCACCACCTCCTAGGTAACACATTCCAGTGTTTCACCACCCACCTAGTGAAAATGTTTTTCCTAATATCCAACCTAAACCTCCCCCACTGCAACTCCTTGTTCTGTCATCAGCTACCACTGAGAACAGTCTAGATCCATCCTCTTTGGAACCCCCTTTCAGGTAGGTGAAAGCAGCTATCAAATCCCCCCTCATTCTTCTCTTCTGCAGACTAAACAATCCCAGTTCCCTCAGCCTCTCCTTATAAGTCATGTGTTCCAGTCCCCTAATCATTTTTGTTGCCCTCCGCTGGACTCTCTCCAATTTTTCCACATCCTTCCTGTAGTGTGGGGCCCAAAACTGGACACAGTACTCCAGATGAGTCCACACCAATGTCAAATAGAGGGGAACGATCATGTCCCTCGATCTGCTGGCAATGCCCCTACATATACATCCCAAAATGCCATGGCGGTCTTGGCAACAAGGAAACACTGTTGACTCATATCCAGCTTCTCGTCCACTGTAATCCCAAGGTCCTTTTCTGCAGAACTGCTGCCGAGCCATTCAGTCCCTAGTCTGTAGCGGTGCATGGGATTCTTCCATCCTAAGTGCAGGACTCTTCACTTGTCCTTGTTGAACCTCATCAGATTTCTTTTGGCCCAATCCTCTAATTTGTCTAGGGCCCTCTGTATCCTATCCCTACCCTCCAGCGTATCTACCTCTCCTCCAGTTTAGTGCCATGGGTTCCTGCCCTGGAGTAAGGAGTCTGGTAAGAGGCTAGGAGGGGGTGATTTAGCCACAGGGAACAGAATTTGCTCCCATGGTAAACCCAGAAACAGGCAAGAGACGAGAGAGAGGCTGGGTAGGAAGGAGCCCAGGGACACAGCAACAGGGACTCAGGGCCTGGATTGCAGATTACAGGTCCCTGGGCTAGAACACCATGTAGTAGGTGACCTCAGGTTCCTCTGCCAGCCACTGGTATAGTGGCAGAGCCCCAAGCCAGGGCTGAACACTGCATGCAGAAGGCATTTGGGCAAAGATTCTGTTGGAATTTGTAACCCTGGAAGTTGTGGACTAAACAGGGACCAAAACAAAGCTTATTGCAAAACAAGCAGCAAGGGGCTACGTTCCCTGACCTACATGCAAGGAGGTATGCTAGCCGTGAGTGTCACCCCATTATAACATGCATTCTCTACAAGCCAAAGTCCTTAAAGATGTCTGGGATGGTGAATGTTCAGAATCATGCAGTAGAGCTGGAAGTACATTTTACATACTTATCTGTGTGCCTTTGTCCTAGGGAATGGAAGGTTTTGACTCAAAAGTCATATAAAATGTTTATGAAATCTTTCACCCACAAAAAATATTCAACCAACTCTGCATCACCATCCTTTCAATGCACCCCCTACCCCCACCAATATTTATGTACAGGTTTTTAACACCCTTATAATAAAGATACTGTGAATGGATGTTGTAGATGTACTGGTCTAATTATGGTATAACTGTAAATATACCATGATCTTCCTTAAAAACTAGCTAATTTTGCCTTATAAAGGGAATGTTATCTCAGGAATTGTGGTATTCCAAATACTTAGAATACTGGAAATACTTAAGTAATGTTATTTAGTTATTTAAGGCAATATGCACATTCATCTCGCTTATCTTCCATCACTGTATTTTCAGAGGCTCTGGTCATGATTCTTAGTTTAGGTTAAATTCCATTTTGCACTTAAAGCAAGGATTCAACCTCTTAGTTTTGTATGAAAAATACAGCATGTCCTCTTCCAACTTAGAGCACTTGCTCTTTGAATATTGCATGATTTTTCTGAGAATTTACAAGTTACAAATCTATTAATTAGTTTGTGAGTTAAAATTAAGTAAAAAACAGGTCCTTTAAGAAATTTGGCATCTGTGTATTTTCTTTGTCCCAAGTGATGTTAAGAAAGGAATAATGCAGACTTTTCAAACTTTCCATATTGTTAAAATTAATTGAAATCTTGTGCACAAGCTATATTTGAAGAAAATAAGTTGTAAAGGTGAAGCTAAATTATTAACAAATGTTTATTACCAAGTTAATTGTTATTATTATTAACAAATTCTTGTGATTGTAATGACTCAGTGATATGATGAAGACTCAATGCATGTCAGTGGTTCTCATTGTGATGCCACAAGGAGAAAAAAATCTGAAAAAATGTGAATGTAAAAATCAGTTTAGTAGTCTAATCTGGGTTCACAAAGAGTAAACTAGTTTCATTATAGTCCTTATGATTATTGCTTGTTGTCAGTGCAGGGCAGAGTTAAGGATTCACAGGGATCTTACCTGGGCACTTCTTATTTTAAAACGTTTTGGATTTTTTAAAAATGTAATCTCAACTCTGAATTTCTTGGTTGTATAATGCTTGGTTGGGGGTAATTATACCATCCCTGCAATGTTTGTATTCCTAAGGACGTGTCTACACTGGCACTTTACAGCACTGCAACTTTCTCTCTCAGGGTGTGAAAAAACACCCCCCGAGCGCTGCAAGTTGCCGTGCTGTAAAGTGCCAGTGTAGACCGTGCCCCAGTGCTGGGAGCTCTCCCCCTCGTGGAGGCGGGTTTTTTAGAGCACTGGGAGAGTGCTGCAACCACACAAGCCGTGTTAAAACACTGCCATGGCAGCGCTTTCCCGTTGCCCGTGAAGATGGTTCAAATATGAACCTCCAAATATGAGGAGATTCACATATTACTACTTGAATAAAAAACAGATGGCCAAAGAATCTGAGGATGATCAGTAGGGGCTGGGTTTTGTCACTTAAGTTACACTGAGGAGGAAAGATCTGAGATGTTAAAGAGAGAGAGGAGAGAGAAAGAGAGAGAGAGAGAACAAACCACAATTTCAAAATTAAAAGTAACCATTTTATCTGGATTCATTGCCGTGAATCTATAGTTTAGCTGCTTGAAAGCAGGACATATATAAAAGAAAGGCAATGTGATCCAGCGGAAATGTGTTAGAAAAGCCTCAAGAGATGTGCAGTGCTTAATTTGTGCCAGGGCTTGCCAGGGCTGACCCCTGGCATCTCTAGGCTTGGCAGTTCAGAGCCCTGGCACCTCTGAGATTGCTGCATCAATTATGAATATAAAAAAATTGCTTGAGCCCCAGCATCTCTTTTATTACATATTAAGCACTGGAGATGTGGATTCTGTTCTGGGCTCTTCCTTTGAATGTGGGCAAATCTCTATGTCTCTGTTTACCTTTCCATCCTGTGCCATGGCTAGATTGTAAACTCTCCAGGGCAGGGCCTGTCTTTCACTATGTGTTTGTCTAGCATTTAGTTCAAGTCAGTCTTGGCACTACTGTAATGCCAATAATAATAAATGAAAGCCTATGTCTAAACACTAGGCTGCCATTGAGGCGTAATGCAAGAGGAACAGTCATACATCTGTGCTGAGCTCTAGTAGCTGAGAGAGCACCCTCAAAGAGGGACATTTAAATGTTTAAGTGAAAGCACCAGCTTTAATTAACACTGATGTGTTCCATGCTAGTGCAAACAGGTTTTAGTAGGCCAGCTGTGGTCCAGCATAAATTCTTCAAGTGCACTTTCTGAGGTGATCGGTGTATTGCAAATAAACTCCCAGTGAGGGAGGGATAGAGAGAGCTCTAGATTAAGCAATCTCAATCACATAGAAAATGGCAGTGAATCAGGGTTATCTAAGTTTTCACTGAGAAAGAGAAACTAATAACCATGTTTGTGAGTCCTGATCATACTGAACTCTGAGTTTCTTCCAGCTAAAACAAGCAAAATAAATGTAGCCAATTTTGCACATAAGAACATTCCAGTCTTCTGCAGTAGTGACTTCAAACACTACAGTTTACAGCAGGATAATTACAGTGTTTGGTGATGCTCTGTACAATGCTGTATTTCTGTCACAAGGTTATTAATAGGGGCACAGTTTTTGGAGCCCCAATTATTATTTATTTGTGTTACAGTAGCATCTCAAATAGAGATCAGGGCCCCCTGGTTCACAATACAGATGGTCCCTGCCCCCAAAGAGTTTATGTTCTAAATACACACAGAGTGGAAGGGGAAACAGATGTAAAGTGATTTGTCTACGGTCACACAATAGGCTCATAGCAAAGCCAGAACTCAGACCAGGATCTTTTGATACCTATTCCAGTGCTCTACTGTCTAAATTTCATGAAACAAATGCACTGAGGTCTGCTGAACCAAACTTGATCTAATATTTGTGTCATGACACCACATTGTGACATTATCTCAGATTCATGATGTTCTGTAAGGTAAACATTACAATGAATATTGTGGGGGAGAGGGAGGTCCTAGGGATGGAGTGTGAACTTTCCCCAGTGAGGCTCATCCATGATCCAGAAGGACAGCTTCTGAGAGCGAGAAATAAGTTCAGTTTTTAGTCCAGAGACTCTGCTGGTGTAGATCACCATAGCTCTAATGATTTCAGTGGAGTAACGCCAGTTTGCAGCAGTTGTAGATCTGGCCCTTCTAGTTCCTCTTATTCCTTGGCCTTTCCACTAAAACTGCAAATGATTTCCCTCTGTGATATGAATGTTTGCCAACCTGTAACTGGATTAGGATCACTCATGAATGTTATGAAATTTTAGCTTTCAGTCATTATGAGTCTGTCTGAGATTCAGAACAATACTGGAGATGGAAAGCTCCTTAGCGCATTGATAAACCCATGATCCATCCAGTCATGGCCAGCATTAGTATACACATTAAAGAGTGTTCTTTTACCTCCACAAAAGTTATTTAAGGGTCTTAGAAAAATACCTTTGACCACAAACAACAAACAGGACAGTGGTCTTAGCACTGAAGTCATCAACGATATTTGGAACATTTCAGCTATTTTAACAGAACCACCGGTGATGGCACTGGGAAAAGCTAGAAGCTTATGTAGTCCATTCCACCAACTCACTCATGATGAGTACAGAGCAAAATAATTCTAAACTACGGTCCCCTAAATTACATAAACAGGAGTAGAAAGGTCAACAGACTTTGTACCAGAGGTCCAAAAAACCCCACCCCTTTTAGGTTTTGGCTCGATTAATTAATGTTTCAACTTTAGTAGATTTGACTTGATTGCGGTGCTGCTGTTTACTGAAAGGATTCGTCATGGTAACACTATGGCTCATTTCTCTGTTTTGCCAGAGGCTGCAAACAAACACAAAGACATGCATATGAAAAAGAATTAATCTTTTCAATATGGAGCCAGCCTACTCTGTCAGGTTTCAGAGCTGAAGGAAAAGGCAGTGGCCTACACCCATATCAATCCTATTAGCTAAAATATGGCCATAATAGCAGTACTGGCCTTTTTTATAGCAATGTCCCTCTGGGTCTTTGGTTTAAGAAACAAACTCCCCATAAATCACATAATAAAAATATCCAGATTGTTGGCTTAAGGGTAAAGCTCACCAATAGAAGTGTATTTCTTGTGACAATCTGTTTTATGAGAGAACTGGCTGCTTTCTGTTGATGTCACATTGCCACCACCGCTATGTGGTGTGGAGAGACACCTGTCTATTGCACATGTGTTAAAATCCTATCAGTATTTTGGGTCTGTGTTTGGTATTTTGACTTCTATCAACCACTGCCAAGATAATCCTTTGTATAACTATTATTCTTTGTTGTCTTTAAGATCTGCAGTAATATGGTTTGTTGAACATTACATGCCACATCTTCTTCCATGGGGTTCAGGCACATGGGAAAACAACTTGATGAAGTAGACACTGCATGGGACTGGAAAGGCAGAAGATCCAAGTTCTATTCCTGGCTCTGTGTCTAACTCCCTATATGGCCTTGGGTCAGTAAAGAATTTTCCCTGCTTCAATTTCCCCATCTTCCGAATGTGGATTAATGGTACTAACTGTCCTTCTTTATAGAGTCTTTGGTGTTAAGGAGAGCCATAGATGGGAGGGGGAGACTAGACAGAAGTCCAAACCTGGGTCTTAATCTCATTCCTTGCTAGGTGTAACTCATTTTGTGTTTTAGCCTTTCTGATTTTGTCCCTACATGCTTGTACTATTCTTCTGTACTGATCCTTAGCAATTTGTCCACATTTCCACTTTTTGTAGGATTCCTTTTTGATTTTCAGGTCATAAAACAGCTCCTGATAGATCCATATTGATCTCTCACTATTATTACAATCTTCCCAGAGTACCAGCTGGCTAACGCTCAGTCTCCCAGCTGCCTTTGTCTTACTAGCCACGGCTGCAGTAGGATGAATTTCCTTGGACATCACAGGTGATCCCCCACCTATACAGAGACCACACGCCTCCAGGCTGGCTTTGTTGCAGCCTGCTGCTTCATAGTAGCACGACTCTAGCAAATCTGCACTACCAGGATGTCCCCCTAGCTGGTGGTGCTTCCTGGGCCCCACTTCAATAGGGGTTCCTCGCTGATAGGGGCTCTGAGGAAAAAGTAATACAACTCCATAGGGTGTGTCAGGGCGGAACTGAGTCTGATGTCTGGGTTGCTCAATTCCTGTGGAGACACTTCTGACTTTTAAGCAGTTATGGCTGAACTTTTTGAAGGGAATTGGGATGTCCTATTCCTATTCATTTCATTGGGAACTGGATAGCCAAGTCCTTAGGCAGCTTTGCAAATCTCAGCCCTACATGCACCTACATGACACTTTGGATGCATGCAAAAGCTGCAGGGAGATGTCTGTCATGCACCATTTTTAATCATTCCTCAGGCTAGGCTTGGAATGCCATCCTCTTCATCTAAATTCAGCTGGAGTTCAGCACGCACTGGCATCCAAAGGTATTGATGTTTAGCTGAACTATCCAAATCTCTTCAGTCTGCAAAGTTGGACTGGAGATGTCACAAGAAGTAGCTTTCCCATAAGACTTCTGGCACATCTGCTTCCAGTCGGGCAGGCAACTCCAAGAGAAAAGCTTCTCTTGAAGCATTTTGGTATTTTCAGTCCTGGCCAGAGAATAAAAGTGAGCAAAACCTCCCCATGCATTCCAGAAATATAATAAACAAACAATGATTTCCTTTCAATGTGGTTCTAAAAATGGGCAAAGATCTGTGAGTGGGGAGGAGGAGATCTTAGCGTTCTGAACTGGCTTGTCCACCGCTACTCTAAGTCTGCCTAAAAAGCATTGTATTTGTCATATGCTTTGTATAATAGCAACTTCCAGCTGAAAGAAGAAAGCACTCTGATTGCTGGTGGTAAGAGTCCTGCAGGAAGTTCTGTGTGAATTACTTGAGGAGAGTTAGTATGTTGCTGCATGAATGAGTCAGTTGGAAATGCGGTTGTGCAAAGTAAACAGCTTACGGGGTGAAGAACAGTCCTGTGGAGAGAGCCCTGAGCCAGGCTTCAGGAAAGCTGCATTCAAATCCTGGTTCTGCCACCGATTTCCTGTGTAACTTTGAGTAAATTTGATCTGCCTGTGCCTCATTTCTCCAGGGGGATAATAATCCTTCCATCATCTGGTTAGCTCGTAAACTCTTTAGGGCAGGGCCTGTCTCTCAGGGCCAGATTTACACCTTACGCTCCCCAAGGCACAGCATCTTTAGCGCACCCCCTGCCTACAGCTGACTTTCATGTTTTCTGTAAAAAAATGAACTTTTAACCCACTTTTAACTGTTAGGCATCCCTAGAAAGCTGGTGCACCTAGGATGGGTCTACTATGCCTAATTGGAAATCTGGCCCTGCTGTCTCTTATTATGGGTTTGTACAGCACCTAGCATGTTGGGGGCTCGATACTCTGCTACAGATATCTTGAGAGACCTTGGGAGGTAATTTAGCCTTGCTGTTTCTCAGATCCTCATCTGTAGACAATATGTCCATGCTGAGTCTTTTGGATCTGTCAGGTGATTTGATCACGAGATGATGGTGTGGTCACATTAGTGGGTCCAGAAGGCTCCAGAAGGGTTGGATGGAAGTGCCTTGAAGCGACTCAGCTTCCTTTTCCATGAGATGCTTATGGGCAATAGAACTGTGCATGTAAGAAATGTTCTGGTTTGCTGGCATATTGCAGAAAATCAAATAAATCATTTGGGTCAAACAACAATTTTTTCAAAATTTTCAGCAAAATTGAAAAAAATCATTTCAGGTTGAACAAATCATTTTGTTTTAACAAAACAAACATTTCATTTAGATTTTGACCATTTTAAAATGTTTCAATTGTTTTTTCATAAAATTAAAGAAAATTTAAACAAAAAGTCATTTTGATTTTTCAGCTCCAAACGTTTTGATTTTCTTGGGGTTTTTTTACAACTAAAGAAATCTTGCAAATCCTACAGGAATCTGTGAGATATTTCAGTGTTGCAAAATCTGCATTTGTTGCTGGAAAAGGTTTTGGAGGAAAAATTTCACCCAGCTCTAGTGAGCAATTGCTCAGCTGCCCTGAGAACTCCTTTTTCACTGAGAGCAGCTCAGAGTTCTGCTCTGTCATTCCACCTGTTCAGTGTGCATATGAGCCCAGAAGGTGGATTAAGGAGACATGGGATGCAGTAGGAGCTCCGTGTCTCTCTTACATCTGTCCCAGTCGGTGCAGTGTAATGAATGACCCAGTGTTACTGGAGATTGGGGCTTGGATGAGATGAAGGCACCTGGGGCTCAATTCAAATGAGCTGATGTGGGTGGGCTAGGGGAACCAAGTGGAAGTACTGGTGAGAATTATCTCAACTCCCTTGATCAAGACTATCAGTAAACCCACGGGTTTGTAAATTAGGGATCATGGCTGGACCTGAGATAGTTGCTGCATGTGGACTTTACGACTCTTATTCAGGCCTTTGTCACCTAAAACTAGATTAATATCATGCTCTTCTTGGGGCTACATCATAAAACCTTTTGAACATGAAGCTGAAAATGTGGTTGCCTGCTTGATGATTGGAGCATCAAACCAGGAGCACAGAACTCTCATGCTGTTCCATGAAATACATTGGTGGCTTGTGCTGTTGCTCAAAGTTTTGACCTGTGGTAAAATGCCCTAATTGGTTTGGGATTGGGATCCTGAGTGATGACCTCTCTGTTGATGCCATACTACTGCACTTGTGAGTGATGGAGCTGCTCAAGCTACGTCTTCTTAGACCTGAACAAAAGGCAGCGCATTCTCCATGAAGGTCTCTCTACACTGGTATTCACTTCCTTACTCTATGAGAGTCAAATTTGTTAACCTTCTGGCCATGCTGAAAGGGATTTGAAGAGGCTGAAGGATGGAGGAGCAGATTGAGAGATAGTGCGTAGTGGGCAACAGCCAATTATATTCGGTAGGTTAAACAGACCAATTTATTATATCAGGCCTAGTATGTTGTTTATGTGAGTTTTCCACTTTTTAAGATCACACCAAGGGTGCCAGCAGTCAGTAATGATATTTTATAAGTCCAATTAAGTAAATACATTTCACCATAACATACTCTACAAATACAACTAAAGGAGCTGCCATTTAATAACTGGAACACAAAGTCATCCACTTTCTTTCCCCCTTTGAAATATTCACGCTCAGGGGGATCAGTTGCCAAAGGTGCACTCATAATTCCTTTGCTATCCACTTTCATTTAACTCACAGCCCAGTGTGGTCTGCTGAGAGCTGGCATAGGGAAGTCCCAATTTCTAATCCCAGCTCTGACAAGAACTCCCTGAGCAACCTAGAGCAAGCCATTTTCTCTCTCTGGCTCAGCTTCCCCATTTGTAAAACTGAGCTACAAATACTTACCTACTTCACGAAGCTGTTCTGAAGATCGATTAAGTAGGTGATGATTGCAAAACAAGAATCTGATGCCTTTGGCAATAGCCTACTGAAGAAACAAATATTGTTAGGAGTGATGTATGGAAGCCGGAAGGAATCCGGTTTATTTTTGTGCTGCCTCAGTGTATTCTGTTGTTGCTATTGTTTATTACTATTATTATTATTATTTACTCATTTTGTTAGAAGCACTGACAAATAGGTGCCGCTTATTATTTAATATATTTAAATAAATACGTAAGTGTAAAGCAGTGGTCATTTCTACCTCGTGCCTCCAAATCTTTTGAAATGATAAACTTATTTTCACTTCAGACATACATTTATCAAGCCTTTTAACAAGCTTGCTGCTTTCTATGCCATTTCTAACACAGTGGCTCAAGGGCCTTTTTCTGCCCGTCTCTTGGAAGCCATTCTCACAGCAAGCCAACATGAACACGGTAAACTGACAGGAGGCTTTCAGATGATCAGCGATCCTTGGTCTAGAGAGAAAAAGCAACATGCGCACACAGACTCGCTAAGCTGTGGTGGTGTTCGCTCAGCAAAGATGCTGCTCCTGGTACAAATTAAGATTTCTCCTTTCCCAGACACTCTGTCAGCCTTGTTGCGACACCTCTTACCTAGTTTCAAACTGACCTTGCGCCTGGATTGCGAATGTTCACGAGTTTTTTAGTCATGTGTAAGAAGGAAAAAGAAACAAACATCTGGTTAGCAGAGCTGCCAAGTGAACATTCTTTCATTGTTTTGCAACCTTTCAATCCCTTTGTTTTCTGCCTGAAATTCTATTTGATAAATGTACGAAGAGCAACAGGGCCCTGATTAGCAGGAATGCCAGATCTGATTCACTCTGGCACTACACTGGGATAACTCTATTGAAATCCATGGAGTCACTCTGGTATAAGCCTGGAGTGAGGCAGTCGTGAATCAGGCCCACTGTATTTATGCATGGGGCTTAATCCAACTCCCACTGAGGAAAAATGGGAGTTTTGCCACTAACTTCAATGGGAACGGGATGAGGCCGTAGCTATGTTACTGCACCGTAACGGTGTTCGAGTGCATCTTCTGCCAAATGCTGCGCTTCCCAGTTGCAATAAATCTAGTGGGCTTTTTCAATAAATGGAGTGGTTTTTAATTGAAAACAATAACTTGATTGATGCTCTGTTCAGAACACTGGCACGCCCTAAGCAAGGCTCCTCCAACGAGAGCTAAGAAGTGTTTCTAAATGGTCAAATGTAAGAGGGACAGGAGATATATACTTTCCTTCTAGGTCTTTACTGTCCATTCCTGGCCCTATTCAGCGTGGCAGTGTTTTCTTCAGCTTGTAGTTGCTCAGAACACAAAGTCCTTATGGCCAGAAGTTTAAAGGTATTTTGGCACCTAACTCTCATTGATTTAAATAGTATTAGGCACATACATACTTAACCCCTCTGCCCCCAGCTCTTAAATACCAATGTGAGAAGCAACTTGGATAATATTATGAAAGAGAAGCACTGTGCTTGGTGTGTTGGTTTAGATACTTCTTCAATGGGATTTCTTAATTAGCTTTTGCATTGGTAGCTGCTTGGAAAGCAAGATTTTGATCCTTTACAAAAGTTTGAGCCTCTTTCCTATGTCCGTGAGAGTGAACCTGTAGTTCGGAAAGTCAGAGTCTAACTGCATGAATCTGAGCCAGGCTTGCTGCAGGCTGGCCTTGTGCAACGCCTGCCCATCCAGCTCTGTCAACTTCCATCTGTCCTGAGCAGCACAGCCCTGCTGGTGCAGTCCTGGGCCTAGCTTGCCTAGCTAGCTGTCTGAAGACGGCTCATCGCTATCACTGGGGCCAAACTATGGGGTGCTTTCATGAATCACATCCACAGGGACAGGAAACCAGGGCCACAATCACCTTCATAGCTGCAAGCCCATGTGGGACATTTTAGGCATATTGTTCAGCCAATCTGCATGTTTGCCACAAAAAAGGTGCATGTAGCCATATGTTTCAGTTAAAACAAAGTCATTGTGGGCTTAACTAGTTACACAGGTGGGATGAAACACTGCCTCTCTGCAAACAACGGCTCCATGTGTCCTGGAATGCCTGCTTCCCCCAGTCAATAACATACTAGAAAGGGGGAAGCAGAGGCTGGAAGACCAAGAACACTGGGACCTGAGGGGAAGGGTCTAGCAGGCCAGGAGGGTGTGTATGTGGGGTTGGGTCTGGGGGGCGGGAAGGCGGGGCTCGGGAGGGGCTCAGGTGGCTACAGTGGTGGATATGGCGGTTTGGGGAAATGAGGCCAGGGAGCAGGAAGCTGCCGGTTCCCTGATGTCTGCTCCCATTGTGGGTGGGGGGAGGAAGAAGGTACACGCTGTACATCAGGGGGGCTGCAGCAGCTCCTCTCCATCCACATGGGCCCTTCAAGGGCCAACACCATTCACTTCAGTACCCCACTCGCCCTCGGGGCATGTGCGAGAGCCTGGCTGTTAAGCGTGAGGTTGTGACGTGAGGTGTGACACTTGGCATTGGAGTGAGTGGGGCTGCGGCCATTGGCCAGGTCACAGTGCCTGGAGCGGGGAGCCAGGCCCTGTGGCACAGGAGTCACCCCTACGGGATGAGTCCAAGGCAGGCTTTCTCTGCAGCCCTGCCCCAGGCCCTGCCCCCCCAAGACCTCACCCCCTGAGGGCAGGACCTGGTGACTCCCCACCAGGACTTCAACCGCCCTGAGAGCAGGACCCAACCTCCTCAGGGCATCTCATGCCTCCATAGGCACGACCTGACCCCCCTCGGGGCCAGTGGGGAGTCCCTGGGACTAATTAGAGGCTTGGGATTCAGTGGGGAAGGGGAAATATTTAAGGGGATAGGGGAGGGGTTTCTGGAGCTAATGGGGGTATCTAGGGAGCGTAAACCCCTGTCACCGTTCCAACACAAACCCAAAACAGGAGGGGCTGCCAGCACTGGCCTGTGTCTCTTGGTCAACACCGATCTGGGCTCCCTGCTGGAGGCCTGCCTTCCCCCAGGAGCCTCCAACAGGCAGCAGTCTCTCTCAGTGCTCAGGGGCGAGGCACCGGATATGAGCTCAAAACAACAGTCCCGCTTCAGGCCTGCCTTCCCTCCAGGAGGCTCTGGCTGCCAGCTGCCCAACCCCGCTGGAGAGCAGAGATCTGATTTCCTTCCATGCCAGCCCCGATCTGAGCTGGGTTCAGCCCTGTAACTCCTCCCTCCAGGCTTGATGCCTTCTGCAGGTATAGTGAAGCAGGGCTGATTGAGCCCACGGTGCCTTCTTGGCCCATGGGGAAGGCACAAGCCCTCACCAAGATGCTCTGCTCTCTTTACCCCCCCCCACCATGTCAAACATCATTTGCAATGAGGAGGGAGATGACATCACTATTTTCAGCTTGCAAGTGTGGGGAGGAGGAGGCAGAGTTGCCTTGAGCCATGGGGGTTCTTTCTGCTCCCTATGAGAAAGGTAGCCAGAGCCACTCCCTTCCCTGGACCTTTTAAGGCATAGGGGCAGGCAAGTAGAGAGTCGCCCTGGCTGCTAAGGTCCAGGGATGACAAACTGCATGCCACTTGGCTTTTTAGTTTTCTCTTGTGCTTGGCTTGCCTGCTTGTGGGGTGCTGCGGAAAACTTTTTTGGTCCTTAACAGCAAAACGCCTAGGGCTGCTCCTGTCCCTTCCTCCTCATACTGCCCCTGTCTGAAACCTCCTGTTGATTCCCCAAGAAAAGGGGAATGCTATATCTTCCACAGCAGCAGCTCTGAATGGCTGCCTTTTTCATTATCTCACTTCCTGTGTAAGAATAGCCAATCAGGCAGGGATTTCCTCAGATGCTAGAATGAAGACCCATTTAAGGGTCAGAAACCCCATAGTCCACGGGGAAATCCTCTAGGGTTGGCAGGTATACACTCTAGAGGCCCCACTCCTATCAGCAGTTGTGTTTTCTGGAACATGTCCATCCCTGGAAGTCATTCTGCTCAACTTAATTGTAGAAAACAAACCTGCAAAAGCCCAGGATTAGGGCCTGTGAGGAAAAAATTACTTGAAAACCCATTTTTGTCAAACTAATTTTTTTTTTTTTTTTTGCAAAAAGTAACTGTTTGCCTCAGAAACTTTTTATTTTTTGTTGGAAAAAGAAATGCCTAAAAACAAACATTTTGATTCAGAAATGCCATTGTGGTGTTGAGAATGGTAGTTTGGTTACTTCCTCATTCTCCTCTATCGGTTGGGCTCCTAGATTGGACTACATATCCCATGATGCATGATGCCTTGGGGTTCCTATGATGTATCATCTCCTTTCACTAAGAAGGGAGAATGTAGTGCATCATGGGAACTGTACTTCAGGTACCTGAAGCGGTATTTCCAAATTGTTTTTCAACTGAAATATGTCACTGTTTAGCCATCAAGTGGTGCTGTATGTAAAATACCTTATTTAAGCTACCCTCAGAGCATGGAAAGATCTTAAAGTGAACACATCTGGTATGTATCTGTCTCAAAAGGAAGCTCTGTCACCAGTCCATATCTAGTACAGGAGCATGACATGGTGTCAGAAGAGAACTAGTGCCAGAGGAGAACAAATAAAAGGAACAAAGCAACACAGGTTGCAGGATCTCATCAACATGCCGCTCCTCAACGCCCCAGAGAACTTCAGCTTTGACAAACCTTTACAATGGACAGACTGGAAGCACTATTTTGCAAGATTTTGTATTGCTGCAAAGCTCCACCAGAAAACTTGAGATAATCAGGTATCTTCTTTAATTTATGCTATGACAAACAGGCAAAGCATATCGGTAGATCTGGTGACTTTACTGAAGACACTAACAAAGATGACTATGAAAGGTCTCTGGCTATGTCCGATGTATACTTTGTACCTCAGAGAAAGGTGGGTTTATGAAAGAGCATGTTTTCACCGGAGAATTCAAGAACGAGGGGGAAATGTTGCATGTTTTATAAGAGCTTGGCATGCACTGGCTGAAAACTGTGATTTTGGAACTGCAAAACATGAAAATTTCAGAGACAGGCTGGTTATTGGGTTAACAGATAAAAATCTTCCACAGCAGCTATAAAGAAGCCAGACTTAACCCTAGCCACAGCTATACAGATAACAAATCAGTCTGAATTAGCCAAATAGCATAACAAAAGGAAGGAGAAATTTTGAAAAAAAACCAGAAACTAGCTTAGAAGCTGGAAATAGGCACAAGTGCTAACATTTATTATCACAAAACTTCTGAGGCAAGGAAAGAGAATTCCTAGGCTAAGATGGTCTAATTCCAGCCTATGTGCAAAAGGTGTGGAAAAAGTCATATCCTAAGAGATGATGCATGTCCAGCCAGAGGCACAAGGTGTAATACATGCACAAAATATGGATATTTTGCAGCTGTTTGTCACACCAAAGCAGTCAGGAAGTTGACTCATATTACGGACAATCTAGAGCCATTGTTTCTGAGATGATCACTTGTGACAACACAGAACCTGCCAGGAGAGTGAAAATGAATGTTCATAGTGTAACCCCTTGGGGTTTAGAGAGCATGGCCCCTTTAAATCTTTTTCCCAAGCGGCAAGGGGGAGCAGTGTGAGAAAGGAGGGAAACTTGAGGTGTGGTTCTGGAGCTGGAGAGAGGGAGAGAAGGGCTGCAGCAAGCAGGCCCTTGCAAAGTGAAGCAGCGGGGAACCTGCCTGAAGCCTGGGAAGGACAGGGCAGCTGATCAGGGACACCCCAGGACAGGAGCCAGAAGGAGCACTGTGCCAGGGAGGAATCACCCAAGAAGGACAGGTCGGAGCTGGACCCAGTATCACTGCTGCCCAGAGCTGCATGGGGCTGTGAGTACTGGGGCTTGTGACTCTGCATTGGGAATGAGGAGGGAGGTTGCTAGCTAGTTAAGTGGGGAAGTGGTCACTCTGTGTGGCTTTGTAGAGAGCAGCAGAAGAGGGCACCAGAGGGGTATGTTGCGGAAAGTTTACTGGCGCTGAAGATGACCAGGAGCACCCAAGACTCAGCACAAGACTGGAACTTGGCTCAGGCCTCCTGAACTCTGTGTGCAGACACGTTGTTCAGTGTCTGCTCTTTCAGCCTCTGCTACCACTGGTCCTGTGGGGCCTAGGTTTGGATGCAACCCTGTTTTACTGCTCCCCCTATACTTCCCCTTGTTGTTTTTCTCCTCTCATCCCTCTGTAAATAAATATCTCCCTTTGTTATATCCATTGTACTTTTCCGGTCGGTCTGTGTGTTCACTCTGGGAGCTTTGGAACAGGTGCCCCTGGGGTGGAAGGGATTTTTCCTGCTGCATTCCTGCGCGCGCCTTCTCTTGGCCAGAGCTGCCTGCAGAGCAGACTCCATCTTGGCCACGAGGGCGCTAAAGTTACAATTTCAGAGTAACAGCCATGTTAGTCTGTATGCATCCAATGAAGTGAGCTGTAGCTCATGAAAGCTTATGCTCAAATAAATTGGTTAGTCTCTAAGGTGCCACAAGTACTCCTTTTCTTTTTGCGAAAGTTACAATTGACTCAGGAGCTGATGTCAGTCATCTCAGAAGAGACTTACAATCACCTTCAACCCTCCCAGAGCTGAAGTCACCTGATACAGCTCTGACTAGCCCCGGAGGTAATCTGAGCTGCATGGGTCAGTTCATCACAGAAACTATTTAAAAAGACAAAACTTTGAATTCAGAGTGCGTGTGATCAAAGGACCAGAGACCAACCACCTTCTCAGCCACAGTCTGGCAGTTATGATGGGCCTAGTGAGAAAGGTGGAAGAACTCAATGGAGGATTCGAATTATTGGACTTTTGAAAGGTGATCTAGTACAAATCAACTCAAAAGACAATGCTGAACCATGCAGCGTACAAACCCCCCTACCAGACAGACCTTGGAAGAGACTAGCTGCAGATTTATGCCAATTCAGAGGATGTCGTTACCTGGTCATAGAACACTATTTTTCCAGGTATATATAAATAATGTACTTGAAATACATAACATGTCACAATGTTATCAAGAAACTGAAGTGCACTTTTGCTCGTTTTGCTATTCGAGAACAGCTAGTGACAGACAGACCACAATTCATTGCAGCAGAATTTAAGTCATTCTGAACTAAATATGACTGTGATTACTAGCAGCCCACACTACCCACAAGCGAATGTAGAAGCTGAAAAAGCTGTACAGGCAGCCAAGAAAATCCTACAGCAGGAAGATCCATTCCTTGCTCTTCTGAGTTATAGATCAACATGGACAGCAGCTACTGGATATAGTCCAGCATAACTCCTGATGGACTACTAATTCCAGCTTCAGAAAAGAATCTATCTCCAGTGGTCAGCTATGACAAGTGCAGCCAAATTGGATAAAAAGGCAAAAAGAGCTTATAAACACTTTTACAACACATGACACTCAGAGAACTGCCAGGTCTAGAACCTGCTGACTACGTTCATATCAAATTCGATGGAGAAGCATGGAGAACACCAGCTGTTGTACAGCAAAAGAATTCAGTGCCCAGATAGTATGTGATTGAGACTGACAGTCCAACAGAAACTGTCACCCTCTACAGTTTTTTTCCCTCAGAAAGAACAATCAAAAGAGCAAACTCTATGGATGGTGCAGAAGAAGAAGAAGGCTCAATGATTGTAGACAGTCCTTGCGTAACCTATATGCCTAATAGGGAGATATCTCTTTAAGAGACCCATTGTGGGAGGGTGGGGTCGGAAAGGAGTGAGTTGTGTCTGGGTCATTTTGCTAAGCAGATTTAGCACTCCACATCCAGAAGCTTCTGGATTTGGGGTGTGGTAGTTTTGGGGCTGATCCTGTAGGTTCCCTGTTGCTGGGGTCAAACTCCATGAGGCAAGCAGTCAGGGCTGCTGCTTTACAAAGGGCCATGTGCCCTGTGTGAGTTGGGAGAAGCTGAGCCCAGGAACAACAGCCTGGTTTCTGCTCCTAACTGAAACATTTTGCAGCAGGTTAGTGATATTAACCTTCCAACAGGGAAGCATGGGCAGTGTTAATTGTAGCAATGGGAAATTGGGAGGGGAAAAATAATTTCTTCTATTTTAACTGTATAATTGGAATGTTGTTTGATTTTAGCCAAACCAGTTTAATTAAATTGTCTCAACTAGTCTGAGTCACCAACCTTTCTTTATATGTAGTAATGGGGAAAGAGTGATTTAGATTTTGCAATTCTCAATTTTGTATTTTCTTGTGACAAGTTTTTTTTTAAATCTATACACGTAACTGATTTGGTTAATCAGTTCGCTGACTGGCTAGCAGTGATTTCAGCAGAGGAAGGCTCTGCGTGGATTCCAACTGAAGATTCCTACAAGCAAGTGGAGGGAAGATGTTGTTTTAGACTCAGCCAACTGTCTAGATTTGGTGATCAAAGACTCTGAGACTCAGATGAACTCAACCCAAGCTTTTGGGAACTATGAGTTCCTTCTCACAGCGTTTCTGTGGGCACTGACCTGTTTAGATTTAATTTGTTTTCTTTATTTATGTTTCTGTGTGTCTGTATCATGTAAGTGGATTATAAAATAACCATGTTATGTTGTAAACATTAAGTTGTTATTATTTTGTTTCTTTATCATAAGATTTTATAAAGTTGTAAATTAGATTCATTTCTTTCGTTCTTCTGGGACTAGAATGTGGGGAGGTTGACCCTGTGCAATCCTTGGTGAAAATCCTGAGAGACTGAATTCTGGGTCTTCAGCTACTTTTCTATGGGAGTTGGGTTTTTTTCGGCACTGGAGAGGGGCAATGAAATGAACTCTAACCCACACAAATGTTACACTTGCAACTAATAGATAGCCAGATGAGCAAGTTGTTATGCCTTCAGATCCTGTAATTAGAAAACCAGTACAATTCAGAGACAATTAACATTACTGATAAGAACATAAGAATGGCCCTACCTTGGTCAGACCAAGGGCCCATCTAGCCCACTATCCTGTCTTCTGATAGTGGCCAGTGCCAGGTGCCCCAGAGGGAATGAACAGAACAGGTCATCATCAAGTGATCCATCCCCTGTCGTTCATTCCCAGCTTCTGGCAAACAAAGGCTAGGGACAGCATTCCTGCCCATCCTGGCTAATAGTCTTTGATGGACCTATTCGCCATGAATTTATCTTGTTCTTTTTTTAACCCTGTTATAGTCTTGGCCTTCACAACATCCTCTGGCAAGGAGTTCCACAGGTTGACTGTGTGTTGTGTGAAGAAATACTTCCTTTGATATGTACTGAACTTCAAAAGAGTATGAGACTGTAAATATGGTAAATAGAAATGTAGAACTAAAAGAGGGAGATGTGATGGGATGCCAAACTGTAGTATACTGTTCAGCCACTAGGTAGCGCTGTGTGTAAAATACCTTATTTAAGGTACCCTCAGCCACATTTGGCAGAACATCAAGGATCTATCTCATTGTGAATACATGGCAGCTCACTCAAAAGGAAGCTCTATAGCCAGCAAATATCTGGTATAGGAGTGTGACAAGGTTTTTTTAGTTTGCGTTTGTTTTTTTGTTTTGCCAAAAAGTCAGCATTATTTGTCTGGTGGGGCCTTTCCAACCAGCTCTGCCCAGGGGCTTTGTCAGAGGGAGGAGATGCCTCTGGGGGTGGATCTGTGCTCTGGCACCTCCTGCCGAGCCAGTTCAGCCTCTCTCCAGGCTGCTTCTACCAGAACAGCAGTGGAGGGGGAGAAAGAGGTGCAACTGCAGGTGACTCCTGGGATCAGAAATTTGGGATCCTCCCCCCCACCCCACAAAAAGGCAAATAATTCACAGATACTGTGCACCAGCGTCTTCAGCATTCCCCAGAGTGCCTGTTCCTCCCAGCTGCCATGACTGGGACACTGTGTTTAATGGTTACACTGCGCTTTTTTCAGATTTAGTCGACAGCAGCTGCCAAACTTCAATTCTAAACGCCATTGCAATGGCGAATACTTGTACGTCTCCCTGAGTGACATTTTGTGCAAAGTATCCAATGAGCTAGTTTACATATTTTCAACTAATCTGCATATCATCAGACACTTTAACTTAAAAAATGGCATGGATTTAGTACTGGTGAAAGGCTTTTCAGGGAGGCAGCCGCTGACTCTCAAAACTACACATGCTTTAGCCATCAGAGCATGACAAGGAACCAGACTGTATTGCTTATACAAGGTTATAATTTCGCATACTCATTCTGAAAGTCAGTGTGGCAAAGCTGATTGGACTTGGGTCAGCTCTGTTAGAGATGGCGGTTATATTCCAAAGTCTGCCTGAAGTGATTTTGTGCTTCTCCATTATCTATAAAATGGATGAATTATAGTTGTCTCCCCCTAGAGGATGGTGACGCAGGCTGGGTTAATAATAAGGGTTGTAAAGTGCACAGAAATATTAAGAGTAAGTGACAGAAGAGCTAGAATTAAAACTCAGGAGCTCCTGGCTTAAGCTCTGTGCACATTCCAGTGGAATACAACTTATTGTCTATGTACATACAACCAAAAATAGAAGAACACATTCAGGTAAGGTGAAAACCAGCTTTAACTGTTGCCTATTCTGTGACTATAACCCAGAGCATACCTTTGTTTTGGCCAAAATACTCACATAAAGTCTATTTCTACCACATTTCTGCCCAGACTAAAACCAGAAAGAACTGGGAGTCATATGGAAGAGTCTGGTTGTGAGAATAGCTGTGTTATTTGTGCAGTGGAGCCCTTCTTGTGCAGTGAAATCAGAGGGAAGGGTGTGTTTAGCAGTACTGTCGTCTTAGTTTCCATCAGTTCTAGTTTAAGCCTTGAAAAGGGACCCAGGAGGAGTGTGATAAATAGGTGTTGACAGATAACGTACCATTATGATGAGGGAGGTGGTCTAGAACACCGGAGACTTTGGTGCTATTCCCACTTTTGCCATTGTCTTGCGATGTGACCTTCGGCAAACTTCTGTCTGTTCTCCCATTCTTTGTTTGCCTTGTTTATTTAGTCTGTGGTTGAAACTCTATTTAGTCTGTGGTGGAGACTCCCATTCCATGGGAAATTACAACATGTTGAAATTAGTTTTCATTCCAAATCAGAACAAAAACAAATTTCAAAATTTCCCACAAAATGAAATTTTAAAAAATTGTTTCAAGTCAACCAAAACATTCCATTTCAATAAAATCAAATGTCCTGGGCCAGTTTAATCTTTTATTTTCTATTATAACATAATTTAGAATATAATATGTTTTAAAACAAACACATAAAAACATTCCCTTCTGATGTGGTCAAAACAGAACATTTAAACCTTATCAAAACACTTTTGTTCAATTTTTTTCAAAATTAAATGTTGTCAGAATTAACATGTACCCCCAGCATTTGCTGATGGAAAGACATTCCATTGCAATTTTTTTTGACCAGCTCTGTTTGTAAACTCTTCAGAGCACCTCTTACTATATGTGTACTGCAACCAACACAATGTGGTCTTGATCAATGCCAGAGCTGTAAACACTACCATAATATACATAAGAGTGCTGAAACGTTCTAAATGGTTCCCAAGATACACAAAGAAGGGAACCCAGGCAGATCCATATTATTTGACTATGACACTCTGACGGAAGGAATATCAGGACTCATAGAAACCATCCTCAAACCACTCACCACACCAAAGTTCAGCTTCCTCCAAGACACTACCAGCTTCCTTCAGAAACTCCACAACATTAACGACCTCCCTCAGAACTCTATCCTTGCCATAATGGATGTCACCTCCTTATACACCAGTATCCCTCACCATGATAGCATTGCTTCCTGCTTCAAATACATAAAAGGTAATGCGCAATGTTCAGAAATCCACCGAAAACATATTGTCAAACTCATCCATTTCACTCTCTCCCACAACAACTTCATGTTTAACAGCAAATGCTTTGTCCAAACCATGGGAACAGCCATGGGTACTAGGATGGCTCCCCGATATGCCAACCTTTGCATGTGGAAGAATTCTTTAAGGAAGAATTTCTGGAAAAATGCACCACAAAACCAGTGATATACCTGAGATACCTCAATGATATTTTCATCCTCTGGACAGAAGAGTGAAACTCCCTCATAGATTTCTATCACAATGTCAAAAGCTACACCCATCCATAAACTTTCGCTAGGATGCTTCCACACCCACATCAACTTCCTGAACACAACAATCAGCTTCAACAATGGAACCCTAAAGATGACTATATACAAGAAACCCACAGATCACCACACTTATTTTCACAGATCCAACAACCACGCCAGACATAAAAAAAAAAAATCCATTATCTACAGCCATGCATGCAGATACCACAGAATTTGCTCCAAAGAGAAAGTCTGGGATACACACCTTAACACACTGAAAACCACTTTCACTAAGCAAGGGCGCTCCACCAGAAAAGTAGACTGCATTATGGAATGGGACACCCAAATGCCCTGAAAGAATCTGCTTTGATATAGAAAAAAAACAAACCCCCAAAAACAAAACTCTGACCACAAATCCCTGGTTGTCAACCACAAATCCCTGGTTGTCAACTACCACTTCACAATAGAACCTATATGGGATATCATCAAACAATTACAATCCATATTTGATGGGGACCATATCCTGGTCTGTGAGAAGCTTGCTTCTGATGATACGTTTAGTGATGTTGGGGGGTTCTTTGAAGGCCTCTCTTTCCCAAACCCTCTTTTCTGGCCTTCAAAGAACCCCCCAACGTCACTAAACATATCATCAGAAGCAAGCTTCTCACAGACCAGGACACACCAACTCAAAGTGGCACCAGATCCTGACAGAACAACAAATGCAAAACCTGAACACATATCTGCTTGCTACGATGATAAATACCCCCCACAACTCACCTTTCAAGATCCATGGGTCCTACATATGCCTATCACAACATGTGGTGTACTTTATCCAGTGCATGAAATCCTCAATAATAACTATGTGGGTGAAACCAAATAATCACACATTCTTTAATGAACTCATATAGAAAAATGATAGAAGACAAACACACCATATCACCTCTGGTTGAGCACTTTTCACAAAGCGATCACTCCATATATGATCTTTCAATACTTGTCCTCAAGGGAAATCTGTATAACACCTTCAAAAGACAAGCCTAGGAACTTACATTCAGAATTCTGCGAGACACGAAAACCCATGGATGTAACAGGGACACTGAGTTTATGGCTCATTACAACAACGTGTAACATGCCACACTGCCTGCTGCCCCTAATTGCCCATTTCAAATTCTTTATGCATAAACAGTCTAACCCGCAATTGCCCACCTCAAGTGACTGCCTCCCATGTTACCCCTTCTGCTTAGCAATCTGTCCCAACCTGTATTTAGCTCAGACACTCTGCTTCCTTTCCCACACCTGAAGAAGAGCTCTGTGTAGGTCAAGAGCTTGTACCTTCCACTAACAGAAGTTGGTCCAGGGTTCCATTTCAGGTGAACTGAACAATATACACCATTTAGGTAGAAATGATGTGTATACATATGTATTAACACCACCGATTATAGCTGAGGTCCTCTCTCCACTACATCAATTTCTGTCATTGGCTGTTCCATATGGAAGAGCTGTTCACATGCAATTGACCTCCAAGCAATGAATGCTGTCCTTTCAAGCATCGTATCCACTACACAGTATATTGCTCTATGAGATTAAACATATCATTTTTTTTCTATTAAATATTATAGATTCAATCATTCTGATCTGATCTGCCAAGGATTCGCCTACCAGTCACTGAATGCAGTGCTCTCACTCCCCAGTAGCCCCATAACATATTGATCATGTTTAAGATGCACACAAAACCTTTTTAATAAAGAACACACTTCAGCTGTGAAAAAAGCAAACACTATATTCTAGCCACTGTGGATAAATAATATGATCACATTAATTACATAGTTACAGTGTAATCACACAGTATCTATATTATGATGCATGTAATTTGCGTTAATTTGTACAACTGGAAAATTAACTACCCGATTGATTGATTTATTTTAGTCTCATATTTAATGCATGTGGCCCATATTGTGACACATGTACTTATGGTGAGCAGTAACTTACTCCACAAGGAGGCCCATAGTTGTGGAGTAAAATACTACTCAATGTGGGTGAGGGTATCACTGTTTATATGTAAGCCCCAATTTATCACTGTGTTACTCCAGTTTTACATTGGTGTAACTTTCATTGAAACCAACCAAGGGGCAACTCCACTGAAATCAATGGAGTAATTGTGGTGAAACAGCCCCTTAGAATGCCAGTACAATAGTTACTTTGTAATTACTCTGAAATTATACACCTTCCTATTGCTAAATCCTACAGCCAGATTTAGTATAGAACTGTGTCACTTGTGCCTACCCGCAACCTTTGTACAGAATATAGAATAACACTAATTCCTTTTTTTAAACACAAATCTAATTTTAAAAAAAAAATCCTTTTGTGCTTAGAATTTGCACATTGTCTTAGCTCCAATGTGCTTTTTTTGAAAGTTTAACCAAAATATGTGCCACTGTTTTTGAGTTAAGCAAGTAGGAAACAAACACAGGCAGAGTGCAGACACTCCTGTGACCCTTACCCTGCCCCTCACAAGACTTGCTTGCTACCCCTCTGTGTGTCCGTGCAATTCTAACACCAACATCCTGCCTGTGTCCTTCAGTGAGGTGGTTGGGTTGGCTTTCCCCTCCATCGAGCTACGCTCCTGCCAAGCACTAGTTAGAATTTAGATTTATGTAGTTAGGAATTACCACCGTGTTAGCATGGCTCGGGGTTAATGGCATGGATTGGGTTTTTTATCGAACCAACATTTTAATGTTGTCTTATAACACTCTCTTATACTCAGAATCAATCTGATCTTAAATGCCTTTAATTATAAAATCTTTTAGTTAAACATGGTTTTGTATTTTTATATCTGCTCATTGACTGGATGATAAAGTAGCCAGCCATGCTGAGCCAGTCTTTTAGGTGCTAGAATGGGCACGGGCCTTAGAATCATAGAACCATAGAATATCAGGGTTGGAAGGGACCTCAGGAGGTCATCTAGTCCAACCCCCTGCCCAGAGCAGGACCAATCCCCAACTAAATCATCCCAGCCAGGGCTTTGTCAAGCCTGACCTTAAAAACTTCCAAGGAAGGAGATTCGACCACCTCCCTAGGTAACGCATTCCAGTGATTCACCACCCTGCTAGTGAAAAAGTTTTTCCTAATATGCAACCTAAACCTCCCCCACTGCAACTTGAGACCATTACTCCTTGTCCTGTCCTCTTCCACCACTGAGAATAGTCTAGAACCATCCTCTCTGGAACCACCTCTCAGGTAGTTGAGAGCAGCTATCAAATCCCCCCTCATTCTTCTCTTCTGCAGACTAAACAATCCCAGTTCCCTCAGCCTCTCCTCATAAGTCATGTGTTCCAGACCCCTAATCATTTTTGTTGCCCTTCGCTGGACTCTCTCCAATTTATCCACATCCTTCTTGAAGTGTGGGGCCCAAAACTGGACACAGTACTCCAGATGAGGCCTCACCAATGTCGAATAGAGGGGGACGATCACGTCCCTCGATCTGCTCGCTATGCCCCTACTTATACATCCCAAAATGCCATGGCGGTCTTGGCAACAAGGAAACACTGTTGACTCATATCCAGCTTCTCGTCCACTGTCACCCCTAGGTCCTTTTCCGCAGAACTGCTGCCTAGCCATTCGGTCCCTGGTCTGTAGCTGTGCATTGGATTCTTCCGTCCTAAGTGCAGGACTCTGCACTTATCCTTATTGAAACTCATCAGATTTCTTTTGGCCCAATCCTCCAATTTGTCTAGGTCCCTCTGTATCCTATCCCTGCCCTCGAGCATATCTACCACTCCTCCCAGTTTAGTATCATCTGCAAATTTGCTGAGAGTGCAATCCACACCATCCTCCAGATCATTTATGAAGATATTGAACAAAACCGGCCCCAGGACCGACCCCTGGGGTACTCCACTTGACACCGGCTGCCAACTAGACATGGAGCCATTGATCACTACCCGTTGAGCCCGACAATCTAGCCAACTTTCTACCCACCTTATAGTGCATTCATCCAGCCCATACTTCTTTAACTTGCTGACAAGAATACTGTGGGAGACCGTGTCAAAAGCTTTACTAAAGTCAAGAAACAATACATCCACTGCTTTCCCTTCATCCACAGAACCAGTAATCTCATCATAGAAGGTGATTAGATTAGTCAGGCATGACCTTCCCTTGGTGAATCCATGCTGACTGTTCCTGATCACTTTCCTCTCATGTAAGTGCTTCAGGATTGATTCTTTGAGGACCTGCTCCATGATTTTTCCGGGGACTGAGGTGAGGCTGACTGGCCTGTAGTTCCCAGGATCCTCCTTCTTCCCTTTTTTAAAGATTGGCACTACATTAGCCTTTTTCCAGTCATCCGGGACTTCCCCCATTCGCCACGAGTTTTCAAAGATAATGCCCAATGGCTCTGCAATCACAGCTGCCAATTCCTTTAGCACTCTCGGATGCAACTCGTCCAGCCCCTTGTACTTGTGCACGTCCAGCTTTTCTAAATAGTCCCTAACCACCTCTATCTCCACAGAGGGCTGGCCATCTATTCCCCATGTTGTGATGCCCAGCGCAGCAGTCTGGCAGCTGACCTTGTTAGTGAAGACAGAGGCAAAAAAAACATTGAGTACATTAGCTTTTCCCACATCCTCTGTCACTAGGTTGCCTCCCTCATTCATTAAGGGGCCCACACTTTCCTTGGCTTTCTTCTTGTTGCCAACATACCTGAAGAAACCCTTCTTGTTACTCTTGACATCTCTCGCTAGCTGCAGCTCCAGGTGCGATTTGGCCCTCCTGATTTCATTCCTACATGCCCGAGCAATATTTTTATACTCTTCCCTCGTCATATGTCCAACCTTCCACTTCTTGTAAGCTTCTTTTTTATGTTTAAGATCCGCTAGGATTTCACCATTAAGCCAAGCTGGTTGCCTGCCATATTTACTATTCTTTCGACACATCGGGATGGTTTGTCCCTGTAACCTCAACAGGGATTCCTTGAAATACAGCCAGCTCTCCTGGACTCCTTTCCACTTCATGTTAGTCCCCCAGGGGATCCTACCCATCCGTTCTCTGAGGGAGTCGAAGTCTGCTTTCCTGAAGTCCAGGGTCCGTATCCTGCTGCTTACCTTTCTTCCCTGTGTCAGGATCCTGAACTCAATGAACTCATGGTCACTGCCTCCCAGATTCCCATCCACTTTTGCTTCCCCTACTAATTCTTCCCGGTTTGTGAGCAGCAGGTCAAGAAAAGCTCCCCCCCTAGTTGGCTCCTCTAGCACTTGCACTAGGAAATTGTCCCCTACGCTTTCCAAAAACTTCCTGGATTGTCTATGCACCGCTGTATTGCTCTCCCAGCAGATATCAGGAAAATTAAAGTCGCCAATGAGAACCAGGGCGTGCGATCTAGTAGCTTCTGCGAGCTCCCGGAAGAAAGCCTCATCCACCTCATCCCCCTGGTCCGGTGGTCTATAGCAGACTCCCACCACGACATCACTCTTGTTGCTCACACTTCTAAACTTAATCCAGAGACACTCAGGTTTTTCTGCAGTTTCGTACCTGAGCTCTGAGCAGTCCTACTGCTCCCTTACATACAATGCAACTCCCCCACCTTTTCTGCCCTGCCTTGAGAAAAGAAATGTACTACAGAGTTCTTTAAGCTTCTTCCTGTAGCTAAGCACAAAGCATTGCTCCTACAGTTGCTTCTGCAGTTGATTTCAAGTATTGGCACTGGTTTTTTCATGGTTAATTTTGTGGGCAGGCATTTCTGTTCTTTCTCTTGTTTTGTGGCTTTTGCATTTCCACGGAAAAGGACACAGCTTTGAAGCTTAAAGCTGGGCATGTTCTACAAGAACTGGGGGTTATTCCAAAAGGTTATTATACTATTAGTAGAAATAAACCATGACATTTCCTTCTTCAGCACATCTTGGAGGAATTTTTACATAGTTTTAAGACTCACGAGTGACTCCTGCCCGGTACAAGCACAGTCATCCTGGAACACCAGTTGCTCTGAACAGTGAAGCCCGTTCAGAAAAATGAAGTGATAAATTTTAGTTTATTTTATAACAGAAATGACCTTTTCTGTGTTTTACTTCACTGATTTTCAGTGAGCTGAACAGATGGTTACTCTATCATGAGCAATAGTTAAATTATGATCATGAACTTACTTTTCTTTGGCAAATTTGTGGGGAAAATGAATATTATTTTTCCACATATCTGAAGGATAAAAGCATTTGTGGAGAGGAATCACTCCCATTGAGGACTCTTGTATACTTTGCAGTAGTATTTTATTAAGAACCGGGGAATCCAAAAGTCCCACAGATGTAAGGTTTCAATTAACTTTACATTGTGTCCAAGTCTTTAAATACTCAACTAAATTTTAATCCAATCACTTGATTTGACCCAAACATGGTTAATCTTTGACTCATCAGTTCAGTCAGGGGTTAAAAAGAAAACTAATTTTTGGCCCATCCTTACTCATATGTGAATACACTGGGATCAGAGCGGTTTCCCGTTTGACTGACACCTTGGCACTTGCTAGCACTGGCTTTCTATTTAGCCATGATCATTCCTGTCCATTTCTCCCTCTCCCACCCAAATGTTCAACAGCATTCAGTGTTTGTCCTTTTGTACTTTCTCCCAGCAAGATGTGATGCTTGCAAGCTCTTGGTGTTGAATTAATCAAAGTGCCTGCTGTTTGACCTGCATTAGAGCTATGAAACAGGTTTTAAATAGTGGGTTTTCTATTTTTAAAGAAACAGCACTTTACTGGGAGGATCTAGTACATGGAAGAATAGCAATTGTGAGATACCCAAACCAGCCAATCACCCTTGGGTAGCCCACTAGTAGCTCATCTACCTGTAATTGGGGTAAATGTGTGGCCTAGTGGCTAGACCAGTGGAGGGGACTCAGAACAGCTGTGTTTTCTGCCCAGCTAGTTTGAGTGACTCCTGTATCTCAGTTTCCCCATTTGTAAAATAGGGATAACGATTCCTCCTTTACAAAGTGCAAGATAAGAGCTAGGTATTGTTTTGTGTCCAGCCCAATACCTGAGGCTGCTCTTTGGTGACATCATTACAAGAGGTGCCATCCTGTCATTTGAATCTCTACGTCATACCATCATGCTGGCCAGTCACTGTTATACAGATGGATGATGGAGTCTCGTGTCGGTGTTGAGGATTCATCAGATGCTACTAATGAACACGTATATGGGAGATTAGACTGATGCGAGAACGGCAAACATGATTACATGAGGGACAGACAAAAACATCCATGGCCGTTGCACACTGTTGTATCCTTGCTTTGCACTGTTCACATTTTTCACACAGGTGTTGATGTGCCTTGCTTCAAAGCACTTAACAACAAAGTGACAAGGCTGCCAGCACCTTGCTTTGTCATGGGCTGTTGCTTTCCAGTAACTGGGACTGACCTGAGATGCTGTAAAGTTTGACTTCAAGTTTTACCTTTTGTGCTGACCATCACGAAATGAGGTGCCTTGCTTTAACTGACCATCAAATATTACCTTGGGCATTCTCGAGTCGGCCATAGGAACAAGGTGCCCAGACCAACACACTGGAGCTGTTATGATTGTGCTCTGACTGCCAGGCATCTGACAATGATTAAGGATTTCAGCATTAGGAAACTTGTCCCACCATCGAACCCTGAAAATAGCTTGGTGGCAGGGCATATGGAACTAAATCAAGTTTCCTGCTATGGCAGCAATGTTGTCCAAGCCTCATATCCATTTAGAAGGGCTGCTAGCTGCACCATTGTCCAATACACATTTAGCTTCGTGCTTATTTTGATGCCTCTATTATTCCATCAGTGGTGTGATAACACCCCAAAAGCAGAGCTCGCCTTGGCTACGTGATGTGTAACCTCCTCATCAGTTGTGGCATCTATGCCCGTAGGCTCCTTAGGTAACCAAAACTTCTTCATGGGCTTGAGAGGAACGTTACTGACCTTCATCAAGGGCTGGACATGCACATCCCCCAGCACAGGCTGGTACATTACATTGGCTTTCTTTAGGCTGAATGTAAAACCGAAGTGATTAACAGCACAAGCAAAGGGATCAGTTATCGATTGAATGTCATTGATTGAGTGAGCAGCCAGTGCAGTCATCAGCAAATAAAGGCTCTTTAATAAGTCAACCTGCCACTTCTGCATGGACATGGGAACACTGCCGATTAAACAACTTCCCATCGGTGCGGAACTGAATGAACACTCCTCTGTCAGTGCTATGAAATGCATCCATAAGCATAGCAAAAAAAAAAAAAAAAAGAATGGAAAAGAGAGTGGGAGCCAGCGAACAGCCTTGTTTGGTGACATTAGTGACCGGAAAGGGGTCAGATATCTTGCCATTTCCCACCACTCTGGCCATCTTCCCATCATGGAAGGACGAAATGACAGAAATAAACATTTCAGGGCATCCAAAGATGAACAAAAATTTCCAGAATCCCTCATGATTTACAGAATCAAAAGTCTTGGCCAACAAACACTATATAAAGACCCTGGCTTTGCTCCTGGCACTTTTTCTGAAGCTGATGGCCTGTGACGAGCATGTCTTTAGTGCCCTGAGACTCAGGGAGGATGGTTTCCACAAAATGGGTGTTAAGTCTATTCAGTATAACCTGGGCAAGAATTTTTCCAGCAACAGAAAGTAGGGGAATGCTGCAGTGCTGATCAGAGCTTGCCCTATCACCCTTACATTTATAAAAGTGAACCGTGAACATTCTTGAAATCCTGTGGCACAAACTCTTGCTCCCAGTTAATGCAGAAGAGCCTGATAAGATGCCTTGAATTGTGGTAGCCGCAGATCTCTGCTGGAATGGCACCTGGTCCAGGTGCCTTTCCTTATGAAATCTGCTGGATTGCTGTTATGGTCTTGTATAAAGTAGAGGCTAGAGCAAACTCTTACTTTAATGGGAGCTGCTTCCTCAGAGATGTTGGAAGCGTGGTTGAGAAGTGAACTGAAATGTTCCATTCATCGAGCAAGTATTTCAGTGTCAGTTATGTCAGTTGCTGACCAGTGTGCATGCAGGGGTTATTCCGTTGCACTTGGAGCCATTCACAGCATGCAGATCAGCTAAAAAGCTTTCGGTGTCTTTGCTGTCTGCTACCAGTTGTAACTCTGTTGTTTTCTTTTCCCACCACTGGTTTTTCATTTGCCAATGTCTGGTCTGAACCTTCTGATTTGCTCAATGATATGCAGCCCTCTTAGCTGCCAAATCTGTATCCACTAGGTAGGCTCGATGGATAGTATGCAGTGAGTTCAAGAATCGACATATTTCAAGGTATTCTCATCAACCCAAACCTGATGTTTCCTCTTAATAGAGCTGAAAACTTCAGCAGTCATGTTATATGTCATGTCCCATGAATGTTTCCAGGCTGTCTCAACATCCACTGAGGCACCTGTAGCTAAGGGAAGTGCTTCCATGAGTTTTTGTTGGAATTCAGACAGTTTGTCAGTTTTCCAAGCTTGAAATATTGATTTTCTTTGCTAGCTTGAGTCACTGTCTGTGTTGCTTGAAAGCGATACAGAGAGACATTTGACTCTCACGCGTCTACTACAGATCAACAGTCAGTGCCTCTCATGGTGCGAGTGAGTCTAACATAGCAGAGAGCTCTTCACCTACAATAACATAATTGATCATGTGCTAGTGTTTTGCATGGGGGTGCATCTAGGTCACCGTGTACTTGTTGACCTGTTGAAACACTATTTGTGATGACTAGGTTGTGCTTGGTGCATTTGGAAGGTAGTTGGAAGTCATTAGAGTGTGTGTTACCAACTCCATGACAACCGATCACATTGCCCCATAATGCACAGTCATGACCAATGCTGGCATTGTGGTCACCAAGGATAATCAACTTATCATTATGTGGGAATGACCTGGTGACGCTATCAAGGGTTTGATAAAAGTGGTCTATCTCCTCATCTGGATTGATCCTGGTTGGTGTATCTGCGCTGATGACAGAACCATCATGACCTTTAGCAAGGTCGATACAGAGGAGCATAAGTCTGCCATTAACCCCCTTTGGCAATGACTCAAGTTTGTGGGCAACTGAAGAGTGGATGGCAAACCCCACTTCAGAGCATGTGCATTCATCTCCATATTTGCCAATCCAGTAAAAGGTGTAATCAGCACCCACTGCTCCTATCTGCCACTCAGCGGCAAGTCTTGTTTCACTGAGTGCAGCAATATCTGTATTGCCCCACACCAATACTCTACTGCATAGACTGATTCTACGCACAGGTCTGTCGCCTCCGTCCAGGAGTGTGCAAACATTCCAGCTTGCAAAATGTACTTGGGGATTCCTTGAATATCAGCTGCAGAAGAGCTGGGTGATGGCTCTGCCAGCTTTGGATGGAGCAAGTGTTTTTTTAGGGATCTTTTTCCAGCTCCCCTTCCCCATTTGAGAAGAGCAGCGCTGTCCCTAAATAGGGCTACTCTTACACCGAGGAAGGATACAAACGTAGCATCTGCTCCAGTCTATGATGAACAAGCAACACTCCCGGGTTGCCTGTGTGCATGGTTATGAGTGAGGACTTCCAGCAGCATTTTCTGCCTGTCCTCGTTGCCATGTCCCCGTCGCCACAGGACTTGAACTAGAAAGGGGGAGAGTCGATGTGGCGCTATGATTAGATTATATTGGGGAAGACGTGTGCAGCTCCTCTCTGCCTCTCTTTCATCAACGTAAACCATGTGCCATACTCAGGCAGGAGTTGCCATGAGCAGGGCAATGAACGTGCAGGTTTGAGTGCGGAACTCCTTCTAGTGAATGCTGTTGACCCCTCACAGATCCTCCATCTTTCCAGAGTTACTTCTGGAAGGGCCATTCCATGCCCATGCGGTTTATGGTGGCCTGCATTCACTATGTCCAGTACTGTCTTTGGGCATCTGTGGCCTTTTGTAGGGGCAGCAGCTCCATGTCTGCTCCTCCGTGCCCTATTGGTACTACCCTCAGATTGTCCATGACTGCTTATTCAACAGGGGTCCCAGCTGATAATGCACCTGCCCTCTATATCTGAAGGCCGTTCTAATACTCACAATCCGTGGATGCACTTGATGACCGATGATGCTGCCTTTGGAAAAGTGACGCAGAACTGAACACTGTTATACAAAGCTACAACGTAAGCCCCACAGGTATCTCTGTCATAGGTTTTTACTTCCTGTACTAACCATGAATGAGTGCATCAGCCAAGCTAAAATAAGAACATGACCCAAACCTTTGACCACATCTTGAACTGAATAAACTGAGGTTTTTGAGGTTTGAACAACGTTTGTAGAACTTTTTTCCATACTTCATGGCTCCATCTGGCAGTGGGAGCAGAGGTTCCAAAATGCTGTTCTCACAGTATATTTCTGGCCTCACCAGAATCGTGAAAATCTCACTAGCATGAAGGTTCTCATGAGACTTTTCAGCCTAGCATTGTGGACTTTACAACTCTTGGGTGTTTTAGATAAATTCACTAGTGCTACCAAGTTTTGCAATTTTATTGCAAGTCTCATGATATTTGGTGTTTTTATTATAGCTTTGCCTCCTGGAGTCATGTGATTTTGTGAGAATCTCAGATTTCATTTTCTTTAAAAAAATAAATGTCTATCCCTTGTGGTTGCAGACAAAACCTGGAAATTATGACTCTTAAAGGCTCAAAAACCAAAAGGCAAATAAAAACTCACCCCTAATTGTGTGATATATAAATAATCATGATTTTTAAACTAGTCTGATGAGTTGGGCTGACTCATGATTTTTAAACATCGGGGTGCTTTTCTAAGGCACACAAAATTTCCTTACAGTTAGAAAGATCTCTCCTACTATCTAACCTAAATCTCGCTTACTGCAGATCAAGCTCATTATGTCTTGTCCTACCTCCAGTGGACATCCTCTTTATAACAGCTCTTGACGTATTTGGAGACTTATCAGGTCTCCCTTCAGTCTTCTTTTCTCAAGCCTAAAGATGTCCAGGGCTTTTTTAACCCTCTTCTCATAGGTCATGTTTTCTAAAGCTTTTATCATTTTTGTTGTTCTCCTTTAGATGCTCTCCAGTCTGTCTTTGTTACTGTTCTGAGGGGTGTAGGTGGAAGACAGAGACTTCTTCTTCCCAGATGTTTCCCAATTCTTGCCCCCTGGGAATTGTGCTGTGTGGAGCGAGGGCTGGACGTCAGCTTTCCTTGTCAGACACCATTATTTATTTTCAGCTAGAGGGCATGAGGCATTTGCCAAAGAGAAAAGACCATGTGGTCCCTGCCAGAAAGAGCTCACACTCTGACACATCAGGAGATCTGAATCCAGAGTCTGCCCATCTTTAGAAGACACAGTACACTCCTGATCATCCAAATAGCAAGGGGGACATAGATTTTATTTGGATACCCAGGAGCAGAGAATCGAGAGGGTAGGAGCCATTCAGCCGTTCAACTGTGGGGTGGCCTCCCTTGCAGCTGGGGGCTCCTCCTCCTCCGAGTTCTGGCTGGGGGTCTCTGCTCTGCCCTGCTCACTCGCTGCCATGACAGCAGGGCTGCAAGGGCTCCCTATACTGGGAAGCCTTTTAGCTACAAGGTGGCCTGTCCTGTGGCCAGGGGCTTGTACTCCTCTTCCTGGCAGTCCCAGCCAGGGGTATCTGCTCTGTTACCTGCACTTCCACATTATCCAAACCCTTTCTTGTCTCCCAGCATGGGACACATGCTGGAGAGGGTGCTTTTCTCATGCATCTCAAGTTAGAGGATAAGGAAGAGATTTGGATAATGCAAAGGTTTGGAGGTGCCAACATTTAGGTCCTGGCAGGTTGCACAAAGGATGACAAGAGTTACAGATCAAAAAGAAGAAGAGGTTGGAGCTACGGGTGGCAAGGATGTCTCTCACTGATGCAAGGCAGACACAGACCCTGGACTCAGGTGTTGCTATATGAGCAGAGGGGGATATAAAGCAAACCACAGATGCCACTGTAGAACTTGTGACTAGAGCAGGGTGAATAACTGAGTTTTCTGGTTCTCTGGCAGTGCCCTGGATTTGGTTTGATTTTTTAATTCTTTTCGATCAACCCAAAACCAAAATTTTTCAGAATTTTCAGCAACAGAAAGAGTCCAAAGAAAAATCATTTTGCATCAAACAAAACCTTCAGGGCTTGTGGCGTTTTTCAAAGAAGCAAAGGCAATTTAAACACAAAGGGCAAGATTCACATGGGGCCTTGCATGCCACCAGCATTCAGACAGTCTCCTTCCTTTGAGGTTTTTAAGGTCCAGCTTGACAAAGCCCTGCCTGAGATGATTTAGTTGGGGATTGGTCCTGCTTTGAGCAGGGGGTTGGACTAGATGACCTCCTGAGGTTCCTTCCAACCCTGATTTTCTATGATTCCATGACAATGGAGGTGGTTGGGCCCACAGTATGGGCACTGCGGGCCAGAGAACACCCAGTTAAACAAGCCCACTGTGGGGAACGCATGAGTTAGGCCCTGGGTGTCACAACTGAGGTAGCTGGGCACATGCCCATTGGCAGATTTTAAGTGCCTGGTGGACCTTACCAGTGGAAACTTGGGTGCCTAGGGGCTTTAGGCACTACAGGGTTAAGTTGCAGCGGAGTGGCGCTTTAAGGGTCTAAATTCTGGTTCTAGGAACCTAATTGGATAGTGAGTTTGTGTGTGTGGTTTTTGGGAGGGGGGTGAGGGGGTGAGAGAACCTGGATTTGTGCAGGAAATGGCCCAACTTGATTTCATGCACATTGTGTAAAGAGTTGTCACTTTGGATGGGCTATCACCAGCAGGAGAGTGAATTTGTGTGGGGGGGTGGAGGGTGAGAAAACCTGGATTTGTGCTGGAAATGGCCCAACCTGATGATCACTTTAGATAAGCTATTACCAGCAGGACAGTGGGGTGGGAGGAGGTATTGTTTCATATTCTCTGTGTGTATATAAAGTCTGCTGCAGTTTCCACGGTATGCATCCGATGAAGTGAGCTATAGCTCACGAAAGCTCATGCTCAAATAAATTGGTTAGTCTCTAAGGTACCACAAGTACTCCTTTTCTTTTTGCGAATACAGACTAACATGGCTGTTACTCTGAAACTAGTTTTCAATGACTCCCTGACCACACAGGAAGCATGTGGCAGAATAGGGAGTTGATGCAGGGCTCCTTCACGCTAGGCAGGTGTCCTGAACGCTGGGAAATTCTAAAGCAGAGCCCAGCTGATGCTCAGGTTCTCCCTGAGTCTAAAACTCACCCCTCCTAGGGGAGCCAGAGACACCAGGAAATCAAAGTCACTAAGGGTATGTCTACACACCAATTAAACTCCTGCAGCTAGCCCCTGTCAGCTGCATTGAGGCTGTCAATTTGCAGTGTAGCTGTCCAGGCTCAGCCTGGAGTCCAGGCTCTGGGCCCCTCCCACCTTGCGGGCAATTTTACAGCCCGATGATCCCAAGACAGCTGACACATGCCAGCAGTGGGTGTCTAACTGCAGGATAGACAAACCCTAAGATACCAATCCACTTAAGTACGTGGTTGACTGTAAGTCTGTGATTAGCCCCATGGAAGCCAACATTAAGCCTATGCTTGAATGAGTTGCTGGATTGGGGCTGACCCATTTGAAGGTGCTATGTAATAGTGAGGGTAGAGAGTTTCTTTCCCGGCGCAGACTAGCATGAAAAAGATGTTCCTTTGATTTCCTCCTCCACACATGCAGATTTTTTTGAAGCTGTTGTTCCTGTTTTATAGTGTGACCATGTGCTGGGCTTTTCGTAAAGTGGCAACAGCGGTCAGTCAAACAGACATCCCTCTGCAAACCTGCCTGGATCACTCTGTTTTCAAATCCCGGGGCTCCAGGCAGCTTTACGAGATGTCAGCTGTGTGATTAACAGTCCCTGAGGAGAGCTGTGCAGGTGCGTGGGGAGGGATGTAGATTCCTGGCCTTGGCACGGCCCTGGCATACACTGGAGGAGCTTCAACTTGACCTTGTGCCACTCCCTCTGGACTGATCCATGGGAAGCATTTTGTGCCACAAATTTCAGAAGCTAAGAGTTGCGGGTTCTCTGCAAAAGCCTCATCAGCTCCCCGCACTGGCTTTGCGGGCAGCTTGTCAGAGCTCAGGTGCAGTGGAGAGAGGCAGTTGCAGAGCACCCATTGCAGCTTGTGGATACACAGCTGTGCAAATTAGAGCCACACAGGCGTTTACACCATTAAAGGAGTGGATGGCCTGACACAGCCTCCCTCCCCTCTGAGTGCTCCCAGGGACAGCCACAGGACTACCTGTGGAGCGACATCCTACTCCACACCTGTAAGGGAGACAGAATCTGGCCCTTTTTATTATTCCTGAGTCTGCAGACAGGCAGCGCCTACACACTGCCACCGGACAGCCTTTGCGGAGCCCTGATCAACACACCACCCATTCTGGGAGAGCAGGCACTGTGGGAAGTGCCCCACGCAGTACACATGACCAGCAGCCCCTCCCAGGACCTCTATTTAAGTGCAGAGGGAGTGCCAAGAAGTTGTCCTTGCAACAAGGCAGATCCGTGACCTGCTGCTGAGACAGACCCTGTGCTGTTCATGTCTCCTCGCCCTACCCTCTGGTTCTTGCCTCTGGCTTGATCCTTGGCTCCAGCCCCTGATTATTGACTCTGGCACCTGCTATTGACCTTGGCTCAACTCTTGACTCCAGACCTTGGTTACTGACTCTGACTTGAGCCCTCAGGCCTGATCACCTACAGCTCTAGCCACTGAACTGACTGCCCAAGCCCTGGTTCTAGGCAGTGACTGTCTAAAATGGGACAACGTACTTTCTGTAAAGGGGGGTGGCTTCTGGCTGCGTGGTTCTGCTACAGCTCTGGAACACACTCCTCATCTTCGTCTGAAATAGTCCAGATATGCAGCATGCTGAGAAGACCACCAAAAGATACCCTTAGAGAGGGCCTTTGGAGTGGGGCCAGGGTTTGCTTCCCACGATGAAGGGATAGAAAGGAGTTTCTGTAGATATCTGGCTGGCTGAGCTCCTGCTGAACTGATTACAGTAACTCCTCGCTTACCGTTGTAGTTCTGTTCCTGAAAAATGCGACTTTAAGCGAAACGATGTTAAGCGAATCCAATTTCCCCATAAGAATTAATGTAAATAGGGGGGTTAGGTTCCAAGGAAATTTTTTTCACCAGACAAAAAACTATATTATATATATATACACACACAAAGTATAAGTTTTAAACAAACAATTTAATACTGTACACAGCAATGATGATTGTGAAGCTTGGTTGAGTGGTGAAGTCAGAGGGTGGGATATTTCCCAGGAATGCCTTACTGCTAAATGATGAACTAGCAATCAACTGAGCCCTCAAGGGTTAACCCATTGTTGTTAATGTAGCCTCAGCACAAATGGAGGGAGGGGAGACAGAGACACACACCCTGTGTGTGTGAGAGAGAGATACGCATTGGCCCTTTAAGTACGCTGACCCCACTCTAAATACATTGCCTTTAAAAAGCTCAGGACATTGAGACAGCAGCTGTGGTCTCTCTGTCCTGAGCCCTGTCCTGTCCCCACCCTGCTCTATATGGAGAAGGCGCAAGCAGGGGGCAGGAGGAGGGGGAAGGGGAACACCCTCACATTAGCCCTCCTCTCCCCCGCCCCCCCAGACAGCAAGCAGGAGGCTCCAGGGAGCAGCTCCAAGGCAGAGAGCAGGAGCAGCACATGGCAGTGGGGGGAGGGACAGCTGAACTGCTGGCAATTGGTAGCCTGCTGGGAGGCTGCTGCACAGGGAATTTAGGGGAGCGGGGAGCTGATGGGGGGGCTGCCGGCCCACCCTGGTTCCACCCAACCCCCACCAGCTTGCTCCAACGGGCTGCTCTTCCTGCAAGCAGTGGACAAAGCAGGGGGCTGCCAAACAATGTTATACGGGAGCATTGCGCAACTTTAAACGAACATGTTCCCTAATTAATCAGCAACGTAACAACGAAACAACGTTAACCAGGACGACTTTACGTGTGGAGTTCCTGTAGTTGAATGCCAGTGGGATTTTATGATATTGAATGATTAATTAACATGGTAGGGTGCCCAAAGCCTTGGATAGGCATACTGTAAAACAAAGAACAGGCTGTTTCCATTAAACTAACCTTCCTCCAGTATGTTTCTGTATCAAGGGGCAGATTAGGGTTAGTGTCCCACTAAGGCATCCTTATTCAAGAAGAGCACTTAAGCATGTGCTTAAGCCCCGTTGAAATCAAAGCCTTAAAGCTAAGCAGGTGCTTAAGTAATTTCCTGAACTGGTGTCTAACCGTGGCGATCATGTACTCATACGAGCAGGCCGATTGACTTCAATAGAATGATTTGTTTGAGTAATGGCTCAGCAAAGGTCCACAATCCAGTCCATAAAGAGTCCCATGGAAGACAGGAAAACATCCTTGGGTGTTTCTATTGAAGGTAACATCTTTCTTGGTCTAAAGAGACTGGAATTAATTTTATGAGAGTCTCCAAATACAGAGAGGAAAGGTTAAATGACCATGCTCACTTTTAAACACTTCAAATGCTAAAAGCAAAGGATTCTTATGAACAATTTATACTAAACAAAAATCAAAGTTAGATTATCATTCATTCACTAATGCCTTTTTCCCCCTAAACATTGACATCTGATGTTTATAAGCCTGTGAATAATACAGGTCCTGTTACCTTTCTCGCTTAAAATCAACTTCCTTTATGCACTATGCAGGTTTCATTTAGCAATTATTCTAGGCTTTCCAAAATACTTTGTTATCCCTTTGAAATGCTCTCGCCAAGGAAATCCTTGCTCTGCTTTTTATTACACTGTTACATTTGCTATTGTTTTAACTTAAGCAGCAGCATATTCTACCCTTACATGATAATACTTTGCACTTTTCATGTTCAAAGCACTTCACAGACACTGGGTCTGATTCGACAGGCATCCCATGCCGTTGACTTCAGTGAGAGTTCTATGGATTGGCAGCCTTCCAGGCAGGCACTGTGGAGATGTTGAGCAAACTTGTTCTGCAAGAGCCAAATCCAGCGCTTTGAAATTCATTTGTGTGGCTGTAATCCAGCCAGGACCAGTGCTAATCTCCTCCCAGAACTCTATGCAGTTTGCACATCAAAAATTCCATTCTTCATCCATGGCAAAGTATTCCCCAAAGCCTTCGACACCCTGCTGCCCTGTCTTCCACTATCGACTGCCTATGCTCCCCCCTTCTCCTTTCATCTATGAAAGAAACTTCCAACCACCTCGACAGCACTGCCATGAATTGCAGATCCACACAGTTGCTGAGCAAAGTGGCTTAACTGTGTTTCAGATGTTGGATCATCAGCATTTAACTCGTATGCTCAGTGCACATTGGAGCGATTTAAATCAAGCGGACTTCTGGCCACTTCTACATCTCTGACTTGTGCAAGTCCAAAGATGAGTTGCTTCATCTACCAATTAGAGCAGATTGAACAATTTTGGACAAAACTCTCCACCCCACCACCTCAAAAAATGCCATTTTGTCAAACCTGAAATGTTTCATGGAAACGCAGCAGTTTCAACAAAGGTTTTATTGGGAAGGTTTCTCAGGTGCAGGATGGAAATGCCGGTCAAAACCAGACAGAGCATAAGCCATCAGAATAGTCAATTGCCTAATGGTTAGAGGCACTCATAGGGCAGTGGGGTTCAAGTCTTTGTTCTGGTGATTCACCTAACCACCGGACTACTATGTTTTTGGCTCATATGTTTTTCCCAACAAAAATATTCTTGCAAGTTCATGATTTCATTCTGACCTGGAATGAAAATAAATTTCAAAACCTCAAGGTTTTTTTTTTCTTGTTTGCCAGTGAGCCCTACTAGCAAGATACCCTAGTGAAGTGACAGGAGAAGTTAGCATTGCAGGGCTGGGCTTAGAATTTCTGCTTTTCTGGCTTGTGTTCATGTGTTCAAGTCAATGTCCAAACCTCTTTTCACTAGAAAATTAACATGTGCACAACAAGTCTTCTTTCATGTGGTTATTTTATCAGACAGCTTTAACACGGTAATGTCCAATGCATTCTGGTAAATGTAACTAATATTTATAGTGAAATATACTTCAAAAAAGTGAAGTATAACATCGTTTCCAAAGGCCCTTTAAAAGTGTCGGAATAGTTAGAGGCAGGGAAAAAAAATACCCTTTGAATGTATCTTTCGTAGTTTCACAGAGTTTAAGGCCAGAGCAGACATTAGATCCTTTCTCACCAAACCTCCTGCATAATACAGGCCATTACATTTCACCCCTATATTGGGTCCAAAAGACTTTAATTAGACTAATGCATGAAGATACAGCAATTTTCACTCCACTTGTGACAGCCTTACAGAGATTTGGCCCTATGACCTAGAGCATCAAAAGCAACAACCATGCCCCTCTGCCAGCAGGCCACCTAGGGCGGCACACCGATCCTGCATTATTGCTGGGTCAGAGCCTTTGTGCATGGCAGCTAGATGCAAACTGTAGGTCAGTCACAAGTTCCCAAAGCTTACGAACCCATCCAACAACTTTCCCACAAGAGAACAGCATTCCAAAGACACACTGAAAAAAAATACCCGCGCAAGTAAATAACTAAGGAAAATGAGTCACCATGCAGGTTTAAATTTAACAGTGAAACGTTTGTGTCAGGACCTCTCTTTCGCCTAGAACAGAACAGAGGCAGCCAGATTCCTTGGGATCAGGATTTGTGTCTAGGGGTATGTCTACACTACGAAATTAGGTTGAATTTATAGAAGTCGGTTTTGTAGAAAGCGTTTTTATACAGTTGATTGTGTGAGTCCCCACACAAATGCTCCAAGTGCATGTAGTCGGCGGAGTGTGTCCACAGTACCGAGGCAAGCGTTGACTTCCGGAGCGTTGCACTGTGGGTGGCTATCCCACAGTTCCCGCAGTCTCCGCCGCCCATTTGAATTCTGGGTAGAAATCCCAGTGCCGGATGGGGCTAAAACATTGTCGCGGTTGGTTCTGGGTACATATCGTCAGGCCCCCGTTTCCTCCCTCCCTCCGTAAAAGCAAGGGCAGACAATCGTTTTGCGCCTTTTTTCTTGAGTTACCTGTGCAGACGCCATACCACGGCAAGCATGGAGCCCGTTCAGCTCACCGTCACCGTATGTCTCCTGGGTGCTGGCAGACGTGGTACTGCATTGCTACACAGCAGCAGTTAATTGCCTTTTGGCAGCAGACAGTACAGTATGACTAGTAGCCGTCATCGACGTAGTCCTGGGTGCTCTTTTAACCAGGCACCTGGGCAAACATGGGAGTGACTCAGCCAGGTCATTTCCCTTGTTTCGTCTCGTGGCGGTTGAGTCCTACCAGCAGTGCACTGTCTTTTAGCCTGCAGCTAGCAGAAGATGATGGCTAGTCGTCATACTGCACCATCTTCTGCCAAGCACCCAGGAGATGACGACGGCTAGCGGTCGTACTGCACAGTCTGCTGCCAGCAAGATGTATAAAGATAGATGAAGTGGCTCAAAACAAGAAACAGACCAGATTTGTTTTGTATTCATTTTCTCCTCCCTCCCTCCCTCTCTCTGTGAAATCAGCAGCCTGCTAAACCCAGTTTTGAGTTCTATCCTTGAGGTTTTGAGTTCTATCCTTGAGGGGGCCATTCAGTTTCTCACAAAGCCACCCCCTTTGTTGATTTTAATTCCCTGTAAGCCAACCCCGTAAGCCACGTCATCAGTCGCCCCTCCCTCCATCAGGGCAATGGCAGACAATCGTTCCGCACCTTTTTTCTGTGCAGACGCCATACCACAGCAAGCATGGAGCCTGCTCAGATCACTTTGGCAATTAGGAGCACATTAAACACCACACACATTATCCAGCAGTATATGCAGCACCAGAACCTGGCAAAGAGATACCGGGCGAGCAGGCGACGTCAGCGCGGTGACGTGAGTGATGAGGACATGGACACAGACTTCTCTGAAAGCACGAGCCCTGGCAATGTGGGCATCATGGTGCTAATGGGGCAGGTTCATGTGGTGGAAAGCCGATTCTGGGCTCGGGAAACAAGCACAGACTGGTGGGACCGCATAGTGTTGCAGGTTTGGGATGATTCCCAGTGGTTGCGAAACTTTCGCATGCATAAGGGCACTTTCATGGAACTTTGTGACTTGCTTTCCCCTGCCCTGAGGTGCAAGAATACCAAGATGAGAGCAGCCCTTACAATTGAGAAGCGAGTGGCAATAGCCCTGTGGAAGCTTGCAATGCCAGACAGCTATCGGTCAGTTGGGAATCAATTTGGAGTGGGCAAATCTACTGTGGGGGCTGCTGTAATGCAAGTAGCCAATGCAATCACAGATCTGCTGATATCAAGGGTAGTGACCCTGGGAAATGTGCAGGTCATAGTGGATGGCTTTGCTGCAATGGGATTCCCTAACTGTGGTGGGGCCATATACGGAACCCATATCCCTATCTTGGCACCGGAGCACCAAGCCGGCGAGTACATAAACCGCAAGGGGTACTTTTCAATAGTGCTACAAGCACTGGTGGATCACAAGGGACATTTCACCAACATCAACGTGGGATGGCTGGGAAAGGTACATGATGCTCGCATCTTCAGGAACTCTGGTCTATTTCAAAAGCTGCAGGAAGGGTCTTTATTCTCAGACCTGAAAATAACCGTTGGGGATGTTGACATGCCTATAGTTATCCTTGGGGACCCAGCCTACCCCTTAATGCCATGGCTCATGAAGCCGTACCCAGGCAGCCTGGACAGTAGTCAGGAGCTGTTCAACTACAGGCTGAGCAAGTGCAGAATGGTGGTAGAATGTGCATTTGGACGTTTAAAAGCGTGCTGGCGCAGTTTACTGACTCGCTTAGACCTCAGCGAAACCAATATTCCCACTGTTATTACTGCTTGCTGTGCACTCCACAATATCTGTGAGAGTGCCAAGGGGGAGACATTTATGGCGGGGTGGGAGGTTGAGGCAAATCACCTGGCTGCTGGTTACGCACAGCCAGACACCAGGGCGGTTAGAAGAGCACAGGAGGGTGTGATGCGCATCAGAGAAGCTTTGAAAACCAGTTTCATGATTGGACAGGCTACGGTGTAAAAGTTCTGTTTGTTTCTCCTTGATGAAAACCCCCACCCCTTGATTCACTCTACTTCCCTGTAAGCTAACCATCCTCCCCTCCTCCCTTTGATCACCACTTGCAGAGGCAATAGAATTTTAAAATCATAGAATCATAGAATATCAGAGTTGGAAGGGACCTCTGGAGGTCATCTGGTCCAACCCCCTGCCCAGAGCAGGACCAATCCCCAACTAAATCATCCCAGCCAGGGCTTTGTCAAGCCTGACCTTAAAAACTTCTAAGGAAGGGGATTCCACCACCTCCCTAGGTAACGCATTCCAGTCTTTCACCACCCTCCTAGTGAAAAAGTTTTTCCTAATATCCAACCTAAACCTCCCCCACTGCAACTTGAGACCATTACTCCTTGTTCTGTCATCTGCTATCACTGAGAATAGTCTAGATCCATCCTCTTTGGATCCACCTTTCAGGTAATTGAAAGCAGCTATCAAATCCCCCTTCATTCTTGTCTTCTGTAGACTAAACAATCCCAGTTCCCTCAGCCTCTCCTCATAAGTCATGTGTTCCAGTCCCCTAATCATTTTTGTTGCCCTTCGCTGGACTCTCTCCAATTTTTCCACATCCTTCTTGAAGTGTGGGGCCCAAAACTGGACACAGTACTCCAGATGAGGCCTCACCAATGTCGAATAGAGGGGAACGATCACGTCCCTCAATCTGCTGGCAATGCCCCTACTTATACACCCCAAAATGCCATTGGCCTTCTTGGCAACAAGGGCACACTGTTCACTCATATCCAGCTTCTCGTCCCACTGTCACCCCTAGGTCCTTCTCTGCAGAACTGCTGCCTAGCCATTCGGTCCCTAGTCTGTAGCGGAGCATTGGATTCTTCCGTCCTAAGTGCAGGACTCTGCACTTGTTCTTGTTGAACCTCATCAGATTTCTTTTGGCCCAATCCTCCAATTTGTCTAGGGCCCTCTGTATCCTATCCCTACCATTCAGCGTATCTACCACTCCTCGTAGTTTAGTGTCATCCGCAAACTTGCTGACAGTGCAAGCCACACCATCCTCCAGATCATTAATGAAGATATTGAACAAAACCAGCCGCAGGACCGACCCTTGGGGCACTCTGCTAGATACCGGCTGCCAACTAGACATGGAGCCATTGATCACTACCCGTTGAGCCCAACAATCTAGCCAATTTTCTACCCACCTTGTAGTGCATCCATCCAGCCCATGCTTCTTTAACTTGCTGACAAGAATACTGTGGGAGACCGTGTCAAAAGCTTTGCTAAAGTCAAGGAATAACACGTCCACTGCTTTCCCTTCATCCACAGAACCAGTAATCTCATCATAGAAGGCAATTAGATTAGTCAGGCATGACTTGCCCTTGGTGAATCCATGCTGACTGTTCCTGATCACTTTCCTCTCCTCTAAGTGTTTCAGAATTGATTCCTTGAGGACCTGCTCCATGACTTTTCCGGGGACTGAGGTGAGGCTGACTGGCCTGTAGTTCCCAGGATCCTCCTTCTTCCCTTTTTAAAAGATGGGCACTACATTAGCCTTTTTCCAGTCTTCCGAGACTTCCCCTGATCGCCATGAGTTTTCAAAGATAATGGCCAATGGCTTTGCAATCACATCCGCCAATTCCTTTAGCACTCTTGGATGCAATGCTTTTCTAAATAGTCCCGAACCACTTCTTTCTTCACAGAGGGCTGGCCACCTCCTCCCCATGCTGTGCTGCCCAGTGCAGTAGTCTGGGAGCTGACCTTGTTCATGAAGACAGAGGCAAAAAAAGCATTGAGTACATTCGTTTTTTCCACATCCTCTATCACTAGGTTGCCTCCCTCATTCAGTAAGGGGCCCACGCTTTCCTTGGCTTTCTTCTTGTTGCCAACATACCTGAAGAAACCCTTCTTGTTACTCTTAACATGTCTTGCTAGCTGCAACTCCAGGTGTGATTTAGACTTCCTGATTTCACTCCTACATGCCCGAGCAATATTTTTATACTCATCCCTGGTCATTTGTGCAATCTTCCACTTCTTGTAAGCCTCTTTTTTGTGTTTAAGATCAGCAAGGATTTCACTGTTAAGCCAAGCTGGTTGCCTGCCATATTTACTATTCTTTCGACACATCGGGATGATTTGTCCCTGTAACCACAATAAGGATTCTTTAAAATACAGCCAGCTCTCCTGGACTCCTTTCCCCCTCATGTTATTTTCCCAGGGGATCCTCCCCATCAGTTCCTGGAGGGAGTCAAAGTCTGTTTTTCTGAAGTCCAGGGTCCTTATTCTGCTGCTTTCCTTTCTTCCTTGTGTCAGGATCCTGAACTCGACCATCTCATGGTCACTGCCTCCCAGGTTCCCATCCACTTTTGCTTCCCCTAATAATTCTTCCTGGTTTGTGAGCAGCAGGTCAAGAAGAGCTCTGCCCCTAGTTGGTTCCTCCAGCACTTGCACCAGGAAATTGTCTCTTACCCTTTCCAAATACTTCCGGGATTGTCTGTGCACCGCTGTATTGCTCTCCCAGCAGATATCAGGATGATTGAAGTAGCCCATGAGAACCAGGGCGTGCGATCTAGTAGCTTCTGCGAGTTGCTGGAAGAAAGCCTTGTCCACTTCATCCCCCTGGTCCGGTGGTCTATAGCAGACTCCGACCACGACATCACTCTTGTTGCTCATGCTTCTAAACTTAATCCAGAGACTCTCAGGTTTTTCTGCAGTTTCATACTTGAGCTCTGAGCAGTCATACTGCTCCCTTACATACAGTGCAACTCCCCCACCTTTTCTGGCCTCCCTGTCCTTCCTGAACAGTTTATACCCATCCATGATAGTACTCCAGTCATGCGAGTTATCCCACCAAGTCTCTGTTATTCCAATCACATCATAATTCCCTGACTTTGCCAGGACCTCCAGTTCTCCCTGCTTGTTTCCCAGGCTTTGTGCATTTTTATATAGGCACTTGAGATAACCCTCTGATTGCCCCTCATTCTCAGTATGAGGCAGGAACCCTCCCCTCTCACACGCTCCTGCTCGTGCTTCCTCCCGGTATCCCGCTTCCCCACCTACCTCAGGGCTGTGGTCTCCTTTCCCCGGTGAACCTAGTTTAAAGCCCTCCTTACTAGGTTAGCCAGGCTGCTCGCGAAGATGCTCTTCCCTCTCTTCGTTAGGTGGAGCCCGTCTCTGCCTAGCACTCCTCCTTCTTTGAACACCATCCCATGGTCAAAGAATCCAAAGCCTTCTCTCCGACACCACCTGCGTAGCCATTCATTGACTTCCATGATTCGACGATCCCTACCCCGGCCTTTTCCTTCCACGGGGAGGATGGACGAGAACACCACTTGCGTCTCATACTCCTTTATCCTCCTTTCCAGAGCCATGTAGTCTACAGTGATCCGCTCAAGGTCATTCTTGGCAGTATCATTGGTGCCCACGTGGAAAAGCAGAAAGAGGTAGCGGTCCAAGGGCTTGATGAGTCTTGGCAGTCTCTCTGTCACATCGTGAATCTTAGCCCCTGGCAAGCAGCAGATTTCTCTGTTTTCCCAGTCAGGGCGGCAGATAGATGACTCAGTCCCCCTGAGGAGAGAGTCCCCGACCACCACCACACGCCTCCTTCTCTTGGGAGTGGTGGTCGTGGAACCCCCAACCTTAGGACAGTGCATCTCATGCCTTTCAACTGGCGGAGTCTCCTTCTGCTCCCTTCCCCCAGACGTATCATCTGGGCCTCTCCCCGCAATGGTACTTGTGGAGAAAACATGAAAACGGTTACTTACCTGTATCTGTGTTGCTGGTACATGGACGTTCCCCCTTCTTCTTCTGGAGGTCACATATTGCCAAATTTCTTCACCATCCTCCTGTCCCTGCTGCGCAGCCTGCTCTGAATCTTCAGAACCTTGTGCCCGTAGAAGCATATCCTGACGTCTGTCCAGGAAATCTTCAGATTCTCTTATGCAATGCAGGGTCGATACCTATGGCTCCAGACTTTGAACCTTCTCGTCCAATATGGAGACCAGCTTGCACTTTGTACACACAAAGGCGCTTCTGTCCTGTGGAAGAAAGACAAACATGGCACATCCAGTGCAGGTCACAACAGCTGAACACTCCCCATCCATATTACCTTCCTACTACGAGCTTCCTCAGGAGATGCAGTAATTACTCAGAGAAGACGTCAGGGTGTAAGCCTCAGTGGGCTCCCCCAGGCGAACTCCCACGCAAACTCCTGCTGTTTGCTGCTCTGCTCTTCCCCGCTGCTCAGCTGGTTCGCGGAGCGCTGGCTTTTTTAAACAGCCAGGCTCACCTGAAACAAAACACTCCCAACTCCCGCCCTTTTCAGCCAACCAATCAAGCACTCGCTCAAACTTTCAAGCTGCCCTCACTACAAACACTCCGATCCTCTCAACAAACACACACTCAGATACCCAGATACTCACCAACATAGATCCCAGGCAAACTCCTGCTGTTTGCTGCTCTGCTGTTCCCCGCTGCTCAGTTGGTTCGCTGCCGCTCAGCTGGTTTGCGGAGCGCTGGCTTTTTTAATAAAGTCATTGTTGCTTCACATTCATGCATTCTTTATTCATTCATCAGTTTCCACAGTATGCATCCGATGAAGTGAGCTGTAGCTCACAAAAGCTTATGCTCAAATAAATTGGTTAGTCTCTAAGGTGCCACAAGTACTCCTTTTCTTTTTGCGAATACAGACTAACACGGCTGTTACTCTGAAACCACACAAATAGGGGGATAACTACCAAGGTAGCCCAGGAGGGGTAGTGGAGGAGAGAAGCACCAGGAGGGGTGGTGGAGGAGGGAAGGACAAGGCCGCACAGCACTTTAAAAGTTTAAAACTTTAAAACTTATTGAATACCAGCCTTCTGTTGCTTGGGCAGTCCTCTGGGGTGGAGTGGCTGGGTGGCCGGAGGCCCCCCATCGCATTCTTGGGTGTCTGGGTGAAGAGGCTATGGAACTTGGGGAGGAGGGCAGTTGGTTACACAGGGGCTGTAGCAGCGGTCTGTGCTCCTGCTGCCTTTCCTGCAGCTCAACTATATGCTGGAGCATACTGGTTTGTTTGAACGCCAGCAAACATACACTGCAATGCTTTGTTCTACAATGATTCCCGAGTACATGCTACTGGCCTGGCGTGGTAAAGTGCCCTACCATGGTGGACAGAATAAGGCTGCTCTCCCCAGAAACCTTTTGCAAAGGCTTTGGGAGTATATCCAGGAGAGCCGCAAATGCCAGGGCAAATTAATCATTAAACATGCTTGCTTTTAAACCATGTATAGTATTTTAAAAGGTACACTCACCAGAGGTCCCTTCTCCGCCTGGCGGGTCCGGGAGGCAGCCTTGGGTGGGTTCGGGGGGTACTGGCTCCAGGTCCAGGGTGAGAAACAGTTCCTGGCTGTTGGGAAAACAGGTTTCTCCGCTTGCTTGCTGTGAGCTATCTACAACTTCATTATCATCATCTTCCTCGTCCCAAAAACCTGCTTCTGTGTTGCCTCCATCTCCATTGAAGGAGTCAAACAACACGGCTGGGGTAGTGGTGGCTGAACCCCCTAAAATGGCATGCAGCTCATCATAGAAGTGGCATGTTTGGGGCTCTGACCCGGAGCAGCCGTTTGCCTCTCTGGTTTTCTGGTAGGCTTGCCTCAGCTCCTTAAGTTTCATGCGGCACTGCTTCGGGTCCCTGTTATGGCCTCTGTCCTTCATGCCCTGGGAGATTTTGACAAATGTTCTGGCATTTCGAAAACTGGAACGGAGTTCTGATAGCACGGATTCCTCTCCCCATTCAGCGATCAGATCCCGTACCTCCCATTCGGTCCATGCTGGAGCTCTTTTGCGATTCTGGGACTCCATCATGGTCACCTCTGCTGATGAGCTCTGGCCAGTGTGGCAAGCTGCAGGTGACCATGCAAACAAGAAATTGAAATTCAAGAGTTCGCGGGCCTTTTCCTGTCTACCTGGCCAGTGCATCTGAGTTGGGAGTGCTGTCCAAAGCAGTCACAATGGAGCACTCTGGGAGAGCTCCCGGAGGCCAATACCATCTAATTGTGTCCATAGTACACCAAATTTGCCCCGGCAAGGCCAATTTAAGCGCTAATCCCCTTGTCAGGGGTGGAGTAAGGAAATTGATTTTAAGAGCCCTTTAAGTCGAAAAAAAGGGCTTCGTCATGTGGACAGGTGCAGGGTTAAATCAATTTAATGCTGCTAAATTCGACCTCAACTCCTAGTGTAGACCAGGGCTAAGAGTAGAATGACGGAGAAGTGATAAAGTAACTTTGCTTTTGTGGAAGCTGCAGAATTGCCATGGCAGCGACAGAGCATTCCACCCAGGGATTCCTGCACTGAGTCCATAACGTCTCGGCACTATTCTCACAGGTAATGATAAATTTGAGTTCTTTAACATGAGGAGTCAGGAGAAGGATGCTGTTTGCTTCCTGGAAACACAGCCTCCTGCAGAGACCTCCTGTTATAGATACGAGGATGGAGTAATGGCTTTCCATGGCAAGACTGCAGTCAAAGTTCGGTGAACTTTGGAGAATATCTCAGTGGCAATGGGAACGCTATCTAGAAAGGGTCTGGTATTGGAAACATTGGTGATTTAGGCAAAATACCAGAATTTTTTAGGCATAGGTCAACATGATCAACACGCTTAGCTAAGCATTTGGCTATGTCTAACATAGTGAAGAAGAAAGAAAATCTCCCTAACAGAGACAGAGTTGATAGGATTGATGAACATGTCTCTCCTCAGGAAGGCAGGCTATAGAATACATCTATTAACATATTTCAGATTGTGACAGGGGCTCTACTCACTGCTAGGATGGCGCCTCCTCCTGGCCATTCTGGGGATTAGGTCTGCCAGGCCAACACCCTTTCCCAGAGTCCCACCACATCTGTCTGTCTCTTCCTTTCTCGGCAGCCTCTCTTTCATTCCACAGAAAGAAAAGGAGGACTTGTGGCACCTTAGAGACTAACAAATTTATTTGAGCATAAGCTTTCGTGAGCTACAGCTCACTTCATCGGATGCATTCAGTGGAAAATACAGTAGGGGGATTTTATATACACAGAGAACATGAAACAATGGGTGTTACCATACACACTGTAATGAGAGTGATCACTTAAGGTGAGCTATTACCAGCAGGAAAGCGGGGGACGGAGGGGGGAACCTTTTGTAGTGATAATCAAGGTGGGCCATTTCCAGCAGTTGACAAGAACGTCTGAGGAACAGTGAGGGGAGGGGTGGAATAAACATGGGGAAATAGCTTTACTTTGTGTAATGACCCATCCACTTCCATCTTTATTCAAGCCTAAGTTAATTGTATCCAGTTTGCAAATTAATTCCAATTTAGCAGTCTCTCATTGGAGTCTGTTTTTGAAGTTTTTTGTTGAAGAATTGTCACTTTTAGGTCTGTAATCGAGTGACCAAAGAGATTGAAGTGTTCTCCAACTGGTTTTTGAATGTTATAATTCTTGACATCTGATTTGTGTCCATTTATTATTTTACTTGTCAACTGCTGGAAATGGCCCACCTTGATTATCACTACAAAAGGTTTTCCCCCCGCTCTCCTGCTGGTAATAGCTCACCTTAAGTGATCATTCTGGTTACAGTCTGTATGGTAACACCCATTGTTTCATGTTCTCTATGTATATACATCTCCACACTGTATTTTCCACTACATGCATCCGATGAAGTGAGCTGTAGCTCACGAAAGCTTATGCTCAAATAAATTGATTAGTCTCTAAGGTGCCACAAGTACTCCTTTTCTTTTTCCGGATACAGATTAACACGGCTGCTACTCTGAAATCTTTCATTCCAGGAACTGCAGCCTCCTCTTCATGACTCGACCCTCTGGCCCGGTCACTAAGTAGCTTCCCATTCTGGGGTGAGTCAAAGTCTCTCCTTGCCAGCAGTCTCAGGCAGTCTTCCTATTCACTGCCCCAGGTGCCACTACCTGGGTGGCTGGCAGGGGAACCTGGGCCCGCCCTCTACTCTGGGTTCCAGCTCAGGGACCCTCTAGTCAGCAGCCAAGCTCAGTTCCCTCCTGAACCCGGCTGCCTTTCCCTGAGTCGCCTCCATACCTTCTGACTCTCCCCCCTTCTCTGGGCTTGCCAGCCCAAACTCTCTCCTCCCAGGGAGTAACTGTAGCCAGCCTGCCTCTGTAGCCCCAGCCACACCTCCCTTCTCCCAGGGAGTGACTACAGCCTACTTCCCTATAGCCCCCTTCTGTTGCCAGCTTCTTGGCTTTATAAACCCAAACCGGCTCCTCCCCCAGCTGGACTTCATCAGCCATTAGGCCTTAGCACTCCCTGGCTTTCCTCCAGGTGCAGCCTATAGGTTATTTGGCCTAATTTACCCCTTCAGGCCTGGTGTGGGGTGGACATCCTGTCACACAGACCCAAGTGAAGAGAATGGAGTATACCCCTGAGGATTTCTCTCACTCAGAAAGTAGCCCTATCTGTTGAAGATGAGCCACAGCACAATGGAGTTTGTTGTGACAATGTCAGATCTAAGGAGATTTGGGGAGAGATAACTGTTGCCTAGATCTGTTGAAATTCTGTGTGTAGCCATACCCAACTATAGCTATAATACTGTGCTCTGAGGTAGGATTGGTCCGTTACTGCTACAGTCAGAGAGTCTTTCACCCACTTATTCAATACTCATGGAAAGGGCCTCTAGGTAGCCATATGTTACGTCTAGCTCTGAAGGACAAGGTTACGGAATCATTTTTGCTTCTCCTATCAAGGAGATATCCCAGAATTTGGAGTGCAAAAGGTCTGATTTTTTTCATGTAGAATTGAGAGAAGCTTCTGTTTTGAGGTTTGAATTCTTTCTGAATTGGCTTGGCCAAGGAGAGGGATTTTTTCCCCTTTCTCTTTGATTATCTACCACTGTTGCCGTGTCCACTGTTGCTGTGTCTCTCAAAAAGAGCCAATTTCCCTTGAATTATGCTGCTGCTAAATGCTGGTTTGCTGGAACATCTGCTTGCCATGTGTGAAGGCAGACATATCTCCAGGCAACACTGTTAGGAGCAATGGATCTGGAAGAGAATTTTAATGCATTGAAGCAGCATCTGCTGAGAATGATGCAGCCAGAGAGTTTTTCTTCACTCAAGACCAAAAGTATTTCTGATCTGAGAGATCCATATGGTCTAAATATTCACATAAGGCTAGCATAGCAGCAGAACAGACTGAAGTTTGCAAAGATGCTGCTGAGCCCTTGATTATTTTCCTAGGGCAGTTTCAGTCTAATTATCTGGCTATTCTTGGTAAAAGGCCCCTTCACACCCTTGTATGTCTTTATGCAGGTCTTTAAAATGAAATGCCCTGGCTGCATCTGAGTGTAGATTGCCACACCACCGTGAAAACTACATACGTTGTCAGCTGAACCACCTCCTGTCATTAGTCTGTTCTTATTGAGCAGGAATTACCTCCTCCGTGGTCTCATTCAGGGCAGTCACTGCTTCCTTCTCGGTATTGAACATGAAGGTACTTTCCCCAGGGGCTTTGCCTTGTGCAGTCAACTCAGTGCTACATCAGAGACTCTATAATACTGTTCCTCTCTCAGAGCTGGATTCAGACAGTGGATCAGGCAGATAACACAGGCTACAGAGGATGCTCCCTGCAACCGTCTGAGGCCCACTGCGGTTGGAATCCCGGCAGAGCTCCCACTTATGTGATGGCTGCAGTCTTGGCCACTGCAGCAAGGATTAAACTGGGGACTCACAGAGCTAAGCGCCAGACTCTCTGCAGCTTAAGCTGAAGAGCCGGAGGCTGCAATAGACCTATATCCTCTGTGGATCAGACACAGAGGGGGACACGCAAAACATACTGACCAGTGGGTTACATATGCGTTGTTAACAGTAAAGTGTTGGGAGCTGCACATGGCAGGCTAATAATGCAACAGAAGTGTTGCAGGTCTGGGTTTGGGGGTGGAGGGCTGAGATGTGGAGTGATAGGGCAGGTGGGCTTTGCTGCTCCCTATTGTAACAGGGTAGCCCAGCTCCCAAGCACCCCATCATGGCAAAGAGTGGCTCTTTTCCCTCTTCTTCAGGGCTTCTTAAAGCCCATGCACACAGGTCAGTGCTGATGATGTGGCTTGGGCTTGGCTTGCTGGCCCCATCACAAATTTAACCCCTCCAGGTGTAACAAAACTCCAACTAACAAGCCCCAATGAACAAAAAATGTTCTTCTCTCGTTCGTGGGCTTCTCTTCAGCCTACCCTCCAGGCTATGTTCTCAGCCCCTTTCAGTCTTTCCCTATTCTGGTAGAGACCTGGAGTCCCCAGCCCCTGGCTCAGGGCCTTCTTCAGAAACCTGACTACTCCCTGCGTTTCCACCCCCACACTTCTCTCTCTCTCAGCCCTTTTGCAAGCCCCAGGTGTCCACTAATGTATCAGCTGACCTGCTTAGCCCCACCCCATCAGGCTGGGAAGCAGCTAGTTAATAAGGGTACAAATGGGGCTGGCCCTAGGTCCTCTTAAAGGGACCAGTCATCCTGTGACACCTATATTCTGCAGAAGTGAGCTCCACATGGCAGAGTCCATGCTGGGACCAGGCAGTAGGCATGAGCTCACAGATAAGTGTGAAGGAAGTTTCCCACAGCCACTCCCCCTGCCCATAGCCTGCCGTGGCAATGCTAATTACTGCTTAACAGGGGCTGGGGATTCCATTTCTCCGCTCCCCAATGCGCACCCCTAAGTGCATACCCCAGTGACCCTGACAGGATGCTCCCTTGGAGAATGTTGCTTTGAATGTTCATCACACTCAGAAATATACTGGCACGGTTTCAGATAACCTTGCTACAGAATGAATTTACAGAGCCTGGATTTACTATAAAACACATCAAATACCAAGTCAAAAATTACCCCTGACTTAGAAATAGCTGGAGTAGCCCAGTGCTCCGAGAATGTGCATTTCAGAGGTTGCTGCTTCATGGCAGCAGAGGCTAATAGTTGGGGCACTGGTGGAGGAATCAGGATAGTGGACTTCTCAGTTCACTGGCCATTCCAAAAAATTAGGGGGAAAAAAGTCACTTGGGATCAAAATTTTTCAAACATTTTTAGCAAATTGAAAAGTTGAAACCCCCCCCACCATTTTTCTGTTTTGTTAAAGGATTTCTTTTGACTGAACCAAGACACCTATATTGACATGAGTTCCCAAAATGGTTCATTGTACCTGAATCTGCATTTTTGGCCCAAACAAAAGTTTTGGCTGAAAATTTCCCCCCAGCACTAGTCAAGATCACTGGTTTTAGTCCCAGCTTTGCCACTGACCATCTGGGTGACCGTGGGCAAGTCATGGCCCTACTCTGTACTCCCCTCCCGTCCTGGGTCTGCCTTGATTAGATTAGATTGTGCCTTAGATTGTAGGCACTTTGGGGCAGAGGCTGTCTCCCACTATGTGTGTGTAAAGTGCTTGGCAATCTTGAGGTGTCTGGGTGCTTCCATAATACAAACATTAATAATCCCCATGGCTTTCCTTCACTTTAATTGTGTTGAGGTGCAATTCACTCCTTTGCATAAGACCAGCATAAAGCTTGTGTATTTCTTAAGTGGGCTTAAGTTGCACAAAGGTCTCGTACTGGCCCTTGGCACAGAGTTAGTTTCACCCATAATGAATGCTATGAGTTCATTGGAACACCACGTTTCTATTTATCCACCAGGTTTCAGAAATGAAACCTTTTCTGCTTTATTCTCGGTAACTCAAGAGTTCCTCCTTTCATTTGCAAACGAAAAGATGCTACCGCTAGCTCACACAATGCCACGTTCCCACCTCTTCGTCTCTTGCCGCAGGGTCTTCAGCACTGTGCACTGCAGTGACCACGCAGGACTGCAGCCACTGAGAGTGCTGCCAATCCAACACCAGTATGAAGAGTGATTAACCAGCTGCGTCCTGGGGATATGCAGGCTGAAAATTAAATCCTCTTTACAGATGAAAGTTTTAGACAAGTGACTATGTCCTAATTTGTTACTAAGAGACAGCAGACCTGATCCTGCCAGGTCCTTCCAACTCCCTCGGGGTGAAATGCAAAGGGTCTATGCATTATTTAAGTCTCACCTAACACCTATAATTCATAAGCTCTGCTTCTTGATAGGCCTTGTAATAGCCCTCTCTATGGCCCTCATCCATCAATGGGACATAAGCATGTGCTGCTTTGGGGGTCTAGATACCTTTCCTAGACTGACTCAGGAAAGCATTTAAGCCAATGCTTAACTTTAAAGCTCGTGCTTAAGTCCCATTGCTTAAGTGATTTACTGAATAAGTTTAAGCATATGTTTAACTCCCATCAAAGAGACTTAATTATCTACCTAAAGTTAAGCATGTATTTAAGAGCTGAATTGGTGCTCTAGCCAGCCAATGTGTGTGCTGTGAATTAACCTAAATATATTTAAATGCGATCCATCAAAGCCCTAGAAAGCAAATTAAACCATCTTATCTTGTTATAATGACAATACAGCATTCATTTAAAAATGAAGATCCTGTATATATTTAGGTACAGGGGGTAAAATTTTCAACCCTGCCTAGGGGATTTAGGGGTTTAAGCACCATTTTCAAATGGAGGGACTGAGCCGGGTCTTTATCATAAGAGACCATTCACACTGCTCAAGCCCCCACCCCTGCTCCCACAGCACAATGGTCACGGCCTTTTGCAATGCAGTCACATTCCAGCTTAATCTTGCATCAACATTTCTGATTCATTGTTGACAGGTGCTGAAACCAAGGCTATTAAGATACTTTAAAGGCCACAGATTTTAACAGTGCAGACTGTGTTGTTGACCTGCTGTGACCTTGAGCAAGTCACTTCCCCTCTCAGTGTTTCCGTTCACTCCCAACCTTTGTCTGTATAGATCCGAAGCTGGTTGGGGCAGGGACGGTTTGACCATGTGAGGGCACAGTGACTAGCACAATGGCAGCCTGATCTCAGCTGGGGTCAGGTCGAAGGGTCAGTTTACTGCCAGCATGCCCCCCTGTGGCTAGGCATGGTGTAGCAGCTCTTTCCTCGTAGAGTAGCCACTGCCGACATCTGCTCTGGCCTCATGGTCATCCGCCTCGTCTTATGACTCAGGCCACAATTAGCCCCACCCCTTCTGGGGTAAACAAGGAATTAAACTCCCAGCAACGTAACTCTCTGCACCTACCTAACTCTTCTGCAACCTTTTCATCCCTTCTCCAGCTCTGCAGGGCTGTCCTCCCGCTCTTGTGCGGAGAGAGGCCTCCAAGGACTGGAGGACTGGCTCCAAATTCAATAGTTCCTCTCCCCATTGTGTCAAGGGGCTTCCTGCACCACCGTTCCAAATGGCCACTGGGGAACCCCGGACTTCCCACAGCTCTAGGTTCCAGTTCAGGAACTCTGTGGTGAGCTGCTAAGGTCTGCTCCCTCAAACTCCTTACTGCTGTCTCCTGGGGCTTCCTCCTACCTTGGCCTTCCTTAAAATGCTTTCCCAGAGCTCCTGCCTGGTCTTAAGATACAGCTGCCTCTCTCTAAGCCCTTCCTTCACCCTAGCAACCAGAGAGAAACTGCAGAGCTCTTCCCCTCTCTCTCGGCAGCATCTTTCCCTCCTTTATGCTCACCCCCCAGCTCCTCCCCATCTGGGTTGCATCTTCATGTGGGGCTGGCCCATCCCGCAGGTGCAGCCAGGTGCCTTAATTGAGCTCGCTAGTTCCAGTTAACCCCTCCAGTGCCAGTGTGGAGTATATACCCCACCACGGGTCTCTAGCTGTTACAGTAATATGAATGAAAAATAATAACAACAGAACCTGACCCTGAAAGGGGCTGAGCACATCTGCTTCGGTTGGTCTACTCCTCAGAGGTGTGCTGAGCACCTGCAACTCCCATTGTCCCCAGAACTTCTCAGGATGTGGCCCATTGACTCAGCGGGAGTTGAGGGAGGTCATTAACGTAAAAGAGCAGCTCAGCCCATTTTAGGATTGGGCCCATTATGGTTTATTCCATTTGTTTCTATTTTCTGAGTGTCAGACGGTTGGCGATCGAGCAGTGAATAGCTGAATAACATCTCGGATGTGTTGCATGAGAGAGAGAGAGAGAGAGCGAGAGAGAGAGAGCGCTTTAACAAAATAAAGTGGCAGCGGCTGAGACACTTATTATGAAGCAAGTTCATGTTCCCATTTAACACTGGCGTTCTGCACAAAGCCTTCACCCAACTGTCTTTACCCTCTTAAAAATACAGGGGATCCAACTGTTTCCTTGTAACAAAGAGGGCACAGTCGTATGTTTCTGACAGCATTATAATTGGATTGTGTCCTTCAGTCTGTAGCAGAACATGTGGCTAGTCCCAGTCTACCAAGAAAATAAAGGGCTGCATTATGCACCTCCTCCTCAGCACTGCGTAATCCCTTCTGTAAACATGAGGTGGAGAGAGAGACAGAACTTGGGGAAAACTTGAGAATTATTTCAATGGGTTTTCAATGAGAAAGTCAATAGGAGATCAGTTCTTTTTGTTACATTCATTCATATCCCTTTGTAGCCAACAGCTAGTAAAACAAGAATCATGTGTTCTAATTAGTTTTGAATTCAGAAGAATAGGGATGTTTAGCCTGCTGAGAAGCCTAGAAGTATTTAAATCATGAGATCCACTCAGACTCACAATCCAAAGTCACCCTTTACTAGTGTCTGTATTAGGTAGGAGACGGATGCAGTATACTCTGACCATGGTTTTTATTTGTTAACTAGAACCTTTTAGAATTAGACTATCTACTCCTTCTACTTATAGCACTGAGTGTAAACTAATCCCTGACTACGTCAATGCCATTGTTGCAAATATTATTGGGGGGGAAATGATGGAGGAACCTTTCTATGATTTTGAACAAGATTCTACATCGGATTTTCCATTCTGGAGCCCTATGGATTCTAATATCCAACTCCAACCTCAGCCAGAAAATGGCCTATCTGACTGTTCTTCTCTGACAGGCCAACTCTCCCCTTGGTCCTCTTTTACTTGCCAGTCCATGTTCCCTGATGATGCTCAGATTTCACTCACAGATTTGGATGGACAAGCTCTGCAGCTGGAGGGAAGTGCTGAACTGGACAGCTCCTTGTTGGTTCAACCAAAGGCTAATAAACTGCATAAACATCACAGGCTAATTCCTGCTCCCCCTTACAAGGTACAAAGATATGCAGCTAATATTAGGGAAAGAAAGAGGATGCTCAGTATCAACTCTGCTTTTGATGAACTCAGATGCCATGTACCAACTTTCCCCTATGAAAAGCGCCTCTCCAAAATCGACACGCTTAGGCTGGCCATTGCATACATTGCGCTGCTGAATGATATCCTAATCTCGGGCTGCCATCCCAAATCCTATGTGGAACAATGTATGAAAAATGGATATAAAAGTCACAAAAATGCAATCTGGAACACGAGCGGTAAGTGTGCAGCTCTGATTAGCAGATGTCTTTATTTCAGACCTTTACAATCCCATTTTTGGTTGCAATGGCATGAATCCGTAAAAAATCCTCTTTTAAAACATTCAGTCAAGCTCTGCAACCTTATTTACAAACTGTTCAGTTTACATACGAATCATTTTAAGAGATTTGCATGTTTCAATGCAAAATCCTCCACTTTGTTTAAATAATTTTTGCAATTAGATCTGTTCCCTTAATTATTGAGAAATCATAAACCTAGTCATTCATTCTGATTTCACAGGAAGGGCTCCTTTCAAAAATTTCGTTAGATATTTTGGTTAGCCTTTTAAATTGCTGGTCCTTTTCAAAATTTTGTACAAAACTCGTGTTTTAGCATGGATAAAAAATTGTCTGTATACATTTATTTGGGGTATTTAGTGATCTTTTTTATTATATTGTTTTGGGCCTGATTCATGCACCAATCTTTAAGCACGAGTAGTCTCATTGAGATCAGCAAGATGACTTGAAATTAGGCACATGCTAAAGTATTTCCCTGAATCCAGGTCACTCAGAAGGGTCTGAGGACAAGTTCACTACCAAGAACGAGCATTTACAACCCAAAGTGTATTCAAATACAAGAATCGTTTAAAGTGCAAGTGCTTTTGTATCTAACTTATAATTTACATGAACTAGAACCCTTTACAGTTTAAAAAGGATGATAGTTAATTTTTTCTGTTGCTGTTTTAATTAGTACAAAGGATGTTGGAGCAGATGTGCTCTCAGTTACATCATCGTAGATCTGGAGTCACTCCACTGAAATCAGTGCAGGGGTCAAAATTTCCAGTGTGCCCAAGTAACTGAGGAGCCTAATACCATTATCAGAAATTGCCTAGGCATGTAAGGCCAGATTTTTAAAGATATTTAGGTGGCTAAAGGTGCAGAGAGTTGAGATTTTCAAATGCATCTAGGCAGAGCCAATGGGAGTTAGGCACCGAGGTGCTGCTGAAAATCACATAGGTGCCTATCTGCATCTTTAGGCACTCAAACACTTCTTAAAAATCTGTCCCTATGGAGCCTAAGTTCTATTGACTGCCAGTGGGATTTTGCTTCCTAAGTGCCTACATTACTTTTTTAAATGGGGGTGCTTTTGAAAAGCATAATGTGGCTGTGGAAAAATCATTGCAACAAAATATTTCCTTTTCATCCTAGAGAGCAGAAATGTCATAAGCACAGACACTGCAGAGAGAAATCAGCCACTTACTTTAAGGAAAATAGTCTTATATGTTAATTAACTCTTTTCACCTTTCCCCATTAGTTTCACCAACTGCAGGATAATGGTTGGAAAAATAAATCATGATATGCCATTTAACACCCTTCTCTCTTTTGTACGCACTACAGCACTTATCATTGGATCCCAGCCGCCTCTACCTTTGGCTTTTGTGAACCAACAGTTGTTAAAATAACACAAGTGGGTTTCACTGGCATCTCCTCTTTGTTAGGCTTTTAGTTAACTAATATTTCTGAATGGCTGTGCGTGGGAAGAGTTGGATGAGTGAAGTTGCTTTCCTGGAGAGGCTGAATGGTTGACTTGTTAAACACTTACTGAAATGTATTTAAATCAGTGTATTTGGTTTTCTTGTTCCCCTTCTGCTCAATGTAGATCTGACAACCCGCCTCTCCTGGATCAAATGGAATTAAGAGGCACTCAGAACAAAAAGAGGGTTCTTTAAAGACAATCAGCTGCAAAACCTGATGACCTGACTGCTGGCGTACCGGCTGTTACATTCTCACTACTGCAAGCAAAAACATAGCCTCCTGTAACTTTTATTATCGTGACAGGCTTGTATTCTCTTCCTGTCCCCTGTTGCCCATCTTCTTTTTATTGTTTCTAACATATTAACCCCTGTTTAAGGGCTTCTGCTTTATAAAGCATTTCTCCAGGTTTCTGGAGTCTCTCCCATGGACAAGGTCTCCTCCTACATGAAAATCAGACTAGAATTGAAAACATAGCTTGAGATTTTCCAAGCTGATTGGAATGCCCAGTTCCCATTAAAATGAACAGAAACTGATGATGAAGGGGCTGGCGTGCTGAGCCCACTGCCAATCTGACTGACTAATTGTGTCCCATTGCTTCTTTGTATTCCCCCATTGATCTGTATCCATCTGTTGTCTCGTCTTCTAATTGTAAGCTCTTTGGGGCATAGACCATCTTTTTGTTCTTCATGACGGAATCCTGGTCCATGAGAAGAGCTCTTAGGTGTGCCAGTCATACATATAATAAGTATCGTCTGTCAGACTTGCTTTCTTGTTTCAAAATGTGTTTGTTCGGACCATGGCAAGTGTTTCAAAGGGGGCTTTTGGGTGTCTATTTGGCACACTTAGAGAATCCTGATTCTTAGAGGGCAGGTGTTCAGCACTTCCTGAATATTCTCAAGTGGAACACCCAAAAACCATGGCAACTTGAGAGCTTGTCTCATTCACCCACAGAAGTTGGTCCCATAAAAGATAGTCCTTCACCCACCTTGTCTCTCTACAAATGGAGCAAGCCAATGTTGACTTTTTTGATTCAATTTTTTTTCTTAATGTTTAAAGGTGAGATTTTCAAAAGCAGAGCTTGTTGGATTAATTCTGTTCCCAGTGGAATTGATGAGACTTTTACCATTGATTTCAGTGGCAGCAGTTAGGACATGCTGGGTGCTTCTGAAATTCCTGGTCTAAAAGAATATGGAGAAGCAATGTTGTGTATTCAGACTTGTTCTTGATAAATGTTTACTGAAGAGTAATTTCCACATGGTACGTGTCATGTAACTGGCGTTACTCTTAGGACATTCATCTCATTATGAACAAAGGTTTATTTGAATAAAAGTGTAATTGTTTTGGCAACCATTTTGTGTGTGACCGTTTTATGTAACAATGATCAAATGGCAAGTGCACATTTTGGGAGGTGGTTTTGCTGTCAATATATCTACAAAGGTTTTGAGTTTCTTTGTAGTTTGTGGCAAGAGCTGTAAACATTTCACACTCATATGAGACTTCCTGCTATTACACTTCCAGCTATGAAGTTACTGTCCTTTTGTTTTTATATGCATTGTTACAGCACTTCTTAATAAGTAACAAAATGAAGGCCCCTTCTCATGTGAGGGTGGCATATAGGAACTTTTTTAAAAAGCTGATTAAGCCAGGCTGATCTCTTAAGTTTCTCATGAGGAAGCATGATCCAGTGGGTATGGTGCGGGCCTCGCAGTCGGGAGATATAGATTCTCTTCCTGGTTCTACTGCTGGGAGACCATGGGCAGCTCATTTCTCCTCTCTGTGCCTCTGCTTGCCCTTTGCCCATGTGGACTGTAATCTCTCCAGAGCCACAAATGACTCTCCATATATGTTTGTACAGCACCTACCACAGGCAGTAACCATGGCAGCTAATTGTGCTTGGCCTTTGCCAGAGGCCTACCTTGGCCTTTCTGAAACAGGTACAGTACGCTATGATTCTCTGTGGGCATGCCACCTTCCAGCCAAGTCTTTGCAACCGGTCTGGCAAATCAGTTGTCTGTGCAACAGTGCATCCTAGGGTGCACTGTCTCACATACTGCTGGTGCCACTCTGTGTCCTCCTAGCACGTTCCCCATTACTGAGGCACCAGGGGGCAGCTGCCCAGGGTTTCTGAGCACTCACAGGAGGGGCTTCACAAAGTATTGCAATCCCTAATTGAGCCCCTTCATTGGACTGACCCATGAACAAAACACAACTCAGATTAACTCATTTTTAGAGCAGGGAACCTCCTCTATCAGAAGCAAAATAACAAGCTTTCCCAGGCCTTCTGCAAAGGGCCAGCACACTCAACCTGCCAGGATTCAGCAGCAGACAGTTCCTGGGGCTTCATCAGCTATTAAATCATGGGTAGGAGAAACTTTATGAGCCTCCAGCCTTTATATTAAACAATCTGGCATGAAGGATGCGCCGCCTGTATGCCAAAGCCATGCATGAGGCCAGCATGATAGATACCAGGTGTTGGATACAGGCCTATATCTAAGCAGTTGTCTACACAATGCTGAATCGTCCCTTTAATCAAACTTCTCTCTCAAGGCACAATGATAGGGCAGCAAAACCAACTGCACAACCTGAGCCTAGTGCCTAGTGCTTAGGATGAACGGAGCTAGTCTGACAGCTGCATCCGCATCCCTGCAGAAGGAGCATGCCGGCAGGTGCCTTACCTTCCACATTTTCAGCTTCCTCGCCCACTGCTCTTGGCACTTCGTCCCAGCTGACCAGGGAAATGTAAACAGCACCATTTCGGCCCTTTGCTTCTCTGTTATGCTCTGTCCCATGGTCATTGTAATAATATTAATCATAATAAATATATAAAAGCCACATTTCAATCTGCATTCAAAGTGCTTTCCAAAGGTGGGAAAGCATTGTTACCCACATGTTACAGATGGGGAAACTGAGGCACAAGGCAGTGACTTGCCCGGCATTAAACAGCAGGTCAGTGGCAGAGACAGAACTCAGGTCTCCCAGCTCCCAGGAACATGCCCTGAAAAATAAGTCAATCCAGCAGCACTAGCTCCCCTGACGAGTCCTGTCATGCAAGTGTTCCATGCTAAGGCTGAGCATTGTACCCCTTGCACCTTGGCACAGCCAATCTCACAGCTCATCAAGGAGGGCAAGACACCAGAGCTGCAGCTTTCTTCGATAGTCCAGGACACTGGCGTTACGGGTCTGATGGAACTTTTATGCCCTAGACACAGGAGTTCTTCAAGTGCCACCTTTTCTAGAACAGTGTCGGCTGCGTGATACCACCAGACAGCTGGAAAGGGACACTCCAGCCTTTAGGATGGGGGCAGTTAAGGATGCTATTTGCTGTACCCCGATCTCTGGATTAGCCTGAAATCCATGCGTGTGTGCACCATGTCTTTAACAGCCCATTGTAATACATGCCCTCCCTCCCGGTGCCGCTGCTGTTACCATCTAGATCAGGGATGGGCAAACTAAGACCCAGGGGTTGCATCCGGACCTTCAGACATTTTAATCCATCCCTCGAGCTCTTGCCAGGCTTGCTCTGTTTTAATCCATCCCTCTGGGCTTGCTCCATTCTGGTGCTCCAGCCGGGGAGCAGGGTCAGGGGCTTGCCCTGCTCCACATGTGCCGTGGCTCCGTGTAGCTCCCGGAAGCAGCGGCATGTCCCCCCTCTGGCTCCTACACGTGGGGGCAGCCAGGGGGTCCGCACACTGCCGCCACCCCAAGCACTGCCCCCACAGCTCCTATGGCCAGGAACCATGGCCAATGGGAGCTGCAGGGGCGGCACCTGCGGACAGGGCAGCATGCAGAGCCACCTGGCTGTGCCTCTGCATAGGAGCCAGAGAGGGGACATGCTGCTGCTTCTGGGAGCTGCTTGAGGAAAGTGCTGCCAGGAGCCTGCACCCCAATCCCCTCCCATGCCCCAACGTCCGGCCCCAGCCCTGATCCCCTTACCACCCTGCGAACCCCTCGGTCCCAGTCCGGAGCACCCTCCTGCACCCCCAACCCCTCATCCCCAGCCCCACTCCAGAGCCCGCACCCCAGCTGGAGCCCTCACCCCCTCCTGCACCCCAACCCCCAATTTAGTGAGCATAGAATCATAGAATCATAGAATCATAGAATATCAGGGTTGGAAGGGACCCCAGAAGGTCATCTAGTCCAACCCGCTGCTCAAAGCAGGACCAATTCCCAGTTAAATCATCCCAGCCAGGGCTTTGTCAAGCCTGACCTTAAAAACCTCTAAGGAAGGAGATTCTACCACCTCCCTAGGTAACGCATTCCAGTGTTTCACCACCCTCTTAGTGAAAAAGTTTTTCCTAATATCCAATCTAAACCTCCCCCACTGCAACTTGAGACCATTACTCCTCGTTCTGTCATCTGCTACCATTGAGAACAGTCTAGAGCCATCCTCTTTGGAACCCCCTTTCAGGTAGTTGAAAGCAGCTATCAAATCCCCCCTCATTCTTCTCTTCTGCAAGCTAAACAATCCCAGCTCCCTCAGCCTCTCCTCATAACTCATGTGTTCCAGTCCCCTAATCATTTTTGTTGCCCTTCGCTGGACTCTCTCCAATTTATCCACATCCTTCTTGAAGTGTGGGGCCCAAAACTGGACACAGTACTCCAGATGAGGCCTCACCAATGTCGAATAGAGGGGAACGATCACGTCCCTCGATCTGCTCGCTATGCCCCTACTTATACATCCCAAAATGCCATTGGCCTTCTTGGCAACAAGAGCACACTGCTGACTCATATCCAGCTTCTCGTCCACTGTCACCCCTAGGTCCTTTTCTGCAGAACTGCTGCCTAGCCATTCGGTCCCTAGTCTGTAGCTGTGCATTGGGTTCTTCCGTCCTAAGTGCAGGACCCTGCACTTATCCTTATTGAACCTCATCAGATTCCTTTTGGCCCAATCTTCCAATTGGTCTAGGTCCTTCTGTATCCTATCCCTCCCCTCCAGCGTATCTACCACTCCTCCCAGTTTAGTATCATCCGCAAATTTGCTGAGAGTGCAATCCACACCATCCTCCAGATCATTTATGAAGATATCGAATAAAACCGGCCCCAGGACCGACCCTTGGGGCACTCCACTTGATACCGGCTGCCAACTAGACATGGAGCCATTGATCACTACCCGTTGAGCCCGACAATTTAGCCAGCTTTCTACCCACCTTATAGTGCATTCATCCAGCCCATACTTCCTTAACTTGCTGACAAGAATACTATGGGAGACCGTGTCAAAAGCTTTGCTAAAGTCAAGAAACAATACATCCACTTGTTTCCCTTCATCCACAGAACCAGTAATCTCATCATAAAAGGCGATTAGATTAGTCAGGCATGACCTTCCCTTGGTGAATCCATGCTGGCTGTTCCTGATCACTTTCCTCTCATGCAAGTGCTTCAGGATTGATTCTTTGAGGACCTGCTCCATGATTTTTCCAGGGACTGAGGTGAGGCTGACTGGCCTGTAGTTCCCAGGATCTTCCTTCTTCCCTTTTTTAAAGATTGGCACTACATTAGCCTTTTTCCAGTCATCCGGGACTTCCCCGGTTCGCCACGAGTTTTCAAAGATAATGGCCAGTGGCTCTGCAATCACAGCCGCCAATTCCTTCAGCACTCTCGGATGCAACTCGTCCGGCCCCATGGACTTGTGCACGTCCAGCTTTTCTAAATAGTCCCTAACCGCCTCTATCTCCACAGAGGGCTGGCCATCTCTTCCGCATTTTGTGATGCCCAGCGCAGCAGTCTGGGAGCATTCATGGCCCGCCCTACAATTTCCATACCACGTGTGGCTCTTGGGCCAAAGTGTTTTCCCACCCCTGATCTCGATCAATTGCTGCCTCCTTTCCTCCTGCTATGCCCGTGCTCCTTCTCCAGGCAGTGTGGCCACCGGGATCCATGCATCTGCCCTGGTTAACATGACCTTCTTCAGCAAACATATTCTTAAGGATACAGGTCAGTCTGCAGTAAATCCTGGGCACATGGGTGGGAGATGGGCAACATAGGGCTAGCTTCTTTTTCACCTGTGGTCAAGTAATTAACGAGGACCACTGTGGTGGTAGCAGTCTCTTTGTTCTTGTGCTTAGTCTCATGTCAGTACCAGAACGGCACTGATGCCTAGAGCTGCTACCACACATAGCATTTGTGGACAAGATACTCCTCAACCAGAGCAAACTACTAATCACAGCCCAGGGTGACCTAGACCCACCTCTGCAGGGTGTGAGTGTACACTGGAACTGCACACTGCATGGCTGCACCACTGGTTAGAGCTAAATGGGGTCTTCACCTCACGTCTATGGAGCATGACCTAGGAATGCCAGGCCCCCAGCAAGGGATCTGGAGGGAGGATGCACCCTTGTAAAATGCATCACGTGTGAGCTCAGTGGTAGCAGGGCATCACTGACCCAAGTTTTCACTGCTGCGTGTATATGCTCAGATGGCCACATCTCATTTTCTGAAGCAGGACTCCCTACGCTGACGTGCCAGCTTCCTGTCGAGGGGCACCATGACAGCAGATTGCAGTCCGAGCAATATCTCAAAATTGTCTGTCTTTCTGAGAGAGCTACTCTGGGAATTATTGTGGGGCAGGTCTCTGGCCTGTGCTATACAGGAGGTCAGGCCGGACGATCACAGTCATCCTTTCTGGCCTTGGAAGCTAGGCATCAATGAATATTCCACCCTCTCATCCAGAGCCACCTGGCCTTAGGAAGATGGTTCACTAGCTCCAGCCTTGACCCCAGAGCCCTCATTGTGGCCTCCAGTCGCCTCTACCCAGACGTATGAAGATTCCTTGTCAGGGCTCGTCCATCCAGCAATCTGCCCCTCTAACTTGGGTTGTCAGCCCTGCACACTCTGTCCGGTGGACCTGCAAAATCTTGCCTGCCCTCCCCGAGGAGCCAAAAGTCTCACTGAAACAGCGGTACCCATGGGTCTGTGCAAATCGCACTCTCGGTGCCTGTGGGAGTGAATCAAATCTGCTATTTACAAAGTGGGTTTCCTGGCAAAAACAGACTGAACACGAAGTTCTTAAAGTTTCTCTGGGCATAGGTATTCAATCAATGGAGGATAATGTTATTGAGCCTGCATATTGCCCAAGGGCCTTTGTCCTGAGATCAGTGATCCATCTCTCTCTCTCTCTCTGCAGGTCTCTCCGGGTATGTCTACACTACAATTAAAAAGCCCAGGGCTGGCTCATGCCAGCTGACTCAGGCTTGTGGGGCTTGGGCTAAGGGGCTGTTTAATTGCCGTGAATATGTTCAGACTCAGGCTGGCACCCGGGCTCTAGGACCATGTAAAGTGGGAGGGTCCCAGAGCTCAGGCTGCAGCCCAGTCCCAAACATCTACACTGCAATTAAACAGCCCCTTCACTTGAGCCCAAGTCAGTGGGCACAGGCCAATCAGGGGTGTCTAACTGCCAGGTGACATACACTCTGAGGAAAACAGGGCTGGTGTAGAGTCAGGAGTCTACACAGTTTAGCCATTTTGAACTTGGTAAAAGCTTCTCCCATTTTAAACCTCGTAAGAGTTAAATTAGATGCCACGGATCATAGTCCTCATTTGGAGAGGGATCTGTCGCCCAAAGGTACTATGCAAGTTCATAGATTCCTAAGCCAGAAGGGACCACAGTGATGATCTAGTCTGACCTCCTATGTACACAGGCCAAAGAACCTCCCTCAGTGATCCCTGTATTAATCCCATATCTTGTGGCTGAGTCAAGCACACCTTTTAGAACAACATCCAGCTGCGATTTCAAGTCTAAACTCTTCTCTCTCTTGTCATTGCCTTTCCTTTTACAGGGGCAACTAGAAGTGCTTGGTGAATACAAGTAAAGGTGTGTTTGTATCAGGCTGTGTGAGTGGAGGAGAACTCTGAATCAAGCCCAACACCAGAAATCCTAGGCTGAGAGATTCCATGCTAAAGCTGACTGGCTGTACCCTTGGCTCTCCAGAGAGCGAGTTGACTATGGGACTTGTGGTAAAGGGTCTTAAAAGGACTTCCATTGGAGTTTACTCTCAGACAGCAGCTCACTCTCATGACCAAACCTGGTCAGAACGGATTACTAATCCGGACGTTACATCAGCACAAGGAAGGTCCTGAGGACAAAAGTCAGAGGAAGTTGCCTGGAATCCAAGGATTTTCCTAAAAGCTGTGTCCCCAGTGGGGAACCCCAGAGCTAGCTGTCTGTGTCAGCTCAAAGGAGCACAAAACTGACAACCTGCACAAGGCTCACATGCCCCAAACTCCCACCTTAATTTCATCCTCTCCAGTGCTCAGCGTAAGGCCAGGGAAATACCTGCTGATCTTTCCCCATAGACCACCACCCTGTGGTCCTTCTCCACCCTCAGCTTCCTAGGAGGCATCATGGGTGCTCACTCAAAGCTGGCCAGAGGCCCCTGTGCTGAGTCAGCTCTCAGAAACTCTCTGCCTAAAAGACTCCAGGCATCATCTTTGATGTTAAGGAACGCTTGCAAAAAGCAGGGCTTTGGGGAACTTGCTGTCTGAATTTGTTGATGACTCTAGCTTGGGAACGTTGCAACCTATAAATCCTACAGCAGGATATGTAGGGATTTCATTTGGGGACAGTCAAAACCAGAAATAAAAACGTTCCTTTTGGGAGCTAAAACTCTAATCCTGGGCTCCTGTGCCAGTAAGCACCATTAAAAAGTATGAAACTGATTCTCCTCTCACACACTCTGGTTTTCCACCAGTATCATTCCCTGGATTTTAGTGGAGCTACTCCTGATTTACAGAGGAGAATCCATCTCTCTGCCTCTGTACTGGCTTCTGTCCTCTCCATCCCACCATCAACCTCAGCCTGGACCAGTCCACACAAGAGATCCACTTCCTGGACACTACGGTGCTAATAAGTGATGGTCACATAAACACCACCCTATACCGGAAACCTACTGACCGCTATTCCTACCTACATGCCTCCAGCTTTCACCCAGACCACACCACACGATCCATTGTCTACAGCCAATGGATACAAACGCATTTGCTCTACAATACAACCGCATTTGCTCCAAGCCCTCAGACAGAGACAAACACCTACAAGATCTCTATCAAACATTCTTACAACTACAATACCCACCTGCTGAAGTGAAGAAACAAATTGACAGAGCCAGAAGAGTACCCAGAAGTCATCTACTACAGGACAGGCCCAACAAAGATAATAACAGAACGCCATGAGCCATCACCTTCAGCCCGCAACTAAAACCTCTCCAACGCATCATCAAGGATCTACAACCTATACTGAAAGACGACCCATCACTCTCACAAATCTTGGGGGACAGGCCAGTCCTTGCCTACAGACAGCCCCCCAACCTGAAGCAAATACTCACCAGCAACCACACACCACACAACAGAACCACTAGCCCACAAACCTACCCTTGCAACAAAGCCCGTTGCCAACTGTGTCCACATATCTATTCAGGGGACACCATCATAGGGCCTAATCACATCAGCCACACTATCAGAGGCTCGTTCACCTGCACATCTACCAATGTGATATATGCCATCATGTGCCAGCAATGCCCCTCTGCCATGTACATTGGTCAAACTGGACAGTCTCTACGTAAAAGAATAAATGGACACAAATCAGACGTCAAGAATTATAACATTCATAAACAAGTCGGAGAACACTTCCATCTCTCTGGCCACTCAATTACAGACCTAAAGGTTGCAATATTACAACAAAAAGACTTCAAAAACAGACTCCAACGAAAGACAGCTGAATTGGAATTAATTTGCAAACTGGATACAATTAACTTAGGCTTGAATAGAGACTGGGAACGGATGGGTCATTACACAAAGTGTAAAACTATTTCTCCATGTTTATTCCCTCCCCCCCCCCACTGTTCCTCAGACGTTCCTGTTAACTGCTGGAAATGGCTCACCTTGATTATCACTACAAAAGGTTTTCTTCTCCCCCCAGCCCCCGCTCTCCTGCTGGTTATAGCTCATCTTAAGTGATCACTCTCCTTACAGTGTGTATGATAACACCCATTTTTTCATGTTCTCTGTGTTTATAAATCTCCTCACTGTATTTTCCACTGAATGCATCCGATGAAGTGAGCTGTAGCTCACGAAAGCTTATGCTCAAATAAATTTGTTAGTCTCTAAGGTGCCACTAGTACTCCTTTTCTTTTTGTCCTCTATGAGTTAACCAGAACAAGGGATGCTGACTTCCTCGTTCTGGCTGCCACCCTAGGCAAAGCATTGAACCAAAGATGGCTCTTTTGAGGATACCTTTCTAAACCTCTCAACAAATGAAAATGGTCTAACTCCCTCCAGGTGGGGAGAACAGAAACTCATTGGGGTTTGGCTTGGGCTCCACTGCCTGATTTTCCCAACCAGTTTCCTCTGGAATAATTCCTCTCGCTGTGCACAGTGGCTCTACCAAAAAAGGCCTTCTCTTGCTCTCTTTAAAAGAGCTGGCTCCTCTCACAGCAGGGCAGATGGGTACCTTCCTACAGTGGGATCCCAGGAAGTGCAGGGAAAAAAACCTCCCATCTTTTTTTCATTAATGATCTGGAGGATGGTGTGGCTTGCATCCTCAGCAAGTTTGCGGATGACACTAAACTGGGAGGAGTGGTAGATACGCTGGAGGGTATGGATAGGATACAGAGGGACCTAGACAAATTGGAGGATTGGGCCAAAAGAAATCTGATGAGGTTCAACAAGGACAAGTGCAGAGTCCTGCACTTAGGACGGAAGAATCCCATGCACCGCTACAGACTAGGGACCGAATAGCTAGGCAGCAGTTCTGCAGAGAAGGACCTAGGGGTGACAGTGGACGAGAAGCTGGATATGAATGAACAGTGTGCCCTTGTTGCCAAGAAGGCCAATGGCATTTTGGGATGTATAAGTAGGGGCATTGCCAGCAGATCGAGGGACGTGATCGTTCCCCTCTATTCGACATTGGTGAGGCCTCATCTGGAGTACTGTGTCCAGTTTTGGGCCCCACACTACAAGAAGGATGTGGATAAATTGGAGAGAGCCCAGCGAAGGGCAACAAAATGATTAGGGGTCTGGAACACATGACTTATGAGGAGAGGCTGAGGGACCTGGGATTGTTTAGTCTACGGAAGTGAAGAATGAGGGGGGATTTGATAGCTGCTTTTAACTACCTGAAAGGTGGATCCAAAGAGGATGGATCTAGACTATTCTCAGTGATAGCAGATGACAGGACAAGGAGTAATGGTCTCAAGTTGCAGTGGGGGAGATTTAGGTTGGATATTAGGAAAAACATTTTCACTAGGTGGGTGGTGAAACACTGTTACTTAGGGAGGTTACTTAGGGAGGTGGTGGAATCCCCTTCCTTAGAAGTTTTTAAGGTCGGGCTTGACAAAGCCCTGGCTGGGATGATTTAGTTGGGGATTCGTCCTGCTCTGGGCAGGGGGTTGGACTAGATGACCTCCAGAGGTCCCTTCCAACTCTGATATTCTATGATTCTATGATTCTTTCTGGGACCTGCTTGGGTACCTCCTGACAGCACAACAATGGTCCATTTGAAACATAGTCCATATTGCCAGCTCTTCTTGTCCCCTGCCAAGATAAATGAGAAAGATTTGTTACACCTTCCCCGAGAGTTACAATGCTGCTCTTTTTTGAAACAGTATACATGGTGCTTATTCATTAAACCTGAATCCTAGAAACACAAATCGCATCCCCTTTCATAGTCATGGGGAGTTCCTACCATTGGATAATGTGTTGGTGGTTTGATAGGTTTGGGAATGGAAGGATATTTCTTCCTTTGTTATATATCCAAAGCAGCACACTGCATTTCTAGCACTTCTAGAAAAGCACCCAGCCAGGGTGTCACAGAGGCTTCATTACTCTTGGGGGAATTCTGCACCACTGCACAATGCAGAATTTTGCAGAAATTAATGTTGTGTCCGCAGAATTTCCTTTCCCCCACAGAAATGGGCTGCAGTGCTGCTAGCCGCCACTAGGGGCCCGCTGGACCCGGCAGAGCCCAGCTCGCACATAGAAGACACTGTCGGGGAGAGGGGGAGGGAGCTAGAGGGTTCCTGGCAGCTGCAGTTCCCAGCATGCCCTGAGGGAAGAAGAGAGCAGCACACAGAAAACTTCGTGCAAGCCTGGGACCGAGCATCAGGCTGTTTCTACCTCTAGATTCCTGGGCTTCGGGGTGGAGGGGGCAGGTATCTGGATAAGGGGAGCCCCATGCCTGGGCTCTGTGGGAGAGTCGGGGTGCAGGTATCTGGGCGGGGGGGGGGGCATGGCCGGGCTCTGGGGGGAGAGGGGGAGGAGAAACAGGAACTGGGTTGTCATGGGGGATTCTTTAACTCTTTACTCCTGGGGGGATTATTTTGTGTGTCTGCAGTGTTACAGACATACTTGCTGACAGATGTTTTGAAATAAATTACCAAAATAATTGAAACTGGCTTGATTATTTAATGCTATTTTGACAAATAAAATTTGCAGAATTTTGCAAAATTTTTGATTTTTTGGCGCAGAATGCCCTCAAGAGTAAAGGTGACATCCAAATCAATAGCTCTCAAATTGTGGCCCATAGCATGGTGGGCCACACAGCCCTCCCAGGTGGCCTGCAGAGCTGCTTCAATCACCACGCCGAAGCCTGCACAATTGAACCAAGGGACGGCCCTGCTCTTCCAGACAGCTTCAGTTGCACAGAAGTCTATCTTCAAGGAGAGTTCTCTACTCAGCTCACACCCATATGAGCTGCTGCACAGGTATTGACATCTGTCAGTTCTTTTGCTGGGTGTTTCTTGGGCATGTACTCCACTGTGATCAAACCTTTTGGTGACACGAAATCTGAGAGGCAGCAAAATACGGAGGAGGACAGAACCCAACAGCAAGGTGATGTGGAGAGGGAAGCAGTGAGCGTCAGTGCTAAACAGTGGAAAGCTCTCAAAGGAAACAGCACAAGCACACAGTAGGATGACTTACATACACAGCTGTACCCACCACATGAACAATGCGATCAATCACCATTTCATCCCAGGGAGGGCCCTGACTGGGGAACCCTGCGGGTCTGGTAAAGTGGTCATCAAGGGGTTTTCTGGGTTACTCGGCATACTATGGGTTGGAACATGCTCCACCCCTCCGTTAGGTCTGGTTTAGCGAGGGGGATGCTTTCCCCCGCTCTGTTTGTTTTGTAGTTGTACAAAGCAGCACATTGCCAGCCTTCATTAGTGTAACTAGAGAGTGTTTCTGGTGCATGGCACGGTCCGTTTTCAAAAGCAGGCTCTTTATTTGCCCAGATGTCTCTGGTGGGGCACCAGCGCTGAAGTGAGCGGGGAGGTGGCATGGCTAGACACACACTGGATCTGGTTTAGAGGATGGGACAGGGTTGTGTGCAGTGGGGGTGCCGCCTTTTCTGTGACCCAACCACTACACCAGGTACGGTATCCGGGCACATCTGGCCCTTTCTCAACGACTGACCTCAGTGGTACATGGAACCAGATCTGTTCCATTCAATCAGTGCTCTGTTGGGAAGGTATAACAATCTGGTGTCTGGTTATCCAGCAGGTGTCTCCTCCATGCCCTTTTCCTCAGCCTCCCAGGTCACCTTGCTACACAAGTAGCCTGAGAAGGATAGAGCAGGAAGGAGAAAGGCTGGTGCTGGAAAGCCTGGTCAGTCATGACACAGAGGTTTTGGTCTCACGTGCTGCAGCTGTGCAGGAAGATAAGGGGCTTGTTTGCTTCCAGTTTGGCATCCACAATGTGCTGATGAGTGGACTTCATTGAACTCGTCGAACCCTCACAGCTTCCAAATACATACACCGTAAAGGGTTTCGCAGCAGTGAGGAGTTTTCAAGGTGCTTTGCAGAAACAATTGCTTGGGTTTGAACAGAAGGGGACAAATGCAGGGGGTTCTCCGCTGGGGTTGCGGCCAGCGTCCCTCAGTGAAGTGCAGGGGAGCTTTGGGTGACTGCCTGGAAGCTGAACCCGTCTTTCCTGGTTGGTAAAGTCCACTGGCAAGTCAGCAGATCTGCTATTGGAGGATGCCACCTTTGTCCAGGAAGCAGGGGTTAGATCTCCACCCAAGAAACCATCCCCAGACTCTGCCTGTCTCACTCATCATCACCCCGTCTCTGATTTCCTCTGGTGGGGAAGAGGAGGTGGTGAAGCCATTCTGGACATCTTTGAATTTCACTGATTTCATCAACATTGGTCCATCAACCTGTAGGCCTCAGTGTGGCACAGCCATGGCCTGGTTTCACGGGTGGATGGGCTCCTGTTGGCCCAGGATAAAAAACACACATCCGCGCTGTCTCAGTAGACCTGCCAGCTGTCGTTGCTACGGGTCAGCCTGGAGAATTTCTGGCATGGCGACTGTTCCTCCCCATGGTGGCTCCCCTCTGGCAAAGGCCCTCTCTTGCCAGTTACCACAAGGTTGCCCTCTGGCCCATCCATTCATCTGTGGCATGGTTGGTGGAGGCAGTGAGACGAGATGGGCTGTGGTATCTCCAATACACGGATAACAGCTTGCTCTGTCTCTCTAGCGCATTGGACCCCAATGAGCCTCACTCCAGGTGTGATTGAGGTTAAGCTGGCAGACTGGGTGGAGCAGCCTGGGGGAAGGAATATCATCTCCACCCACTGGAGCAGTTTGCCTGCTGTTTGTTATCCACATTTCCGACCCATGCTCCTGTTGGCTCCATGGCTGCTCCTGGATGACCAGGCAGTTGCAGTGATCAAGGTGGATGTTTGTCATTTACGCTGGGCCAGGAGGCAACAGCCCTTCCTTTCGGATGCAGATCACTCTGCTGCAGTCCGCATCCTTGTCACTTCTAGGCTGGAGCACTATGAGGCACTCTCCAGGGGACACGGCTCTGGAAGACCACTCAGAAAGCCCAGCTGGGGCAGAACACAGTAGCCTGTGTGCTGAGAGATATTTCTTGTACGGCTGGCATTACACCAATGCTCTGTGATCTGCAATGGCTGCCAGTTTATTTCTGTGAGCTATTGCAATTATTGGTTTTAAACTATAAAGCCTACGGGGCAGAGGCAAGGAGTGAAGGGGGGCTGGTGAGAAAGCTGCTTGCCTTGCATGACCCTACAAGAGCTTCCACTACCAAGCCCTACAGTGCTGTGTGCAGACATCCTATTCTCCTTTGCTAAAGAGTCAGAGATGAAAGTTGGACAAGCTGGGCTTTGATATTAGGAAATTCTTGTGGATGGGAAGGTCAGTCCAACAGCGATGCAGCTGGTGCAAGTAGGAAATTAGGGCACAGCTACTCAGAGCTTTCAGGAGAACATTAAATGCATTGTTCCTGGAAGGATCATTACGGGATACTTCATGCTTGATGCAACAGGATGGAGCCGATGATCCAAGAAACCCTCCTTCTCAAACAGCTCCCCTCAATAATTTCATGCCTGGAAATCAGAGGTGGCTTTCTGGATGTATATTCCCAAACCACAGCGACTTCTTCCATTAGATCATTTTACAATTAAATTAATTGTGTCTGATTTAAAGATAACCACACTTAACACCCAATTAGCTTGCTTGGGTCTCAGTGTATGCTTAAAAGAGCAACAACAAAGACGATCAAAGTCAGTGAGAGAATCTTTGAAGAAAAAAAACCAGACTGTTTTTGCAAAAGGAAAGAAAACTACTCAAAGGTTAGGCTGGCATGTTATGAATTGCAGTGTTGATTCAAATCTAGTTGCAAGCACTGCCCTCTTGTGGTAAAAGGAGAAAGTGCTCTAATGTTGATGAGAAATAGAAAGCGATTCACGAAATAGGATCAAAATTCCTCAGCCAGAGACTTGCAAATATTAGACAGAGAAACAAAGAAGCACATATAACATATAATAAACATATGTTTATTTGTCTGTGTCCCCGCACATGTACATATATCTAATTGCAAAGAGATAACCATGAGTTTGTATGCTTTGCCTTTCTGATGCAGGACACTTTTTATATAATCTCTTCCTCCTTTCCTATTCCACATATCCCATATTATTTTACACACACACACACACACATTTAAAAGACAATTGAGGTTACAAAGTCAAAGCACTCAAAAGTTAGGAAATGACAGAATGAAGGTTCCTGTGCAAGCATAATTCAGCCCCCTTGTGTATATGTATTATCAAACAGTCTTTAATTACTTCATAGAATATCAGAGTTGGAAGGGACCTCTGGAGGTCATCTAGTCCAACCCCCTGCCCAGAGCAGGACCAATCCCCAACTAAATCATCCCAGCCAGGGCTTTGTCAAGCCCGACCTTAAAAACTTCTAAGGAAGGGGATTCCACCACCTCCCTAAGTAACGCATTCCAGTGTTTCACCACCCACCTAGTGAAAATGTTTTTCCTAATATCCAACCTAAACCTCCCCCACTGCAACTTGAGACCATTAGTCCTTGTTCTGTCATCAGCTACCACTGAGAACAGTCTAGATCCATCCTCTTTGGAACCCCCTTTCAGGTAGTTGAAAGCAGCTATCAAATCCCCCCTCAGTCTTCTCTTCCGCAGACTAAACAATCCCAGTTCCCTCAGCCTCTCCTCATAAGTCATGTGTTCCAGTCCCCTAATCATTTTTGTTGCCCTCCGCTGGACTCTTTCCAATTTTTCCACATCCTTCTTGTAGTGTGGGGCCCAAAACTGGACACAGTACTCCAGATGAGGCCTCACCGATGTCGAATAGAGGGGAACGATCACGTCCCTCGATCTGCTGGCAATGCCCCTACTTATACACCCCAAAATGCCATTGGCCTTCTTGGCAACAAGGGCACATTGATCACATGCTATTTTTTCCACAGGACCGCTGCCTCACTGAGTGCAAAGAATGGTTGCTCACTTAGTGAGTACCTGTTTAGTATTGTATTTTCTTCTTGTTGTTCAATGCATGGCCCTGGGCCTTATTTACTGCACACTTTTCAAATCTTGCTCTGAATACAAAATTATTAATTGCCTCCTGGGCTTTTCTCTGATGCTTTGGCATCTCTGTACTTCACAAATATTAATGAACTTATTTTCACAGGACCCCCCTGGGAAACTGAGGCACATGGGAAACTGAGGCACAAAGATGGCCACAAGCATCCATTAAGCTTGAGTGTCCTTCAGACAGCAGTCTTATTCACTACACAACCCTGATTCATTCCCAGAGAAGTGTATCCTAGAGCAATGTACATGTCCCTCATCTCATTCTCACAAATAGTTTAACCATTTTGCTGAAACTTTCTGAAAATATTTAGCCAGAGGCAGACAACCAGCACGGAAATTTCAGCCAAAACTGTTACAATTTGGCAAAGTTATAAACAACTAAAAACTGGAATTTATAATGGAAACTGTCAGGCAATCTTACCAGCTCCATCGATTATGTGTGTGTATGCATGTGCATCAATCTCTAATTACATACAGATTCCATTTATAAGGGATAAGGGGTGGGAAAAAGGGGGAGGGACTGTATTTTAGGTGATACCTATATATATGAGCTAGATATTTGTTATTATTGGACTTGGAGAAGGGGTGAGGATTCTGTCAAGGTTTTCATGAGCAACTATAACCTCTTACTCTTCAAATGTTTCAGTGCCACTTTCTAATTATTTTCTTTCTTGCCTGGAGCTCTAATGACCTGTATCATCAGGAGGCCAGACTCAGGCTTTCAGCAAAGGATCCTTTCCAGTCTCCTTTGGAGTGAAAGATTTCAGTTCTGATTCCTAATTAAACATTTTTTTATTTTAACAAGGCTCCTTACCATGGAATCAGACCACAATAAAATAAAATATATCATTTTTGGCTGCAGAAGAGACATTTTTCCAAGCTAACCTTTACCCAAATCTCTGGAGGAAAACAAAACTAAACGAACTGGAGCAATCGTTATTATGCATTAGAGCACTAGACCCAGCTATGAGCTAACCTGAGACTTGGTTGTCAATAAATATTAAATTTTCCCTTTATTTGTACTCATTCCATTTTGACCCTGTTTCCCCCTTTCTAATAAGGTTTTTGACCTGTGTCTTCCTTAAGTTTACCGTTCCTCACACTGACTGCTTTATCCAGTGTGCAGGAGATACTCTGGAGGGGTTGATAATGATCAATAATGTGTGCTGCTCTCCCCTCCTTTTTTCCCTCTGGAAAAGAAATCCAGTCTCCTTTACCCCATTCAGGAGTCTCAGTGGATGCAGTAACACCTGCTCCTGAGTTTGCAATGGCTAGCGAAGTGAGCCCGGAGCCGACTTTCCCCAATATGTCTTTCACTCCAGTTCTCTGCATTCATATTTTCAAACTCACTGGCTGGCTCGCGATGCCACAACCGGGTTTCTGCTATTTTAAATCACATTGCTTTTCATTGCATAGATCATCCTTACTTTTAAAATGCCTGACCCATATCCCACCGAAGTCAATGAGAAGACACCCATTGATTTCAATCACCTTTGGATCAGGCCCTAAAACACTTGCGGGCTCTGATTCAGGAAAGCATTTAACTTATGTCTCATCGACTTCATTGGGACTTAAGCATCTACTTATAGTTAAAGAATAAGAATATGCTTAAGTGCTTTCCAGAACTGGGGCTTCTATAGGAAAAGCACTGCTGCCCCAAGTACAGTGGCTTATTCATTATTGATATTTTATTTTAAAATCTCATTATTTAAATATATTTCACACTTTTAAATGATCCCTGTCAGCAAGTCAATCCCAGATACTCTGTTTCTAATACTGTCTATACATGCCTTTTTTGGTGGTTATTGACTGTGATTTATGCCTAGAAGCAACGGTATGAAAACACAACTTAGAAACATTGCAGAGGTCCAGCAGAAAGACAGTCTGGAAATTAAATCTGTTTCAGAAAAAGAAACAGAACAGGTCGTTTAGTAAACTATTTTTTCCTTCCCATATTATCTGCTTTTACTGACTCCTAAGTCTTCATGGCCTGGCAAGGTTAGCAGATTGTGCAGAGAATGTCAAGGCAAAACAGTAATATTTGGGGTAAATCCTTACAACATGCAACTCAGGCCTCACATTGAAGTTGAATTCCTTCACAAAATGAAAGTAATGCACACTTGGTATCTTACCAAGGAACCGATTCAATAAAGTTAAAATGAAAAGTAACCCAACAATCCTATCAAACTGGTAAATTAAATCAGTGAATGAAGCTTGGCAACATTTTTAAAAACATTAGTAATAGAACGACTAGGTTAGATGTTACCAGTTTTAGACATATTTAAATGTGCACATACAAAATGGGCTGTTCTTTGATAACCGGCACACTATCAAAATTATTTCTTATTAAAAACTCTCTCTCTCAGTCCTGTAATTTACTGATTTCAGAATATGAACAATTTTGTAGCGAACAGAATTTGTTTTCATTATCTTTTGATTTATATACATTGTAAATTGTAAAAATGTTTACCACGTGGAGGGTCTACTGTTCTACTTCTGAGAACACTTAATAAAATATTTTTCAAAGAATGGGAGAGAGTTCATAACTTATATAAATATTGAGTTTTTCAAAGCTATTTAAGAATTCAGTTAAAAAACTGCATAGAAGGCTATTCAGTGAGCTCACCTGAATCCAAAACATTCTTTGCTATCATAGCAATTTTGTATAAGTATCTTTTAAGCCACTCTCTGTCACTGCTCGAATAAATTAAAGACCCTGAATAAACAGGGAGAAAAGTGATTTTTGGCTTAATTTCATTTGGCAATTTCTGTTATTTTGCCACCGATCACTAGCACACGTCTTAGCTACGGCTTTTTTCCTGCTTTGCGGGCAGCTCTTCGCAGTGCAGATCTTTGTGGGGAATTTCATAGTTCTGAGCCGAATCTCTCTGCCTCAACAGATGAGAAAGTCTACTACGTCCAATGTCCTTCGATAAAAATAGTACCGGAGCTGATCAGTGCATTTGAATCTTGAATGAAAAAAGCTTCTGCCAAGTTCATAAACTCATCCAGATGCTTTTGATGGGCGAAGATCTAGTTCCTCTTTAAGGAAAAGGTATAGAAAATAAAAACCTGGTTTTAATAAACAGCAGGAAAAATAGGGCATTATCTTTTCAAGCTACTCTGTGGTGAAGAATTTATTTTTCATTGTATTTTTGGAATGTGGTGAATATCAGTTTAAATAAAATACATACTTATATGGTTATACAGAGAGACTTCAGTACACTTTTATATTAATGTATTTATCCACACAAAGGCACACAGAGGGCCAAATCCTAAGCTGGTGAGGATCTGGCCTCTTTATGTTCAGTACATATCGGTGTCTGTTGCACCATGTCTGTGTTCATAAGGGAAATTGTTCACACAAACTTTCATGAGCAAGCAGTTCTCATCCACATTTTGCCTTTATTACATACCCTCAGAAACATGCAGTACTTTATTACTGTTACTGCAGCATTTAATACATTTCTAAAAATTTATTATTCTAGTAATAGTTTTCATTCTTTTCATTCTGCAATTGTTTTATCACTGGCACAGCAGAGCCCTGTTTATGGGGCAGTCTGTTATTCCACAGAACAACTTCACTGATCCAAAGTCCAGTGAGGTTCATACAAAGAATCCCCTCGACTTCAAATGGGCTTCGGATCAGATTCTATAAGCAGAAGCTCACTGTGAACACTGCCACTTTGCATACGTTGCAGCACATTGAAATAACTCAGGGCTTACATTCTGCTACACTTACCATAGCAGGGTTCTCTCTATGGAGTGGAGAAGCTACCCCATTATATATTATTATGCTCTATGTCAGGGGTCGGCCACCTTTCAGAAGTGGTGTGCCGAGTCTTCATTTATTCACTCTAATTTAAGATTATACATTTATCCTCCCTTGTGTATCTAAACTGATAGTTGGATTTTCCAAATAGCCAAAATGATTTAGGAGTACAAGTCTCATTGGCTTTCACTCACACTTGTGCTCCTATATCACTTGGGATCTTTAGAAAAACCCACCCAATTTCTTAAGTACTTTATGTAGTTGCTTAGTATGCCATTTGCAACGTCTGCAAAGCTGCTACTGTATTTTGAGGGAAAGTGAGTTTATGAACTTGTCTGGATTCATTAGTAGGGTTAAGACTCTGGGCTTGTTTCCAATAGAATGGCACCTCAATCCAAGATCATGCCTCCTTGTAAAATACTGCAGGTGTGTTTACTGTAATCATCTCAGCCAAAAAGAAACTGATTGAGGGGTTTAAAATATAATTAGTATGGTTGACACTCCTGCCTTTAATCATTACCTCACTGTTTAATATAATCAAGAAGGTAAATAAACAAAGTTTAAGTCTTTTAAATTTATATATATATATATATATATATATATATAAAAATATATATTTTCTACTGGGAAACATGCACTATTTCTATTCAATGCAAAAGAATTTCATTTAATTAAACTGCTACCTGGCATCTGTTCCCTTTTGCATTATGAATAATTTTTTATACAAATATATTTGTTTTGAAGTAAGTCTCAGTCACATTTTTCTTGCATTTATTCCCCTGCTTTAGTTGACTAGATCTGATCAGCAACCTCTAAATATGCCCTTTCTCCCTCTGCCTTTAAGCAGTACCTCAAAGCTATTCAATTTATTTTTCCTAAATGTTGTCTTTATACAGTGCATAGTAATAATGTTTTACCTGGTTATAGCACCTTTCAACTGAAGATCTCCAAGCCCTTTACAAAATTATTTCACATGTCAAATGAAAGTGTTCAAAGAACACATCTGATTTTTACTTATTCTTCCAAACTGTAAATTAGAGATGAGCATGAATTACAATACCAGAACCAAGCTCCCGCAAATTGTTTCTATGCAGGAGAGCTTTGTAGTATCTACAATGGGTCGAAACAAAAATCTGAATCCAAACACCTCTGAATTTTCAGCCAATTCAGATATATCTCAGAATCTGAATTTTGCAACTGAACCCTATCACTTCACACACCATTCTCCACCCCAGAGGGATTTTTTTTTCTTTATTTAAAGCTGAAGCTTAGTTGTAACTCACCATTTTTATAAGGGCAACCTTGCAATGAACATAGCCATTCTAATGTATCTACCTCTCTCTTTTCCTCCTTCTTCTTCTTTGCATTTATCCCATCTAATGGTGTCTGAGCACAGAGTCCCCTCCCTCCCAAGTGTTCTGTTCAGTGTCACCCTCTCTACATCCATCCATCCAAATTAGGATTAGCTACATCGCTTACAAAGTTGCACATATAAAATATTATATATACAGTGTGATATATTATATATATATAATATTTTATATAGACAACTTATGTATATGTTACTATATTTATACTGATATATAGTAAAAGTATCAGTATAAATACCTCATTCATTTTCTACTTATCACTACGCACACTCAGACCCCCCCCTCCCCCCTTAGTTCTATTGTAAAGGAAATCTTGGGAATTTCTCATAGATATGTTTTTAAAAAACTCCATCTCTTACTGAGAGGAGAAAGTCAACTCTACCAATGTGTTTATTGAGACAGAATGTTAAATACATGACTGACAAGCCTTTGCTTATAATAAAGATACTTTTTGTGCAAATTTCATGGAATGTGGCATGCTAGAGTTTAAGCGAAAGAGGAAGATTGCCATGGTAACAGCACAGGGGGGCTGCGAATTGGAGGGGTCCCTCTGGGGACTAGAATACCAACAGAATTTTAAGCATCTGCAACTTTTTTAAAAAATTACTTCAGAGCTGTGCCAAAAACATCTTGAAAAACGTAAAATATCATGGTATTCTTCACTGCTTTGCAAATAAACATATGTCTTTTACAATCTAATCCAGAGAGAGAGCAAAGGGTGGGGTGGAGGGAAGATGCTGAAGATAACTTCGAGGAGACCAGAAACACTGCTTTCACTTGATAATGTTTGAGAGAGAACCTTATCAGTATGACAGATGTCAGCACAGGTTAAAAAGAAGCTGGGTGAATAATGGCAATTAACTGAGATCATGATTCTGAAAAGTGTCACTCTTAGGACGGTACTTTAGCACACAGGCCCTGATCCTGCAAAGACTTATGTACATGCTTAATTTATGTAACATGCACTGTGAGTTATTTGCCAGCGTAAGGCTCTGCAGGTTAGAGGCCATGCTCAATAAGTCAGAAGTCAATGACTTAAGCACAAGCTTGAAGTTCACCATGTGCTTAAGTGCTGTCCTCAACTGGAGTCATGATGAGTCAATGAATGAACAAGAGACCAAAGTGGCTTGAAATAATGGATTTTTTTCCTGTCAAATTTTTTTTTCTCAAATATATAGTGAAAATTCCAAAAATTCTGGTTTCTTGGTAGATTATTTCAGTTTCCAAAAACCAAAAATTAACATTTTTACTGAAAACCAAAAATGTTTACTTAAAAATGGAATTTTTACTTTTTTGTTGTTTAGTTTTCAATTTCTGGTTTTTGGGGAAAAATATGAAAAATTTCAACCACAAAGGAAATTTTTGAGCAAAATGAAATTTTCCCTGGACAAATACATTTTTGCCAAAAAAAGTTTCTATAAAAATGTTACCAACTCTACATAAGATTCAACTATATAGAGAAATTAATGAGCTACAGCATAGGGCCCATTTCTGCATTTCTTAAACAAGCCAAACTCCCATTGAAGTCAAGGAATGCAGAGGAATGTCTATTGTACTTAGCATAAATGTATCTTTATAACATCTGCCCAGAAACAGATTCCAGCAGAAGAAACTCTTTTCCACGGTCACAGATTTACATGTTGCATGCCTTTTGAATGTAAATTCTTACAGCTAGGGACAACAATGAAAAATCTGACAACAACTCAACTGTAACTAAAATCCACTTTGAACGTGAAATGCCTACACTATATTGTTTAATTAAAAAGGAGGAAAGTTTTTATATTAGAGGCTAATCAAATCAAATTCATTAAAAAATATACGGCAACACTAAAGGACTAGTTTCAGTTCCTGCCCTTTGAAAATTACTATGGGACTTGTGGACTTTTTCCATGTTCTGTGTAGGTTTTTGGTGATCTGGTTACTCGTGACAGTTCACTCTTTGTCTGAAACACAGTTTGTTTTTGTACTAAATTATTTATTATTGTATTTCAAAGGTTTCTTGCTGGAACAGCCTTATAAGATCCACACCTCATATTCATGAGGGGCCCAGAAGAACAGCTGACATATTGTCTTAGTCCTTATGGCCTATTTCAGAACAGAACAACACATATCATAATACAGGACTCTCAGGGCCAGATACTCAGCTAGTGTATAGCAGCATAGCTCCATTGAAGTCAATGGGACTACCTTACTTCATACTTACTGAGGATCTGACCTTGAGTCTTAAACAGTCTGAGGCAATGGTACAGCTGTGAAATACAGTATGCTCCCGTTTATCTGAAACCTCTGCAATATCCACATCCCTTCCTTGCTCTCCAGGACGAGATACATGAGATACACCCCCTCTGCAGTATGTATCTCATGCAGGGGAACAAGGAAGGGGTTCAGACAATGAAGAGGATCAAGTAATAGAGCTCCAGCTAGACCTGTTATAGCTTCACAAAGAATATCAGCTCTCAAGGGGGGGGGTAACCTCATCTGTATTCATTTCGTGCTTTGTCCCACTACACCATCTTGGGAGAGTTTACCAGCTGATTCGCACAAGCACGGAAGCATGTGCTTAACTCCCACTGGGACTTAAGAACGTGGTTGAAACTGCGAATGTGTTTTGCTGTATTAAAGCCTATTATGGGGTGACTGTACCACCCAACATTTCAAGTGGCTAAAGCAGGACCCAGCATTACTTAAATTTGGCCCATCCACCCCTTCATAGAAGGACTGGGCCCTTGAGCACTCCCACAATACCACTAAACAACAGTCATAACAATAATAATAACTATAATAATAATTCCTTTTATTATGGTACTGCCTAGAGGACCAACCACGAACAGGGCCCCATTGTGCTTTACACATAGTGAGAGTTAAATATAGTATCACTATTATTAGAATACAGGAGCTCCTGGCTTGTGCAAAGATATCTAATTACCCACCAAAAATTGTAGAAAGCCAAATTTTCTTCCCTGATTCCTCTGTCCACTACATTAAACCATCCATTCCTTTATTTCTGGGGTTTCTGTTTTCCCTTGTTCTAGCAGTTCATACTCAAAGTTTTATTTTCCTCTCTAACATCAATATCAGAGAACAACATAGGGAGATCCTCATCCCAGCAAGACTAGGATATCTGTCTTTGCTCTTCACTGGCTCTTAAACCGTGTGAGTGTGGTTGGGGAGATGGAAAATAATATGAAACATTCAGTAACAGCATGGAGCATAGAAACTAAGAAAACCACTGTAGTCATTGACTCACAGATGGTCAAATGAACAAACATGTTTCTATTCCTGTATTTAATTAAATCTTAGTTATGCCACCAACAGGGTTCAAAACAGTATTATGAAACAGCTTGCATGACTACTGCAATATGATTGGCCAAAGAGACTTTGAACTCACGTAATTATCTTCCAAAAAGTACACCCGTTGGGTCTATAAAGCGTCTTTGCGAGCCAACCCATTATGCCATAGCACATAATTAAAAATAAATTAATATAAAATAAAGTCAGTTAAAGAAATTGAGCAAATAAATCAAAATGTCTCTTTTAAAATTAATTGAGAGCCACATCCAAAGCCCACTGAATTGCATGGGAGTCATTCCAGAACTCCAGTGGGCTTTGGATCAGGTCACTAGATGGATCTTATCCCCCACTACACTGGTTTATGGGTGTAATGGATCATTAATACAATCAACCAGTTCTAATTTAATTTTTCCATCAGCTGATCTGGTTGACATTTTTCTTTCCAATTTTTTTTTTGGCTGAAAAATGGTCTGTTATTGAAAAAAAAACAAATATTTTCTGAGCATTTTTTCTGATATGTTGACCCCCTCAGAACCCTTCACAATTCTTTTTGAAACTGGCTTTTAGTTTTCTAATGCTTGTTGCTAGCTCCCCCTTTCAGGGTTAAAATGAAAAAGAAAGGGGCGGGGGTAGTGAGGAGAGACATGGAGGGGAAAATGATAAACCAAAAAATATTCAGTTTCTAAACTGGAAAAAAAATGTTTTGGATTATTTTTCATTGAAAATGTTTGAAATTTCACCAGCTCTGGATAAAAATTCGATTGCCTCCATCGGCTAGACGCTGATATGATGTTGCCATCAGCATACAGGTAGGAGCAGGAGGAATTAAGCTAAGGGGTTCCAACTCAAAGTGACCTCTGCTCCCACCAGTACATTAAAATCAAGTGGCTCCTACTCACTGCATCTACACTCCTTCTCTGGGGGAAGTTCTGTGGCCGGTGTTATGAAGACTCGACTATCTTTGTGGTCCCTTCTGTCCTCAAAATCTATGTATCTCTGGATGCTGCTTCTTCTACCTGTTTAAGCAGCTCCAAGCTGCTGCTCAGTATTGCTGCCCTTCTCCCAGCTGGCCATGGCACAGGGCATGGCCACACTACAGGAATTGGGGGTGAGGACACGTGGCTTCATTTGGCATGTGCCTCCCCAGGCATGTCTACACTGTAATAAAAGACCCACAGCACGGCCGCAGCTGGCTCGAGTCAGCTCACTCGGGCTCATAGGCTGTGGGGATATAAAACTGCAGTTTAGATGTTTGGACTTGGGTGGGAGCCTGGGCTCTCAGACCCCATGAGGGGGGAGGGTCTCAGAGCTCAGGCTCCAGCCCAAGGCCAAGCATCTACACTGCAATTTTATAGCCCCACAGCCCACATCCTGTGAGCCTGAGTCAGCTGACCCGGACCCTGAGACTCAGTGCCACAAGATTTTTATTGCAGTGTAGGTATACCCCACGTTTTCTTAATCTAGCCCTGAATCTCGCTGATGTCCTCTGATTTATTCCATTAGGGTCTCAAACACACAGCCCCATTTCTTCATCTATCAATGGCATTTCTCCCTTATAAAAGGTGACTTCCTGTTCAGAGTGAAGATAGCATATAGAGTCTTTTATTCCTCTCCCCACCCCCCAGGGAAGGCAACATAGACTCACCATTTGCTGACAATCTGTATTAAAATGGCAACCTTCCTTATCAATAACAAACATACACAGAAATCAATGGCCTGTACCACAGGGAGATGGCGGGGATCTGTCCTTGCCTTTATTTCTAAATCTCTCACAAGCTGCAGGTAAAGGCTGAGTGTAACAGACTGAAAATAATAGTTTCAAACTTCTAAATGGACGGTGCTGGGAAGAGGTGTCAAAAATGGCATTTCTGTCCTTTTGCCCACTGAACAGTTACAAGAACTCAGCCTCTCCATCTGTCACCACCGACAGACCTCAACCGTGACCTGGAGAGGTGCCGCTTCTAACCAGAGCACACTGAAAAGCAGGAAAAGAAAAATTCTTTACATTGTTTTTTTGAAAATTCTCCCTCCACACTTTTTTTCATTGAAATTTGAAAAATTCCAACCAGTCTGTAGAAAAACAGGCAGGAAATTTATTTCCCATATTTCCTCAGTCCTCCATCTCTTAATAATGGTTTGTTTGACCAAACAAAACAAAAAACTTTGTTGAAATTTTCCACAAAAAATCCCTTGACTTCTAATAAAAAAACTACAACCCAAAAAGTTTTTTGGCCAAAATCTTGTTGGTTTTCAGTTTTTTGACAAAAACCTCACAGATGCTTTTCATGAAAAAAATCATTTAGCCAAAAACCTGGGTTGGAAAGAAACATTTAAAAGGAATATTTTCAGCCACTGCTAATCTTCAGCCATGCATCCTATATTCAATAGATTTTATCCTTGAAAGCACAAAGTTCTGGTCCAACAAGCTTATCACATCTACTTGTGGTAATTGCCCATAAGAGATTTAGGATAAAATGATCAAAGAACGCACAGCCTGGTTTGCCACTCCCTCACACCCTGCAGAGTCACTTATTACTGTGCCTGGTCTCTGGTTGAGAGGAAGGCGAGTGACTCTTGCACACCTGCTGAGGTCACCTCTCTGTGCCTTGCTCTGAGCAAAGCCCTAGTGAACAAGAAAATCCTGGATGATGATTAGTCATCATCCTGCCTGTCAGAGCGAGGAGGAGGAACACAGCAAGTGTGCTGTCTCACACCACGCCACAGAAGCAGCTAATGGCTTGCTGAAGATCTGATGGGCTACATCCTATATGCTTTATACCACTCTGTATTTCCCCTTAAAGGTGCCTATGTTTGGGCACCAAATCCATCTTCTCTACAGTGACTTTGATGAACTAATGAAAGTGGTTTGAGAAATGCGCATTGAAGCTTTTACTCCCTTGAATTTCAACAGTTTGTGTTGAATTCTAAAAAGAAATGTGAGACAGACGCACATTAAATGGTTGGTTTCAGAGTAGCAGCCGTGTTAGTCTGTATCCGCAAAAAGAAAAGGAGTACTGGTGGCACCTTAGAGACTAACAAATTTATTTGAGCATAAGCTTTCGTGAGCTACAGCTCACTTCATCGGATGCATTCAGTGCATCCGATGAAGTGAGCTGTAGCTCACGAAAGCTTATGCTCAAATAAATTTGTTAGTATTAAATGGTTGGCAAGGCTGATGATTCCTATAAAAGCCCACCGAATGTGCTGAGAGGCTCTCTTTTCACACCCCTAATGTGCACTTTTTGATATTCACTCTAATTTGATTCTTGATTAATTTTAAAGGAGTGGGGTTTTTTTCCGCTACAGCTATTCACTCACACACTCTGAAATGTGAAAAATAGCCAGCACTGTTTGCTTCTCCAAGAATTTACGATCTTTCCCAGTAAGCTACAAGCTGCCAAGAAACCAATCAGGAGTCTATATTATAACAAGAGATGTTATTGAACACTAATATATCCTCCTGTAGGCAGAAAACTGGAAACTACCATGAAATGTGCATTATCAGAGATACATTTGTAGATGGTTGCAATCGACTTATTTAGCAAATTTCCAGTTGACATGTAATATTCCATAGAACACAACAGAGGCTTAGCAACTGTGATGCAGTCAGTGTCTGTATTTTCTTGGCATTGGCCCTGGGACTTAATATCTTAATAATAACTTAGCCTCCTATGAGTCACTGTAGCAACAAAGCCAGCATTGCCTTTGTCACATTTGGTAAGAGAACTGAAATGTAGCCATGGCCAGCAAACCATGGCCAATGCAATGACTCAAAATGGGGTGGAATGAAACATCGATACTGCTGCTAAAGCACTGTCATCTGCAAGAGACCGAACTGGGATAATTAAACAAATACAACTGAATCTCCACTGGCGACAGAAAAGATCATCAACCCAAACTTCCTTTATGAAACACAAGAGGCCTCCATGGACTCACGCCAGCAGTTTGGACTGACAGAGTAATTAATTTATAATACTGATACTAACCCTACAAGAACAGAACCTATTGGAATGGTAAGACTCTGGCACAGCTAGGGGATGCGGGAGGCCAGAATCCACTGAGCACAGGGAAACTGAGGCGCAGCTAGACGATTCTGTGGCCCAGGATCTGCTGGGAGTCACTGGTACACTAGGAAATGCTACGGCCAGGACTGGGAACTGGGACAAACTGCTGGATCGGGTGAGACACTGACACAGCTAAGCATAGCTGTAGGCCAAAACTTCACTGGGAGCAGGGAAGACTCTGGCTTGTAAAGTGTCTGATTTCACACCTCTGGGGTGACCGAAGCTTTTACTGGTCTGTGTGACCCTGAGGGGTGTGAGGCTAGCGCTGGGGAAAGTATGGATGCTAAGAATGGGGAAAGGTGCCCCTGATTCTATGGAATCAGAGGACTTTGAACAGACACCTTCAGAGTAGCCCTTGTCTAATCAATGTCAGGGGTCAGGTTTGACACAGAAGCCTGTTGATGGATCAATATTTTGTGTCAACAATTTTATCAGGTCGGACAAACTCACCACACCTAACACATTGCTGTCATAGTATTGGTCTGTAAAGAAAGTTGTGTGAGGTATCAAATGAAAGCTCATATTATACTGGCTCCTATAGGCATTGCATGAGGCATGCACAGGGAATAATCAAGAAGATGTATGTATATTCTGAAAGTATGCTTAAGCCATGTAAGGCAAGGTTGATAAACAAGTTTGTCCTAGCCAAAGGAATCTTGATTTACCTGCCTGCCTAGCCCTCACACGTAAATCGAGTGTTGCAAAAACCAAAACACAACAGGAGCTACATTTGCATGCGAGTCAACAGGAAAAGCCAGGCTGAAGAGCGATGTGAAATCAGCATGGGAAGACACCAGGGATCACAGGGGGATGGGGGAGAAGACATTTTGTTACACGTTTCACTGAGGAACACTCTTAGCACAGGGGAGTGATTCCTGACCATTATGGATCATGGTTGTGACTGAAAACCAACAAGCTCTGCATACAGATGTTGAAAGTGAGAAAACTTCTCCAGCCCAAGGATTGTAACGTGCTAAAGTGATGTTTAGTCCCCTAGAAGATGGTTTTATTTGTAACCAATTGTGTTTCTGCTATCCTTCCTCAGTATCACTTACATCTCTGTCTTTGTTAATAAGCTTTTCTTGGTTTTATCCTAAGTACATCTCTGAGCTAGAATAGTAAGCAAAGTATGACTCCTTAGTTGAATCAAACAGGCAGGAGACAGAGAACTTGGTAATTTCTGTGATCATTCGAGTGAGAGAGGCTGGCCACTACAGAAGGATGCTTCTGGAAAGTTTGGGAGCTGGGGTACACCAAGTTCTAACTTGCAAGGCATAGTAAAGGTTGGCAGAGTCCTGAGTAATTTGTCTGCGGTGGCTAACAGAATGGGCTGGGTGGGAGCTGTCACACAGTTTAGCACCAGCAAATCCTAAAGCAAGCGGGTAATATGGGTGACTTACAGTTCTGGATGCTCTGAGAAAGCATCACACCTAGCTGTTGTTCTCTCTGTAAGCAGAGTTATGATATAGAGAACACTCCATCGATTGCCCCTGAGGGCCAATGCACATTCACCAGGGGGGTGGGTTGGATTTGCAGAGTGAAGAGATGAAGTTGTGTCATTCTCAGAGGACCCCGCCAGCAAAACAAAGATCAAGAAATAACTTGATTACAGTGAGAATGGTGAGAAAACACCAGGTATTAAAGAGCTCTTTCATCTGGCAGAGAAAGGTAGAACAAGAACCAATGCAAAAGCCAGACAAATTCAAATTAGAAATATGAAAAATTTTAATAGTGAGGGTGATCAACTACTGGAACCAGCTACCAAGGGAACTCCTGGATTCTCTGTCTCTTGGAGTCTTCAGATCAAGACTGGAGACCTTTCTGGAATATTCTGTAGTTAAACACAGGGACAGGATGAAATTCTCTGACCTGTGCTATGCAGGCATTCAGAGTAGATGATCTAATGGTCCCTTCTAGCCTTAAAATTCTCTGAATCTACGAATAAATCAGTGGGCAACATTGGTCATCCCTCAAAAGAACAGCCTAAGTTTCTCCGTTTCCCCTAAACCAAAATCATTTTGCCCATCCCTGATCCCTGGAGCAGGGGTGATAACTTCACAGATACTGAAAACACCAACCAACCAACTAACTGCTGGTTTTTCTAACAGCTAGCCCTAAACATGCAACCCGCGATCTGAACATCAAGGTGGTTTCTTTCCTTCCCGTCTTCTGAATCACCACCAGCGCTAAACATTCTGCTGCCCAAAATGTGGTCTCTTTGTTACTGCGCTAGCCCATGACTGCCAGTCCATTTGCTCGGGGTTATCTGAATGGAGCTTAATAAAAAAAAATTGAATCCAGCTAGCAGCCAGGATGAAATTTTTCAAGGGGCCCAAGGGAATTGGGCACTGAACACCAACTGAATTTTAATACGTTTTGGGCCCCTAACTCCCTTAGCTCCTTTGAAAATCCCAGCATTCATTTTGTTGACGCAGCAGTTCTACCAGGAATAAAGAAGAGTTAAAATGAAAGTACGCTGATACAACAGTGAACACAAGCAGAGAACAAATCAAGATGACACCAATTTACACACATCCACAGTCATATCCGCCAACTATTGCAACAAAAGTAGGGTTTACTGCTTTGTACTCCTGTCGGAACTGCGCAGTCAGGACAGTGCAGAGAGTAAGCTACATTGTCTTCTGGCTCGAGTGTCATCCAAAGAATTGTTAAGGCCACGTCTACACTCAGTAGTTAAGTCAACTCAGCTGCTGCTCTGGGGTGTGAAAAATCCACACCCCTGAGCGACGTAATTAAGCCAAGACAGTGTTAGGGCAATGGAAGAATTATTCCTTCGACCTCTCTACCACCTCTCTGAGAGGGGGATTGACTACGGGCGAACTGTGCTGCTGTAGTGTTTCAAGTTAGACTAGCCCAGTGGTTCTCAATCTTTCCCAACCACTGCAGCCCTTTCAGGTGTCTGATTTGTCTTGCATATCCCAAGTTTCACCTCACTTAAAAACTACTTGCTTACAAAATCAGACATAAAAATACAAAAGAGCCACAGTACACTATTACTGACAAATTGCCGACTTCCTCATTTTTACCATATAATTATAAAATAAATCCACTGGACTATAAATATTGTTCTTACATTTCAATGTATAATATATAGAGCAGTGAAATAAGTCAGTGTCTGTATGAAATGTTAGTTTGTACTGACTTTGCTAGTGCTTTTTATGTAGCCTGTTGTAAAATTAGGCAAATCTCTAGATGAGTTGCTGTACCCCGTAGAAGACCTCTATGTGTATCCCTGGTTGAGAACCACTGGACTAACCCACAGCCCTGCTTCCAGAGTCTGATTACTGGCAAAGAGGCAGGATGGAATAGAAGAAACCAGTCTGATGTTCAGATTTCAGCTTGCATTTAGGAAAAAAAAAATAGAGCTGATTGAAAAATATCAAACATTTTCCCCACAAAAAGTTGATTTGAAACTATTCAGTTATTTCAAATTTTTATTGTGATTCCATTGCCAAAAAGATTTTTAAAAAAATCAGGGTGTTTTCCTACCATCTTTCCCACTTATTTATTCCCCTCCTTTTCCCCTACCTGTAAAGGGGGGAAAGTGAAAAAGGAAGAAAAATTGAGGAGAAAATGGAAAATAGATCCCACTTTTCTCTGCCTTTTCTACTTTTGTTCCTCTTGCAGTGGAAGGAGTGTGGGAGGGGAGTAAATTAATGACAGAAAGTGTTTTCCCCTATTTTTCCCCACTGGAAATGTGTGCACGGGGAGGATTTGTTGTAAATTTTAAAAATTTCTCTCATTTTTTAAACTTTTTAAAAAACTTTTCAAGTAGAAAATGTATTTTAAAAAGTGTTTTTCCCCCAGTTCCTTTCAGTTTTTCTTCTTTTCCCCATTTTTCCAGTGGAAACAAAAAGGAAGAGGAAACCTGAGAGAAAGTGAGAATTGTAAAAAAAATTCTAAACAAAACATCAAAAATATCAACATTTCAGTATTTTTCCATTTTTTAAAAAAGTGAAACATTTTTAAAATTTTTTTTTGCAAAAATGTTTTCAACTAAACACTATTTTTTATTAAAATATGTCATCCAATTTTTGTTGAGCAGCCCTAGCCCCTCCCCCCCCAAAAGGTTTTTGTAAACTGAGAAGTTGTATATGGATCAATTGTGAGATGATGAATGTGGATCCACCACAATGCATGTTTACATACTCGCTTTTCAAATTAGAGCTGCACTTAAAATTTTTTTAAAAGTTCTATATGGATCAGAGACTGGGCTGAAGTTAAAGCCAATTCATATTCCAGCTGAATTGGTTTGCCCATCCCTCGTGACAATAGCTAGAATATCAAATACACTGCAAAGCAGGCCAATTTTCATGATATTTAAAACATATGGCATAACAATATAGTGTACATATTGTTGTGTGTGTTACTGATACATCTATGGCATTATAATGAAAATATAGTACATGTTGGATTTTCCCTTCTATAGGAGAGGATTTTACCATACATCTGTGCTGTAGTTTTCATTAATCTATGCTGGGTGCTTAGGGTTGCCAATTTTGGTTGGACGTATTCCTGGAGGTTTCATCCCATGACATAATCTTTAAAGATTAATCTTTAATTCCTGGAGACTCTATGAAATCCTGGAGGGTTGGCAACCCTGTGGGTGCTTGACAGTCTTAGGAGGGGATTTTTAAAAGCACTGAGAATTGGCCTACCTGCTCCCACTGAATTCAATGGGAGTTTTAACTATACTGGGAGTGGAGTTAGGCCAGTGCCTTGTGCTTTTGAAAATTCCACTCTCAGCCCGTCTGCTTCCCTCTCTTGTCCATAGTAACTAAGTAGATGGGCTTTGCTGAAGTGGGGAAAAACTGGAGGGCATGAAGTGGGAAAAGGCTTCACAGTATAATTCCTACCACTCTGCAGCTGCCTCCTGCTACTCAGCAAAATAAATGCACCAGAGTATGCACAGATTGATACATTTTCAGGCCAGAAAGGACCATTCTAGCCATCTAGTCTGACCTCCTGTGTAACGCAGGCCATATAATTTCAGCCAGTCTTTTCTGCATCACGTTCATAGCTGGTGGTTTGAGCTAGAGCACATTTTTAGAAAGACAAATTAAATGCGAGGGATGGGCGGGGAGAAGAGTGAAGAACCAGCCTTTACCTGACACGGACCCTCTCCCATTACACATAGACACAAAAGACACTGCCAACAATAACCCAGCAGGCATGCTCTGAGATCTCTTCTCTCAGCAAATGAGTATTTCCATTGTTGTGTGACAATGGAACAATCCATTCTCCCTGGATGGTGGAAATCTGACTGTCACAAGAAAGGACAAGTACAAAACGTATCTGGGCTGGGATCCATTCAGTTTGGGAAATCCTTAACCATGGACTACCTTCCATGCAGATTTGACAGGCAATGCCCCCTGACATGAAGTTTATAAGTAAATTCTCCCTTCACCCCCTTCCACACAAGACAAAAACCTACATACAACCAGTCTTGTGCCACACTAACGCTCAATTTGGGGTCTGCAAATTACCTGAATCTGCCAGAGAGACAAGGGGGAGGGGGATTAATAACTTTTATAGACCCAGCTTCTATTGGTGAGTGAGACGAGCTTTAGAGCTTATCTCGCTAACATCCTGGGACCAACATTGCTAGAACACCATTGTGTATGGCAACACTGCATACAACAATTAATTTAATCCACCAGGTCAGACTACAGAATGGTGGTGAAATGCGTCAGCTCCCCAATCATGTTGTCTTATAGTGTAAATTGACACAGTTGGGAAATAATATTTCTTCCCCCGCCCCCATGAAAAATTCAGGAAATTTTTTCATTTTTGTTTAAACTTTCTGTCCTTTTTTCCCTGGTTTTCAATTAAAACAGATTTTCTTTCCCCATGCAAATTTTTGGTCGTTTGTTTTGCTGAAAACTGAAAAATATTTGGTTTTTGATGAAAATCCATTTGTACAAAACCCACGTTTTTCAAGAAAATGTCTGTTTTAATTTTAAAAACGCCATTTTGCATTGAATAAACATTTTGATGGAAACCTGTTGACTGGCTTTAGATGCAGTGTGTCATGTGACACTAACTCCACTACACTGAATTCCATTAGAACTTTACCTTTAAACCTAGATTTTCAGTTGTACACTATTATGTACACACAGAGATTCAGAAATCACTTCCTGCCTAATGTGCTGTCAAAACAGCTGAGAAGCTCTGGGGCTATCTCAGTTATCAGTACTGGATATTCTGCTTTTCAAAGTCAGTGTCAGGTCAGGCCCAGTCTTTGGGACTTGATCCTTTCTATGCTTCTGAACCTGGTTTTGGTAACCTTGGGACTAATACAATGCATATTGAAGTCAATGGGAGTCTCTCAACTTCAATGGGCATCGATTAGTATGTTTTTTTGTTCAATCAGGGTTTTGTAGAACATTATTTCTTCCTCTCTATTCTGTTTGGTTTTCCTTTTCTGCTGAGTTAATGTCTTGGCACAGGCAAGTTTTTATGTAGAGCAGTACTTTACTTGAATTAGAATATAGTAAACTGATGACTCATTTACTTTCATGTGCACAATTTGTTGTTCGCAGGCAGGGCTGCACAAATAGATTTTCTCCACTTGTTTCTCTCACTCCTGTATGTGGCATTACAAGCCAGTGACCAATCCTCATCCCCTTTCTCTCATGAGTAGGTCCATCAAAGGATTTAGCCCAAAATGTGAGGTAATGATTTTAATATTAATAGGCTAGTTTCAGTAAGGAAATATTTGCCCTTTGACTACCTTCAACAATCAGTGTTGGCATCACATGGAAAGCAGGAAGGGTTATCAAACATTAATCTGCTTCTTGGCTTGAGCCCATCAACGTATCATGGTTGCCTGGATGTGTTTCTGTGATTTCATAGCTGAATATTTGGGTCTTTGTGCTTTCTTTAAAATTGAGTGAAAATGGGAAGAAACTACTAAAATCTGGGGAAGTGGAGGGTAAGGGAGGGCAGCTGGATTAACTATTTTAAAATATATTTTAAACAAACTGATAGGTTTGAAGAGAAAATCTCCAATAAATAGTTAAGTAAACAAAATAATTTAAAAGTCCATGTACGTAGTAGGAACTAGTGATTTTGTCTGCAGGTGTCCAGTGTAAGATACCTTAAAGCAACCTGGTTTTCAGGATGTACAGAGCACTGACCCTCTGAGACTCCAGCCCCTTTAAGGCGTGGCAGGCTGGGCACCCCAAAATTAAGGGACCCAAAACCATTTGTCACTTTTGAATATCTTGGCCAATGTTTGTCTCTCACAAAAAGTCAGTCTATGAAAACACTTGTTTTTTCTGATGGAATTCTGATTTCTTCCCATGTTCTCTTCCCCAAAGGTTTTCAGAGTGACAGTCATAAACCTGTGAGTTAAGAGTTTAACTTTAGCGACCGCTTGTGAAATTTGCTAAGTGTCTTCCACTCTGATCTGTACCTGCCCCCGTTAAGAAAATGGTAGAACAAATGGTTCTATCTTTCCCTTTCATTCAGCTGTGGAATCTTGGGTACCTCCATTTTCTTTTCCCCTGATCCTGGAATAATGACATTCCAGTGAGTATAGAACTGGAGAGGAGCTATGCTAAATTCCACAAGGAACATATCTGACCTGAGCCAATGGCAATTTCTGTGCCTATATCCTCCTAATGCTAATTCTTTCTAAATGGAATACTGAACGTTGAAGACTCTGTTTTGTCCCTTGGATGCCAGCACGTAACTCCCACTATCTTTTATTACTTTTTCAGATATTCTCTACTGTATCAAAATCAAACATATGGTTTTGTCACAAATACGCTCAATTTCTTGTCCATATACAAAATTTAAGCCAGTTCCTATGAAGCATCTCCCATTTATATTTCCTACGGGTATTGTTTCCAGTGAAATGCAACTGGAAAAAATAAATTTAATACAAGTGGGATATGATTAGGTTTGGCAGAATTCCACTTTTTAAACAATTTTAATGGATAATATCTATGCTTGTTTTTAAGCATTTTCCCCAGTTTGTATCGATTTAAATGTTCAAAGTTGTGAAAATTATGGGAGGTTCAGACAATTATTGAATTAGAGTCGATGTTGACATTCAAAAAGCTAAAGCTCTATAACCATTAAAACACAAACTGTCAAAATCACATCAAAATATGCAAAGTAAAAATCCTCAAATCAAACTCCAATAAGTTCTCAAGCAGCAGTTTCCTTTCTTTGACTATCTGTACATTTCAGTTGTCATCGATAGGTATATTTTTGGTCAGTTTGTGTGGGTATGGTAAAATCAATGTTCACTGATATATACCAGTACAAATTTAATCCTTCTAAGCCTAAATATGATACACTCTTAAGTCTTCAAGGAGATGATTAAACTAATGTGGGGGATCAGAGGTCTAAAAGCAAATTGCAAAAACCAATTGGTCCTTTAGGACCACGGTGCGTAGACATGAAAAAGACCTATTAGAGCCTTCCTTGTGTCCCCTTGCAAAGCAAGATTAAAGTCCTGATCCAAAGTTCATGGAGATCAATTGAAAGACTCCTATGGACTTCACTAGGCTTTCGATCAGACTCAGTCACCTGACAGAGGAATGTAGCAGCATGAGGCATAGGACTGGGCTATCAAGGCCATTTCCCTGCTATCGCAGGCAACCCTGTCATATAAAGCCATTCATAAACTTATCAACCCAGGGAAACTGACAGTAAAGTGATAGTTCTCTTTCCCTTTTATCTAAGATAAAGTTAAGGAAATGAAACAGCAGCAGAAAAGCCCCCCACAAAAAAATCACTACATTCAATCAATATGAAAAATATGTGGCCCAGCTGCGGACAGCCCTTCTGTTTGAACAATTAAACAGAAGAGCTAGAAGAACAGGGCACACCAGCCCCAATTCAACAAAGCACTCAAGCATGTGTTTGCCGAATCGGGACCATGATTTGTTATACATATCTAACAATATTATTACATCCATCTCTTTGGGCATAGTCCTCTGTTTACTCTCCAGAGCCATGCAACGGGGGTAGTCAAGAAGAAGGGTCTGGGTAGTCCCTGTGCCATCATGCTTGGGTGAGGCAGGGTAGGCCAGGAGAGCAGGTGCTGGAATGCACTTAATGGAAGCTTCAGAAAGAAACAATGTATGTTCCCTCTTCTAGCTTGGGCTGCTGGTGGCAGCATGTGAACGGAAGGGATAGGGACTTGTCTTTCATGCAAGTTGGCAGAGAAAGCTTCTTTGCGGCCTGGTCTCTAAGGAAAACAACAGCCCACTGTACCAGTCTTACCCATTTGCGATTGTAAAGGTTGGCCAACATGCTCATCCCTTTAAGCAAAGGGGAGTTGGAGCTTGCCAGTCCAGCCCCGGGATACGCAGAAGGGGAGAGTGCTGACTCTGCAGCTTCTCCATCCTCTGCCCTGGGGAAGCCACTCTGTGGTGCTCCAAAGTACTCAAGCTTTGCGGAGCCAGGAGTAGGTGGGTCAATGAGGTAAAGCTGCTGCAGCATCTCCCTCCTCCCAACAGCCACCTGGGACAAGATAACTGTTGAGCAAGTCTGAAAGCTTTATCCCTTCAAGGGTTGGAACCCTGCATACATCTGAAGGGAGGGCAGCAGTTAACGGAGGAGCATCAGCAGCAGCTGGAAGTCTGGAACAGAAACCGGCATGGAGTACAGAGTACCCTGTGCAGAACACCCTGGCTCAGGAAGATCTTATGGGATCCAGGGACTTTCAGGGCTGAGCCCCCTGCCCTTTTCCCACCTAACAGAAGAATTTTATATCAATTCTATAAAGGCAAACTTGTCAGGAATCAGGGCCTGTAGCAGAGCCAATCTCCAGGCCACCTAATGCATACAGTTGGGCCTGGCCTGTAGTGGGCTGCCTAATTGGTTACACCGGGTGATTGGGTGGAAGACTTAGGAGCCCAGCAGCAGTTCATCAGCTACTCAAAGCATTTGCCCATGGCTGTGTTAGCCCCTGCTTGCTCCCAGCCTTGTTCCAGAAGTTAAAAGAGACAAACAAAAGACAAATGTTTTACTCAGTCTGAATAACAGTAATTTCCCTGCTTAGAATTAGGTTTAGTTGTATGGTCTCTCTAATGTCACACATAGAGCTAGTCATGACACTTCCTGTTTTTCACCCCTTGGAAAATTTGACTTCTCAGCAAAAAATCAAGTATCAAAAACCTTCAGTCCTTTTTTGCCAAAAGCTGAACATTTCAATTTGGAAATGCTTTATGGGAGTTGTGTTTGGGTGCCGGGTGCCTCATGCCCCCCCCCCCATTATCCTCACTGTGCTGGACTCCCTGTTGGACTCCATCTACCATAATGCACCACAGTCTCTCCACTTGCTGAGATGCTGTGGTGCATCATGGGAGTCTGTAGAAGCCTGTAGGAGAGAATGGAGAGATGAGGCAGCTGAACTACAATGCCCATGAACTGAGTATAAATCAAAACTTGATGGTTTTCACTTACTCAGGTTTTGGACAAAAAGTAAAAATTTTCCATGGAAAGTGGACAATTTTCATGACAAAAACTGTTCAGTTGAAAATCCAATTTCTCATCAAAAACAGTAGTGATGGAAATTTTTTGACCAGCTCTAGTCATAAGTTTTCCAGTCATCCATAGTTCTTTCAGGAGCAGAATCCCAGTCAGGCCCCCTTATACATCACGAAGAAGCAAAAGAAGGGTACCTACTCACTGATTTTCCTTTGCAGTGGAGGGCCACGGATTCATCATCAGATTATACTATTTGAAAAGGTAAACCCCAGATTACTTGGTTTTAAAATTCCATTGAGATGCTAAATCAATAAAGGCTTGAACCAGTATCCATGGAATAAACGGGAATCTTTCCACTGATTTCAGTGGGACTTCTATCAGTCCCAAAGTATATAGACTTAAAAAAACAAACACAAAACCTTACATACACCAAATGATTGCACCTTAAAACAAAAATACTGTATTTAAAAATCAGCACTTTCGCCCCCACTTAACTAACAAGGCTTGAGTCCAGGATACTGTTTTATTCCACATGAGCTGGTTATGGCACTAATATTTAAAGCTGTGCAGCGAGCACAGAGAAATGCAGGAAAGAAGATGAAAATAGAATGGAAAATATATTTTAAATAAAGAAAATACATTAAAGAGATGAATGGGGAAGGAAGGGTGAGCATGAGAATCTCCCCAAATGCAAGCTTTTGAAGATAGTGTTTCCTTCACTGTAATGCACCTAGGTATGAGAAGACAAATGATAATGTATTTTTTTCCACTGAGCTATGAAGCCCTGCCAAAGTACAGAGTAACAGCTGTAACTTGGTTCTCCATGGCCTTGAGGTTTTTTTCTGTATAGGTCTATGTTACGTGTCTCTGAATAGTGAGGCAAATCACTCGGGGATGTAAGCCAATCTCTTGAGTTAGTGCAGTGATCTATCAGGTAGGCAGTGCTCTTCAATTCTGTGCAGGAAACTAAGATTCCGTTCATGGTCTCTTACTGCCCAGGCCAATGGGACTTGGGCATACTCTGGAGGAAGCACTGTTGACCCCAGGGAAATGGGATAAATGACTTGTCACTTGGTCAGGACCCATCTGACCAATCAATGAATGAGTAACCCTAATGAGCTGTGCAGGCTCTGTAAGCTAGAAGAATAATGGAATGTGATATGCGGCCTCAAGTGTGGATTAAACCGTGAGAAAACTGGTTAGAGAATTAAGTTCTATGGGAAAAGGAGAGAAAGGTGCTGCTGGTGTCATTACAGATCTAGTTGACTGAAAAACGGGGAACATTTTTGTCCAAAATTGTCCCATTTATAATCTGAATTCTGACATTTTTAAATGCAAAAAAATTGAAACTAGCATTAGTGAAATTATTGTTGAGCTCTTTTTGCTAGAGTTATTTACAACACATACTGACACGGTGTACCAGATTCTACTCTGAGGTTCTTTCATCTACTCCAAAAACCACTGTAGTATAAAAACTAAAAGGAATCAAATTAAGCCACTTCTGACCCTGCCTTTATTTACATCACACATTAATATTTCAGGTCATTTCCCTCAGTCACAATCTCAAGTCACCACAAACAGTAGGAAACTGACCTGTTGTTGATGACATGCATTTTCCTGAAGTGGTCTTGACACTGGTTTAATTGCTAGTGTTGGCACGACTGGTTTTGACACCACCTAAGAAAGCCTGGTCACACTTTTATGGCTACTGCAATGTCAATGTAGTTTTGCCTACACTATCAATAACCAGTTTCAACACTGCTTCAAGAAGATGCCTGGCAACAGGGCTTTACTTTTCAGTATGTAATTGCTACTAATTCGCATAACCAGAAGGCTGACTACAAAACTCATTTACTTACTATCCTTTTGTTGTTTTACTTAATCCTTAATACTAACCGAATGAACTAAATTGTATTCACACTAATTATTCCCAGTGAACTTTGTAGTTACATGACTTAGTGGTGATGACAGGTATCCAAAGGAGCTACTCATGTAATTGCACTGTAACTACACTGTAAGCACAGAACCCTGACTATAATGTGTGATCAAAAGACTGACTGAATCCAAATCTAGGTGATTACATGTTCTTGTACCATTAAAGTCAACAGAAGTTTAGTCTCAAGAGCAAGTTCTAAGTTCATTGTGGAGTAGGGTGATACCCAACCCGAATTGGGCGGAACAGTCCCGAAACGCAGAGTTCAAGTCCCAGTCCCGGGATGAATGACTCTGGGACAGCATTTGTCCCGGATTCCCTGCAGCGCTACTCTGCACCTGCCAGAGGCTCGGGGTGGTGCCAGCCTCTTCCCAGTGGCCGTGGGGATTGAGGTAGGCCTTAGTCCCACCCTGTCTCCATGAGGTCCAGCCCCCGGATCCTCTTCCCCCCGAGGCTCCACCCTCTGGACAGGCCAGAACCAGAAGCCGGGCAGTAGTAAGAGTCGCCCAGGGAGCCTGGGCTGCTGTGGGGAGCCCTAGATCCTCCACCTGCCCTGAACAGCACACCTGGGGGGCTGGAGGCTGCTCTCATGCACCCTTGCCCTCCACCCAGGACAGGGTCAGGGGCTCCCCACAGTGCCCCAAGCTCCTTGGGCAGCTCTTACCTCTGCCCAGCTCCAGCTTCCATCCTGGCCAGGGAGCGGAGCATCGGGGGAAGAGGACCAGGAGATGAGGCCACAGAGGAGGCAGGGCTTCTGCATGTGTCCTGCTTTTGCCTTTTGAAAAGGTGGTCATCCTATTGTGGAGGGATTTTCTCCTTCTTATGAAGTAGCAAGTATTGTCCACAGCCAGGAGCAGGATACTCAATTTGATGGCTCAGTGCTCCCCAGTGCTCCTATTTATATATACTTGCAGTAAATAATGAGGTTTACTTATTGTTTCAATCCAAAAATTGATGTAAGCCAGCCTTTCACCCCACAGTATTCCCTCCTCATTTTAATGAGAAAAAAAATCGAGAAAAACTAAATACTTTGCATACTTTGCTTTTTCAGCTCATGAAATAATATTTTCATTTTTTCCAGCCAAGTTTTTAGCTACTGTACTCACTATGTTGTAGCCATAATTAATATTCTACATGCCAGAAAAAGAGAAAAAAAGTTGTCTTCCCTGTGGATTTTCAGAGAGGCATTCAGTTTTGAGCTGCAGCTCGTTGTAGGCTAAGGTAAATGATCTGTAATAGAACTGTTATTTTTGGAATTGTGATCATTTCTACTTTTTGTCCCCCACATACTGATTATATTTTTTGTTTTGCACAACCATTAAAAAGCGTGATTCCGGAGTCAAAGTGACATACTGCATCCCCACATGGCTGAGAGAAACAGTCTTCCCAATGTTATTGGGATAGGGAATTATATGGATTTCAGACAGCGAGGCTTGAACTATGGCCGTAAAGATCTAGAGGCAAATCTGCAGCTGGAGTAAATTGTAATAGCTCCATTAACAACTGAGCTATGATAATTCATACCAACTGACAATCTGGCCTTTGTCGGGTAGATTGATATGCTAAGGCCTGATCCAAAGCCCATTAAAATCAACCTGGGTCTTTCCACCAACTTCAGTGAGCTTTGGATCATATATTTGGACCCTGATTTAGTACAGCACTTGAGCACGTGCTTAACTTCAAACACCTGCTTAAATCCTATTGAAGTCAATGAGACATATTTCACTTTAAGCACATGCATATGTGCTTTACTGAATCGGGGCCTGATTTAGTGGAGCCATTATACGTACAACATGTTACCCATTTAATTTGATTGTACTCTTTTGAGAATGTTATTTGCAATTTATATTTATCACTATTTACATTGGCAACGTTGTGTTCAGCATCCATCGTACAAGATAAATAAGTGAAGGCAGTCACTGCCCCAAAGATTTTATAATCAAAAAGAGAGAAATAGAGAAGGTGTATCTTAGCAATCAAGAGGAAGAGTGCCTTGGAAGAATGTATCCATTTGCTAACATTTGGTTTGGGTCACGTCTTGTGGGTATCATAGTTTCTTTAGGACAGTTTTGAAGTCAGATTTACGGTTCATTAAATCTTTCCTTTTAACAATAATGTATTCTAGGGGAAAATATCCGCAGCAGATTACTTGCTCTCTCAAGATTTTGGGTAAAGCTGGATCATGAAGAATAAATCTGTCTGAACGAAAACAAAGGGTCTGTTTTTAAAGTCACCAGTTCCTAATATCAGGTGGGAGAATTGGTAGCCATTCCTGTGAAGTTCTGCAAGTAAAGGGTTTGTATTCTGGCAGAGCTCCTATAATTATCTGCAAGGTGGGAAGATACGTCTCACAATCTCATACGGGAATGAGCCAAACAAAGAGAGGGCAGAGAATTCATCAAGCAATATACAGAGTTATAACTAGGAGACAGGTATAATCAGGAGTTATGGGGCTAAGAACAGGAGTAATGGGATGAAACCAAGAAAGGGAGCATTTAGGCTATCAGACAAATCTTCTTGATAACGAGACATATAATTAAGCTGTAGAATATTCTCCTTAGGAATGAGATAGATACCCCTTCACGTAGGACTTAAACTAGACTGGGCATTGTACTAGCACGGTGGTTTTCAACCTGGGGTCTGCAGACCCCTGGGGGTCCACAGACTACATCTAAGGGCTCCGCGAAAGGTGACGATGAAAATAAAGTTTCCGATCCCAGACAAGGCAATCTGTTTTTCTACTCAGTCAACACTATATGAATACCCCCACCTGCAGGTCAAAACCCGGAGGTGTTGGCATTACCATAGAAGTCTACAGTTTAGCACCCTTTCTCACTCTGCAACACTGATAGTTGAATTCAGTCAGTTTTCAGTCTAAGACTTCTATGGCCTGCGGACCGCAGTCTGAATTTCCAAAGGGGTACGCACCTCCATTCGAAATTTTTTAGGGGTCTGCAAATAAAGAAAGGTTGAAAACCACGGCACTAGAATTTGTATTTACAAGGAACAATTCTGCACTAGCAGGGAGATGGATTGGATGATCTAATGCTTTGTTTCCATGTTTAATTTCTATGCTTCTCTTGTAATGATGATTTCTCCATTTTACCTTCCAGAATCTTTACACCCAAGACTGGGAGAACCGAGAGCAGCAATCAAGCCAAACACAGACTCTCTACAGAGGCAGCAGCAGCAGAGAACTACCAGGGAAAACACCTGTCTTCCCTCTGGACCCTCATTTTGCCATCTTGAACTTGACTGCATTATTATCAGTGCAACCAGAGTAACTCATGATAGTCTCTTTCTGCTTCAGCCTCTACAAAACATTTATTTGGCTGCACTAGTTTTCTGCTCTGAGGGTTTATGTTGCTAGAGTAGAAAGGAAGAGCAGGTGCCTCAGTTGATAACATGTCAGAAACAGACACTCCTGTAGAAAACTCTGATGTTTACTTTCAAATGCTCACCTGTGAGAATTATCTTATTACTGTAGTCCTGTCCTCCCTACCCATTGCCTGCTATTGTGCATTACACACACTGTGTCTTGTTTTGGACTGTAAACTGTTCAGGGCAGGAACCATGCTTTGCTAGGTGTTTGTACAATGCCTAGTCTGAGGGAAACCTTTGGGTGCAATCAAAATACAAATAAGAATCAAACCAAATCAATAAACCAAGATTATGGAGCATGCCGGTCTTGTAAAGTAAAAGTGTGAAAAAATTCACAAAAAGGTACAGCAACAGGTTAGTGGTTCTTAAGCAAGCAATAGAGAGCTCTCACATAGAATCACAGAATCATAGAATATCAGGGTTGGAAGGGACCTCAGGAGGTCATCTAGTCCAACCCCCTGCTCAAAGCAGGACCAATCCCCAACTAAGTCATCCCAGCCAGGGCTTTGTCAAGCCTGACCTTAAAAACTTCTAAGGAAGGAGGTTCCACCACCTCCCTAGGTAACGCATTCCAGTGTTTCACCACTCTCCTAGTGAAAAAGTTTTTCCTAATATCCAACCTAAACCTCCCGCACTGCAACTTGAGACCATTACTCCTTGTCCTGTCCTCTTCCACCACTGAGAATAGTCTAGAACCATCCTCTCTGGAACCACCTCTCAGGTAGTTGAAAGTAGCTGTCAAATCCCCCCTCATTCTTCACATCACTCTCCAGCTCTCCCTGAGCACAAGAGAATGAATCCAACTTTGGACCTGACCATTACAGAGCAACTGAGCGCCTGTGACAGTTTTGGTTTGTTCTCAAAGTGCTGTCCCCAGCACCTCTATAAAATACACAGGAGCTGGCATGCAAATGAGCACCTCCAGCACGTTACCGTGCTTTGAAATGCCCATGTCTAGTGTCATCACAATTCCATACTTTTCCAAAGTGAGGCAGGGTTTTGGTTTATAGGGTTTACGGTAGTAATGTTAAGCACCTGCGTTGTTGGCAGGATTGAGGCCTTAGTCTCTAGCTGAGACAAAAGGAAGGAGAACTGGAAGTGGAAGACAATGGAAAACACCTTAGTATGGGGAGTATGCGACTATAGGTTGCGGACTTTAGAAACACTGCAGTGAATAGTATCAGGGGGTAGCCATGTTAGTCTGTATCCACTGCAGTGAGTTACTGCAGTGAATAATCACTGACGCTGCAACCTGTTCGATACAAAGATGATGCTAATTGTTTGCATCAAATGTTTTAAAAAATCCTGTTAATTATGGTGGAGTGGTACCGACATCATAGTTATTGCTTAAGCAGGGATATTAAACTTTCACCAAAACTGTCTAATTTTATATCACTGTTGATATTTCATAGCTTGCTCTCATCATGTCTTAAATACTAATAATACTTTACCCTGATGCTTTACAAGGAGTTTTCAATAGCAAGGCCACAAGGGTATATCTGTATCAAGTGATCCGATTACATACCCTGCCAGTGGCTTTTAACTGCCACGGAAAATATGGGCCACTCTCAACCACATCTGCATCTCACATGGCAGATGCACCATCTCCTTCACCAAACCCAGTGATCTTTGTAACTGCAGAAATGAACATTCCGCAATGTCCCATACGATCATATCTCAGTGATATCTCTGCCATCCACTCCATGTCACTAGATGCCATCAAGTGGCTCACCAACCTAGACTGGGACATCTAATCCTGCTGTTTGTAAGCCATACAGAAGAAGAATATTGCATACCTTATATATACCTATTCCTATTATTGAGGGACCAGATTACATTTCACCAGTACCAGGGGACCAGCTGACTGAACACTCAGTCTGTTCTAAGGGATACCTTCTGGTCAGACCTGGGTGTGTTTACACTGTTGGTAGTTACAATACAGCCTTCTTATACCATAAATCTCTTCTAATGAAGGCTGCCATGAAAATTAAGAGCTTCAAAAGGAAATTAGATTGATAACTTAGAGGATATTCACTATGCTGGTCCACGTTTTTTAAAATAACATCCATTTAGGGCTAGATCCTGCCTGTGTTTTTCAGGCAAACAGTCCCTTGCATGAGTAAGGCAAGCAAGATTTGTTATTGGTTATTTATATTACATTAGTGTCTCGGGGCTCCAAGTGAGATCATGGCCCCATTGTGCTAGGGAGGTATTGTGCATTCACATAGCGAGAAAGTCCCTGCTCCAAAGACCTCACACAGCAGGAAAGTGGCTGACCCGGGAATAGAAATTGATCTCCTGACTCCCAGTCCAGCGCCCTACCCATTAGACAATGCTGCCTCGGAGATTTGGCAGCTGGTATGGAAACACTATAGTTTGCAGCCAGCTTCTACCATCCTTATTCATGACAACGAGCAGTACCTTGCTCCAGGTAGTCCCATTTCAATCAGGGAAGTAAGATACTACTCAGCATGAGGAAAAGTCTCAAAACACAGCCATCTATCAGCAGTTGCTGCAAGAAGACAGAAGAAAGTGGGTTATAAATATCTGCCCACTCGCCACGCCTCCTCACTCACCTGCTCTGGGAGTGCAGCAGGCAGGATCGCGTGCCCTCTTATTCTTGTAGACTCCAACCATAGTCCAGGTTGGCCACATCCTCCTCTCATGCCTGTGCAATTATTCCAAATCACAATCAGGTTTTCCTCTCCCAGCAGTCCTTGAAGGACTTTCAGTGATGTGTCTACATATTCAGACAACACATTTGGTCCACACCAATCTAACCACACCACTGTTACAATTTAACTGGTTTTAGTGACCAACGCTGCACATTAGGAATAGCTCCACTGAGGTTAACAGGGTTATACCACTGCAAATCCAGTGTAAGCAAGAGAAGAACCAGGTCCCTTCATTGCTAACCTGCTCACTCTGATCTAATCTTGCTCTTAGAGGTTACAAAGGCATCAATGGAGTTACTTCCAATGGCACCAGAATGGCACAGTAACTATAAACTATCACAACAAAATTCATCACTATTAAGTTCTCACTGTATGTTCCATTTGTCCTTAACCAAGGGCAAAATTCTTCTCCAGGTCTGCACGGTGTTAAGAGTCACCATCTGCTCTGGCTTTCCCATGGAATTTAGCAAGTGAAGCCAGATTTTCAAAAGAGCTCAGCAGAGTGGGGTATATTGGGTGCCGAGTCCTTGTGAAAATGTGGCCTCAGCTGCAGATGCTGAGCCTTTACAGCCAGGCCCTGAACTCGTTTGCAAACCTGGCCTTAGAATTCAACTTGCAGTAGGAGGCATCCCTCACATTTGACACCACAGGGTTTTCAACTGGATTAAAAGTCTATTTTCAAAACTGCCTTGGCTCTTGGACTTCTGTGCTGCACCTGAAAACCTTTCCTTTGGAAAACAAACTCCGGCTTTCCCTGGGGAAGTCTTTCCACTATAAACATTACCTACCACTAGTCAAGTGAGTTCCAGGCATTCCTTCGCCCAGCAAAGAGCGCTTTCCAATCAAACCAGACATTATTTTTCCATTAATAAGTGTTGATGCTCACTGGAAAACTCTGCAAAGAAATTTGTTCAGAAACAATTCTTCTGATATAATTTTTTCCTGGTTTTTTTCCTTTCCTTTTCTTTTAAATTATTATAACTGAAAACATGATCTTTGCTGCTCAGGAATTCATCTGTTCCTGCTATTTATTCTCCAGCTGAAGTCACGGGGCCAAATCCTGTTCTCATTTTACTCGGGATTTATAGGGATACTACAGATTTATGCTACTGTAACTGAGAGCAGGACTGGGCCCTTTCTCATCGGTTTGATGCATCAGAATCATTGTGCCAACTACTGTCCTTTTTAAGTCACGAACCAAACATTGTGGTTTCAAAGGAGGAGAGAACTGGAGGAGCAGATATCAAGGCTCCTGTTTTCATGGCAGCGCCATGGATATTAACAACAGAAGCGGGACACAGGGCGAAATGCCAACCTGATGTGATAACTAACCAGCGCTGTCTCTCCAGGGAGCACTCTGCAGGGTTTTCCACAAGGCAGCGCCTGCTCTTTCAGTGAGCCATGGTTCAGACTGCGATGGGTTTGTCTGGGTGTGTCTGTCACCTCCGTCTCTCATATCTAGCCAAGAGAGTGCTCCAGTTCCTGAGGTCTTCTCCACACCCCCTGCCTCTCCGGCTCACCACTCAGCCCCACCGGTCTCTGCTTCTCCCGGTACCTCTCTCTGTCCCCTGCTCCTCCTTTGTCTCCCCTGTAGCTGTGTCCCCTGAACTTGACTCCACCCTGTGACCCCTCACCCTCTGGCACCTCCAACTGAGACTCAACCCCCACATTCCCTGTCTCCTCCTGGTCCCAAAATAGTCCTCTCAAGATGCCCCTTCTTGCTGGCTGTGCAGGGGAGGGGCAGGGAGGCTGCCCCTGAGCTGCCTCAGCACGGCTCTGTGCTATATATTACAGCTAGCAATGATATATTTTGCTCCTTTGGGTACCATATACATAACAAACCCTACTACTACAAATCCTGATCATTTTAGATCACTGTGTTGTAAATTGCAGGAGTTGCTCTCATTTTGCTTTAAAATAAAATCATTGACTTTCATCACTTTGATCACAGTTGGGACTCAGGCAATGATTTCTTCCCATCAGCCCGGCACAAAGGTCTAAGCTACTTCCCTAAGCCACTGCAAAAGAAGTGGCAGAATGAACGTCCTAAAGGCTGAAAAAATGAGGTCTTTTGTGTATTATAAGGAGACAGAGAAGCTGTTAAACTGAGCAAAGTGGTGTAAACCTTACTAGCAAGATTGTCATTACTTTGTGCACTCAAACAGCTAGGGAGGGAGGTGTAAGGGGGTGTCTGGCTGTCATTCCTCCCTCATTACATTTTAGATCAGAGGGTTGACATGAGTATTTAAAGCAGAGCCCTTTTGCAAGATCATTCCAGGTACCAATAAAATGCTTGTGTCATAATCCCTTGCAGAACCTATAGCCTGGTGATGCAGCCTGAAGTTTTGTCTTTCAGGTTGAAAATAAGCAGTGACATTGTCCTAATGCATTATCAGTGGGGGCTGCACTGGATACTTTAATGACACAGCGTTGCATGCCTGTTCAGAACCTAGGCACTCTGCAACGTTTACAAACAAAATAACCACCACTGAGTTAGCACGTGAGGTCTTCCCACAGCTGCAAATATATATCGAAAGGGGGAGAGGGGAGCGGTGGTTGCAAACTGTCTTTTATTGGAGGTGCATTCCCAAGATTTTAGTTAAGTGTAACATAAAACTGTGAAAGTTTAGCAGGAGAAAAGCTTTCCTCCCACTGGCTTGGCTGTCCAATCAGAAAAGAGCCCTGCACCTCCCTCACTTCTGACAACTATTTAGCAACCGAGCCCAGCTAAAGTTTCCAAAAAAGTTAGAATAACTTCCTCTCTCCAAGACCTCAGTTTTTGCACAACCCCGTCCTTGAAATAAGAGCCCTTCAAGCAACCTGGAAAACGTCTGGTCAGCAAAAAACTCCTGTTTTTTCCAAAGGATCTGTCTCAGGAATTTAAAACACATTTAAGACACACTCACACCACATCAGGAGGGGGGAAAAGTCCCTTCCCCTCCCCTTCTCGCAGAAAGAATGGAAGAAAGTTCCAGTTCTCCTGTTTCCCCTGTGGATAGCTTGGGGACCAGTGAAGAGGAGCTGGAAAGGCAGCCAAAGAGATTTGGCAGGAAGAGGAGATACAGTAAGAAATCCAGCGAAGATGGCAGCCCCAACCCAGGCAAGAGGGGGAAAAAGTCCAGTCCCAGCTCCCAATCTTACGAAGAACTCCAAAGCCAGAGGATCTTGGCCAATGTCAGAGAGAGGCAGAGGACTCAGTCCCTCAATGAAGCCTTCGCAGCCCTGAGGAAAATCATCCCCACGTTGCCCTCTGACAAACTCAGTAAAATCCAGACTCTCAAACTCGCAGCCAGGTACATAGACTTCCTCTACCAGGTCCTACAGAGCGACGAGATGGACAATAAGATGACAAGCTGCAGCTATGTGGCCCATGAGCGGCTTAGTTATGCCTTTTCAGTATGGAGGATGGAAGGCGCTTGGTCCATGTCTGCCTCCCACTAGCCAGCACCTGGGCAAAAGCAAATACAACTGCTGAAAGGGTAGGTACCTGGTTCTTTCTTTTTACTTCTAACTGCATCTTATTGAATTCTGCCACAGGTCTCCTTGTTTTAGTGATGAAGCTTCACATCGTCTGTGCTATAACGTAAATATTAAGCTTGTTTTAAATGGGGAACACAAAATGTTATAGCCCCTTGAAAATCCAGCAGCCATCCAGAAGTAAGGCAGAAAGGATTCAGATGATAATCTAGACAGGGGAGAAAACATTTCTCTCCATCACAATGTCTCAACGATTCTCTTGTGTAGTCCACAAACAACTAGATTAAAAATCAAGATTACATTTGTTCCCCCTTCCACTCACCCCAATCCAAAAAGAAGAGAAACTTCTAGTAAGTAAAACATTTGATATGTTCAGATTTAAAATCAACGTGTTTATACACTGCTGCTGTCTTTTAAACAGTTTGCTGCCAAGAGGGGAGCTGTAATGTTGAATGGCGAATGGTGTGAAATTTGCAAGAGTACTTTTCTTAGAGACGAATTTAAAAAGAGAGGGAAAAGACAGCCAGTAAAACACACTGACAAGACCTGAAACAGCTGCTTGTTGGATTTGGTGGATGTCTGTGCTCTAAAAGAACCAGCACCTACAAAATAGGCTTTAAGTGTTTTTACAATTTTGCCATTTTGGGAAGGGGGAGGAGGGGCAGCTGATCCTGTGAAGAATAATTTCAGCTCTAATCTTAGTAACATTTTTGTATGATCAGCAGATGTTCTGTACTTGTTTGTCTGTGCTGTGTCCACTTCCCTTCCCCCCTTACAAATAAAAGTCAAACAAAGATAGAACAAACCCATTGTCAATTTCATATTCCGTTTCCCTTCCTTAGCGTGCCAGTAAAGTTAAGGCTGGTATCAAACTCCTATGGACTTGAACATAGTTTCTTATTTGCTCTGAGCACTGAACTCGTTCTCATCAGTTTCCACTACCAGAAAACAGCTTCCTCTTATCTTTCCTTTATAATTGTATTGGAGTTTTTGAGCGGTGAGGGAGTCCAGAGGGCAGAAGGGGAAGAGGAGGTGTGTTTAGGCAACCCCCCTAAATTATTCTAAATGATGTAATAACTTTATGTTAATTAAGATACACCTTAGAGTCATCTATAAATCATGCAGTATTTCAGAGTTTACTTATATTCCTATTGTTTGCATGCCTTGTACAGAACATCCAAAGATAAAATACAGAACAAAAGTCAGATAAGATAATCATACAATGAAAAATATGTATTAGTAAACAAGGAAATGAAAGTAAGGGGACACTCATATTTTGTAGTACAACACGCAGCAGTGTGAATGAAATTGGTTAATTATCCAGATGACATCAACTCCTTAAAAGACTAAAGAGAGCTCAGGCTGGTCCATTAGCCAGAATTTTTTTAATACAAATCCCTATTTGTTTTACCAATAACTAGGACACAGACAAGAAACTTGATGCAATTGGCAACATGCATTTTAACAACTTCATGATTCATTTGTGTTTGAAATACTCTGTATTTTAATATCTTCAGTAGAGTTTCTATCACCCCTTCATGAAGACCTAGAAATAAGTTAGTTTCATTATTCTAAAAAGTCTATCCATCCCACACTAAGGCAATTTAAATCTTTAAAGTTAACTACTTTTGTTATCATGGCCAGAAAAAAAGACAGGTCTGCCCTGATACATTATGTGGCTTTGCTGTAGCTTCAGCTGCAAACAACAGAACAAAGTAGCTTTTTCAAACAAACTCTAAACTTCAGTTTATAAAATGCATTGCCTTTCCCTCTATTAATATGGTTTTAAAAAGGCTAAGGCAATAAGAACAGGGGGGGAAAAACCTCCTTTATGGGAATCTTCTGTTGTCTTTGTCAAAAACAGATGTAAAATGTCTCAAACACATATTTCTTCAGGAGTTTAGATTGGCTGAATACTAAACCTCTACAATGGAACAATGCATTTATTCTGTTGTTTCCTAAATTATGTACTGTCATTAGTCAATTCGTTTTCATCTGTTATCTACTGTATATCCTTCCCTCTGCATTCTACAGTACATTAGGGGCAGATAATGGTATTTCAACTTTTTTCTTAAAAAACAACGTTTCAAGTGCAGTGTCAACAGAATTAGAGTTCAGATTGGTCTGATGAGAAAGATACTGAATGTGAGCACTAGGAGATAGTCCCTATATGGAGGAATCAGACAGTGAAGTTCAGGATTTCATTAATAGCAATGAAATAGCTAAATCTAGAGTTGAAAATTATTTGTATCCAAACAGAGCTTTGAAGAACATGTTTAAGCGTATACAGTACATATTCATCTGGCTCATGCTGAACTGGTATACGGTATCTTTTCCATAACTTGGCCTCCCAGCAAATGTTGGAAGTGGTCTATTTGTTTCTTATTTTTCCTTTCATGACTTAACAATTCTTTCCTTTCATATTAAAAAAACCAAAACCTTCCGTTCAAAAACAAGTGTGTTTTTGTGGTGGCACTGTTGAAAATGTTATTGCCAAAGAGCAGTGTGGCAAGTGTCCGGTTCTATCATTTATGGGCAGAAACAATTGTTTCTGCCATCCAACGCTACAAGCGCCTCAAGAAACTTGGTGAAATTTTCAAGTGTGGCTTATCCTTTTAGCATGGAATCCTATGTGCATGTGTTCCTCCGAGGAAACTTTGATGCACAAAAAGAAATTAGCTACGTTGTTTGGCTGGAAGAAAAAACATAGGAAATGGCTAAACAAATTTGGGACCTGATCCTGTATTTTGTAGGAATTCTGCAACTCTGAGGATTGTCACTATGCGACAGAATGAAGGATCAGGCCCTTGGGACTAATTATACTACCCAAATTTCTTTGCTTTAGCCTGGGGTTTGAAAAGAAACAGGCAAGAAATGTTTCAGAGTAGCAGCCGTGTTAGTCTGTATTTGCAAAAAGAAAAGGAGTACTTGTGGACCCTTAGAGACTAACCAATTTATTTGAGCATAAGCTTTCAAGAGCTATAGCTCACTTCATCGGATGCAAGAAATGATTTCTCTTGGAAGAAGCTATAGAACCTGTCCCACAGAAAAATCAGAGGCTCTTTTTTATTCGAAAATCAGAGCCCTGGGAACTGGGGAAATGCCACCTGGCGTTTGAGAATGCCAGTAGGGAGATAACCTTTGCTGACGTATCCAGCAATCAGAGATTTTCCTGTTCTGTTCCATGTAATTAAGAAAACATACTCCTGTAATTTCAAGTGAAACAGCCACAACTTTTCACTTCAATTAGCATATCAAGCTATAGGATGTTTAAACAAACATACGAATTCAGGCAACACAGACACACGCACCACCACTCCAGCTGTTTACTACCTAGCACCTGCATACCTCACCTCACCCCACTTAATTATTTTTTTGGAAGCTCGAATGTCTGAGACGTTCCAAACAGTAGACAGTTTCAGAAAAAAAGATTCTTTTCCATTATTTCTTTTGGTAAGAAGCGTGAAAATATAGTACCTGATCAGAGGTGTCGGTAGGACAAAAAAAAAAAAAAGCCAGAACTAAAGCAGTGTAACCTTGCAAGCACCAGCCAAGTACTAATGATGATATAGTTCCACATCATAAGGTTAGTAAGATCTGTTGGTCAGCATTACTTTTTACATTTGAGTTACCAGTAAGGACTTTGGCGGGATTATAGTTTTATAAAAGGCTGTATAGGTTATATGAATTGATGCTTATATTATGAAAGTATTTGCCAACCTTGTTCATGTTGGAAGAAGATTTTAGTAAATGGGTGTATTTTATAACATCCTTGTGATTGTTCCTTAAGATTTGACTATGACTTAGGAGTTTCTTCAGTGGAAAAAGTGAGTAGATTGGTTAGCATCTCTATGTTGTTTTGTCCTTATAGAAACAAAACAATTTCTTCCAGAAACCACTCAAAGTGTAGAGCTGGTTAACTGTTGTTAGCTGATTGTATCATGATAGTATAACTAAAGCTCTTTTTTCAAAAGCCCAATTTTTTTAAATGCATCACTAAAAATGTAAACATACTTATTTGACAGGCAAGTTTTTAAAGTTGGTATTTACATTAATAGGTTTAGTTTTTACATGCTGGTATATTTTAAAGCCCTGCAAAATGCATTCTAGATGGTCTGTTTACGTTTGTGTCTTTTCTTGGGAAAGAATAAATCTGCTACACAGTATCAACCAAATACATAGTCAACCAGCCAAAGCTAATGTGAGACAAACCACCCTAATAAAGGACACAAGAAAAAATACTGAAGAAAGCATGAAATGGTGTAAGAAGCCAATGTACTATGTATTATACATACATTCACACCCACATATACATATTCATACACACATTCACACATGCATTCGCACATGCATGAAGACCATTTTCTATTGCCCATGATTCATGCTTCAGAATTCCTGATGTACATTTCTTGATCATATGAAGGTAGAAAATATCAAGTCTGAGCACATTAGAAAGACATTTTGGCCTGAAACTGAAGGACAGTTTAGAACAATGACAAACATTTTGTTATTCAACCTATTGAAGTCAATTCTGCTTTGAAAGTCCTGTCATGAAGGAGACACAAGGGAGGATCATTGAGGAAAAATATAAATGTATACACTTTAGCTAAGTAGACCTAATTTGGTGGTCATCTGCACTGAATAGCTTCAAATTTAGAGAATACAGACTTCTATTTGTTAAAAATATAAATGTGCAGATTGCAACAAGGAATTGCAGATCATCCTCATATTCTTTTTCTATATCTTCCTTCCTTTAGCTTTTGTTAGGCTTATTTCATACATATATAGAAATAGCTGAAATAGTAAAACATGCTTGCTCATCGGTGCACCATCTTCTGTGCAACAGGGCAAGGATGGATTCTATAACTGCAGCTCTTTTGGTGACATATTGTGTCACTTTTCTTTCAGCAATAAAGTTACATTTATCGCTGTAGTTCTGCAACGCATTTCTGTGTGGCTTTGAAATCTCCAAATCTAAAGTTTGTATGTCTCAGTTCGAGCGGGACTATTTTGATGAGTCGGGGAAGAGGTCGGAAAACACTACAGAACTCCAGAGTACATTTAGAGCAAGCAGGGAATTAAGTTGCCTTTTGGTGAAAGCATAGATTCTTTTGTAACTTTCTGAATAGGCACCAAGTAAGAGCAAAACACAATTTAATCATAAAAAAACAGCTGGGCTGTTAGAAAGAAAACCCCAGAACAGCAGGCCAGATTCTTAGCTGGTGTAAATCGACATAATCGGTAAACACCAGCTGAGAACCGAGCTGAACATCTCAACGGATTACGCTAAGTGACTGGAGAGTACTATATGCCAGCGCTTATGATTTACTTCTTAAGGAAATTTAGAAGTGAGGAATAATGGGATGTTCTCCAGCTGACGAACATCATCATAGTAACTAATTATTATCATACTAGATTCAAATAGTAAAATAGTCCACCCAAAACAATTCTAGACGCCCCAACAATGAATTGGATTTACAGCTGAAGGTGATGACCACTCAGCAGTGAAAACTAATATCTACAAATTATGAATTAACTCAGGTAGCCAGTAAATCACACTGGCACAACAATCCCTAAGATTCCCACACCCCCACACATGTACCCTCAACTTTCCCCCCAAAACCCTGTCAAACAAATTGGATAAAATGATCATAACAGACCGGTCAGTCAGGTTTTTGAAAGCTCTAACGAACAAATCAGGGAGCCAACCTTAGGCACCCAAATTTTGTGACTCTTCACTGCATTAGATTCTAATGGGCTTTTTTCGTTTTCATGGTGACATATGCTCTGCTTCTCACTTTATTCTGATGATTGCCCCAATCCTGCAATCAGGCTTCAATTAGGTTCCACAAGGAACTGCTTGAGCAGTTACAATTGCAGGATAAAATCGCTCTTCAACGTACATCTCCCCTCCTTTATATTAGATCAGGGCTTTCTTTTGGAAAATAGCACAAGCCCCTTGAACTTCCATGCAAATCACCAGCTTAGAGTCTGCTGACTCCAAAATTTTGCCTTGTAAATAGAGCCTATTCCTGATCACACTGACACTAGGAAAAGTCAGATCAATCCTTTGAAATGTGGATTTGCATCCATGTAAGAGTGGTTAGAGCCCAAAAGAAGTGTTATATCCTGTGCGGCAATGGATTCAGATACATGTACCATGCCTACCAAAATGCGGCTCTAATCCCTGATTAAGGCTTCTTGGCAATACTGCAGTGCAAATATGAAACAATCATAATAATCATATTGCTGGTAAGTATTACTTACCGATATATACCTGGGATTTTCAAAGGAGCTTAAGGGAACTATAGGCCCAACTAATGTTGACTTTCCTTTAGAAGTCAGAGCCTATATTTTGAAACTTTGGAGATATGCTTCTGAGAGCAAGGACTTTTTTGTTTAATAATTTTCATCTAGTCCAGTCAAGCGGCCAGACTGTATCTGTTGTAATGCTGTTGCAAATCAACTCCCCAAAGGACAACGCATGTTTTTCAACACAACAACGTCACACAGCCTAGAGGAAGCAGAGCATTTGTACCTTGCTCGGTAAAGCGTTCTCGATAGAAAATGTCTGTGTTATTTCTAGAAAAGATGCTAGATCAAAATAACTTGCAGTGTGCAATGACCCTGTTATATAGTCTAACTGAGAGTCTGTGGAAAGGAAAAGGCAGCAGGTAGTTTGACTGCAGTTCTGTTGCTCTCAAAAGAAAAAGTTACTGGAGTTCTTCCTTTTGGGGAGTTATTTTGTAAACATGAAAACATAAGACTACAATTTAGAATTGCATTTCTGCTTCTACAGGGGTCTTTTTGCATGTTCTGTTTTAATTTGGTAAGTTTAAATGCCAGCAGCACCCTGATATCCAATGTGTTTAACTCAATAAGTTATGTAAAGAGAGCGGCCATGCAGATCTGGTTCGGCAGGGTATGCAGAAGTGATCAGAAAACAAAAAGAAAATTGCCCATTGGCTACTTCTGCATACGTACAGCTAGAAATGAGCGACAGCCCCACCTCCATGTCCTCTTCTTCTCTGCCTTTAAACTACAGCTTGGAAAATAAAAAGCGGGCAGATGTCTACTAGTTCAGTTTGATTTATATTTACTGGACTAGTTCCAGTCAGCCTGTGCAAGCTTTAATTGAATTCTTAATAAGATAATTTTGTCTTGATAACCACCACCCCCCCAAACAAGTTTAGCATTTCCTTAAGAGATACAAGACCTGCCAAACATATGCTCTAAAATGTGAAATTAAATTTCTGATCAATCTGACCACCAAAATTCTGTATGCCATAATTTATGTGATCTTTTGCTTTAAGCTATTTGGATATACTTTAAAAATCATGTTTGTGTTTAAAATACAAACAAACCTAATTGCATAGCCAGGACAGACAGAGGGATCAACTCTTTAACAGTACCCCTGTTACAAGTCAGCTGACCCATCATGGAAAATTCTGGAGAGTGAGGGAATTTAATGGAGAGAAATGGAAAGGAGACATTTCACACTGCCAAAGGGTGCTCCTCATCCAGATACACATCCCACCATCTCCCTGCCATAACACAGAGGGTGCCAACGGAAAGTTATTGCATGTTGCTTTTTACACACCAGACATCACCAAGATCCGAGTCTGGCAAGCTAATCCCTGGGGCTGGATCACTGCTCCAATGCTCTGGCCACATGCACTAGCTGGCAGGATTGGGACTGAACTGTACTCAAACACTCCCAAACTGTGTTGGACAGCAGGCCAATCATTCAGCACACGCACGCACACATATGAACACAACTTTTCCTGTGTCTGGCTTCAAAGCCCAACACTCTAACCACTGCTATATCACAGCTCACAAGTGACTCCAACAGCCTGTTGACTAAAAACACATTCTGTAGTACCACCTTCTGGGAGGCAGTCGTCTCTCCCTTTCACTCCCATCCCCTTCACGTACACCCCACATACCTCCCAAGAGTGACCTTAAGTCAAGGTATAAATGGCAGTGAGGGAATATATCACTCTATTACAGACCACAAAACAAATTTCTACACCAAAGATATGCATAAGTAAAAGAGGAGAACTGTGGATTAATTAAAAAAAAATTCACAGATCAGGTTAGAAAATATCATGATCAATTAAAAAAGAAAGAATGGTCTTAGCAGACTCATGAGACAGACTTAAGAAAAACGTATTCAACTATGCAGCTGTATATACAGCACTACAAACGCAAGCCTTCCTAGGGGCATGTAGATATCACATAACATCGCTATTCTTTGCATCAACTCTTAACAATTGTGTACTAAGTCAATAAATGTCCCTGTTCCCAGTATGCCTGCTGTTTGTGTGCCAGCTGACATGGAACAACTCTGCAATTGAAGCTATATAACAACTTGGATAATAACTGCATTGTGGCGTGTACAGTGCAGGAATTGTTTAGATCCTTTGGCTATCAGTGCTGTAGAAAACCTTACAATAGATATGCTAGTAAGCAGATCTGTGACTTGCCCCTTGAAACACAAATGTTTGCATTTTTTTAATATCCTGCCTCAAGGACACATTTTTCTGCCTCTCATTTGTGATACTAATGATATTACAAATCTTTGTCACTTAACAATGAATCAACTCCTGCTGCCTTCTCCTTACCTATTGGTCATGTGCTTTGGTTTGTGACATCATAACCTTTTCTACAGCAACCAATTGTGATGTCATATACTGAGTTTAAAGAGCAAAATAAGCTCTTAAAACAAAAAACCTCTTTTGGCAATAAAAAAGGGGGAAAGAACTATAATAGAATGACAGCTAAGCAGACTTCTCTCTAAACCCAATGTTCACCGTCAGGCATCAACTAGTCTTTAAGCTCTCTAGACATTAAGGGCCACATTCTGCCATTCTTCCTCAAACCTTCATCCTCAAGAAGCCTCATTAAAAGCAGCGGGGTTACAGTTACTCAAGGTACAAGGCACTACGTAACCTGAGTAAGAGAGGCAGAATCAGGCTCCAAACAATGCACCAAATTTATGACGATATAAAGACTAGCATCTGGAACATTGTTACCGGATCCCAGCTCTTCTTCTGGAACATTCATTCTGTTTTAAATCCAATGCACTAATTCAGACTGTGCAATAATTACATCAGGATTGAATCTCAGCAGCAAATTATTTCTCCAGGGATTGTGGCATTCTTTAGGATCCATTGTACCTGACTGGATGTAAAACTATCAGCAAAGCAAGCGGCAGTTTTGATAACGAATCCTGAACGCAGGCATGAACCCAAAAGAAAAGTTTCAATTCAGAAGCTGCTGCCTATCTACTAATAATTTAGGGTCAGATTTTTAAAAGTGTTTAGCTGTCTAAAGATGAAGAGAGGCAGCTGGTGGGAATGTCAATAGTGCCTAAATTTATTAGGCAACTAACTCCTATTGAAATCTACGGCAATTAGGTGCCTAACTTGCCTATGCATTTTTAAAAATTCCAGTAGGTGTCTAAATATCTTCTAATATCTGTCCTTTAAGCATTTCACTGCTGGTTCTCTGTGCTGCTGCATTGCACGGTATACCCCTTTGAGATCCCAATGAAACATTGGCCAGATAAAGAAAAGCATCCCTATTCAGTGAGGTCGCTCACGTACATGCTTAACTTGGAGCACATGCTTAAGTGCTTTCCCGAATCGGGGCCGTTATTATTACCTAATATTTATACTGCAGCAGCCATGGCTGCAGGCCCCAGTCAGTCTCAGGTCAGACAGTCCCACTCCGAATGGTCATGCCACAGGACAGCCTGTTTGTTTCTGGAGGTGCAACGACTTTCTAGACTAAACGCTGCCACTTGACGAGAGACTCTGATTTGATAGGGCATGACAAGATCAGGGTTGGGAGATCAGACTCATGTTTGTATGGTGCGTAGCACAGTGGGGACGTGGTCTGTGACTGGCGCCCCCTAGGTGCTGACACAATAGAAATAATAACGATCATCAAGGCATACTTAGTGGCAGCATAGGAGGTACACACTCAAGTCTTTTCTACACTCAAACATTGTACCACTGTAACAGTACAGTTAAAGCTGTACAAACCACCCCAGAGGGGACACAGTTATATAGTATAAATGTGCCTTATACCAGTATAGCTTATCCCTGTATATAAGACATACCCATACAATTCACGCTGATAATGGTATGATGACTGTGACCACAATGGGAACGTATCGGTATAACTATTGTGGTGGGCAAAAAAGAAAATTAGACTCCTAGACGATAGTGTCATATCTGTACAAAAACTGTGGGTACACCAGGCTTCAGCATGTTAAAATAGTGTTAACCCCCTCTCACTCTTACACACGCACATGCACATACACACCCCTACCATGACACATTCATTATGGACCTAGCCTGAAACCTACGGAAGTCATTGCAGGTATTTCTGTTCATTTCATTGGGCTTGCAAGTTCTTGCAAACCTCTCATCCTCTCCCGACCAAACACACTGCAGAGCCGAACTTCTTCCAGTACAGCATTAACCTAACAATTTGTCAGCATGCCAAACACACATGCAAACAACTGATGAAGATCAGACCAATGATATAATATTTCTACCCAATTGAAATTTTGGTCATATGCTGTAGCAGCAGCCGTGGTATTTATGATGCCAGCGTATACCACTATGAAAAAAAAATCTCAAAAAGCTTCCAGTACATAACACAAAAACGTTGTATAAAAATAGATCAAAATCAAGACACCATACATCACATTAAATACTGTTACTGTAGATTTGAGTTGTCATCCTTTAAGATGACCATTTATATTGTTTTGTCTGATGAGGTAAGGAAACATCTAATACCGTCAGTCCATCTTAATCCCTCTACTTTTTAGAGTAACATATTTTAGGTTCAATACTGCAGTCTGCCTGCACCCAGAGCTTCCAACTTTCTCAGTGGGGTTTTATGAATATTTTGCAGTTTTCACATCATGTGCAATGAAAAGGGCTATTTAAATCTAAGATTCTTTTATTATTACTACTGACACTAAATAATACCAGGACTTCTACCATGCATGGAACTTTCACATATCCAGAATGTTTTATTGTTCAAAGGAACTGGAGGACCTGTGTGCGGCTGCACTTTCTGAGCGCATTTCAAGCAGAGGAGAAATCAGATTACACTTATGCTTTGAATGAGGGAGGGCTAGGTGGTGCTGTAGTTCAAAACACTGGTCTTTGAACTGTAGCGACCTGGCTCAAGCTCCAGTTTAGGTCACAAGTGAAAGTGAGTTCAAGGGATATTTTCCTCATGATCAGTCACCCTTATTAGAAAACTCAATGCACAAGGCTGTATTTTGAAAGGGACACAGATTGGTTCTGAGCGATGCAACAGCCTGATGAACTAGGAGGGCACCTGGATGCTGTGGCACCCATACACCATCCTGCACTGATGCAATAGAATGCAAACATCATGGCAGAGAATGTCGCAAAACAATCATTTTGTCCCATAGGATAAATGCAAATAGATGCCCGCTCTCTTAGGTTTAAGTATTTCCCTGAACTGTGCACAGAGGATAAATGACATGGGGTAGAATTTTCAAAATTGAATTAGGTGTGTAAGTTCCATTTGCAAAAGTGGCTTAGGTACTTATGTGCCTAAGACCCACTGACTTTCAATGAGACAGAATAAAATTTTCAACAGTGCCTAAGTCCCTTAGGGTTGAAATATAACCCTTAGCTTCTTAAATTCCTTTTGACAATGGGACGGAGGCATTTTTGAAAATTTTACCTGTTTAACACTTCACTGTAAACTATGTAAGAACTGAAATATTGCCTGAATTTTTAAAAATACATGGCTTTAATTTATTTTTCTTTTATTGACATCGGTTGATTATTTTCAAATATCAGTACTGAACAGTGTTTATTATAGTTTAAAACGTCATGACTCATTTTCTCCATGTTTTAAATTAAGTATAACAGATGGTATATTTACCAAGTAATTAGTAATTCCCTGTCCATGCTGGCTCCCTCCCTTTGTGCGTGCTATTGTCCAGTGTGTGCCTATTTCCCAATATTTTAAACTAACCCACAGCACAACTCAGCTGTCATACAGTTGTATCTACCCAAATGGATTCCATATCTTTTCAAATTCTTCCATTTTATCCTCTACTACACAGAAAAATGCTTTATGAGATATAGTTTTAATTAAATCAGATTAAAACCTCCATTTTTAGAGAGGAGACCTATTTCTTTACACCACCACTCGACTGATCAGTCTCCCCTTTTACCTGTTATTTCAGGCATGTTGATCAATGGCATACACCACTGAAAGATTTCAGAACCATTGTCTTTGCAGTTATTTCCGATATGCCATTCCAATACATTCTGTTTGACAGCCACCAAACATAAGCTTGTAAGATCTTCAGGGGAGAGATTCTATCTTCACATATGTTTGTACAGCAGCTAGCACTCTGGGGCCCTCTGGGAGCTGCTCTAGTGTAAATAACTGCAATCTAATATCCCCAAATCTAGCATTTCTTATTCACATGCCCTCAAAAGTCTGCTTTTCTCTGTCTGCAGCACTGTGAAAATATCTATTATCAGAGGGGTAGCCGTGTTAGTCTGTATCCACAAAAACAACAAGGAGCCCGGTGGCACCTTAAAAACTAACATATTTGGACTATGCCCAAATAAATCCATTAGTCTTTAAGGTGCCACCGGACTCCTCGTTGTTTTCATCTATTATTGTTATTAATAACAACTTGCAATTTGTAAGCCCAAGGTCCCTAACCTCAGATGTGCTTTTTTAATGAAGTATTGTTCTTCAGCTGAATTTTCTAGCTGGGCTTATTGAGATCCAAGAAGTCCAATGTCAGTCAGTAGCAAAAGGAGATCACAACTAAGGTCCCGTTGCTTGGATTTTCCACTCTCCTGATTAAACTTCATGGCTTCCTTAGTGAGAATGGGGGAGGGAGGGAATGTAAGGATCATTCTCCCCCTCTCAAGCCCACACCAGCTTGGTTTATAGGTGATAGCTCATAGATTCCAAGGCCAGAAGGAACATTGTGATGATCTAGTCTTCCCTCCTGTATAGCACAGGCCAGAGATTTGCCCACAATAATTCCTAGAGCATATCTTTTAGAAAAACATCCAATCTTGATTTAGAAATTGTCAGTAATGAAGAATCCACCATGACCCTTGGTAAACTGTTCCAATGGTTAATTACTCTTAAAAAGAAAAATTGATATTACCTGTCAAAATTCTGCCAAGCCTAGTTATAGTGAAGTGAGAAGTGGTGGTGTGTAATGGGGAACAGCAGTCAAAACCGCTAGGGTCTAGTCCCAGGTTTGCCACTCACTTGCTGTTTGTCTTTGGGCAAGTCATTTACCTTGTCTCTGCTGTGCACTCCCTATCTGGGGTTGGTCTGAGAGTGTCATAAAACACTGTAGAGAGAATTTTTATTCCCCTGTAGCATCCTGACATCCAGCTGCTAATAGAGCACCTGCCACATCCACAGCCTGTTGGTGCTTTAAACCACTTAGCACAATGAGAGAGTTAATTCAATCAATCTGCTGGCCAGCAGAGGTGAGAGAGGGGGTGCCCCAAAGGATGCTCTCCTTTTCTAGCTAGTTCACCTCTTGCATAGGCTGCACTAACCACCTGTATCTACAGCACACCACAGAGGGAACCCATCTAACGAATGGGAAACAAGTGTAATCCTATCACTCTTAGGGTCCTAAATTATTTAGACCTTGAAAGGTACCTAAGGGATTTGCACACCCATTTTTCATTGGTATGGGAATTGGGCACCAAAAACTATAGGCAGCATTTAAACTCTCAATCTTAATATGAGAACAAAAGCTCCATCTAATCTCAACACTGCTTGCGCTGACCTAGGAAAAGGGGCTGTGTAATGACTGGAATTCACTGTTAGGCACTTTGCCGACTTTGTGCTGAAGCTCCCACCATGCAAAGCAAATTAGCCTGCCTGGCTCCCAATGGAAGCTGAATCAGACGGGAAAGAGGGGACATCCCCTGAATCCCAAACAGAAAACGCTTACATTGGGGGGAAAAAAAGGGGGGGGATACCTAGTTGACAACAAGAAAAGTGTAAAAATCTCACTGCCAAGGCCTGGACAGCTGTTCCTTCTTCACTAACAAGTCGTGTGACCATTGAGATGCATGTTAAAAGCAAGTCGAAGGTGCCATAACTGCCACATTGCTTGTACTAGTCCTCCCTCTGGGAGTGACCTTAAAGAAACAGTCACACCCTAACAGCTATGTGAGCATTAATACTTTATACAATGAGCTCAGAAGAAAATGATGGGTGACCTCTTAGACATTTCCCCCCTCTCTTCCCCCCCGCCAATCTCAAACATTTTAGGTCTGGTTTCTAATCCGGCGGGGGGGTGGGAGGGGGAAGTAATTTACACTGCGCTGCATCGAGGTGCCTTTTTTAGCATCCTACTAACATACATAAATAACAAGGTCTCCCAATTGTTAGAACATGCTCTACCTGGAGTTCCTGCACTCTTACAACAGCCCACAGGCAAAGAGTCTACAGCATACCTTCTAGGCCCAAATTCCCCCCGATGGAAAAAGGATGCGTTCCACTGACTTCAGTAATGCTTTGTCAATTTATAACAGAAGAGATTCTGGCCCTTTATTTCACTGTATCTACTGAACCATTTTTGGTGGCTTATAAAAATGTTAAAACTATTAGGGAAGAAATCAAAATTCAAAATGCATAGCTAAGGAGAAAGACCTATCAAGCAGAAGGAAGTTCAGCTGGATTGGGTTCAGTGAAGGAGCAGAGCAAGAGAGAACTCCTGAAACATTAGTTGTCTGCAGTGTTGTTCTAGCCATGTTGGTGCCAGGATCCTAGAGAGACAAGGTGGGTGAGATCATAGCTTTTATTGAATGAACTTCTGTTGGTGAAAGAGACAAGCTCTCAAGCTTTCAAGACTGAAAAGCTCTGGATAGCTCACAGGCTTGTCTCTTGAAACATTAGTGTCGGTTCCAGACAATAGTTAGTAGAGCTGGTTGGCAAATGCTATTTATTTTCTGCAAACAATTTTGAACAAAAGGAAACATTTTGTTTTGTTCAAATTTTCTCATTTTTTAGACAAAACAAAAACTGAAAATTGAAACATTTTTCAGGAAAAAACATCCATTTTCATTTCGTTTCTCTCTCCCTTTCCTTGCACTGGAATATTGTCCAGATTAGTGTTTCACTGAAAAGAAAAAAAAATTTCAACCAATTGTTGAAAAAACAATTTTCCTCAAAATAAACCTATCAATGTAAATTTGTTGTCCAGCTCTGTCAAGGATGCCTGTTCCAAATGCCAGTGGGAACAGGCCAGGTCTGTTTATGGGATAGGTGGTAACTTGATCTCCTCTCTGAGAGTCTGAAAGGGGTTTTCTTGACTATCCTCCCACTGATGCACAAATATAATTAAACAATATTCCCTCATTTTCCAGCAGGTTAATATTCTACAGCCTCACATGCTCACCATTTAAAGGTGGCCAAATATCCCAACACCACCACGTCCTTAAAGAGAATACAGAAAACAACAGCAGAGAGTACACACGGTCTGTCTTTGCGGCTCCACACTATATGCTGTCTCAGTTTTTGTGCCACACCTACCACTAGAGGGCAAAGTGCACTGTCCCCACCAGAAATACGTTGCTTAGCTCTGTGATCAAGACCTCCTTTACTGCAGAGCAAGCTGAACCTAAATTCTGCAGCCAGGTGCCTACATCCTGCAGCAAAGGCAATCAGTCCAGTAGCCTCCTATGTTCTTTATTTTGGGGTGGTGGAATTGAGATGAGTGGGGGGAAGTTTATACTTCTCAGAGATATGATTGGAAGCTACCTGTAAACTCAGGAAGGCAGCACTACAACAATTCAAGTCTGAAAAGTTTTATTTGCAAGCCAGAAGGGCTAGAAAGAACTTCTGTTTGTTTGCTTTTTAGATTAAAACATAGATTTAGTAGCACAAGTCTATGGCAAGACGAGAATTCTATTGCAAATGCCACAGCCACAAAATCATAGATGACATGGGGTTCTGCCTACAATGGAAAATAACAGACTCTCCTCCTCTGTGCTTGGATAGCAACCAGAAGTCAACCTTCCCAACAATTTCCTCTGAACACAATCAGTGCCGGTGCTTAATTGAGACAAATTCTTACAGCCTGCCCTCCTGGTGTAAGTTTCACCAGTGTACAACAGAAGTAATTCCACCAAACGCCAAACCAGTGTAAGCCTGGCAGAAGTAAGATGAGAACTGGGCCCTATGGGACTAACAAGAATCTAATAACAAAAGTGTGCCCTAATTTTGAAGCATGCCAGTACACTAACAGAGGGTTATAAAAATGGTTTCAAGCCATGTCACATGACTAAGGTAAAATTATCTAAAAGGTCAGGTATTAAAAAATGAAATACAAATTACAAATAAAAGCAGAGATGCAGATTATACAGAAGCAAACATATCTTGTTTGTGAACATCTGCACTTGTGATGTGCTGTAGTAATTAAGCAGATCAGATGACCACAAGAAATAAGCTATACTCTCATAGTGAACACCTCAAAAGACAGGTCTCAAGCTCCTTTACAGTATAGCTGGATACTGATAGCCTGGAGCCTGGTGAAAGAATTTTAGCTCTGTAGTTTGTTCCTGAGATTAGTCACATTTTCTTCCACCCTAGACAACAGATCCTCATTCCTTTTAAATTTTTAAGCAAAAAAGAAGGAAAATGCTCCTTTCTGTGCCCCTGACACGTAAAGTAGTAATGGTGCATACAACGCAGTGCAGTGCATCCTCTCACGGTATCCATTCCTATCGCAACCCTGAGACTTGTGCGTGTGAATGACAGATGCTGAAATGTGCTTCTGCTCTGGAAATACAACCCCCTTTGGGTGTGCCATATTTTGTCTGTCTTAACACGCTCAGTTGCAAGTAACCCTCCTGTCTAGTGTCATCAATTTTCTAGGAGTTCCTTCTAAAGACTTAAACATCACCGCTTGAGACCCCACCCAGAAACCTGGGAAACTGCGTATGCTCCTCGCAAGTCCTTGAAAGGCAGTGCTTCCCTACTCACAGGCAGTGAGCTCAGGGGGTTAACACTGAACTTGATTTGGGAGAGGGGCAACAGAATAAACTTGGGAAAGCCAGCAATTAATAAACTAATAATACTAGATAAGACTTTTCCCCCACCCCAGGAGTCCCAGCCTCACTTATCCTCTGGTAGTTATAAGTGGCTGATGTATTCTAGCTCCTTCACTCCCCTCCACTCACAGTTTGTTGCCCAGAGTTTGTGGGGTCAAAGGATGCTGGCTGGTCCTGGGATTCCACCACAAGACCCAGCTGAGGTGATTTTAGCTTTAATTCCAGGGTAGTCCTCTCTGCAGCTGAAGTCTAAGTCACCTCAGCTTGGCACCATTTGTCACTTTGAAGCTACCTCAACTCTGCACTACCCACTGTTTTGTAGCAGGCTCAGCTCTGCAGAGAGAGGTCAGTGATATTTAGGATCCTCAAAGATACTAGCTCTCTGACCCAACTGTGCCCAAAAGCAGTCTCAGTCAGGTGACCAAAGACGCATTTTTGTAGATCTCTTATCCCCTCATTTCTCAACAGGGTCAACTGCATCTTTGTGCCCCCAAACTCAAAACTTCGCCATATTGTAATCAAAACACCCCAAACTGTCAAGTAACTGAAATGCAATCAAGGCTTGGCCTATTCAGTCATTTACTCTGGCTCACCAACAGATGGCAGCAGAGAGCTCCCTGCCCACTAAATCCCCTGTCCATATAGCGTTCTCAAGCAGCTCTGGGTTGCTTTTCTCTGTTCACCAACAGGTGTCAATAGTGAGCTCCCAACTCTCAAGGGCTGCAGGGCTCTCAGGGTATCCACAACCTGTCAGCAGGATGAGTCAATTTTTTTTTGCCAAAACTGGGTTGAAGTAGAAAATTGGGTTTTTGACTAAATTAAAATGTTCCACTGTCCTCGGAAAACTGACTTTTCTTTCAAACACTGAGCACCTGAAAACTGAATTTTGGCTGGAAAACAGGAGGTTTCAATTTGGAAATGCTGCAGCCACATCACTCCCATGATGCAGTGGGGCAGCTCACCAAGAGGGGACATTATGGTGCATCACTAGAGATGTATTCTGGCCAGGCAGCCCCGCCCATAGAGGAGAACGGGGCCACGAGGCACCCAAAATACAACTCCCATAAGACACTGCAGTGACATTTCAGAATCAAAATGTCTGATTTCCTTCTGGAATTTTTCCATCTTTAATTTCCTGCCAAAATTAATTTTAATTTTGTCATCATTTTCCACAGAGAAAAAAATGCTTTGTCCAACCACACTGTCAGCCCAGCAAATTCAATCTGGGCTGAGAGTCAAGCTGGGTTCTTTTCCTCTCATATCTCATCACCTGTTGTAACAATCGAAAAGCCAAATTCTCCTCTGGGTAAATCTATGCAGCCCTTATTGCCTTCACTTCTATCTGTATGAGAGTGGCTGTGAAATCTAGACTGAGCATTTCATAGAGTTTCAGGCCAGAAGAGACCACTAGATCATCTAATCTGACCTCCTGTATAGCACAGGCCACCCAGCACCTGCCCATGAACCCAGCAACCATAATGAGGCCAAAGTATTACAGCCCTCCCCTCAGGAGTCTAGACTATGATGTGCCACAGATGGCGAATGTGGGGGGGCGGGATCAAGGTGCACCAGTGCTCGAGGCCCCACAACGGCAGAAAAATGATTAAGTGAGATAAACCTAGCAAGTGACCCACATCCCCACACTGCAGATGAAGGTGAAAAATCCCCAAGGTCACTGCCAATCTGACCTGGGAAAATTCCTTCTCAACCCCACATATGGCGATCAGTTACATCCCGCACATATGAGCAAGAACTAGACAGTCAAGCACCAAAGAGGTAAAATGCTCATTGCCACCTCAGAGACCCAGCCCTCCCCATCCAATGCCCCATCTCCAGCCATGGGCATCTTGATGGTCTGCAGAGTCTTGATTACTGGTGATGAGTGAGGCGGGAAGAACCCAGCTTGAATCTGAGTCCATATAAAGTGTGCAGGGCTGGCAAACAGAGATATTACCCTCACAACTGTAAACTAAGTACAGCTGTTGGAGAAATGGGAAGTATTTTCTGGGCAATCTTTTAAAAGAAATTACTTTTTTTTCTTTTTATTGAAAAATTATGGAATCATTTCTTCTTCCAATACAAAATGAACATTTCAGAAATGTACTTCATTTTTCATTTGAAAAAACTCACACGATTTGGAAGAAAATGAAAAAATGGTGTTTAGTTGAAAACCCGCTTTAAAATGTTTTGACCGTCCAGGCAAGGTTCTTGTGAGATCACGGAAAGGTGCTTGGAACCGCACAATAGAGGCACTGTTCAGAATAGAACTGCGCTTCAGAAGGCAGCTTTTCAAAACAGACCCCTGGGATGGAAAAGTGGGGTAAGGTGACAGGCATAAATTGCCATGCGTATCACTGGCTCAAATGAACGAACGTGGCTAGCTGGCCAAACTACCAGGGGAGGCAATTCGCTCACATCACTTTGGCACAGGCCACTAGACCCAGAGCACTACATGGCTTGAAAAATGAGGGAGCATCTTGGAAAATGGCAGTCAGAAAAATAGCTATGGTGCCTACGGTCATGTCTCGGCTATGATGCTTCAGGCTGCTAGGCAGTGCTGCGTCTGCTGTGTGTTTGTTTGAATCCCCTGAGGGCCACTCAGGGATTTTTTGCTGGCTTTACTCTTGCCATCCAGCTGTTATCAGCTGTAGCATGCAGGTTTGTGTCCAATGTTCTTCTGCTTTGTACATATCATCCATTGTCTGCTTTTCCCATCCTGGTGACCTGGTGGTTACTTCCTGCTGCAGTGCTGCACACTCCCCACTGCTGCTTTCTGGTCAGGACCAGCTTCCACCTAGCTCTGTAGTTGGTACAGTTATCTGAAGAAGGCTAATATTGTGTGTAAGGCATTGCTCTGAAAAGTCTCCTGGCTTGGATGTCAAACAAGACATTGGTCAAGACTCTTAACCTCTAGGCCTCAGTTTCCCTATCTGTAAAAGAGGAAGGATAACACTTCCTTTGTCCCATCTTTTGTCTTTCCAGTTTGTAAGATCTTTGGGGCAGGACAAACACAGAGAGATTAAGTGACAAGTTCACACAAAGCATCTCTACAGAGCTGAACCCAGCTCGCCTAGGTCTGACCCAGAAAACCATCCTTCCCCTCTACTAGCTATGCTTTTTGGATGCCAAACTTACATTTGTCTAATGTTTTAAGTTGCTTTTTAAAGCTGGTCGGGATTTGACCCTCTGGCTCCAAATAAACAATTGCTCTCTTTATGTATTTTAGTCTCCAACTAATATAGCTGCATCTGTTTAGATGCATTTAACAGCTTTTCATTTCATAAATCTAAATTACAGATGTGCATTTCAAATTTGGAGAGAGACAAAAGTGAACGAGGAGGTTAAACAGCTCAATGTGAGTCACTCTAATAAGAGTTATTGTTGGTTTAGAAACTTACTTGGGCAGCGAATGCTGAATGAAGGTTTTACAGTCATTTACTTTTTGTATTCTAGTTCCTAAAACAAAGGTTTGAATCCGAAAAGCAAGAATCTGAAAGCACTGCCGAGCAGCTAGTAAAAAAAGACCCAAAAGGGGTGACCTAGAGAGGAAAAAAACAAGCAAACATGAAAGGCAAAAGACAGACACACAAATTAACAAAGCAGATAGCGAAGAAAATGAGGATTGTAGGCTGTGCTGATCTCTGGGAACCGATCCAACGAGCTCAGTACAACAAACAGCATGAGCAATGGCTTTCCAAACAAACGGGAAGATGGATTGCATGGGGCAAAGTGTTTGTCATTTACAGTGTAATGACAAAAGTAAAGATGGTCCTGGGCCTGCTCCCACTGGAGTCGATAGCAAAAGTCTCACCGGCAAGGGGTCCGGCTCTGGAGATGTGGTTTCCATTTAACAAACCCTTGGTCACATTGCAGAGTTACACACTGAGGGGGGAATTCCTCGATGGGCTGATAGAGTCTGTTTCATTAACCACTGTATCAGACACAAACCAGATCAGAGTCTCCATCAAGTGGGGACCCAGCTGCTGCTTGCTATGCTGGTGCATAGGCCCAGCCTTGGCAACAACAATTACACATAGTACTTTGCATCTCAAACCAGTAAACTTTAGCAAAGCGGCCCTTGTGCATGTGTACAAGGGCGTTGCATAAGAAGACTATGTAAGAACCAGGCATCATTGCGGCCCCTGTGCATGGCAGAGCACAGAGAATCCTCTGCCCTTACTATCATGGGAGTGCATAGCATATCCAAAGGGTTTGGAACCGGGCTACAGCTCTGCCCTTTTTACACACCCACTACAAAATGGAGGAGTGACTCACTGCACCTAGGATCTTCAATTCCACACCAGCTCCCTCCATTATGAACTATAAGCAAATGGTACATCTAGCCCCAAGTAATTTACTAATTCACTTCAGTTACATGTTTTACACACTGGAAGCACAAGACGGAAAGCGAATCCTGGATAAATGGCGTAACTCAGGAATAGCGTCCGTGTCATTGCTAACATGCACGACATAGATCTACAGTGTCACTGTACTAACTTTGCAACATGCACATGAACTAGGATCCACACGCATGTGGGGTGTATATATGTCTCTACATTAAAGATATACACAAGCCTGGGTATTCTCTTTGTCACTCATCTTTGCTATTAAAACCACTTCAAATTATGAAGACATTTGAAATATACCAACCTTGTTTTCAAGAGAGATGTTGTGCAATCTGTCTCTCTTCAAAGTGCACGGGGTGTAGCAACAGAAGGACTGGCTTCACTGGGATTTGAGTCAAGGAGTGGGAGTTTATAAGAAGGTCAGCATCTGCAGATCTCAGGGCACAACCAGAGCCATCTGAGGTCTCACACTGAAACAGAATTTCGCTAAAAAGCCTGTGTAAAGTGTCCCAAAGAGTTAGATGAGCTTAAAATTTCTGATGATTTTACTGTGCATTGGCATTCAGATCAGTGTGTTAAGAAAATGTCTAGTTCCCTTAAAATTGGCCAAATACATTCCACCATTACATTGCATAAAATATGCAGTTGCATATCTATTTAAACCAGTGAAACTGACCAGATTTCAGAACACAATATGTATATTCTGTGAGAATATTTAGGTATAGATCAAATATTTACTTTAGGTTACAGTTAAAGATGAGACCCGTTTCATTGACAATATGTGATGGAGCAAACAGGTAGAGTTGTAGGAAAGAGATCTTTATTCACCATGCATAGCAGCTAGTGTTACATGGTAAGAGGCCTGTGTTCATCCAAAAAACCTTCGCCCCAGTTTACATTTGGACCCCCCCCACCCACACGGTGTCACATCAATCTAGGTCCCCCATGAAACCTGATACTCTTTCTCCAGTTCCACTTACCATGCTACAAGCCTATTCAAATGAACGGGACTATTCACATGCTTGCAGTTACACAAGTGCTTAACTACCTTGCTGAATCGGGGCTCAAAGTACGAGTAATAATTCAGTGTTATGAGTGAAACACAAATATGCAGCTGACATCGGAGGCTGAACAGTCACTGCAATAGTACCCTAACCAATAAGTTTAAATAATCATTCTAGCTTCTAGCAAAATGCATCTTCGGCCACATTTTCTAAACTGGCTGGCAAAATTATGGCTATTAGCCCCTCCATTTGTGCTGGCAAACAAGCACTTGAACATGCAAAAAGAGACAACTGTAAGGTTTTGTCCCCAAATAAATGCAAAATTTACAAGTACTTCTGAGGTACACGTTATTTTATCTTTGAATGCCCATTTCACAGCCTGCTCATGGATTTTTTTTTTTTTTTAATATTGTGGCTTACAACAGTCTCAGTCTTGTCTGGTTTCTTAAACTTTTAATACCCCTGCCATAAGCTCTGCCAGTTACATGTGTGCTATTGTCAACCCGAAGCATTGAAAACTCATGAGTCAGGCTCTAGAGTCTCATGAGATTTTTTTTTAAATCATACATTTGAGGTTCTTTTTATTTTGCCTTCTGCTGTTGAAACCTTTAGAGTTCATATCTTCATGCTTTTCTGAACAATCATAAGGGGCAGAAATTTCTTTAAAAAGAAAGCTCAAATTCTCACATTATCACCTGATTCCAGGACCTGGGGCTTGAAGAAAAACACTAAATGTGAGGCTTGTGATAAAATGGAGAGCACTGATAACACTGACTAAATAATGACACAGCAGATCATTCTTTACTGAGACAATGTGAGGGGAAGACAAGGGAGAATGATGTGGAGGTCTAGTATTAAAAGTGTCTATTGGCATTGGTCCTCCAGACTGGTAGTATTTTTCAGATCTCTGTCTGTATGTTTGTATGTCACACCTTAGGTTATGTTATGTTTTGTCCCTTGCTATAGATCACATACTAAACTATTACTTCCCACCTGGTATTTGCAGGAGATAGAATACACATAACAGAAGTGGGACACTGCATTCATCCTAACTATGGTGAGGACCATCCTAATGTATGATGGCTCTTAGGAAAGATGTGCCTTTCTGCAGTATCCAAACCAGATATCATGGCTGGGATTTGCAAGGATGCTTAGGGGCATTAGACACCTGACTCCCACTGAAAATCATTGGAAGCCAATTGGATTTGGGCACCTTGCTCCCATAGACACCTTTAAAAATCCCCGTCTATATTGACTACTTTGGGGTAAAGTGTGGTAAATTTCTCCAGCAGACCCTCGCGCTTTTGAAAAAAGCAATTACTGATACTATAAATGTTTCACTGACACACACACCCGCAAAATCCTTGTTCATATGGACCAGAGCTGAGTCAAGGCATAATGTGAGCAAGAGACAGGCAATTAAAATCAGAGGAGGAGGATGTAAGGACCAAAAGTGCATATGATCTGTCTTCATCTACCTCTCCTAGATGGGGACCCTCAGCTTACAAAGTGGAGCTGGCTATAATATTTTCACCAATTTGTTTCCAACGAAAAATGGTTTTTCAACCAAAGCAAAAATATTCCTGACAAAATCTTCACTGGGGTTCAAATGTTCTATTTTTGCCATGATAAATCAAAAAATGGAAAGTGAAAAAGGTCGGGATTTTTTGGTTAAAAATGTCAGGCTTTGGTAAAAAAATGTTGGTGTTTGAAAAATTGTACTGAAAATCAGTTTTGAAAACCAAAAATTTGGGGAATTTTTGTTTGACAAAACAAGTTATATATTTATGACTAAATATAGAGCCAGATCCTCAACTGGTGTAAATCTGCATTACTCCTTTGACTTCAGTGGAGCAACACCCACTTTCACCAGCTGAGATCTGGCTCACACTCCTGTGCGTTCAGTATGATTTTTCAAAGTCTCCTACATCAGCCAAATCAAAGCCAATTGGAACAAGAACCATCAATGGCATTTCTCCTCAGTGAGGACTATCTGCCTATCAGCGTTTCAACCTTCTGCTCCCAGCTCCTCTGGCCGTTGAGCTTTTTTGCTGGCAAGATTATTTTTAATGGGTTATGTATTAGGTTATTTATTCCCCCTGCCCCAGATCCTAAAGTGGCTGAGCTATTTTCATTCAATCTTTCCAAAAATATATCACCTTGGGCAGAGATCAGGCATGGAAAATTTCATCTTGAGTGGTGCAAGTTCTGGAAAGTTATAAGGAACTGAAAATAAGGAGCCGGAATGGAGATTTTTTTAGACAACCTCAAAGAGAATGATCACCAATGCTGCAGTTATAATACGCTCACAGAGACCCAAAGTATATTTGCACATTTTAATTCCAATTCTTTATATGGCACACAGGGTACATCAACATAAGCAGATATAGGCAAACATGAGAGTATATGGTGTGACTTGGAAGTGTAGTTTAAAACCCAAAATGATAGAGCCTTGCTACAAGGTCATGGGCATAGCTCTGTCTATACTGCCAGGAGAGACCCAGCTTCAGTTTGTGATCCTGTTCTCTCCTGCCCTTGGGAGAATGGTTTGTGTTGCTTCACAGTGAACCTGCTGACCAGTTAAGGGGGAGCTTTGACAGTCTCTGAGCAGAGTCTCACCCAGTCCTGCTCAGCTGAAAGCAGTGGTGCTGAACCAATTTGTATCGTGGGGGGTGCTGAGAGCCATTGAACCAAATTGTAAACCCTGGATATAATGGAAACCACTTCAAGCCAGCGGGTGCTGCAGCACCCCCAGCACTCCCAGTTCCAGCACCTCTGGCTGAAAGTACTGGAGTGTCTGCAGTGCAAAGCCTCACAGATAGGGTGGGTTCCCAAGGGGAGTTCTTGGTGGGTTTATCACAGTAAGACTGTAGACTGATATTGCTAAGGAAACCAAACTATGTAGCTTTCCCTGCCCTCTAGAGACAGAGTTCAATAAAAAAAAAGCTTTGGTCAAGTATGTGCAAACAAATTGTAAATGTCAGTGAGCACTCTGGGCAGCCTCCAAGCAGGCCGAGGAGAAGAAAGCTGGGCAGCCATCGAATGCAACAGAGACTAAGTCCAGAAATCCTGCCCATCTAGCCCTGCAATACAACTGGAAATGAGAGGTTTCCAAAAACCAACATGGATGTGCACCAGGAGATACACACGAGTAGAGTGAGAGAGAAGAAGAGGGACATACAGAGTGTTCCAGAAAAATCACTGCAGACTAGGAGCAAACGTAAGGACACAAACACCTCCAAACTCAAAACAAAGCTTTGTTGAAACCAAGTTTCACCTGCTTTTCTCTCAGAATCCCCGTATCAACCCAGCTAGCTCAGTCCAGCCTCACTAGCTTTGCAGCCTTTAGTAAAGTTAGTCCGCGTTTTAAGTTTGTTACAAAATCTGGCACCCAGGGAGTTTTGGGAAGGTTCATACTGCACTGTGAATATTTCTTTGAATGGGCATCCTTGGGGAGGACGTACCTCACACATCCATGGGGCAAAAAAGTTGCTTATGAGAACGGATGAAAGAAAAAGTCCACAGAAGGAAAAAACAAGTGAGTGATTGGAACCAAGATAAAACTATTTCCATTTAGCACTGTGTACCTGATCTCCTTCTGAGCAGCCTCACATACATGCCACTAGCTTCCTGAAGAAACAGTTCCACCCATGCTCAATGGAACATATATTTTTTTCTGTTCTGATTTGTATGAAGTTTGGAGGTCCAGTTCAAAGAGGGACCACTGAAGTCCAGGGCAAGAATTTGTGAAGGAACTCCCTTGGTTTCCTAACTCCTGTACCCTTAGAAAAAATACCAGCCCAGATGCATTTCCGAGGCTCCTTCAGACACAATAGGGCTCAAAGATGCTCTCCCAACATTTCAGACACTTACTACTTCTGATCTGACTGAAGGTATTCAACACCAACTTTAATCACCATATTTCACCATTTCAACTTCTAATATTTGACTGTAACCCAGAAAAGCAGGACATTCACCAAAAATAAAAAAGGCTTAACCAAACTGTTCCCTTTAAACAAGGTTGAATTTGACTGTTGGGAGAAGATCAGACTTTGTTTTGAACTGGCTCATATGTACCCAATTGTTTCCTAGCAGTTGTTAAGCTTTTCTGGCTAAATCCCATCCGGTGGCTGAGGTTTTTTGAACACCTTATTAATTCCCCCCCACAGACTCGCAATTGAGGTTTTTTGACAATCTTGAGTTTTTCTGGCTGGGTCTCTCTGTGGACTCAACAAGACAAATGCCAGCTTAGTGCATGCATTCTGGACTCAGATGTTATTTGCCCACAAGAGAAGACAAATAACTCCCATAACTGTGAGATCTGTACGCCCCACCATCTTTGATGCATTTGTTTTCACAGCACCCCTTTATGGTAGAACTGGGCTATTAACCCCCATTTTACAGAGAGGGAAATGAGGCAAAGGCAAACCAAAGTCACAAGAAGCAGGTGGAGGACTTGAACCTGGGTCTCTCAAGTCCCAGGTTAGGCTTCTTCCTTTTCTCACAAGCGCTAAGGTATATTAAGCAGCCTTTTTTCAGCTCCCAGGCTAGTCAGCAGATTTACTAGTGGGTTTTATGACAGCTCATGGGAGAGATGACAATTTTAGCTGTCCTGGCCAATTCCTATTGAGGCCATAATGCCCCATCTCACAGCACAGACCTGAAGAGCCAGGCCATATTGCCAGCTGAGCGTGGGAAGTCCATGGACAAATGGCAGGTGTCTTTCCTGGGCATCTCCACCATGGAGCTTTGAAACTTTACTCTGCTGCAAACCTCTGCACGTGAGTTTATTTCAGACTGTAACCCCTACCCTATCGCTTTTATTGCAACAAGCAGATGAGATTTTTATCCACACACCGGATCACCCCCATGTTCAGCGGGACCCACAGGAGTTCTGCTCGGCTTGCTCAGTCATCTAGGTAGCGGGCTCCCTTTGTGGAATGAGCCAATCTCTTTGCTTCTGCACCCACCCTGTGGCCTTCTGCCCTCTCCAGCTCCCTGGGAGCATGGCTGCACAGACAGCCACTTCCTCTGCAACTCCCCTTCCCCTCCCCCAGCCAATGTCAAAGCAGCTCTGCAAGAATGGCTGTATGAACTTTCCTGAGGCTTCCCTGAAAAGGAACAGAGCTCCCACCTGATGTACTGTTGAAGACACTGCTCTGCAAGTCTCTTATTCTGGTGCAGCTTCAGAGACAGATCTTTAACCAGGCTGCCCAGGGAGCCTTCACACCCATTGAGGAGGAGACTGGATTTGCCCATATGGCGATATGATCAATAAACATATGTAGCTGGACCCCCAGTAGATCGGCACAGTGCCCCTGGAGTCAATGAGCAAAGTCCCACATGATGTAAACTAGCATCAGTGGAGCTGTGCCGATTTACAGAAGCTGAGGATCTGGCCCATAGTTATGTCCCTCCTGCTTAAACTGCAGTGCCTGCATATAAGAGCATCCAGTAGGATAAAAGAGTAAGATAAAGTGGTGGGAGCCAAGCGGAGAGACAGCTTTGAGTCCAAGAGAAGAAAGATTGCTGCCAGTTATGCAGCGAAGTGCCAAGAGAGTCCCTCAACTAATTTCCCTATTCTGCAACAGTTCCCACTACCGCTGAGTTCTGAGGCTGCCCTCCCTGGACTTTAGCTTAAGAGCAGGACTGTTCCTTATAGAAAGAAGAAGGGCAGCTGCTCTAGTTTTTGGAAACACCCCTCAGTGTCCCATCTGAGCTTTCCCCCCTCCTCTCAGCAAACCAAACAGGGAAAAAGACCATTTAATAATCAAAATTTCCATTTTTAAAAAATTCATTGGTTATTATTTCAGCTGTGTGACCTCCTGAGGGGACTTTCTGAAGGCCCACTTTGTGCTGTCCACTGAAACCTCCCCCCCCCCACCAGAAAAGACACAACCTGCTTTGTTCTGCGGGCTATATAGGGATTAAATGGCTGTAGACTGGGTTTGTGCATGCTCACACACACACATGCATAAATGGGGGAAGAGTGTGATCTGAAATCTTCACCAGCTCTTGCAGATCACCTGTCTTGACGCTGAGCATGGCATGGGAGAATGCACGATCATTGTCATGTGTGTGGCGGGAGCTGAGTTCCATGAACTTTCTGTGAGTTCCTACGGGCAAAAGGGGGGCTCTTCTGCAGTTCAAGTAGATTGAAACTCCAAATATATTTCAGAGGCTAAAGCTTCAGCCAATCATTGTGCTTTGGTTGAGGGTGTTTATCATTCCTATCTGAATGTCTGGCATCTTTGTCACCTGCTAGCTAACTTGCCTACACTTTCTCTGCTGATTTCTCCACCGTTGAAGTAAGAGCCTTTTCTTCAAGAATCAGCCCCTGGGCCTGACCCCATTTTCCTGTTAGTCAGGCTGCACTAAAGACTCACTTGTACTTTGAGGCTGTTTGAAATGAAGGTTCCTAAAAGGGTCAGTATAATTTGTTATCATGGAGAGCTGTTATGTGGAACAACAATCCCTGGAAGCACAGCTTGTCTAAGTGACCCACTCAGCAAACTTTTAAAGTGGATTAGTTAAATCCCATTAAATCCCCAGTGGATTCTCTTATTCAGAATTAAGGTGGCCTCAGTTCAGTTTACTTTAATTCATTTTGAAAGTGATTTAAACTAAACAAAATTAAGACCACTTTAATTGTGAATAAGAGTACACAAAGAGATATAATACATTTTAACTAATCCACTTTAAATTCACACCTTCAGTTAATTGGGATTCATTTTCCTGAAGGTTCCCATGTAGATAAGCCCTTACTGGAGCTTTTTGAGTGTGGAAGTGATAAATGCAGCTAACCACCTGTGCAAATACCTGAATGAGCTGTTCAGGAAATGATTTCTTTCCCACCAAAGATTTCAGGTTTAAAACAGGATAATGTTGGTTTTCATTTGTCAAATACATAAGAAATTCAAGTTTTGACAAAAATGAAAATTTTTTGCATAAATTGTCATTGAAAGAGTCATTTTCTGTTGGAATAACATTAATAGAAAGTTTTCAACTCAATCTACTGACTAAGTTTATTCTAAGTCCCACTTAGAATAAACATAACACATAAGGAATGCCTTACTGAAGCCAGAGCTTTAGAGCCCAAAACTGCCACCCTTACTCCCACTGTTATCGAGAGCGAGACTTGAACTAGAGCAGTGGTCTCAGAACTTCTCTGTCTAAAGGGTAGCTCTGGTCAGGAAGCCACAATCAACACTGTAAACTACAGTCAGGTGGTGCAAAGGGAGCAAAAGGGTGGTGCTGGGTGTAGAGCAGGGGACCTGGGAGGACAGGGAGACAGAAGACTGCAGTGTGCTGTGCTTCTCTCCCCAGGAGGACCAGAGCCAGCGGAAGCAGGCTAGAGCAATCTCCAGGCTGCTGTAACCTGCATCAAAAAGGATGGGCTGGGCAAAGAACAAGGGAGCCCTGCCTGGTTTTCGGTTTTCAGCTTCTCTGCTTCTTCCAATCTCCTGTGCTGCCAGGGGTGGCTGTATGGGAGGGAGGAGCTGTTCTTTGCTAAGTGCCTCATCGGTCAAGATCTCCCATGGCTCCCGCAGCCTGGCAGCCACGCAGGCTCCAGAAGTACTCTCCCTCCCGCCCCTGCAATGCAGCAGGTGACCAGTAGGCTAGCTACTGAGCAGCCGCAGCAGGAAAGGAACAGCAGCCGTTCTGCGCCGGACTCCTGGCTCCCTCCAGAGCTAGAGCCACAGGGGTAGCAGTGGGAGGCAGCTGAGAAGGCAGCACTCACGGCCGCTTAGCGATGAGGCTGATTAAACACTTTGGTTTAAGCATCACACGGCAACCTGGGGAGGACATTTTCAATCCATAACCAAACACGCATTTTCTTCTTGTCATGGCTACCCTGAAGGAACATGATCGAGGGTCCACAGGTTAGATACTGTGGATTTACACACAGACCTAACGTGGCAACTCTAGCCGTGCCACTGTGTGTGCAGCAAAGGTTACCCACTATAATCCATAGAGCCCCGAACTTCTAGTGCACAGGGGGCAGTTTTGCATCTGCCCCCTCTGCAAAGCTGCCAGAGCACCAGCACATCCACCCAGCAGAGAATTCATTGTCTCATACAGTGATCAAAGATGGAGCTGTGGGCTCTGATTCAGGACCCCTAGTCCTGGCTCCACCATTGAGCCAGGGTCTAGACTGGCAGTAGGACAGCCCCAGGAGCAGGGGAGAGGGAAATAAATGTGACTTACAGACACCTTTGCACTTCTCCACCTGCAGCTCAATGTATGAGACAGGAGGGTTTCTATTTTTCTTGGAATTTTTACATACCTGAGTCACGAGAACTAGCCTCAGCACTTGGTAAAACCACTGGCTTATTCCCATTTCAGCTGAGCTGTGGACACCCCGGAGAGCACAGGCTGGTGGAGAGCTTAACACGTGGGTGTCATCTGAGCATTAACGGAATCTAAGGGGTGTGCCATGTTAAAGGACGTTAGAGGAGTTCTCATCTCTACTAAGTGGAAACTCTCTCTTTAAGGTGATAATGGGCAGTGAGTAAATCGCTTCCATCCGGGTGTGAAGAAGCAGCATAATAAACTTTTTACTGCTTACACCTAGCTCACCTCACTAGACCTGCCTGTTATCATTACAGTCTGTTCACCTGCAGCTGAACAGATAGGTACATGTATACAGACACATGCTATATTTAGGGTTACCAGATGTCCCAATTTTATAGGGACAGTCCCAATATTTGGGGCTTTTTCTTATAAGGCTCCTATTACCCCCCACCCTCTGCCCCAGTTTTTCACACTTGCTATCTGGTCACCCTAGCTGTATTACATGTATGGTGATATGTGTGTATGTACTCTCTCAAACATATACATATACTTACGTGTATGCATGTACATCTGTACAGACATTTTGCCTACATGCACACTCACAGAGGGGCAACTGGAAAATTTCCTTTTATCTTTTTAGTGCTACGTAAGATATTGCCAGTTCTGACAGCTAGAACTGGAATACCTGTTCAGATCTGGTACTGGTTTTATTTACTGGTACAAATGTAGAAGAATAAAGGAAAACTTTTTAATTACATCCACAATGTGTATTTTATATGCTACACATGGCTAAGCATATAGAATCATAGAATATCAGGGTTGGAAGGGACCCCTGAAGGTCATCTAGTCCAACCCCCTGCTCGAAGCAGGACCAATTCCCAGTTAAATCATCCCAGCCAGGGCTTTGTCAAGCCTGACCTTAAAAACCTCTAAGGAAGGAGATTCTACCACCTCCCTAGGTAACGCATTCCAGTGTTTCACCACCCTCTTAGTGAAAAAGTTTTTCCGAATATCCAATCTAAACCTCCCCCACTGCAACTTGAGACCATTACTCCTCGTTCTGTCATCTGCTACCATTGAGAACAGTCTAGAGCCACCCTCTTTGGAACCCCCTTTCAGGTAGTTGAAAGCAGCTATCAAATCCCCCCTCATTCTTCTCTTCTGCAGGCTAAACAATCCCAGCTCCCTCAGCCTCTCCTCATAAGTCATGTGTTCTAGACCCCTAATCATTTTTGTTGCCCTTCGCTGGACTCTCTCCAATTTATCCACATCCTTCTTGTAGTGTGGGGCCCAAAACTGGACACAGTACTCCAGATGAGGCCTCACCAATGTCGAATAGAGGGGAACGATCACGTCCCTCGATCTGCTCGCTATGCCCCTACTTATACATCCCAAAATGCCATTGGCCTTCTTGGCAACAAGGGCACACTGCTGACTCATATCCAGCTTCTCGTCCACTGTCACCCCTAGGTCCTTTTCCGCAGAACTGCTGCCTAGCCATTCGGTCCCTAGTCTGTAGCTGTGCATTGGGTTCTTCCGTCCTAAGTGCAGGACCCTGCACTTATCCTTATTGAACCTCATCAGATTTCTTTTGGCCCAATCCTCCAATTTGTCTAGGTCCTTCTGTATCCTATCCCTGCCCTCCAGTGTATCTACCACTCCTCCCAGTTTAGTATCATCCGCAAATTTGCTGAGAGTGCAATCCACACCATCCTCCAGATCATTTATGAAGATATTGAACAAAACCGGCCCCAGGACCGACCCTTGGGGCACTCCACTTGATACCGGCTGCCAACTAGACACGGAGCCATTGATCACTACCCGTTGAGCCCGACAATCTAGCCAGCTTTCTACCCACCTTATAGTGCATTCATCCAGCCCATACTTCCTTAACTTGCTGACAAGAATACTGTGGGAGACCGTGTCAAAAGCTTTGCTAAAGTCAAGAAACAATACATCCACTGCTTTCCCTTCATCCACAGAACCAGTAATCTCATCATAAAAGGCGATTAGATTAGTCAGGCATGACCTTCCCTTGGTGAATCCATGCTGGCTGTTCCTGATCACTTTCCTCTCATGCAAGTGCTTCAGGATTGATTCTTTGAGGACCTGCTCCATGATTTTTCCAGGGACTGAGGTGAGGCTGACTGGCCTGTAGTTCCCAGGATCCTCCTTCTTCCCTTTTTTAAAGATTGGCACTACATTAGCCTTTTTCCAGTCGTCCGGGACTTCCCCGGTTCGCCACGAGTTTTCAAAGATAATGGCCAATGGCTCTGCAATCACAGCCGCCAATTCCTTCAGCACTCTCGGATGCAACTCGTCCGGCCCCATGGACTTGTGCACGTCCAGCTTTTCTAAATAGTCCCTAACCACCTCTATCTCCATAGAGGGCTGGCCATCTCTTCCCCATTTTGTGATGCCCAGCGCAGCAGTCTGGGAGCTGACCTTGTTAGTGAAAACAGAGGCAAAAAAATGTCCATATGTCCATAGCCGTAGACAAACATATGTAATTGTGTACACATTATATCCATACGTCACACAAGCATATATGTAATGTATACACCCAAACATTTAAATGTTTTGACTTTAACTTGGGGGAATGGCAATGTATATATAAGTGGCTTACATTTATATTTTACATGTGTAAACTGCATGTAAGATGAGCAGTCTGTGTCCAGAATAGAGGCTGTTCAGCATCTCTCAGAAAGGCAGACAGGACTGGGAACCACACAAGTGGTAACTTGAGTGGAGTCCCGGATCAGCAAGAGCACGAGTTTAGAAAGATGATAACCAAGAACATGGTCTGAGAACATTTGAAAGTACTTGTAAGTCAGCTGAATAATTGCATGGACCAGAATGGAGATTCAGACAGAAGGAGCACAAAAAAAAAAGGGGGGGGGGGTAGAAGAGGTATGGGATACTGTAGAGTTGACAGCAATATGGACAAATAGCTCAGCGGGAGCATAGCAGGGTTCAGACTCAAAGGTTCAAACATGTCTAGCTTGCAGATGGCAATCCTAAACAAGACAAACCAGCTGGTGTTGAATTTAGTCATCCCAATAGTAATTTGGTTCAAAGTGTCGATTTAACTCATTCAGTACAAAAAAATCTAAAGACCAGAAGCAAGAAAATCTATGTCTGGCTTTTACAGTGTGACATCCTGGAAAAGACCATGGAAACCAATTTTCCAGAGCTTTCACAAATGTATTGCACATATGTTACATGAAGCTGGACTTCTAAGCTCCCTTTCAGCAGTCCCTCCTTATTCAGCAAAGCACATGCTTTGAGGCATATTATTTATTAATCACGTGTTTAAGTGCTTAACTGGATAGGGATGAGTCAAGCATGTGCTTAAGTTCTTTGCTGGCCCATGAGTTTTCTTTTACCCAAATGACTGAACTCTTCATGTGGAATTTACCTTATCATAGTATCCTACAATATCAGGGTTGGAAGGGACCTCAGGAGGTCATCTACTCCAACCCCCTGCTCAAAGCAGGACCAATCCCCAATTTTTGCCCCAGATCCCTAAATGGCCCCCTCAAGGATTGAACTCACAACCCTGGGTTTAGCAGGCCAATGCTCAAACCAGGCCAATGCTCTCTCCCTGCTTAGTCTATACGTATCCATTTATTTCTTGATTTTAAGAGAAAATATCTCCTCAGCATTTTACTTCTCATGTCGTCTGACATTCCAGAGAGGTGGTGCAAACTGAAATACGAAGAAATCTAGAAGTCATCAGTTGAGCTTATTCTCAGAAAATAAACCCACAAAAGGAGCCTTTTAAAGCCTGGCATTCACGGAGGGCCCCTAGACAGCAATCAGAGTATAGTGTAAGGATGTTACAGCCAGACTTTGGTGCTCATATGTAATTCATTAAAGTTGATGAAAATTAAGTGTACCTTTCTAGGGCAAAGTAAATCCCTTAGTATTGTCATGAGAATCGGATTGGTTTGTCACAGAAATGTAGGGCTGGCAGTGAACTCAATAGGTCATCTAATCTAGCCCGCTGCACTGAGGATGTATTAAGTATCCCTACGCCATCTTGACAGCTGTTGTCTAGCCTGTTCTTAAAAACCTTCAGTGACAGTGATTCCATAACATCCTTCAGTAACCTACTCCAGTACTTCACAACCCTTATAGTTATTAGTTTTTCCTAATGCCTAACCTAAATGTCGCTTCCAACTAACTAAACCACTTATTTTTTGTCCTACCCTCAGTACCCAAGAATAACTGTTTATAGCATCTTTGTTTTTTGTCGCAAATCCTAGCCTATCATTTACATGCTGTCTTTCTATTACAAAAAAAAAAAAACCCCTTTGAAGTTAATGGGAGTGGCACCTGCAGAATAAAAAGAGACTATGGCTGAGTGTTATCATGAGAAACTGAAGTTAGAAGCTTATGTTTCAAAATATATCGGGCAATATGGTTAGTCTTCCTGCTCTCCCACCATCTGCCTATTCTAGCCCTCCCTGTTCACAGCTCCAGGAAAAAAAATCGGTCGGATGGCCAGCCAATCACAATATGAAACTTAAGAAAAGATTGGAATCATTGCTTACGACTCCTTGGGGAAAGTATGTTTCCTATTTATCTAGCACGTGGACAGTAATTGATAGCTATTGTTAATGATCAGGAAATAATTCTATTGAGGCACAATGGTGACATCATAAGCCATAAGAACAAAGATCAAATGTTTTATAAGTGACTAGGACCCCAAGATGGATTTTACTCCTTTGTTATACAATGCAATCTATTTGTTCCCTTGTTATATATATAGATCCACACAGTCAACAGATCAGTTCACATGAATGAATTTTAATACAATATGTAAATAAGGGTAGTGAGGACATGAATTTAATTGCATGCATAACTTTTGGTAGAATCACAGCCAAAATTAGAAAAGGCTGAATTATCAAAATAAATTGGGTGACCGTGTAGTATAATGCCAGGACACTGGCCTGAGACTCATGATCTCTGGACATAATTACTGGCTCAGTCATTGACCTGCTGCGTGACTTTTTGCAAGTTCTTTCACCCCTGTATCCCCTTCCATCTTTAGTATATCTTATCTATTTAGACTGTAAGCTCTTGGGGGGCAGGGACTGCCTCCTATTATATATATATGTGCACAGTGCCTAGTAAAACAGGGCCCTGATCTCAGTCTATGTATTTGTGTTTTACACATAATGAGTAATATAATCTTAGTCACATCCAGAGACAATGTTTTATCTTGGGTCATTTGAACTCTGTTGCTAAGATATGTAACAGATATACACATATGGAATATATGTAACAGGATCTTTGGTCTGCATTATGCAGGATGTTAGACTCGATCATAACGGTCCTTTCTGGCCTTAGGGCTTGTCTTCACTACCGGGGTAAGTCGACCTGAGTTACGCTACTCCAGCTACAGGAATAACGTAGCTGGAGTTGACGTAGCTTAGGTCGACTTACCCCGGTGTCTTCACTGCATTGCGTCAATGGGAGACGCTCTCCAGTCGACTTCCCTTACTCTTCTCGGAGAGGTGGAGTAACAGGCTTGACCGGAGAGCGCTCTGCCGTCGATTTAGCGGGTCTTCACTAGACCTAAATCGACCCCTGCTGCATCGATTGTAGCAGCATCAATCTCCCTGTAGTGAAGACCAGCCCTTAAGATCTATGAATCCAAATTCTAAATACTCTGTAAAAAGTCCTCATTGGTTTTCTAGTCTCAGGTCGTTTGACTATAACTGTCTGTAAAGTATTCTTTAACCAGGCAGTCACTACCACCATTTGCATAGTGTATTAAAACTGCTTTGCTCGCACAATATGAATTTTAAAGAGAGCCACATAGGACAAACAGTACAATATTTGAAGATTTGGAGGTAATTCACGGGAATCGGGCAGCTACCCATGAGCCAGATTGTCTTATCCTTACACTGAGTAGTAACTTTCTCCACAGCTCATCCTGTTGATGGGATGACTCGGCGTGTAAGGTATTTTCATTGTGCCCAAGGGTAACACAATACAGCCCTGTGGATCCTACTGTAGTGATGCTGAATTGGACGTTATTGATAGAAAAACAGCAGGCCAGATTCTAAACGGGCGTACCTTGTACTAGTGCCATTGGAGCTATGCAGATTTACACCCCTTGGGATCTGGTCCATTGACTCCACCGGAGCTGTGGCAATTAACACCAGCAAGACGCCGGGTAGGAGGTTCTGAAGTTCCAACAGATGAGTAACATAGCCACTGAATCATCAGAAAAAAGAACAGGAATACTTGTGGCACCTTAGAGACTAACAAATTTATTAGAGCATACGCTTTCGTGGGCTACGAAAGCTTCTGCTCTAATAAATTGGTTAGTCTCTAAGGAGCCACAAGTCCTCCTGTTCTTTTTGAGGATACAGACTAACACGGCTGCTCCTCTGAAATGAATCACTAGAGTTACTCAGAGGGTCTGTGGTTATCAAAAAGGCCACACCTGCTGGTGTGTAACAAATACATTGGTTTAGGGCTAACAAGTCAAATTTCTGATATAAGAAAGCAGGGTGTGGTCAAGAAGGGCCACATTCTTAAAACATTGCCTCATGTAAAGAGGAGCTGGGCCAAACTACAACTTCTCTCTGTGCTATTACTCACAGATTTGACGAAGGGGGAAGGTTCCTGTCTCTGCCAGAAAACAGAGGTATGGAGACATGTAGCCCTCTGAGCAAAAAGTCAGGGGTCCAATTCTCGTTTACATGAAGTCCCCTTTAGTCTGCTCTTGCAGTTTAAAGGGACCTTAGTGCAATGAGAATTAGACCTCAGGTCTTTTAGGGACTTCACCCTGGTAAGATTTCAGCATTTCCTGGGGAGAACAGCTTTTCATAACTGTTTTCTTCCTGTAAAAATTGCTTCCCCCATCCCTCCCCTGTTTTCTGCAATGGATCAGAATGGCTCTTCAAAATCATACAAAGCTACATCCTCCCATTTTATGTATAAAAAAGGTGCAGCCCCATCTACTGTGAACCGATGCCATTGGAAATTAAAAGACTTGATTCTCATTTGCATTAAGGCCCCTTCACACCACTCTCTGGCAGTGCAAAAGGGTCTAAGAATAGGGATAAATACCCACTTCAGGGCCCCTTAAAGGGGCTTTAGTGTATATGAGAATGAGGCTCATAAAGAGGTTGTAGACACGAATTCAGCATCGATGAAACAACAAATACATAGCACCATCCATGGCGCCCCAGAGAGAATGTGACATATCCCTAGATGGCCCCACGTTTATAAGCTGCAGTAGTCAGTGAGTCATACTTTCCTAATTGGTTGAGAGAGGAGATTGCCACACAGACCCAGCACACTTTGAAGCTTCTGAACTTGCGGGTCATCACATAGATAACTTGGAGAGGGAAGGAAATAGCAAGTGCTGTCGGAAAAGCTGAGAGCGCCCCTCTGGGAATCGTTCAGAGGGTCATTGAGAGGATACAGGGACAACGTAAGTCACCTTCTTTTTAAGTCTTTTTGCATTACAGCAGTAGATGTGGTGGGTGGATGCTAATTAAAACAAAGCCACGTCTTTATTGAGGAGAACAACGTCGCAAACTGTGTACATTGTACCAGGAGGGAAGGAGAACACAGGTGCAAGAGACCCAGCATTTTCATTTGTACCTGCTGGTAGCTCACAGGGGAACATGGTGATGTGAACTAGGCACTAAAGAACATCTTGGTCCTCCACAGCCAGGTCCTTGTGAAAAGTGATTGGAATGTAGCTACCAGGCTGATAGGGAATCATTTTCTACCCACCCACTTTGCCAAGGTGTATATGATTACCCAACAGTTAGGGCAGAAGAAAATGAGGGCCAAATCCACCCTTTATTGGGGGGAGGGATAGCTCAGTGCTTTGAGTCTTGGCCTGCTAAATCCAGGGTTGTGAGTTCAATCCTTGAGGGGGCCATTCAGGGATCAGGGGCAAAAATCGGGGATTGGTCCTGCTTTGAGCAGGGGGTTGGACTAGATGACCTCCTGTGGTCCCTTCCAACCCTGATAGTCTATGATTCTATGATTTATGAGGGCTGATTGTGGTAACCTCAGCGTGGAAGCATGAAATGCAGAGTGAATACAAAATCAAATAGACAACTGCAATAAAAACAAAAGAACGGCCTTACTGGGTCAGACCAAAGGTCCATCTAGCCCAGTATCCTGTCTTCCGACAGTGGCCAGTGCCAGGTGCCCCAGAGGGAATGAACAGAACAGGTAATCATCAAGTGATCCATCCCCTGTCACCCATTCCAAGCTTCTGACAAACAGAGGCTAGGGACACCATCCCTGCCTATCCTGGCTAATAGCCATTGATGGACCTAGCCTCCATTAACTTATCTAGTTCTTTTTTGAACCTTGTTATAGTCTTGGCCTTCAGAACATCCTCTGGCAAAGAGTTCCACAGGTTGACTGAACGTTGTGTGAAAAATACGTCCTTTTATTTGTTTTAAACCTGCTGCCTATTCATTTTATTTGGTAACCCCACTTGTGGTGTTATGAGAAGGAGGAAATAACACTTCCTTATTTACTGTCTCCACACCAATCAAGCTTTGCAACTTCAAACTTGACACGTACTATATAAGCAACACACGCTCTGCTGAGTTTGAAAAAAAGAAAAAGATTTTAAAACAAAGTTACAAATTTGAAAACATAGAGCTCATTACACATGGAAATTCTTTTAGACTTTCAGTTGTGCTGTGCATATAAGGACAATGCTGTCCCTTTCTAATTCACTGTGCACACACCAATAGCCCCTCTGGTTAGTGGAGTACTAGGGCAGAGACTTTTAGAGCTGCAGAGATCCAGGATTGCCAGCCCCAATTTTTTTTAAATCTTGGTTGTCTTAAAAATCATGAAATTTAAAAACTAAGCAAAAAAATGTTGGGTCCTTTTCATTTGCTTTCTGGTTTTTGTGCTTGTAGGATCCGGAGGGGGAGAGGCGGGTCACACTTCCATGCTATTCTCTTCAACCATGAGAAACTTACTTTCTTAAAAATTCAAGGGTGTGATTCACTTGACTCCAGCAGCTGAGGCTTTAAGAAAAACACCAACTACTATGAAACTCACAAGAGTTGATGAGCAAACAGAGAGTCTTCACAATGTATGTTGCTTCTCATCCTGTTGCCAACAAGAACGTTAGAACACAACAGAGAAAGCTATCCCTCCCCCTCATGAGTTTCAGAGACAGCTAGCCCTTTTTAAAGCAGGTGTGGGGAGACAGAGATGGAAGATACACTAACACTGAAGGAAAAGGGCAATGAGAGATCTTAAAAGGGAAGAAATCTGTTAGGCCAAATGGCCTTTTCATGTGTGTCCAGATCAAAATTTGGGCTGTTAGTCAGAATGGATGCCTTAATATTATCCTTTGTGATACAAGTTGATGGGCAAGATGTGGAAGGCATTAAATTTGGCCTGAAACATACAAGATGAACAGTAATGTTTCCAATAATTAAGCATTCCCCGCCTTGACTTCAACACAAACATTGCAGGACTGTATTAGTACATAAGAACCTGAAAGTGAAGTGTGCTAGAAATGGACTACAAACAAGAGTGAAAGCTAGCTAGTTTAATTCTCATGGCCCCTGCAGAGAGAAGGGCCAAAAGAACAAGGAACAAATTAGATTGTAAAGATTCTTTTCTTTTCTATCATCTGAGTTATTACTAGTAACACTGATAAGGAAATAAAATAGGGTTATATATTTAGGTTTTTATAGGGTTTAGGTATTAAGTATTTATTTAGGTATTAGGTATTTATTTTATTTATTTTAGGTATTAGGTATTTAGGGTTTTATAGGGTTTAGGTATTAGGTTTTTATAGGATTTAGGTATTTATAGGTTTAGGTATTTATAGGGTTAAAATAGAGTTATGTATTTTTAAGAACAATTTGATATAAAATTCCCAGTTGTGCAAAAAGGAGGAGCTCCATTTAAGTAATGGTCTCAAGTTGCAGTGGGGGAGGTTTAGGTTGGATATTAGGAAAAACTTTTTCACTAGGAGGAATGGGTTACCTAGGGAGGTGGTGGAATCTCCTTCCTTAGAAGTTTTTAAGGTCAGACTTGACAAAGCCCTGGCTGGGATGATTTAGTTGGGGATTGGTCCTGCTTTGAGCAGGGTGTTGGACGAGATGACCTCCTGAGGTCCCTTCCAACCCTGATATTCTGATTCTATGAAGTCACTGGAACTATGCTAATTTACCTCAGCTGACAATCTGGACCTTTATGTTAAGCAAAACCATGTATAACTTACTCATTAGAGAGAGACAATTGCTGTCTTTCATTTATCCTTCCTCTCCACTTGCCTATATTAATTGTAGCAGTTGAACTGTATGATGGAAAAGCCACCTTTGTATGAGTAATCAGATGGGCTCATGAATAACATTATCTGTAGCATCTGACTTAAATAAGTTCTTTCACACTGTTACTCGTTATTAAATTAGGCCCAAATCCTGCCTCAAGCTCCATTAGCATGAACTATTGCACCTAATGGGAGGCAGTATGGCCTAGTGCGGGTTGGGCAAACTTTTTGGCCCGAGGGCCACATTGGGGTTGCGAAACTTTAAGGAGGGCCGGGTAGAGAAGGCTGTGCCTCCTCAAACAGCGTGGACCCTGCCACCTATCCACCCCCTCTCACTTCCCTCCGCCTGACTGCCCCCTCAGAACCCCTGAACCATCCAACACCCCCCCCGCTCCTTGTCCCCTGACCGCCCCCTCCCGGGACCCCTGCCCCTAACCGCCCCCCTGGGACGCCACCCCTTATTCAACCCCCTGCTCCCAGTCCCCTGACTGCCCCGACCCCTATCCACACCCTCGCCCCAACTGCTCCCTTGACCGTCCCCCTTGAACCTCCACCCCATCCAACCGCCCCCTGCTCCCTGTCCACTGACTGCCCCCCAGATCCCCTTGCCCCTTATCCAAGCCCTCCCCGCCCCCTTACCACGCCGCGCAGAGCGGCAGGAGCTCAAGGCCACACCGCTGCACTGCCCGGCCGAAGCGGCAGGCCAGAGCGCCCGCAGCACAATGCGCTGAGGCTGTGGGGGAGGGGGGACAGCAGGGGAGGAGCCGGGAGCTAGCCTTCAGGGACAGGAGCTCAGGGGCCGGGCAGGACAGTCCCGCGGGCCAGATGTGGCCCACGGGCCGTAGTTTGCCCACCTCTGGCCTAGTGGATAGCACACAGCACTAGGAGTCAGAAGTTGTGAGTTCTATTCTTGACTGTGCCATTGGCCTGCTGGGTGACCTTATCCATAAATATTAAGGCAGGAAAGGATCACTGTGATCATCTAGTCTGATCTACTGTAAAGTACAGGCCAGAGACCTTTCCCAAAATAGTTCCTAGAGTAGATGTTTGAGAAAAACATCCAATCTTGATGGAAAAATTTTCAATGAAGAATCCACGACGACCCTTGATAAGCTGTTCCAGTGGCTAATTACTTTCACCATTAAAAATGTATACCTTATTTCCAGTCTGAATTTGGCTAGCTTCAACCTCCAGCCATGGTTCTGGGTTAGCCCTTTCTCTGCTTGACGGAAGAGCCCATTATTAAATATTTGTTTACCATGTAGGTACTTATAGACAAAACAAGTCACCCCTTAACCTTCTCTTTGTTAAGCCAAATAGATTGAGCTCCTTGACTCTATCACTGTAAGGCACGTTTTCTAATCCTTTAATCACTCTGATGCACCTCTCCAATTTCTTAACATCTGTCTTGAATTGTGGGCACCAGAACTGGACACAATACTCCAACCGTGGTCGCACCAATGCCAAATACAGAGGTAAATTAACCTCTCTTCTCTTATTCAAGATTCCCTTGTTTCTGCATCCCGGGATCTCACTAGTTCTTTTGGCCACAGCATCACACAGGAAGCTCATGTTTGGCTGATTAATCACCTTCCCCACAAAATCTCTCTCAGTGTCACTGCTTCCCAGGATAGAATCCCCCATCCTCTAAGTACAGCCTACATTCTTTGTTCCCACATATATACATTTACATTTAGCCATATTACCAATTATTAATATTGTTTGCTTGTGCCCAGCTTACCAAATGATCTAGATCGCTGTGAATCAGTGACCCGTCCTCTTCATTATTTACCACTCCCCAATTTTTGTATCGTCTACAATCTTTATCACTGATGATTTTATGTTTTCTTCCTGGTTATTGATAAAGATCTTAAATAGAGTAGGATCAAGAACAGATACCTACGGGACCTTTTTGGAAACAAACCTGCTTGATGATGATTCTCCGTTTACAGTTACATTTTGAGACCGATCAGTTAGACAGTTTTCAGTCCATTTAAGGTGTGCCATGCTCATTTGATATCATTCTCATTTAGTAATCAAAGTGTTGTGTGGTATCAAGGCAAACACTCAGAGTAGTCTACATCTATTTCATCAACACTATTACCTTTATCAACCAAACATGTAATCTAATCAAAAAATATCACGATAGAGCCTGTCAAACTATTTTCCATAAATCCATGTTTATTTGCATTAATTATATTACCCACCTTTAGTTTTTTATTAATCAAGTCCCATCTGAGCCACTCCATCATCTTGCTTGGGACTGATGTCAGACTCACAGGTCTATAATTAGTCAGGTCACCCGTTCACCCTTTTAAAAAACTGGTATAATATTAACTTTTCTTCCAGTCTTTGCTCTAAGACTTATTGAAAGTCAACATTAATGGTTGAGCAATCTACATAGCCAGCTCTTTTTACACTCTCAGATGCAAGTTATCTGGACCTGCTAATTTAGACAAGTCCTTTCGCTTTTATGTGCCTCAATTTCCCCATCTGGACAATGGGGATAGGATATTGAGCTGCTTTGTAAAGTGCTTTAAGATCTATTAATGAAAAGCCCTGTATAAGAGCTGGAGAGTTTTATTATTTCTGCTACTACTGGCTTCAGTGGGATTCTTCATGGGATTTTTGGAAGCTGCTGACTCACAAATAAATAAATGTGAGAAATCGTGATCTCAAGGCTGATTTGCAGCTCAAGTGGGTTTTCACGGATTAGTCTTGATATAATCACATCTTTCTGAGAGCTAAATAATATGTGCTGGGCACCTTCCAAAAGCCAAGTGGTAGAAATGGCCTTTGCCTCCAATAGCATAAGGCGAAACCTGACCTGACAACAATTTAAGGTCAAAACCATGCAGCAGTGGCTGGGGGTTTGAGGGAAGAGGATGACAACGATATGATTTGTTGGTTATGCACTACCCTAATTAACCCAAATAAATACATATGCCACTGGGGCCAGACTGCAGCAGCAAGGCTATCTAATACAGCAGCAAGACTCAGTTCACAGGGGTTTAAAAAATACCAAGATGTTAATAAATAATAATAATTTTTAAAAGAAACACTTTACCTATCACAACGCCGACAGGCCCAGTTTCCACCAGCTGAAACTTCTTCCTGCAACTCCCTTTCCAGGCTAGAAGGCAGGGAATTTCACGGTGATTGACAGCCCATCTGGCCAATCAGCACTCTTTCCCTCTACAACAGCATCACTCCATCACATGGATGTAAAAGGAATTGTGATCTGTCTCTTATTTTCTCAGATATTCAGTTTTGGCATGAAGGCCCCACTTTCTGTGTGGGATGAGATGCAGTTTAGTTCTTATTAGAAATGGCTTAAATACTGGACCTACTTGGGTACCACTAAAATATCTGAATAATCTACTAGCCTAATCTGCCTGGGACCTAAAAGAAATGAAGAGGGAGTTATGTGTTTGGTGTCTCAAATAAGTTAGCCCAAAAAATGCCTAAGCACAGGTGGCATTCCCTTTTCTTCAACAGCAGGCCCCACCCTTACCATCGCACAGACTGAAGGAGATAAAAACTGCCATGATGCGTGGAGAGGAGATGAATAGAAAAGAACAAAATGATTATGATGCTGTGTCTCACTCTGATGGGTCCTCCCCCCATTCTTAAATCAATCAGATGGATTGTGGTGTAGTCTGAAGATTGATCAGCAGCATATATAGAGCTGTGCACATCTGGCATATAGGTGTTTTGGCTGCTATTTGGTCGGCAATAATATCATCTGTAAGATGGTACCCATAGTTCATAGGAAAATGTACCTATGGAAAAGTGATGGGAAGGCATGAAACGCCACAAATTCCCCGCCTACTGTCACTGCTTTTTAACGGGTGTCCCCTTCTGTAAACCAGGAGCTAGATTTAAGTTTAGTTTCTCCCACCGACATAGCTTCTGCCACTCACAGAGGTGGGTTTCTTATGCCAATGGGGGAGCTCTCTCCCATCGGGGCCTAGAGCATCTTCACCAGATGTGCTGCGTGTATAGACATGCCTTCGGCGTTAAATGTAGCTATGCTAGTCATCACCTCTTGTATTGGTGACATCCACTGAGGCATATGACATGGTGAGTTTTTAGGTTAATCTGTAAACTAAATTAAGGTGATTAATTACTTGTATTTTGGTAATACCAAGACTGGTGCCCCATTGTGCTAAGCACTGGACATACACAGGGTGAGAACCAGTCCCTGCCCAGAAGAGCTTACAATCTAAACAGAGAGCAGGATGGGGAAGAAGAGCTGAGAAATGATTTGCCCAAGATCAGTGTAGAACCCAAGTCTCCTGACTCCTGCCCAACCCACCAGCCAACACTGTCTGCAGTTTCAACCCCCTGTCTGCAAAGCCACAGATACAGGCTGAAAAAATGCTGAAGAGTGGGAAACGCAGACAGGAACGGTAATTTTTGGTCAAGATGTTCAAACAATATGAGATCTTCCTGAAAAATAGTCCTTTTCTCAGAGAAACAATCTACCGCAGCAGGATATTTCCCTGCAAAGTCTTCGCCCTTACTGGGCAAATAAGAGATGGCTCAAACTTACCATATACTCTGTGTGACTCAGAAATGGTATAGACACACAAACCATTTGTATTGCAGTCACTGGCACCAGAGTACCTGTTAATTTCACAAAGCTGGGCTGCGTTCTTCCCTAGAGATGGCCCCAGACCAAAACCACATTCCAAATCTCAGCCTACCTCAATAAATGGCCAAATGTGAATAGCCAGACATTTGGAAAAGCCTGGATCTGGAGTTGGATCTGGATTGTAAATTCCCAGCTTTGAGAGTTTCCTATTGTAAGGGTTTGGTTCTGCCCCTTATAAGACACAAAGTTCTGGTCCAATGTGTCTATTCTGGCCCATGGCTAATCCCCTGGTTCTGTATATTAAGATTTCACCATTGTAGTGTAGTTTCTAAAAGCTCTGCTCTAGGAAATATTTGGCGCAAGCTCTCTGGCCTGTGTTATACAGGAGGGCAGACTAGATTATCACAGTGGTTCCTTCTGGCCTTCAAATCTGTGAAAGTGTGCAGAGTTCGTGGGGCATGACAGGTGGCCTTCAGCTCTTTATTAGAGCCCCTATCAGCAATCTTTGTGCCAAAGTGTGTTTTTCACCTCCTCTCTCACCAACAGAAGTTGGTCCAATAAAAGATGTTAGCTCACCCACATTGTCTCTCGAGTAATTTTATATCATCTGCAAATTTTGCCACCTCGGTGTTTACCCACTTTTTTAGATCTTTTATGAATAAGTTGGACAATACTAGTCCCAGTACAGATCCTTGGAGGATCCTACTATTTACCTCTCTCCGTTGTGAAAAAGGACCTTTTATTACTACCCTCTGTTTCCTGTCTTTTAACCAGTTACTGAGCCATGACAGAAACATCCCTCTCATCCCATGACAGCTTACTTTGCTTAAGAGCATTTGGTGTGGAACTTTGTCAAAGGCTTTCTGAAAGTCCAAGTATACTATATCCACTGGATCTCAGTGATTGTGAAGTTTGGGACCAACACAGCTACAACAATGGAAAATTACTCAAGATAGTGAAGTCCAAAGATGAGTGTGAAGAGTTACAAAGGGATCTCACTAAACTGGGTGACTGGGCAACAAAATGACAAATGAAATTCGGAGTTGATAGGTGGAAGATAATGCACACTGGAAAACACAATCCCAACTGTACATACAAAATGATGGGGTCTAAATTAGCTGTTACTACTCAAGAAAGAGACTGATATCATCATGGATAGTTCTCTGAAAACATCCACACAGTGTGCAGTGCCAGTCAAAAAAGCAAACAGAATGTTAAGCACCATTAGGAAAGGGATAGATGTCAGAAAATGTCATGATGTCACTGCATAAATCTGTGGTTCACCCACACCTTGAATACTGTGTGTAGTTCTAGTTGCCCCATCTCAAAAAAGATATATTAGAACTGAAAAAAATTCAGAGGAGGGCAGCAAAAATGATTAGGGGTATGGAACAGCTTCCATATGAGGAGAGATTAAAAAGACTGGGGCTCTTCATCTTAGAAAACAGACACTAAGGGGGAGATATGATAGAGATCTATAAAGTCATGAATGGTGTTGAGAAAGTGCATAAGGGAGTATTATTTACCCCACCACATAATACAAGAACCAGGGGTCACCCAATGAAATTAATAAGCAGCAGGTTTGAAACAAACAAAAGGAAGCACTTTACACAACACCACAGTCAATCTTTGGAACTCGTTGCCAGAGGATATGTATAACTGGGATAAAAGAAGAATGAGATAAGTTGATGGAGGATAGGTCCATCAATGGCTATTAGCCGAGATGGTCATGGACACAACCCCATGCTCTGGGTGTCCCTAAACCTCTGACTGCCAGCAGATGACAGGGGACGGATCACTCGATAACTGCCCTGTTCTGTTCATTCCCTCTAAAGCATCTGGCACTGGCCACTGAGACAGGATTTGTTAATTGGTCTGACTCAGTGTGGCCATTCTTATGGTCTTTTGAGACAACTTAGTCTGAGTTTTGACTCTATAACCGAACTAGATGTGTTGCACATAGATTTCATGGTGAGCATTTCACATACCACGGCTCAATCCATTGTTGATCCACATGTGACAAGCTAGCTCTCCTCATCTAATTTTAGATGTCACATTGCCCTGAATTACAATTATTTATTATGATTTTAAGTCCACAAAATGTGCTGGGTGCAACTCAGGCAGAAAAGAAGGCAGGTGCCTGCCCCAGATTGCTTTTGGTCTATTGCCCTGATCCTACAATGAAGCAGGAGCCATGTGAAAAATAAAGAAAATTAGATAAAGAAAAGGACAGGGAGGGAGGCATGGATGCAACCTATAAGCGAAATGACTGAGCTCATGTTTGGCACATACTTTGTTAATGTCAGTGTCATTCCTTAACGATGCATGAATATGACTCTGTGTGTGCATGGATATAACTCTGTGTGTGCATGGAGGTGTATATGTATATTCCACCCTCTTTCTTGCTCACCCACCTTTCCCTATCAGTCTTACTGCTCTGATTTACAAATTTTCCTGTAGCTACTCAAAATTGCAATCTTACTTTCCATTTTCCCCACCCCCCCCCACCTTCCCACTAGTACATACCCTTATTCACCCTTCTGCATAAAGCGTCACAAAGCCATGGCCATGTTGTTGTTAGTTTTGTCTGTTTGTTTTTAAAGAAACACGTCCATAAAAAAGAGAATCCACACAAAAAAAAAAAGAAAAAAAGAAAGAAATCCAATTGCATGGATGAGCTGCAGCTGCATATATAGTATGATTTGCTGCAAATTACGTTAAACAGCAATGTCCATCCCTTTCTCAACTCTGCGTTGCTCTTATTCCAATCTTGTGTGCATCAGGGAGTCACTGCATACTTACTGTCCATGGCCTCTAGCATTGTAAGCAGTTTCTGTTGCCAGAAGACTTGGGTGTTGTTCTTTGAGTTTTGATTCTTAGGAATGCTGCTCAAGAACAAGGTGGGTGGGTACAGCTGGGGAGCAAATTCAGATGGTCCTCTAGAGTTCGGAAACGGCCCTGCTTTTTCCTGCTCCAACTTCTGATTAGCAGTTTCCGCCTTTTGGCAATTTCTAGCCTTGCTTTCAGTGATGTGCTGCCAATATTTTAACAAGGGGCTCCCACTAAAACGTTTTCCCTTTGCGTGCAACAGACCCCCTTTCCCGTGCAAGCAGAGAAGGTAGGGGGCTGAAGAATCCTCTGTTCATTTCTTTTTCTATTTAAAGCAAAAGGCTTTCTCGCACCTATACCTATGAGGCCAGGCAGTTCCTTGGGGTAAACATATTAAGGGCCCTTCCCTGGGGATGGTTGAAAAGTAGTCTGCGTATGTAGCTAGTGAAGGACAGCGTTCAGCTTGTTTAATTTGAAATAGAGTGGGGTAAAGGATTGTGGGAACGGAAATCTGTGGGCTTCTGCCCCGGGAATTGTGGATATTTGGTTCATATGTGGTCCAAACTAAAGGCTAAATAAAAGGTTTTCAGAAGTTTATGAGCCACAAGGGTAAATCCCATCTCTCAAGAATATCCAGAGACCTCCATCAGGCTCACAGAAATTACCTCATCCTCAGTGGAAATCAGCAGAGCTCTCCCCAGCCATACTGACCAAGCATCAGGTAGGGAGCTGTCCCTCTATTTGATATCAGCTTTTAACACAGGGGAGATTTGCTCTTTTGGCTTCCATGCATTTTGCAATTTTTAGAGCCCTGATCATTCAGTCACTTAAACATGTGCTTGACTTTTGCACTGTCAGCAGACCACTAACTTGAGTGGGATTCCTGACATGCATGGAGCTGACCATGTGTGTAAGTATTTGCAGGAGCAGGGCCTAAAATGTGTATGTAAATGCACAGCCTGGGATTTGCAGGAGAAGGGGGTGTGAGCCTTCAGATTGCAAAACAAAAACTACTCTGTGTGCAGAGGTGATAAAGAATCTCATTTGATCGGGCAGTGTTTGGAAATTCATATAGGTGTACGGGAAAACCTACAAACACCCTAAAGCTTAGCTTGTGTTCTTTGCTGTCATGGTGTAACACCGACAGATCTCGGTCAGGCGGGATCGAACTGGGGACCTTTGGAGCTTAGCTCATGAGCCTCTCCCACATGAGCTAAAAGCCACCTGGGTCTTAGCTAAGGCTGTAGAGCAGACTCATTTTCTCTCTCTCTCTCTAAGAGGTCTCGGTGCCACTAACTGGGACACAACACCACACCCAGGAGGTGTGTGGGTTACAATGGCCTCCAACTATGATGATAGCCGCTCCCTGCTCTCAATTAAGAGCTTGTACTGCTACAGAGTGGCATGGGAAATTCCCCACCCACCCCACACCAGAAAACAACAGGGCTGGAGCCCAGAGAGCCTTCCATTACCTTCAGCGAAAGCTGGAGGTTTCACTTGTATCATTAAGGGGTAACCCACCGGTGAGCGTTTGCTACCCTCTATGCCCACTCTGCAGTTGTGAGTGTGTTACTGTGCTTTAACTCAAGCAGTAGCAGCTTGTGCTTTGTCAGCTGTGGTGGCCCCTGGTGTGTCAGCCAAGATAGGGGCCATCACAAAGACACATCCATTGGTAAGGGGTGGTGTGAACTTACCTGGCCCCATGGTACTTCAGACAGCCTTAAGCAGGGTTTCACCACCTCTCCTTTCAGCATTTGTTAGGGCCAACCTGCCCCACACTAACAGCAAAGCCATGCCGGTAATGCGGCCACCGCTAAGTTGGGCTTTTGTGCCATAGACTGAGGCATATGCAGGGTTGAAAGCAACTTAAAGGACTTACCAGTTCTCTGGAGTCCTGAGCAGGGGGCGTGGCCTCAAACGGAAGAGGCGGGACCTTTAAATACCCGGGCCCTTTAAATCAAGATTTAAAGTCCCCAGGGTTCTGGCTGCGGCTGGGAGCCCCGGGACCTTTAAATCACCACCGGAGCTCCCAGCTGCAGAGGCAGCTGGGAGCCCCAGGGCTCAGGGGTGATTTAAAGGGCCCCAGGCTCTGGCCGCCGCTACCACAGCGGCCCTCCAGGCCCTTTAAATCACCACCGGAGCCCTGCCGCCACTACCCCAGGGCTCCAGCAGCAGGTCTCGGGTGATGCTTTAAAGGGCCCGGGGCTCCCCGCAGCAGCTGGAGCCCCGGACCCTTTAAAGCGCCAGCCTGGGGAAGCCGGTCTGGTCCGTCATGACTTACTGGCTCTTGCTGGTACACTGTACCGGACCGGCTTACTTTCACCTCTGGGCATATGTGTATATCTAATACTTAGGATTCACAGGCCCTGATTTCTATTAACACTAAGATCCCATTTATTCTGCTCCATGAAGGAACCTTAAAGCAAGTCTCCATGTCATCTGTGCCCACTTTACACTGCAAGAGGGGTGCGAAAGGGGCCTGGCTGCAAAGGTAAACCAGACCAAACAAGTCAAAGAGGGGAAGAAGCAAAGGAACGGGGAAAGGCAGAAAAAGAACAGCAAGAAGAGACAGACCCTGGATGAAGGAGAGGGGAAATGCTCACTGCTAAAAGACCCAGCAGAAACAAAATTGGCTCAGGGTGACCTTTCTGGCTGGGGGTGTGTTTCCCATAGGAAGTGCTGCCACAAGTCACTGCTCTAAGATGAGCGGTGGGCTGAGGAAGAATCATGATTTTTCCATGGGCAAAGGAGTTGGGGTTTTTAAAAGGGCTATTTGTCATTCCTGTTTTTCCAGGGCAGTTCACAGAATCATAAAATATCAGAGTTGGAAGGGTCCTCAGAATGTCATCTAGTCCAACCCCCTGCTCAAAGCAGGACCAGTCCCCAGTGTTTGCCCCAGATCCCTAAATGGCCCCCTCAAGGATTGAACTCACAATCCTGGGTTTAGCAGGCCAATGCTCAAACCACTGAGCTATCCCTCCCCCCCAGTTAGGCCTGGGTGAGCCCACCTCCCGCCCCAGTGGGCAACATTTAACTGAAATCAGCTTTTCTTGACAGTGAACAGGAGCGGAAGCAGGTATGGGTGGGGGGAGAACCATGGGGCTTACATCTAGCGCAGGGGGAGTGGACTCTTCTGTCCCTGACTGTAAGCTGCCTCTGAGTCGTACATTATCTGGTCCCATTAATGAGAGCGCAGCCTGCAGGAGAGCCTGATGACACACGCTGAGGAGATTTTTCCATTGCCCCTGAACGGGGGCAGATAAATCCTCCAAGATCTGAAATGCCTGAGGTAAATTAAGATTATAGGATTTATTCTTGTCTGCAAAGAATGTTTGGAGCAGACCAAGGGAGCAGGGGAGAATCTGGTGATAGTGCAAAGGGATCACTGTGCGGGAATCAGAGGCTGGAAGGGTATATGTTTTTAATGGTTTCCCAGCTGTAAGAGGCACATACTTGTGGCTTGCTTTTTTTCATCTGCAAGACTTCAGTAGTGGACGGTTGATAAGGGTTCATACCAATGGAGGCAGAAAAACATGAGCAAGGGGTATCTGTTTTCAGTCTATCTTCACTCATGGCATTGGATCTGATTTGGTCTCTTTTTTCCTCATTTTTATGATTATCTGAATTCCTTTCTCCACTTACTTCCTCACGCCTGCAGCCTCGCAGGCAAACGCTGGGCCTTTAGGCAAGCGTAGAAAAAGTGGCTCTGCTTTTGGAGCTGCTGCTCAGCTACTTTCTGTCCAGCTAGGACCACATTTTTAAATAAGCAGGTGCCCAAATTGCGCCTGCAACATAATGCGCATGTGGGCAAATGAGTAAGGGAAAATGGGCATGAAAACTGGATAATTGTGTACACGCATGCACACAGGAGGCAGTGTAATCTGGTGGAAAGAGCACTGGGCCACCATTCAGTAGACCTGGGGTCTATGCCCATCTCTGCTACTGGTTTGCTTGGTGACCATTGGCAGGTCACTTCATCTCCCAGTGCCTCAGTTTCCCCATCTGTAAAATGGACCTCCTTTGTAAAGTGCTTTGAGATCTACTGATGAAAATGCTATATAGAAGCTAGGTATTATATATAATTACCTCTTCTTGGTCCAGGGAACAGGGAACTACCTAGAAATCAGAAGACCTGGATTCTGTTCCTGGCTCCCCTGTGTGATCCTTCTGTGCCTCAGTTTCCCCTTCCACCTTTATCTGTCGAGACCATAAGCTTTTTGGGGCAGTGACTGTCTCTCACTATGTGTCTGCACAGTGCCTAGAGTGATGGGGCCATTGGATATAACTGTAATCTGAATAACAAGTTTGCCTATACACAAAATTATCTGCTTGCCTGCAAAATACACATGTGCAAGGACACAAGGGAGATATCAATTTTTTGCTCCTCATCATTCTCTCATTCCCCCTTCATGCTGTGCGTAACCCAGAGAGCTACCAACAAACAGTAGACATTCCCTTTCTGAAATGCTCCAGGGGTTAAATGCATATGGCTACCCTAAATTTGTTCCTCATTCGTTTTCTCCTACTATAACATACTGCCTTTACTATGCACATGCCAGTGTGATATTGCCTTCTAGTGGCTAGCCCGCAATGGGGTTCAATAGTTGCTACTGCTATGAGATATGGGAGTTTTCTGTAGAGACCAGTGGTTTGGGAGCAGCAGGACAAATGTTTCCAGATCTCAGATGCACATGTGATTTATACAGTAAGTGTGTCTGTTGTCTGCACACGCGGATTTGTTATATACTACCTACCTTGACTCTTTCATGAGAATTAAGAAACACTGCTCTTCGAGGCTAACCTGAACACAAAGAACTCTGAAAGCATGAGGCAGGCAGCTAGTAAATGCTGAGACAGCTAACGGAGTGTGCCCTGTGTGGATAGCATTGTGTACATATCCCAGCACGCACACACACACATATATATTGTGTTTGTGTATCAGGAGCTATGCAAACATTTTGGATAGAGGTAGGTGGGAAATGCTTTTCCCATCCTGTGAGGAAACTTGGAACGTACCCTAAACCCAGCAAGTAGCATGAGATTCCAGTCCAGATCTGTTTGCCTCAACGTCACCAGAACACCACTCACGCACCCTTTGGAAGGAGGGAACCCTCTGCGGGAGATTTAAGGCTGGATTCAGCAAGGCAGCTAAGCACCTGCTTAATTTTAAGCACATCAGTGGGACTATGCACATACTGAATGTTAGGTATGTGTGTAAGACCTTCGCTGACCTGGGACCTTAAGAAGCTCCACCGGGGAGATTCTCTTCTCTGAAAACATGAGGTGCTCTGCAGCTGAGGAAGGCAGGATGGGCATCCCCAGTTGTGGGGCTCTTAGAGAATGCAGCTGGAAAAGAGCCTCAAAGCCTCGGTAGAGAGACTCACACTAGCCTGCAAACAATAGCATGCCATCTTGAGCCCTCCCAGTTGCTGTGTAGGGATAGCCCTGTTCTAATGAAGTGTTTCTCCTGTAAACTTCCTCCTTCATCTCTTCCCAGCTTCCAGAAACCACGGGGGCTGTACACACTTTGCCTAGTCCCATGTTACAGAGATGAGTGCACACCTACCATGCACCCACAGCCAGCCTCACCCACCACATTCTAAAGGGCATAGGAGTGAGTCCCACTCTGGCTCATTTTAGCAGCTGCCGACAGAAACTCTTTCTCAGCTCCCAACTCACCTTACCGGGTGTTGAGAAACCCATTCCCCCAGCCTCCAATGGCCCTTCTAAGTCACAGCAGCAGTGTTTGACTGGCTATGGCAGTGCCAGCTCAGATACAAAATAGCACCACATACTGCCCTCTTTGTGTGCACCCTTCAGAGTCTTAATGAAAAAGAGCTACTGGGCCCGTTCAGAAGCAGGACTGTGGAAGGTTCATAAGGAGGTCAAAACAAAATCAATTTCCTCCCATACTAGGTCATACCCTGCGCCTCAGAATGGGCTATTTTCTTACTCAGTTGCAGCTTTCAGTTCCCAGCCATGGCAGCCCTAAGGATGTTCAAAACATGGTTGGAAGGAACATTTGAGGATAAAGTGTGCTTTCCACTCCCCTCGTGCTCAAAAACAGCTGGCTCAGACTTTAAAAACAAAAACAAATCACCTTCAGGCATGGAACATTCCAGCCCAAAGATAGCACGTCTCACCAAACGATGATAAGCAGATGAAGGCACAGAGTTAGGATGGAAACTCTTGTGCAACCCTGCACTGTACAATATGCCTAGCTAAAGCAACCATCGCCACAGCCACCAGGTTTGCTGCCCGCCATTTTGGCCACCACGCCAAGGACTGACCCAGGGGTTTCCAGAGGTACAAGTACATGCAGCTACAACTAAAAAGCCAATGTGAGAGCTGTGGGACAAATAGCCTCTGGGTTAGCCACAGAAAGCTCATCCTGGATATCTGAGGCACCCAATCACTTGAATCACCCCCCATACACACACTTATGTGCTGTCCACCAGCAGGGAAGGAACTGGAGACCCCCAGAGATCAAGCTAGAGTTGCTACAGCTTGAGCTGAAGAGGTTCAGTCCAGCAGTGACAGCTGTATATCCCCTGTGGATCGGACATACGTAATGTACACGGGTTATACAGGCAAGGGTGACAGAGGGGACCAGTTAACAAAAACTGAGTTATTTCCACATAGATCTGAAGGGAGGATTTTGCCCTCACCCCTTAGATCTCCATTCTGACTGAGCCCTGGGCAGTCAGGCCATGAAGATAAGATGGCCCCAGCCTCCAGATAGCCATGCATCATTACCTGTACTGCGAGTCCAGGTGTGGGGAGGAGAGCGGGGCTGCATGTCCAGTATCCATGCAGGCAGCAGGAGGGAGCAGATGGAGTCTCTGCTGGGTGGCTGTGAGGTGGGCAGTATGCTAGCTTGGGGTCTGGCCAGTGCAGCATAGAACAGCAGCCATGGGTGCCCTGTGAAGCTGGGGAGCATCCCCCAGTCACACATCATCTCAGTCCAGTCCCTAGAAGGTGGGACATTAGTTCTGTAATGGTCTGTGGTTAGTGCTGTGGGACTTCGCTCTTATATTCCTAATGGTTCCTGGACCTGGTGCTCTCTTGTGCCCTGAACTGCCCCTCTCTTCTGGCAGCAATGCTCTTCTTCATGCTATTGCAGGATGGGGAGAGCCACTGGCCCTTCTCATGCCCCTACATGGTGCTTTGGGGGAGACAGCAGCACCTGGGAGCAGGAATAGCTTAAGGGATAGGCTCTATCGGCCTGTGCCTAAGGCCCAAGGTTAATTGTGCGTTGTGTGAAAAAAGTATTGCCTCTTGTTTGTATTAAACCTGCTGCCTGTTAATTTCATTTTAGCATTGTGGAAAAGGGTCAATAACACTTCTCTATTCACAGCTAGGCACCTAAATACCTTTGAGAATCTGGGCCTAAGTCTCTAGCTCTCATAGTTAATGCCCAAAAATGTTACCTGAGCATAGCTGCTGCAGTGCTGCCTGCCTGAGTCTGCTGAGAGCCTGAGACACAACTGAACTTCCTCATTCATTTCACCAAGATGTTACCTCCAGGACCCACTGCTCTGGAGTGTGTCTAGCAGAGGAGTGGCCCCTTGCTGCTCATGAGTGGAAGTGGCCTTGCTGCTTTTCCAGGGTGGCAAAATGGACCTCATGCTACTGCCTGAGCAAGTAGCTCTCAGCAAATCCCATACCAGGGAGATAGCATGGGGGTGGGGCCCTGGGAAATCCTGTTTCTATAGCACCTGGCACAATGGGACCCTCTAGGGACTATGATGATAATTACAAAGATAATCTGACCACCTTGTTGTCTTGGGTTTCTCCTGCTTTTTTCCCTTTGGGATTTTTGTTTCCCTTTTATTTATGGGTTTTCACTGTGGGCTGGGGAGATTTGATTCTGACTGATTGTGGCTCTCTCTCTTTTTTTCCCCCTTGCCATTTATTTTTTTTAATATTAATTTCTTCCACATGTGTTTTGTTTCAGGGGGAGGAAGATGGTTTTAGGGCAAACGGAAAACATTCATATGAATAGTATTGATTTTTTTTTATTTATTTTTTTGGGTGGTGCTTTTGTGGGATGCAGAATCTCCTTCCTTAGAGGTTTTTAAGGTCAGGCTTGACAAAGCCCTGGCTGGGATGATTTAACTGGGAATTGGTCCTGCTTTGAGCAGGGGGTTGGACTAGATGACCTTCTGGGGTCCCTTCCAACCCTGATATTCTATGATTCTATGAATCTAATCAACAGGCAGCTCTGTCACTCAAAAGTTAGACTAGCGGCTGAAAATATAGCTCTCTGTTCCAAGCCCCAGAGTTAGTCAAAAATTAGCTTTGAAGTAAAGATACCACTAAAATGAATAGCATCAGGAGACTTCAAGAGCAGAGGCGGTCTGAGAAGGGAAACGTACAAAGGAGGGAAACACAAAACAACAGCTTAGATTCTGCAGGATGCAGCAAAATCTGCAGCAACACCTTAAGAACATAAGAAAGGCCATACTGGGTCAGACCAAAGGTCCATCCAGCCCAGTATCCTGTCTACCGACAGTGCCAATGCCAGGTGCCCCAGAGGGAGTGAACCTAACAGGTAATGATCTAGTGATCTCTCTCGTGCCATCCATCTCCACCCTCTGACAAACAGAGGCTAGGGACACCATTCCTTACCCATCCTGGCTAATAGCCATTCATGGACTTAACCTCCATGAATTTATCCAGTTCTCTTTGAAACCCTGTTATAGTCCTAGCCTTCACAACCTCCTCAGGCAAGGAGTTCCACAGGTTGACTGTGCGCTGAGTGAAGAAGAACTTCCTTTTATTTGTTTTAAATCTGCTACCCATTAATTTCATTTGGTGGCCCCTAGTTCTTATATTATGGGAACAAGTAAGTAACTTTTCCTTATTCACTTTCTCCACACCACTCATGATTTTATATACCTCTATCATCTCCCCCCTTAGTCTCCTCTTTTCCAAGCTGAAAAGTCCTAGCCTCTTTAATCTCTCCTCATATGGGACCCGTTCCAAACCCCTAATCATTTTAGTTGCCCTTTTCTGAACCTTTTCCAATGCCAACATATCTTTTTTGAGATGAGGGGACCACATCTGTACGCAGTATTCAAGATGTGGGCATACCATGGATTTATATAAGGGCAATAAGATATTCTCTGTCTTATTCTCTATCCCTTTTTAAATGATTCCTAACATCCTGTTTGCTTTTTTGACTGCCGCTGCACACTGCGTGGACGTCTTCAGAGAACTGTCCACGATGACTCCAACATCTTTCTCCTGATTAGTTGTAACTCAATTAGCCCCCAACATACTGCATATATAATTTGGAGTTATTTTTTCCAAAGTGCATTACTTTACATTTATCCACATTAAATTTCATTTGCCATTTTGTTGCCCAATCACTTAGTTTTGTGAGATCTTTTTGAAGTTCTTCACAGTCTGCTTTGGTCTTAACTATCTTGAGCAGTTTAGTATCATCTGCAAACTTTGCCACCTCTCTGTTTAACCCTTAAAGGAAGCATAGACTTTCTGCACCTGTGGATTTCTGTGACCGCTCCCATATAGACAGCAGCAGATGCAGTTCGGTTCAAAATATGCTCTGCAATGTATGTAATGGGAACTCTGTTATTGTTTTAAGTCAAATACAATCTGGCAATGAAGGATGTTTGGTCAGAAACCACATCCCTTCAGAGTAGCCTCAAAGGTAAATGCTCTGATTTCCATTGCTCCCAGTCACAGGGCTGCCGCTAGACAGAATGGGAACTCCTCTCTGGCTTCTCTCACCAATGGTGAAGCACAGGGGGTTTCTTCCTCTAACCTGCATAGTATTTTACTTCCCCAAGATTAAGGGCAGGGGGAGGAAACAGACGATAAACTTCTCGGTGGCTGCAAAAATCAATAACACCTGCTGCAGTTGTGAGCAGCTGGTTCAGAGAAATACAAAGCAGAGGTGCCCCAGTTTGTTGCCTGTTGCTCCTCCTCTCCCAGGGGCTGTCACTTAGGCAGCATGAGGCCTGAGAGCCGCTCCCACTCGGAAAACAAAAGCTATAGCGCTGACTGACGAAGGGGGAGAAGGCTAGCTCACAACCACGGACCTACGGGTGCTGTCTCTTTGCAGGATCCAGGCCTTAGGGAGGCTGTATGCAAGTCAAAAGTTAGTGTTTTCCCTGGACTGCACAATGCCATACGAGTGTAAGTAAGGGGGAATAAGATCCCTCAGGGGCTACCCAGAGCTCAGATCCAGGAACACAGGGGTAAGTGGGAGCTGCATATCTGCTATCCTCTCAAACTGAAGGGGTAGAAGGGAAACAAAGGGAGTCTGTGGTGTCACTGTAACCCATGGCTCCTGGTGTTCTGAGGCCTCCTTCCACAGGGGAGATGAGGCTATTACAGCGCATAGTCCAGAGCCTGCCTGTTTAGCTCAGGCTACAGAGGTGTGGAGGGGTTGTCAGGTCTGGGAAAGGTACTCTGAGCATCACAGATCTTCCCCAGACCTGAAGACCTCTGTGTGGCTTGAAAGCTTGTCTCTCGCACCAACAGACGTTGGTCCAATACAAGATATTACCTCACCCACCTTGTCTCTCTAATATCCCAGGACTGACAAGGCTACTACAACACTGCACACAGTAATTTACTGCTGATAGAGACCAGTAAATTACCACCCCTTCTGCCTGGAGCAAGGAGGTACAATTCTCTCCTGGCAAAGCTATGCGCTGCCCTGCGCTCAGGGCTTTGCCACAAATCTAGTCCCATGCAACCAAGTTACATCTCAGTAAAGGCCTGATCCTGCTGCATTAATTTGCACAGTAGTACCTCCCTGCCCCAGCAGCCCCTCTGATTTCAGCGGGTAAGGTGTTAGCAGGGAGGAGGAGTGGAAGAAGCAAGGCTGTTGTAATAGTGCCATGCTATCACTTACTTTCCCTTCCTGTCTGACTGATTCTCTGACGGAAGGTGATCTCCTCTCGCCTTCATTCAGAGACGCAAAGTGTGAGCCTTGATGGGAAATTATCTCAATAAACTAGGCACCATTGAAGGGCCTAACTACCTTTGCAGATCTGGGCTTCGAGCTTCAGCTTGTAGAAATCATTATAACACTACTGAGGCTGATTACGCCAGCTAGAGACCTGGCCCCACAAGTAACGAAGCATTTTCTGAAATGCCTAAAGAAATAAAAAGCACAGTGTTAAACTATTCGTATTAATTCCAGGTCTTCACAGTTTGATTTCAACCAATGCCAACTTCACCCTGTACAGCAAGCACCATGGGGCTTTGGGCAAATTTCCTTTTACCAAGTGTCTGCTGTTGCGGCCACATTGTAAGTCAGGTTCCACTGATGTACTACAAAGTATTAAGAGGCACCAAGTGAAAGGGGAACTTCAGAATAGTCTTGTGTGGCACAAGCTACAACCTACTAGCAGTGACGAGAAGCTGTTTTTGGTAGCGCTTTAAATGAAGCATTGCAGGCTGTAGATTTACCATAATTGTATCCTGTATGTTGACTGGGTTCAGTGGGTGGGTGCTGGGTGATACTGGTGGCCAGAAGGTTAGATTGCATGATCTAGTGGTCCCTTCTCACCTTAGAAAATATAATAGAGCCTTTCAGTGCCCATACAGTGTCCTTTTATAGTGTCTCCCAGCAGCAGATCACAAAATACCTTCTGATCATTAAGCCTTTCAAATTGCTGAGAGAGCCAGAGAAGTATTATAACGGAGGTCCAGAGATGCTAAGGCCCAAATTCTCAAAAGCTATTTAGGCACCTGACTCCCATTACCGAAATGGGAATAAAGCTCCTAAGTACCTCTGAGGGTCTGGGCCTAAGCAATTTGCCCAAGATCAAGAAAGGAAATCAAAGAGTACTGAGATCTGCAAACTGCCCACTCTGCACTTTAACCTCACCCTGCATTTTAACCATTCATCCTTCTATTAAAACATCTTAGTGTAACCCTTCCATCAGTTGGAGTCGACAGCAAGGGCTGGGTTTAATATCAACAATGCAACACAGAACCAGCTCAAGCCTCCACTCAGTAACCTGGGAGAATTACACACCACCTCCTGGGCACCTCTGAGAAGCAATACTTCCCTTCTCGCAAGCACAGAGTCTGAGTGTAGAAAAGAACCATTTAATACAAAGGGAGAAAGGAACCCGGCATTAACTTGGGAAAACATCACAAGCAGGATTCATAAGCATAAAATCACATAAAAACACTCACCCCAGAGTACATTAGACAGTGTCCTTTTGCCACAAACCAACAACCAAAAGTTCCTTTAACAAGCCCCCCTCTTCTCCCTCCACCACACCTCATTCACAGTTGTTGCCCTTAGTCAGTGAAGACCCAGAGTTCACAGGTGCATCTCCATGAGTTCATCTCCCACCCTGGCTGGGGCAGGAAAGGCACCTTCCTCACTCTGCTGTACAGGCACTCACTTCGCCATCAGCTTCTCCACCTCCTCTAGGATGTCTTGAGACCCCACCCCTGAACACAGCTCTCAGCAATTTCAGCCCTTAGTGGGGGAGCCCCACTCCTAGGGCACACTAGACAGTCTTTACTATCAGAGACACTGCCCCAAAGCAGGTCTAAGGCTTAAACCTGGTTCTCAGTAATATCAGCCCTACTAACCTGCAACAGAAAACTCTCAGTTGAGTCTTAATCAGCTCTACTATTATATGACAGAGACAGTAAACAACAAATCACATCTGCAACCTTTCATGGCATCCCAAACACAAATACCTCTCTCTCAACGTCACTGGGCTTTGGCACCCCAGCCCCTGCCTAGCAAGTGCAATTTAAGTGAGGGTGAGCCCCTAAGTGCAGGCCTGCCCAGCACAGTTGTGCTGCCACTGATTCACACAACAAGGATAACAACCCTTTATTACCTCTGCCCCTAATAACAAAGTGACTTGTGATCCAACACCAGCCAAAAACGATCATTTGGGCAAAGCATTCCCATCATGCTGAGCACCTAGGCAAGGTGGGTATGTCCATGCAAACAAGGTTGGCTCCTGAAGTCCTCTTCCCCCACTCATTACTAGATGTCAGGGGAGAGCTCATTCAGACCCTGCACAAGCAAAGTTTTGACCCTGAAAAGGAAGATTTGCCAGTGATTCCAAGCCATCCACTAGGACTTCTCTATTGCTATTGATTTGACATGGAAGATGCTTAGATAACACGGTGATAAGCAGCAGCATAAAACCCTAAGTTAAATAGCTGGATGGATCGGTTTACAATGAACTTGGTAAGCACCATGAAGCAGCAAACTGTTCGGAGTTTCTGAAGGCAATACACACTTGTACTGCTATTTCAGAGAGGCTATGCTGAAACAGTAGTCAGCTGATACCAGTTCTTGTTACTCTGCATTTGCCACACATAAGATCAGTGTCTGCTGGTTTTCCCTGGGCTAGTAGGAGTTAGGGAAGCTGTGTAAGCGATGCACTCAGGAAGGGAGCAGATGAGTACCTCAAAAGCAGCCACCAGCTGAATCCCTTGACAGGCTTTGAAGAGTGCCTTTCTCAGGATAAAAGGATAATAAATGTGTAGCAGTGCCTTGTAGAGGTAGGTGAAAGGTGTGGGAGAAAACACAGAAAAGTTGGTGTAACTCGATGACACCAGTAAGAGTCTATAGGAATTAAACAAAGTCCTATAGAAAATGCTGAAAATACTCAAGACTCTGAATCTTGACTATGCCGATTTACACCAGTTGACAATTTGGCCCTATAGCGTTTCACAGATTATACCAGCCTATAGTTCTGCTACACACAAAAACTGTTAAAAAGTGTTGAGGGCAAAAAGGGTAGGAAATACCAGGATTAAGGGGGCTTGCCCATCCTTAATTCAGCCCCCGAGTGTATTTGCAGTATAAGGCAGTCTTTAATTACATGATCACATACTGTTTTCCCACAACACCCCTGCCTCTTTCAGTGCCCATGGTGGACAGTGCTCAGAATGAGCACCCATTCAATATTGTGTTTTATCCTCATTGTTCAGTGTTCCGCCCTAGGCCTTATTTACTGCATACTATTCAAACCCTGCTCTGAAGACAGAATTATTACTTTCCCTATGTGCTTTTCTATGCTCCTCACTGTAGTATCTGAGTGGTTCACAAGCATGAATGAATTTATATTACAACACCCTGGGGAGATGACCAGTTAACATTATCCCCATTTTACAGATGGGGAACTGAGACACCGAGGGTATGTCTACACTGCAATTAAAAATCTGCTGCTGGCCCATGCCAGCTGACTCAGGCTCATGGGACTTGGGCTGCAGGGCTGTTTCATTGCAGTGTAGATTTCTGGTCTCAGGCTGCACTCTGAGCTCTGGGACCACAGCCACTGCCTTTCATTTTTCCTGTTGGGTGCGCCACCCCTGCTCCACCCTGAGACCCTGCCCCCACTCCTCCCCTTCCTGCAAGGCCCCTCCCTCACTCAGCCTCTTCCTGTTCCGTTCTTCCCCCTCCCCCCAGACCCTCCCCTCAATCCACCTCTTCCTGGCCCAGCCCCGCTCTGCCTCCTCCCCCCAGCAGCCCCTGCCCACTGACAAACAGCTGATTGGTGGGTGGCTGGTGGGTGCTATTTTTTTCCAAGGGTGCTCCAGCCTGAGAGCACCTCAGAGTCAATGCCTATGTCTGGGACTTTCCCACTTCACAGGGTCCTAGAGCCCAGCAGGCTCCAGCCCAAGCCCAGCAGTCTACAGTGCAATGAAAGAGCCCCGCAAGCCCAAGTCCCATGAGCCCGAGTCAGCTGGCACAGGCCAGCCATGACTTTTTAATTGCATTGTAGACAGACCCAGAGAGACGAAGGTCAAAAGTATCCACTAATTTTGGATGCCGATTTGAGACATTTAGGACCTGTTTTTTCAGAACACTTAGCATTACATAGCAATTTGTGTGTCCAATTCACAGCTCCCATTGACTTAACTTGTAGCTGTGAGTGCTCAGCACATCTGCAAATAAGCCCCACAGAGTCTGAAGTTGGATACCCAGAAAATGAGAAACACAGTTAGTGGCCACCTGTTAAAAATTTGGTTTAAGCAACTTATCCAGCCACACCCAGCAACTCAGTGGCAGAGGTAGAATCCAGTTCTCCAGGGCAGCTTTCAACCGCCTTAACCACAAAACCATGCTTCCTTTTCCTGTAATCCCCTTCCTCACTCACTGTACACCTTCCAACTACAGCAGCACATGAGGTTGGGGGCTGACAGACAAAACTCGGATTCACCTCCTGAGCAGGTCCATCCCGTGCACTGAATGAGACAGGACTCCAGTGGAGAAAAAAATAGCATGTGATCATGTAACGAAAGATTGTATCATACTGCGTACCCACAAAGGGCTCAATTAAGGTTTCACAAGCAAAAATTCTGGTATTTCCTAACTTTTGAGTGCTTAATTTTTCAACCTCCCTAATGTTCCTTTAATGTATTTTTTGTATATAATTTCCTAGGTAATTTAAAAAGCAAACTGAAAATACAGAAATTCCCTCATGTGGAATCACATTAACACCCACATGGGTCATCAGCAGGGTTGGACTCTTTAGATTCCAGCACAGGCCTCTGCCCCTTGAACCAATTAAGTAACTGACAGCAGTAATAGGTTGTCATCTTCTGAATAACAAAACTCCTTCATAAAGCAGTGTGAGGTCTGTGAATGAAAAGCACTATATAAAAACTAGGTATTATTATTATTGTTATAGGGACCAGCCACTGTAGGGCCATGACACACACACTTTGCCAGTGGGTTTCAGACAGTGTTATTGACGGTGGAGGAATGGTGAGACTCAGAAATCGTGGTTCCATTCCAGGTCTTGAGGGCAGTGTGCTCTAGTAGCTACAGGTTCTTCTGTTCCTCTTTCCCCTAAGCCTGACTTCTTCTACCCATTCCCTCCAGCCTGTCTTTCTCCTAGTCCTGTCTCCCTCCCTACCCCTCAGCCCAGTCTCCATGCACCAGATTTTCAAAATAGCTCAGCACTCAGGAGTTCCCATTTTGATATTGATGAGCAGCTTCTCAAAAGAGTTTAGCATGTAACAGTACAACAGAAAAGTACAGCATTATCACAAAGGTTTATCACTGCCTCTTCCTCCAGTGTCTTTGGTACTGTAATATTTTTGGAAGTTAAAGCGCTACATAAACAGGATTCCTCTGGGCCCTACCCCCCATGGGAGTTACCTCGGCCTTACTAAATATAAGTCCCATGGCCTTACTAAATATATCTTGAATGTGTAGCTGCATCATATACTGTATCACAGACAAATGCTTTTTGTCAGTTGTGGTGCACTTTGTTTGGAAGCTGAGAATATCCCTAGTAAATCTCTCTCCCCTCTTCTGACTGATTTATTTTCTTACATTTAGATACTGCCTAGAGTTTGTACCCATGCAAACAAACAAAATATCACACAGTACCAAAACATTGCAGGTACTTCTGAATAAAGAGACAACAATTGCAGTGAATATATGGGTCTATTGCTGCCAGCCAGACCTGCTCCCTTGTGGTATTGATCATTATTTCTGGAAGCATCACCAACCCATCAGATAAAATGACATTTTAGTCTAGGATATAAGAGAAGATACAGGCACCTGAGAGTAGGGCTATTTTGTTACTTTTATGTCTCAAATAAATAAATAACACTGGAGGCATGCGAAAATGCACACTCTTCTGAACGACACACTGGTTTTGCCCTATTCCTTTGAAATTAGACCCCCAGGAAAGTTTCAAGGCAAGCATTAATAGGTAGCTAATGCTGACCAGGTGCTCCTTGTGGAAAACATTTCCGCCCCAACAACAAACAAGGGGCTGTGGGAAGGATGGGGGTCGGAAATCACATTTTTAAAACATTTTCCTGTTGAAATGCTAATGAAAATGCAAATCAGATTCCATGGGGGGAGCAGGTATCGTTTCAATTTAAAAGGCAGGTTCACGGTGGAAGTAGCCATCGTTCTATCAGTAGCAACTTTGTAATTTTACTCAGAGGGCTGAATTCCCTCCTTTCCACCATGGCTCAGAGTCCCAAGGACTCATGGAGCTATATAAGCAAGGGATGGGTTCATGAATATAAAGGCACTGGAATGGGATTCAAAAGCTACATATTCAATTCCTGGTTCCCTCACAGACTTTTTGTGGGACGTTGGGCAAGTCACTTAATCTACCCTGTACTTCCATGCCCCGCATCTGTAAATGGGGAACAATATTCACTACCTCACTGAGATGAGAGTGAAGTTCATTGGGAGTTGCTCAGACACCACAGTGAGGAGAGCTAACTGGAGCCAGAGTGAAAGCTAGTGGTTCCACACAGCTGTCTGCTTTACAGCCATAGTCCACCCTGGTGTAAGGGTACAGCTCCGCTTCCTCAGTTGAGCCGCTCTTACTTATGCCAGCAGTGAATCCTGTCCTTATGGCGAGGCCCAGCACTGCCTGGCTTTGCTTTAAAGTCCTCTCACCCATACCATATAATCTGCAGTGTCACAGGCCCAGAGCCTCAAAGGTATTTAGGTGCCTAACTCCCATGGGGATAGGGCCCAGAGGAATCCTGTTTGTATAGCACTTTAACTCCCATGGGAGTTAGGCACCTAAATACCTTTGAGGATCTGGGCCACAGTCACTCTATAAGTAGCCATGGGCCAGAAGACTGTGTGGTCAAGTTCCCCACTGGCATATTCAAAAAGGCAGCCACTCCAATGCAGAGCTGAGGGGAGATGCAATCTCTCAGAGTTGCCTTTCACTTGACCCCAGGTGAAAGTCTGGGTCTCACAGCACGTATTGAAAAGAGCAGGGGCTATTCCTGTGATCCATACAAAGATGGTTCTTATCATAGCCTGTGCGTGAGCCACGGCTAAGTGCATAGCAACTGCCACATCTGCCCACACAGTCACTGCGTTATCAGTCCAGTTTCTCTCTCATCCCTTTCCAAAGTACTCCGTGCCCTGTGAAACCAAATCCTATACCTAGAGCCCACCCTAGCCGCTGTTTGCCAGGTAGGCCAGTCTGCCTACACAGTCTTGCACACTGTAAGGCAAGAAGGGACAATCATGATCATCTAGTCTGACCTCCTGCATATTGCAGGCCACAGAACCTCACCCAGCCACTCCTGTGATAGGCCCCTCACCTCTGGCTGAGTTACTGAAGTCCTCAAATCATAGTGTAGAGTTCCACCATTTATTCTAGTTCAAACCAGCAAGGAACCCGTGTCCCATGCTGAAGAGGAAGGCAAAAATCCACAGCATTTCTGCCAATCTGACCTGGGGGAAAATTCCTTCCCAACCCCAAATATGGCAATCAGTTAGAGCCTGAGCATGTGGGCGAGACCCACCAGCCACACACCTGGAAAGAATTCTCTGCAGTAACTCGGAGCCCTCCCCATCTAGTGTCCCATCACTGGCCAATGGAGATATTTGCAAATAGCAGTCATAGATGGGCCACATATATTGTAGGCAATCTCATCATACCTTCCCCTCCATAAACTTATCAAGCTCAGTCTTGAAGCCAGTTAGGGGCTGTTGTTTTTTTGGCCCCACTGCTCACCTTGGGTGGCTGTTCCAGAACTTTACGCCTCTGATGGTTAGAAACCTTCATCTGATTTCAAACCTAAACTTGTTGATGGCCAGTTTATATCAATTTGTTCTTGCGTCCTCACTGACCCTTAACTTAAATAACTCCTCTTCCTCCCCGGTATTTATCCCCCTGATTTATTTATAGAGAGCAAGCATATCTCCCCTCAGCCTTTGTTTGGTTAGACTAAACAAGCCAAGCTCTTTGAGTCTCCTCTCGTAAGGTAGGTTCTCCATTCCTCGGATCATCCCAGTAACCCTTCTCTTCACCTTTTCCAATTAGAAGTCACTCTGTCAAGGGAAAGATCTTGTAAATTAAAGCCGATACCAGGGTTACGGCAGGGGTGGCACCCCAGTACTCAGATTCAAACAAAACTGTGTCTTGGGGGATCTGCTTTCCGACAGACTGTATAGTTGTATCATCCAGCCTGATGCGTGATAAGATATCCTAGCTCTTACAGAGCACTTTTCTTCCATAGCGCTCTCAAAGGGTTTTACAAAGGAGGTCAGCATCATGATCCCCATTTTACAGATGGGGAAACTGAGGCACGGGTCAGGGAAGTGACTTGTCTCAGGTGACCCAGCAGGCCAGTGGCCCAGCCTGGAATTAAACCCATGTACCTTGAGTCCCAGTCCCTTGCTCTATACCCTTGGTCCTAACCCCTTTTCCTCAACCTCCTTGCCACAATTCCGTTCTCCCAATGCACTCCAGCCACCTCCTGAAGGGGGAGGCCTGGTAGCCCTGTGCACACTCTCCTCTATTATTGTTGAGAGAAGGGAACGGCAGGCCCTACACTCCATTCCCAGTCTGTGAAGGGCCAGCAAGTGAGGCACAATGCCCCCCAAAATCGACCTTCAAGGTAGCTTGTCACATGCCCATTTTCCCCCACCACCCTTTGTGCCTCAGTTTCCCCATATGGGAGACAGGTCTAATGCTTACCTACCTGAGAGGTGTGTTGAGAGGCTTAGTTCATTAATGTTCAATTAAAGTGCTGTGAGATCCACTGATGCAACGTGCTGTAATTCTGGACAGCCAGCTGAGATCCCAGGACTCCCCAGGATCCAGTTCACTTCCATTCCCAAGATTTATCCAGCCTCAGGCCAGATTCTGTGCTACACCATACAGGAGGCACAGCACAGGCACCCAGGGTCAGTGGTGGCTCTACACCCACCTAATATTGGGCTTGCTGGGGACTTAAATCCCTGGTGTAATTTAGAGCAGCCCCATGGCCTCTATCTTGCTAAATTGAACTGCCCAAACTAACTGGAATGGAGAGCATTCTGGCCACACCCCCAGCCACCCCTACACCAAATGCTGTGCAGGAAAGCAGAGTATGGCTGCCTATACCTTCCCATTATCAGCCTGAACCCCTTTCATCTCTACACCCAGTATATGGCTAATCTTGGGCTCCCTGACACCTTCCCCTCCCCATGCCTCAGTTTCCCTATGTGTAAAACGAGATTAAAGATACAGACCTCCTTTGTAAAGCCCTTTGAGACCTACTGATGCTAAGTGCTGCATGACATCTAGACATAGTACCATAGCATTTTCCCTGGACACGTGACACAGGGATTTAAGGAAGTGCAGTGTTTAACATTTGCTCCACCCCAAGCAAAGGACTATCCCATGGTGTCTTTCTCCTTCCTCTGCTTTGTTATTCCCCCCACCCTCTCCAACCAATGGGGCTGTAGCAACACAAGTGCAAAAGAAAGCCTTGTCTGTCTTCTGTTGGCACACATTCACACACGCAAGCCACTTCTGTCAGGGCACACCCAACATGTAAGCTTTTCTAAGTGGCCCTGGGCAGTCAGTCAAGTCCTGAACTCTTCTACAGAATGTGGGTGTAATTAGATAATTAATAACTTTTTTAAAAAGGCTAAATGGAAGCTTTCCTTAGAGAGAGGAAATAATTATATATCATTTTTGATATGTGAGCTGAGTCAGCCCTCGCAGGGGAGATACAGTGTCTTCCATGAAAAGCCAAAAAATTAAGCGGGGTGTCCCCTGGGCAGTCGTGGCTTACAGTGCTTGCCTCACTAGTCTGAGAAGCCGTGGCTGGGCAAATGAACAGCAGCATGTTCATTATTCTTCCTGCGCAGGAAGGAGTCTGTTGGCACAAGAGCCCCTGTTGTCCAGTCGTGCTGAAGCGAGATGAGCTCAATACTCCTTGGTGAGATTTAACCACCTGAGCCGAAAGGGTGTTTAGGAGACATTGTGCGGGGCGTGGGTTGGATGGACCCATGGAGCTAGGCTGAAGGGCCACAGATGGATTGAAATGATGAGCTTAACTGTGTGTTTTAAAAGGCCCTAGAGCCCTGGCTCTTTGGATTTGCCCAGGGACATCTAGCTGAAATTTGCTGACAGGCTGGAATGGTGAAGGTTAAACAACACAGTCAGCGCATTACTGATCGGCCCTACAGCTTCCCCAGGAACATGACGCATGGACCCAGACCCAGGTCTGCACAGGCTGCATGATGAGAGGGCTGCTTCCATCTCTGGATTTAAGCCTTTCGCTGCCATCCCGCAAGACACTCTGGAGAGGCTGTAGAGCTGCAGACTAGATTTAAGCTGTGCAGCCTGCTGTGGCGTAGAAATCAGTGGCCTTGTTTTTCTAAGTGCATGGAAGCCTGAGGCTCGCACCCAGACTACTGCCCCCAAAGGGTGGGGAGTAACTGTGTGTATTTGCAACAGGGGCAGCTTCATTGTACAGGGAGAACAGGTAGTCACTGTGAGTGGGTGCTTGGCATTGGCCTACCCCCACTCCCGTGAAAGTCAAAGGCAGTTTTACATTATTTTGCTTTAAAATGTAACATAAAATAGGCAAGTTCTCCTGAGCAGAGCATCATATCTTCACATGTTGTTTGATTAACAGGTCCCATGCAGGGTTTCTGGTACTTTGAATTCTCCAGGCTGGTGAGGGAATGGGGACAGGGAAAATTCCATCTGTACTTTAACATTCCAAATATGCAACCATCAGCACAAGATAAAGTGAGGGCATTTTGCCTCTGTACAGTAAAATAACTATACCTTGACTAGCCCGCATAGCAAAAGAAAAAAAAATGATGATGTGCCAGGTACTATATGTGTAACACTGACACACAGGCACCATTGGCTTGATTTCATAATGCAATATATAATGTGACACTCACTTTAAACATGTAATTCAAATAGGTATGGGTCACTGAGTCTCTTTCTCAGGCAAAACTATCCTGGGTAGTTCTTTGTTTGGAAAAGGTTTCTAAGGAATTAAAGGGTTAGGGTTTGGGTTTGGGTTGAGTTAAATGTGCTGGGAATAAATCCTGACAGGTGCATGTTGGTGTCACGGACATTCATGTAGCAGAAATCTTGCTTCTGGGCCAGAAGGCTGTGGTTCAAGTTCTGCGCCACAACTTGGGGTCACGTGACAGCTGAGAGGAACTCGTCCATTAGGGTTCACAGGGTTTTTAGTTAACCCAGATCAGATGGCTTGGTTGTCATGGGTTCATAAACTCCAGACAGTGGCTTGGAGCTTCAGATTCACATCAACACCCCCAGCCATGGAGGTTTTCAAATTTTGGTGTAAAACTTTCACACAGCCCTAGCTCGTATCTAGTGCTGGTTCTGCTGCACAGCACGGTACTTACAAAGGGGCTGCAATTATCAAGGGCATTAACCTGAGATCCCCTCTGTCCTTCTCTTAGCAGATGATAAAATTCCATAGCGCTTTTCTTAGGGAGTTGATAAAATGGCCCAGTGTTCTATGAGCATAACACTAGCCCTGCTTGTAAGTAACTGCATTGCCATGCTCAGATCCTCAGCTATGGGGAAAACGGTGGATGTGATATATCTTGACTTTAGCAAAGCTTTTGATACGGTCTCCTACGGTATTCTTGCCAGAAAGTTTAAAAAGTATGGATTGGATGAATGGACTATAAGGTGGATAGAAAGCTGGCTAGATTGTCGGGTTCAATGGGTACTGATCAACAGGCTCAATGTCTAGTTGGCAGCTGGTATCAAGCCCCGGGGGTCGGTCCCAGATGTTGGTCCTGGGACCGGTTTTGTTCAACATCTTCATTAATGGATTGCACCCTCAGCAAGTTCATGGATGACACTAAGCTGGAGGGAAAGGTAGATACGCTGGGAAGTAGGGATAGGGTCCAGAGTGACCTAGACAAATTGGAGGATTGGGCTAAAAGAAATCTGATGAGGTTCAACAAGGACAAGTGCAGAGTCCTGCACTTAGGACAGAAGAATCCCATGCACTACTACAGGCTGGGGACTGACTGGCTAAGCAGCAGTTCTGCAGAAAAGGACCTGGGGGTTACAGTGGATGAGAAGCTGGATATGAATCAGCAGTGTGCCCTTGTTGCCAAGAAGGCTAGCAGCATATTGGGCTGCATTAGTAGGAGCATTGCCAGCAGATCAAGGGAAGTGATTATTCCCCTCTATTTGGCACTTGTGAGGCCACATCTGGAGTATTGCGTCCAGTTTTGGGCCCCCCACTGCAGAAAGGATGTCGACAAATTGGAGAGAGTCCAGTGGAAGGCAACAAAATGATTAGGGGGTCGGAGCACAAAAATGATGCGGAGAGGCTGAGGGAACTGAGGGAATTTGATAGCAGCCTTCAACTACCTGAAGGGGGGTTCCAAAGAGGATGGAGCTCGGCTGTTCTCAGTGGTGGCAGATGACAGAACAAGGAGTAATGGTCTCAAGTTGCAGTGGGGGAGGTCTAGGTTCGATATTAGGAAACACTATTTCACTGGGAGGGTGGTGAAGCACTGGAATGGGTTCCCTAGAGAGGTGGTGGAAACGCCATCCTTAGAGGTTTTTAAGGCCCAGCTTGACAAAGCCCTGGCTGGGATGGTTTAGTTGGGATTGGTCCTGCTTTGAGCAGGGGGTTGGACTAGATGACCTCCTGAGGTCCCTTCCAACCCTAATCTTCTATGACTCTATGGCAAGTTTATATCCAGCATAAAATGCACCCTAATTAGCACACCTGAGTATCGCATCATATTATCATCATTCATGGAAACATCTAACCTTCTTTTTGACTCCTGCTAAACTCTTGGCCTTTAAAATCTCCTGTGATGGAGTTCCACTGCCAACATTTTTCCTCTCAGTAGTTTTAAGATGTATTATCATTTCATGTCTCTAGGTGGCTCCGGGTGTTGTGTTATGAGAGAAGGTAAACAGGAGCATCTGAATGACATTCTCTACACCATTCATCACTGCATCTATTTCTACCATGTTAGCTCTTGTTTGTGTCCTCACTAAGCTAAATAATTCTGAACTAATCCTAAAGTTCCCGTCCCTGAATGTCAGGAAGTCTATCTCACCTGGAAGGCTTTCCATACCTCTGTGGGTGCTTGTGGTGGTTTGAATCTGGATTCATGAAAGCAGCTCTGTTCAGGATAGCACTGTAATACATGCTTCACTTTAAGCCTATGTAGAAATCAATGGACTTGTTTTTAAAATGGATGGAGGCCTAAAAGACTGCTGGTGGGGTGGGGAGTAAACATTAAGGGTGTGTCAGTTTAGGTTTAAGTATAATCCTGAAAAAGAATAGATTTAGGCCTTGTTTTCCTGAATCATTGCCTTGATTTGTAAGAGAAAAGGGCTTATCAGAGAACAGGCATAGGAAGATGTCCAGTATGATATGTTTGTTTTTTCTCTCTTTTATTCTAGACTGTCCAGTGTCTGAGACTGAAGTGGAATTGGGACATATCCAAGTTTGTAGCCTCTGAAACCTTAATAACCTCAAGTAAACTGGTCCAAAAGAACCCTCTAGACCTCCCTAGCTCTGAACTCTTGCAGAGCACTTAGACTGAGTGGAAAAACAGCACCGAAGCGAATGGGCTGAAATTTTGCAACATTTCTCCCCAAGAGACTGCCCCAGAATGAAAGAAAAGAAAGGAAAAGAAAACCATGTTGATTGTGTAGTGTCGTTGGGTTTTTGTTTGTGGGTGTGTTTGGTTTTATTTTATTTTTTTCTGAACATCTTAATTCAGGAATACATTTATGAGAAATCTTTCGGGTTGGATTTTATCTTCCCTTTGCTGTATTCTTTTTTTAAAAATGTATATTTTTAACTCAAAATGATTTCTTGTACAATAACATCAAAACTGGACCAAGGCGCTCAGAAAAAAACCATCATGGCCTCCCCAAATCCTGCATGATTTGTTTCAAGTAAAGTCTGGATTACAGATTCTGCTCTCCATACACCCATCACCTCTTCCAATTGCTCCATGATTTGTTACAGCTCAACCCTTTGTTAATGTTTCATTTTCTGTTCCAGTGTATATGTTGCTTATTTGTTTTATTTATTGAGATATTTTTTAACAAGCTAAGAGACTGCAATGTGGCTGTGTATACTGCTTCTCTTGCCACTAAAAATAAAGATGTCCTGCAGCTACCGGAGGTATTTGATTTACTTTGTGATTTCACCGTCCAACACTTAAGCAAAAAGGACACTAAGTTCTTTATTTGTTACTTTCACCTTGTCTACATTTAAACTGCCACACCAGTCACTAAAATCAGTTTCACAGGTTATAGGGCTTACTACAGTGGTAATACAGTGAAATTCTATGTCTTGTGTTATGTAGGTCAGATTAGATTATCTAATGGTGCTGTCTGACCTTGGAATCAATTAAACCAGCACAAACCTCTATGTTTAATTGATTTCAGCCTGTCTTATATTTGGTTACTAACTGACTTAAGCTAAATGGATATAAGCCAAATTTAAACCAGTTTTAGAGTGTCCTCCCAGGGGTTTGCACTAGTTTAACTAAACTGATTTTAAATCATACCTTTGATGCAACTTTTATTAAAGTCAAATTCTTTCTTAAATAAAATATAATGCCACTTAACAGTGTATCTATTTCTGAATTACTTTCGCTAAAAATGAGCACTTCTTTTTTTATTGTGTACTATCTATATGATGGTAGTACCTAGAGGATTCTGTCAGCTAGGGGCTGTACTTAGTGGGTGAAAGTCCCTGCCCCAAAGAGCTTACACAGAACACATACAGATAAGTGAATTGCCCTGGGTCACAAAGCATATCAGTAGATAAACTAGGTCTGTTAACTGCCAGAGCAGTGGATTATCTCCCAGACCTTGGAAGTCTTCATGAACTATGTGTGTTTGGGAAGGCTAAGGCAGTAGTGGTGTTTTGCCAGTGAATGTCGTAATCATCTCTGTAAGTAGCAGGTTGACTCCAAAGCTAAGCTGCTTACAGGGAGGCTTAGTTCATCAAGTCGGTCACAAATTTTCCAATTCAGTATCAGCTCACAGTTGTTAGTGGTTTTTGCAAAAGCAATATTGTGACGTTAAATTATTGTACAGAGACCCAGGTCCCTGTCCTGCAAAGACTGGGTAGTCCCATTAACTTTAATGGGATGTCTAGTATGACCCAGTGAAAGAAACAGGCAGTTCCAACATAATCCAAAGTACTGTTAGCCTCTATTGTCAGATGGGACAACAAAATGCATACCATGTTCTATCATGTTGGTTCTTGTTACTACTACATGTTATGGCTGCTAAAAAAAACCCCACAAAGTATATTTCACAAAAAAACAAAAAATATTAAATTTTTTGTCTGGAATTTCCCGTAATTTTTTTTTTAATTTTTCAAAATTGTCTGAAAAGTTTTGTTTAATTTCAATGGGGCAGAAAAAAACTCACTTCCTTTCACTTTTTGACTTTTTTCTGTGTAAAGTAAATGATAAAAATGTGAGAGAAAGTGTTTTTTCTCCATCAAAACAGATTGAATTTCATTAAAATATTCAAAATTTTTCATTTCAAAAATTTTTTGTTAAAAATGCAAACATACTGAGCAAAATAATATTTTCTCAATTTTTTTTGCTGTGATCAAAGAGATATATTTCATCAAATTTCAACCAGCTCTACTGAACACCTATATTTAAAATAAAAAGGTATGTAGGAAAATTACAATAAAGTCACCTATTTTGGCTTTGGAATCATCATTCATCCATCCACATACACTCTATCTGAGACCTTTCTCCCAATTCGTGTTATCTACTCATAGGACCCGCATCATTATAGTATCTCAGCATCTCACAAGCTTTGAATGCAACCCCTTGCAAGGTAGGGAAGTGCTGATCTCCCATTTTACAGATAGGAAACTGAGGCACAGGAAGGCTAAATGACTTGCCCAATGTTCCACAGGAAATCTGTGGCAGAGCAGCAACTTGAATACAGATCTTCCAACTTCTAGATTAGTGCCCTAACCACTGGACCATTCTTCCTCTCAATGCTCCTATTTAGCTAAAGACTGTTAGATAGAACCTTGTGGAGCCAAAGCTGTGTGGATCAGAAAAGGTGTACTTGTCAGCATTACTTATACACTCTGTCTTCACATTCACCTTAGCACCAAAATAATAAACAATAGACCATAGATAGGGCCACTTTACCAGAGACTGACCTTCCTTTTAGCATCACTCAGAGGCTCTCTGTCAAACCTGTTGGTGCTACAGACTCTGAAGCAGAGTTTCCAAATTCCAGGCCATAAATAATGTGCTTAAGAAGAAATCATTCTGAATGGGAATTCCTTTAAGAAACATTCACCTTGGATTTGAAAACAGGGATTAATCATCAAAATTGACTGTTTGTTCTTATGCCCTAACTAACAACACCCCCAGTTGATTGTGCCTATTTGACAGCATCTGGATTGAAGTATTCAGAGACAACACAGGTGCCTGAGAGAAATTATTTTAGATTGATGAAATGGAGGGTCTCTAATAAAGGCAATGTCTGAGGCGCAGTGCTCAGTGATGGCAGTATCAATTCATTTTTGCAAAGAGCGAAAAGATAGCCTCCTACGAAAGACTGTGTTGGAAACAGACACCTACAACGTGTCCAAAAAAGATAGAAAAGGATGCTTTACTATGGTAAAAATAATTCTGTGATGTTTAAAGTTATTTAAAGCAGAGTCCATCTAATCTTCCTTCAGAGAGAAGTGTTTCTACACACTGGACAGAGAACATACATATGTGCATCAAATGCATTATTTGCTTGGTAGGTTTTAAAACCGTAATCCCAAATGTTTCCAGTTGCATGGAATAAAACAAACCAAACAATTAAAAGTCTTTATTGCCTCAAAAGGTAATTGACATCTCCGTCTGCATTCTGGTATCATTCAATAAGGTGTATTTAACACAGGTCATGCAACAGTGTAGTGGGTAGATTTTCACAGTGGGTGTCTGGTCTTAGATTTCTCACAACCCACGCACCACTCATCGTCATGTGTGCCCTTCCTTTCGCAACTGCTCTTTTCATGATGCTCAAAGATAAGTTGAGTCCAAATCTCAATGAAGCAAAATATTAGCCTGGGGGTTCTGATGAGCTGGGCATGGCTGGATAAGGCTGTGAGCCTTATCTGTGGAAAACACAGCTAAGCAGACGGATTTTCACAAGTGCCTCAACCCTGAGCTACAGGGAACACAGCTCGGAGTAAAAGGGTAATTCATTCTCTGTGCACATCCAGGCCAGGAGTCAGCCAAACACCCAAGCACATGCTTGACTTCAGTGAGACTTAAGCACATACTGTAGTTATTAACCACGTGCTTAAATGCTTCACTGAATCATGGCCTCAAACCTACCCTCTCTGCTAAGACTGCCATCTAATGTTACCTTAGCTAATGTTACCAAGGGGCACAAGTGCCCAATCCATAGCTCATGGAACCCAGTGGAATGGAAAGTTCTGTATTCTGCAGTGGGAAAAGACTTTTAAAATCAAATCATCCATGTTTTGCAGTTTTTTTCTGATGCTTTGGACTCCACGTTTCACAGTGATGTGCTCAAGTACACCGAATGACGGATTAAAGCTTTCTCTGTTTGTAGGACATACCACTTTTAAAAATCTATTGTAATTAAAGCTAGGCAAATAGTGAGAATAAATACTCACAAACACCCATTGGTATGGACTTTTCATGAATTTTTGGTCAAGTGAAGGTTTATTCACGTGAATATTCATGGAAAGCAAATTTGGGGCCTGTAGCCAATATTTATTTAATCATGAAACTAAATCAATATAATGATTAAACAAAATTATAAAGACCTTTTTCTGCCTGAAACGAATGGTTTGGTCATCCAATGAGAAAACAGAAGAATGTCATGTGATTTAAATACCCATTCCTTGATATTGAGTTGTGAATATCAAACACCCCAAGAAATACTGCCAGTTTGGGAACTGAAATTTGTTCATGTAAAACAATTCTGAGTAGCAAATATATTTGAAGATTAACTGTCAAATGACAGCTATTTTAATTAACAGAGAAAAAGGGCTACATTTGTCTAAGAAATTGTTCATTATGAATTGTAACTATTCAGTCAGCACCATGTATCAATTACAAACAAGTAAGCAGAAGCAACAGTCAAGGTGAAATAATGAACCAACAATACAGCTTTGTCCTAATGTGCTATAACTAACCACTCACATATTTTGTGTTCATTTTTATTTATAGTTTGTTTTTGATGCTCACTGCCACAGTCCCTGCTCCATTCACAAACATGAATGCATTTATCATCACAAACACGCCTGTGAGGTGTAAAACAAGGCAGAGAGAGAGATTGAGACCGAGATCCTTGAAAGTATTTAGGTAGGATGACCAGATGTCCCATTTTTATAGGGACAGTCCCATTTTTTGGGACTTTTTCTTATGCAGGCGCCTGTTACCCCTCACCCCCGTCCCATTTTTTCACAAGTTCCTATCTGGTCACCCTATATTTAGGCACTTAACTCCTACTGAAATCAGTGCAAGCTAGAAGCCTGAATACCTTTGAGGATCTCGGCCTAAGTGACTTTCTCAAGACAAAATCTATAGCAGAACATGGAATCAAATCCACATTCCATAATGCACTACATTAGCACTAAGCCACAAGACCATCCTTTTTCACAATAGTAAGTCCTTCAAGCCACCCTACACACACATCCAGGGACTGTCTAAATATTATCGCCAAACCGGTCACACACAAATGCAAGACTACAGAAAACATTCAACATGCACAGTAATGGGCTGTGAGTCTACAAAACAGCAAAGTAATCTTTATTCAAAAGCCGCCTTTCCACAAAGATTTACTGAGTTTTTACTCAAACGTTACTCAGGCAAAGGCCCACAAGAGCCTGATTTTCCAAAGGGAAAAGAGTTTTCAGACTCAAGTTCCCAGCTCCAATCAAAAAAAAATAACCCAACAGACTTTCCCTCAAAAGCAAAATCTTCTAACCCTCTCCCATCCTGAATTTTGACAGTGTGAAGAGACTAGGAAGGGCGTGCTCAGAATTGCTCAGTGATACTTATAAATGTCTAGCTCTTGCTCTGCTGAGACCACTCAAGTGACATTTCTGGAAAACACAATCAATCCCCATTAATATTTGACCACGAATAGAAATAGTCAATTTGCTGTTTATAACAAATGGTTAGCATTATTTATATAGCACTAACAATGTACTAAGCGCCGGGACGGCTCTACCAATTTTGCTGCCCCAAGCAGTCGCTGTCGAATTGCCGCCACCGCAACAGTGGCGGAGCTGCTGCCGAATTGCCGCCGTGGGACACGGACTGCCACCCCATTCAGACTGCCGCCCCATTCGGAATGCCGCCCCAAGCACCGGCTTGGAAAGCTGGTGCCTGGAGCCAGCCCTGCTAAGCACTCCAAAGGCACAGGGGAAGATGAAGCATCTGGTCTGAACAGCATACAATCTAAGGACCTCATCCTGCAGGTTGAGCTGCACTGATTTCAATAGGACTGCATGCAGGTGAAGAGGCATCCCTGCAGGCAGCCAGTTGCATGGTCGGGTCCTAAGGGTAAAACTCCCATTAACTTCAAGCCTTGGATGAATTGGAAGCTCATTGAAATTAAAACCCAACAAAAAGGAGAAAATTAAGGTGTATTCTGCAGTACAGCTACATACTGGCCCTTGCTCAGGGCTGGACATAAAGGCTTAATCTAGTCTTAAATCAGCAAGCAGAGTGGGGGAACATAGGTGTGGTATCACTCACTGCCGAACAGAAACATTGCACCCAGATCTCAGGTAAGAAGCCTGGCAGTTGACTTGAAATCTCAGCTCATTCTTTAAATCACATTGCAGTTTTAATTAAAAAAACATAGAAAGCTTGAACTCCTGTTCTTGCAGGTAGGCATTGTAACCACATGCGTACTTTAGAGGGAATCACAGGCATACACTCTGTCGCCCCATGGAACTTATCAGCAGGCTCTGAACCTACTGCCTGCAGAGTCCACGAGAGACCTCTTCCAGCTCAGCTAAAGTAGGAACCAGGCACCCACCTGACCCCGGTGCTACTAATGGTACAGTAGCAACCAGCGGCACAAATGAGATGTTCTCCATTCTGTGAGACAGCCCATAGAGGGAAATAATGCAGCCCTTCCCCAAGGTGTTGGTTTAGCCTTTTCTCTTTTCTCTCCCAGGTGCCTGTGATCACCAGTCTTTGGAGTGCCTCTCCTCTCTCCTTGCACATGGCAGGTCCTGGGTTCTTTTTACTTGGCACCTGGTGCCTCCACACAAAGCATCTTCCCACTGTGCCAGATACCCAGGGGTTGTGGCCTTGAGAAATCAATGAGAATACTACAAGCTGTCAAGGAGTGTAAAGCCCAGTACACTGGGGACAATAAATTAAACAAAACAACCCCTAGAAAAGGAATAAAATAACAGGACCACAGAGGGAGTGACTTTACTGAGAACAAGAACATAGGGTCTGGGGAAGTAAAGGGCTACAAGTTAATTAATATTTAACCAATATCTATAAATGAGTTAATTCCCACCTCTTAACACACTCAAACTCCTCCTACCTCAGCTGCCTTCCTGAAGTGGATGGCACTGTTGAGGTGGCATGTTCTGAGACAGTGTTACAGCAGTGTGGCATCAACTGGCTTAACCAAAAGCTACCTTATTTTCTCTTCAGGCCAGAGTCCTCTTCTGACTCCAGCTAGGCTCTTGGGTTTCCTGGTCTGGAATCTTCCTGGGGTGTTGGCTGGCTCTTGGTAGCCAGAGCTAGGTGGGCTTTCTCCTTCTCTGGATACTAGCTCCAGCATTGCAGTGACCAGAGTCTCAGAGCAGTGTGAGAACTCCCTTTGTGGGCAGTAGGCGCATAGCTGGGATGTCACGTGCCAGGTGGTCTCTCTCCCAGCTTCCAAACCAAAACCAAAGCAAAACTCTTTCTCCTTTGTGTAGTCAGGCTGTCCCCTAGTAGGAAGGGGGTCTGCACAGCTCTGACTTATCATTGGTCCAGTGGACAGTTCATCCAGATCACACCATGAAGAAAACTCCTTATCAGCCCCAGCAGGGGTTTCTAGTTCCTTCTGTCACCAACCCTGATTCCAAGCATGCTGGGAATGGAGTCAGACACTTTGGCAGCCATCTTAACTGGAGTCCTTTTGGTAAGGCCCCCTACATTCTCAGACCAGAGCTCCAGTAGCTGGGATTCAGAAAACCCCCAGAGGGATTTCAATGACATACAACTTGCCAGTGGGTTACACAGCAACTGGTGAACCAACACTGGAATGTTGTGTTTCAGAATTCCTGGCTCTGGGAGCAGAGTGTGGTCAAGTGGTTACAGATAACTCAGCCAAGCACATACTTTGGCACATACCTTCTTCAGAACAACGTGACAAAGCAAGACCAAGGCTTGGCTCTGCCATGTTAGAGGCTGGGATTCTAGTCATAGTGCTGCTTAACATGACCTGCAACTTCTCAGTTGTTGTCTCTGCAGGTGAATGCCTACTCTAAAATAAGAGAGAAGGCCTTACTTAATAAGCATTATGGACAGATGCATTAAGAGCAATCAACATAGAAGCTGGGACTAGAGTGCTTAGCCTTTTGGCTTGAAGCTCACTGAATACTCCCCTAGGCTACAGGCCATTGTATAATGGAGGAGCTCTCCCAGTGTCTTAAAAATATCTGACATTTTCCGTGAGAAGCAGGTAGGGTGACCAGATGTCCTGATTTTATAGGGACAGTCCCAGTTCTGGGGTCTTTTTCTTATGTAGGCTCCTATTATCCCCCACACTCTGTCCGATTTTTCACACTTGCTGTCTGGTCACCCTAGAAGCAGGCCAATATGACAGACCTGCCAACTGCATGAGTGTCAAGCGAGATACATGATGCTTAACAGGTCATCCTGGGGAAAGGGAGAGCCAAGGCTCACCCTCCTCTCCCCCCACTATCCCTGCAATGCACTGGCCTACAGCAAAAGTGAGCCACCATACAGTAGCACGTAATCTGTGCCATAGGTTTTTCTGCTCACCGAGGCCTACCTACATTCTTTCCTATGGGTGTCTCCCAAATCAGGGCCCCCAAATGTAGCGTCCAGTTTTGAAAATTTGGGCCTAGGTTCCTTGAACTTTGGCGACTGCGCTTCAAAATGTCAAACAAGAGCAACAATTTACATTTTTGGTCATGAATTATATAGAGTGGCACACCCCAATGAAGTGTTGCCATTGACTTCAGGGACTCCAGATTGGGCGCCACGGGATTGGCCAACGTAAGCAGTGATGCACACCCATGAATCTCAGTGGAGAATCAACCCCTACAATGCTAACTGACCTGCTGCACAATGTTCAGATAAACCTAGTTTAAAACTGTTCCGAGTCTTTCAGTGAGTGCCTGAAATGAGAAATTCTACCAGGAGGTACAATAAGCCAGAGTGCAGTGCAGTGAGCTGTGAAACTATCAGAAGACTATTCCAGACCAGTACTTTATTATTTACATATGCAGTCCTCACAAGGTGGTAAAAGCTGCCATGTAATCTCTCATCAGTAATAATTCCCCCACTTTATAGCATAGCAGGAGACAGCTGTTTTGTAAGCCAAGTGAAAGGAGAAAATTGCATGTTGCACCAACGGTTTGTTCAGAATTCGAATGCAATCATTCCAGCTTAGTCAGGATTTCAGCCATGTCTTTACACTGTGATTTTAATGCCCTTTCAGCCTCAGTCTCGTAGTCTCAGAATTTGTTTTGAATATAGTAAAGTGCACTAAGCCTTTTTATGATTTCCTGTAGTATTTCAGAGCCTTGGAGTGAAAGTGCCTTCTAAATCTTTTTCCAGGACTCTCCTGTGACTTTAAATATTTGCAAGTATGTTGCCAGTTTCAAGGTAAACCTTGAAAGAAAATGATGCAGTTAAAAGTAAGATAGGTGCTTGATTCATATTTAAATACAGATCTATCCGTTCAGCTTTGGTTTCTGTGGCAAAAGATCCAGAGCAGAGATGAGCTTTTTAATGTTCTTATTCCGGGTGAGACCAGATTTCAACTGATCAGCACCCACAGTTGGGGTCAGACTCTCAAAAAAATTCAGTACCCAAGAGCTCCTGCCATGCACCCAACATGCTGAGCTCTATTGAAAACCTGGCTAAATATTTTAGTGCATAAATGGGATTTGGGCTGTTTTGTCTTTGAAAATTGTGCCATTTAAGAATAAAAGCTGTGATTTCCGGAGACTACCTGGATTTAGGAGCCCAACTCCCACTGAAAACTCAGAGGTCTTAGGTCCCATTAAAAATTTCAGCCACTGAGACTTTCATGGGGTCTCTGGGGTCATTAGAGTGGAAAGATGATCCTGTGATTGGGGCATTAACTCGGGATTTAAGAGATCTCTGTTCTGCTCCTGGCTAAGCCACAGATTCCACGTGTGATGGTGGGAAAGTCACTTAACCTACCTTGTTCCACACTGTTCTGTCTGTAATGTGGGGAGAATACTTCTCTCTCTCAAAGGCAGTTGTGAGGCTAAAGTCCATTCATGGTCATGAGGTGGTCAGATTTGGTGGAGGTGATGGTCACATAATTCCCTAGCTAGACAGTACAACGTGTGGTATCTGAGATGTCCCAGATTTATGTAGTAAGGGGTGACAAAAGTGAACCAGGAACTGGACAAAGGTCTTCACGGGATTTGTAAATTTTCTAAAAGGATATATAGATGCATTCCTGTGTTGAATACTCATCGCAGGCAGGTTAGCAGGAGCATTCTGTCCATACATCCTTGCTTGGCTCAATTTTGGGGTTTCCTTTCCTGTTCACCTTTAAAGTGTGAATCCTCTTCCAGTAGAGACCTCATAGACTGACTCAGGTGAAAGGTATATCCTTAAATATATTGAATACTTTCATTTTTGTCTTTTCCTACTCAAGTGCCAGTTGTCACGAATGGGAAAAGCCTGCTAACGCCAAAGGCTCTGAATTTGCCAAAACTCAAAACAAAATAAATATCTTTCTGCATGAAGCGTTTGCTGGAAAATGATTTATTTCTCTAAGACAGTAACATGGCCAACATTCTAAAAATGTTAGACTTTTAAATCTATATTTAGGCCCTGATACTCAAAAGGCTCACTCAATAAGTGAGGTACTAAATCTTTATGTTTCAGAGGCTGTGGATCTTCCATTGGCTCTCTCAATAACAGAAGCAATGGGTTCATTGGTAACTTGCAGTTCATGATATCTTTCATTTGTTTGCTTAGTTATTTGAAGAATCTGTCCAATTTAATATGTGGCCACCAGATATGGATGAAATTCCCTAGTGCCCCTTACTCTCCCTAACAGCCTTCTCTTGCCATGCATCCTTTTAGATCCAGCCAGTGGCAGGACACAGGGCTAGGCTGTGACTTGAACGACACTCCCACACAAGGAAGAGGTGGGCAGGGAGTGTGCGGAGAGGGTTGGCAAATAGGCTAAGCCTTGGCTCCACATTCCCATACTCACTGGCCAGTGCAGCCAAGCTAGCACGGGTACATACTCTGATGTGCTGTTGGCATATGCCAGCAGCAAATTACCCCTCACCCACCCCAACGCAAGGAGGAATCACGGAGAGAATTGAGATTCAGTGGTGTGTCTAGTTGCAGCCTTACCTTGGCCTATTCCTAGGATAAGGAGGCTTAGACCCCACCCCTTACTCAGCGCTAGCCTAGAGTCATCCTTTTGCAATAGCATGTACTGAAAGTGGGGCTTCCAATCTCCCCATTTGTTTCTGTTCATAGTTTTTCTCCTTCCCATTCATTCATTCCCTCATAGAATCATAGAATATCAGGGTTGGAAGGGACCTCAGGACGTCATCTAGTCCAACCCCCTGCTCAAAGCAGGACCAATCCCCAACTAAATCATCCCAGCCAGGGTTTTGTCAAGCCTGACCTTAAAAACCTCGAAGGAAGGAGATTCTACCACCTCCCTAGGTAACGCTTTCCAGTGTTTCACCACCCTCCTAGTGAAAAAGTTTTTCCTAATATCCAACCTAAACCTCCCCCACTGCAACTTGAGACCATTACTCCTTGTCCTGTCCTCTTCTACCACTGAGAATAGTCTAGAACCATCCTCTCTGGAACCACCTCTCAGGTAGTTGAAAGCAGCTATCAAATCCCCCCTCATTCTTCTCTTCCGCAGACTAAACAATCCCAGTTCCCTCAGCCTCTCCTCATAAGTCATGTGTTCCAGACCCCTAATCATTTTTGTTGCTCTTCGCTGGACTCTCCAATTTCTCCACATCCTTCTAGTAGTGTGGGGCCCAAAACTGCACACAGTACTCCAGATGAGGCCTCACCAATGTCGAATAGAGGGGGACGATCACGTCCCTCAATCTGCTCACTATGCCCCTACTTATACATCCCAAAATGCCATTGGCCTTCTTGGCAACAAGGGCACACTGCTGGCTCATATCCAGCTTCTTGTCCACTGTCACCCCTAGGTCCTTTTCCGCAAAATTGCTGCCTAGCCATTCGGTCCCTAGTCTGTAGCTGTGCATTGGGTTCTTCCGTCCTAAGTGCAGGACCCTGCACTTATCCTTATTGAACCTCATCAGATTTCTTTTGGCCCAATCCTCCAATTTGTCTAGGTCCCTCTGTATCCTATCCCTGCCCTCCAGTGTATCTACCACGCCTCCCAGTTTAGTATCATCCACTAATTTGCTGAGAGTGCAATCCACACCATCCTCCAGATCATTCATGAAGATATTGAACAAAACCGGCCCCAGGACCGACCCTTGGGGCACTCCACTTGACACCGGCTGCCAACTAGACATGGAGCCATTGATCACTACCCATTGAGCCCGACAATCTAGCCAACTTTCTACCCACATTATAGTGCATTCATCCAGCCCATACTTCCTTAACTTGCTGACAAGAATACTGTGGGAGACCCGTGTCAAAAGCTTTGCTAAAGTCAAGATACAATACATCCACTGCTTTCCCTTCATCCACAGAACCAGTAATCTCATCATAGAAGGCGATTAGATTAGTTAGGCATGACCTTCCCTTGGTGAATCCATGCTGACTGTTCCTGATCACTTTCCTCTCATGTAAGTGCTTCAGGATTGATTCCCTCTCCTAGATCAAACTCCTCATGGTTTCTGTATGCTCCAATCGCATGCATACCTGCAGCACTTCTAACTCAGTCACTGAACGAGTGAGCCCAGGTTCTGCTTTTGCCCTGCACATAGACAGCGGCACTGTTGAAATCCTACTGCAGTGATGAAGTCGCGCAGCCCCAGTGACAGTGCTCCTGTGGAGAATGGAGGCATTTTGAGCTGAGAGGCTCTTTCAGGCTTATCATCATCTGCTGGAGATGGATGGCATGCTCCAACGGGTTCCCAATACGCAGGCAACCAGGAAGTCTGCCTGGTGGGCTGTTTTCTGCGTGATCCAAGACCACTGAATTTGGATGCCACAAAAACATGCTTAAAGGATTTGGGAACCAGAGCTGGAATGCTGTGTCTTGGCAGCAAGGGAGGGGAGAGAAATTGGCTTTCATCTCCCCTTCTGCCGCAAAAGACAATAAATAACCAGGAAGCTTCAAATAAATTTAAGACTGAAGAATTTCTGCATCCTCCCGATCCAGGAACATTTCAGGGATTTCTCCTGCAAGGCCTCTCTCTCATGTACTCACTGGGAAGGTCTTTTCCTCCCCTTTTTATAATAATGGGTCAGTCTGCTTTTCTAGAACCTTGGGTGCCTGACCTGAGTCTTGATCATCTCAGCCATAAAGGAATATTAATTTCATTCCAATCTGCTTGTTTTGTATAGGGGATGATAAATTATGTGGGAGGAAGTGGTTGGGGAACCATTTTTCATGAACTTTCAGCTAGTGCTCCCATTTGACTATCCAGGTTTGGCTCACTAGACAGACAGGCCTCACCTTCCTGTTCTCCACTGTAAGAACAGCAAGGAAGCTGCCTTTTGTAAGGGCCATGTTATAACCTCATTCTGTGAAGAGCTCTCATTGATATTGACCATAAGCCCAACTCCCTCAGGCCCAGCTCAGCCAGACTCAGAAATTCCTCCTCAGATTCTACTTCCCGTGTGACCTTTGGCCAGTTACCTAGGCTGATGTTTCCATAGGAGCCTCAGAGACTCAGTTGTCCAAGTCCCATTGACTTTCAGTCTCAATTTCTCTGCTCCATATCCCCAAAGGTATTTAAGTGCCTAACTCCCCTGAAATGTAGGCCTCACTTGCCCATTTGCACAATGGGGGTAATACTGCCTGTCTGACTGGTGTGTGGCAAGCTGTTCAGATACTACAGAGATGAGCACCCCGGCAAAGCCAAAAAATCAATAGATTCCACATCAAAGGTCTTTGTTGTTACTGCATCTGGGCAATAAATATTGCACAAGTAGGCTCAGAAATGGAACCCCCCCGCTCCCCAATATTGCCTTTCCCGTGAAAGGTTCTCTTGATAGACCCTACATAAGATTCTCCTGATAGAGTTACACCCTCATCATCCTATGGGGATAGGAGGGTTGTCCCTTTGGAGGAATAGACCTACTCAGTCTCTGTCCCTCCCAGGGCTTCTGGCAATGTTGCAATACATTCTGCATTGGCTCCCAGGCTGGAGGGAATGGTGCCATAGAGGCATGGAGGGGCCCCTTGGCAAACTGAGCAATGATCCTACCCATTAGCAATATGACTAGATGGTATTCACTACTCTCGCATAACTCTCCCACTGCCTACTCTAATATGAAGTACAACTAATTCGGTGGTGGCTGAGTGCTAACTGTTTTTGCCATCAAATGGAAACATGTGTCTTTCATGCATAAAGCAAAATAAGCAGCGTGGAGGAAGAAAAAAAGTAACATCCAAGACAGAGGGAGGGTAAACAAAGAAACTAGACAGACAAGTTCTATCGTCAGACCCATTTTACTAAAGAGTCACTGTCAGGTTAAAAAAATCATGGGCCAAATTCTCTGCTGGGGTAAATTAGCATCGTTCCATTGACTTCACCAGAGCAACACTGATTTACGCCAGTGGAGTATGTGCACTCATATTTTTTTAATGGCCCTTACCTGTGGGTAATAACAATAACCTCAGATTATCCCAACAAAAATATTGCTAAGGCTCTAGGTTTTGTTGCAAATGCTGCAGAGAAGTGGTTCAGCTGAGGGCGTAATACATTTTTAAAAGAGTCTTGAGAACATGTATTAATATTGGCTCATACTTTCAGGGGCCCTGTCACAGTTACAGCCTGGCTGCAGCTCTGACCCCCTCTGGTCTCTCTAAGTGTCCCCCTCACATGTCCTTCCTTTGTGTCCTATGTCTTCCCCTCTACCAAGGTGGACTCCCATGATTCTCCCACCCTTACACTGGACCCTGGGCTACAACACCCTGTGGTCAACTGTACTTACCCGGCAGGTCTCCCTGGGTATTTGCGGTTCTTACCACTGGGAGCTTGTGACCAGTGATGGATACAGAGACCAGACAGCCTTCTTAAACCCAAGGATTGTTTAATCTTAACAATAGGAAGAAGGCAAAACCTATGAGAAAAATAATTTTAACCCAAAAAACAGTGTAAATGCATGTCTATCATACAGGAGAGTTACCCCGCCTGTGAAGGGATCCTATGAAAGCCTAGCTCCTTCTGACACCATGGTGGGTGTCAGCCTGTTTCCCCCAACAGCTCACTGACCCCTGGCCATAGAGAGTCCTTTTAACCTGCCAGAAGTCCCTCAGACTCTGAGTTCGGGGCCTGTTGCCTAACACCAGTTTGGTGAACACTATGGGGGGGTTGAGCCATCCTCATTGAGGCTAGTTGCTCTCCCATTCTCTTGTAGCACCCCTCCACAATTTGGTAGATTAGCCGCTATCCGAAGGTGTTGTACTCTTTCCTGCCAGTCAGCCTCTCCTTGAAGAAACCCTCTGTATCTGTAACCCTTCCGCCAAAATGCCCCAAACTGTCAAATAGCTGAAATGCAAATGGGGCCTGGCCCATTCAGTCCTTTCCCCTTGTTCCCCAACAGATGGGTCTTTGATACTGTAAAAAATGACAACAGGTTTCACAAATGTGGGGCCAGATTTTCAGATGTGCTCTGTTCCCAACATGGAGTTTGGCCATTGACTTCCATGGGGCCGGGATTTCACTCTGGTCCTTACGTGGCCCAGATTTTCAAAGTGGCACATGCCAGTCAGGTTTGCACAGCTAGGAAGGTATTTGTACAGGGGCTCTGTGTTGGACGTGGGCTTGCTCTATATTTATGAATACTATATGTTCTGTATATTTGTCTTTTGGGTTCGAGGGTTGTGTGACTATGTAAGCCCTGTTGCCTGAACCCCGAGAGAGTTGGGAACTCACTGTTGACACCTGTTGGTGAATAGGGAGAAGAGTGGCCCAGAGCTGCTTGAGAACTGCAGATGGCCTGGGGTTTTGTTGGCGGAGGGAGCTCTCTGCTGCCATCTGTTGGGGGACAAGAGGAAATGACTGAATGGGCCACACAACATTTACATTTCCGCTATGTTACAGTTTGGGGCATTTTGTGCTCGCCTGTCACCACTGCATCTCCAGGTGGGTAGGGGGAGCTGGGCAGAAATGCAGAATTTTAAAAGCAAAACCTCCATTAGCCAAGGCTGACATGACTGACAGGAGAAAGTAGGCTATTGATTGCATTCCCTCCACTGGGCTCCTCAGGTCCTGCTAGGGACAAAGCAAGCCAAGAACAATTTTGGGAGTCTGATCACCAAGCAGTCGCTCAGCCCTCCCTGGGAGCTGTTACTGTTCTCAGCTCCGTCCTGGTATTCCTTTGCTGTGCTGTAATCAGCTCTCACCTTACCAAGCCTCATGCTGGGACATGTTTATATGACCAGGCCTTTTCCCCTTCATTAGTACCAAGGTCAGGAGAGATCAGAGGTCAGGCCCAAGCTGGATGATTTCACTTTTAAACAAATCCAACACCTCCCCCTGTCCTTCCCCTCAAAGAGGCTGTCACATAAATTTTCATTTTGTACCACTAGTTTTTCCTTTGCGTTAACAAAGGGGATATTTAATTCACTAAAACCATCAGGTCATTCCTTCTTTATTAATCCTAGAGTATTTGTGTAGCTCTTGTCAGTGCCCGGCTCCTGCACTTAATTTACAAAGTGTCAATGAGGAACTCTGTAAAAATAACAGTGGCAAAGGTTTTAAATACAAATACAATATGATCTCCCATCCTCACATACTGCAACGATTTTAAACTGAACCAGCTGGAACTCAGCAACCCAGAGATTCCTGGCTGCCCAATTTTATTCTCTCCCTCAGCTGTTTCTGTAACATAATTGCAGGGAGTAGCAAAACTGGTGCTATTAGAATTGGGATGTTTCAGTGAGCAACAAGGTAAAATGCAACAGACTCGTTTCATTTTCACTAGTTTCACTCATCTGAATCCAAGAGTTTGAGCTAAAACTTAGGTAGAAGTCTCTGAAAACTAAAGCCACTAAAATTTTGTGCAGCTTCTGAATGCTTCTGTGATTCTCCCTGGGAAAGAGTGATTGCAGGAGAGGAAAGAAACCTACTGCTAAACATTCTCTCTGAGAAGCAGGACACAAGGTTGCTGTAATGTTGCATTTCCACAGCATTATTCCTTTTTCTGGACTCTCGCATTCCACCTTTTCAAACATTCCAGGCAAGCAATTCACAGCGGGCACTTTGCTAGCAGTGCCCCCTGCTGTTTAAAAGGAAATTTCAAAGGCCGTTTGACCTGGGAAAAGAAATTAGCCTTCACCATATGTTGGGTTAGGCGATTTAGGTTGCAATTGCCAAAGGAGTTTAAGGGAGTTAGGTGCTCAAAGCCTACTCAAAGTAAAATTCCCTTGGTCTTCCTTGAAAAACCTGATTCTTCAAGATGCTTAGTGCACTGGAGGTCTGAGTTCAAACCCTGCCTTAGGTCACAAATGGAAATGAATTCTGTGGTTCCAACTTAGTCCCTAGTGAACACAAGTGCCATGGCACAGCCCTCTGTAGTAGGAAGAGAGCCTGAGACATAAGCCCTTGTACCAGGGGCCTGGTATAAGGCAGGACCTCCTCACAGAATCTGGCAAGATCAGGGCTGATATTGCAGAAATATACATTCCTAAGAAGTTCTAGTTACAGAGTACTCACACAAACATCCCGATACCAAGGATGGTACAAAAACATTCCCCAAGGATAACAGGAACACACTGACCCCTCCTAAAAGATAAGGTCAGAATGACAGTATGTAATAGAGATGTTTTGATCAAACCAACATGTACAAGGTGAGGGGTAATAACTAGCCATGTCAGGGGGCAGTAACTAACTATGTCAGAGGGGTAGAACTAACTTGTTTGTATTGGAATATAAAGATGTATCTCAGAGAGAATCTGGCCTAGGGAGGAACGGAAAGTCCCACCGTTCACTGAGTTGGTACATTGTTATGGGCATACGTGTATTAGTGGTCCGGTAGAGTCTGCAGGATACTAGTATTATGCTTCGTCGACAATTAGTGTGGCTGGGTGCCTTCATCCCTTAACGAATCTTGTGGTCATTGGGCGGTTCACTCGAGGTCTGCAGTGCCAGCTGTCCATGCAGGGATGGGGTAGCACACAAAGAGAACACACACACAGCCAGACATCTATCAACATGTAACCACACCACCAAGTTCCACTCAAGAGCACTGGAACAGGGCATGCATCTTCTGCTTGACATTTGTAGTTTTGTAACCACTAGTATAGTAATGCAGGTGAAGAATGAGGCCCAGGTATAAAGTTGGGAGCATACCACTTCCCCATGCCTGCTCACGGTAGGCCCAATTTTAGCTGTTTTTATTAGCCCTCCGTCTTCAAAAGCAAGCAACCCAAACATTACCTTTAAAAAGTACTCCAGAGAGAGCATTTCTAATCCAAATTACTTTTTAACAAAGTCCTTTGGGCTCTTCTGAAAATCCCAGGCTAAATCTATAACATTCAAATAATTCTAATAATAATAACTCTAATGAGGCAGGAAATAGAAATATACCCATCGTGTCACAGGCCAAGCGATCTTGCCTAATTTCTGTACTCCAATTAACGTCTAACTCGGGATGGCCTGCCTGTGCCTCAGACTCCACACAAAAAATCCAAAGGTCTCTCACTGACCTAAAGATGAAGTGCAGTCAGAATTAAGCTCTCACCAGGCTTGGCTTCTTGGCCAAAGGCAGAGGGAGGATCCTTCCACCCAACCGTTGGCTTTACCCAGAACTGCCCCCCTGATAGAAGCAGACAGCCCTTATCATCTGGCCTACTGAGCCCTAATTGGCCTCTGCCTGCTCCCACCCCTTCTAGCCTCTGGAGGGCTAAGTCTTCCTGACCTTGGGAAGCCTTTCTAGGCAACCCCTGGAGGTCCAAACTCACTGCCCTTCTTTTTCTTAAAGGGATGCTTCTGAAGACAGAGTGTGCTGAGGTAACAGGATCTGGCCAGGACAGTGAATGCCTGGCACATCACATTACCAATTAACCAGTCTTAGGAAGTGGCACTGTTTAGGACAAGACTTACCTTTGATAATGGCCTACAAATTGTACCTTATGTTGCTCATCTTCTTTTACTGACCTTTACTTTTTTACTCTTAGTAAAAAAGATATTGCCAGTGTGAATCGAAATCCTCTGTGTGTAACAATCAACATGTCAAAGTCAACTTGTATCTAAATATAAACTCCACACAGGAATATATGTATTAAAAATTACCTGATGCAATGTCACACTCATATTAGCAATGCTGGGACTTTGCTTTTATTCTCTGTTACACAGTTTGAATCACTTCATACCAGGGACAATCACAAGAGCGTTGTGTAGTACACACTATACAATCATTATTCTGTTCCCTTCTTTTCTGGTCTCCACTAGGGAATTGCATGGAAAATTCTCCACCAATGCTACCACCAGTGTAACTGCACATATCTAACAGGAACAGCAGAGACAAGAGGAAGCAAGCTAGAAAGTGACATGGAGACAGACAGTGATTAGTGTTGGGATATAGATATTCAGGCCTGCCTGTAAAGGCCTATACTCTAAGAATGTAGGTATATGTTTATCATTTAGCTAGTTATAGAGGTATAAAAGAAAGAATCTGTGTAAGGGCCTTCTCTCACTGTGACAGTCTGAGGCCCTGTTCTTAGGCCAATGCCTTTGGCTAAGCAGCAGAGGCAGCCATAAGCTGGGAAGCGACTGGTCTCATCCTCACATTCCAAACTAGTCAATATGGGGCTGTTAGGAAGGTGATCCGATCTATCACCTCCAGAGAAAGGGAAGAGCCTAGAAGATGTAAAAGGAAATTTAATCTGATAGTTTTCTGTCTGGTACGAACTCACTTATCAATAGACACAGCTGGGAAACCCTTATGTCTTTATAGAGGTAGTTGTGAAATCCTCACTTCTGTATTGTTTTGTCATTATAGTTCCTACTTTGCTATTGTTTATTTGTCTGGTTCTGTGATTGTTTCTGTCTGCTGTATAATTAATTTTGCTGGGTGTAAACTAATTAAGGTGGTGGGATATAATTGGTTAGCTAATCATGTTACAATATGTTCAGATTGGTTAGGTAAATTTCAGTAGAATGACTGGTTAAGGTATAGCTAAGAATATTACTATATAAATTAGGGGCAAACAGAAAGTAAGTTGGGATTCGAAAATAAGGAAGAAGGAACTTGGATTTAAGCTTGCTGGAAGTTCACCCCAATAAACTTCAAATTGTTTGCACCTTCTGATTTTGGGTATTGTTGCTCTCTGTTCATGCGAGAAGTACCAGGGAAGTGGAAGAGTGAAGGAATAAGCTCTCTAACAGTTAGGGGTTGTGTGAGTCATTCTCTGTATCCAGTTTCATTCATTATGATGCTGAGACTCTCTCCTTCCTCCAAGCAATTTCATTAATAAAAGTGATAGAAATGCCAGGAGCCACCAGAGCCTTGTCTACACTAAGGCACCTCCCATCAGATCACTTGTGGGACTTCTCCCCTACAGATACACAAGGCCTATGCAGTGACACAGGCTCAAACTCAGATCTTGGTGTCATGCTAAACTAAGCTCAAAAGGTTAAGGAGCTCACCCTGGTATAACTATCCAAGGTTTTTTTGGGCTGGAAACCTCACAGGAACATACTACCTCTCTCAGGGTTGGCAATGTTTCCTGGTTTCTGAGCAGGAAAATATTATTTTAAATGTTAAACAACCTTTTTTTAACCTTAGGCTAGACTCAGTTATAAGTTTTGTTCAGTGGTTCAGGCCAGTTCTCAGCTGCCAGAGCCTTGTTCCTCCGCTGGAAGCACATGCCAACACCATCCTCCAGTGTCGTCTCAACACCAAAAAGCAGCTAACACCAACGATTTACAGCCCATCGTTCTAAAAATAAATAGTCTGCAGGGCCCAGTCACTCCAGGGTCAGCTGGCGTGGAGGACATGGGGCCAGCCCCTTCTCATATTTACTATGAAAGATCACATGCTTCCCCCTCTCCTATTCCAGTCCAAATCGGAAACTGAGCCAAATGATGAACAGGGAAACAGTCGGTAACTATTGTGCATTCAAAATCCCATTCCAAGCCATACTCAGTGGTGCCTGAGGGAATTAGGTGCCGCCCACTGACGGTGGCAATTAGGCACCAACTCCTTTGAATATACCAGCCTTCAAGACGAATCCACCCTGACTCATCATTTCTCTCTGAAGAGGGTGATTGTTTTGGTTCTCAGAAGACTGGAGGGATGACTAAAGCCAGGCACTGTTCAAGCTCATGGCGTCCAGCTCAGTCAGCTCTGCCTTAATTCTGACCTCCGGCACTTCCCACACACACCACCTGCCCACCCCCGGTTTTCCTTCTCCCAAGCTATTTTGCCAAGGATTTTTTATTCTGGCTTTGTAACAGAGCCCGCAGGATATGAAGAGAGTGACTTCCAGCTGAGAGGAGCCTAACACAGCTCTGGCTGGGCCAGGGGAGGCAGCTTCTTAGCTCTAGGAGAGCTGGCCACGTGAGCCCTGGTTTGAATTAGCTGAGAGACGGTGCAGAGGGAACACATGGCAGTACCACAGCCATTGCCTGTACATGAGCGGCGGGGAGAGTTTGCCAACAAGGTGCCTGCTCACGTGGCCTGGCCACCAGAAGTAGGTGTCACATGGGCAAACATCCAGTAGGAAATAGAGTGAGACCTCCAGTCTGTAGGCCCAATCATGCAAATGCTCACTCAGGGGGGTAGTCCCGTGGCAACCGATGGGAATATTCACATGAGGGAAGACTGACAACACAAGGGGTGCTGAGTCAGGCCGCAAGGGATTAGATGATTTGGGAATGAGTTTGTTAACTAATGGTGTTATTATTGCACCCTGCATTACCGCCCACAATCAGAAAGTTGTAGCCCATTAGTGAGCTGGAATGGTGTAGAAACAGTTTTTTCACAATATACATCCCATTACCCCAGAGAATTACTCAGCCTCATTGATGACCAGTCTTTGCTGTTTCAAAGTAAATATTTCCAAATGCTGCACACTGAATATGAATGTATTGCATTTTTCCCATATGTCTTTGACCTATGCAATGAACAGCCCCCACAATTAAAAAGTTACTGCCAGCTACTCTATGGCTTCATTTCTATTTCTTCAATGTTTCCCAAACCCCTTTAGAAGCTTGAAGATAAAGGCCCTGATTCGGGAAAGCATTTCACCACGTGCTTAACTCTGTCCCTGTTCAGGGTAACATGTAAGCACATGCTGATCTCTAAGCAGATGCTTACAATTAAGCACGTACTAAAGTGCTGATCTGAATTGAGATGTTTTCCTGAATTGAGACCAAAATTTCTTTTCCTCTTCATTAGTTCCTAGATTTTCCAATGCCACCCTCCGTTTTTGCACTAACAATTATTTGCAGGTGAAATTTCTCATGATGATGTTGAGCTACCTGATTGCAGCCATGAATGAGGTACTTCAATAACTAAGGGTCTGATCACTAGATAAGAGCTAGGTAGGTGGACAGGAACACTGGACTGGGACTCAGAAGACGGATTCTATTTCTGGCTCTGCCACTGGCCTCTTGGGCAAGTCACTTCCCCTCTCCATGCCTCAGTTTCCTCATCTGTAAAATGTGGATAATGATACTGACCTCCTTTGTAAAGCACTTTGAGGTCTACTGATAAGAAGAGCTAGGTATTATTAATAGTTATTATCCATACAAGTCTTTCATTGACCTCAGTGGGCTTTGGATCACATCCCAACTGAACCAAAGTTGTGCCTTGAGAAACAGATGCCTCCTTAAGGATGGGATGAACATATGGCTCTTATCTCTTTGTAAAATGTTTATTTTTCACTCCCCACATGCTTCAGAGCTGAGCAGAGGCATATATAGATGGACAAGAAGTGCAATATACCAGTTCACTTAGCAGGGAGGGTAGAGACCGTTCCTCGCGTGTCTGAAAATCCCCTAGCAGTTTGGAAGTGACTAGAGCAGTGGCAGCTACAGCTATAAAAAGGAAATGAGACCCAGTGCGGGTGTGAAGCCCTAGATTTCAGGAACAGCGTGGATGGAGTGTGTCAGCTATGCAGCACCCAGCACTAGAACTGGTCGCAGTTTTTCAAAAACTTCCACCCAACAATCTATGTGAACATCTCTAATTTGAGGATGAAAGTCCTTCACCATTTTTTAAACCAGCTCTCCCCCCTGCATGACAGGAGAGGGAGGAGCTGGCCGGCAGGCAGGGGGCACTGGGGGAGAAGGGAGCACTCACCTGCGGGGCTGCTGGTGAGAGCTGAGCACCCACTACTTGTTTCCGTGGGTGCTCTAGCCCCGGAGCACCCACTGAGTCAGCACTTATGCTTGCTCACATTTTTTCACTACAGCCTAGAACCCAACCACTGGTGGGGCAGCTGAGGAGCCTGCATGGGTAACACTGTGAGAACACCCCTTTCGCAAGCACACCTCCCTCTGTCACAGTAATGCCCCATCGGTGCCACCCGTTCCAAGGACACCTGGGCAGCTGAGCATATGCGGCAATGGAAGGTAGACTCCAGCTGCCCTATACACCGATGAGGACTGGATTCCAGCTGCCCTATACAATTATGGAGAGTAGGGAGGTAAAAACAGGGCTCTCTGACCTGTACCCAGGCTATCCTGTAGCTAGGTCCTGGATCAGGCCTTTAGGCCATATGGAGAGTCAGGCATAAATAGCAAGTGTTTGTACCCCCCAGGCACTCAGGAAGACACAACCTAGGGCATGTGCTCCGCACAAGACAGTGGCTGCAGCTGGATTGAACACCCCAGTTGTGCACTTGTCCTAAGAAGAGGGCAAGTGCATGTTCTGGCTTTTCATGTAGAGCCAAGACACCCTGCCTTCATCTCCCTTAGGTCATGTTCCTGCTGCCTGAGAACCACCTCCACAGTTTGAAGATGGACTACAGTGAAAGCACAGCACACTGACCAGGAGTCCCCCCTCCGCAGCCAGGCCACAGAGCAAGAGAGCTAGTCAGAGCTGAGTGCAGCCTCTGGAATGCAGTGGCTGGCTGGAATGACTGTAAGCAGAGCCCTGCCAGGACCAAGCAAGAGAAGCATGTTTTTATTTAAAAGCCACATGCTGGGGCGTATCAGCCAGCCCATCAAAGCCCTCCTCGGTCTGTGGATACCCAAGGCCTTGGTGAGCAGATGCTCTCACTGAGTCATGCTGATATCACCACCCTGTCTCACCTTCCACATAAGCACAGCAAGAAGACTCGATTTCTGCTCTGCCCCGGCCCAGAGGGCCATTGACGAAGTTCAAGAGCCATGGGCAAGAGAAACACTGTTAGCTCCTGAAGGTGTTTAATGACTGCTGACCCCGGGAAGGAGTGCATGGCAGCTCCGCCGCACAGCCACCGCTTTCCCAGCCAAAGAGAATGCTATGTTTGGTGAAGCTGTAGAAGTCTGCAGGGAAGGGCTGTCATTACTTGGAGTAACACCACCATGTTTATCCTTCCACTGAGGATAATGAGGGCAGGAGTTTAATTTTATATACTTACCTATTGTTCATTGGATGCTTTGTAATGCTGAGCTGTTTGGACAGCTTAGTAAATGCTCAGAAGAAACAAATCACTAAATTCTCACTGAAATCAGAAGGTATTTTGTTAAAGGGAAAATACCAGCAGTGGGAAAGCAGCCAGCATTTAATCCATTTTAAAGCCAGAAGTGACAGTAATGATCATCACTTCCGACCTCCTGCAGAACGTAGGCCAAGGAACTGTTGTAATAATTGGGGCCTAACAGACCTATCCGAAATGTGAACTCAGCTGTTGGAAAGTGGGTGAAAGTTTATAAAATGTTCCCGTCACCTATTACAATCAATGTCGATGGGATAAATTCCAAAAGGGAGACAGAAAAACTGAATGAGTCCAAACAATGGACACAATGCACGGACAGGTCTGGTGAACAAGAGGAGAACGGAACCGGCAATGGATGAGCCAAAATTGGTGTGTTGGAAACTAGGCCTAACTGGTGGACAAAATAATGAAAGGATGGACAGTTCTGCCCACCACCTCGCCTTGGGGTCCTGAAAAGAGAGCCTTTGTGGGGATCAAACGGGGAATGGATTCCTGGCAGAGTCCCGAGGGACAGGCTGCCAGGCCTCTGCTTCACTACAAAGAAACTGTCCTTTGGCCACGAGTCTCGCGGGCAACTGTGTCATTGTGACACACAGACCTCAGCATGCCCATGGTTAGCCTCAGCTAACCATCACTGCTGCACCCACAAGGACCCCAGCCCAATACATGTGGACGTGTTATTGCTTGACTTTAGCAAAGCTTTTGACACGGTCTCCCACAGTATTCTTGCCAGCAAGTTAAAGAAGTATGGGCTGGATGAATGGATTATAAGGTGGATAGAAAGCTGGCTAGATCGTCAGGCTCAATGGGTAGTTTTCAATGGCTCCATGTCTAGTTGGCAGCCAGTATCAAGCGGAGTGCCCCAAGGGTCGGTCCTGGTGCCGGTTTTGTTCAACATCATCATTAATGATCTGGAGGATGGCGTGGATTGCACCCTCAGCAAGTTTGGAGATGACACTAAACTGGGAGGAGTGGTAGATATGCTGGAGGGTAGGGATAGGATGCAGAGGGACCTAGACAAATTAGAGGATTGGGCCAAAAGAAATCTGATGAGGTTCAACAAGGACAAGTGCAGAGTCCTGCATTTAGGACAGAAGAATCCCATGCACCGCTACAGACTAGGGACCGAATGGCTCGGCAGCAGTTCTGCAGAAAAGGACCGAGGGGTTACAGTGGACGAGAAGGTGGATATGAGTCAACAGTGTGCCTTTGCTGCCAAGAAGGCCAATGGCATTTTGGGCTGTATAAGTAGGGGCATTGCCAGCAGATCGAGGGACGTGATCGCTCCCCTCTATTGGTGAGGCCTCATCTGGAGTACTGTGTCCAGTTTCGGGCCCCACACTACAAGAAGGATGTGGAAAAATTGGAAAACATCCAGCAGAGGGCAACAAAAATAATTAGGGGACTGGACACAGGACTTATGAGGAGAGGCTGAGGGAACTGGGATTGTTTAGTCTGCGGAAGAGAAGAATGAGGGGAGATTTGATAGCTGCTTTCAACTACCTGAAGGGGGTTCCAAAGAGGATGGATCTAGACTGTTCTCAGTGGTAGCAGATGACAGAAAAGGAGTAATGGTCTCAAGTTGCAGTGGGGGAGGTTTAGGTTGGATATTAGGAAAAACTTTTTCACTAGGAGGGTGGTGAAACACTGGAATGCGTTACCTAGGGAGGTGGTGGAATCTCCTTCCTTCGAGGTTTTTAAGGTCAGCCTTGACAAAGCCCTGGCTGGGATGATTTAGTTGGGGATTGGTCCTGCTTTGAGCAGGGGGTTGGACTAGATGACCTCCTGAGGTGCCTTCCAATCCTGATATTCTATGATTCTATGTGGGATCCTTCTCAGTCTTCCCCTCTCTCGGGTGTTCCTTTCCATCCCCCACTATCCTCCTCCTGGTCCTCTCTCTCTCCTGGCTTTTCACCTGATGCACCGCATGGCATCAGCACAATGAGATGAAATGGCCCATCCAGCTCCGCCCAGCCTGAGAAAGATCAGTGAAGGCGAGGGACCTGATCACAGGGGCAGTGGGAGCTAGTGCCCCTGCAATGGAAATACTCTTGCGGCTCTGCCGCTGCATAAACTCACCTGGAGGTGCCTCTGCAGCACCCAGGATCAAGCCAGCGAGCAAGTAAGGCTGCCTCCCCTAGAGCCAAGTTTTCTTTGCTCCCCATCCTGTCCTTCACTCCCCATTCACAGCAAGCTTCTGCCTCTCCTGCCTGATCAGACCAGACAGTTGGTGTCCCAAACTGGGTCTAGCACAACAGCTGCTGTGGCCAACCTCCCAGCCCAGAGCACCCATCTGTGCCTGACTTGTTGGCCAGTATCCTGAGCACATCAGCAAAAGCCGTACTTCCCCCTCCATTACAACCCTAACTCTTTGTCCCTCTTATGTCTGTCTGTTACATCCAAGGCAGGGAAGGGACTGTCATTCACAACTCAGAACTGAACAGAGCTAACCTGTTCCTCCCCACCCAGAAGGACCCGGGTAGCTAGCTGAGCAGGGGCAGAGTGGGAAGTAAATTGCCCAGGCAAAGGGATGGCACTTATTGTTTCCTTCTGGAGCAAGGGGAAGCATGGCCCAAATTGTGAATTACAGTCATTATTCAGCCCCTGCTCTGTTCCTGGGGCAGCGCAACTTCCTGATTGTAATATGCCAATCCATCCATATGCATTTGCACAGTGCCTAGCACAACGGGGCCCTTATTTCAGTTGGACTCTCTAAGCACTACTGTAATACACGTACATAATAACAATACTAAAACAGTGCTGTGAAGGTGTCGCCATACACCCCACAGCCCCATCAGTTATCCTACTCTAGGAGAGTACCCAGCAACAGGCTCCAAGGGGTGTAACACAAGGGAAAATATCAATACGCATATCAAGCCAATTCCATGTGATTGTACAAGAATTCATCCTCACACCATGAGTGCCCAGAGTAAAGAAGTGCTGAAGCAGAGTTTGGGCTAGCTAGAAATTAGAAGTATTATCAGATCTTACATTGTCTACATAACATAAAGCAACAGCAAACCTAGGCCCTGACTTCTGTTGACTCCCAAGTCACAGTATCTAGGGTAGCTAGTAAGAACGTAGACTTATCCTGCCACTGAAGGTAATGTCTGCAGTTTGAATACCATATCCAAGTTAACCAGCACCAATGGAGAGCAGCCAGAAACAGTGGAAAGAAATATAACGTCACGCACTTTCTTGTTTATCTTTCTCTAGATACTTAACCTCCTCTCCTCCTTCTCTGCTGGTTCCTTCCCAGCTCCCAGACTCCCACCATGGGGTCATGGAATCATAGGGTTAGAAGGAACTGCAAGGGTCATCTAGTCTAACTCCATGCCAAGATGCAGGATTTGTTGTGTTTAAACCATCCAAGCCTGATGGCTATCCACCCACCTCTTGAAAACCTCCAGTGAAGGAGCTTCCACAACCTCCCTAGGCAGTCTGTTCCACTGTCCTACTGTTCTTACAGGTAGGAAATTTTCCTGAGATTTAATCTAAATCTGCCGTGCTGTAGTTTGAACCCATTGCCTCTTGGCCTGTCCTTTATGGCAAAAGAGAACAATTTTTCTCCATCTTTTTTATGGCAGCCTTTCAAGTATTTGAAGACCACTGTCATGTCCCCGCTTAATCACCTCTTTTCCAAACTAAACATACCCAGTTCCTTCAGCCTTTGCTCATATGGCTTGTGTTCCATCCTTTTGATCATCTTTCTCACTCACCTCTGAATCCTTTCCAGTTTCTTGACATCCTTTCTATACAGTGGTGACCAAAATTTGACACAGTACTGCAGCTAAGGCGAAACCAACTCTGAGCAGAGTGGTACTATCACCTCCGATGACTTGCATGCTATGCCTCTGTTAACGCAACCTAAAATTACATTTGCTTTTTTTTTTTTGCAACAGTGCTGCTGCCAAGCCAGTTATCCCCCACTCTGTATTTGTGCATTTATTTTTTCTTCCCTAACTGTAGCACCTTACATTTGTCTTTGCTGAATTTCATTGTGTTGTCTGTAGCCCAGTTGTCCAATTTATCAAGATCCCTCTGAATTTAAGCTCTGTCCTCCAAAGTGTTGGCAAGCCCCCTCAGCCTTGTGTCATCTGCAAGTTTGATCAGTCTGCTCCCTGTTCCTACATCCAGATCATTAATAAAGATGTTAAACAACACTGGACCCAGAACAGATCCCTGTGGAACCCCATTTGAGACCTCCCTCCAATCTGACATCATTCCAGTCATAAAAAAAAGGAGGACTTGTGGCACCTTAGAGACTAACAAATTTATTGGAGAATAAGCTTTCGTGAGCTACAGCCCACTTCATTGGATGCATGCAGTGGAAAATACAGTGGGGAGATTTTATATACACAGAGAACATGAAACAATGGGTGTTACCATACACACTGTAACAAGAGTGACCAGGTAAGGTGAGCTATTACCAGCAGGAGAGCAGGGTGGGTAGGGGGGGAACCTTTTGTAGTGATAATCAAAGTGGGCCATTTCCAGCAGTTGGCAAGAACGTGTGAGGAACAGTTCATAGTTACTCTTTGTGATTGTTTAACCAATTATGTATCTACTTAATGGTACATCCACCAACCCCACATTTCTCCATCTTACTATCAGAATGTCATGTGGGACGGTGTCAAAAGTCTTACTGAAGTCCATGTGTGTTATGTCCACCACATTCCCCCATCCACCAAACCAGTTACCCTGTCAAAGAAGGAAATCAAGCTGGTTTGGCATGATTTGTTCTTAGCACGACTCTTCACAGCTTTCTGCCTCCTGAGCTTATGACATTTGATTATCCCTGATAAGTGTAAATTTCCCAGCCACCTCATCTCCCAGCACTAGTTTACTAACCAAATATCAAGGCCTGGTGACAATTTGGGGCACTGAGAGGCAGAGATGACTGGCACTTTTCCAACAGAACGTTTTTCTCTCTGAAAATGCTGATTTCTCAAACTGTTACATGAAAATACATTGACTTCGACAAAAAGTACATTTTGAAAGAAAAATTGAAAAAAACCCAACATTTTGACATTGAATGTTTTGATTTTCTGTTTTGAAACAACTTTTCATTTCAATTTTTTTAAAATTGCATTAAATATTATCTACAATGAAGAAAAGTCAAAGTCAGAACAATTCCTTGTTATCATAACAAACCATTTTGATCGACCCATAACAACAAATTTGTATTTTGTTTTGGAGGAAATGTAAAGGTTTGTTTTGTTTCAGTTTTGTTCCCTTTTGGAATAGGAGTTTTCAAAACCACAGATTTCCTACGAAGTGAAAAATCCAGTTCCTACCCAGCAATATTGAGCAGTTAATGTAGCACACACACACACCCCAGAGGAAAAGAAGTTATTAACATATGTGGGAAATGGAGCTAAAGGGGAAAAAAGAGCAGAGGGAGAAAGAGAGGACAGAGGCTAGAATTGTCTGTGTGCCAGTGGAGAGTGACTTGGCCGGAAGATGGTTTTTACTGCATTTAAATGTGTAAGATATATTTTGATTAATTCTACTAGACTACACCAGCCATCCTTACAACTCCCAGTGCACTAATTAAGGAGAAGAGGCGGACAGTGACTCATGCTGGAAGAAGCCCAGTAATAAAAAGAGGAATCTCAGTACTCATACAACTGAGAACATCCCCAGATCAGCACAGCTGGGAGAAAGGTCAGACTGATAATGGAGGCTCTTTGATAATGAAATGTTCCCAAGGAAGGCTGGCGCAGGAGCTCGGCATGGCCCACACAGGGACAAAACAGGGCCCAGGTTTGGCTAGATGGCCAGAATTTTGATCGACTCAGCTGAGTTGTCTTATTTATTCTTTGTGGGTTTCTTTGTCCTACGAACAACTAATTGAGCTGATTATACACAAAGATTGGGGATGTGGATGGGACCCTGGCTTTCAGCAGCCAACCGTATCTGGCATACAGCCAGCCATACCTGCCTTGGAGATGTTCTGGTGGCTTGGTTCCTTCTGACCCCCTCCTCTTTGCCTCCCTGCCTGGGAGAAGTAAGTTCTTCTTTTGCTCATCCCCCCTTGGAGCCTGATGGGAGATTTACCCTTTTGGGGGGAGCCCAGAGAAGGCAATGGAGAGTTTGGATTGGAGCCTGTGGAGATAGCACAGTAGGAAATTTCTCTTCCCACATGCCATAGTGAGGATATGGGCTCAGGACTAACAGCAGAAGTCTTCTTCCCTGTCCTCACTGGAGGAAGTAGGGATCTATGACATATAAAAGAAGTGCAGGGGAGAACAGATTGCAGGGGCGGCTGCTTTGATACGCTTCCAGGGGAGGGGTGAAATGGGGCTGGGAACTACAAACGGACCTCCTGCAGTTAAGCGTACGTCTACACTGCAGCTGGGAGCATGCTTCCTAGAGCAGGGAGGCAGACACGTGCGAGCTCTGCTCAAGCTGGTGCACTACTATTAGCAGCGTAGCTGGGGGTAGCACGAAGGGCAGCTCAGACGTACGTTCTTGGGTGGCTAGCCCGATCTGCTGCCTGCACTAGCCCCAGTGAGGCAGCTACATGTAGGTGCTGCTCGAGCTGAGCCAGCATGGCTCTGTGTACCTGGGCTGAGAAGCACGCAGCGTAGAAATAGCTTCCTAGGCACATCAGCACTGTGAAGAAAAACCCTCAGCCCTGTGTCTCAGAGCCTGGGACTGTTGACTTGGGCTCATGGGGTTCAGGCGCTGAAACCTGTCCAGGGTGGGGTGTCTCAGAGCCCAGGGTCCAGCCTGAGCAGGGATGTCTGCACTGCTCATTTTAATCTCCCAGCCCGAACACCGCCAGCCCGAATCAACTGACCCAGGTGCTCGTTCAAATGACTGAGACTCAGTGACACAAGTTGTTGGTTTTTTTGCAGTGTAGACATACCCTAAGAGGAAGGCACTCTTACCATGTGTCATTGAAGCCCACAACTGCTTTGTAAGGCAAGGAGATAAAGGATCAATGGAAAACTCATGCTGCAATGGAGACTGGTTTCTGGCCACCCAATAAGGGTTTCATTTTAATAGGGCTGTTGATTAATCGTAGTTAACTCACACAATTAACTCAAAAAAATTAATCACGATTAATGGCACTGTTAAGCAATAGAATAGTGAAATTTATTAAATATTTTGGATGTTTTTCTACATATTCAAGTATATTGATTTCAATTACAACACAGAATACAAAGTGTACACTGCTCACTTTTTTATTATTATTTTTGATTACTAATATTTTCACTCTAAAATGATAAACAGAAGAAATAGTATTTTTCAATTCACCTCATACAAGTACTGTAGTGAAATCTCTTTATCGTGAAAGTGCAGGAGTGGGTGGGTGAGATTCTGTGGCCTGCGTTGTGCAGGAGGTCGGACTAGATGATCATAATGGTCCCTTCTGACCTTAGTATCTATGAATCTAAATGTAGATTTTTTTTGTTACATAACTGCACTCAAAAACAAAACAATGTAAAACTTTAGAGCCTACAAGTCCACTCAGTCCTACTTCTTGTTCAGCCAATCACAAAGACAAACAAGCTCATTTACATTTGCAGGACATAATGCTGCCTGCTTATTGTTTATAATGTCACATTTGTATTTGGCATTGCAAGATATTTATATGCTAGATATGTTAAACATTCATGTGCCCCTTCATGCTTCGGCCACCATTCCAGAGGACGTGCTTCCATGCTGATGATGCTTGTTAAGAAAAGAATATGTTAATTAAATTTGTGACTGAACTCCTTGGGAGAGAATTGTATGTCCCCTGCTCTGTTTTACCTGCATTCTGCTATATATTTCATGTTATAGCAGTCTCGGATGATGACCCAGCACACGTTGTTCGTTTTGCAGGAGGTCAGACTAGACGAGCAGGAGGTCAGATTAGATGATCATAATGGTCCCTTCTGACCTTAAAGTCTATGATTCTAAGAATATTTTCACTGCAGATTTGATAAAACTCAAAGAAGGTACCAATGTGAGATTTCTAAAGATAGCTATGGCATTCAACCCAAGGTTTAAGAATCTGAAGTGTCTTCCAAAATCTGAAAGGGTCAAGGAACATGCTTTCAGAAGTCTTAAAAGAGCAACACTGACACAGAAACTACTGAACCCGAACCAGCAAAAAAGAAAATCAACCTTCTGTTGGTGGCATCAGACTCACTTGATGAAAATGAACATGTTTCGGTCTGTACTGCTTGAGATCTGTTTGGGGATTGGTCCTGCTTTGAGCAGGGGGTTGGACTAGATGACCTCCTTAGGTCCCTTCCAACCCTGATATTCTATGATTCTATGATCATTATTGAGCAGAACCCATCATTAGCATGGACATATGTCCTCTGAATGGTGGTTGAAGCATGAAAGGACATATGAATCTTCAGGGCATTTGGCATGTAAATATCTTGTGATGCTGTGAACGCCTGTTCTCACTTTCCGGTGACATTGTAAACAAAAAGCAGACAGCATTATCTCCTGCAAATGTAAACAAACTTGTTTGTCTGAGCGATTGCCTGAATAAGAAGTAGGACTGAGTGGACATGTAGGCTTTACATTGTTTTATTTTTGAATGCAGGGGTTTTTTTTACATAATTCTACTTTTGTAAATTCAACTTTCATGCTAAAGAGATTGCACTACAGAACTTGCAATGGAGGAATTGAAAAATACTATTTCTCTTGTATTTTACAGTGCAAATATTTGTAATAAAAATAAATATAAACTGAGCACTGTGCACTTTGTATTCTGTGTTGTAATTGAAATCAATATACTTGAAAGTGTAGAAAACATCCAAAAATATTTAAATAAATGGTATTCTATTATTGTTTAACTGTGCGATTAATTGCAATTTTTTTTAATCACTTGAGAGCCCTAAATTTAAAATTTCAAAAATTGTTCTAACTGAGCCTTCATCGATAGAGATAGGCAACATTTTTCCAACCAAACTTTTTTTTTTTTTTTTTTGCAAAATGTGCAGCTTAGGCAAGACTAAAAGTTTTCATGAATTTGTGTCAATTTCACCGAATCATTTTGTTTAAAACAAAACAAAAATCTGAAAACAGTCAAACCATTTTGTTTCAGTATTTTGCAAATGATTTAAATTTGATTTTTTTAAATGATTTTTTGTTTCAAAATATCCTGAAAAAACGTTTAAAAATGATCAAAATCAAAATGAAACATTTTGTTTTAAGTGAAACGAAGTGTTCCATTCAACCCAAAATTAATATTTTTTCCAGCTTTTTGGTTCACTGACAGTTTTGAAAAGCTTCCTTTTTGTTTTGACCCAAAATGATACTTTTCCTCTTTTTTTTGGCATTGCCAGCAAACTGAAAAAAATTCTTATTCACCCAGCTCTAAGTCATCGGTACAGAATTCTCCGGAGTGGCCCCTTCTCAACAGCTCAGTAATTCAGCACCAGATTAATTTTCAGTTCATACCACTGCCCTATCAATGGGACAGGGTCTGCTTAGCTTTAGAAGCCAACACTGACTGAAGTGTTGCGGCCCTTAGGAGGGGGGTCTCTGAACAACAAATTGAAAAAGACTCGCCTGAAAGCCATGGAGAGTTCAACAGCTCGTAAGTGGTGTCACTGTCAATTGCTTGCCTCAGACCTCCTGTTAAACAGACTCTGTGCATAAAGTAAAAAATATTGAGGCTTTGAAAATCTGCGTCTGAGTCTGGAATGCACACACATCTGCACTGCATACAAATGGTACTGCCTAGATTTGATCCTACAGCTACTTTATGCAGCACAGCAGATTCCCAAGGAAGGCATTCAGTTCCCAGGAACAAGGAGGTGCTGATGGTTTGGGTGGGAGTGGGGAACTGGGAGTTTTTCAGTCCCATGCCTCACTTTCTTCTCTTCAATTCAAAAGTGAAATGAGCGTGGTAGGTCCTAACGTAAGCCCAAGTGGGGATTTAAACATTAAACCACAGTAGCGGTTGCTGCAGGACTCTTGCCTCAGACTGGACTAGTACATGAAGGTCCCACCTGAAATGGTCTGGCAATGTTGTCTGTAGACACTCACAGACCCTGTGTTAAAGCCTGGAGCCAGCCAACATTCTCAGTTCCCTCACCATCAGGAGCCTATACAGTTCTCCCAAATGTTCAGTGAGAAGGAAATGCACAAAAATGGTTGGTTTGTTTGTGAAACACAGAGTGCAGCCACTTATGAAACTTCTCTTGGGGCTACAGGAGGAAAACAAAGGAAGCTACTTGCATGATACTTATTATTCAGTCACCAGTGCAGAAGGCTGTATTCTCTCATAGTCATTTTAACTCCCAGGGGAACTGAGAGTATTAGAAACCTTAGCCACAGCATCAGATTAACAACATCATTCTCCTCCATTCTTTCTTCTACATGTCAGAACTATTGCACCACTTTTAGAATACCAAACATTCGGATTCAGCTAACTTGTATCGGGGGGGTGGGGGGGTGGACCCTGTTGCCAATTCCAATTTAATTTCTTTGGGTTCCCTCTTTAAACAAATCTAATTCTTGGCACTTTTGCGTTACCATGTAAGAAAGGAAGCTGCAGGGTGTGACTTCCCTTCTCCCCCACACCATGTCACAGGTCAAATTCAAACTTGGCAGCAGTGAAAATGCTCTGTGTGTGTCCACCTCAAAACTAAATAGACTCCAATCTCGCAGCATTCATACACCATTAACAAGTAACAACCCATTATACAACAGGATATTATTTTCACTTCCCCCTCTGTGGTCATTGACACAAGTACGAGTATCAGCTACTGCTACATACCCACTAGGGGGAGTTAGAGGGTAACTTGTTGCCACGCTGATTAGTATTGTAAACATATGCTTGGAAGGATTAATTTTTTTAATTGGTAAACATGGATTTCATGGTGCACACACAAACCAACACAAATATTTCCATTGATAAAATCAAATTTTTCAGATAGGCAAAGTAAAAAAATGCTGCTGGGGAACTTAATAGAGTTTGATTTAAGGATATTCACTTTATATCGTTTGACGTGATGGTGACAATTAGTGTTTTAACAGTTGTAAAGCTTTAACTTTTGGAATCTCATCATCTACTGTCATTAAAGCATTAAAGTCTCCCCCCCACCCATGACTTCCCGCAGCTCTGAACATTTACATTGATAAATGTAAATACAAATGCTTAAAACCCATAACTTTGTGTTACTGTGAAAATGTACATTGATAACATTCTTAAAAAATGCTTAAAAATAAACACTGAGATTAACTATTGAAGTGATTAAATTCTGCCAAACCTATGTAAAAGGCTCTAGAGGCATAAGTAAGGTGCTCTCAGTTCAATACCTGGACATTTTCAGCATACGTTTCTATATAAAATAAGCTTACTTGGAAATTGCACTAATATTATTATTTAGTTGTAGTCCGTGACACAAACACATAGCAAACCAGGGAGCTTATAATATGTGGACATGAAGGCTTCCCCATACCAATGAGCACTGTTTATAGACTCCGCAGGAATCTCATCAGATCAGCATTCAACCTGGTGGAACTGGCATTCACTTCTCACAAGTTGAAGTGTCCAATTCTAATGTGAGTGAAGAAGATCTAACTAGTTTCAGGGGTGGGTGGCAGGAAAAGGGTGGTGGTTTTCCATGTTGAAGAAGACAACAATGATCTGATTTGGGCTGCGTTCTTTTGAAGAAGTCAGAACGACAAAATAAACTACAAGCTGGAGGGGCTGTTGAAACAGGCTTGAAAGTCAAAGAGAGGATAGCAAGGGTGGCACAAGGAAGAGTTGGCCTCTGCTAATTCAAAACATGTGTTTTTTCCCCTGACTGGATTCTGCTGCTCAGAGACAACAAGGGGTATTTCAGTTCCACTCAAGCAGGCATTCCTGGGCAGAAGGCTTGTGGCAGCCATCTTGGCTCCTGTGAAGATAAGTATCAAGCTAGTCAAGCAAGACTTGTGTTTTGGGGAGGTCAGAGAGGCAGAACAATTTCTGGAGAGATGTGGATGCTCCCTCCAGGCAAGAGAAATCAGCCAGAACACTGGACTATGATGAAACCTCAACTCCTGCTTGGCCAATCTGTAGCTGGCTGATTCTGCTGGAAGTCCCACACAGCCCATACATGGTTTACACATTACACATGAAGGGTATTTTCTAGGGCTGGCCAAAAATTTTAGAAGATGCCATAGTCCCGCCAGTGTTTGAAATATCAAGGCAACTTGAGCTTGCCCTCCCCTCAACCATCTTATCAGTGTGCTTATGCTGGGAGTCTAGACCCAATCACTCTTGTAAAAATAAGGTTCACATTATTACATCTGGTGATTTTTCGGTATTGTTTAGTTGTGTAATGTGCTTAAAAATCTGATAGACACCCACTGGGGGCAAACTGCTCACCCCACAGTAAATGAGTTTTGGAGTAGCTCATTCCCTAAAGCCATTATTGCATATGGGCAAACCTCCCAGAATACATCCAACCACAGTTGGTAATGCTGCCTGGCCAGACTGCATATCCCATGATGCGCTGCAGTCTCTCACTGTGATTGAGCCGTTGCCTTGCCTCATGGGAGTACATTGGAGTGGGAGTACATGGGAGTCTGATTGTAGAGAAGGGCCATAGGGAAGAATGGGGTACGAAGAATCTGGAAATTCAGCTCCATGAGAGCTCCATGAGGCATGAGGGCAGTAGGCAGACGCAGAAATTAATGTCAACCTGACCAAAAATGAAACATTTCAACTTTACCAAACGTTAAAACTATATAACTGATATACTCATATCATTGCAGTTATTATGCTATTTTTAAAAGAACAAGCAAAGGACAAAATATAAAATCCCAACCTTGTAACGGTAGAAAGGCTCAGTCTCTGCATTATCTTGTTTTTGTAAAAATTGTCTTTTTCACCCCATCACCCTGAACAGTTTGTTACACCCAGTTGTCATGTTACATTGAAAATGAACTTTTTGCAGGGACCGTTTACACTGTACAGTGTATAAGGGGGCACTGTTATAAAGAATATGTAAATAGATAAGATTTTATATGAAAATTCTTTGGTATATCCATCACTGCACATATTGTTCACTAAGTGTGAAATCCTGGCCCCAGTGAAGTCATCAGGATTTATGCCATTGATTCAATGGGGCCAGGCCTTTACCCTAACACTGGTTCTCAAACTTCATTGCTCTGTGATCCCCTTCTGACAACAAAAATTACTACACGACCCCAGGATGGGGGACCAAAGCCTAAGCCCCACAGCCCCAGGTGGAGGGGGGCAAAGCCAAAGCCCAAGGGCTTCAGCCCCAGGCAGGGGGCCTGTAACATGAGTCCCGCTGCACAGGGTTGAAGCACTCTAGCATCGGCTTCAGCCCTGGGTTGTGGGGCTTGGGCGTCAGCTTCAGCCCCCAGAAGTGGGGCTTGGGCATTGGCTTCAGCCCCAGGCCCAAGCAAGTCTAGCACCAACCCTGGTGACCCCATTAAAATGGGGTCCCGACCCACAGTTTGAGAACCATTGAGTTGTCTATGGTATTAGCAGGAAAGATGAATGGGAAATGGTTTTCCCATCCCAGGAGAATGTTAGAAATTTTGAAAAAATTTCCCATCCGAAATTGGGACAAAAATGTGAAATCTCCGAAGTTTTCGTGAATCAATAATCTGAAAAGAAGTTTCAGATTGGGCCAGTTGAAATGTTTCATTTCAATAATTTTGGAATGATTTTTTTGGGTTTTGGCCTTTTAAATAAATTCACCGTTTGTTAGCCTACATTAACTAAAACTTTGAAACGAAAAGGTGCTTCCAACCAAATGTCGACACATCCTGTTCTGACACTTTAAAAACTACATTTAAACCTGTTATGAAGCAGGAGATTTTGCCAAAGCCAGCTCTTGGCTGCAAACAGTTTCAGTTTCAACAAATCAGGATGATTTCAGCAGGCGTTCAGTACCGAAATACCTTGAGGATCTGGGCCTCAATGTGAAGCTATCACAATCTGGTCCAATATTATTCAGTGTACTGTAAAGAACGGCTCCAAGAATAACCAGTGGATGTATTGAGCTCCATCTTGTAGTTTCCAGGCTGCCTCCTCAGGGATCCAGAGTTACTATGAGTGGAGAGAGACACTGGGGGCAAGGTGGGGATCTGGACAGGCCACAGGTGACCAGGGATGTGCAGAGGCAGTGAGTGCCAGAATGTTAACAAGAGTCTGACATGTGGCAGTACTGATGAGGGACCAAACTTTGTTTCCTGGCCCCAGCCATGGGTGAGGGTTACAAATGGTTAGTGCCCTGTCCCTGACTCTAGTGGCGGTTATTACAGAGCCAGGCTTTGGAGTGGAAAGGGCACGTGTAGGAGGCCCGGAGGAACGAGGTTTGGTGTTCTGTGCAGGTTGGAACTTTCTGCAGTAGTCCCGGCAACCTGGGGACTGAGGTGGAGATTTTCAAAGGCACAAATAGAAGTTAGGTTTCCTAAAACTGCTACCTTGGTAGCAAAATGCTCGTACAGCAAAATGCCAGCAGCCAGTCTCCACTATTGCAGCAGTGGAACTATACACACTGGTGAGAGATTTCCCACCCAGGATATAGGCAAGTTATTGTTACTGGCTGGGTTAAACCACAACTGGCGAGTGTAACAGCCACTCTTCATTAGGGATAAATATAAGAAACAATGACACTCCTTTATGGAACCAGATGGCCGAAACAATAGGAGTCTCCATCTACAACACAGACTCGTGCAAAACTGGAGTAGAAGCCAATCTGTGTGACCCACAGGGTTTCCCTGAGGATTGAGATAGTAAATGCAGGGGCAAGGGCATAGACCGGTGGATTTCAGCGGGTGCGGGGGGGAGAGAAGCAGAAGAAATCCCAGAGATGCTGAGAAAGAAACATCAGAAAGCCAATGATGTAGTTAGGAGAAGCATTGGGAACATGACCTGAGAAAAACCAAGAGAGAGAGAGAAAGAGAGAGAGAGATTTTGGGCTAAGTGTTGGCTGGAAAGTGGCGTGGAACTGTGATGAAGGAAATTGTTTCCTGTTGTTCAATTCCTGCCATGCTCAGGAAAACAGGACATTGTACATTCATTGTAACTAAACAGGATTGCATCAAAGTAACATCTGACTTTTATGACCGATTTCATCTCTTAACTGAAACAATCTGCCAGATCCTGAATTTTGGCCAACCTCTCAGGTCAAAAGGGGTAACAATATTGTGCTCATGCTTGTCATAGTTGCAAATACTTGTGGGCTAGATGGACGCAGTTATGTGTAAGTCTCCATTTTCTTCACCCAGGTGATGCAGGTGAGAGGCCAATGACCTGGAACTCAGGAGGAGACCTGAGTTCTAGTCCCAACTTTGCCACTGACCACAGAAAAGTCACTTCTTTGTTTCTCTCTCACCAGGTGTCTGTCTTGTCTATTTAGGTTGGGAAGTCTTCAGAACAGGGACTCTTGCAATGTATTTGTACAGCACCTAGCACAGTGGAGCTTGTAGATAAGGCCAGTAACAACACATCTAGCCTTGTCAGTTGTTTTCCTTTCAGCTGGGAACCTCTGAGTGCAGGGGGCCAGCCATTAAAGGAGAAGCCCTCTGCGCTTTTAAGAAACATGATTTTCTCCTTCACTGCCTTCCTTTTTAATCTTCTCTCCTGTTTTTTCTTCTTGCTGTTGCAGCTGGGTGACTGAATGCTGATGAGACAGTATTAGGTCCAAACCCAGACAGCCATTTCCCAGTAATTGGTTCAGGTTGACAGAGAACTGACACCAATGTTTGCTTGGGTTATTGTTGAGTAAGGTTATCCCATCAGCCACAAATATTTTAGAGGAGGAGTGTGACTGTGGTATGTCTGAGGTATCGACTTGTGTGGAGATTGGAGAAACTGCTGCCCTGTGCTGGAATACGGTATGCTGCTTAATGTAGCAGCTCTCCAGCATCTGCTGCAAGAAATGCTAGTTCATCCCATTGATGTTATAAATGTCCGGGCCAGATTGTGAACCCCTTACTAACACTGGGGATCAGGCCTGTCAAGAGAAATTTGGGGCCACCATACTCCATACTTGCTGTGGCTTACCCCCTTCCATGTCACTCCTGTTACTGAGGTTTTTGGGGTGGGCCTGAGCTAAGGCCCCCAGTATAGTTGTCCCCCCCACCCCTGCCTTTCCTCCCCATATCAATCCTGCTGGGGATCAGTTACTCATATACGTAGCCTCGCTGAAGTCAGTAGGATTACCCCTACTGCTCATCAGTGTACAGGATTCACAATCTGGCCCTGATTTTCCATGACACCAAGGCCCCTTAATGCCAGAGTAGGATAAAAGGGGTCTCAGCATAAATAAGAACTGGGCCCTGTGAATTCGAATCTCCCACTCCCTTTGGAATTCATCTGATATCTATAAGGGCATGGCTCATCATGCAGTACGACATTCACATTTCAGACTTCCTGGCTCAATAACACTGCTAAGCTCATCTGCACTTACCTCGCAGTCTTTTTAAATATTTGAAAACTTAAAAAAAAAAAAAAAAAAGCAATACTTTCTACTCATTGTTAAAATATGAAGTATGCCACTGTTGATCATGCTGCCCCAGAGATCACATGGTACAGTCTAATTTCTGTAAATATGTCAGGTTTCTGGGGTCTCTCATTAGACACAGTATGAAAGCAGTAAGTGACTGTGGTGGCTGGATAAACACTTTTCTGCTTGAGGGATGTAACAGGCAGCAATATAGCTTGTATCACTACAAATGCAGCTAGGAATTTGGGGTCTGATTCTTCTCTCTCACATACTGGGATAAAAATCTGTTGACTTTAAAGTTGCTACTCCTGATTTACACTGCCAAGAAGACTCGGGGCCATTTTGTCTAAGCTGATCTGAAACAAAAGCACTCAGAGAGATGTCAACATGTAGCTACAAAAAAGGTTTCCTAGTTTCAGCAGTTTTCCTTTTGCCCTCACTCTCCCGTCATGTAAAAGATTCCTCCTTTTGTTTTCATCATTACCATTACAACATTTCTTAAAACCAACCAAAAACAAGATTAGATGTATGCCTGGTAAGAGCAACTTTCAAACTATAAAACTGAAATCAGAATTTAAACTGGGAAAAACCTTTCCCTGTTGACCTTGTTGTTGCTGTTGTTGGCATCTCCCGTCACTTGACGGATGAGTGTTCAGCTGATGTTGACTTAAGTTCTGGCTTTGTTTCTATGGCTTCTCACATGGGAAGCGAGTCTGATCCTGGATTTGCAAATCATAGAATCATAGAATATCAGGTTGGAAGGGATCTCAGGAGGTCATCTAGTCCAACCCCCTGCTCAAAGCAGGACCACTCCCCAACTAAATCATCCCAGCCAGGGCTGCAACTTGAGACCATTACTCCTTGTTCTGTCATCTGCTACCACTGAGAACAGTCTAGATCCATCCTCTTTGGAACCCCCTTTCAGGTAGTTGAAAGCAGCTATCAAATCTCCCCTCATTCTTCTCTTCTGCAGACTAAACAATCCCAGTTTCCTCATGTAGTTGTTACTAGGGGGAGGGTTTGAGTAACTGCCCATACGACGTGGTCTCTTCTTCTGCAGAGACCTCAGACACCAATCCTCACAAATGGACATAGTCTCAGGGCACAGACCTCTTCATGTAGGGCTGTCCAGTGTAACGAGTCCACAGATTTTAATGTCTGTCTTGCATGCTTTGAGGTTGGCCTTCAAGGTATCTTTATATCTGAGGATGGGTTGACTCTTAGAGCAGGTTCCCACTTTTAGTTGTCTGCAGAGCACTGCTTTCAGCATACAGGAAACCTCCGCTGATGGGGGGGTCTATTCAATCTACAGCGACTCAGGGCCCACACCAAAGTAATTGAACAGCTATGAAGAGAGCTCCCATTTGCTGACGACTCTGCTCTCATTGCCCCCACACTCGAGGACATTCAGTTTATTGTGGACTGCTTTGCCTATGCCTAAAAATGCTTCAGTTTTACAGTCAGCCTAAAAAAATTGAGTCTTGTACCAGTCAGCATTGGCCCACCAGTACTCCGAGCACCATGATCCCATAGTCACAACTGACAAAAATCTCCCTCAACTTGGTCAGGAAATTCTGTTCTCTGGCTAACGCACTTTACAGCTATGCCACGTGGAATAAGACCATTCAGCACTTGGCAAAGGCCAGCTTGGCATTGGTCACGCTGACCCACAGATTCTGGAGGGAGCGTGGAGTCTGATAAAAACCTACCACGCTTTTGTACTCACTCCAGGGACGCTGGAACGGGGGGGCCACAGGGGGCCATAGTCTCCCCACTTTTTACCAGTCGTAAGGGCAAGCAATGGGGGCAGAGGGGGAGGGGTCTTGGGGGAAGAGGTGGCACGGGAACGTGGCCTCGGGGGAAAGGGGCAGCGTGGGGGTGGGACCTCGGGGGAATATGTGGCACAAGGGCAGGGGCTCAGGGAGAAGGAGCAGCATGGGGGCCGGGCCTCAGGGGGAAGGAGCAGTGCTGGGAGAGGCGGGGCCATGGTTCAGACGCCGGTGCCCCCCTCCCTCACACACACACTTTTAGAGACTTTGAGCTGGTCCTGACTCACCCCTCTCCTCTACGGCGGTGAGACAGGGATACTTTACCAAAGCCACATCAAACGGCTGGATAGCTTCCAGCTTCGCTGCATAAGATCCATCTGCAACATCAAGTGACAGGGCAGGATCCCCACCATTGAAGTCCTTGAGTGGCATCAGATCTGTGGCATCAAGAGCATGCTCCTCAGGGCTCAGCTTCACAGGGCTGGGCATGTGGCCCATTATTGATCGGCAAGGTCCGCAAAGAGACAAGGCGGGGGAGGTAATGTCTTTTATGGGACCAACTTCTATTGGTGAGAGAGACAAGCTTTTAAGCTTACACAGATCTCATCTTCAGTCACTTCAGAGCTCTGTGTAGGTTCGAAAGGTCTGTAAAGTAAGGCCTGGTTCTAGAGAAGCATGTACGTGAGTGCTTATCTTTAAGCACTTGGAAAGTAGCATGTTTAGTCGATAGATCACTGAACTGCAACTCCCATGACTGGAGGGCTAGACTTGACTCTGTCACTGACCTACTATGTGACCTTAGACAGCTGACTTTATTTTTAGTTCCCTACTCCACTTTGTTCGATTGGACTTTAAACTGGTTGGGGCAGTGACTGTCTCTCACTGTATGCACGCATTATTGATATTTAATAACATCTAGCTCTTATAAAGCATTTTTCATCAGTGGATCTCAAAGTGCGTTACACAGGATGTCCATGTCATTATCCCCATTTTACAGATGGGGAAACTGAGGCACATGGAGGTGAAGTGACTTGTTGTCCCAGGTCACCCAAGAAGACTAGTGTCAGAGCTGGTAATAGAACTCCATTCTCCTGAGTCCAAGCCCAGTGTTGCCTGTCCACTAGAGTATACTGCTCTGATGAGAAATGAATTTGTACTGTCCTAGGTGCTGTACAAACACAAGACAGTCTCTGCCCCTGTCATAACCATACAGCTAAAGGTAGCCTAGAATTCCTCCTTACCTGTAAGGGGTTAAGAAGCTCAAATAACCTGGTTGGCACCTGACCAAAAGGACCAATGGAGAAAGAAGATACTTTCAAATCTGTGGTGGGGGGGGAAGGCTTTGTGTGTGCTCTTTGCTTTTGTGTGTTCTCTGAGGAAGCAGAGAAGCATCAGGTCAGAAAACTCCTCCTCCTAAAATCATCCTAAAATGAGTCTCAATATTGCAAAAAGAGTAAGTAAGAGTAAGGCAAGACGTGTTAGATTATCTTTTGTTTTTAGCTTGTGAATTTTCCCTATGCTTAGAGGGAGGTTTATCCCTGGTTTCTGTAACTTTAAAGTTTTGCCTAGAGGGGAATCCTCTGTGTTTTGAATCTGATTACCCTGTAAAGTTACCTTCCAGCCTGATTTTACAGAGGTGCTTCTTTTATTTTTTTCTTTATAATAAAGTTCCGTTTTTTAAGAATCTGGTTTACCTATTTGGTTGGTATATTATTCTCAAGCCTCCCTAGGAAAGGGGGTGAAGGGACTTGGGGGGATATTTTAGGGAACAGGAACTCCAGGTGGTCCTTTCCCTGAATCTTTATCTAACTCACTTGGTGGTGGCAGCAGTACCCATCCAAGGACAAGGAAGGATTTGTGCCTTGGGGAAGTTTTTAACCTAAGCTGGTAGAAATAAGCTTAGGGGGACTTTCATGTGGGTCCCCACATCTGTCCCCTAGAGTTCAGAGTGGGGAGGGCACCCTGACAGCCCCAAAGAATTTTCAAACTAAATACACTAGCACTGTGGGGCCCAATCTTGATCAGGGCATCTTGGTGCTACTGTGGTGAACCGTATTCGCTCAGTGCTTAAGGCACTTCCAAGAGCTCTGCTTTGTTCTGTGTGTGTCCAGTTCCAGCCTGGCAAGGGCAGCCCCGCCAATATCACAGTTACCATAATTAAAAAAATGGTTTCCCAGTCTGAGCCTATCTGAGGAAGTGGTATAGGCTGGTATGTTCCCTGTTAGTAATGGTACAGAACGCAGAGCAGAGCTGCTCCTTCACTCATGGCACCAGTGACTAGTTTTGTATTCCAGAGGAATGGCATTTGTGTCAGTCATTAGTGAAGCCCAAAATGGGCCCAAGGTTCAGCCCAGACAAATTGCCAAAAGTTCTTATTAGAACTGGGTGGATTTTTTAAACTGGAAAATGCTTTTGTTTCAAAATGGCCTTTTGCCAACATTGAAATCTCCCATAAAGATTATTTCTTAAGTTTTCCATGCATTTTTTGCACGTTTTATGAATTTTTTTTGTTTTCAATTTCTTCGTTGCTTTGTCATTTTCCATTTCCAATATAAGATGTTCAAAGATGGGTTTTGAAACATTTTAATGTATCTAAGCTGCCCCCAAAGATTTCTTCTTTTGAAAAGTGTTGAAGACAAAACAGAAATGGCTTTGAAATGTCTGAAAAAAGTCACAGCACTAGGTCTTATGTGAAATGGATACTTATATCATCACCAAACACAAAGGGACCGTAATGTTTAATTACTACTGATATGCCTCAGGTAGGTTGATATGCTCCTCCCAACAATCCTGCAAACAAAAAAACGTTTGTGATGCTAACAGGATAATTTTTCACTATGTCTTAGATAAGAGCAGAGTAGGAAAGAATGACCTGAAACTGAAATATTTATCTGACACTGGACTAGAAAGTCAGATCACCTTAAATCCACATCCCTGAGCAACGTACTTAAGCCAACTTAAGTTCCCATATAGAGAGCACTAGGTCTTCTGTTGACCTAGCTACCACCTCCCAGGGAGGTGGATTACCTACACCAATGGGAGGGGCTCTCCCATTGATGTAGGTAATGTCTACATTGTAGCATGTAGGTAATGTCTACACTGTAGCATTTCAAGTGTAGACAAGAGGTTTTTTTCTTTCACTTGGAGCTGTGGTCAGATGTTGGCTGCATGTGTATTCATTCAGCATGCTGTCCCAGCTCTGCGCAGATAGCGGAGATAGCAGACTCGGTTTTCAGCAAAGGCACCCAGCCAGGTTTATTGTTGGTGAAGCAGGGTAATAGTACCTGGCAGGCACTCCGGAGAGAGTAGGACACGTATGCTCGTGACAATGGATGCAGCTCAGTCAGTGGCGGGACTTTCCATTCCCCCCTCGGCTGGACAAAGACACTCCCTCTGAGATACATCTTTATACACCAATAAGAATAAATGATGTATTTCCCCTGAGGTACCAGGGTGCCACCCTCTGATGTATCAGGGTGCCACCCATTGTCTGGTATATGTTGGTTTGATTAAAACATCTTTATCCATCATGCTGTCATCGTGACCTTATCCTTACGGGTGGGTCAGTGTGTTCCTATTCTCTTTGGGGAATGGGCTGGTTGTGAGGTGTTTTGGTACCACCCGACTGGAATGTGATTGCGTGAGTGCTCTGTGCCCAGCACCTCTTAGGAATGTGCGTTTCTGCAATATAAGCCCTGTGCTTGCCAGATGCTCTGAGCAGGGCCTGCCTCTTGCTCACAAACTGACTTTGCTTCATATCAGCAAAGTTTTGACCACTACTTTAGTTCAGGTCTCAGGCCTCATACCAGGCCTCTGATACAAGGGCTTATGTTTCAGGCTCTCTTCCTACTACAGGAGCAACCTGTTAGCAACAGCACCAGCACAGAAACGGTTGGAACTAAGGCCTGGTGTACACTAGGAAGTTAGATTGTTAACCTAACCCAACCTAACCCCCAGCATAGACAGCATTAGGTTGATGGCCGAATTCTCCCATTACCTAGCTATCGCCTCTCCGGGAGGTGGTGTACCTATGGGGGAATCGGCATAGGTAGTGTCTTCACTGATGCACTGCTGTGGCACGGCTGCAGCATTTTAAATGTAGATAAGCCCTAAGACGCTGTGGGAAGGTGAGCGAGAAGAAGGATGGCTCAGTGGTTCGGATGCTACCGGATCCATGGGTTCAAATCCCTGCTCTGCCACAGGCTTCCTGTGTGACCTTGGGCAAGTCACTGAAGCAAAGATTTTCAAAAGTGACATGATTCTGGATTCTCAGCCTGAGCACCTTTAGGGGGTTGGATGAAAAGAAGCGGTGACTTCCCAGCACTTTCTGAAAATCAGGCTTAGAATCATAGAATCATAGAATAGAATCATAGAATATCAGGGTTGGAAGGGACCTCAGGACGTCATCTAGTCCAACCCCCTGCTCAAAGCAGGACCAATCCCCAATTAAATCATCCCAGCCAGAGCTTTGTCAAGCCTGACCTTAAAAACTTCTAAGGAAGGAGATTCAACCACCTCCCTAGGTAACGCATTCCAGTGTTTCACCACCCTCCTAGTGAAAAAGTTTTTCCTAATATCCAACCTAAACCTCCCCCACTGCAACTTGAGACCATTACTCCTTGTCCTGTCATCTTCTACCACTGAGAATAGTCTAGAACCATCCTCTTTGGAACCACCCCTCAGGTAGTTGAAAGCAGCTATCCAATCACCCCTCATTCTTCTCTTTTACAGACTAAACAATCCCAGTTCCCTCAGCCTCTCCTCATAAGTCATGTGTTCCAGACCCCAATCATTTTTGTTGCCCTTCGCTGGACTCTCTCCAATTTCTCCACATCCTTCTTGTAGTGTGGGGCCCAAAACTGCACACAGTACTCCAGATGAGGCCTCACCAATGCCGAATAGAGGGGAATGATCACGTCCCTCGATCTGCTGGCTATGCCCCTACTTATACAGCCCAAAATGCCATTGGCCTTCTTGGCAACAAGGGCACACTGTTGACTCATATCCAGCTTCTCGTCCACTGTCACCCCTCGGTCCTTTTCCGCAGAACTGCTGCCTAGCCATTAGGTCCCTAGTCTGTAGTGGTGCATTGGATTCTTCCGTCCTAAGTGCAGGACCCTGCATTTATCCTTGTTGAACCTCATCAGATTTCTTTTGGCCCAATCCTCCAATTTGTCTAGGTCCCTCTGTATCCTATCCCTACCTGCCACCATATCTACCACTCCTCCTAGTTCAGTATCATTCGCAAATTTGCTGAGAGTGCAATCCACACCATCCTCCAGATCATTTATGAAGATATTGAACAATCTTGCCTATGATGAATTTCTTGCCTAGCTTGCCTATGATGAATTTCTGCAGATGAAAAGCAAGATGCTGCAAGGAACCTGGGTCACCTGATATCCCCTATTAGAAGATTCTACATCACCCAAGACATGAAGAAGACTCTCTTCTCTGCCATGCTGCAGGACAGGGAAAGAGACAGAGGCCCAGGGTTTCCCAAGGGCTTGTACCCTTGGGTGAAAGTTTAAATACATATGTCTTTGAACATTAGTTTCCTCAAAGGAAAATGAATCAGTAAATATCTCCCAGGGAAATACAGGTTCCTTCATTCTATTCCAGAAGGTCACAGTTTAAAACGAACATTATGTCAGCAGGAGTGCACAGGTTTCATTTAATTATAATAGGTGTCTACAGAATGTGTTTTTACTGCATCCAACTGCCTGTATGCAAATTTTTAAACCAGTTCTGAACCTAATGCAATGATAGTATTTCACATATACATACATACCATAGTTAATTCCTTCGATTTATAAAATCACAATGCCCCACAACGTGTATATGGTTTGGAGGTAACTAGTTTGACTCTCAAAACGGAGACAGTCCATGCTACAGCTGCCAAGTGGATGAAAGAATTCAGGCTCTGAATCTGGCAGCTTTAATCACTTTAAAAATCATCTGTTGCTGCAAAAGATCTCCATTTCCTTTCACACAAGCTCCTAAATCAATTTCAAGTGCCCTACTCTCAAAGCTGAAGTTACTAGTGTACACAGACTTTGGGATCCTGCTGGTTGCGTTGGACTAAGTGCATCTGTTTTAAACTGTAATCATCTGGAATAAGGAAAATTAAATATATCATAAGGATCTATTTTTTTACATGTTGACAGGTTTAGGGTTATGAGTGAGGAAATGAGACCTTCAATGGGAGCTTATATAGTAGACAGAGGTGAAGTAGTCCAGTTAACACTGGTATCTAGCTTACCTGTTTCCTTTCCAAATGAAGCTGCTAGTGCCACTCCGTAAGATCACACATGAGTGTGTTTCCTGACATGTCTTCAGTCCTGATTATGCAAGGACTTATGCTCCCCTTGCACAACCAAGTAATTCCATTGACTTCAATACGATTACTCTCAGGCAGCCGGTCAGCAGCCTTTACGGGATCTGTGTATGCGTACGTGTATTCTCTGCTAGATGGGTAGGCACCATTTTTCCAAAAAGTGGAAAGGAGAAACTGCCTAATCCTGAGAGCCATAAGAGAGATGCCAGAGATGGCATGGTGCTGCACAGCAGCGGCCCACCGGGTCAGGGCTGGACAGCCCCAGTGGACAATGGGGACCACGTCCCAAACAATGGGAGCTCAGTCCTGGGCAAAGCTCACTTACCCCTGAGAGATGTCTCTTTCTTACCCTTTGGCAGCACTTGTGTAGCCTGGCATGTCTTGTTCAACTCTTACACACACACACTTTTGCACTGCTAGCTACACTTGCACCAAGACAACATGCCCATGCAGGCATATACTCATGCTGCCTTCATTGCCTGTCCCAGTCCCACCTGTTTTTGGCCTGCCCACTCACGCCCCTTGCACCTCTTACTAGTGAAGGAGTCCAGGAACTGCTGGCTAAATCCCACGTTACAGCTACCCTGACAATAACAGTCCACAAGCCAGAAACACATCATGTACTAGCTCAGACTGACAAAGGCTTTCACGCCCCGCCCCCATTTCATTCCTGTCCCATCCGTCCGTCCGTCCCCATGTCCCCCCGGTAAGGAGGAAAGCTGGCTCTCCCCCTTTGACTCTTGCTTTTCAGCCACCACACCAGAAACCAGCCAGGGAGTTCTGCAGGCCCCAACGTGGGGTGCTAGAATTTGGATCTCTGCAGCTAGACAGTTATCATTTATGTGTGAGTCTGCACACTCCTTCTGGGTCATTGTAACTTCTGGCCATTGTTGGACTTTCAGCAGGGCTCTTAAGGGTTGCTGGCTCATCTGCTTGTTTGTTGTTATTCGAAGCTGCATCTTTCCAGGCTGTAGTATTTATTACCTCCCCAAAAGTGCCTTAAGTCTTCTTCAGGCAATCAGTTAGGATTCCAGTCTAATCACACAGTTACCCTTTTATCTCTTCGAGATCTAGCCAAGTAGCTCTGGAGTCTGTTAGCCCTCTGATGTCATATCTTGGCCCGTAGTTTGCATATTTGATTTTTGCCAGTATTAATCCTGTAAACATTTGCAAGAAATCACAGAGAATCCTTGGGGAAGCACTTCCACCCCTACCCCCCCCATCCCGTTCCAGCAGATTCTGCCCATGCTTCACAACTCATATGGCAAAAGCCTGCCAGAAAAGGAGAAGAGGAAAATAAGGGGCTGAAAGGAACTGGACACAGGCAAGAGCGGAGGGGCATTACCCTCTTAATGCAGCAATGTCTAAATGACAATGAAAGATGAAGCCAGTCAGGGATTTGTTCCTAGAGTGACGGACCAAAGAGACAGCTTTAATATCTATGGAGATTAAACAAACCCAAGAATAAGGGAGTGAGCTATTTTCTTTCCAGTCAGTTGATTTTCACAGGGTTTGTTATTGGTTCATTTTATTTTTTGAACATTCTTTTCCCTGCTGTTTCAGAAGCCTTACAAAGCACAAGACAGACAATGCCTGGCTGGGGCCCACCAGTATTGTTTGTATACAGTAATGCCTAGCGGCCCCACTGAGATCTGGGCTCTGTTGTGCTAGGGAGCTGTAAGAGGCAGTCCCTTAGACGCTACATTAATTCTTCAGCTCCAGGAGTAGCAACATATGCTTTCCAAATTCAATCCCCACAGACAACCCAGGCCAGGGAGTTGTTACAAGTGAGTGTCTGCTGGGGACGTGAATTGCTGGGCATTCCTAATGCTCCAACCCAGGTGAGGCCAAAGTGTGACCCACATGAATACCAGGGTGAATCTATATCCCTGCTGTAGTGGATCACGTGTGTCTCTGCAATTTAGGCCTTTATGAATGGACCGTGGTCTTTATCTCAAATAGGAGAGGCTCAAGTTTTTGCAACCAGAGCTGCCAGGCTCATTTCCTGCAGACAACCCCAACCAGAGGCATGGTTAAAAGGGGTGGTGGGAATACATGGGATTAAACCTCACACAGACAAGCCCACCAAGACAGGACATGTTAGCATTTGCATTTACAGATGGGAAACTGAGGCACAGATTAAAGTCTGTGGCAGAGCTGGGAATTGAATCCAGGCCCCCTGTCTCCCCATCTGGTACCTTTCCTGCAAGACCATCCTTTCAAGAGAGAAATAATTGAAGCAAGCCTACAGAACACGTGACTACCTCCACACCCTCCCTCCGGCCTGTGTGTCAAGCTGCATGGGATTGTCCTGCAGGGAGGGAGGGAGAGAGAAATACTCTTCGCATTGTAAAGATTTTATTATAAACAAACCCACCACAGCACATTGGAATTTGTAGTGATTAAAATTCTTTAAGGAAGGGGGGTTGAACACAACACCCTGTTGCTGGTCCCACCTTCTTGTCTAATCCCTGGTGTTGCCATGTGGCTGATTTACTGGACCCAATAATGTCGCTCCCACTAATATAATGAGAAATCGCAGGCTGCACCGTATTTCCTCATGCATTTCACATCCCAGCCAGAGAAGTTCAGGGCTGGGTCAGATTTCCCCCCCACACCCCCCTTCAGCTGATTTCCCACCCCCTTTCTCGGAGCTGGGGTTCTGCTTCGTCCCAACTGAGTGTAATTCATAGCTCAAGAATCAAAGGAGCTGAGGATACCTTGATTGCAAGCAGGAGGAGGCAGCTCCCTTTGGGTTCTTTTCTGAGTCTCCTGGGTCGTGCTCATGGACAGTGCAGCCAGCACATACCACTTTGCACACAGCACAACAGAACTATAAGTGTTGCACACTGAAGTCTGCACAGCCAGACTGCCCGCTCCCAGCCACTCTGCGACCCACGTTCACCACCATTTAAAGCAGGGAATGCTAATTCAATCAAGTAGAGCTCCTGCTTAATGACTTCAAAAGGAGATACAGCAGCTTTGGACTTCACATTCTTTCTCCCGCTTCCATACATGGCCCACTTTCACGGGTCAGGATCAGAAAGGGACATGCATTGGATAGGACATGCATTGCATTGGCTTAAATCCCTGCATTCTGCACCGCTGTCATGCTGATTTATCTAACCCTAAACTCCACTATGGGCGGCTAATGGCAGGCTACTGAAAGCCATCCACGGGAGATTTACAGGCCATGCCTTGTCATCACGTGATCGTGTCTCAGCGAGAGAAGATTTTGTCATAATATCGAGGGGGAGGGTTGAGGGAACAACAAAACCAAGCTCTGAAGTATCTTTACAGGGAGACATGCTTTTCCCAGTGGAGCTATTCCCCGGGGGAACAGAAATGATACAAAATGACAGTGACTAGGGTTAGTATTATTATTTGTATTATAGTAGCACAGTCAGGATCGGGACCACTTTGCACTAGGCACTGTACAAACATATAGTTAGAGCTGGCCCCTGCTTTAAAGAACTTACAATCTAAACAGACAAGGCAGAGAAATGGCATTGTTATCCTCTCATTAAAGATTGGGAACTAAAGCATAGAGGGACTAAGGCCCAAATCCTCTAAGGAATTTAGGTGCCTAACTCCTACTGGAAGTTAGGAGCCTAAAAACCTTTGAGGATCTGGACCTAAGTGATTTGCCCAAAGCCACACTGGAAGTCTGAGCCAGAGTCAGGACTTCAGCTCAAATTTCCTGAGCTGCTGCCCAGTGGTTTACTTCAATACTTCAATCGGCAGCCTCCTTGCCCCACCCCCGCGCCCCGTGTTCCCTTTCCCGTCACTGCAGCTTTTTGTGTCTGATTCAAATGTCCCTTCCCCTGCAAACAAAGCCCACCTCCCGTTTGATCTTGATGGGATGCTGCAATTACCAGGGGTTCTCTCACTGCAAGCAGCTGTCTGGTCAAGCACTCAGCATCGTGACTTCCCTGAAAACGAGGCAAAGCTTTTTAAGAAAGCCCCATGTCCCAGGTAAACGGAGTGACTCAAAACTTGAGACATTTCCCCCAGAATGGGAAAAATTCAAGTCTGTTGAGATATGGCAAAATCTAGTGTTATTTAGTCATGAAAAGGAGAAGGGATAGACCCACGAGCAGAACACTCTTCACTCCTGGCACGCTGCATGGGCATCACTGTCTGCTGCTCTGTAGCATCCTGCAGGATCACAAGCTTAATTGATTACAATGGTTACACTGCATGTGGTGAGGGGTCAGATCAATCTTGTTACAAGGACCCAACCTCCCTTGCAGGTGGCCATGTTATGGGAGATTTTCGCCTTTGGAATATCAGTCATTCAGTCACTGCCAGAAGCCAGGCTCTGGACTTGGTGGGTCAATAGTCTAATCTGGTATGGCCTGTTCCTATGAAAATCCTTCTTTAACACCATCAGGCCCATAGATTTGCACTAGAAGGTGTGTAGCTACAGGGGTGGGCTGGACAGGTATAGAGTCACGCAGCCAGTAGACTAACTACATCCACCTTCTGCAGCTCTCCCAGGCAGCCTGAAAGGGCTGAGCTGGAGCCTGACTGTCAGATCTCTGTCCACCACTCCTGTTGGGTTCATTGACTGCTGCTGGAAGCTTAGGGGTGTGACTTTAAGCTCCCAGTTTTGAAAACTTTGCCCTCATCCAGGTGACACATTCACATTTAAAAACACAGCCTCAACAAAATCAGCCCAGCAAAAATCTTCAGTCAAAGTCCCATTCTGGAAGAGATCAGGAAGCCAGATGCCAGGTCTGGCCATCGCTACAGGCCGGGAGCACTGTGTCCCACCTCTGGGCAGGAAGGAAGAACTCCCATCTTTCTACTGTGACTCCTCCAGTCATCTTTGTAATGGGGGAGCCAGCGCCAGACCTCCATCGCTATGACCAGAAGAGCAATAGGACTGAGGGCTAGGTTGTGTGGAAGCAGCAATTAAACTAGCAGAAACCCTCACCCACTAAAAGGGGTTTGGACAACACACAGCCGCAGGACAAAAGGGAAAAAGACTATCCATGAGTCTCAGTTCAAACCAGCCCAGCTATAGCAGAGACACAGCTCACACAGTGGCCTGAGCTATATACATTGATGCTTAGATTTCCTATATCTAAGTGCATGTGTAGTGTGGGACTGAGGTATGCAGACTCCCAATGCACATCTGCAAGCTAGGTTTGCACACACACATCCCGACATGCCATGCTCAGCCAGGGGATTGTGTCCCTCTTGGGAAACAATAAGTCATCTTCAGTTCTCATAGCTTCCCCCCCACATCCAAAAAAAATCAACTATATTTCCTCCTCCCCATGCTTTAGAACAATAAACAAAGAAGCTAGAAGCTGACATAGGTTTCCTTTCCAATTCCCCCACCCCATCCCAATCACAAATGTAAACATGAGCTTTGTTAGAGTACAGTTGTTCATAATGGCTGAGCTATCCCCATTGGTTTTATGTGTTTAATTCGAGAAAGAGAAGTGTTTGGCTGATTTTACAGGAATCCTATGTAACAGAGATGTAGCTGTATGTATGTGAGTATATGCAGACAGTTAATATAAAGTACGCCATCTACTGGTACATAAAACTCTCTAAGATTGTTCATTTGTAGGATCAATAAAGCTATTGTTGATGTGCCCTGCAAATGGTTTCCATGTTACACAGCTCTTAACTGTGTGACATGGATTGTCATGTCTGGTTGAGATGGGTGAAAGGATACTGCTACCCAGGCATATTCTTGTTTGGGGGTTCTATTATTCACAAACATCAATATTCTTTCCCTTATCTGCTCCCAAGGCAGATCAAATAAGCCTGCCTAAACTATGCTGCCCACTTATAAAGGATGTTTCCAAGAGTTTTCCCATTACAAACATTAAATGTACTGGCAATCTTAATGGTTAATATTTTCCAAGTTTGTCTCTCTGTGTGATGTCTATGTGGGGCTTTTTGTTTTGTTTTTCTGCTTTTTTAAATAATGGGCACGGCTCAAACAGTTTTAGGAGACAAAGGTTTGTGCATCTTACTCCAGTTTCTTGGGAAAAGGCAAAATCCCTTGCTGCTGAGTTTCCTTACTAATACGTGTTAGGATAATGCCCAGAGGCTCCAGCTGAAATCAGGGCCCCACTGAGCCAAGTGCTGAACAGACACATAGTAAGATAGAGTCCCTGTTCCAAAGAGCTTATAAACAAACAAAGACAAGCCAAATCGAAAGCAGGCGAGGAAACAGGTGCAAGAGGTGAAGTGGGTTGTTCAAGATCACACAGCAGATCTGGGACGAGACAGAGACAGAATACAGGGTGAAATCCTGGCTCCATTAAAGTTAATGGCAAAGCCACCATTGACGTCAGTAGGACCAAGATTTCTCCCCAGATCTCTTAACTCTCTGTCTGCTAGACCACACCACATCGCTTACCACATCACATTGAGATGCTATAGTTAAGGTGACAGTATGTCTGAAATAAAAAATAGGGACATCTTTTAGGGTCATGACTTACTCATCTCAAGATCAAAGTATGCTTTTATTTAAAAAAAATACATGCTGGTGTCACCACTGCCAACTTCTGACTCCACAACAGCACGAGTATATTTATCTCCCAGTAATCAGGGCCCTTACTCTCAGAAGTATTTAGGCACTGTACTGCCATTGAAATCCATGGGAGTTTGAATCACAGAATCATAGAATATCAGGGTTGGAAGGGATCTCAGGAGTTCATCTAATCCAACCCCCTGCTCAAAGCAGGACCTATACCCAACTAAATCATCACAGTGAAGGCTTTGTCAAGCCTGACCTTAAAAACTTCTAAGGAAGGAGATTCCGCCACCTCCCGAGGTAACCCATTCCAGTGCTTCACTACCTTCCTAATGAAAAAGTTTTTCCTAATATCCAATCTAAACTTCCCCCACTGCAACTTGAGAAAATTCCTCCTTGTTCTGTCATCTGCTACCACTGAGAATAGTCTAGAGCCATCCTCTTTGGAACCCCCTTCAGGTAGTTGAAAGCAGCTATCAAATCCCCCCTCACTCTTCTCTTCTGCAGACTAAATAATCCCAGTTCCCTCAGCCTCTCCTCATAAATCATGTGCTCCAGTCCCCTAATCATTTTTTTTGCCCTCCGCTGGACTCTTTCCAATTTTTCCACATCCTTCTTGTAGTGTGGGGCCCAAAACTGGACACAATACTCCAGATGAGGCCTCACCAACACTGAATAGAGGGGAATGATCACGTCCCTCAATCTGCTGGCAATGCTCCTACTTATACAGCCCAAAATGCCATTAGCCTTCTTGGCAACAAAGACACATTGTTGACTCATATCCACCTTCTCGTCCACTGTAACCCCTAGGTCCTTTTCTGCAGAACTGCTGCCTAGCCATTCGGTCCCTAGTCTGTAGTGGTGCATGGGATTCTTCCGTCCTAAGTGCAGGACTCTGCACTTGTCCTTGTTGAACCTCATCAGATTTCTTTTGGCCCAATCCTCTAATTTGTCTAGGGCCCTCTGTATCCTATCCCTACCCTCCAGCGTATCTACCTCTCCTCCCAGTTTAGTGTCATCAGCAACGGTGAGGGTATAATCCATGCTATCCTCCAGATCATTAATGAAGATATTGAACAAAACCGGCCCCAGGACGGACCCTTGGGGCACTCTGCTGCCAACTAGACATGGAGCCATTGATCACTACCCGCTGAGCTCGACAATCTAGCCAGCTTTCTATCCACCTTACAGTCCATTCATCCAGCCCATACTTCTTTAACTTGCTGGCAAGAATACTGCGGCATTTAAAGTTAGGCATTTAAATACCCTGGAGGTTCTGTGCCTTACTGTATCTATGTATTTATCATGAAACACTAACAGAGTCTTAACATTCATTTTGAGCAACAGAATAGGATCTACAATCATTCAGCTTCTCTCTACACTCCAAACACTGGTCATTACACTGAACTGTGGCTCCTGATCAGCCCAGAGCAAATTCTACTCCCTCTAGCTATACATCTTGTACAATTGTTTCTTAGTTATAAAATAAATTCCCCAAAGTTCTGATTCAATTCAAAACTGGAACATTTCCAAGGTCCCAAATGATGTTCCCAAGATACAGACATGAAGGACTACAACAGTCCCATTTGAACAGTTACATATGGTCACCTTAATCAGGGTGGCTTAGAGACTCCTAAAGGACAGACAAATTGATTGCTATGAAGTACAACATTAGAAAAGACAATGCATCCGATGAAGTGAGCTGTAGCTCACGAAAGCTCATGCTCAGATAAATTGGTTAGTCTCTAAGGTGCCACAAGTACTCCTTTTCTTTTTGCAAATACAGACTAACACGGCTGTTACTCTGAAATGGTCTAGAAGTGGCCGAAGCAACCAATATGAGTCACTTGTAATATTTTAAGCCAATGAATTTACACAGTCCTGAGATAGGAAATCATTGTTAAACAATTTAGACAGTAGTATTATTATTACTGCTAATTATTTGTGTTACATTAGCACCCAGAGATCCCCCCATCATTGCTAGTGCTCAGTTGTGCTAGGTGCTGTACAAACATGCACTAAAGATATGGTCCTGGAGTCATGAGAAAGGCTGATACCTCCTCCAACTTTAACCAGTCACCTGCCTCCCCAGTCTGGCCTCGCTGCTTCTTTGCCCTACAGGGATTTTCGGCATCCTGCAGATTATTTCCTGTAGCATGCCAACAGACCAATGGAGGATTGGGTTGTTTAGTGTCTCTGCAGGAATGACCTTCCCTTTCTACATATTTATTTCAAATCCATTAGATCTCCCTTTGTGTGAGACAGGATAATAATTAGCCAATAGATTTGATAGCCTTGAGTGATAGAGGATTGAATGTGGGTAATGAAGATTTTGACACAGGAGCAAAGCAGGGAAACATTCTCAGAAGGGTGTTTGATTAGAGCTGGCTGATGGAGTGACATAGATCAGAGCATCAAGGAGAAGACAGTAAAGGAAAATACATGGCTAATCATCACATGGCCCTCTCCCCCAAATGAAAGACATCCATCCCCTCTGACCTGCTCTGAATCGGAAACATTAAGCAAAGCTCCAAGACTAAGGGAGTTGGTGCCCAATGCTATCGACTTTCCATGGCTCTAATTCTCCCATGTCTCCTTACTGAGAGCAGGGCTGTGGGCCATGTCAGCAATGGGGTGGACCTACAGGCTCAAGATGTGCAGAAAAACAAATGAGAATAGGAAATGTCACTCCCTGATTGGCTAGGATTGATATGACCTATGTGTGGGGGGCAGGGGGGTTATAAAAGACATTTTCTGGGATAGTTATGGCATTACACATTTCCATCAGTTTAAACTCCTTGGATACGAGCAAGGCACTGTTTGTTGGTGCAGGGGAGGGGAGGTGGGCCTTGCTTTATTTAGATTTACTGTCTCTGTGAACCTCCAGGAACTTGGTAACAGAAAAAAGGAGAAAAATTGGCCCAATTCTCCAGCTTTGCATGGCTCTGCGAGCCCAAAGGGGCTGCAAACCAGATGGATTCGACCAGCTGGGAATTTCCCTGGTGTAGGAGGAACGTCCAAGCTCATGCCAGCTGCACTCCTGGGCTTCTAGTTTAACGGACATGGCCCGGGCTTGTCTGTACTTCCTGCTGCTTCCAGCTACAAGAATGGGCCATTGAGGCCATATGCAGACAGACATGTTCAAACAGCCCTGAGCTGTGCAAATGATCTTAATACTTGAGTACCCCATGCATATAGACTGTGGCTCTCTGTTCTCCCCTAGTGGTTAATCCACATATAGGGGTCTATGAGTCTGCAATAGCCTTTCAGCTGCAGAACATGGACACAGAGAAGGGACATGACATACCCAAGGTCACATGTCAATAAAGCACAGCTGGGACCAGAAGCCAGGTTCCCCGATTCCTAGTTCCCCTCTGTAGCTGCAGTAGCTTCTGTTCATGGGAACAATCTGGATTTGAAGATGAAATGAATCCAAGCCACCTCTAAACTGGAAACCTGAACTGAATCATTTAGAAAGAGGGAGAAAATGTTTATTGTATCCAAGAAATTCCGGCTCCCCATTACCTAAAAGAGAGAAAGAATCTTTAGTGAAATATAAAGCTCTACTTCTGAATGTGTTGCTGGCCTGGGGTGCTTAGTCTGGAAGAGCCCATAATTCTTTGACAAATGTATTAGAGAACAAGGCTCAAGCCACCCAGTCAGGGCCTGTACTCTAAGCAGTCTTTACCACAACGTCAGAGACTGTTTATTTTCAATGTACTTCATTTTCCATGTCATTAATCTCTACAGTCTCTGGTTCCAGGCAAACGACAGCCAAGTCCCACCAGACAGGTTCCAAGTGAATCCAAGAATTTCTTGTCCGGAAGTCTTTAACAAAGATTATGGAAGCATGGGAACTCAGAGCTGGTTCTAAGAAAACTCCAAATGGGGCAACTGCAAGTAGCTTGAACCTGGCTGAAATGTTTTCATTTGAAATTTTTTTTAGATGAAAAGTGGCTTTTCAAACAAAATTATGTATTCTTTTGCAGAAAAATTTCATTTTGGCTTAAATTCTTGCTCTCTTTTAGAGGATAAAACGAAAACCAAAAACTTTGGTGGGGAAAATTCTCAGTTTTCAGTAAAGTGTTTCATGTTACCAAACCAAAACCTGAAAATTGTAACCAAACATATTTTTTTCAGAGGAACAACAGAAAATTCCCATGGGAAATTAAGAATTATTTTAGTTTCCCCCCAAAAATAATTGGCTGTTTTTGAACAGCTCTAACCCCCATTGAGCAAAAAACGCCACTACTCATGTTTGAAGTAAGTGATGTGGACTGTATTTGTATCAGTGTTGCTGTAGCCCTGTCAGTCCCAGGGTATTACAGAGAGAAGATGGATGAGAGAGGCAAGCTTTCAAGATCATACGGAACTCTGTATAAGCTCAAAAGCTTGTCTCTTTCACCAACAGAAGTTGGTCCCAATAAAAGATATTACCTCACTCACCTTGTAAACGATATTTCTCTTTTAAATAAGACTGGTGAAAGCCTCTTGAGGAGGACAGGTGAGCAGCCAGGTTTTTCTTGTGGGGGATTGGAAATACTGGTTCTTTTCTCTTTATCCTCAGTAATTTCACACTTCCTCTAATACTGTAATGCTGGCACTGTCTGAAACTTCTGAGATTTCCCCTTGGCTAGGGCTGGTTCATCTCTGCTAGCAAGGATTATGTTCTGTGCTGCAGAAATAAACTCTAGTCTCTAGCTCTCTCTTTCCAGTTAATCCCAGCTGTGTGTGTGAGAGAGAGAGAGTGTGTGTGTGTGTGTTTCCCCCCAATCAGTGTAAATCAGAGGAGGTTTTGTACGTGTGGTCATTTGTCATCATGAGATCATTCATTTGCTCTCAGCTAATTCTTTACAGGCATCTCCACCCCCAATTTTCTATCCCTCCCTTGGCTGCTCAGCGCATGTTGACATCTCTTCGTGCTCTGTAATTTCAGCTGGCAGGGCAAACACCTATTTAGGGAGGGCCGAACCAGCTACCTGCTGGCTGACCTGTTAGTGAACTCAGGAAACAAGCTACTCCAGATCCAAGACAAGAGTCAAGACTTCATATTTTTAGACTAGTGGGAGACTGGGAGACATGAGGTTGCGTGTTTGTGTGTTATTTTCCTCTCTCCAGAACCAAATGCCTGCAAAGTTTAACTAGAGGAGTTTTATGGCACAACACTCGGAATAAATTGCTAAACAGACTAGCAGCATCAGGACTTTGAACATGGATTCTAAGAAACAAGGGCTCTGACAGACTGGACCATGATCGATTGCATCACCGTGCCAGCTTCCTTTAAGTGAATGTGAGATGGAATTCTAATGAAATCTGCAGATACTTTACTGCTTTGGTTGTTTTGCACCCCCTCCCCCACTTCAATGCATATCTTGGAAACAGCCTGTGATACTTAAAGATTTAAGTCCTGCCTTTCTCAACTCATAAAGGGAACCAAAATAAATTGTTTTGAAATAACAGTTCAAATCAAATTACCCATTATAGATAAGGGGGACAAAGGTCAAATATGAAAAGGCTTTAGATGAAAGAAGAATTAGCCTGCAACCCACAAGGAATAATTCAATTCAAGTCTGGTTTTCAGCACCCCTAGAATCTGGCGCAATGAAGGTCCCTAATGAAACCAAAAGATAAACTTGGCCAAGATCATATGTTATACTGCAGACGCAGAACCATTTCACCAACCACATGCTAAGCATCAACAAGCCCATAAAATGGTAAAAGTGTATTAACAGGTTAGAATCTACTATCAATCATCAAAGATGACATAGAAGTCACCAGGCTGCAAGTTGGGGTTGTCGGTGATGACAGTGTTGGGATTCGTTGAGCTGATGCTTGTGGAATTTGGCTCGCTGGTTGGATCATTAGCTTCCCTGACTGCTATCAGGTACTGGCAGGTGGTGTGATGAGGACACTGATCCATTCATGCACACAGAGTTACCATGCCCACCTGAAGAAGACAGCAGCTAAAGTTAATATGCACAACAATCTTCTTAGCAAACTGGTAGGTTAGTCATGGGGTGCCCGTGCTCCAACTTTGTGGATATCAGCTCTTGCCACCTCGTATTCGGTAGCGGAGTACTGCGCACCAGTCTGGAGTCGATCGTCACACACCAAACTGGTGGATACACAGTTACATGCCACCATGTGTATCATCTCCGGCACCCTGTGTCTGACTCCACTCCCATGGCTTCCAGTTCTGAGCAATATTGCTCCTCCTCATATCAGACGAGAGGTTGCCACTGGCAAGTTACTGGAGAAAGTACTCGCCAACCCAAGCCTGCCGCTGCACAATGACCTTTTTAAACCGCCAGGTGCACATTTGCCATCACGTCACCCATTATGCTTTCATTTGCCACACCAGGGTGTTAGGGCAGAAACAGTCTGGAGAGAGGGATGGATATCTGTTATAATCCCCAACCAGTCCCTCATCGCTGACCCCACACTTTGCCCTCCTGGTTTTGACCTGCCCTGTCACCAATGGTCCCTTTTGAACAGGTTCCGGACCAGGCAAGATCTCTGTGCAGCCAACCAGTATTGCCGGGGCCTTTGTGACAGCCCTTTGTGCAACTGCGGCGCAACACAGATGATGATGCACATTGTCGATGAATGCCTGCCGACTAGGTTCAGTAGAAGTGGCCTAGAAGAACTGCATCACGCCAATGAAGATGTCATCTCTTGGCTAGATGACTATGCACACGCTAAATAAAATATATTAAAGAAGAAACTAAAAAATACTGATTGGGTTCCTACCAGACCTATTTAGCATTGTGATTTGGACTTGCAGGGGTGTCAATCACCTTTGCTTTTCCACAGGCTCCACCTGGTCTCCAGCTCCTGAGTTTGGCTGTGAGTTTGGAGTATAAGCAAACAAAATTCCAAGTGAAGTTGGGTAAAGACAGTCTGGTTCTGCATGGTTTCCACGTGGGAGCAAACAATCCTCTCCTCCTTCTTACACTCGTTGCGTTCTTCAAAACTTACCCAACGCCACAGAATCTTGTCAAACCTTCTGATGAACCAGGGACAAACCTTCTGTACCACCCAAACCACAACTTCATAGAAGCTGCAGCTTTACCAAAAACTTAGTAATCAGTTTGTTATAATGCTAGTTCTCCAAATAGTCAACAGAAATCAATTTCTTAACTGAGATATCCTGGGATATCAAAGTTGGACAATAGTTAATAGATTTGAAGGCCAAACTGACCGCTCTAATCATCTAACCTGACCCCCGACCTCAGGCAGGTCCTACAGCTTCACCCAGTGATTCCTACAGTGCTGAGAATTCTTCTTCCTTAACACTTAAGTGAATGTCATTGAGCCCAGTAACACATATGTTAAGTCTGAGTTGACTTTTCTATTATGCATGGGGGTTGGGATGAATTTCAGAAATTGTTATATGTAGTGAAGAGGGGATCTTAAAAACATAAATCTATATAATTTAAGGGTCAGATTTTTTGGAATTGCCCATTAAAATGAATGGGAATTGGGTGACTAACGCCCATGTGCCACTTTGAAAATCTCACCCTCAATCTGTTATTAGTGATAAAGCTTCAGCACAATTACAGCTGGCACTTGGATTGTAAAATATTCCAAGAGCCATGCCACAAAAATGTGTCCGAAGTTTGCAGGCACCAAATCCTTCCTCCTATTCTCTTGTGGCTTAAAAAAAAAACCTGTCCAAGATATTGAGGGTAAAGTTTTCCTCTCGCATCCACGTGGCAGATGCTAAGTGAGATTCTGCTCTGCCGATGCATTCAGAACTCCTGCTGTGAGAAGAATGTTCCTTTCAGCATAGTTATTTTAAAAAATCCACATACTCTGTTAAAGTCCCTGGCAGGTTTCTAAGACAGCAGTGACAAATTGCAATATGGACAACTCTTACACAGCCAGAGATCTGATTAGCACGTATACTTTGATGATTATTAGAGGTGGTCGGGAGATGTAGTTTTTCCCCTGTGGAAAATAAAAACCTTTGTGTTTGTTTTCACTGAATTTTTTTCAGGTTTTCATTTAAAAAAAAACAGCTACACACACACACCCCAAAACAAACTTGCTCAGTTTTCTGAAATTGCAGCCCAGGGGAGTGGGTTGTTTTTTGTTTGTTTGGGATTGGAGGGGGGGTTGTCAGAGAGCTAATTTTTAATCAAACTTTTCTCAGCTCGCTCTGGTTACTATTGATTTCTATTGTGATAGAATCCAAGTAAATGATCTGGAGGATGGTGTGGATTGCACCCTCAGCAAGTTTGCAGATGACACTAAACTGGGAGAAGAGGTAGATATGCTGGAGGGTAGGGATAGGATACAGAGGACCCTAGACAAATTAGAGGATTGGGCCAAAAGAAATCTGATGAGGTTCAACAAGGACAAGTGCAGAGTCCTGTACTTAGGACGGAAGAATCCCATGCACCGCTACAGACTAGGAACCGAATGGCTCAGCAGCAGTTCTGCAGAAAAGGACCGAGGGGTTACAGTGGATGAGAAGCTGGATATGAGTCAACAGTGTGCCCTTGTTGCCACGAAGGCTAACAGCATTTTGGCCTGTATAAGTAGGGGCATTGCCAGCAGATAGAGGGACATGATCGTTCCCCTCTATTTGACATTGGTAAGGCCTCATCTGGAGTACTGTGTCCAGTTTTGGGCCCCACATTACAAGAAGGATGTGGAAAAATCGGAAAGAATCCAGCAGAGGGCAACAAAAACAGTTAGGGGACTGGAGCACATGATTTATGAGGAAAGGCTGAGGGAACTGGGATTGTTTAGTCTATGGAAGAGAAGAATGAGGGGGGATTTGATAGCTGCTTTCAACTACCTGAAAGGGGGTTCCAAAGAGGATGGATCTAGACTGTTCTCAGTGGTAGCAGATGACCGAACAAGGATTAATGGTCTCAAGTTGCAGTGGGGGAGGTTTAGGTTGGATATTAGGAAAACCTTTTTCACTAGGAGGGTGGTGAAACACTGGAATGCATTACCTAGGGAGGTGGTTGAATCTCCTTCCTTAGAAGTTTTTAAGGTCAGGCTTGACAAAGCTCTGGCTGGGATGATTTAATTGGGGATTGGTCCTGCTTTGAGCAGGGGGTTGGACTAGCTGACCTCCTGAGTTCCCTTCCAACCCTGATATTCTATGATTCTATGATTCTAAGTAGCCATTCAGGTTCAGGCCGTCATAGCATAGCTCGTGTGCCACGCTATAGGGAGACACAGTCTTGGCTCTAAAAAATGTACAATGAACTATTTACTTCTTGGGCTTTTTCTCAAGCTGTTTTTACATAAGAAGCCAGATCCTTAGCTGGTGTAAAAAAGTGTAGCTCCATTGACTTCAACCTGATTCACTCTCACTGCTGATCTGGCCCAAGATGGAGGGAAAGGAAAATACAAAATACATATGTTAAAACAACATGAAGGTCAGATCCAAACCAGTACAGACAAGGATGTTGTGGTTTTGAGTCCCTGGCTGCTGATGCCCCTCAGTCCTAGTCCTTATATATGTTTTATTAGTGGGGCTCGGAAGGAGTCAATGTGGTCATGATTGCTTCAGTCAGCAGGTGGATCTTAGTGCTGCCTTAGACAGACGAAGATGTTAGATGCTTGCGGAATGATCCAACCCCAGTTGATGGGATAAGTGGGGAAGAAGAAGAAGAAGAAGAAGTTGCTTCACTACGTACATACAATGTAGTGAGTTAAGGACAGCATAGCTGCAAAAATCTGTAAAGAGCAGCTGAGACAAGCTCAGCACAAGTGCAGAACTTACTAACAAGGGTCTCCCGTGTGGCTTGCCTGTACTTGAGCTTCTGCCTTGGGAAACAGGATGCCAATGTGTAGTGTGGCGGAGTGAGCCGATGGAACTGCTGCTGGCTATCTACCCAGGGGAAACGGAGGGGACCCAAGTACACACCGAGGGGAGGGGAGGAAATGACCCAGGGACAGAAGACTCTAGTCTGGCTGTGTTGCTGTTAGAAAGCTGGTCAGCATGTTGCGGCTGGATTCCCCGCTGACCCAGCGGTGGAACACTCCGCCACTGTTAGGGCCCTGGACTGGGACCGGGTGGAGTCAGGCGGGCCCAGGTCCCTCTACCTTCTGCCACCGCACCAGTGGGGTGGCAGCCTCCCCACCTGAGGCCACAAGGCCCGCATTTGCTTGCCGTCTACCTGAATCACGATGTCAGGCAATAGACTGCCTATGGCTCTGCCCCACCTTAGAGACCCAAGGTAACAAATTGCTCGTTTGCTCTGTCTCTGCCTGAAGGTCGGAGCTCACAGATTGCTCGTTTGCTCTGCCCCTGCCTGCAGGCCAGAGCTCACTGAGTGCTCATTGTCCTGCCCTGCCTGAGGGCTGGAAGCTTCGAGAGGGTTTGGTGCTCTGCCCAGCCAAAGGCCTGAGCCATGCACCTTTATGGCTCTGCCGTGCCTGAGGGCCAGAGCTTATGATTGTTTACTACTCTGCTAATTCCCTGACTGTGGGCAAGGCAGAGTGGCCTCCCACTGACTCAGAGGGGGAGGCCCCACCGCTAACCCACTGCCCAATGGAACGAGTCTCAGCTGTGATAACATGCAAGACGCACATGCAGTAGGAGTTTCTCCGCAGCATGGGGACAAATGTTTGCTTGTCTGTCACCAGCTGTCCAACAGCAATGGCAGGCAGGAGCTGAGCTAAATCAGAACCTGGCACCCAGGACCAGATTTTTAAATGCCGTTAGGCACCTAAAGATGGACATCCAATGGGATTTTCAATGGCAGTTAGGCACCCAGGAATTTTTGAAAACCCCACTTGCCAGCTATCTACACAAGTACGCTTCTGAAGGCCTTTTAAAATCTTACTCCCCTTTGTTTGCTTTAGCCGCTGTGCTTCCTGACAGGATGGGTTTGTTCCTTCAAGAGGAGACTTCCCAGAGCAGCCATTCATTATGAGTCTCATGCAGCAATGTTCCAGCAGTTCTTCCCATAGTTGACAATAAACAGCCCCTGCTCCTCTAGAGTCAGTTCAGCCATTGAAGTGGGACCTAGGGTAGCTCCGAAGCAGGAGGAGTAATATCGCAGTGTGACATTTCTTCCTGTGCTCTGTCGTCCCCCAAGCTCATTTCATCTCCATCGCCATCTGTTTTCCTTTCGCAGATAAAATCTATTTTGAGCTGAAAGTATGTGCTCTGCACTGCCCACAATCCACTCCTCCAGGAGTGGGAAGAGACTTGTGACTGTGGGTGGCTGCAGCTGCAGTTTCTTTTGCTCGGCTTAGTCTGCATCTGTGCAGGGGTGGCTGATAGAAGTGCTTAGGAAAGGGGGGGTGCTCTGCTCCCCTTTACTAGACTGGCAGCAGTGACAGGGAACGGACATTGCTCCCCCCCCCCAGCAATATACTCTCTTGGGTATAAATTAAAGGCTCCATCTTGCTGTGCAGTGTGTTTTGCCTGAGCTCAGCACACAGATCAAGGGACTGTGCTGTGTTATTATTTGGCATTAGTCAGCCAGCAGAACTCTCACCAGGGGGTCCCTGCTAAAACCTACCAAACTTGGCACCACACCCTGCTTCCTTCTCCCTCGCAAACGGTCAGTTGTAACAGCTCCATTCAGGTTACGGGTAGCGGCACCGGACTGGCTGTGAAGCATTACACTCTGCACCCCTCCGCAAGCCACGCTTCTCCAGCAGGAGCATCCCAAACAGAGGGTGGAGCAGTTTACTCAGCTGTGTGTCAGTCTGGGCTCCTGAAGGGCTAACGTAAAGCTCAAATCCATTAGGAACCTGGAGGAACTCAAGTTTGAATGACAGCAGGGCTGCAGCCTTGTGGAACTCTTGTTAGCAGAGGCCCTTCAAACACAAAAGCCCTGGAGGCTATTTTGGGAGGAGAGCTATGGGAGACTGGTGTTATGCCAGCTTCTTCCCCAACCCAAACTTCCTGGAAGATCCTCCAGGGTCACCCCTCCCCCAGACCTTCATGGCATCAAGTAAGTACAGTTGGATGCAGTTTCCTCTGGACCCCTGTTGTTACTGCTCCTGAAAAGAGCAGATGGGACCACTACAGCACATGAAGCACTTACCCCCAACCAGCCTGGAAGGGAAGTATTGTGTTTACAACGTACACACAGAGAAATTGGATACACACAAAAAACACTCTTGCTGGAAGGTGGCACTGTACTTGTGTTGTACACAGTGCTTATTTTGTGCCAGGGCTGAGCCCCGGCCCCTCTGGGCCTGGCAGCTCGGAGCCCCGGCCCCTCTGGGCCTGGCAGCTCGGAGCCCCGGCCCCTCTGGGCTTGCTGCATCATTTATGAATGTAAAAAAAGTTGCTTGAGGCCCGGCACCTCTTTCACTATATATAAATTAAGCACTTGTCGTACTGGAAGTCCCCCAGGATGTGCAGAGATGCCAGACTTCCAGTCCACTGTAGATCCACTGCCTTTGGTTTGCACTTAGACGCACTTAGAGCCCCGGGCTGGGCAGTCAGAGGCTGCAGCTACGTGGGAGCAGTAGGAAGTTTTGTTGCCTCATTTGTGTAGCTAGTTCCTGTTCATAATAAAGGGTTTATCTTGACACTGGATTCGCTCGTCAGCGAGACTCTAGAGTGGAAGGCACTGATTGCTGGAAGGCCCAGTGAGAAGATCACATGCAGTGCCTGCTACAGAGCCTGTGCAACTGAGAGCAGCTCCCCCACCTGTGATTCTGGGGAAGTGCTGAACATGCCTGGAAACAGCTCAAACAGCAATGTGAGCTGTATGTAAATAAGGCCTCCTAGAAGTCTTTGGCAGAGTCCAGGGCAAAATCTGAAACTGAGGCCCCCAGTTCCAAAATAATTGCCATGGAGGTGAAAGAGTTTGGGGAGAATAAGACATGTATAGAGTACCTAGCACAATGGAGCCCTGATCTAGGAGAAGCCACAATACAAATCAAGACCACCACTTTTGCATTATACCTCAGTGTAGCGCTCTGCATTTAAAGGACAAGACAAAGGAGATGAAGTGGCTTGCTGATCTACAATATACAACAAGAACAATTCACCAAGTGGCCGATCCGAGTTTGGAAAGAAAATACTCAACTTCTTCTCAAAAAAGATGAGGCAAAATCTCTATGAGCCATAAGGCAAGCTATGGGTTTCCACAAGTGACTTGGCCAGAGACACAATATACCACATTTGGGGCTATTACAGTTACCTCATGTTTTTCAAAGAGAGGAAGAGTCCTATTCAGAAGTGTTGTCTGTCACACAGATCGATTTTCCTTATGCCATGCACCAAGTCCCCACTTGCTTAAATACAGTTAAAAATACTTCCAAATAGACTCCTCCTTTCAACTAGCCCAATATGTGACATGTGGAAATGACTACAAGTCAGGCAACACAAAGGTAAACCTGCCAGAAGAGAGAAAGACAGATATGTGTATTTTCAAGCTGTATTCAAAGGCTCCTTCTGTCGGTAAGGTAAGCATGAGCTCTGCAGAGTCTCATGGAAGAGTTTAATAACAAGACAGTGCTTTCAGCAAACACAAGGAAAGAACTTAGCACAAAATTTGACCTAGCCCTTTGAGAAATAATTAGCTGCTACTGACCCTCAAGTTCCTCCAAGTTCATAAACACACTCCTAATTATCCTGGTTATAATTTACTATACAGAAGAATAATTATGCCAGACTCTGCAGCCATTTTTCAATGTCCACTGTTTCCCTCCCCACCCTCTGTGCCCCACATCCAGCCCTGCTCCTCTGCAGTGAGTTGCCATCACAGCATGGAGCTGGCCAGGCACTTCCGCCCCACCAGCTGTGGCCCAGGCTCTCCTTCCACCCATTCCATCCCTCCCCCTGCAGTGTACTTCCCGCCAGACAAGGAGAACAACCTTGTTTTCTCCCTCTCACACATACATCCCTAAACCCATATGCCTCCCCCTGCATGCTTGGTGCTCTCGACCAGTGTTCGACACCCAGAGCAGCTGCCACAGGTTCTGAGAGGCAGAACAGGTCAACCGAGTTCCTTCCAAGCAGGAGGTCCCATCCACCATGCTCCATACCCCTTAAGGCTCCCCCACCACGCCAAGAGGAGCTTCCAAGGTGGAGTAGGACCTGGGTGCTGACCACACTCCCAGCCACATGACATGTGTGGAAGCATGCACACAACTTAAAAGGGAATGTGGTCACAAAACCCCACAATCAAATTTGTCCCAACCATCCCCTATCATTTTTGGAGCCCTCTCAAACAGGGCACAAGGGGCAAAATGCTCCTTTTGCCTTACACCCCTTCTGGGCAGCCCTATATATGACAGCCACAAGGGCAAATAAACTAGATATGAGCAAAAGATTGCTCTACTCTTAACACTGGCAGGCACAGAAGTCCTAGATAAGTAATGTGCATGTCATACAGATGCTGGAGGGGAGAGAGGAATGCTCCGCAGAAATAACAAAAACGTTGGAGGATCATTGTGTCCCCAGAAAAAATGTTACTTGCAAAAGATATATGTCGAGATGACATGAAATGAGAGCACAGAATGAAGGGGAAACAATAGAGGAGTTTGTTACACACTCAAAACTACAGAGTCAGTCCTGTGAATATGGACTATTAAAAGGCTCTCTCATTAAAGACCAGATTGTCCTGGGATGTAACAATAACAGAGTCTATGAATGACTACTGATAGAGATGGCTCTGACACTAGAAAGGGCAATATGTATATGCAACCTGCAAAACAAACAGAACTACAAATTAAAAGCTTAGCAAAGGGCACAGAGCATAAGACTGTGAGTAGCAGAGTTAAACCACCAAGTGAAATGTTCACAGAAATTAAGTTGGCCAGGGACAGATGCATGAAAACAAGAAACACCGCCCCAATGTGGCAACCAGAATGATTACTGGAAATGCCCAGCATCCAAGTATAGAAACTGTAATAGAAAGAAAGAGGGAAAGTGCATGTACTATGTGCAAAAGAGGGTTCCTCAAGTGAAGAGGCAGACCTGTTCTTACACACAATCATGGAGGAGGCTGAAAACTCAAAAGCTTGGCTCATTAAAATGTGCACAAGTGACACTTGTATGGCACAAGGTAGATGCTGGGGCACAAGTAAATGTAACAACAGAAACTGAGAGAGAGAGATGTAAGGCGCATATAAAAGTGGATGAGTCAAAAGTATCTGTGAAAGACTATACTGACAGAACAATTCCATGGGAAATTGGGAGAGTTCACAATGACACTTAAATACAAAGGGGAAATGATAAAAGAACTTGTGGTGGTAGACAGGGGCAAGCAACCAGTCTTGGGCCAACACGCACGAGGTGCTTAGTCTTAAGTGAATATATGCCGTAGAGAGACAAAAAGATGACCTTGAACCAGATATGAAAATATTAATAGCATCATGTGAAGATGTTTTCCCAAGAAATGGGAGCCTCCCACTAACATGCAAGGTACAGGTAAGAGAAGGTGCAGAACCTGTAGTACGCGCTACTGAAAATGTCCTACCAGCTTTCAGAAAGAGCCTAGAACTGGAAAACGTGACAGCAAAGGGTGTCCCACAGAGACCAGAAGAACCAACCTATTGGATTCAGTCCATAGTAACTGTAGAGGGAAAAAAGGAGGGAGTCTATGGCTGCATACAGACCCTAAGGACTGTATTTCCCACTTTATGCATCCGATGAAGTGAGCTGTAGCTCACGAAAGCTTATGCTCAAATAAATTGGTTCGTCTCTAAGGTGCCACACGTCCTCCTTTTCTTTTTGCGAATACAGACTGACACGGCTGCTGCTCTGAGACCCTAAGGAGTTGTACAAAAACCTAAAAAGAGAATACCTCCACTTGCCCACAAGAAGTGAAAAGTTGTCAGATATTGCAGCAGCCAAATTCTTCAGCAAATTAGATGCATCGGCAGGATTTTAGCAGATCCCCTTGGACACGGAGAGCTCCTAGATCTGCACTTGGACCACACTATTTGGCAGATACCGCTTCCGAAGACTGCCTTTCCAATTACGTTTGGCTCCAGAAGTAGCTCACCATGTAATGAGCCAGATGCTGGAGGGTCTAGCAGGCGTGAAAGTGTACATAGATGACATGATAACTTGAGGCAGCACTGCCCTTGAACATTAGGAATGAATGACGAGAGTACCTAAAATTGTAAGCGCTAATAACCTTAAACTGAATGAAGCCAAGTAACAATGGAAATAACATACTCAGGAGAGAGACGGGTCTCAAAGGACATCTTGTCCAATGAATCAAAGATTCAGGCAATACTGAAGATAAAAAGGGCATTCAAAGACTGCTAGGCATGTTGAATTCTGTGAGCAACTTCATACCTAACTATAACACTTGCACAAGCCACCGTAAATCTCTACTCTACAAGGTTACCAAATGGCCATGGCTGCCTGAGCATGGAAGACAGTTTGGTGAGTTAAAGCACATTCTAACATCAGCTCCAGAGCTGCCACTTTTTGACTCATAGAAACTCTCCACAGATGCCTCAAAAGTTGGGTTGAGAGCAGTACTATTACAGAGCCAAGGAACTGATTTGTTAGCAGGCTCATATGCATAGACTATGAGGCCTAATCAGCGTGGAGTAGAGTGGAAGAATTATTTCTTGTGCGTGCTTACAACACTCTTGCTAATACATCCAAGAACGTTTGCTTTTTTTTTCGCAAAAGTGTTACACTGTTCACCCATATTTAGCTTGAGAATTTGGCTAGATTGGTACTGGCCACTCAAAGCTACCTTGCTCAAAGAGGACTTACCTCTCTCATACTCAATTATCACACACAAAAGGTAAAATCTTACAAAGGAATGATGAGCATCTGCTCCAGATACCTGACAACTTGGCCAAAGACAGTGAAGTGAGAACAGACGTACACGTTGAAGGCAATTCACAGACTGACCATGTTATTGACTGTGATAGGGTGTACTCCCCACACTGGCCCTGAAAGAGCTAAATTAGGCCAAGTGGGCCTAATCAGCCAATTAGATTGCAAACTGGTAACATTTAGGCTGAGGGAAGCTCAGCTCTGAGGGACAGGTGGGGATTCTACAAAGCCAGGAGGCTGGCAACAGTGTGAGGGGCCGCAACAAGGTAGTCTGCAGTCACTCCCTCGGAGAAGGGAGATGGGTTTGGGGGCTACAGAGCCAAGGTAGCCTACAGTCACACTCCCTGGGAGGAAGGAGTCTGGGCTGGCAGACCCAGAAGAAGGCTCTGGGAAAGGCAGCTGGGTTCAGTAGGGAACAGACTGATTAGAGGGTTCCTGAGCTGGAACCTGAAGTAGAGGGCAGGCCCAGGTTCCCCTGCCAGTCACTGAGGGAGGGGCACCCCTAGGACAGTGAATGGGAAGACTGCCTGAGACTGCTGGAGAGAAAGGATTTTGATACACACCCCTGGAAGGGGAAACCACGTGGTGACCTGACCGGATGGCTAAGTCACAAAGAGTAGGCTGCAGTTCCTAGAACAAGAGATGGGCTGCAGACAGGAAAAGAAACAGAGTTATGGAGTATAACCACTGGAAGAAGCATTGGCCTGGCAGAGCTAATGGCCAGGAGTAGGCCTGTGGTGAGTAGAGTATTTAATCACATTGATCATGAGATGAAATAGTCTGTTACAGACAAGCCTAAACAGGATTTTGCAATACAGCAGATCAGGAAGATTGCTGAGACATGTTCATGTTCTGTTGGAGCAATTTAAAGAGGTGTTAAATCAGCTATTATATTTGTAATAGTTTTAGTTTCATTTAACGGCATTTTAGTTCAGTAAACAAATTTAGAAGGGACCTAAAAAGTGGAGGATGTGCTATAGAGTAAATCCTCCAGGAAATGCAGAGATGACACATTTCCTGTACACTCCAGATCCAGTCTTTGGTTTCCAATGACACTTCCTGCAGGGGCAGAAACAAGAAGCCTAGCACAGGGCAGTTCCCGGCTACTGCTACAAAGAACAGCAGGAAGTCTGTTGTCTCATAGGAACACAGTTTCTATTCATAATAGAGGGTTTATCTTCTTGACACCAGTCTCTGGTCATCAGTGAGACTCCACAGTAACACGGCTTTATGTCTTAGAATTCAGAACAACAGATGAGCTCAAAAACAGAGAGACAAAACAGACTGCTCCCTGAGGCACAGAGCTTACCCCACTTTGCTGTAAACTGGCTCTTTCCAGACTGACTGTGCTTGCATGTTTTGCTATAGAGACCTCTAGCCTGCAAGTAGGACTAGGGACCTCCCCCAACTCTTGAAGTGTTAGCTTGCAGTTCCAACACAGTCCCCAGTACACCACAGGAAGGGCTATGTTGGAGGGCATGGTTCTGCTCTCTCTTACGCTGGTGTATATCAGGAGTGACTTGGCACGATGCATTGGAGCCAATGGAGTTGCCCCAAATCTCTAATGGTGATCCTCCACTTGTAAGGCAGTGTGTTTGCTATCATCTACGCACCGGCCTGACCACATTTACCAAGGGCCTGGTGTGATACCCTAACTCATGCCGCATAGTACCTTGCACCAGGCATCAGCCCATCAGGATCACTCCTGGTCCACAGTGCTACGGAGTGTGAGTAAGAGCAGCTTGGAGGCAAACATCTGTGCAGTCCAGAAGGACAAGCGGCTGAATTGATACACATCAAGAAGACAGGAAGGAAGGCTGAGCCCTGGTTCTCATGGGAGACTTCAATCACCCTGATATCTGCTGGAAGAGCAATACAGCGGTGCACAGGCAATCCAGGAAGTTTTTGGAAAATGTAGAGGACAATTTCCTGGTGCAAGTGCTGGAGGAACCAAGTAGGGGCAGAGCTCTTCTTGACCTGCTGCTGACAAACGGGGAAGAATTAGTAGGGGAAGCAAAAGTGGATGGGAACCTGGGAGGCAGTGACCATGAAATGGTGGAGTTCAGGATCCTAACACAACGAAGAAAGGAGAGCAGCAGAATACAGACCCTGGACTTCAGAAAAGCAGACTTTGACTCCCTCAGGGAACTGATGGGCAAGATCCCCTGGGAGAATAACATGAGGGAGAAAGGAGTCCAGGAGAGCTGGCTGTATTTTAAAGAACCTTTATTGAAGTTACAGGGACAAACCATCCCGATGTGTAGAAAGAATAGTAAAAATGGCAGGCGACCAGCTTCGCTTAACAGTAAAATCCTTGCTGCTCTTAAATACAAAGAAGAAGCTTACAAGAAGTGGAAGATTGGACAAATGACCAGGGATGAGTATAAAAATATTGCTTGGGCATGCAGGAGTGAAATCAGGAAGGCCAAATCACACCTGGAGTTGCAGCTAGCAAGAGATGTTAAGAGTAACAAGAAGGGTTTCTTCAGGTATGTTAGCAACAAGAAGAAAGTCAAGGAAAGTGTGGGCTCCTTACTGAAGGAGGGAGGCAACCTAGTGACAGAGGATGTGGAGAAAGCTAATGTACTCAATGCTTTTTTTGCCTCTGTCTTCACGAACAAGGTCAGCTCCCAGACTGCTGCACTAGGCAGCACAGCATGGGGAGGAGGTGACCAGCCCTCTGTGGTGAAAGAAGTGGTTCGGGACTATTTAGAAAAGCTGGACGTGCACAAGTCCATGGGCCCTGATGCGTTGCATCTGAGAGTGCTAAAGGAGTTGGCGGATGTGATTGCAGAGCCATTGGCCATTATCTTTGAAAACTCATGGCGATCGGGGGAAGTCCCGGATGACTGGAAAAAGGCTAATGTAGTGCCCATCTTTAAAAAAGGGAAGGAGGAGGATCCTGGGAACTACAGGCCAGTCAGCCTCGCCTCAGTCCCTGGAAAAATCATGGAGCAGGTCCTCAAGGAATCAATTCTGAAGCACTTAGAGGAGGGGAAAGTGATCAGGAACAATCAGCATGGATTCACCAAGGGCAAGTCATGCCTGACTAATCTAATTGCCTTCTATGACGAGATAACTGGTTCTGCGGATGAAGGGAAAGCAGTGGACGTGTTGTTCTTTGACTTTAGCAAAGTTTTTGACACTGTCTCCCACAGTATTCTTGCCAGCAAATTAAAAAAGTATGGGCTGGATGAATGGACTATAAGGTGGATAGAAAGCTGGCTAGATTGTCGGGCTCAACGGGTAGTGATCAATGGCTCCATGTCTAGTTGGCAGCCGGTATCAAGTAGAGTGCCCTAGTGGTTGGTCCTGGGGCCGGTTTTGTTCAATATCTTCATAAATGATCTGGAGAATGGTTTGGATTGCACCCTCAGCAAGTTTGCAGATGACACTAAACTGGGAGGAGAGGTAGATAGATACGCTGGAGGGTAGGGATAGGATACAGAGGGACCTAGACAAATTGGAGGATTGGGCCAAAAGAAATCTGATGAGGTTCAACAAGGACAAGTGAAGAGTCCTGCACTTGGGACGGAAAAATCCAATACACCGCTACAGACTAGGGACCGAATGGCTAGGCAGCAGTTCTGCAAAAAAGGACCTGGGGTGACAGTGGACGAGAAGCTGGATATGAGCCAGCAGTGTGCCCTTGTTGCCAAGAAGGCCAATGGCATTTTGGAATGTATAAGTAGGGGCATTGCCAGCAGATCGAGGGACATGTTCGTTCCCCTCTATTCGACATTGGTGAGGCCTCATCTCGAGCACTGTGTCCAGTTTTGGGCCTCACACTACAAGAAGGACGTGGAAAAATTGGAAAGAGTCCAGTGGAGGGCAACAAAAATGATTAGGGGACTGGAACACATGACTTATGAGGAGAGGCTGAGGGAACTGGGATTGTTTTGTCTACGGAAGAGAAGACTGAGGGGGGATTTGATAGCTGCTTTCAACTACCTGAAAGGGGGTTCCAAAGAGGATGGCTCTAGACTGTTCTCAGTGGTAGCAGATGACAGAACAAGAAGTAATGGTCTCAAGTTGCAGTGGGGGAGATTTAGGTTGGATATTAGGAAAAACTTTTTCCATAGGAGGGTGGTGAAGCACTGGAATGTGTTACCTAGGGAGGTGGTGGAATCTCCTTCCTTAGAAGTTTTTAAGGTCAGGCTTGACAAAGCCCTGGCTGGGATGATTTAGTTGGGGATTGGTCCTGCTTTGAGCAGGGGGTTGGACTAGATGACCTCCTGAGGTCCCTTCCAACTCTGATATTCTATGATTCTATGCTTCTAGATAATACTTAGTCCTGCCTTGAGTGCAGGGCACTGGACTAGATGACCTCTTGAGATCCCTTCCAATTCTATGATTCTATAATCCTTCTCCCGATACCTCACATAGTCTACTTTATATGCAATATCACTATTATATATAAATAAGGAGCATAGGGGTTACAGGGTGCTCCCCCAAGATACAGAATGTCATACTCTACATATTTTTCTGATTCTGTGAGTGTGCAAGAGCAAAATGCCACTGGCTTCCACTCAGAGCCACACTGTGACAATACACCACCTACGCCAGAGTTGCTGGCATGCACACTGACCATTGTGGCTTTGTGCACATCATAGGACTTGAGAACTGGAGTTGTTGAGATCATTTCTTTTACTTTTCTGAAGGCAATTTCTTGATTTGCCCCCCCCCCCCCATAGCCAAGATATGTTGGACTTTCACAGTTCATTCAGTGGATCTGTCACTTGTAGGTATCCACCAAGGTAATTTCCCATTCCCAGCACACGCCTCACTTCTAGTACATTAGTTGGTGCATTGAATTCTTGAATTGCTATGATTTTCTCAGGGCTAGGACTGATTCCATCTTTATTCCAGCTTGATCTGGGTTAGGCAGAACACACATTTTCCCTTGTTTAGCTTCAGTCCAGACTGACTGATTAGGCTTAGGACTTTGGTGAGGGTTTTGTTGTGTTGTGGTATTGAAAATACATGTATCACAATTCCATTTGTGTTCATTAACGGTTCTACCATCTTTCCCTGGAAAGTTTCTGGTGTACTACTAATCCCAAAAGGTGACCTTCGAAAGCAAGATTTCCCAAAGGATGTGCTAAATGCAGTCGGTTTAGCACTTTCTTTGGCTATAGGTTGGGCCCTATCAAATTCAAAGCCATGAAAAACACGTCATGGATCATGAAATCTGATCTCCCCCTGTGAAATCTGGTCTTTTGTTTGCTTTTACCCTATACTATACTGATTTCACAGGGGAGACCAGAGTTTCTCAAATTGGGGTTCCTGACCCAAAAGAGAGTTGCAAGGGGGTCACAAGGTTATTTTAAGGAGGTCGCAGTATTTCCACCCTTACTTCTGCATTGCTGCCTTCAGAGTTGGGCTGCCGGAGAGTGGCATCGCTTGGCCGGGCACCCAGCTGTGAAGCAGCACCCCACCAGCAGCACCACAGAAGTAAGAATAGCAATTCCAGACCAGGCCTTCCTTCCTTCTGCGCTGCTGCTGGCGGCGGCGCTGCCTTCAGAGCTGGGCTCCCGGCCAGCAGCCGCCACTTTCCAGCCGCCCAGCTCTGGAGGCAGCACCCCCGCCAGCAGCGGCACAGAAGTAAGGGTAGAAGCACCGCACACACCCCGCCCCCAATAACTGCAAATCCCCCCAACTCCTTTTTGGGTGAGGACCCCTACAATTACAACATCATGAAATTTCAGATTGAAATAGCTGAAATCATGAACTTCATGATTTTTAATATCCTAGCACCATGAAATTGACCAAAATGGACTGTGAATTTGGTAAGACCTTAGCTATAGGAATTTGCCAGAATCTACTCAAAGCATCCAGCTTGGAGAATACTGTAGCTCCTTTCACGTTGGGGAGGATATATTTTTTTCTCTCACAATGTCTTCAATCCACACAGATAACATATTTTTACGTTTTTCTTTATAACTGGTACCACTGGGGCACACCATGCTGTTGGCTCAGATTTTTGTAAATATGCCAATCCATTCTATTCACTTTAACATAATTCCCACTTTATGAAGAAACGGGATAGGAATCCTGCAATGTGTATGTACACTGCCTGGGTCAGCATTGTCTTTTAAGGTTATTTGTACTGGATCTCCTTTCAAAAGTCCAATATCACCAAATATTCCATTGAGTTCTTCCACCTTTCTAGCTAGGCCCATGATGGCTGCCTCACTGGGGTTGAGAAGGTTGTTGGTCTGTGGTCTTTTGACCCCATGCAGTCTGAATACATAGCTTTCATCTTTGTAAGTTGTTTCTGTGGTGAACTGGCCCATACAATTCAGAATACCTCCAGGGCAAATCAGAACGGTCTCAGGTGACTTTAGCTCCAGGAAGGGGTTGAAGGTTACCATATGTCCCTTCTGAGATGACTGACATCAGCCCCTGAGTCAATTTTAAAGTCAATGGTCTTTCCTTGAATATTCAGTTTCACTCTCCAGGCAGGCTCTATGTCATCACAAATGATACATCCTAGAAACAATGGCTATTGATTGTCATATGAGTCAACTCACTGACTGCTTTCATCTGGTAAACAGCTGCAAAATGTCCATATTTTGGGTATCTATTACACTGTGTGCCTCTGGCTGGACATGCATAATCAGCCAATTGGGTATGATTTTTTCCCCACACCTTGTGAGTATAGGCTGGAATTTGTCTCTCTTCTAGGGTTGCCAGGCGTCCGGTTTTTGACAAACCGCTCCCCAGGCCGTTAAAAATAACGTCGATACCTCAGCGGGGCTAAGTCAGGCCCCCTGCCCGCCCTGGCTTTGTGCAGCTCCGTGGAAGTGGCTAGAATGTCCGGCCCCTAGGCGCAGGGGCGGTCAGGGAAGCTTTGCATGCTGCCCCTGCCCCCAGCGCCCATTGGCCGGGAACCATGGCCAATGGGCGCTGCAGGGATAGCGCCTGCAGATAGTGCACAGAGCTGCCTGGCCATGCCTCCACCTAGGGGCCGGACATGCTGGCCACTTCTGGGAGCAGCATGGAGTCAGGGCAGGCAGGGAGCCTTCCTTAGTCCCGCTGTGCCACTGACTGGGAGCCACCTGAGGTAAGAGCCACTCAGTGGGAGCCCGCAACCCAAACCCCCTGCCCCAGGTCAGAATCCCCTCCCGCATCCTAACTCCCTCCCAGACCCCGCACCCACACCTGCAACCCAAACCCCCTGCCCCAGGTCGGAACCCCCTCCCCCACCCTAACTCCCTCCCAGACCCCGCACCCACACCTGCACCCCAGCCCTCTGCTCCAGGTCAGAACCCCCTCCCCCACCCTAACTCCCTCCCAGACCTGCACCCCACCCTCTGTTAAAGGGTCTGGACTACAGCACAGATGTGTATTAAAACACCCAAAGGACCTCTGGACAGCCTTCTGCTTGGCACAATAGACGATCCCTTCCTTCACTGTCTGCCTGCAGCCAGTCAGCAAACATTCCCTGATCCTAGGTTGGAAAACAAGCTGCAATGTGGGGCAGTCTTACAGCTCTTGCTTACATTCTAACCATAGCGGCCAGGCATGGGGGATGCATACATTCCTGTCAGGGGTCCACCCACCACTAGGGCATCTCCCCCTGGCTGCCCTGGGGCTTAGCTCCACTCATGTCTGATACCCACTTCTGCTGCTTGTTCGTACACCTTGCCACACCCCGTCGTGCAACTCGGGGTGCTCTCTCTTCGTAACTTGGCCCTCCAGCCAGGTCACTATAGTCCTCCCCTTCTGGGGTATTAAAGTCCCACAAGATGAACCATCTCAGGCAGTCTCCAATTCCACTGTGCCACTTCTCCAGTGGCTGGTAGGGGAACTCTGGTAGGGTAGGTCTGCCCACTACTCCAGCTTTCAGCAGAAAGGCCTCAGTCCAGCAGTCATGGTCTGCTTATTCCCCGACCCTGTTGCTATTTCCCTGTGTACCTTCCTGTTTGTCTCCTCTAGGTATGCCCTTCCCTCAAGGCCAGGATCTCAGAGCTTCATCTCACTCCCTAATGCCCCAAGAGGGGCTGCTGAACAAGGAGTAATGGTCTCAAGTTGCAGTGGGGGAGATTTAGGTTGGATATTAGGAAAAAAATTTTCACTAGGAGGGTGGTGAAACACTGGAATGTGTTACCCAGGGAGGTGGTGGAATCTCCTTCCTTTGAGGTTTTTAAGGTCAGGCTTGACAAAGCCCTGGCTGGGATGATTTAGTCAGGGATTGGTCCTGCTTTGAGCAGGGGGTTGGACTAGATGACCTCCTGAGGTCCCTTCCAACCCTGATATTCTATGATTCTATGAAGCCTGCAGTCACTTCCCCTTCTGCTGTCAACTTCCTGGCTTTATCATAGCCCCACCTAGGCCTTCTCCACTGGGCTCTAGTCCCACTCAGGGGTTGCTTATTCATCTTAATTCTCCTCAGGGGTGGCCTATTGAGCTAATTGGCCCCCTTTGCAGCCTCATAAACCCTTTCAAGGCTGGTGTGGGGTGAACACCCCACCACAAATCCCTAGCTGTCTGAATGCACTTTAGAGCATACCACAAGGGGGTCAGACAGGCACTGTTGCTGACGGAAAGCTTCCACTCAACAGAGGCCCATATCCCAGCCTGAAAACAGGACACCGTTGGCACCACCTTAACAAAGGCCCCCTTCATACATATTCTGTATTGGACTTAGCATTGGACCTGGCTATTGTTCTCTCCTTGTAATGTTGCTACAAAAACGCTCATTTAAAGCAAAGCCATAGACTCATAGAATATCAGAGTTGGAAGGGACCTCTGGAGGTCATCTAGTCCAACCCCCTGCCCAGAGCAGGGCCAATCCCAACTAAATCATCCCAGCCAGGGCTTTGTCAAGCCTGACCTTAAAAACTTCTAAGGAAGGGGATTCCACCACCTCCCTAGGTAACGCATTCCAGTGTTTCACCACCCTCCTAGTGAAAAAGTTTTTCCTAATATCCAACCTAAATCTCCCCCACTGCAATTTGAGACCATTACTCCTTGTCCTGTCATCTGCTATCACTGAGAATAGTCTAGATCCATCCTCTTTGGATCCCCCCTTCAGGTAGTTGAAAGCAGCTATCAAATCCCCCCTCATTCTTCTCTTCTGCAGACTAAACAATCCCAGTTCCCTCAGCCTCTCCTCATAAGTCATGTGTTCCAGACCCCTAATCATTTTTGTTGCCCTTGGCTGGACTCTCTCCAATTTCTCCACATGTGTGGAGCCCCAAACTGGACACAGTACTCCAGATGAGGCCTCATCACTGTCGAATAGAGAAGAACGATCAGGTCCCTCGATCTGCTGGCAATGCCCCTACTTATACGCCCCAAAATGCCATTGGCCTTCTTGGCAACAAAGGCACACTGTTGACTCATATCCAGCTTCTCGTCCACTGTCACCCTAGGTCCTTGTCTGCAGAACTGCTGCCTAGCCATTTGGTCCCTAGTCTGTAGCGGTGCATTAGATTCTTCTGTCCTAAGTGCAGGACTCTTCACTTGTCCTTGTTGAACCTCATCAGATTTCTTTTGGCCCAATCCTCCAATTTGTCTAGGTCCCTCTGTATCCTATCCCTACCCTCCAGCGTATCTACCACTCCTCCCAGTTTAGTGTCATCCGCAAATTTGCTGAGGGTGCACTCCACATCATCCTCCAGATCATTAATGAAGATATTGAACAAAACCAGCCCCAGGACCAACCCTTGGGTCTTGATTTTTTAACCAGATCGAAACCAACTCTCCCCTTCCCCCCCCCCGCCCATAAAAACTGCTACATAAAGCCAACAAGGAAGTAAACCTCCTCCCTGCAGGACTAGATTCATAGATTTCAAGGTCAGAAGGGACCATTGTGAACATCTCGCCTCAGCTCCTGCACAGCACAGGCCACAGCACTGCCCCAAACTAGAGCAGATCTTTTATAGAAACATCCAATCTTGATTTAAAAATGGTCAGGGACTGAGAATCCACCACAACCCTTTGTAAATTATTCCAGTGACTAATTATGCTCACTGTTAAAAATGTTCACATAATTTCCAGTCTCAATTTGTCTAGCTTCAGCTTCCCACCACTGGATCACATTATACCTTTCTCTACTAGATTGACAAGCCCATTATTAAATATTTGTTCCCATGGGAGTACTTTTAGACTATAATCAAGTCATCCCTTAAACTTCTCTTTCTTAAGCTAGATAGATTGGGCTTATTGAGTCTATCACTATAAGACATGGTTTCTAATCCTTTAATCATTCTTGTGGCTCTTCTTGGAACCCACTCCAATGTATCAATATCCTCCTTGAATTGCGGAGACAGTTTTCCAGCAGCAATTGCACCAGTGCCAAATAAAGAGGGAAAATAATTTCTCTCCTCCTGCTCAAGATTCCTCTGTTTACGCATCCAAGCATCGCATTAGCCCTTTTGACCACCATGTTCAGCTGATTATCCACCACTGCCCCCAATCTTTTTCAGAGCTCCTAGTCATTTTCAAGCAGCATCAAGCTAAAATAGCTAGGACTTTTCTTCAATCTAAATAGACTCCCTTAACTCAGTATTGTTGAAACACAAGGCAATGGAGATAACAGGCATGCTGGGAACTACTGTAAATATTTTGTGGTACATTAATTATGGCACAACACTATTTTCTTTGGGACTAATAGATTTCTGGCTATAAAAATTCCATGGCTAAACAAGCAATTATTTAAATATTTTATTTCATGCTGAAATCCCAGCTCTGGTGCCAGTGGTGTTTAGTTCATTCCTCCTGAAAGCAGGAGTCAAAAGGACAGGCACGCCAGTTTCACATCCATGCAGTCAAACTGGAACAGAGGAGCATCAGGTACAAGGTCTTTTAGTCAAGGTTTGGCAGGTATGGATTGGAGATGCATGTGTGTTTGTAGACACTCAACAGTACATATACAATTAAATTAGTACATTCCCCAGCAGGGTGTATGCCCTGGAGTTTACAAACACATTGCAAGGGAACTCCCCTTTTGAATACACAGTTTTGTATTCGCAAACATGTTGCTGCAAATATGTATACCCAAAGATGGTAATTCTCGTTAAGGATCCCAAGCGAGGGCACGATTTGTCACACCATGCCACTCTAAATAGCATCTGTGCCCGCACATTGTTAACAGCATCTCTGCTGCACTTGGCAGGTGTTAACTCTTTTGACCCAAGTGACTAGCCAAAAATTCAGGATCTAGTAGGTTGTTCCTGTTAGGAGGAGAAATTGGTGATCAGTATTTTTTTGATGCAGTTTTGTTTGCAAAAAATGTACAAATATCAGGAAATGGTTTCTTTTGCTCACCTCACCAAGAACACTCTTTTCAGCCTGCATCCTGACCCAAAAACCTTCTTCCCAGGCTTCTTCCAGCATCAGCCACTTTGCTTTCAGCTGCTCCTTTAGCCTGTATCACCCCCAGTCTTTTCTGTCTGTTCTGCTTTCCTTTTCCCCATCTACCCAAAACAATACTCAGCAAAAGCCCTTGGGCAGGTTCATATGTGTCTTTTGTCTTAGATGGGACTTATGTTTACCATTATGTTAATTGAAAGGTGAGTTTGCACTCATCAGTCTCAATGGGGTTTTATCAGAACTCATAACAAGGTTCATATAGATTCATAGATTCATAGATATTTAGGCCAGAAGGGACCATTATGATCATCTAGTCTGACCTCCTGCACAATGCAGGCCACAGAATTTCACCCACCACTCCTAAAAAAGACCTCACACCTATATCTGTGCTATTGAAGTCCTCAAATTGTAGTTTGAAGACCTCAAGGAGCAGAGAAAACCCGTGCCCCATGCTACAGAGGAAGGCGAAAAACCTCCAGGGCCTTCCAATCTGCCCTGGAGGAAAATTCCTTCCCGACCCCAAATATGGCGATCAGCTAAACCCTGAGCATATGGGCAAGATTCATCAGCCAGATACTACAGAAAATTCTTTCCTGGGTAACTTGGATCTTACCCCATCTAAAAACCCATCACAGGCCATTGGGCCTATTTACCATGAATATTTAATTACCAAAACCATGTTATCCCATCATACCATCTCCTCCATAAACTTATCGAGTTTAATCTTAAAGCAAGATAGATCTTTTGCCCCCACTACTTCCCTCGGAAGGCTATTCCAAAACTTCACTCCTCTGATGGTTAGAAACCTTCGTCTAATTTCTAATCTAAATTTCCTAGTGGCCAGTTTATATCCATTTGTTCTTGTGTCCACATTGGTACTGAGTTTAAATAATTCCTCTCCCTCTCTGGTATTTATCCCTCTGATATATTTATAGAGAGCAATCATATCTCCCCTCAACCTTCTTTTAGTTAGGCTAAACAAGCCAAGCTCCCTGAGTCTCCTTTCATAAGACAAGTTTTCCATTCCTCGGATCATCCTAGTAGCCCTTCTCTGTACCTGTTCCAGTTTGAATTCATCCTTCTTAAACATGGGAGACCAGAACTGCACACAGTATTCCAGGTGAGGTCTCACCAGTGCCTTATATAACGGTACTAAAACCTCCTTATCCCTACTGGAAATACCTCTCCTGATGCATCCCAAGATGACATTAGCTTTTTTCACAGCCATATCACATTGGCAGCTCATAGTCATCCTATGATCAACCAATACTCCAAGGTCCTTTTCCTCCTCCGTTACTTCTAGTTGATGCGTCCCTAGCTTATAACTAAAATTCTTGTTATTAATCCCTAAATGCATGACCTTACACTTCTCACTATTAAATTTCATCCTATTCCTATTACTCCAGTTTACAAGGTCATCCAGATCCTCCTGTAGGGTATCCCTGTCCTTCTCTAAATTAGCAATACCTCCCAGCTTTGTATCATCTGCAAACTTTATTAGCACACTCCCACTTTTTGTGCCCAGGTCAGTAATAAAAAGATTAAATAAGATTGGTCCCAAAACTGATCCTTGAGGAACTCCACTGGTAACCTCCCTCCAACTTGACAGTTCACCTTTCAGTAGGACCCGTTGTAGTCTCCCCTTTAACCAATTCCCTATCCACCTTTCAATTTTCCTATTGATGCGCATCTTATCCACTTTAACTAATAATTCCCCATGTGGCACAGTATCAAACGCCTTACTAAAATCTAAGTAAATTAGATCCACTGCGTTTCCTTTATCTAAAAAATCTGTTACTCTCTCAAAGAAGGAGATCAGGTTGGTTTGGCACGATCTACCTTTTGTAAAACCATGTTGTATTTTGTCCCATTTACCATTGACTTCAATGTCCTTAACTACCTTCTCCTTCAAAATTGAATAATGTAATGTAAGACTATTAATCTTTACACACCGCTTTGCAGTTAGAGCAAGATAGGTGACTTTTTTAAAGGATGAATAATGTTTACCAACTCTGAAAAACTAAAATTATATTTGAAAAATGCTTTTTAGTGACTTTAAGACCTGGGTTTGATTTCCTTGCTGTTGGATTTTGAGAGCATGCTGGCTTTTCGTGCTCCTTTCATTGCTGACTCCCGCCTTTTCACCGATTGTCTACGTGATAGTGAACCCCGAGTCTGATGCTATTCTTGCCTGCATGCACTTGCTAAAATAAAACTAAATAAATGTGTGTTTTCACTTCTTTGGAGGGCTGCTTTCTGTTAGGAGCTGATGTAAACGGCTGCCCAAAGGAAGCCACACGTGCAGCACAGGAAGAATTGCTTTTTTGATGCCGAAGGATGACGCTACCTCTTCTTGAGCACCATCTCCTGGCAACTCAGATTAACTAATTTTGACCTGTATGCAGATGAAGCATACTCCCATAACACTTTACATTTAAATACATTATTGGCCAAACAACGCCAGGCCCTACATGCAACTCAATGGTATGACGATGACAGGTTAATAAGACTGGGACTTCTCAGATTGGAAAAGAGATGACTAAGGGGGGATATGGTAGATGTCTATAAAATCATGACTGGTGTGGAGAAAGTAAATAAGCGTTATTTACTCCTCATAACACTAGAACTAGGGGTCACCAAATGAAATTAATAGGCAGCAGGTTTAAAACAAAACAAAGAATTTCTACACAGTTGACCTATGGAACTCTGCCAGAGGAGGTTGTGAAGACCAAGACTATATATAATACGGTTAAAAAAAAACCTAGATAAATTCATGGAGGATAGGCCCATCAATATTAGGCAGGATGGGCAGTGATGCAAAACCATGCTCTGAAGTGTTCCTCACCCCCCTTTGCCCGAAGCTGGGAATGGGTGACTGGATGGATCACTTGATGATTCCCTGTTCTGTTCATTCCCTCTGAAGCACCCGGCCCTGGCCACTGTGGGAATTCAGGATACTGGGCTAGATGGACCATTGATTTGACCCAGTCTGGCTGTTCTTATGTTTTCATTTCTCTGTCGGTTTGGATGTAACATGATAACCTCTGAGGATAGGACAAGAAACAATGGGCTTAAATTGCAGCGAGGGCGGTTTAGGTTGGGCATTAGGAAAAACTTCTTGATTGTCAGGGTGGTTAAGCACTGGAATAAATTGCCTAGGGATGTTGTGGAATCTCGATCATTGGGGATTTTTAAGAGCAGATTGGACAAACACCTGTCAGGGATGGTCTAGGTAATACTTAATCCTGCCTGAATGCAGGGGACTGGACTAGATGACCTCTCGGGGTCCCTTCCAGTGATATGATTCGGTAACTTCCAAATGCAGCTTCCAATCAATTCCAAAATGACAGGGAAGGTTCTAGGCATCAGTGGGCAGAATCCTACTGATTTAGGTGAAAACTGAAAAACCAGAAAAGTCATTAGCATTTAAAAGGTTGGTCCCTTGCTCTCCTTGCTGAAAGCTGCCTAACAGCTATTGGGTGGGTGTTCAGTCAGCAAGGGGAGACAGAGGGTGAAGAGAGTGAAGGAGGCTTCATTCCTTCCTCCCGATGTTAGACGGACAGAGAGACAAGTGAGCCAGCAGATGAGTAAGTGAAACCAGGTGCCCTGTTATTCACAAAGGACAGGGATTTAGAGGACCCTTATTTCCATAGGATCTGAACATCTCAGAATGGTGTTTCCTTTCACACTTATGGGTGATGTAAGGATACCTTTATTAAAGAGTCTATGTTGCTCATTCGGTATGCAGATCAGGGTCTCTAAGTTGACAGAAAGTAGGGCAATGTTTCCAGTCCTACTGGAATCCTCAAGCATAAAGTTAAGGTTGTGTGGTTGTCTTGCATGATGGACGACCTCACCTGTGAAATTTCGAATGTTCTGACATTTGAGGTTCCTGGCGGGGAACTGGATATACAAAAGCCTTACCTTAGCTGAGCATTTCTCTGGCTTTCTGACTTAAGTTATGATTGTGAACTTCCAGTTCAGCAAGGGGTGGAAGTCTAGCCTGTCCCCAAGTCCTCAAAAATAATGAGTTGAGCCCAAAGAAATTGAGAGATTCTTTTTAAAAGAAATCATGAGATTTAAATAAACTTGAGGGTTGTTGTTTTTTTTTATTTGCCTTCCAGGTTTAGCCTTTTAGAAGTTGCATTTTCAAGCTCTTCCCTACTATCATGAGGGCCAGAAACTTACTTTACAAAAAATGCAATTCTCAGAGTCACATGATTCCAGGAACTGGGGCTTTAAGAAAATACACCAAATAATATCGCAAGCCTTTTGATAAAATCATGAAAGTTGGTGACTTGGGTAGCAATCTTAAAGTTGCTTTCACAGGGCAGCACGACAACAGCACCAGCCATTCTCTGCAGCATGAGCCAGTCTTCCTTTCCCAAAGCTGCACCTGCTGAATCCCAGAAGGATCTAGACTCCCCCCCCCTTGCCCTTCATTCTACATTAAACTGTGTAGAAAGCTGGTGGGAGTCCATGGACTTTGCTGTCAACCCCACCTTGATGACACCTGTTCCAAAGATTAATCAGCACCACCACGATGCCTAGATGAGATCAGCATCTGGCTGAAGAACAGCTGACAGAAAAACAACCCATACAAGTCCAAAGTGAAGCTGGTCAGAAGGGGAGAGTGAAATTATCCGGAGAAATGGCCATTTTACAATCTCCATGCCCACACTCCACCTTCCACTGGGGGCATCTGTGAAACTTCCAGGTCCTGTTTGACTTCATACCAAGCTTACAAGAGCAGGTAGCTTCAGTGGTGATGAGTTCCTTCTCCTGGCTCCAATTCCCCAGAAATCTTCACCCCTACTGTTCAGCAGAGACCTGGGCCCAGTGATCCAGGCATTAGAAACCTCCAGACTGGACTGCTGTAACTCTCCGTATCTGGGTGTGAAGGTGACTGCAATGCGGAGGCCCCAGCAGCAGTCCCTGTCCTCAGTGGGATTGGCCACTGTGAATGCAACAGTCCTGTGCTGTCAACCCTTTACTGGCTCCTATGCCTAGCTCTTAGTCTTCATCTTCCAGGCCATCAACAGGTTACCACCCAGCTCCACCAATGACTACATCTACATGTACAACCCACCACTAAAGCCAGCTCCACTGGGATGATGCATCTTTCAGAGCTCAAGGTGAAACATGAGAACCAGAGAGGACATTCTTGATTGATGGGATTGGGCTATGGAACAATTTTCTCAAGAAGATTAGATTAATCTAGAGCCTGACCACTTATGGGCCACGCTGCAAAACCCTCCCACCAGAGCCAAATTTACTGGGGGGGGGGGGGAACGGGCACATGGAATACCCCAAGCAGAGCCTCATCTACCATGGAAGAGCAGAATCCACAAAAGGCCTGCTAGGGACTTTGCCATGCAGATCTAATTTACCTGGGGGGCACTTATGTAGTGCAGTGATGGGCACTCTAGAGAACTCTGAGATAGATTATGCTCTCTTTGAAGCTTTTCATTATCTATAATCACCATTATCACCTGCTTCATGCCTCATTCTGGCATGTTTCACACTTATGTGGTGAAATGATGTGTTCTGACTGTTTTATTGTAGCTGATGCAGAATAACCTCAGAAGGCTGCATGATGGTGGTAAAGATGCAGAATGAAGTCTTCTCACATGTTAAGCACCCACTCGTGTATGAAAATAAACCTTCGGGTCATAAACTGTGAAAACCTCAGACACACTATATCTACTCCCTCCCCCCATCTTCAACGAAGCCCTCCATCTCCCAGAACTTTGTCTTAGAGAAATGCCACCTTTAACACTATTTGTTGTGTTTCTGCTCTGTTTCAGATCTCTTCTGTAACCCCAGAACTATAGCTTATGGCCCCATTATACCCAGGAAAAGGAAAACACTTTTGCCTCTTTGCCCATTAATTTCAGCAAGATTTTTTGGGTTTTGAGAGCACATCCATTCCTTATTGGCAGTTAATGTTTTTGTAACGTTTTAACGCTGCAGCAGGCTTCTTTAAGAACAATTTTAAAATTATTGTAAGTCTATATAAGTTGTTTACACAACTTGTTTGTATGTTTGCATACAGTACACACATGATTTGTTAAAATGGGGGAAGTTAGTTTTCTGAGTAGCATGTATGCTGGTTGTATTCATTTTCCTCTTCTTTTAGATTTGCACAAGAGATCTGGAAAGACAGACTTTCTAGCTGAAAATGTTTTGGGAGAAAATTAAGGCCCTGATCCTGCAAACACCCATACATATTTAACTTCATGCACTGTGAACTCAAGATCTACAAGATCTCTGTCAAGCTTTCTTACAACTACAATACCCACCTGCAGAAGTAAAGAAACAGATTGATAGAGCCAGAAGAGTTCCCAGAAGTTACCTACTACAGGACAGGCCTAACAAAGAAAATAACAGAACGCCACTAGCCGTCACCTTCAGCCCCCAACTAAAACCCCTCCAACGCATTATTAAGGATCTACAACCTATCCTAAAGGATGACCCAACACTCTCACAAATCTTGGGAGACAGGCCAGTCCTTGCCTACAGACAGCCCCGCAATCTGAAGCAAATACTCACCAACAACCACATACCACACAACAGAACCACTAACCCAGGAACTTATTCTTGCAACAAAGCCCGTTGCCAATTGTGCCCACATATCTATTCAGGGGACACCATCACAGGGCCTAATAACATCAGCCACACTATCAGAGGCTCGTTCACCTGCACATCCACCAATGTGATGTATGCCATCATGTGCCAGCAAGGCCCCTCTGCCATGTACATTGGTCAAACTGGACAGTCTCTACGTAAAAGAATAAATGGACACAAATCAGATGTCAAGAATTATAACATTCATAAACCAGTCGGAGAACACTTCAATCTCTCTGGTCACGCAATCACAGACATGAAGGTCGCTATCTTAAAACAAAAAAACTTCAAATCCAGACTCCAGCGAGAAACTGCTGAATTGGAATTCATTTGCAAATTGGATACTATTAATTTAGGCTTAAATAGAGACTGGGAGTGGCTAAGTCATTATGCAAGGTAGCCTGTGTCCTCTTGTTTTTTCCTACCCCCCCCCCCCAGATGTTCTGGTTTAACTTGGATTTAAACTTGGAGAGTGGTCAGTTTGGATGAGCTATTACCAGCAGGAGAGTGAGTTTGTGTGTGTATGGGGGTGGGGGGGATGTGAGAAAACCTGGATTTGTGCAGGAAATAGCCCAACTTGATTGTCATGCACATTGTGTAAAGAGTTGTCACTTTGGATGGGCTATCACCAGCAGGAGAGTGAATTTGTGTGGGGGGGTGGAGGGTGAGAAAACCTGGATTTGTGCTGGAAATGGCCCACCTGATTATCACTTTAGATAAGCTATTACCAGCAGGACAGTGGGGTGGGAGGAGGTATTGTTTCATATTCTCTGTGTATATATAAAGTCTGCTGCAGTTTCCACGATATGCATCCGATGAAGTGAGCTGTAGCTCACGAAAGCTCATGCTCAAATAAATTGGTTAGTCTCTAAGGTGCCACAAGTACTCCTTTTCTTTTTGCGAATACAGACTAACACGGCTGTTACTCTGAAACCTGTGAACTCAATGGAGCTACTCATGTGTGGATAGTTAAGCATGTGTATGAGTGCTTGCAGGATCAGGGCTAACATTTTGAGACTAACTCAGCAAGTGCCATTCCGTGGCATCCATTGTTCCGAAGTCCTTACACAGTATAAATGCTTAATTTATTGCCTCAGTGGTATAGTCTCTTACTGATGCGCATACAGATATTTTCATTAACATCTTTTGGGGGGTATATACCTCTTAAGATATACAGCAGACAATTGTGGGTTTGACCTCAGAGAAATTTTACATTCAGTTCACTAGTAATAAGAAATGTGCTTAAATGTCTACAGATTAAAATGATCAACCTATTGCTGCTAGCAGAATATCAGAACTTCTTTTGTTAGACCAAGAAATATTTGGAAAACATTTAACCAGGCGAACAGTTATGAGGCCTCTGATGGTCGGGCAACAAGACTGATCCAAGCAATTAAATAGGAGACATAAGCTATGAAGAAGATCACTAGCAGAAACAAAGACGGTATTATAATTAACTTTTTCTTTTTATTTACACCACAAGAATAACAAGTTGTCAAAATGTGGTACAAAATACTGGACTCCTAATAAAGTTGAAATTGAAATTGGTACTGTCGGAGAAAGACACCATTGGCCAGTAAAAAAACAAAACCAAAAAAACAAATAAAACAAAAACAAGAATGAGAAAAAAAAATTCCAACTCCACCAAGTAAAAGAAAGGACCATCAGAAAATTTTAGCACAAAGAATGCTACCATCACTTAAAGTAGGGTCCATACAATAAGAGTGAAATTGTGTCTAAATTACAGAGTAAACCGGTAGCTGCTACCAATGGTGACATCATACTGAGCATGTATAGGTATAAAGTAGAATATAATATAGTTACAACTTTGATACTACATATCTGTAATAAGCTCTTGGGTGAATAATGTTCAAACCCATCCCCCCCCCTTTTATATATATATATATATATATATATATTATATATATATAAGTTTGTCATTCTCATAAATTGGAAAATAGCGCCTCCACTATGGAGCACAGAAAAGTGTTAATTTATTTTCTTTCAATAGGATACTTTTTCATCAATATCAAAGTACATGAAGCAGAGCTGAGAACAAGCCCAGCTTCGTCACAATGAAGAAACATTTTTATTCCTTTTGATGTAAAGTCTTATTTTAAACCACAGTGCTTGCACAGTACACGACTGTTTAAAGTGAAATCTAGTGAGACATTTCAAAGTAATTAAAAAAAGTTAACACAGCTGTGCTGAAGACTTAACCCTTTAAAATCCTTTTTTCCCCTCAGAATGAATGATTAGATGTGTTAAAGGAATGAGCCCAACTCCCCGCCCTCCCAGCGAAGAGAAAAACAAAACAAAAAAGTCAACAAAAAGAAAAAACCCAACCAAATTTTTGTTTTAAAATGACACAGGCAGTTTACTGTGTGTGTTCTGTGTAGTTTCCCTAAAACACTGTTTTCCACATAAATACAATAAACTCTATTATTGGTATGTCACAAGTGCTAGATAAAATTTTTCTTCTTAAAATGAGAAATGTATAAGTAGTCCTTTTTATTTATCTTTTTACAATAAAAAGCACAATTTCTTAAGTTCAGTAAGATGCAATTCCCCCCACCCCCACTCTCCTTCCTTTTTTGTGTGTGTTTGACAGAAAATTGCCTCAACCTTTGTCTCTGCAAATCCCATGAGAGGGGAAATTTTGTTTTTCAAAGCTGCCAAGTTTGGCGTGCAAAATCTGTAGACAATATAAAGACATGCCAACCTTACAGACCATGCAACCTCAAGGTGTAGGAAACTTAAAAAAATATATTCATATATATTTATATATATATATATATTTATATATATCAATGCCCATAAAACACATGGGCCCAAAAAGTTTACAAAAAGGAAGAATGGAATGAATACACGACTGCGACTAATAAAAAAGGAATGTTTCGTATCGAAAGTAAAAAACAAAATGATCAATTGTGTACTGCAAACTGGGACTCGCTTCTCTGCAAAACAGTTTGAAGATGTTGCTTAGTTTCCAAACAGGCAAAAGAAAAGAATTATTATTGTACTGGGCTACCCCAAAGGCTTGGCTACAAAGTGATGCACTGTGTTGCTGGCACAACTTCTGGTCTCTTGCTGGTGGAGCTGAAGTGCATCATGTTTGGGTTCAGGAGGGGAAATAGTAAGGAAAGGGAAGGAGTGCTCATTTAATCTACCTGCAATGCACCTCTTTGGTGGCTACTCCAGAGAGTTTGCTAGCATTCCCCTCAGGACTGGATGCTCACTGACCCAGGGCTGAGCAACATTTTCTTAGAAGGCTACTGAAATGAAGAGGCCAAAAGCTCAAGAGGTGAAAAAATGGTGGTCTCCAAAACGAGGATCTCCAAAACAAGGACCTCCTTTCCCTTCTATCTGCACCAGTCAAGGTCAGACAGGCCACGGAGCACCCAGACATGGCCTGTTGAGTGAGTGTAGCCAAGTAAGGTTTTAGCCAATCCAAGTGATCTAGACTTTGGAGTAGACTGATGAGTTGTAAAGTCTTGGTAAGTCTTTCCATTGATGGCAATAACTTAATGAAATGATTTAAAATAAATGAACAATGCATCTTGAAAGTGACAAGATGGAAGTGTACTGAATATTTCAGACTATTGCCAATCATCTAATTTTAAAGAAATCAACTCAATCTGTCAGCAATTGTTCACAAGGAAAGAGGAACACAAATATTTTCCACAAGTGATACCAAGATTGTTAATAAAAAAAGGGTTAGGACGGTCTGGATACAAATAGGATCGTGTATATGTTGATATTGCCAACATTTATGAATGGGTAAATGATTTAAAATATGAAATCACAGGATTCCACAGCCAAATTATGTTTTAGATCACAGCAGCAAAGTGGTCATTTAAAAAACCAATGCATACACATATTTTGCATTTTTATATTTGAACCTTACTGTTAGAATATGCTGAAGACAGTTCTAATAACCAAAACATTTCATAATTTTAAAGGTACTTGGGTTAGCAAAAACTCAAATACAGTAGTGTCTGTTTTTTAAATTGCATTGTAAAACAAAGCAAAGAACCCTCTTGCGCTTGCTCACTTGTATGGTATGTTTCAAATTCTTTCCACAAGCCTGAATTCAGTATGTTCTGAATGGAATGAAAAACCTACATCAAGAACTGGAAAATAAGTTAATACAAAATGACCCTGTCAGTTGTCATAATAATAAAAAAAAATTAAAAATACCCTTGGTTGTTCAGATAAAGGATCTGTACTATCCTACTCTGCTTTGAAAAGGTACATGTGTCAATTTGGTCTCCTTTAGTCACTTAACTCCACAACTCAAGGATTATCTGCTTATACTGAGGGCCAGCTCCGAAAGGCAATAGGGAAAAAATCAATGGAGCTGAAGATTAAAACTCTCTCACCCAACAATGACTTCATCTTAAAAATAAATTTGAAAAAAAAGTTCTTTGGAGGACTAAAATTACAATTCTAGCAATGGTGGTTCAGAAAGATGCTTAGTGTGCGTGAGTGAATGCTAGTTGCCTCAATAGTGTCTGGCAAGCCTTCAATATGGTAGCTACTAATGCCATATATAATCCTCACCACAATCCACATGGAGGATATGATACATTACCCATTGTAATACTACTATGCTTAAGGTAAAACTCCTTATTTTCTTTACACAGCTTCTATCACAGAACTGAGGAAATATACAATCATTGGTATCATACAAAAGAGACCATTGGATTCCCCTCTTTTAGTTAAATGCACGCTTTCTGAAAATAAACTCTGACAATCTGCAACAGTTCCTTACATCTGTGAAAAGCTGCTCACTGTACAAGAGACTTAAAAAAATCCCCACAGAAAGTAATGTACATGCATGAGATTAGGGAAGAAAAATGTTGACATTGTTACCATTCAGAAAAACAACTGCCCAATGTAAAATAAATGTAAGATTCACACAAACAAGGCTTCTTTAGGGTTTTTGTGAAATATCAATATAAAAATTAACAGGAAATTCATAATCTTTGCTTAAAAACTCATTTTTTTGATAGAAAACCTTAAATTAAAATACAAATGTTTAGGGTAGTTGCCCAGTGGCTAATGTGTTGGTGTTCTGAAAACTTTCCAAACTGTAGTTTGAAAATGCTCAAGTTTCAAACTAGATCCCTCTCCAAAAGCACCTTTACATTCCAATTAACAAATAAATCTTTCATTAGAGACCTTTCAATGGCTACTTTTATAGTCTGCATTTATTATATATATTTTATATAAATGCATTATAAATATTTATCAATAATTCATAAGAATCAGATTTTTAAGCTTGGAATACATTTGTTTTATTTATATATATATGTATATATATATATGTATGTGTGTGTATATATATATATATATATATACACACACACACACATACACACACTCACACACACCTAACAATTTAAGCAATATCTCATGCTAGTTGCTTTTAATGAAAAGCATTCCAATCTTAAAACTGCAGTTGTGTCTATTGCATGCTTCAACAACCAGATTGGTAAATTCAATTTCTACATAATGTCTGAGAGAGAAATGTTTGAAAATGTGTTTTCAATATTGGTTGAATTTCAAAGATCCAACAGTATTTGCCACTTCCTTGGCAACTACCTTAATTTTTTTCCCCACAGCAATAAAACAAAACAAAAAAAATCCAAACTTCAGACAGTTTTGGAGATGCTCTATCCAGCTGATGCCTGCTTCCAGTAATCATGCCAGCACAAACCAGTCTTCCTTCCCAATGGCAGTTCTTGGCTTTCCCAGAGGAAATATGTTGACAAACTGCTGCTGTTCTTTTTCTTAAGGCATTGTTCCTCAAACTTCAGAAAATCCAGCTGCACCAAATCCATCAGCTCAATTAAAAAAAAAGGCACAAACTCATCTTCAGATGGCTTTGGAGTTACTAAAGCCGACTCCTTCTGAGCTCCATTTCCTCCTTTTTTTTTTTTGTATTTTTTTTAAATATATATGTGTGTGTGTGTATGTATATATATATATATATATATATATATATATATATATATATATATAGACTAGTCCTCTTTCCCCCACCCTCCCCATTAAAAATACACCATCTTGCATTGGTTCTGGTTTTGAAGAGAATGTCCGACTCACAGGTAGGCGAGAGCCATTTAAAAAAAAATCCAAGAAACAAAACTACAAGATGGGTTGAGTGGTTCAAACGGAGATTGCTGAATTGTGGGTAATCAAACTTTAAGCACCAGTTTTAAATGAAGTTTGTTTGTTTTTGTGTTGTTGAATCTTTAATTATTATTTTTAGAAAAAAATTGACAACTTTGCCAAAGACTTTCATGGGCTTTGTTCCCCTTATGGCTTCCATTGAGGAGCAGAAGAAGAGTGCCCAGCATACATGCTTGTCTTCAACACTGCTGCTCTTCACCAGCATTTTTCCTTTTCTGTATATACTGTATACGTGTGTATATATATGGAGAGATTTTTCTGTTGCTGTGTTTTACACCTGGTTGTCCCTTCTGTATTCTGTAAGAAAACCATGACAGGACGCAGGAGTAACAAGAGAAAGCTTCTTGGCAGAGCTTCAAGACAAAGACGAACAAACAGGAGAACTCCAGTTCAAAGGTGAATGCTACAGGGGAGGCTCCTCTTCCATGGGTTCATCATCTGGTCTGTAAACAATTTCACCCAAAGGAGGCAGGATGGGTGGAGGGAGAAAAAGAAAAAAGGGGAGGGGCATGACAAGGATGAGAAATTCACAGTGTGCTGTGTACAAAAGTGTTACACTTTCTCTTCCGCACTAATGTGTGTTTTACCCAAAATGCTCACTAACACCCAGTTTGCAAACCCTCCCCTACCAACCCATGTAAGTTTTACTCACCCAGTCTGTTAAGAATTAAACTGTCTTTCAAACTTTTTGGAGAGTCTGCTACAAGTGGAAAGAGAAGCATTTCTCCAGGTTTTCTAAAGTTCAAGATCATCACACTGAGGAGCTGACACCCCTCCAGTCTTGATGAACGCGTGTGCTTGGCTGCTTTGGACCGGACGAGACAGTGTGTGCGTAACATATTAAGATTCAAGACATGGTTGGCACTGTCAGCATTGTTCTGGCTAGTCTGAGGGGGTGTAATAAAACAGAGGGGCAGGAGCCACTTACTGTTGAAATAATTACCCTGAAGATACTGGGAATGTGTCCAGTTAAAAGGAAATGACAAAAAAATGAAGTCAGACTCTGCACTGCATCACCAGATGGTTACACACATCATTGTCCACCCTACTAACGGCTCCTATCTCTGAGAATTGTTAGATGGATGGAAGTGAAGGGAACTCACCTCTTGTCAGATGGCTTCACGCCCACTGACAGAGATGCCATGGCTGTTACTGTTTCTGCTTCTTCAGTCTCACACTTCTGTGCCTCGATCAAGGAATACCCCACCGTGGAGGAGTAACGCTGGAGAGAATGCCAATACTTGCCTAAACGAGACATACGAAAACAGACGGTTAGGCCAGCTGTTGCACCACACAGTTATGATGTTATGAGTTATTATGAAAAGTGAGCAGACTTGGGGCTTGGTCTTTTAGTGTCACCACAGTCTTGCACTCAGATTGAGCCTGATACTTGAAACCTTATGGGTGAGATTTTCAAAGCACTCAGCATTGGCCTATCTGAGATCCCATTGAAGCCTCTGCTAAAACTCCCACTGGTTTTTCAAAGCCAACGCTGGGCACTTTTGAAAAACTCTCTCTACACATATAGGAATCATATCACCTACCAATTAAATGCAACCACATCTGAGGATGTCTCATCCCTTCTCTCCAGAGCCTATGGAGGGCTGGGGTTTGTGTGGGGAAGACACATCCATCCTTCCTCCTCAAATCCTATGCAGCTTACAAGGAGAAGTAAATACAGCCTGAACCTGTATTAATTTATTACGGGCTCCCCACTCTCAGAGTTGCAGCTGGGAGCTGCAGCCTGGTGGTGGGGTTCTTGAGGAGGTGGCACTGGAGTAGTCTTGGCTAGGGTTACCATATGCCCGGGTTTTTCCGGACATTGCCTGTTTTTTGAGCCTTCGTCCTCCGTCCAGGTGGATTTTTCAAACAACAGGCAATGTCCAGGGGGTTTTCTGAGCAGACACTGCAATTTAGACAGGTTTCAGAGTAACAGCCGTGTTAGTCTGTATTCGCAAAAAGAAAAGGAGTACTTGTGGCACCTTAGAGACTAACCAATTTATTTGAGCATGAGCTTTCATGAGCTACAGCTCACGGCATGCATCCGATGCATGCTCAAATAAATTGGTTAGTCTCTAAGGTGCCACAAGTACTCCTTTTCTTCTTTCTACTGCAATTTAGAAAGAGCTTCGATTGGTTCGCTTCCTGATTTGTCCCTCCCCCGCATCGACAGCTGATTGGTCCATTTTCCTGTAGCCACAGTTGTCAGATCCCACCCACTCAGGCCTCCAGCTTGCAGCCCTGGGGCGAGGGTCCCACAAGGAGGCACTGACTGACAGATGTCACTGCATCCTGGGCTTGTGCCAGCTGGTTGACAGGGATTGACACTCTCCCTCCGCCCCACCTCCAGTGAGTACCCCTGCTGCAGGCACTTCCTCCAGCTCCCCCAATGTACCCCCCCACAATGCTCTCTTTTTGAGAACCTGAAATATGGTAACCCTAGTCTTGGCTGATGTGGGAGGATGCAGAGACCCCAGCAAGCCATCCACACTCAGTGCTCCTTCCCCGAGCTGTGGACTGGGAGCAAATGCAACCGAGCTCCCCTTCCACGGCTCCCCTCACACATGGAACATCTCTTGGCCTTTGCCTGCTCCATTTAGCCGAGTTGATCATGCTGAGTTTGGGGCTGAGTGCGGGGGAGGAGGGGGGAAAAGGGACACAGAAGGAAGAGGCTTAGTGTTGTTCAGTTCAGAGGATTATCCATGAAAGAGTACCTTCCCCACAGACTGGGGATGGGATGAAGTGGAGGATACTACTCCCTGCTGCCCCTAAGTTTGGCTTCCAAATCCAAGTTAGCAACAGATAAAGGCAGGAGTGCTGAACCACTGCTCTGTCTCCATGGCCAGAGCCAGAGAAACCTTTGGCAAGGTGGCAAAACATCCAGAGACCCATGGATAAGTCTGAGCTGCCTCTAGTATTTGCCAGCAGAGCGGTACAGCCCAAATGTCTCAGACAGAGGCAGAGGTCATGGTTCAAAAAACAGAACAGTTCATCAGCGCTTTTAATGTATTTGTTCATTTGCTTTTATGGCTCACAACACAGTGAGGGGGAAAATACCATAGTAATTTTGCAGCCCTGGATACATGAAGACTGGAATACAGACATGGTTGTAAAATCATCACTGTGACCAATTTAGTATCAAGAGCTGCAGAAAGGAATCTGGTACATGAGTGCTCAGTCTGAAGATCTGGTTATCCGATAAATATGCTGGCCAATCTGAGGTAACGATGGCCTCCCAAAGCGAGAAGCTGAGGAGTTCTCCATATGGAAAAGCCAGTGGACTTCTACATGGTAACTATGATGATTCACAATGATAAACAGTCTGGCTAATTCTACAGCAACAGTACAGTTATTAGCTGAATATCTGGCATTAGTACCATGCTGCTTTGTTAACATATGTTATCACAGCGGTGCTGTCATAATAAAGATCTGTTTTTAAATAAGTGTTTACTGTAGCTATGGAAACCAGCATATAATTAGCACAAACAGTTTGTTTGCTAAGACATTTAAAGTATTTAGAGGCAACAATTTTTCACTATATCTGAACTTTACACCTGGGCACAGCACAATGGATGCAGAAGCAGTTTTAACGAAGCAGTTTCTTGGAAATCGGGGTAAAAATCTTGGTGCCACTGAAATCAGTGGGAATTTTGCCATTGGCCTGGGGGGGGAAGAGAGGGTCAGGATTTCACCCCAGTTTGTCTCCTTCAGACAATAAGGTGCATTTAAAATTAAAGTGGAATGAAGAGGCTGATATGTCAACACAGTCCAAAGTCAGAATTACTGTCCGCCAAGAACCCTGGATTCTGTGGCCATTCAGCACTGGAAGAAACATGTGAAAACAAACTTCTGCCCTGCATTGCCGAAGACTTTGTTGAATATGCTTTCCCAGCATCCTTCCAAGCAAACTCTGATTCAGCTCTGGTTCTGGATCCACTGGTTGTGAATGAAACTGCTCTTCTGCTTTGAACGGCTAAAGACAGGTGGAAGATACTAAATGGAGAGTTCACCTGCTTTTGCTGCTTATTCCTCACCTGAAGCCCCATGGCAGTTTGGAAACCTTATAATTCCTGGTTGTGAAAAAGTTTAACGTCACCAACACCTGAGCTAGGTTTAGGTGAGGAAGCAGCAGTGACAGTTGGATTCTTAAAAATCCTCAGAAATTTAGAGCTAAGGAACAAGAATACAGAAAAAGGAAAGGTTGTTTTGTGGTTAAGGCACTGGACTGGAGAAATTGGTTCAACTGCTGACTCTGCCACAGACTGCCTGTGGGACCTTGGGCAAGATACTTTGGCAAACTTTTCAAAAACACTCAAATGATTTAGGAGCCTAAAGTCCATTTTCAAAAGTCACTTAGGTACTTAGGAGCCAAAATCCAAGTAACTTCCAATGTGACTTAAAACTCCTAGGTATCTTACTCACTTCTGAAAATTTTGCCCTTAATTTCTCAGGTCCTTGCTTCCCTACCTGTAAAATGGGGACAACACTTTCCTTCTCCAACTTGTCTTTTCTATTTAGATTATAAAATAATCTAGGAATAGCTTCTTCTGTGTGTATGTGTTTGGCATATTGGAGACCCAATCTTGCTTGGGGTCTCTTGAAGCTACAAATAAACAACACCATTAGCAGAAGAGTTCAAAATGTTCCATGCTGACACGGCAGCATTTTACTGTTAAAAGCGTAGGCAAGCCTATGATTCCAGTACTTCTACCCAATGCTGGGTTTAAGTTCTATTAATGTTCGTTCGTAATTAGAAGCTGTAACAATTCCCAATTCCACTTCTTTAATAGCCATGATAGGCTGTACATAAGCACTACGGATACATCCCACCACACACAGCACAAGGAGGAAACCTGATGTTAACCTGTGTTTAGTTCCTTTAACAAATGGCCTCAACTTCAATTTCTTCACCAACAGCAGGACAATTTGCTTTATGTGTACGATTACTAAGAGAAATGCATCACTTGGGTTTACAGTTGGTTTTGGGTTAGGGTGAGAGAAAGGAAACCAAAAGATAAACCCATCCTCCTCCAGTCTGACCTCATGTCTGAACACTACAGGTATGTTTCACAGCCTGGGGCAGCAAGGCAGGCTTGTGCTATCGTGGTAAGAAAAGCTGCGTAGACAACGCTTTGAAGTTGTGCCTTAAGCCTCCCAGTCGATGGGTGATGGATTTCAGAGCCTGGGCTCCAGCCTGAAGCACAATGTCGACACAGCCCTTTTTAGAGCTATCATAAATATAAAGGGAAGGGTAAACCCCTTTAAAATCCCTCCTGGCCAGAGGACAAATCCTCTCACCTGTAAAGGGTTAAGAAGCTAAAGGTAACCTCGCTGGCACCTGACTAAAATGACCAATGAGGAGACAAGATACTTTCAAAAGCTGGGAGGAGGGAGAGAAAGAAAGGGTCTGTGTCTGTCGGTACGCTGCTTTTGCCGGGGATAGACCAGGAATGGAGTTTTAGAACTTTTAGTAAGTAATCTAGCTAGGTATGCGTTAGATTATGATTTCTTTAAATGGCTGAGAAAAGAATTGTGCTGAATAGAATGACTATTTCTGTCTGTGTGTCTTTTTTGTAACTTAAGGTTTTGCCTAGAGGGATTCTCTATGTTTTGAATCTAATTACCCTGTAAGGTATCTACCATCCTGATTTTACAGGGATGATTCCTTTACTTCTATTTCTATTAAAAGTCTTCTTGTAAGAAAACTGAATGCTTTTTCATTGTTCTCAGATCCAAGGGTTTGGGTCTGTGGTCACCTATGCAAATTGGTGAGGATTTTTACCAAACCTTTCCCAGGAAGTGGGGTGCAAGGGTTCGGAGGATTTTGGGGGGAAAGACGTGTCCAAACTACGTTTCCCAGAGTTAGAGTTTGGTGGTGGCAGTGGATATTCCAAGGACAAAGGATAAAATTAATTTGTACCTTGGGGAAGTTTTAACCTAAGCTGGTAAAAGTAAGCTTAGGAGGTTTTCATGCAGGTCCCCACATCTGTACGCTAGAGTTCAGAGTGGGGGAGGAACCTTGACAAGAGCACTGGTGCGAGCCCACATCTATCAGCCTGTGCTGGGAGGCTTGCTGCTGTGAGCTGTGTAGCCGTACTCTTTACAGTCGCGCAATTCTGCATCTTGCATGTTCAGCTCATGGCTGCACAGGGTATGTTTACTGTACACTGACCATCAACAAACCAGCTGAAGTAAAGCTAGCAGACCTTGGGAGAATTTATTTACTATAATCATTAAGATGATGGAGGTGTCAAAACAGTGTTGCCTGAGACAGCTCAGAGGAGAATTATCTGAGTCAAGCTTATATATACTCACTGTGTATCTCAATTACTTTTTCCATGGAATGCACTGCATTGGCATTTGCCCTCTGCTGCAAGACGTTTTCTGGAAGAGGATCAAGCTGAAAAAAATGGAATAGAAATAGCAGAGAATTTTAAATTCACATTACTGTATATACTCTGTATCCAAGTGGTCTTCAAGACACTGTATATACTGTAATCTGTACTGAGTGCCCAGTCCCTCCTTTGATTTCCATGATCTGACCCTACTTAAAATTCTGGATATGAAAACTTCCTAAATGGTCTTCTCATTATTGTACACTTCAGTTTTGCGTGCGCACACACCCAGAGCCTTACAGATGTACTAGATTTAATGAATGGAAGCTGAATAGAAAACTTGGGGAATTAAATTGTTCACTGCCATGAACATGTAGCAGTACTTTTTGAAAAGTTTAGGCTCTGGATGAGAGTTTCCAAAGTCGTGACCCTTCTATCAGCTCCCACAGAAAACTGTATGTGCAGAATATTAAAAAAAGTTACGAGCTCCAGTCCAGTTTAAATTTGAGTGACTCCTTCCTCCCAGCCTATTCTCTAACCTCCTTCTCACATGACCACATCTTATACCAGATCTCCTCCTACTTCTTCCAGAATACCTGCCCACTACTCCCCCATTGCCATGAGCCACCGTGTGGCCCAAGGATGCTGCCGGCCACAGAATGTGAATATCTACATGCCTCCTAAGGTCCACAGGATGAGAGCTCCACTAGTGTCCAGCTCAGAAATAGTGCAGGACAGAAGCAGTTTTTAAGGATCTTAGAACATGTGTAACTGGAAAGGATGCCTGAGCTTTGACAGTCATAAGCACTCTTAGAATAGCTACTCTGCTTTGGTGAGCTAGGCAGAGCCCTGTTCTACAGTCTTCCCCACCTTTCATTTGTCAACAAACCTATTTCATTTGTCAGTCATTGTGGCGCAGAGAGAAATATTAATAAGGGAGAAAGTGGATAACTTTACTGTTTTTTTTAAATAGCCTGTATATAAGATGTAGATCTATTTCTATGTAACGTTTGAAGTGGAAAAACAAAGCCGTATATAGGTTAAAGGGGCCTCAAAAAAAAGTTAGATACCAGCCAAAAGAGAAACTTTTAAACGGCTTTGAACTCCTAATCCAATGAATGTATTTACTTGTAACTTTCCCCAAAATAAAATTTGTGCCCTCCGAGTAAATGTCATAATTTTGGTTAGGATAAACATGACTTTTCGTCCATTACAAAGGAACTGAAACCCCGCTTAAACTCTAAACTGCACAAAACCTTAAGTACAAAGCCACCAGTAGCGCCTCCATAATAAGGAGTTTTTTGTAGCTCTTACTATCTGCTGGGTCAATCTTACCAGGGCAGATAAAGATTAACATATGGATTTAATGCCTATGAAATTTGTGCTGAAGTTACTGTGTGTAGAGAATTGTGTTATCAACCTTATTCTCTGTGATGCTGGGTTCTTTCCCATCCTCCTTAAATAGCGAGAAACAATGAGAATAATGTGACAGAATTGAAATTGCAAGTTGAAAGGTGATACAGAGCTTTTAAAAAGTTCCTAGATTTTAATTTATACTATGTCCACATAAGAATGTCTTTTGGGGCTCAAGTGTCTTTGCATTCTAAATGCACACAGGACATGAACTGCTTGTCTCTGTTCTTATCCAAAGTCACACCTCTCAACCCTGGTGATAAAAAAAAAGTTCGTTAATAAGTTCCTGAGGAAAGGGAACATCTTTTTTTCCCTAAAAAGAGATGTGTGTATGTTTAGCAACGAGAGTAACTTAAAGAAGCTTTTCTGACACCTTGTCTGTACTAGTTATACTGGCAAAACCATCCGGGGTGGATGCAACTGAATCAGTGTAAATGTACTGATGCAGGCGTAGCTTATGACAGGTCCCGCAGAGAGCATAAGTTATACTTTTGGCTAGGTTTATACTATGAGTGCTTTTTGATATAGCTACACCAGTATACTATACTGGCAAAGTGCTCCTAGCGTCGGCACAGCTCATATTGGCAAAGATGAGCTTTTGCTGGCTTAGCTTATTTCAGTCTTCTCCCCTCACCAACCTGAGCAAAATAAGCGATATCAACAAAAGCTCCGTTTTGCCATTATGACTCCGTATATAACTAGAGGCTGTTGGTGGCACAGCTCTGCTGGTCACAAATCACACTTTTTCACACCTGTGACCAACATCGATCTGGCTGGCAAAAATCTGTAGTGTAGACCTGGTCTGTATAAGCACAGTTATACTGGTATGATTGCATCTATGCTAGGGATTTTAGCGGCATAGCTGTGTTGGTTAAAACAAACAATCACCCCCTAACTGGGCAATAATTCTTAGCTCAGGCCTCACAGAGAACAGCAATGTTTAGAATCTAACACAATACAGTGCCAACAAACTCAAACATAACATAATTCAAGTTTAAACATATGCAGGCTGTCCTACTGCATAGGGCCCGTAGCCATCTCCCAAACTGTGGGTAAGTATATTGCAGATGTTACAAGGGGCCAGATTTAATTTGGTGCATTAGTGAATAGTGAATTTCCATTAACAATGCATTTGCTGTGAAAAAGTTCTTGAGCACACCCTTTAGAAGTAAATGGCACACCGTGTACAGGCCATTTCACTCGGCACGCACAGAACCTTTGTGGCACTTGGGGGTAGGGGAAGGAAAGACTGGAAAGGGAACATGGAAACCTCCCCTCTAAACCTCTCCCTTGATTACATTTCCTTCTGTTTTTCTGGAATAGATTTTCCTCATGTCAGACAAAAAGAAGGCCAAAACTGTTCATTGTAAAGGAATTCCAAACTTTCAAATGAGAAGCATGCCATGAATATGCTGACACTGAGAAAACCACACTATTTCACTCCAATGTGTGGGGAAGGGGAGTCAGCAGACCAAAGACAGCAATATGCCCATCAGCAGGACTTGGAAGCGGCATTTCAATTAACTACATGGTGGGGGGGGGAAGGAGGAGGACCCAGCTAGCACCACAATACACTGCATTCTGTAGCGAAGAGCCTCTGTAATCCAATTGTGGCATGAGAACTAGCATGATCAAAAACTCTGCTCGTATCCCGTTCTGATCCTGCAGCCTTCAACCAATAAAAGAAATTTTAAAAAACCCACATTAAACTGTTTAAAGCGATACTCTTTTTCCTGAGGTTTTCATATTATTTGTTTGGGCGTTGAAAGACACAGAGAATGAGGTTGCGGCGATTTGAGCAACAGAATGTCAAAACCCCTCCTTCTCCCGTGTGCACAAATCAAGAACAAATGGACTTCTGCCAAAGGGTTTGTTTAGCCAAAGAGTCTGGGCAGGAAGTGAGAGATGCAGCACTAACAAATCTCATTTTGTTCAAACAGCCCCAGACATTGCCAGGGACAACAGTACAAGGGGTTTTTTTTTGTATACAGAGGGGCAAAAACTTTTTTCTGGATAACATTTTATGCTGAGTTAGTCTGTTCAGGATCAGAAAACTGCTCCTTAAAAGCTATGGCATCCTTTCCCTTTTAATAAAGTCAATCAAGGCATTTCAGTTACTACTGTTATACCTTTAGCACTTGCTTCAGTTTCCATTAAGACTGATGTCAGAGCAGCAGCCGTGTTAGTCTGTATTCGCAAACAGAACAGGAGGACTTGTGGCACCTGAGAGACTAACCAGTTTATCTGAGCATGAGCTTTCGTGAGCTACAGCTCACTTCATCGGATGCATACCGTGGAAACTGCAGAAGACTCTATATACACACAGAGAATATGAAACAATACCTCCTCCCACCCCACTGTCCTGCTGGTAATAGCTTATCTAAAGGGAGTGAGTTTGTGTGGGGGTGGGGGGGCGGAGGGTGAGAAAACCTGGATTTGTGCTGGAAATGGCCCAACTTGATGATCACTTTAGATAAGCTATTACCAGCAGGAGAGTGGGGTGGGAGGAGGTATTGTTTCATGGTCTCTGTGTATATAAAGTCTGCTGCAGTTTCCACAGTATGCAGCCGATGAAGTGAGCTGTAGCTCACGAAAGCTCATGCTCAATAAATTGGTTAGTCTCTAAGGTGCCACAAGTCCTCCTTTTCATTAAGAATGAAAAATCCTGCTTCAAAAAAACCCCCAACACATTGTGATAAGAAAGGCTTTTTCTAGGGAGCCATGCTGCCAGGTGAGTAATCTTCACTTTTATCTTCAGATACCCCAAGGTGCACACTGATCACAGGGGATCTGCCAATTCTGGGAGTGTCACCCCTAGCCTCTTTGGCCCACACGCAGGAACGTTACAAATATTTTAATACAGCATATCCATGATTCTGAAAGGGGTATGTTAAGTGTTCATGCTACATCAGGCTAGCAGAACAGTATGTCCCCTCTGGAAGAGAGATCAGATCTGGAGTATATTACAGGGGAAAATAAGAGTTTGGTTTGTCGCTGTTCTTTTTAACTATAGTCCCTTTGTAGGTATTTGTTCCCTTTATTATTATTTAATATTAATTTTGTGGTCGCACAAGACTACAATGCCATCTAGCTCAATTCACAACACTATTCAAACGAGAACTGGAACAACAGGGGGCTACTTGCTAGGATCAGGCTGTACAGGCAGAACCGCACCTGGGTAGCTTGCAGTGCGCTATAGATATTATTTGGCTTTCCTTCACATAAGCTCTAAATGCCCTGACAACTAGTTAAACTCCCAGGCCGAGGGTTTCAAACAATGCCTGCCATTTCAGGTGCCCAACTTGGAACACCCAGTCGGGGCTGGATTTTCAGAAAGTCCAACCACTGAAAAGTAGGGTCCTTTAACATGCCTCAGGCCGGGCACCCACAAATGGGGGCACCCATGCTCATTAGCCATGTCTGAAAACCTCGGCCACCGCCCAGCAACGTAAAAAACAACAATTTAATCAGCCACTAAATCATAGTACCACAGCTTAGCCATCCAAAGCCCTGGCTTGTGACTATTTGGTTGCCATTTGTATGGTACTTCCATGAGCACTGGAAACCATTTTGTCCCAAATTAAAAAAAATATTAATGAGACAAGGTGGGGGTGGTAATATATTTTATTGGACCAATTTCTGTTGGTGAGAGAGACAGACTTTTGAGTTTCTCAGAATTCTTCTTCAGGTCAGAAAAATTACATAATTTAAAAATCTGCCTACTAGAAATGATACAGGCTGAAACAATTTATATTTGATTCCTGTCTTATGTCAAGTGCTTGTTTTTTGACTCCGGGAGAAACTATTCCTCTTCACCTCATTTGTACAGAACTATACTGAACTCTTTATGAATACCCTTCAACTTCTCTTGATGTAGCAGTGCACTAAGCATTATCAAAGGCAGTGCTTGACTCTGAGCTGTAGACTAGCGGCTGCTCTGTCTGTGTGGTATTCTTTATGATGTAACTGCTGTGAGCAGTGGAATTGCTTATTGACAGCTTGTTTGTAATGTTCAAAACCTTTTATTTTAAGGGGCATGACTACCAAAGCTGGCACTAGACTGCGTGCTTGTGGTCTGAGGACCGGCCCAGGCACTCTCACTCTGTTACCGGCAGCCCTGTTTTCTAGGATGATTGACATTACTCCTTCTTCACTGGAGTTTTCTTCCACAATACCAATGACGGTTCCATGTCAGATAATGAGCTGTGGGACAAAAAAGGCTGACGTTCACACGGTTTATTATCCTATGTGCAAGACCTCAACCAAGGCTCCCAAAGCTGGTCAGGACCTTTCGCCTTCATGATCTAGAGTGTAACATTTACACTGTCTTTTCAGAGACTGGCACAGACGTATGTATTAACAGCATTGCTGACTGTTGTTTTCAGGAGGAGGTTTTAGCAGGTGGTTGAGAGGGGTGGCCAGAGCCCACAGCGAAGCCAGGACAATCATGGCCTGGAGGTGTTTGACAGGAGTGGCACTGAGGAATGCCCAAAGGTATTCATGGCCATATCAGGCCAGCTCTGAGCATTTCATTCAATGTAGGATGACCAAGGTTCTTGGGAGTTTTCAGCCAGTCCCCCTCACCAAGTAGAGCAGTTCACTGCTGAGTCTGAGAAAGACTACCTCACTCATTCCCTCATGCAATACCCGGATGTGCTGAGGTGGCTGGTTACGTGAAGCCATGTTGTGTGGCTGGCTTGCTGTTCAGACACCTGCTGCGGATTCATGGTGTGGAGGATGCAGGGGTGTAGGTTGGGTGCCAAACCCCTTGTTACAAAGTATTATATAGCTCTGGCCAGACAACTGTCTTGGGGACACAGGCTCTCCTCTCTCAGGCAATCTTCTCTGCGGTCTTTCATGGTGCACTGGGGATGGTGAGCTGGTGACTAGGGCTTGAAGCAGGCCTCAGCCTGGCAGTCTCCTCATGGATGATCTCTCTTAGCCCTGAAGTTTTGGCCTGCAACAATGTTATTTCAAAATGAACCAAGCGGGTGTTGGATTGTTGGTTCCCCTGTGGCAGGTGCTCAGTGAGCTTGCTTGCCCTACTCCAGCCATCTCAGGCCATAGCATCCCGTAGACGATATCCTCTTGTCTCTGCTTGATAAGTCTACTCTTCCCCCCTCCCTTCCCCGTGGAGTACTAACACTTTGCTACTTTTAGGGTAGAACTGGCCTTGGTGAACTCAGACCACAGAGCACTGAGATCTCTTTTATTCCTTACAGGTATCACTGCCCCTATTGCTGGGGCTAGGCTCCCTAATCAAGATGCCCAGGAACTGGATGGGAAGTGTTCTGCTAGGTTCAAGATTACATCTGACAGGACACAGCGTCCCCTCTTCCAGATGGGTCAATCAACCCTTCATACTTATCTGTCTTGGCACTATCATTTTGCATCCTGGCTGGGACTCTGTGCTTGCATTTTCTCCTAACCTTGGAAGGACTGTTTCAGTGGATTAAGCATCATTCACCAGGATTAAGCATTCACCAGTGGATTAAGCATCATTCACCAGGTACATTAACAAGCAGCTGTTCAGTACCAGCAATCACAGCTTGGCTTCCCTTTTGGACAGAATCCAGTTTTAAGCAGAGCATCTGGTGGTGCATGCAATGGAATCGGTGGATTACCATCATGTGCAAGCTCTGGCTATGACGCCATCCCGACCCATTTGATTGTGGGTAAAGCTCAAATTATGAATTTGGATTAAGTGATATTGGATTGTACTGAAACACAGCCTTGAGTTTGTCCTGGAGATGTGCCAACAGATTGGTGGACCATGCAAGGAAAGCCATCAACTGGGAATGGAGTGTTTTTGTGCTTTCTTTTATGGAAAGATGCTGAAGCATGAGTGCATTACTTATGACCATCCAGCCTCAGATGTGACCTATAACACTGAAATAGGTAGTGTACTGAAAATTGGCTGGGTGAGTTGCAGGTGGAATATACCAGCTACACTAGAGTCCAGTGCATCAAAGGTGGCTTCCCAGGTGAAGGTTATATTCAGCGGGGATAATGGTGGTTTGATTTCACTGGAGTGGTTGGGAAAGGCTGGTACTTCAAACCCTCAGATCTCATTGCAACATTTGATGTTTCCCAGGTGCAGTAACTTGCCTAGTATCTAAATCATGTAAAAACACAGGCTTTGAAATAAGGTGGCCTGGTAGAGCTTGGATAGTTAGCATGTTTGGTACCTAAATACTGAAGGTAGAAGGAGGCCAGGTGTCTGTTCTGTGCTGCTGTTGCCTCCCCTGATTTTCAGAGCTGTTAGCACATGCTGCCTTTAGGCGTCATCCCACTATGCTATTTAATAAAAGCTGCAGCTTGTTGGCCATAAGTTACATAAATTTAAGAAGTCCTCAGTGGATCCTGCCCTCCACAACCTTTATTTTTTCCAAAAGAAGTCAAATTATTTGTAGTGGCTTTGAACAAATCAAAAAATGATAACTAAAAAAATATTAAAAAACTTCTGATGCTGCTAAATCATTTTACATTAAAATATTCTGAGGTGCATAAAGCTTGCAATTATGTTTTAATATCCCTGATACTTGGGAATCACCCTGGGCACTAGGCTTTGCAGCCCCACACAGACATTTTCTTAAAATTAAAATTTTTATTTCAGCTGATGAATTTAATTTCAGCTTGTGGGGCCTGCATTTCCCCCTCATTTCCTTCTGTTTCGCTATATAATTTAGTCATATCTTAAGTTAGCAAATTTCCCCTGCAGCCTGTTGCTATCCACAGCTGGCTGTCCATGTGCGTGCATGCAAAATTGTCTAACACACTGTATATCAAACTTCATCAAAGGGCCCGCAGGATACAGCAACGGTGGCTCACTCCAACTTCCTTGCATTAAAAAGATTTTATAAAAGACCTTGATAAGACCAGTGTTTCCTGCTTTTTGATGTGTGTAAGTAAAAGAACATCGTCATGGTATCTGCACAGTCTTATAATCAGCTTAACAAAACCAAGAACAGGTCCATCCTTAAAAGCTTTTAAGTTCTTTACTGATATTCTGATGTAATTACAAAAAGAAAATAAAACCCACCCAAAAAAACAAAACAACAAATCGAATGTTCCTCTTTAAATTGTCTAAATATATGAACCATTTCAACTTAGCAAAGTGATTATTGGCAAGACATAATATAGGTAAATAAAATCTTTGGAGCACTTAAACTCAAAAAGGTGTGTGTTATGAAAGATGATTCCAACCAAGTTTATCACTGGGGAATAATGCTTGTTCAGAGCCTTAAACTGCGTGTTCTGCAAAGGTGGGAGGCTGCAGAAGAGCAGTTTTGATCCAAGGTTTGGATGAAGCCAAGGAAATCGCCTCTGATGATGAGGGGTCTGAGAGTCTGTAGTACAAGAAAACGAGGGGCTCTGACAAGCATCATACCACTGAACTGGGTGGTATGCCAGTGTCGCTGGTTCCCAAGTTACTGGGGGCCAAAAGAAGGACAGAGCTCCTTGGATAGAGACTGGTTGGCTCAGTCACCCGCATTGGGGCATGTGACAAATCTGCCAAGCCAAAGCTCAAGGAATCAACAGCCTTTGAAGGCTCTGGTAGAGGGGAAGTCAGAGAATTCGGAACAGGCATTATGATATCCTGACTATTCTCACCAGGGTCCACTGGATTTATTAATAAGATCTTCTCCAGAATCATCTTTCTCCCAGCAGAAATGCCCTTAATGTTTTGGAATCCACAGCTATGGAGTTGGCTGGAGCAGTCATTTATCAGCTATAGGTTGCCCACGCTTCTATGCAGAATCAAACCCAGCACTGGTGACTTCTTGGACAAGAAAAAAGCAGGTTCCTTGTCATTATATTGCAGCTCCACATCAAGGAGCTTTATGACTTGTTTATGGTTCAATATCAGCTTTGAAGTCATGGTTCTCAACTTAGACAGCTCTAGAACCGAAAGATTACTCTGGTTTTCCTCTGTATGGCTGTGCACCTGGAGGCTTTTAACCCTATAGTCCTCCACCTGTTGCCTCCATAGTCTCTTCAGCAAGGAGGGGTGACAAGAGAACAAACTCTCTTCCTCCAAGGAATGCAAAGACTCCTGAAGAACTCCTCATCCTCCTTCATCTGATGGGCAGTCAGACTTGCTCTCTGGGGAAGGTGAGGAAATGGCCTTCAGAGGTGCTCCTCTCTATATTATCCCACGAGACTGTCTTGATTGCTTCCTTTTCTCCTCTACGGGATGTCCGGGCCTTTCAAGATTTGCTTGAATTCATTACATATTTGTCTGGATGTCTCAGGACTCACTGAACTAGGGGCCTTCATGTCATCAGTTTGCAGTTGTATTGAGCATGGGTGAGTAGATCTGCCAAGCCCTGCATGGGAGTTATCCATGCATATCCCATGCAGAATGACAAATAGATCTTTGTGTTTAAATACACTGCAAAGTATGCATGGTGATCCTTTAATCGAAAAGACAGCCCAAAATAATTCACACAGCACACTGATTCAATCTGTGATGATATCCCACTTTAATAGCATAGCTCCAGTTTGAAAATATATCTAATCACTTTCACATGCTGCTGCAAGTCTCAGCTGTGTATGATACAGGCAACGAATAGAAGTGACATTGCTTTTCTTCACTCATCTTCAACATTTATGTTTTGAAAGGCTCTTGAGAGCTTTTGCTACAATGACATCTTCTGAGCTAATAGTGGATACTTCCTATTCCAGTCTGACCTGACTTGTGCTTTGCAGCATTAAGCCCAATTTTCTTAAATGGAAAAGTGGCGTAGTACCGTCCTGTGCATGCCATTTGGAGTCTGGCCACACATTGGAAAGGCATTTAGTATACCATGAGGCATGTGGGCGTTCAAAAGGGGATGAATACACCAGAAAAGCTGGGTGAAATCAAGTTGTTCATAAAGCCTATAGCTAATTCCCAAAATACAACTTAAAACTGACCCTGGGCAGCTTTAGTATATGCCACAGGTACAAACCTGTCAGGTAACAGAGTAGATGATTTACCTGTGCAGTATGGGATTATGTTGGCTGCACAATTAGTTCTTGTTTAGATTTGCTGCATAATTGTGCATTTGAATCTAAGCTTTATCAGGTGTTGACTATGAAGCCTAATGATGATTCTAATGTTAACTAGTTCATTGCTGATAATTTTGGTAGAACCAGCCCACTATAATGTACCTATTTCTTGTTGCTGGATGCAGTGGCAGGGGGCAATAAGGTTGCCATCAAAGGTTGCAGGGGTGGGGAATGAAGAATTCAATTCCTTCCTTCCATATGCTTACCACCCCTGCCCACAACAGAAAGGAAAGTGGCTTCCCCATACCAAAAGGTTCAACTGTTTCCTGGATGTCAAGAACTAGACCTGCTTTTCACACTTCCATGGGGCCCAACAGCTTAAATGGTCCCTAATCCAGCTATCAAACCCTCCAGCCTTCCGCTGACAACTTTCACAGTACAGGTAGGCACTTTCAATAGAGAAATCTGCAGCACACTGAAAAACTGAGGGCAGCAAAAAATAAAACTGAACGAAATACTGAAACAAACAGCACAAAGGACACTATACTGACTGCACTGGGTAAGGACAGCAATGAGGAGGAAAGGGGTTGGAGGATGGCCACAGACACACATTTATTTGGATGACAAATTTGTTGTCCTTGTCCAAGATGAGGAAAATGCAAAATACAAACAAGTGGCAAAAACAAATTTTGCTTTTAAAATTCATTCAATTCTTATTGCGTAATTTGTTATAAGAGTGGCAAGGTATGCTTTTTAAAAAACGCAACTGTTCTCTACACTAATACTGTTCCTTTAAAGGAAGGACTAAAAACGAAGACCAATCAAAGTTTCAGAAGTTTAGGAACCCACTAATCAATGCTGGCAAAATGCACTTGGATAATTTTCAGTTTTGCAATATAGTTGTTGAACTTGTAGCATCTTAAATTTGTCAACATACAGCCATTCACAGTGCCTTTAGTTTTTTGTATACCTCATTTCCCAGCAAAGCAGAAACACATGCCTCAGACGCATCACAAATGGCTGTCAGGTCATGACCTCCTTCGAGGGCCAGAACAATTCGACCTCCGGCCAATCCCATCAGCTGCTTCGTCAGGTACCCAAAGCCTGTAACAGGGAAACAGGAAATGCAATAAAAGGGCAAAGGTTGACAGAGGAATCAGACTCCTGGCAAAGGATCAAAGAATTATAAAAGGAATTACATCATATTAAAAAAACCACAGGGATCTGGGAGGACTAAACACATAATATAAGCCAGGTTTTATTTTAATACATTTGTTTCAGAATTTCAGCTATGGCTCCCCTTTGGATCCGATTACATGTATGCATTATGGGACAGATTCTGATCTCACACGGGTGAAAATCTGGAGTACCTCCATAAACTCCACTGGAGTTACTTCAGATTTACACCTACGTAACTGAGGTCTGAATTTGCCCCATTGTGTTTTAATGCTTTGAATTATAGTAGCAAATAATCACACTGGGAAGGAAGGAAAGAGACTAGAAGGAGGTCACTTGTACCTTATTTGAGCTTTATGTTATATTATATATGATATGCTCTCCAGAATTAATGCCGTACAGGAGACAGAGGAAAAAAAAAACAACCACCTGTGGCTTGTGCTTCTATTTGTGGAAAAAAAATGGATTATATTGTTCCACAGGAACTGATGGGCAGGATCCCCTGGGAGATGAGGGGGAAAGGAGTCCAGGAGAACTGGCTGTATTTTAAAGAATCCTTTTCGAGGGTGCAGGAACAAACCATCCTGATGTGCAGAAAGAATAGTAAATATGGCAGGTGACCAGCTTGGCTTATCAGTGAAACACTTGCGGATCTTAAACACAAAAAAGAAGCTTACAAGAAGGGGAAGATTGGACAAATGACAGAGGAATATAAAAATATTGCTCAGGAGTGCAGGAGTGAAATCAGGAGGGCCAAATCACACCTGGAGTTGCAGCTAGAAAGAGATGTTAAGAGTAACGAGAAGGGTTTCTTCAGGTATGTTAGCAACAAGAAGAAAGTCAAGGAAAGTGTGGGCCCCTTACTGAAGGAGGGAGGCAACTTAGTGACAGAGGATGCGGAAAAAGCGAATGTACTCAATGTTTTTTTGTCTCTGTCTTCACGAACAAGGTCAGCTCTCAGACTACTGCACTGGGCAGTACAGCGTGGGAGGAGGCGACCAGCCCTCTGTGGAGAAAGAAGTGGTTCAGGACTATTTAGAAAAGCTGGACGAGCACAACTCCATGGGACTGGATGCGCTGCATCCGACGGTGCTAAAGGAGTTGGTGGATATGATTGCAGAGCTATTGGCCATGATGTTTGAAAACTCATGGCGATCAGGGGAGGTCCCAGATGACTGGAAAAAGTCTAACGTGGTGCCCATCTTTAAAAAAGGGAAGGAGGAGGATCCGGGGAAATACAGGCCTCACCTCAGTCCCTGGAAAAATCATGGAGCAAGTCCTCAAGGAATCAATTCTGAAGCACTTAGAGGAGAAGAAAGTGATCAGGAACAGTCAACATGGATTCATCAATGGCAAGTCATGCCTGACTAACCTAATTGTCTTCTATGACGAGATAACTGGCTCTGTGGATGCGGAGAAAGCAGTGGATGTGTTATTCCTTGACTTTAGCAAAGCTTTTGACATGGTCTCCCACAGTATCCTTGCCAGCAAGTTAAAAAGTATGGGCTGGATGAATGGACTATAAGATGGATAGAAAGCTGGCGAGAGCATCAGGCTCAACGGGTAGTGATCAATGGCTCCATGTCTAGTTCTCAGCCGGTATCCAGTGGAGTGCCCCAAGAGTCGGTCCTGGGGCCGGTTTTGTTCAATATCTTCATTACCGATCTGGAAGATGGCGTGGACTATACCCTTGCAAGTTTGCAGATGACACTAAACTGGAAGGAGTGGTAAATACGCTGGAGGGTAGGGATAGGATACAGAGGGACCTAGACAAATTAGAGGATTGGACCAAAAGAAATCTGATGAGGTTCAACAAGGACAAGTGCAGAGTCCTGCACTTAGGACAGAAGAATCCCATGCACTGCTACAGACTAGGGACCGAATGGCTAGGCAGCAGTTCTGCAGACAAGGACCTAGGGGTTACAGTGGACGAGAAGCTGGATATGAGTCAACAGTGTGCCCTTGTTGCCACGAAGGCTAACAGCATTTTGGCCTGTATAAGTAGGGGCATTGCCAGCAGATAGAGGGACGTGATCATTCTCCTCTATTTGACATTGGTGAGGCCTCATCTGAAGTTCTGTGTCCAGTTTTGGGCCTCACACTACAAGAAGGATGTGGAAAAATTGGAAAGAATCCAGCAGAGGGCAACAAAAATAATTAGAGGGCTGGAGAACATTACTTATGAGGAGAGGCTGAGGGAACTGCAGAAGAGAAGAATGAGGGGGGATTTGATATCTGCTTTCAACTACCTGAAGGGGGGTTCCAAAGAGGATGGATCTAGACTGTTCTCAGAGGTAGCAGATGACAGAACAAGGAGTAATGGTCTCAAGTTGCAGTGGGGGAGGTTTAGGTTGGATGTTAGGAAAAACTTTTTAACCAAGAGGGTGGTGAAACAGTGGAATGCGTTACCTAGGGAGGTGGTGGAATCTCCTTCCTTAGAGGTTTTCAAGGTCAGGCTTGACAAAGCCCTGGCTGGGATGATTTAGTTGGGTATTGGTCCTGCTTTGAGCAGGGGGTTGGACTATATGATCTCCTGAGGTCCCTTCCGACCCTGATATTCTATAATTCTATCTGACATCTAATGCTCAATATCAGGTTCTTCACATATACAACACGCTATAAAAATCTCTGGGGCACCTGGGCTTTGATCATTTGACACACAGTATATTTAATTCTACTTTAAAAAAAACCCTGCAAGGATTAAATGACAGATTCAGAATCTGAAAAAAACTCAGTGCATCACCTCCTCCTTCAGACTTCTCTATTTTCTGTTTTACTAAGTAACATAGGCACCTCTGCAGCAACAATATTGTATGTATTCTATTGTATGTATTTGTACTGTAACGTATTAATTAACAGCCTTGGGACAAAACCCACTGACTGAACCAACTATATAATAATCCCCCTTAGTTCAATTTTACATATTACGAGAGCAGTATAAAATTAGAGAAATTCCACAAAAAGGCAAACAAGGTATCACCATTTACAAAGTGTTTGTGGATACCTTTAAATAACTTGTCTTTTACAGCTCTCTTATTTCATTTAAATCTTTTTATTAAAGTCATGATTTCTACTTCCTTTTAAAAGTTTTTAAAAGGACTTTTAAGGATGTATCTTAGATAATCACCTTTCTAACAGACAGACATCAAAACCCTAAAAATTCCTTCTGATTTTTAGAGACTGTGAGTCAAATCCTGTTTTCTGCTGAATTACATGGAAAGAGTCCAGATTTACACCAGCATAACTGGGGAATGCATCTGTGCAATGCACGTTGTGGATCCAAAGGAAAAAGAATGAGATCTGAATTATATAACCTTTTGACAAGGCAGAGTAAAATCATCAATCTAAATTGTTTACAAGTCTGGGAGGAAAGAATGGACAGCTAAACACTCTCTCCTTACTTTTGACATTTTGCTTTTCTTTATTTCTGCATGAACGAAACGTAACACATATTGTTATTTAGCATGTATCTTTTTCTATATTTAGAATAGAGTATGAATGGTGTTTTATAAGAATAAGATGCACCAACAGACGAACAGAAGAAGAATTTTTCATGTTATTTTTTTAGGTGGTCTGAAACAAATACTACACAAGTAAATAACAAAGGTACAAACAGATTTCTGAAAATGTTTACATTTAAAGACCAAGGGACAGAACCCCGGTGTAAACTATAATAGCTCCATTGAAGTTAATGGGGCAATGACAGTTTACACCAGTTTAGGATCTGCCCCCTTGAAAAGCTGCAACTTACATTTTGCTGATAGATTATATCCTCCAAGAGGCGTAGGATGGCCTTCCACTGCATCAAAACCAGATGACACCAGCACAACATCTGGGGCAAATTCATTGGCAATTGGCATTACTACCGTTCTGCAACAAAAATGTAACAATGGCAGACTGATTACTTTGTCTGGCTCTTCAATGAACTGAGGAACATTGAGATCACCTTGAGCAAACGATTATAAATTGCACTATTTTTGAAGTTGGCTAAGGTCACATCCCCTTTTCTCTTCTCACACGATGAGAACACTAGGAACTGGTTAACAGAGCACACTGGTATGTTATATCATGCAGTTCTATTTTAAAGTCAAAGCTTGTTTGTAATGTTGCTTATTCAGTGGGGTTGATTATTTCAACCACTAATAGTATAACAATCCAAATACGGAAATAGCCCACCATGCAATAAAGTTTAGATTTCCAGGCGTGACTGACTCTTTGTTTGGTCATCTCAAATCTTTTGTTCTTTGTGTACTGGAGGTGAAGTTAGAGATGTGGAGAGGGACAGAAGGGGAAAGGATAGGGTAAGCTGGCAGAAACTAACTGAAAAAGCCATAATTTAATAACCTCACTGCGTGGCATTTGTCTCCCTAGATACAGCAATGATGCTTCTCCAGTATTTGCAAAGGCACTTATTTTTTCCATCCTACAGCTTCATTAACCATAATTAAAGGCTGGCATGCAACAAGGACTATTGAGTGCAGAGCTGTGTGTGGCTGGGATGGAGGAAAACCACAATGTCAATTTTTCCCTTTATGGAACTCGCCACTCAACTAGTAATAGAGTAAAGTGGCTAATACATGGATAGACCAAAAGGAAGCTTTAATATTGCTGAAATTAAAAAAAATATGTCTTTTACCTACTTTTATATACAGACACAAAGCAACTCAATCCATTTTAAGGTGGTACAATGTCCGAGAGGAACAAGAAATAAAACTAAAATGGAATATGGAAAATATTTTATGTGCAAGTAGGTGTCGACACACACTAATCTCAGTGTTGTATTCCGTAGAAAGGTATCATCATATTGGTTTATCTTTTTTCCTGCCCCCTAAAAAACTACCCAACCTTAGTTCCTACTCAAAATATACTCTAGATTGAAAAAAAAATTCAGATGTCATGATGCGAACTAGGCAAAATGAGCTGCTGAATAGGGAATAAAAAATTGCAATTTATGCCAAGCTCACTATTAAAGGCATTGCAGAACTGAAAATATCCCATTTAAAGTTTTAAAACAGAGAACCAAAGCTGCCTCAATAAAAATGTTACAGACCCACAAAATCCTGTGACTAGGAAAGCTTCCAGAAAGTATTCTTGGATGAATGCCTTCGTAAATGGTACAGTTCGATAGTACACTCACTTTGTATTCGGTGTACAGTAAATGAGCAGACACACACTCACAAAACTGTCTTGAGTGATTGCACTCATCCACAGCGTCACTGGTAAGTGACATGAATGGTAGGAAGGATACATAAAAGGATGGATAGGATACATAAAACCTACATTCCCTATAAAATAGGATTTTCCAGTGCCTGCTCCTGTTTTCTGACGAGATGTAACGATTACTATGATGATTAAAGAATCCAGGACACTCCTGGAATGACTAGAGGAAACTGGGTAATGAAATTCCACCTTTCTGAAGTCTTATGTCAATTAAACTGGAGATGGCAGTACTCTATTTCCAGTTTCTAACTCTCTCTCCTAATTAGGAAAACCCTTAATAGCCAAGCATGTGATTTTACATTTTGTGTAAAATAAATGTTAACCCTCTCTTCAAAATATGCACACAAAGGGACCGGTGATCATATATATGCACTTATATTGGTTTCCTTAAAGCTTTTTAAGATATTACTGTATTAGCAGTATATACTGCAAGCTAGCACAATGAACTGATGTCAAATGCCAATTTTCATAGGTCTTTAAATAATGTCTGCCATGTCAAAGGGAATCCCAATGTATACCAGCTAAAACTGGGGATGGTCCTACTGGGATCCAGGAAGTGGGCGGGCAGAAGGGTCCCGTCCGCCCCAGCCTGATGGGGGGATCCACAGGACCTGGAAGCCAAGTGATTTCGGGGGACACCTAATAGAATAACAGGAACAGGAGTGCGGTCAAAGGGTCAAACAAAGGGAGCCTGATGGGGACACCGAGCAGAGAACCCTGGACAGTGCCCACTGCTCCTCGAAGGCAAGGAGTCAGTGGACACCGCCCAGAGGAACTCTGCCCAGATGCGTGAACGGACAGAGGATCGGAAATAGGCCCCACAGTCACAGGAGTCTCCATCGGCCAAGCTCCTCTCCCTGGTTTGGTCACTAAAGGTGAACAACATGTGACATTCTTGCACAGGGAAAGATAAAAAGTTTCAGAATGGTGAAAGAAAAAAAACTGAGTAGTGTGTGGTCTGACAAAAGTCTTTTGGTTTCATTTCCTCACATAAGACTGCCACGGTAATCTAAGGAGCTCCTACATTTATTACTGGTGGTCCATCAGCACTGTTATAAAGACATATAGAAGAAACTACTTCACCCTCCTTACTCTGTCAGAAAAAACAATTTTTTTTGCAGTGGTTGTGGGTCAAAGTTCTAATTTAAGCGATTGCAGTTTGCTGTACTGCAGAGGGCTTTTAACGGCGGTCATAACTCCAGAAAGACCAGATTTTATTTTTTTCCTCAATGTATTTATTGCCGTGTAAACTTTTCCTCCACACACATTATTATTTAATAAAGCCTTAGTAGGACTTTTTGCTTATGACTTTAAAGCCAAGAAAATCTTTTTACTGAAACCCACAGACATTCTAAGTAAAAACCACCTCATTCACAAAGAACTTAAGCAGCAGTTTCGAAGCAAGTGCATGTGGCTAAGTTTTTTTTCTATGCTTTGAAGTACTGCTGAGCTATTTAGTTTCTAGCCAAAGGAAAACTGCTAAACTCATCAGATTTTTTCAGAACTAGGTTATTATATTTTGAGAGTTGCTAGTATCTGTTCCTGCTGTGTGGTATCACCCCAACTCCAATTAAAGTGAAAACCAAAATCAACTTTGAATTGTGTAATATTATAGTTTTGAACAAGCCAATACAAACAGTTGATATGACCAATGATTGACAATTATTTTCTTTTTTATGCATCACTGAATACTCCACCCTGTTGATTTCCAAATATTAGCATACTGGAGTAATATGAAATAGCAGCTAATATCAGGTGAGCAATACACACAACTTACTCACATCAACAGTGGCATTCAGCAATCACATGCAGACCAGACAGAAGTTAAAAGATACCCTCTAGTGGCATGAAAAATACATACACCCATATGAACTGCTAAGAGTTTGTTGAAAATTAAGAACGTGAAACTTATTCGAACACATCGAAAAGAGGACGCACCGTGGTTACCCTTAAAACGTCAGTATTTGCCAATCACACACAGGTATCTGAGATCCCCAGTTTCTCCATTTATTTAAAAAAGGAGATTTCTTGTAACAGTATTGTAATGGTTGGCAAATGTAAGATTTTTAATGCTACTACTGCATATATGTAAGTGTTTTAAAATGTAATTAGCGTTGCTCAATATTTGAAATAACATTTCAGATGATGATTAAGCCCTCAAAAGCCTGAGAAATTTGAGCTGCAGATGACCTGGCCAGGGCAATCAGTGTAATTAGAATTGGGCCAGAAACACAACTATGAGTTTGAACTACCTGTCAAATCTGAAGGCAGGGTTCAGATGCAAATCCTAGGATCTAAGCCTCCCTCCCACTCCAATTTTGGTTCTAGGCTGATCCAAAATTTAGAGTGGGTAGATTTCCCACTCAGATGCAGCTGAAATCTCATGCAAAAAGCCCAAGGTGATTTAAATAGGATGATCCAAGGAATGGAAAACTTGTCTTAGGAAAGGAGACTCAAGGAGCTTGGTTTGTTTAGCCTAACCAAAAGAAGGTTGAGGGGAGATATGATTGCTCTCTATAAATATGTCAGAGGGATAAATACTGGAGAGGGAGAGGAATTATTTAAACTCAGTACTAATGTGGACACAAGAACAAATGGATATAAACTGGCCACCAGGAAGTTTAGACTTGAAATTAGACGAAGGTTTCTCACCATCAAAGGAGTGAAGTTTTGGAACAGCCTTCCGAGGGAAGCAGTGGGGGCAAAAGATCTATCTGGCTTTAAGATTAAACTCGATAAGTTTATGGAGGAGATGGTATGATGGGATAACATGGTTTTGGTAATTAAATATTCATGGTAAATAGGCCAAATGGCCTGTGATGGGATGTTAGATGGGGTGGGATCTGAGTTACCCAGGAAAGCATTTTCTGTAGTATCTGGCTGGTGAATCTTGCCCATATGCTCAGGGTTTAGCTGATCGCCATATTTGCGGTCGGGAAGGAATTTTCCTACAGGGCAGATTGGAAGAGGCCCTGGAGGTTTTTCACCTTCCTCTGTAGCATGGGGCAAGGGTCACTTGCTGGAGGATTCTCTGCTCCTTGAAGTCTTTAAACCACGATTTGAGAACTTCAATAGCTCAGACATAGGTGAGAGGTTTTTTGCTGGAGTGGGTGGGTGAAATTCTGTGGCCTGCGTTGTGCAGGAGGTCAGACTAGATGATCATAATGGTCCCTTCTGACCTTAGTATCTATGAATCTATGAAATAATCAGAGAACCCTAAGCTAACAATGCCTGATCAAACCTGTGCAAAATTCCATGAATCCAGCGCATGAGATTTTAGTGCACTGTAATCCAGACTTGAATCCTTTCCTTGCTTCATGTCTCAGGTCCAAAACTCTAGCCCAAGCCTTAGGTCAGCTGTTTTTAAATGCATTACTCCCTTCATTACAGTAGTGCCCCAAGACTCCAACAGGATTGAGCCCCATTGCACTACCTGCTGGATAAACACATTAGGAAGACAGAATCTCTGCTCCAAAAGTTCACAAACCAGACGTGACTGGCGTGACAAACAAGAGGTCTAAAATATTGCTCTGGTGCTACAACTGGATCTAAGCAAGCATATGCCAGCATGTCCCAGCAAGGGCACCGGTCTCCATCCACATTGATCTGACTGCAGGATTGGGGCCTATGGCACCATCCACATGATTTTGGACTGTACTAAGTGTACTCTATGGGTATGTCTACACTGCAGCTGGGAGAGCCTCTCAGCCCAGGTAGACAGACTCATGCTAACGGGAATCGAGCTGGAGTGCGAAAGAATAGCAGCGTGGATGTTGTAGCTCTGGTGGGACTTGGCTAGCCAGGTGAGCTCGGACCCAGGGGGAACCTGAGCCACTGCCCAAGCTGCAGTGTCCACACTGCTGTTTTTAGAAATTGTGAGTCTGTCTACCCTTCCTGTGAGGCTTGGTCCCAGCTACCCTCTGTTTAAACACCCATTGCATTCTAACCTCTTATTTTAACTCCCCAATAATGCTCTCAAAAAATTCCTTAGGCTAAAGTTTTGTCTGTGAACCTTTTTTAAGGTTTGAACAAAAGCAACAGAGCAACTGAGCTGCATTTCTAATGCTTTACTTGTTGACAACATTTTGTCAGATGCACCCAACATACTTGCTCTTTTCGGGAAATTAAGTACATGGGGGAAAATACTCTTTTGTCTAAGATTGAGCGTGAACCCCAAAAGAAAATGCTGGAGAAATCAGAAGTGATTCCTTGATACTGTGATGACAGGTGCATTTTGCAAAGGCCATAGACAGAAAGGTAGGGGAATAAAACCAGCAGTTTTATATGGAATGGGCTCTGTGTGTGTGGTGGTCGCTGGGATTGTCAGAAGAACCTAGAGGATTGCAACCCAGATTGCTTAGAACCTTAAGTATTTTTTTTAAAATGTTGTGGATTATATAAATTACAAGCACTAATTACACTTTTTAAGCAACACTTTTCTTTCTTAAACCTTTTCAGTTAATCTTAAAACAATCACAAATAAGCTGAACAGTTATGCAGCAGTTAAAATTCACTGTAGTAAATCTTCAATTAATGATTTCACTATTGTTTAATTTGAAATTTTGATAATTTCTTTAATTGATTTAATCTATCTACTTCTGCAACTTTTTTAACCTATTAGCACTCACCTCATAAATTAAAGCACAATGTATAATACTGTACAATTCACTGAAAAGAACACTTACATTTTCTAACTGGTGAACAATGCTAAAATCTTTAGGGCTATTGATGCCTGCTGGAAAATGATGCATATCATTTTATTTTATTTAGAAACATTTCCCCTACTGTTGGCATCCTATAACAAAACATCATCTATACCTGCTGCTAAACTCTCCCTGGAAATCATGCCCTCCATTTATAGCAGTAATCATCTCTACAGTAATTTATTATGCCAAATAGACTTCGGAATTTAGCTAAGAAGTAAGTACACAGAGCACATAAAATTTAAAATATAAAGATGACATTTCTATGGAAAAAGTTTTAGAACAAAACCAAACCAAATGCAAGAAGTACAGTTCTGCATACCTCTCATATACATTTTTTGCATAAATAGATGATTTTAAAAAACCTAGTTTTCTATATGTACGTGAGTCTTTAAGAAACCTAGAACAAGGAGAATCTTCCAACAAACAATACTCATTTGACTTATAATTTAAATTAAAAGGTGAATAACATTAAAACAAAATTATACATAGAATATTAATGCTCCAGGAGATCACTGTCACGTAGCCAAGGTAAACCAAAGACAAGACAACACAACTGCTAGCGCTCCATTGGGGATACATTCTTACAGTGAATTACAACATGTGCTAGAAAAACCTTATTTCATGTATTAATGGTAATTGTTCTATCCTTGTAATAAGGACCTGAACACAATCTTCACATTTTTACTAAGGTTTTCCTTGCCAGGTTTGTGTCCCGTAATTAAACATAACCTTTTAAAATGTTATGAGAGTTTAAGGAACAGGAACATTATTTCCTCTTATAAAACAAGTTAGGAAACAACAGACACTGGTAAAACTACTGACTGAACTTTACAAAAGTTTGTTTCTATAACTATGTAACAACAACAATGGATTCCAATAACATTTTGATAATTTAAGGAATTCTTTTAATTATATGCCATACATTTTATACATTAGAGTTTAATACACTTCCTCATAATCTATGAAATCTGTATTGGACAAATACTTTGGTGGTGAATTCAGCTGTGGAATGTTAGTGCAGTACATGGTTAGCTAGATTATAATGTTATATACTGTTTTAAGCAAGCATACCCATTGTTACAAAACCATGGAACAGTGCCAAGCACTCAGAGAAATACCAAATCAGTTTTGTCATACGGAATGTCCATTGGTGGTTGAAGTGATCTCTTTCAAAATTTATCAATAAGGATGTCACCCCAACTTCAGAACAAAGTGGAAACTACTCATGTTCTAAACAGTCTGTGATTTCAGCCTTCAGTTATGGATAGTACAAATGGATAAAACAGTTCTGCCATTTTTAACTCTTGCTTTTGAAACAACTCAAACACAATTATTTCCACTTCCCAAGGTATTAAGATGTCTTGGCTCTTCCTCTAACACAAACTTCTAGCTCAAACATGTTGGTTTATTTTAAGGTTATTTGTATAATGATCAATAGAAAACCCTAACCCTAAATTATTAATCTCCCTTTGGAACTAGGAAAATGGTACTATTTGAAATGCTTTTTGAACCTCAAGAAAACTAGGGATTTAATATGCAGCTATCGGGTTTATCACAAGGAGATTCCTTTATGATGCCAACTATCCCAATTACTTCCTCATTCGAACGCACGCTTTTATCAAACCTGGGCACATTTTTCTTCCTCGTGTTTTTACATAGAAATACATTTCTATTCTTAACACGGTGTAGTCAAGAATCGTAGGAGTTAATGTAGAAAAAATAGTGTACCAATATCTCAGCCTAGCTCAAAGGATTTCCACTGATTCCTCTACAGACTTCAAAGCTTCACAGTTTGGCATTTGGACTGGTTTGAATTAAAGTTCAGTTCTCCGCTGTGAGTTTCCAAGTTCATGGTGAAAGTGCCTGCTGCTTCTGGATTTCATTAGGGCCAATTTTCTTATCTTTTTTTCATCTTAGGTTTGATCCCCTGCAAATGCAACGTGGCATTCGATGGGTCGGAATAACAAGGTGCTGCCTTCAAGGCATGTATTGTCTCATGGGGCTCACACACACACACAAGGATATATGACCCATTCCCTTCTCTTGTCTAACTTTCAGGGGACTATAAATTTTAAACTTCAAAGCATTATTTTACATTAAAATCAATAAAAAAAGATTCAGGAAAATGTTTTTCAAAGAAGCTGGATAAGATTTAAAAAGGTCACTTGATAATGTATTATCATGAACAAACTTGGCATAAGATTAAAAAGGTTTCCAACTTAACTTATATGCTGAAGGTGTGTGCATGTGTGTATATGGCTGGCGTTACTATGTATAAGATTGGTCAGGCAAGGAACTTTTCTTCCAACAGCACTTGCAAAATGATGGCCAAGACCATGTTTGGTGTATGTACCCTGAATAGTTGTATTTTCTGGTCAATAAGTGTCGGCATCAATTAGGCAATGGTTGGGTATGTTCTTTTTTTGAAGATTTCTGAACAATTTTCCAGTAGCCTTGAAATTCAATTAAAATGTAATAGCAATTTGCCATTCAGCTCTGGGCTACAGGTTTTTCCTAGGATGAAAAGATCAGTCTTGTTTAGTGCTAGGATAAAAAGACTTCCACTTTGCACAATAGTATAACACCATTGTTTTCTTGTAAGTAGAGGAAAATGGGAAGATAAATGACAGTTACTTAATTATATATTATTGTAAATTATATAAATTATTTGTAATCTTTTAAAAATCTATTGAGTTAAATCTCTATTTGTTAGTAAAATACATTAATATTTTTAGGAGATAAAAATGTGCACACAATGAATAAAGGAAATAATGTTCCTGGTTCCACTCGATTGAAAAGATGCAATGGAACCTCATGAAGCTGATATTCCATCTGTGTATTTTCAAAAATGTCCAGATATTTGCATCTCATACTTTGCATGTTTATATCGCCCTAAATTATGCAGACATTTGCCAGAAGTCCATTAAACCTGACTTGAAGTCAGAAAACCACATCAACAAGATGCAAATAGGGGAAGACAGAATGATCTCTGGGAAAGATGAAACCTACAAATACATCAGATCACTGACCTTTACATATTTTCACATGGAAAGAAACTAGTAAAAAGATTAAGAAAGGACTGTGTTGTCTCACACACGGTCGTCTACGTACCTGTATATTATGTAACACTTTAGTCAAAGTTGGTTGTCCTCATTTCACCCTGTTATTCCACAGTTTTGACAGTACCTGTTATGCTTTCCTTTTATGCTGCCCACATTCACAAGGGGAAAGTGCATTACTACAGACTTCTACTAAGCTCTAAACTAAGCATCAGTGACGTAGCATCAGCCTACCCTGAGCTTTCCCCTTGCAGCTCAACAAAGCACTATTGTAAATCTTCAATACAGTTCCAGAAAGGTGCTACTGGACAAAAATTCTCTCAAGTGAAAAAGCTCCAGTATTCTGTGCATCCCTTCCCACAATATGATAAAGTCAAGACTCTGAAAAGTCATTTTCTACCATACTGCACAGCCTTGTTCTGTCTTAATCCTTTTATAAACGGTAAGAGCAGAGCAAAATGAATGACCCAGAAAGTCTCCTGTGTTAAAGAGAGAACATGAATGGAAGAGAATATTTCTACAAAAGAGCTGCTTCCCATAGTTACATAAACACCAAAGGCAGTGGTGAGAGACTTATTTTCAAAGTCAGACAACCCTGAGCTAGTGACAATAGTCTGCAGCTGTGGCTTCCTGCAGCATCATAGGACTTGTGTTGATACAATTATCCTGCCTGCCTGTCTGATGCTACTAGAGCAGCAAGACTGACCAAAATGCAGCCTTACAGTACTCCTATGGTGACAATGGAATAGAGCTACAAAAGACATTTCATGGGTGGCCCAGGTATTGACCTACAAGTACAGCTGATTCATGTGGAATCACATGTCTCTCTGGTTTCTTGCGTTGTTGTGGTGGGTGAAGATGGGACTAATGGGAATGGAAAAGAAGAATCTGCTCACAAACTCCAACCCAAGAACAAAAGGCAGTTGGAAAACTCAGTAATTTTTATAATATATTATAAGGTTGTGTGTGCCTGTGTCAGCCACTGTGTGGAGAGCAGTGACTGCACCTGGTCAATTCAAAGGGGTTTGAAGACTGTCGGCTCTTTGGGGCAGGGACTGTACTCTGTGTTTATACAATGTTTAGGACAATGGTAGCCCAATTTTGGTTGGTCCCCAGGGACTACCCATAATAAAGGCCCAGAGCATTAAACTAGTCAAGAAATTCCCCACAGACCTGGCAAGGGGTGAGGCTATGGAGAACAACTCTCTCCACAATCCAGAGGGAAGTCAGAATGCATTAGCTTTATCTGAATGGAAGGGGATGAACACAACAGATGGCATACTGACTCAGCTCCCTCTGACAGATTAGGATCAAAGGAGCAGATTTTTTGCTCTTATTCACTCTGAGGTGAAAACTCAGAATGTGCTAACATGACCCTGAGTACCAAAAGCATATATTAGATGAGAACAATATGTCACCAGCATAAGGCCAAGCAAATATTAACAGCAAGAGAACTGCAGAATAATTCTCAGTGTTACAGAATGGGATACTCACCCCTGAAATAGTGACCACACGGGGTACCCCTCTGCTCCATTCTCCCATTCCTGTGCTTCCTGTCCCACTCTTCATTCTCGCTGCCCGCATGCCCTATCCCTCAAAACACTTCTAACACAGCTCCTACCCCTTGCTAACTCCAGCTGTATGAGATGGGCAGGGTGAGGCGGGAGTGCTGCAGTACCAGTGTTGTGGGAGCTGCATGAGCAATTCTCCCACACCAGGAGAAGGAATGGCAGTTGAACAGACTGGACCAGAATAAACTCCCAAAATTTGACTGGTCTCAGCAACGGTAACTCTAACGGCATCTCAAAACTCCTACTTGGAATGACTTGGCAAAAAGCCTTTCTGGGTCCATCTCCCTCTAGAGTGGCTTGTTCATGATGAGACAGAGAGAGAGAGAGACCAGAGAAGAGCTTATTCATTAAAGCTTACTGTAATTTTGTACACCAGACCAGCACAGCTTTTGCTGAGCAGTAAGTGCCAGTCATTCGGCACCTTGCTCACACAGATCCATTGCTATGTGCAGGCACACCCCTCTCCTTTCTTTGCATTGGCTTTCAGTCACAGAACACTCAAGTAACTGCAATCTTATTTTTAGTTTACTAAAAAGAAAAGAGATTTCACTGCAGAAAGATCTGACTTCAGCCAAGATGGGTTTTGTGAAAGGAAGGCTTGAATGTTACCTGAAAGCAGTCAAATATTCTGTGTCTCCCATCGGTGGTTCGAGGCCACCAGTGAACGCCATATTAACATTGAAACCAACACCTGGTCCTGTGCCGACCTGAGAAAAGGGATGAAGGAGTGGACAAATATAATGTGTTAAATTCATGGACATTCTGTTGATGCTGGTAATATATCTTTGTAGCCAGCCATTTCTTTAAATCCCATCGATTTGCTCTGCTCCTGACTGATTGATCTATTTAGAATGCATTGTTGGGATGCTTTCTTTTTTTCTAGAGCTTTTTGGGTCCCCAAATGGAGGCAGTTATTAAAGCTTTCATATTCTCACAAGTGCTGAATTCTATGTGAGCACCCACAAATATCTGACCACTGGTAGCCCAACAACTGCGTGTTATCTAAGCATGTAGTCCCATCATTAATATACCAGCACCTTTTCCATTTTCAAATGGACAGACTGCCCTACTGAAGGAATAGTTTTATATAATTCATCTTCAGCTTTATCACAAAACTCAGAAGAGTACTTTGTAGTCTTGCTTTATTATGTGAATTTTCTTCACTCAGCTACAAGGGCAGTTTACTCAGAGTGAGGGCCCCCTCTGCTGGTGGAAAATATGACTTGCAACAAATAGTTACATTGAGCTAACTGGCTATTGGTAGTATGGGAATCATTATGTGCACATTTGTGAACATTGTCACAGCGTGCATGTACCTTTATTAGAGGTGACAGCTGAAAAATAAACACATGACATTTACGGTAATTAATCTGAAGAAAAATGTGAATCTCCTTTCTATATCATATCTAAAGTGAAGTGCTGGTATACTGTTGCTACCTAAATACAACCAATCTGGAGATTCAATTTAGATGTACTATACAACTACATAAATTGCTATATCAGTTTAAATAAATTGCAGAATCTGGGATTCAAACTTTTCTTTGGCTGCCTTACCATAAATACTAGCTACTAGAAAACAGTCTGTCCATCCATCCGTTTAATTTTAATACATATTCTACTATTATTTCCTGTATTAAAATTTCTGTTTGGCAGAACTGTACTTTGTAAATATTCCTGCGAGAACATCAGGAAACCGCACCACTTTATGCTCCATATTTTACGAGTTATATTCTAGTGAAGAGTGAATGTCCTTCCAATCCCATATATTTATTTTTAGACAAATCAATCACTACATTATTAAATTATTTTAAAGACTCAGCATGAATATAAGTACAGCAGAAGTCTATCAGTTTGTACTCCTTGTCCATCCTGCAGCATCAGTTAAATGCTGCATAAATGTTTGGTCATTGGCTATGATTATAATACACAAACAAGGTACTAGAACAAGGCTGTGCTTTATATTCTTTAGACACTGGAAGGAACATCAAAATTTGCAGAACAGAAAGGGTAAAACTGACAGGGCAAGAAATTCTATGGATTTTCAAAATTATCAACATTTCAAAATAAATATAGTTAATTAGTTAAAATATTTTAATTGCCCTTTGAATCATGTATACAGATTTTTATAACTGCATCTCCATTAGAAATGAACTACTTTGTTTAAATCAATATGAGTCAAAACTATGGAGTCTTTGTGATAACTTTACTAATTACCTAAATTAAACACAGCAAAGTTTGGTTCATTCATGACCTTTTTTTTCCCCTTTCCATTTACATCTGCCAAAACAGAACTCATTTGCAGTTCTGTGTAGAATTTATCAATAGGGATAAATAACCTACAAGCAAATTGAAATAATCATCTGAGTTAACAGCAAACATTTTCTGTTAGCCCACTCTGGTAAATCAAACATCCGGTCTTGTGTAATGAAGTCAGCTAACAGTGAGGTTGGGAACCACTGTGCTATAGGATTCAGAGTAACAGCCGTGTTAGTCTGTATTCGCAAACAGAAAAGGAGTACTTGTGGCACCTTAGAGACTAACCAATTTATTTGAGCATGAGCTTTCGTGAGCTACAGCTCACTTCATCGGATGCATACTGTGGAAACTGCAGAAGACATATATACACAGAGACCATGAAACAATACCTCCTCCCACCCCACTCTCCTGCTGGTAATAGCTTATCTAGCGTGATCATCAAGTTGAGCCACACACACACACACAAACTTGATGATCACTTTAGATAAGCTATTACCAGCAGGAGAGTGGGGTGGGAGGAGGTATTGTTTCATGGTCTCTGTGTATATAATGTCTTCTGCAGTTTCCACAGTATGCATCCGATGAAGTGAGCTGTAGCTCACGAAAGCTCATGCTCAAATAAATTGGTTAGTCTCTAAGGTGCCACAAGTCCTCCTTTTCTTTGTGCTATAGGATTCTGTGCAAAGAATGACTTCTGGCTTGCTTAAGATTAAGATGGGCAAACTAACGTCACAGGTATTTTAAAACAAAATTGACTTTTTCCTGACAGCTGTTTTCTTGTGAAAACCAGTAAAGGGTCCATAAGCCAAAGGCCACAGGCCCTTTGTAACAGAATAAACAATGGAAAGGAGAAATAGATGACAGGTATGCTTTCAAAGGAGAGGTCTATGATCAGCTTCTTGAAGGATAAGGCTGAATGTAGAATGAAAAAAATAGTACTTGATGAATGTGTGTGTCCATCTGTGTGTCCAAATAGAATGCGTGTGTCCAAATAGAAAAATGCTTCCATTCTAATTCATATGCTTTGTCTGTAGAAGGCTTATGGGATTCTAAGAGTATGTTTTGGACATTGTCCAACAGTTCTAATGAACATGTAGCTAAAAATCCAATATCCAAGCTTTTGAATGCAGGAAAAGCAGGTCTAAATGCAGCACTTGTTCCTCTGAGCAATGACAGGGCATGGCCAGCAGAAAGAGATGGATCCCAAGCCTGCACCAGGAGATCAGAGGATTGGTGAGCCCATGGAGTAATTGTAAAACCATGGGCACCCTCTTCTTGTTTTGTCTCACAAAAAGCTTGCATTGTTAGATGGAAGGAAATGCACATGAAGTTGTGTTCTCCAATGAAGAGAAGACTTTAGTCTGTTAAGCAATGGGGTCTGTTTGAACAACTGTCCAATAATGACTTATGAGAGACTAATCATGTTGATCCTGATTCTTTGAATAAGATGCTCTACCAAGATGTCTCTTTTCCTTGCCAGGACAAAATGTAAATTTTACGGTATTGCTAGAACTTTAGAAACACACAAAAATGGGTTCTTAGAGAAGCATTAATAGGCATTCATGTGAGCAAGGGCAGTACAAGCTTTCCTATAGTGCCCTGTCATTTCACTTCTTGACCTATGGAAGTCCCCCCCAATTTTGTCAATGCATCTCACTCTTGACCAGCAGCAGATTCTACCAATAAAATCCTGGGGTGCCAATCATAGTAATTATATGGAGGGCAGGTATCCTGCTTATTTATGTTCTTACCTCATCAGGAGCTCCACTGCCTGGGAAGAAGTTTCCATCATCATAGCGATGTAGTGAAATATAAAGAACGTTAGGATCACTGTAGAAAGCCTGCTGAGTACCATTCCCATGGTGCACGTCCTTCAGGGACAGAGATTGTATTAGATAAGGAGGATTAGTACACTAGTAACAGTCCAGATGAAAAACATCAGGATGGTTCTTTCTAACCCAAGTGAAGCAGTTTGTTGAAAACTAAAATGGATTCACACAATACTAAAATTAGCTTTGTTATACAGTACAATCCTTATTTTACTAGTTAGCTGGGGACTGAGGAGTTAATGAAATTGAAGAGTTCATACAATTAACCTCACAAAACCACAGTTGGTATGGTGCGTAAGTGGCAGCAGGATGGTGCACTGCCTTGCTTACTTTACAGTGGTTTGAAGGACAAGAAGAAATCTCCAATGTACTGACCGTATCGGAATATGAAGGGATGTCGACTTGTTTTTCATCTGCACCACTTTTGTTATGTGATTCTCCCCCCACATCATGAAATAAGGTTTGAATACAACTGGCTGTTTGTAAAACTGAGGTTCTACTGTCCTTTCAGTTCAACATAACTGGGTAATTAACTAACCTCAATTATACACCTGAATGAAAACAGGATGTTCTCTTGGACAGAACTTGGAGGAGCTATGTTAATCACCATAAGTCTGACCAGGCAGCCTGTCTGCAGGTCAAACACCCATTTAAGCTCTGTGCAGGAATGAGCCCCTATGAATGAAATTTAACAGCAGTGCAAAGAAAACAAAACACAATGATCTCAATCAAACAGGCCAATTCCCCTATCACCCAGGTACTGAGGGACTAATACAGCTTACAAAAGGGGACATTTCTCCAAATTGTCCTTCAATTTCTGCTACAAAAACCAAGTCATTGAGAAGGGAAGAAGAGTAAAATGAACTCTGAGAAAAGTGATGGACCCAAAGTGGAAAACTTTCCTGAATATTTTTTTTTAACTTAGATAGATGAATGAGTCACATCCTGATGCTGAGAAAGCAATCAGACTTCCAAAAATGAGTATTGCAAGTTTGTTAAAATTTTAGCTTCTCTGTTGAGTGACCCACTAGTGCTGCTGGGTTGCCCAAATGTGAATAATGTTGCACCATCCCTCAAGCAGGTTACTGAAATTGTCCAGAACGCTGCTCAAGCCAAGCCAGTCAGGGACCCTGTCAGTTTCAATACTCTGTCAGCTTATGAGAACAGAGTTGGGATGGACATAATGTTCATGCCCAGTAATCTCAACCAGCGCCTGGTGCAGTCACCCATCTTGAAGTTTGGATCTGATCTGTGTTACAGGTTTTGTTTTGAAGGGTTGATAGCTTCTTCAGGATTGGGGGGAGGGGAGGATGGGGGGAAATGGAAAAAATTAGGTAAATTTAGTGCTGTGACTTTAAATCTTGATGTTGTCCTTAAAGAAATGTTTATTGTATATAAACCACTTTAAAGTGAATTTCAGTTCTGAGCTTCTATAGTCAGATTGTGTTCACTGAGTTATAAATAATGGCTCTCCTCTGTGAGGAATTGACAGAGCTTCCATTGTTACTTTGGTGAAAATAAATGTTTACTCACCCAGTCCACTATAAGGATTTTGCTAACGTTGAGTCTCTGTTGGAGAAGCTTGGCTGCAATTGCCACCGAATTAAAATAGCAGAACCCCCTGGAGGTAATGAGCGAGAGAGAGAGGAAAAAAGGGGTGTTAATTATAGGTTCACCTCGGTCCTAACATATATATAATTTGAAACATAATACAGTAAGTAGGAAGAAATATCTATTGCTTTGACTATTTCTTCCTCCCTAACAGATACATATGTGCTCGATTACACACAAAAAATAACCACACGCCAACAGGTGACTCAGTGATTTCATGGGAAATGGTGAACACTATTATATGTTCCAACACTCTTTACTGTGAGATGCTGCTGAAGTATACAATCTGCCAGTCAGTGATTTTTAAAGTTTCAGGGCTCTCACAAGTGAGGGGAATGGGGGTGCAGTCAGAGAGAAAGAAAGGGATTTTAGCAATACAGATGAAATCATCTGAAACACAGGGGACCAGTTCGGAGAAGCTTCAAAGAACTCTGCTTATTCAAATCTGGTAGTAAATACTCTCTGATCTCACACCAACCAAGTATCAAGGGACCAAAGGATCTGAGCATTGGTCATGAAGCCAGGCACGTACTAGTTCAAGAAACAAATTATATCCAGGGTTGAGGGAGATGCAGTCATTAATATGGTTTATTACCCTCTTACCTTTTGGGAACCAGAGTTGAAATCAGCCCAACCCAATGTGGCCAAAACATTTTCAACTCTAGGGGAATAAAATCCCAGCAAAGCTAAATGAGTGGAAGATTTGACTTCAGTTTCTGTTTTATGAAAAAAAAATGCTTTTTATAAATTGGTGTTATATTCCCAAAATATAATACTATATCAGGCATAACTTTTATAAGTGGCATATCACTGTTCTTCCATATTAACACCCCCCCACGGTGTACCTAACTTACAAACCACTCTTTATCCACATAAACAATAGATGTGGATGATGGAATTAATAGAACCAATGTAGCTTTATAAATAGACGCAATCTCTAAGCATGATTCTAACACAGACTGTATTAAACAAAAAGAGGACTGGAAACTTTCCTGCTTCTAAAGTATTAGACACGGTCTCCCATAGTATTCTTGTCAGCAAGTTAAGGAAGTATGGGCTGGATGAATGCACTATAAGGTGGGTAGAAAGCTGGCTAGATTGTCGGGCTCAACGGGTAGTGATCAATGGCTCCATGTCTAGTTGGCAGCCGGTATCAAGTGGAGTGCCCCAAGGGTCGGTCCTGGGGCCGGTTTTATTCAATATCTTCATAAATGATCTGGAGGATGGTGTGGATTGCACTCTCAGCAAATTTGCGGATGATACTAAACTGGGAGGAGTGGTAGATACGCTGGAGGGGAGGGATAGGATACAGAAGGACCTAGACCAATTGGAAGATTGGGCCAAAAGGAATCTTATGAGGTTCAATAAGGATAAGTGCAGGGTCCTGCACTTAGGACGGAAGAACCCAATGCACAGCTACAGACTAGGGACCGAATGGCTAGGCAGCAGTTCTGCGGAAAAGGACCTAGGGGTGACAGTGGACGAGAAGCTGGATATGAGTCAGCAGTGTGCCCTTGTTGCCAAGAAGGCCAATGGCATTTTGGGATGTATAAGTAGGGGCATAGCGAGCAGATCGAGGGATGTGATCGTTCCCCTCTATTCGACATTGGTGAGGCCTCATCTGGAGTACTGTGTCCAGTTTTGGGCCCCACACTTCAAGAAGGATGTGGATAAATTGGAGAGAGTCCAGCGAAGGGCAACAAAAATGATTAGGGGACTGGAACACATGAGTTATGAGGAGAGGCTGAGGGAGCTGGGATTGTTTAGCCTGCAGAAGAGAAGAATGAGGGGGGATTTGATAGCTGCTTTCAACTACCTGAAAGGGGGTTCCAAAGAGGATGGCTCTAGACTGTTCTCAATGGTAGCAGATGACAGAACGAGGAGTAATGGTCTCAAGTTGCAGTGGGGGAGGTTTAGATTGGATATTAGGAAAAACTTTTTCACTAAGAGGGTGGTGAAACACCGGAATGCGTTACCTAGGGAGGTGGTAGAATCTCCTTCCTTAGAGGTTTTTAAGGTCAGGCTTGACAAAGCCCTGGCTGGGATGATTTAACTGGGAATTGGTCCTGCTTTGAGCAGGGGGTTGGACTAGATGACCTTCTGGGGTCCCTTCCAACCCTGATATTCTATGATTCTATGATTCTATTACCAACAGCTTTGAATTTGATGCTCTATTGTACATCACTCAGCAAGGAAGTCTATAATAAATCAAATAATTAATTTTCTAGCTTCCAGCTCCATATCACGTACAGAGTTCTCTTAATTAAGGCTATAAACACTGAAGCAAACCAATTAAAGCACACACATACTTACATGGGTGTACTCTCTTCAGCATGATGACCTGGAGGTCGAACAACAGCAAATCCATTCTACACATAAAAACCAACAAGAATACAGAGGGGAGATCAGACAAAAGAACATTGGTAGCTCACAGAGTGTGCTCAGAAGCTGCAGTCAGAGTTGCTAATTCAGTTTTGTAATTATTCGTTAGTTCTTGATCACTCAGATGAGCAGTCTTTGCTTCCACTCAAGCCCTTAGCAATGTGTCAACTTTCCTTTCATTTTTAAGGGACAAAGGCAGCCTGCATTTTTTGGAAACTAATATTTTTAACTGAGAGTTTCTGGTAGAGCATACTTTGAACAACTGTATTGAACTCTGGCCCTGTTGAAGTCAATAGCAAACTGACTTGAGTGGCATCGGGATCTTATCTGAGGTTGATTTTTTTTTAAAACCCATCCTTAAGGTTAGTAAATTTTGTGTTCGCTTGCTGATGTTCATAAGGGCCTTGTCAACTAAGGCAAGAAGGGACCATTACAATCTTCTAGTCTGGCCTCCTGTATAACACAGGCCATAAATCTTACCCTGTCATTTCTGCACAGAGCCCTATATCAGAGCTGAGTGTTACTGCTATACCAACCTTCAATTCTCCTGTGGCCACTTTAAAAACAAGTTCAATGAGACAGCCCACAGCCAGGCGAGCAGCACCAGATGAATGAACTTCATTCCAAATTGTGTCACTGTCAACCTAATGAAAACATATGAACAAATTCAGTTTTCAGAAACAATGAGAAGAGCCTGCAGTTGGACTCCCTAGATTTACAAACCAGTGAAATGTATAAAATCTGTATCCATAGTGATCACCCCAATGACCATGTTAAGAGCCGGAACCACTGGGGCCTTACATACACATATGTACTAGTGCTGGCTGCTAGCATCACTCTGCTCTGGTGGTGGCACACCTGTCTCCCCATGTGAAGAGAGAGAAACTATGACACCGGTGTTGGAGCTAATGTCACAGTAAGTTCATATCTATCCATATTAACACCACTGAAGAGACAGGATTTCCAGTTGCTCTGTGGTGCTGAGGGATTAGCAATAGGAAGGAGGAGAGTTTGATCCCATGCAGTGTAAACTATCATGGGCTTCCTTCTAATATTCTTATTTGAGTGTTTTCTCTGTATTTCTTTTTCCCATCGGGGTAAAAACTGACCCAAGATCAAACGAAAAGCTTTAAGAAAATGTAAAACAAAAAAACTACTAAAGAGGGAATAAATCAATGAAGAATCATGTTTAAGAACAGACAATTCTCTAAATCCTTGTCAAATCTATTTTGGCTAGATTTACACTGAAATTACTCTGCTAGAGAATGAGAAAATAAATTTTAGCTAGCTTAGGCTCAGAATGGCCCTACAACATCTAGGTGCTAACTGTGGACATTTAGTTTAAATGCCAAATATTTGACAGAATTAGAAACAAATCCCTTTGACAAAAATGTAGACCAGACAAAGGGAGAAAATTTCTTTCTTTCTTTTGAAATTCTCTGGCTGCTCGTTATTGTACAAGATCATGTTCTCATTTAAACAGAAAGTGTGGAATGTTGGCTTTTACCACAACAAGCCCAACAATGGCACAAAGCAGGGATTTGGAGCAATCAAATTTTTCAATTGCTCAACTCCAGCTCTGCTCTGACTCCGCTCCGTGCTCTGACTCAAATTAATTTTTAACTAAATAAAAAAGTGCATCCTGTAATTTTGAAAAAACATTATTTTTATTCAGACTTTTAAAACAATTTAAATGTCATCAACAATGATACAAACTAGAATCATTCATAATTCATTCTGTAAAAAATTATTGCAGCAATCAAGTCGTCTTTCATAGCCTGCCGCAAATCATTTAAAATTAACTTTAAAGCTGAAAACAGTCACTCTACACTAGCTTGAGTTGTTGGCATGCTCGAAGCAATTCTCGAAGCAGCCTGAATGCGGTGTGAGTAGTTGTGAATGGCCTCAAAAACAGACTTAACTTTTAGCCTACCAATAGGCTCCATTACCACACAATCTTCCTGAAAGTTTCTCTTGAATAATGCTTCATTACAATTATGAATCGCAGAAACTCGCTGGTATCTTTCTTGTTTATCCAATTCCTTTTTGAAGGCATCATCTTCTGAAGAATTGGTGCTTGAATTATCTCCATTTCCCTGTGATGGTTGAAGAGGTCTCAGGGATGGACGCTCGAACAAGTTCAGAGTGGAGACGGAAGTTTGAGAACAGCCTGCTATTTCTGAAGGATGTGAACTTTCCGAAACCACAAATTCGATTGTTGATGACTCCTTTGGTTGTAAAGGAGTACTTGTGGCACCTTAGAGAACAAATTTATTTGAGCATAAGCTTTCGTGAGCTACAGCTCACTTCAGCGGATCAGCTGTAGCTCATGAAAGCTTATGCTCAAATAAATTTGTTAGTCTCGAAGGTGCCACAAGTACTCCTTTTCTTTTTGCGAATATAGACTAACATGGCTGCTACTCTGAGACCTATCCTTTTGTTGTGTTTCATTTTCTTCAACCTCTGTCACCGAGTTCAAATGTAGCAATAGATTTTGTTTTTCATGTCATTGAGCAATATCAAGGAGCCCTTCCTTTGTCTTTGGTATTTCCCTTGAGGTAAGAAGAATCCGATACCGTGGGTCAACAAACTCCAGCAAGGAAAGGAATATTGTCAAAAAGCTTCTCATCGTGTTTCTGCATGAAGAACAGAATTCCTTCTACAATTTGTCCACCATTTTCTTGCAAGAATTTTCACAGTTTTCGCCATTCCTTCATTAAAACTCCTGGGGTTACATCAACAGCTTGAAGATTCACGGTTGTTGGTTTGGCTTTGCCAAGAGGTCTCGCAGGTTCTTCACTTCGTCCCATTCAGCTTTTGTTAACTTGAGTTCTCTTGTTTCAGCAGCAGCCCATTGTTCACAGTAAGATTGAAAAACGAAAAGCCGATCAATCATCGCAAATGTTGAACAGCTGTGAGTCACAATATCCAATGATTGAGTTACCCCATGTAGATCAAGCAGAACACTTTGAATACTTGGGGTTCGTAGTTTGACAACAACTTGTCGAATTTTTGCCAGAAATTTCTTCACATGTTCTTTGTTCAGTCCATCCCAGATTGCCAACTGAAGAGTGTGAATACCACACCTCATCAGTTGGACTTTTGAGTTGTCCTCATGAAGCCATGTTGGAAGTATGAGGCTAGGGTCATTAACCCATCGCACAGCAGCATCCATGTTGAGTTCGATTTTATCCATTCCTTTAGTTCCCTTCATCAGGTAAAATAGCTTCAGTTCTGTCCACATCCCTGTTCTCAGAGGTAGAAATGGTTTCATTGTCCTCGCTGAAATTTTTGATGGCACATGTCATGTTTGCTGCATTGTCAACGCAGATGCTCAGCACTTGCATTTCACTGATCCCATTTTTTTCTAAAATAGTTTTTACTTGACTTTTTACATACAAAGAATTGTGACGCCCTTCAGTGTCGATTATGTCCAAGGTTTTTACCACAGCTTTATCTTTTCCTTCTTCGTAGTACTTACTGATCATTGATTGCAAGGAAATTTCTGTTTCCATAGAATCACAGAATATCAGGGTTGGAAGGGACCTCAGGAAGTCATCTAGTCCAACCCCCTGCTCAAAGCAGGACCAATCCCCAACTAAATCATCCCAGCCAGGGCTTTGTCAAGCCTGACCTTAAAAACTTTGAAGGAAGGAGATTCCACCACCTCCCTACGTAACGCATTCCAGTGTTTCACCACCCTCCTTGTGAAAAAGTTTTTCCTAATATCCAACCTAAACCTCCCCCACAGCAACTTGAGACCATTACTCCTCATTCTGTCATCCGCTACCACTGAGAACAGTCTAGATCCATCCTCTTTGGAACCCCCTTTAAGGTAGTTGAAAGCAGCTATCAAATCCCCCCTCATTCTTCTCTTCCCCAGACTAAACAATCCCAGTTCCCTCAGCCTCTCCTCATAAGTCATGTGTTCCAGTCCCCTAATCATTTTTGTTGCCCTCCGCTGGACTCTCTCCAATTTATCCACATCCTTCTTGAAGTGTGGGGCCCAAAACTGGACACAGTACTCCAGATGAGGCCTCACCAATGTCGAATAGAGGGGAATGATCACGTCCCTCGATCTGCTGGCAATGCCCCTACTTATACATCCCAAAATGCCATTGTACCGTTGTTGCCAAGAAGGCCACTGTTGACACAGTTCTTTAGCCTGAAGGTAGTGATCGGTGTTGAACTCAAGCAAACCATTTCCATCAGCCCTTCATGGAAAGTATTGGCATCCATGGTGACAGTAACCTTTGAAGACTTCAAATCTGAGTCAAGTTTTGTTTGCTCAATTTTGGGTTTCTTTTCAGATGAATTTCTGCAAAAAATCTTTTCTCCAGGAGTTTTCAAAGAGCCAGATGAATGTTGTTTAGCCGCGTCAGCTTTCTGTTTTGCCTCATCTTCCTGGAACCTTTTTTGTAACCAGAGCTGCATGGTTTTCAGGATGGTTACATTTTACATGCCGCCAAAGGTTGAAACTTTTCATGGCACTTGCTTCACTTGTCTTGAAGCTACATAGTTTGAGCTTGCCATTCACTTCCTTTTCCACCTTGCACATTGCCGATTTCTTCTTTGCTTTTCCCCAAAGCCCAAATTTGGGTTTTTCAAATTCAAAAGTAAAGACGTCGTTGAGATCCTTTTTCGTAAATCGACTATCAATGATGGGAGGGAGGACGGCAGATTTGATTTTTTTGTTGAAGCCATGACCAAATCTTCTTGTGTTGCTACCACATCCAAATGTTTCTTGCTATGATCTTCGAAAAGTAATGAACAAAAGCATTGCATTTTTTTATAATGTACCTACTTGTGATATCTAAATTACTTAAGGTACTTCGAATTTATTTTGGATTTTCTGGACAAAAATGATCACATTTTCTTTTTACACAGAATTATTATTAAAGTATATTTTAATATTTTAACATGTTTCTTGCAGTTTTAATGATGTAAGAAGTATTTTAATATACATAATTAATATAAATTTTTATTTATAAATTGCAAGTTAGTTTTTCTTATGAAATTTTGCGGTAAAAACATTCAAAATATTTTCCAAGTTTTTAATTAATATCTCAAAAATGCTTTAATATAGATATATCAGTGAAATTTGGTATGTGTCGTAGTGTTAGTACGTGCTATCGCTGTTCTACAACATTAATTGTTGAGAAGTAACGAGGCTACACGTTACAAGGTTGAAAATAAATTTTAATGGGAAAGCGGATTCAAATTGCAAGCACAGTCCTTTCAGTAAAGAGAGCAAATTTTTGGAAATATGTTTTTGCTTCATCAGCCTGAATAGATTATACAAGATAGAGCAAACAACAGGTTCTATCCTGTACAATGTTTCCAGTAGCAAATACTAACGCTAAGACACAGACATAAGGTCCTTACTTTATATTAAAGCGTTTTTGAGACATTAATCGGAAATTAACTTTTCATCACCTCCTTGAAGGGACTGTAGCTCCCTTTAGGAAGAATTTTAGGACACGTGTTCACAGGAACGTTTTTTCTATAAAACGACCTAAGGATTCATCCCCAAAGTTGTGTTGGACATTTTCCAATCATTCTGGATACATCACAAAAATCACTCCTAATTTATGCAAAAACTTTTACTGTATATTTATATGCCTGCTGCATGCAACTTTTTCAGTAAATTTAAAATTACAAACAATGCTACCAAAAGACTTAATGGAACTGTTCCAAGCTGCGGGTAGTCTAGCTAGCCGGGACAGGCTCAGAGTAAGCATAGAGTATTTGTTGATGTGAAGAACTGTCAGATTTTATTTCTAAAGTAAGACTGACTGGACCTGAACTGACCACTGTTGTGGGAACAATATCAGAAGGGGACTGAAGAAAAGGAACATCTGTATTGCTTGGTTTTCATCAAATTTCACTTGCAGAGTTTTTGATAGATATAAACCAATGTGAGATCACAGAATCATAGAACTGTAGGGCTGTAACGTATCTCAAGAGGTTATATAGCCCATACCCCTACACTAAGATAGGGCTATCCCTAGACAGTCCTTGACATGTGCTTGTCTAACATGTTATTTAAAACCTCTAATGATGGATCCATTTCTTTTATGGCTGACTAAAGCCAGTGGACTCACAATCAACGAGGATTGTTAATGCCTCCTGTTATAAGGGTGAGTTGCCAGCCACATTGAAACAAGCAGTGATTATGTGAGATCCTAGCTGAAGAAGTCCCTTTTAGATAATGATACCAATAACAACATTGTCTCAGTCAGCTACTGGGACTGAGAGTATATTGAAAGTAGAGCTCCTTTTAGTCATACGCAGTGGTATCAGGAGTTGTTATGTTGCTTGCATTGGGCCTATCACCAGCTATTAATATATCACTCACCACAAGATACGGAGGACTCACCATGGGGACGTGGCCCTTCATCTCCAAGAGATCCCAGAGGGTAATGAGCAAACTGGCTGTCCTCCTTGTCAATCTGTCCATATTGGGCTCTGCAAGGTTCCATCTTTTTGCTTTTCCTTCTCAGTGTTTATGTGAAGCCATTAGAGATAACCAAGTTGTTCTGGGGCTGCAGTGTTGTCACTATGCTGATGCTCAGTGCTACCATGCCTTTTCATTGAACCCAGAGTCTTTACGGCCTCATTCTCCCAGTGTCTGAATGGGGTGGTGATATGAAGTAAATATTTATAACAATGAGGGAGGTGGTGGCTCTCCACCTATGGAGAATGTCTACCAGTCCTTCTGCTCAAATGTTTAGCAGCCTCAGCATCTGCCACGATTCAGCACTACCCTGGATTCTCAGATAACTGATGGAGTCCATGTTAGCAACAACCATCTACTTAAGGCCATGAGGCTACTGCCATTCCTCTTTAGTGCGCACCACACAATGGTCACTCATGTTTTTGCTACCTCCAGACTTCATCAATGCAGGGTGCAACTGCAGCTGCGCTCAATCCTTGTCAACAGCCCCTTATTTGCTTTTAAGTATAATATAATTTACCGTATTTGTAGTGATCCTTAAGGACCTGAATGCACTGGGACCCCAGTTGATGAGTGACTGCCATCTCCCCTCTATTACATGGCTTTTACTGTTGACCTGACTTTGCAGCTGGTGGCAGTTCTCACAGTCTGTCCCCCAAGGAAGCCCATCACAACCAGAATCAAGTAACTCTCAGGACACAAATTAAGGCTCATAAGTTTTAATATCGGATGGCTTTTTAGCTAATTTGTGTTTTAATATCTGTGACTGAAGAACCTAGTTGTGAGCGATATTATTGAAAGTTGTACAAAAAAAAGACACTGGATCTTCAGAGATCACAATGGGGTATTTGATGCAAGCCCGCTTCTTTTTCTACTGTAGATCAGGTAGAACCTGTGCAACACAGTCGGTCTCCCTAAGTTGCCAGTTTTGGCTCTCTTCTCCCAAATGCCTGAAAATTCTCATAAAATGCCTGAGCTGAATGCTGCTAATTGCAGGCGCTTTAATGCCACTACAAGCTAGGCTCACGGTGGCAGTGTTTCAGGAAGAATTAGGTGGGGAGGACAGAGAGGTTTTAGAAGTTTTTATTCCTGCAGAGAGAATTAAATACTTAAAAAAAAAATCTTTGTGCAATTTGGAAGCCAATTTCCAGGATGTTGCCGCATTCTCCAAGCAAGAGAAGGATTTAACCACAGGGAGTCTGCTGCTGTCTGCTACCTTCTGCATCTCTGAAACAAGGATTTAACACAGCCAGCCACCTGTTTGCAGGGTGGCCGGCTGCAAACTATTAGGCCCTGATGCAGCAAAGTGCTCAAGCACCTAACTGTAAGCGCATGAACAATTCCATTGATGTGATCTGGATTACTTTGCTGTATCAAGGGTTTATACTCTACTGGGATGGCAAATGTTACTAGTGTGGCCATGATCTGGACTCCTCTTCTATTCTGAAGTTGCTGCTGTTGGTGTATGGGCTGCTGTTGACCCATTCATCATTCTGGATTTATGAAGTGCATTACTGAGCAGATAATATTTGGTCTCCCTACCTCTCCTTCCCATGAATTCTCTGGTGGCCATGAGTGGAGTTGTTGCTGGGACTGCACATCAGCCCTATCCTCTGGAAGGATTTTAAGGAGAAGAGAAGTATATTTCTTGCTCTTTGATAATACATTGTTGGGTTTCTCTCTTTTTTCTTGGGTTGGATGATGTTATTGTACTAAGAGCAGTTGGACTGCCTTGCTTCTTTGAATCTGCTGTTGTTGGCTTAGGAGAAGTTTCACCGTTCATCACACTCGTCTTCTTGAGAACAATATTTGCACTATTGGCATTTGGTCCCCCCTCTCCCATAAAGTTGCTGCCACTGCTGTTCCACAAATTCTTGGAAGATCTGAAGGACTTTATAAGAGTAGGGAAACTCAATGCTCCTTGACCCTCAATCACACATTTGAAGTTTTGCAGCTCCTATGAATCTTTTTGTTGGCAGAGAAGTATGGGCAGTGTGAGGGTCAGAAGTCTGATACTACCTTTCCTAAGAAGTGATACTTGTGGGACTCCGAATGTAGCGTTGTTTATCCCTTATGTAATCTGTTTTTTAAAAATTAGGATATATCACAGTGTTACTACTGGCTCCAGGCGAATCAAGAGAAAACAGGTCTCACTAGGGCAACCGATGCTTGATATTATCAAATATTCCTATTTAATTTCATTCTGTTTTTTATTTAAGGGCTTTTTTTTTTTAAGTTTTAATTTTTCTAGGCTTCTTTTGTCAATCAGAAATTGAGATGTCTTCAGAGAGTCAGATATCCAGTTAGAAATTTTCTGGGTGGAGATGTCATGATCCCTGACTCACTCTGCTATCATAATAAACAGTCCCTGGGACTTTCTGATTGGTCTTGTTCTCTGCAGGTAAAGGGCCAAAATCCACTGCACATTGAAGGAATGGGGTCTATGTTCTTCCACTGATGGCTACAAGGAAGGCGACCTTCTTGGAGAGAAAGGACATGGAGCAAGTAGCTAGAGGCTCAAAGGGGGGGCCTTGTTAGTGCTGCGAGAACAAAGATTCAGGTCCCACTGGGGCATGATCTTTTGAGGACGTGGAAAGGTACTTATGAGGCCTTTCCAGACTCAGTTGATTAGTGGGCTTGCGAAAATGGAGTAGCCCTCAATAGGATGATGGGATGTGCTAATCACCACTAGATGGCCTCTCAGAGAGCTGAGGGAGAGACCATACGTCTTTAAAGACAGGATATAGTCTAAAATGAGGGATATGTCTGTGGCTTCTGGTATAATGCCTCTTAGTGTGTCCAGGAGGAGAAGAATTTCCATTTAGCCAGGTAACATTCTCTAGTAGAGTCTTTTCTGCTATGAGAAAGGATGTCCCACGTGGCCGAGGAGCATGCCCATTCAAAAGACAATGCCCATTCAAAATCCAAATACCGTGCCCTGAGGTGGAGGGGTTGTGGATTAGGGTGTTTGCACTGGATCAGGAGGTCGGGAAATGCAGGATGGTAATCGGTGGACGAGACAACGTGAACAACAGGTTCAGGAAAGAAATGTATGGGACAGAAGGGGCTGATCAGGATGACCGTCGCCTTGTCTTGTTGGATCTTGTGCAGCAAATCCATGGTAGGAGTGGTAGTGGAGGGAAAGCATATTTGAGCTCATCTGACCAGGAGCAAAGGAGAGCATTGCGCTGGGGGTGATAATTTAGGGATCCTCTGGAGCAACAGAAGGCACACTTTCTGTTAGTATGAGAAGCAAATAGATCTCTGGTCAGGGTTCCTCATTGCATGCAAATGTTGTGTAGCACGCTGTTGTGGAGTTCCCACTCGTGGTCGATTGCAAAGTGTCTGCTTTGGGAGTCTGCAAGCACATTCTGCTTCCCTAGTAGGTAGGCTGCAGATAGAGTGATCTGATTGGTGGGGCACCAGTTCCAGAGATTGACTTCTTCTGTGCACAGGGAGGCAGACTTCGCTCCCTTTTGCTTGTTGATGCAGAATATGGTAGTAGTGCTGTCTGACATTATCAGGACATAGCAAGAGTGGATGAATGGAAGAAAGAACTCAGATGCCTTCTTACTGCTCGAAGACATTGATGTGCATTCTGAACTCTCGAGATGGCCAAGTCCCTTGTCATGAGGTTGTCTATATGGGCTCACCAGCCTATTAGGGACGTGGCGGCAATAATGGGTTCTGTCCGGAGAAGAGGGGACAACGGGGACTCCCTCCAGAGGATTTGTCCACCACAGGAGGAAAGACAGTACCCTTGGTGGGAACTGCGAGCGGAAGGTTCATAGAAAGACAGCTTGGTGAGCATGCCGACTGTAGCCATGCCTGAAGACAACAAAGATGGAGTCGTGTGAACGGAGTGATGTAAGTGCAGGAGGCCATGTGGCTGAGTATGGACAGACATGTCTTGGCCGTTACCTGAGGAGGATAATAGGAGCTATGATAAAGTTCATAGTCCAGAATCTGTCTGTGGACTCTTGTGGTGATACACCCTTGTGGTGATAGAGTTCAAAGTTGCCCAGATGAAATCCAAAGACTGCATGAGGGTGAGGATGGACTTTTCGATGTTTACACTGTGAGGAAAGGAGGTGGAGCATTACAGAGGTCAGTGCAGAGGCCTCTTGGTGGGAACCTGGTGGTGAAGAGCAACTCATCGAGGTACTGAAAAACAGGGAGGCCATCATGACTGACATGAACTGCCAACCCTGAAAATACCCGGTTAAAGACTCTGGGGGTGGTAGCTATCCCAAAGGATAATATTCTGTATTGGAAATGGTCGGATTCCACCATAAATCTGAGACAACATCTGTGGGCGGATGAATATCGACATAAAGCAAGCATCTTTCATATCAAGAGCCATGAACCGCATGCCTTTTTCTAACGATGGAATTATCGCTGCCAATGTGACCATGAGAAATTTGAGTTTTCAAATGAAGTGGTCGGGGTGATGGCGGTTGATGACTGGTCTCCACCCACCCCTCTTCTTGTGTATTAGGATGTAGGTCAAGTAAAAACCTGTTCCGTGATATAGTGGAGGAATGCGTTCTATTGTTCTTCGTGGCAGTATGGAGCTCAACTCTTGGGTGAGGATATTATTGTTAGAGTGGTCCCTGAAGTGGGATGGGGGTGTTTTTTGGAGGAGGTAGCGTTACAAACTTGATTCTATAGCACAGTGGATGACTTTTGGCACCTGCTTGTCCATTAGCATCGCAGTCCAAGTGTCCAAAAAAAGAGTGCTAGCTGACCCCTGAATGGAGTAGTGGGGTTGTGAGGTGCTAGGCTCAGTGGTTTGTGGCTTTTGGGCTCACGTCAAAAATATCTTCTGATGAGGGGTTCAGATTGAGATAGAGGCCAATGGGGGTAAAAGGAAGTGGGACCTTTGAAACTTCTGCTTTTTGCATGGCGGTTTGTAGGGTCTCTGGCAGTGTAAGTGTTGAGACCTGTACAGCAGTGTGGTTGGCAGCCGATGAAACTTCATCTTAGGTGCAAGTGTGTAGATGCCCCACAATTGAAGGGTAGCCCTAGCCTATAGGGTGTCTAGTGACACATTTGTCTTTTGTTTGAAGGGATGAGATTCATTGAAGGGGAGGTCCTTTGTGTTCTGGACCTCCCTGGGTAACGCTAAGGCATAAAGCCAAGACAGTCACTTTACATAACAGTGGCTGTAGCCATGGCTCTAAAGGAAGTATAGGCCACATTGACTGCAAATTGGAGGGCAGTTCTCGCTATTAATTTACCTTCCTCAATGAGAGTTTGAAAATGGGTATGATTATTTTATGAGTGGTTGTTGGTGAATTTCTCGAATTTAGTATAGTTCAGAAAATCATATTTAGCCAACAGCGATAATTGGCTATCCTCAACTGTACCATGGAGGATGAGAAAACTTCCTCTCCTGTAGATCTAAGCGTCCTTTGTTTATCTGCAGGTGTAGATCTACAATGTTGCTGCTTGAACCTTTCCGAAGCAGCCTGAACCACAGTTGGGAGCTGGCTGCAAGAATAAAAATTCTGAGCCCTTAGCTGGCACATAATAGTGCATCTCCACCCCTGTGGGGGTGGGAGCATAGATGTGTGTATGGAGGGGTGCCACACACTCTTAACTGGCTCCAGTATGGCCTTGTTCAGAGGCAGGGCTATTCTTGTAGACCTGAGGTGTGGAGGATGTCCAAGAGCTTGTGTTGGGAGTCCTGGATTTCCTCTAGTGGGATCTGAAGTTCCCTGGTGACTCTGTGCAGAAGTTCTTGGCACTGCTTGAAATCATCTTGGGGGGGGGAGGGGGGGAAACGGGAATGTCAAAGCACAGTGGAATACAATTGGGACCATCACTTGAAGAAGAATTAAACCTTTCATCCTCAGACTAAAGGACCAATGGAGGAAGAAGAGTCCAGAACTGCATCTTTAATGAAAACTCTATGCCACCATATCTTTCTTTTTGAACTAGGGGGCTATTACCTTATGCACCTCTGAAGATCACAACTGCAGTAGCAACACATAATGAAAGAGGCAGTCAAGTCAAGGCCCACTCATTTGGGGTCATATGCTCCAAACTAACTCCTTAAACCCCACTTGGAAACAAATCAACAGCCCTTGCCCAGTACAGATCACCAGTGTAATGTGCTCTCTCTTTGTGGAAAACACCTCTTAATAAGAAGGCAGACGCATTTTCTGCAATAGGTTAAGTTCCTTGGTGGGCTCATTGTGTAACCCCATGTATGGTCACTGCAGTAGCCTAACTTCAAGGTGACAAAGGCACAAATCCACACCGAAAGGGAAGATTTATTCAAGTATGCTTCGCCATTACCTGGGCATTCCGGAGCAACAAGGAATATAACACAACCCCCAAATTGTGAACCTACATTACAAGTACTGGGCGCACTTCCTTAATCAAGGCTACTGCCATTTCTTCTCCCAAATTTTCTTCCACCATTATCAGAGGCTTGCGTGGACTGAATCTCAGACTAGTTCTCATTCAAACCCTGATCTGAGCCAGTTACTCAATTGTCCTAGTAAGGTCAGAAAAGATGGAGACAGAGCTTGGTGTCATCACCACACTGAAGGCTGTATAATGCATTCCTCCTTACAAACCTTCCTAACAGCCTTACAAAAGGAAGAATGACAGAAGCCTCAGGGCAGTCAAGCAATTGTCTAGTACTGCGCATTTGATCTTCATCCATCACCAGAAAGACACTAACCAGAGCAGTTTCAGACCCAAGCCTGAAATCAGACTGACTTGGGTACAGAGAACCTGAGGCCTATAACAGTCTTGCTTCATCGCAACCTCCCCAATTATCTTTTCTCACAAACAGTAGAAATGACATCAGTTGATATTTCACTAGATTATTCATGTCTGTACATGTCAACAGATGATTTCTGAACAGAGGCCTTAGGAGTGCTGCCTCACTGAGCCATACGAGCCAATACTGAAGCATAGAAGCTTTAGCATTGTTGCGATGAGACTCTGTTCTACAACTTTAGTGGCAGACAATATAGTCAGGATCCAAGATATTTTATTTTTTAAAAAAATCAAAAACAAAAAAACCTACATGACAATGCTGGGTGGAGGGGCAAATCCCACACTTCTACGTAATCAGGGGTTCTCAAACTGTGGGTCGTGACTCCTTCGGGGGTCACAAGGTTATTATGTCAGGGGTCACGGACAGTCAGCCTTCACCCCCCAAGCCCCATTTCACCTCCAGTATTTACAATAGTGTTAAATATTTAAAAAGTGTTTTTAACTTATAAGGGGGGGTCGCATTCAGAGGTTTGCTGTGTGAAAGGGGTCACCAATATAAAAGTTTGAGAACCACTGATCTAAAGGGAATTCATACCGGAGAAAAGGAGAACCTATTTTTCTGTATTAAGAAAGGAAGTGGCAAAGCTACCCAAACAACAGGCTAATTATCCCAGAAAGGGATTTGTTTAAGGCATATTTTTAGGAAAAATCTTAGATGTCAGCTTGATGTTGATAGATAGCTATTAAAGCAAATATATTCATCTTGGGCAATCTATACACACTATTGTACCATCAGTATGTCTGAAACAGTAAACAGATATAAAAGATACTCTGAGAAAACTGGCATCAGGATGTTAACTACATGAGTACAAATACTGCACACATCATCCATGGAATAGTTTCAGTAGTACCAACATCATGGGTTTTTGTTTTTGGTTTTTGTTTCAGAACTTAATTCCTTCTGTGTTCAGCCCAGTTGCTGTCTCTGCTAGTTACCATTCATTTTCCATTTGCAAATGATAATTTTTGCTTTGAATGGCATGCCTGGCTGCAGGGCAGAGTAAATCCAAACCTTTTCAAGTGCAGCCAAAAATTTGCCATGAATTAGAAGACTGCAGTATATTTACAATACAAAATAAAATATCTCTAGGAGTGCTTGATGGTGGTGACGATGGTATGAATAAATGCAGATTTTTTTTTTTGGACAGGATAATTTTCAAAGGAGCAATTTTGCAAAGACTCAGGAAGAAAACAATTTTGTTTCATTTCCATAACAGAATCCAGACCTCCAGATTCAAGCTCACGAGCTATAATTATGTATAAGAACCACCAGTGTGAGGTTTCAAACACAATGCCTTTTCTTTTCTCTTTTCTTTTCTTCCAGATTATTTTCTGTATTGTCACTCTATGCAAAGTCTTTATAGCAAAAATATTAGCTTGAAAGAACTCTAGGCTTTAGAGTTTCATCTCACTGTATCTATATGTTAACATTATGGGAGCAGGAAAAAATCCCTTTATTCATATGCAGTTTTGACTGCTGAAAACTGATGTTCAGCTGTTCATGAGGCATGGAAATTTTAGTCACCTCTTTCATAATTCAGGCACGATTGTCCTAGACTCCACACTGAAGGATGCCAGATGCTAAAAACTACAATTCTCTTCTGCAGTGCAACTTGCAAGACATTTCACTCCAGAACAGTCAGGTAGCCCAGAAACAAAACCAAACTACTGCTTACAGCAACATCTAAGATATTATCCTTCAACCACCATTGTTTTAATAAAATATTTTCCACCTGTAGCACTATGTAGGCAGCTCTGAAGCACAAACAAACCACCTACACAGTCTGAGTGACACAGAAAGTACATCTTTCTTTCTCTATATCTGCAGCACATTGTTGATAGTTATTTTAAAATGTAGTCATCTAAACCTTAAACATCACTGCTTGGAAAATGAGGTTTCTCTGTTAAACAGTCAGAGACAAAGCATGCATAATAGATTTCAGTGCTCAAAATAGTTAAAACTCTCACACTGCTTTTGAAGCAACACATGTGAGGCTGTCACTGCAATTCCACACCCCAGAAGGACCCTGTTTATGGATAACATCTGGTAGTAATCATCTGCCTGGCAGAAAACAAGGCAACAATTTTTGTTACCATTGGGGCTCAGAGAACAAACAGGGCATTATTTACTCATTAAAGAAAATACTTACTCCAACACCACCACAAGGGAGCCTGACAAACATTGATGTTATAGAACCTGTGGAAAAAATTAGAGCAGTAAGTTATCAAAAAGACAGAGTTCACAGGTTTGGTGGATGATTTTTATGGTAATGCTGAAACCTTTTCTAACACAGTGACATGCTTCAGTTTTATGACTCTGTGTTGAAAGGGACACAAAAAAGATGATATTTCAACATGTGCATATATAGAATATACAAGAGTATGAACTATACATACCTGCATGGACAGTTCCTAGATTTCAACCAATCACAGTGAATATAAATAATGAGTCTGCTGAAGTCTTGTTCATAGAAATAAAATTGGTAGCAATAGTAGTGACTGCTAATAGTGAATCCTGAACACGTCTGCTGAGACTAAGGCTGCAGTGGGGACTTGCTACTTTAAACTAAAGGGGAACATCAAAGCATGAAAAACCTAATTATTAGCTAATTGCACTTGTTTATTCAGAACTCCATAATATGAAAATTAGTCAATATAGTACAAGAGATTTTTGGACTGTATTAGACACTTTCAGACAGTGCTATTAAAAGAGACAAATACCATAAAATAAATAATTAGCCAGCAGAGAACATGAGTTGCTTAAGACAGAAAGAGGGAAACCACTTTAAGAGTTCCAGAAAAACAGAAAAAAGATGCTGGGAAGACATTGTGAACTGATGAGAATCGCAATGTTATTTTCTCTGCCCATACATCAGCGATAATATTCTTTGTGCCTCAGAATACTACATCATGATGGAATGTAATCTCGATAGCTGTAATATGCACAAATTTTGAACAAAAAGTTCTGAACAGAGAACATCTGTATTACAATTCATTACTATTATATATACAGTGTGTATAGTTATATCTATATACACACGCATATACAAACACATGGCAGGAAGAAAACGTATATAAATAGATACACCCACACACATTAAAACCCTTGGAGCGATTTGCCTGATATTAGTTAGCTCTGACTACATTTAGGTACATCTCAGCCAACAGTGAAATAAGTTTGATGGAAATGTTTTCACCAGATTGGGTTCTTGTTATTCTAGTTGGTCTATATTGAAATAATACAATGGAGGAAGTTTCCTTAAAATGCAAACAAACTCCTTTGTAGATCATGCAATAACAGTGATGGAAAGCACACTTTAGAGTCTGAGAACCATGCTGGAGTGAAACATATCTCAGACACTGCTACATAAGTTTTCCCCTTCAGCTGAAAGTGAGGTTAATACTTCCACAAGATTCATTGTTTGAGGAGATCCATATGGAAGTACTCACATAGCCTTGCCTGAGATCTCCGGCCACATCTTCAACTGGTAATCCACCTATTATTTAATATTAATTGTTCTGACAACATTTTATGTTTTCAGTGCATAGATTTAAAGTAGCCTTATTCGCCTACATTTAAAAGCTGTTCTGCAAGTTCCATAGCATTAAGCTATCAGATAGCAGAGGTGCCTATATATTTCATCCAAAACTTTCAAGGGTGGTAGAAACACCTAAGCAAGTTTACATATCCTGCCAGGAAAGCCACGAACTTGTCACAGCTAACCATGAACTTCAGACACCATCGGATAAATTGTATTTCTAACATAATAAAAATATTCAAATTTTACCAATTCAAATGTCAGTAATGGATTTAAATAGGTTTCTTCCATGTTAACAGAGGATTGCAAAGTCTTTTAAAATTTGTTTGAATCAATCAGATTCAAAGATGATTCAAGAATAAAGCAGTTTAAAAGTACAATTAATTCGTACTAGACTTCTACAACATTTGAAAGAACCTGTTTATAATGCTGAGAAAGTTGAGATGCAGACTTCCTGGTTTCTCTGAATAAATGCTGCTAGAATAAATGACATCATAGCCATCAAGAACATATGAAAAGTCATTCCATGCAAGCCCCTTGTTTTCCTTCTCTCAGCTTTCTAAATAGCTCCCTTTGGGCTGAAATTCCCAACTCCCAGACCTATTTCAGGAGGAAAGTTCAAACAAAATCAGTTGGTCCATTTTAATGGCGTGAATGGTAGTATACACATCTCTATTAACAAAAGTAAAGATTCTCTGCATGCAAGTAATTCAAACACAGGTTTGTTTTTAAGCTTCAAACTTGCTGTGGGTTTAGTCCTTTGATATATTTTAAAAAACTTGGGTCATAAATTAAGAAAGCACAATAAGCAGAAATGGGCTTGCTTTCAGGAATATTCATCTGATTATAACTTCTCAAACTGTTTTTTTCAAACACATCGAAGACAGCTGTTCTCATTGTGAACTAGATCCATCCCAAAAGTAAACTCTAAACCAATGCTGGGTTGTTAAAGACATTCTCATCCTCTCCATCCCTGCTCCAAAAAGTGGCTATCTACACAGGGCTTCTGGAAATGTCCCCATTCCAAAGTTATGTCCCAGCTAGGCTTATGAAACCTGCAGTTTTCTCCCCCCTACAACCCAACCCTGTGCATCCGTGGCTGCCAGGTCCTCAATTTAATTTCTCTCTGCAGGATGACTGGCAGCCACATTGTGCTGTGATGTGCCCTTTTCCTTTGTCTCTGTGGTTATTGCTACAAAGAATAGTAAATGCTGGCAGCTACACGTGCAGTGCATGACAGAACCATGACAACAGCAGGAGCTCCACACTAGGAGAGGCCAACCAGGTAGCGTGGGCAGGTGGTGATAACATATGCAGTAAAGGGCAAGGATAGTCACATGGCTTGGGAATGAGCCACACATCCATGGCACCGCACAACTCTGGGCTAAGTGAGCAGGGAAAGTAAGCTACCTGGCAAGGTGGGAATTCTCTTGTAAGCTCAGTTAAGCCTCTAAACTACTGGTGAGCCCCTCCCAATGGAGGTCCCAGGGGCCCTCCCATGGGTGCTGCATGCTCCAGCAGGGCATTTAAAATGGCTCCTTAGAGAGTTGTGGTACATAGCTAGAGTACACAGTACAGCACCACATGGGCTCCAACGTTATCCATGAATATTATTCTTACAATCAATTCTCATTCCATCAGAAACATTACCCCCATCAAGCTCATCTCTCATTCACTCTTTTTCTGTTTGCTCAACAGGGGATTACTGATTTGCTTTAATGAAAGATTTAAGAGTTGTATTTTTCTTGCTGTAAGCCAAGAGACGCCTAATGTCATTGGAGCCTAAAATGGTCCCATGGGTAGAAATCCCATGTCACTGCACTCTTCAGCTTGGGGTTCTTTGTTTTATGGGGGCTGGATTGTGTTAATATTAGATTTAAAATTTCCGTAACTCTGAAGAAAGTGATGAAAAAAACCGGTTACCTACCTTTTGTAACTGTTGTTCTTCGAGATGTGTTGCTCACGTCCATTCCATTCTAGGTGTGTGCACACCCATCTGCGCAGTTGGAGACTTTTACGTTAGTGGTATCCGTACGGTCGGCTGCAGCGTCCCCTCGAGCACCGCGCTCATGTCAGTATATCAGGTGCCACCGACCCTTTGCCTTCTCAGTTCTGTCTTGACGGCACCTCTGACAGAGGGGCAGGAGGGCAGGTAATGGAATGGACATGAGCAACACATCTCCAAGAACAACAGTTACAAAAGGAGGTAACTGTTTTTTCTTCGAGTGCTTGCTCATGTCGATTCCATTCTAGGTGACTCACAAGCAGTATCCTCAGAGGTGGGCTCGGAGTTCACAGTCTAGGAGCTTGCAGTACTGCTCTACTGAAGCCAGCATCGTCGTGGGCCTGCTGGGTAAGTGCGTAATGGGATGTGAACATGTGGACAGATGACCAAGTTTCCGCCCTACAGATGTCTTGGATAGGCACTTGGAGTAGGAAAGCTGCGCATGAAGCTTGCGCCCTTGTTGAGTGGGCGGTGACAATCACCGGAGGTAGCACTGTCACCTGGTCAGAGTAGTAGCGAATTGAGGCAGTGATCCAAGAAGAAAGTCTTTGAGCGGACACCAGACGACCTTTCATTGTGTTGGCCACGAACACCTGCGTAGATTTGGGGAATGGCTTGGTCCATTCAATATCAAAGGCCAGCGCCCTTCTGACATCTAGGGAATGCAGCAGACGCTCCTCCTCTGACTCATGCGGCCTTGAAAAAAAGACGGGCATACAAATGTCCTGGCCCATATGAAACTGGGAGACTACCTTGGGCAGGAATGCTGGGTGTGGACGCAGTTGGACGTGGTCCTTGTAAAAGACCGTATAGGTAAGTACCCGAATCTCAGAGACCCTGTGGGCCAAAGTGTGCAGGCCCAAGGACTGGAGGGTAGCACGGGAGTCTTTAAGGCCGTGGAGCTGTGCATCAGTCTGCTCCAAGAAGAGTCCTGCCCTCTCGAACGGGAGATCGTGGGGGTAGACTGCATCTCCTGGGACAGTGCGGAGGACTGTAACCAGGAGCTACGCCTCATGACCAGTGCAGAGGTGACCACTCTGGCCACCAAGTCTATAGCATCTGAGGCCATCTGGAGGGCACCTCTCGCCACCGCTTTACCCTCTTCCACCAAGGTGGCAAACTCCTGGGCTCAGTTCTGTAGAAGGCCTCATTGAATTTGCTGATGGAGTCCCACAAATTGAAGTTGTACCTGCCAGCAGGGTCTGATGGTGAGACACCCGAAATTGCAGGCTGGTGGTTGAATAAATTTTTCTGCCAAATAAGTCCAGTCTCTTGGAGTCTTTATTTTTGGGTGTGCCACTGGCCTGTCCCTTTTGTTCATGGCAGACACTACCAGAGACCCTGCTGGAGGGGGGGGGGGTGTACTGATAGTCAACTCCCTTTGCTAAGACATAATATTTCTTTTCAGCTTTCTTGGAGGTAGGCAGAATGGAAGAGGGGGTCTGCCACACAGACTTGGCACTTTTCAGGACCCCTGGTTGGACAGGCAACGTGATCCAAACTGGAGTGGAGGCATGACATTGAAGAGGTCATCAGACTCCTTCGCTAGCTCCTTGACCTCCAAGCTCAGATTAGCAGACACCCTTTTGAGCAGTATCTGGTGCTCTATGAAGTCGTCGGGGAGCGCTGCTCGCTTGCGAGGGGCCCGCTACTGGCTCGTCTGGAGATGATGAAGAAGACTGTACCGCAGGAGAGGGGTGGCTTTCCCTTGCCTGTCCAGGGATGGCTCCTTGGGTGTTGGGGCCCGCTGTGCCGCACCTGCATCGGACTCAGCACCATGCTCCTATGCTGGATCTGACTGGGCTGGAGGCAGTTTGTCTGATGCGGCCTGAGAGGAATGGTGGGAATACGGGACTGGCATGACAGGTACACCCCATGGGCTTCAGTACTGCCACTGAGTGGGCCACTGCCCCTCCTGCCATGCCACCACCACTGCTGGGACCATGCTGGTCTCACAGGCCATCGGTGAGGGGCTGAACTCTCCCTCCGACTCAGACCAGTGCCCTTCCGGCAAGCAGGGAGGAGCGTAGATACCTGAGTCTGTCGGCTGACCCTTGTCGGTGACCGGTAAGGAAGGGGTGAGGAATGGTGCCAGCCCAAAGAGCGGTACTGGGCAGTCAGAGACTGGTGCCGTGACCGGGAACAATCCCGCACTGAGGGGGATTGACGCTGGGGGGACTGCCTGGGAAATGGGGATCTGTGCCGCAGCGATCTCTGGCAGGAGGCCTTGTGGTACCACGGGTACAGGGAATGGCATCATGACTTGGGTCCATACCCTGGGTCTTCTAACCAGAAGCCAAGGCTGTGGTGAGGGGGATCAACGCCTGAAGTCCGGGGACTCTCCATTGCTTTAGAGGGAGGTCCCATAACTGGCTTACCCTTAGGATCTGGGCCTTAACCGGGTCCATTGCCTGGCTTGGCATCTGTGGTGCCAGCCAGCCTACTTGGTCCTTGCCTGCCAGGGCTGCCTTGGGTACAGGGGTCCCCTGCCGCTCCCGGGAGTCGGATCCCTGGCTGGGTTAGGGGGTCCAACCACAGTGGTACTCGTGTGTAGCTCCGGGGTGGGCACGGGGCCTAACACAGGTCCTTTGCCTGAAGCCTCCTTGTCTTGCGGTGCCAACGGGCCCTTGGGCTTCAGCTGCTTCTCGGGCACCGACGAGGGGGAACGGTGCCAGGTGGGTTCTGGTGCCGAACCCAAGTACTAGATGTGGAGTCCGATTGGGAGGGTTCTGAGGCAGGACGAAGCGCAGCCTCCATGAGGAGGACCTTCACGTGGAGATCCTGCTCCTTCTGAGCTTGAGGGCGAAAGGTTTTGCAGATCCTGCGCTTGTCTTTTCTGTGTGATTCCCCCAGGCACTTCAAACAGCTCTTGTGGGGGTCACTAATGGGCATTGGCCAGGTACACGATGAACATGGCTTAAAGCCTGGGGAACGGGACATGCCCCTCTCCAAAGACCCAGCCAGGACTCTAACTAGTAAAACTATTACCTAACACTTAATGATCAAACGAAGCACCTAACAACTAACTATAAAGGAGACAGAACAATGGGCTGAAAGAACCGCTAACACTCTTGCAGTGCAAGACAAGGTGCTCCGACCAACCGTCAGGGGCGGTAAGAAGGAACTGAGAGGGTGTAGGGTTGGCAGCGCCTGATATACCAACTCATGAGTGCGGAACTCAAAGGGGCACCGCAGCTGATCCTACGGATACCACTAAGGCAAAAGTCTCCAACGACTGTGCACGTGGGGGTGCACACACCTAGAATGGAATTGACATGAGCAAGCACTTGAAGGAGAACTAGCTTTGTTAAAGGAAAACAATATCCACTAGAGAATATGTAAACATTTTTTTGGTTGGTTGGTTTGGACTATAAAACATACCACTTTGATAACATATTGCTGAAGGATAATCTCTTCAGCCATTCATTCTGCTATTCATTTACTTTCACGTCATCTCCCCTATTACTTCCTTTCCCCATCTCTTTTCTTTCTCTCTATCCTACTTTACCTGTGACCTTTTGCCTTCCTCTAATTTTCGTAATTTACTTATAAGTATTCGCAATATTTTAATCCTATCTCTTCTATTTCTCTGTTTTTCCCTGTCTCCACTAGAGAGACACTATTGTCTCACGGATGTCCTCCCCACCCCTACCACAACCTCCTTCCAAGCATGTATGTCTGTGGAATCTCTATTCTTTTCCAACAGCTACTTATGAGTCTTTTCAGTTAAACGCTGTGAATGTGACCGATCACACACTTCTAAATTGTGAATGTTGAGGAGGGATGTCTTTCATGGTTTACATTTAAAAACTGTCATTGTAAAATGGTTAAATCTAAGATCATAGAATCCTAGAATATCAGGGTTGGAAGAGACCTCAGGAGGTCATCTAGTCCAACCCCCTGCTCATAGCAGGACCAATCCCCAATTTTTGCCCCAGATCCCTAAATGACCCCCTCAAGGGTTGAACTCACAACCCTGGGTTTAGCAGACCAATGCTCAAACTACTGAGCTATCCCTCCTCCTCAAGATCTCCCTGGTAGTTTTAAAATTTCAATCAAGAAACATGTACAAGTTGGCAAAATTGTCCAAATTGTCAGAGTAGGCGAGTTTCAGGCCGGAAGGGACTGACAGAACAGAATGGAAGTCAGTAATTGTCAAGCTATCCTCTAAACAGGGTACAATTTTAGAGATGTGACATGCTCTGTGTTTAGAATTATGTGTTTCTGAACTGAAAAAGCAAGGATTTTTTTGAAAACAAGTTTTCCCTTTTCTGATTAGTTTATACATGTGGGCAAAGAGAGACTGTTTCAAAGTCCTGTCTAATTGGTGTTTGCTTTTAACTTATATTTGTGTATTTATTTTTTTCTTTGCCTTAAAATTACTCTGAAGTGTTTGGAAATTTTGATTCAGAAACTTTCTTCTGAATGCGAAGTAAAATACACGGTATTATATGTTTGGTTTTATGGGGCTAATTATTTTTGAGGTATGATTGCAGGATATATCACTACTTTTGCCACTTTTTCCTCTTTTTCATTATGTGGAAATCCTGTGGCCACAACCGGGATTTCTATATGAAGACAAAGGGTAGTACGCGTCCCAGTGTGAACGTCAGGTGTTAGGGTTTTCAGTAATAAGTACTACTGCGGCAGGTCACTGTGGGGTGGTAGATTAGTCTCTCCTTGGCAATGTGGCAAAATCTAAAGGTCTAATATTCCTGACTACTGTTTTTCTATGGATTGCAATTTTCTATGGATTGCAGCTGGCAGGGGCAGCTATAAACTTAAGTGCAGGTAAAGGGATATAAGCAAGTATCAAATACACAATGAAGAATAGCAATAATGATAGTTTTTTGGAAGACAACACATGGATTGCTAAATATTAATAAAATATTTATAGTGGCCTACTTTGGGGCCCTTCTAATACCAGTGTCAAAGATGATTGATTCAAATCAAAACTATTTACATAATCAAATTTAATCAGTGTTTAAAATCAGTAAACAGGAAACTCTGATTTAAATCATCAATTTTAATTCTTGTTCTACATTTGTACTTTTTTAGTTACTTTCCTAAAGAAAGATAGATTCTCACTTGTTGATATAATTTGGTACTAATTTGCTAACCAGAAAAATATAGTATATCTATACACATTTATTTAAATTATATAAAACTTAATATACATTTATTCAGGGTCTTGATTTTTTTTTTTTTTACACTTTTTGTTAGAGAAAGGTGAATGACATTTCTAATTTACTAGATAATGATTATCTGGTTGAAATAAAAATTTGATTTTTTTTTAAAAGGCTGATTTTTATGTACCCTTTGTGTTGATAAAATACTTTATATCTGTCAGGAATCTTAAGACGGCATCATGTTTCTGAACAGTCAAAATGTGTAAGTGTGCCCATCATGAAAACAGACATCTAAGTAAAACATTTAAAACTATTTCTTTTCACAACAGCAACGAACTTAGAGAAAAAGCAAACAGCATCCGTAGATGGATTTTACACTGCGTGACTCGCAGGACAATTTTCCAGCAGGGAAATGATGAAAGTATAGAAAATGGTGAAAAGTAGATTGGGAGCTTTTGTTCTCCCTGTCTTGTACCAGAAGAACAAGAGGACATTTAATGAAACCAAAAGGTGCCAAATACAAAACTGTTCAAAGGAGATACTTTTTCTGAAAGTGCATAATTTGACCATGGAACTCATAGCTACAGGAGATCATCGAGACCAAGAATTTAGCAAGATTCAAAGAGGGAATTTTATAATATTTATAATAGTAAATTGACAATGTACAAATGTGATATTTATAATAGACTACCTAAAGACGATTTGGTATTTACATGCATAACAAGAATATCCAGTTATAATAACCTGTATGAAAAAAGTAGATTGGAAAGGATATTAAAACTCATGCCTCAAAGTTTAAAACAATCTCTAATTATTAGGGATTAGAACGAGACCTTTATGGGAGCAGATTAACCCACATCTACCTACTGTGCAGTTTTTTCCATTTTCCTCTGAAGCCGCTGGTGCTGGCCACTGTCATAGACAGGATACCGGACTAAATGGACCATGTTTCTGATCCATTCTGGCAATTCTTATATTCCTATGAATCGTAAGTGCTTGGAAAATGCTTGGATTACATCACAGACCTCAAGGCAATCCAGACCTCAAGGCATATGGGTGGGGCATAGGCAGCCGTCCTTCGCTTCTGTACTACTCCAAGTATCAGATACACCTTTGGAATAGCACTGTTCTACCTAATAAACACCACCCCCAGCTGCCCACGTTTTTGATGGCATGCTCGGTTTCATTTAAAAAAGGTGGCAGTCATGATCCAGTGGGGGAGAAGATGTATATGTTGCTTATTTGTCTAACACAGAGCAAGAGTTTTATACTGTCAAAGACATGACGTTTGACTTTCTTTACAGAGTGCATGTGCCACTCACACAGCCAGAAGTTCGCAGCTCAGATTTCTCTGGATTTTGAAGAGGTGGTAACTGTCTCAAACTTAGCAATAACCACAGTGCTGGCTAGATTTTTAAACACCTGCTGTATAGTTTTCCTCTTTGGGGTTTTTACATAGCTACTGAACTTGGAGCAAAGCCTTGCCAGCTCTCTTACTGTGAGTATTAGCTCCACTGAAGACCATCAGGTTAATCCCCTTTTCACACCATCAATCCCAGCTATGGTTTTCTCAAACTGCAGATTCCAGGACCATGTCTCTTACTCTGGACTCCCAGATGAGAACTTCCAAAACTATTATTCAAACCTATCACCTGATGCTGGTAACAGGCACTTGAAAATTACAGAAGAAGAGAAGGTGTCTGCATGAGTATACTCAGGTAAGACGTTCATTTAAATGTGACTTGGGTGTTACTGGTACAGTCTTTTTCTGAGCAGCAATCCCTAGTTTGTACAGTAGGAAAGAGGGAAAGTCTACAGTCTATGACTAATATACTCTTCCTTATTCAGGAAGGCTCCAATCTTCAGAGGGAAAAAATAACCTCAGAGGATCCACTATATAATTACAATGAATGCTTTGCCACTCAGCCAGTAATACTTGGAAAACAACCTAGCAACAAGCAGTTACTCTGCAGATCTTCCTTTTCCCACCCAGCTCCCAGGAACTAGCTTGGTGAAATGAGCACTCTAACAGGGCTGTGTAATTTTAATATGATACATATCACATATAATACACACAAAATTCATCCACTTGACAACAATGAAGCATGGGACCATCAGAAAAAGATGAACATGGGACTAGATGGGTTAGGGGACTGGTAAGGGGATACAGAACCTTTCTCTTTTAGACCAGTGGTTCTCAACTGGGGTACTTGTACCCCTAGGGGTACACAGAGGTCTTCCGGGGGTACATCAACTCATCTATATATTTGTCTAGTTTTACAACAGGCTACAGAAAAATCACTAGTGAAATCAGTACAAACTAAAATTTCATACAATGACTTGTTTATATGGTTCTATCTACTATACACTATACGTAAGCACAATATTTATATTCCAATTGATTTATTTTGTAATTATATAGTAAAAATGAAAGAGCAAGCAATTTTTCAGTAATAGTGTGCTGTGATACTTTTGCATTTTTATGTCTGATTTTGTAAGCAAGTAGTTTCTGAAGTGAGGTGAAACTTGTGGGTACACAAGACAAATCAGACTCCTGAGAGGGGGACAGTAGTCTGGAAAAGCTAAGAGCCCTCTTTTAGATCACCATTTCAAATCTGCCTGCGGTCACCATCTCTCACCATCTGACAACTGTTTGATGGTGTGAATCCGGTTCTTAGGGGGACAGGACCAGCATCACAAATTCTATACACCAGCTGGTATCCTGTGACAAGCACAGCAGAGAGTCCAAGGGTAAAATGGGTATGGAGACTAAACTACCTTCTCCTCCTTGGTGGCAGTCCCTCTAGGTCTTTGGCACTTTAAATAGAGGAAATAAAGGTATTTCTATATTGCAAAAAAAACAAACCACGGCAGTGAGTCTCAGGAGTCTGGGTCAACTGACTCGGGCTCACTCTACAGGGCTAAAAGTAGCAGAGTAGACATCCCCACTCGGTCTGGAGTCGGGCTCTGAAACTCAGTGAGGGAGAAGGATCTTGGGCTCCCACCCGAATAAGAACATCTACATTGCTACCTGCAGCCCTGAAGTGCTGGCTGAAGTCACCTGACCCAGGCTCAGAGGCTCACTGCCATGTTTTTTTCCCCAGCATAGATGTACCCTGGAAGGAAGAGGAAACCAAACACTCTATCACCCGTCCCACTGAAGCGCAGCAGAGATGACCTGTGGCATTCAGAGTGGTGTACACTCAGTAACTACCGGGGTCAGTGTTATAGCTAACTACGTTACTTTATGAATATAGGACCAAAGAGATAGTGAAGCACGATCCCCTGCTGTACCTAGAAGTTTCTTGCTGTCCAGTTTCTGTCTGTTCAAAGGGTTTGTGCCATACAGCAGCGTATGCGCCTCCGAGTGAACTGTCTGTAGCTCTTCTAGAGTTGCTTTTCTTCCACGAATACACTGCAGGGGGAAAGGAAAGAAGTGGTACAATTATATTTACTACAATTGCCTAGCTTGTCTCTTTATTTCCCTTTGGCAAAAAGGAATTACTGTTGGAAGTTATATTGCACTAAGGGTTTGTTTTATTTAAATTACAGGTTAAAAACAATTTTCTGCTGACAAATATTTTTACTTAACTGATGCAAAAATTCTGATTTTGTTTACTCACAAAGATACATTTTTAGTCATGAGAAGGATTTCTGCTTAATCCCATTAATTTATATGTAAAATAACCTTTTGGACTTCTTAAAAAATACATGCGCCAAAACCTTTGCTGAATTGCACAGCAGCTATTCTCATATTGATGTGTCAGGATTTAGTAGTACAAATCATTTCCATGAATAAGAGGCACCCACATAAGCTGCTCCCTGATGGAAGAACAGTGTTCCAAACCTGCACAAAGAAATCCCACCACAACTAATAATAGCTGAATGGCAAAGACTTTGGGGCTTCTCTTCAGAGGAGCAACTAAGGATTAATCAAAATCTTTTTGCTCTAAAAACTGGGCTGGAGATCATGCAAGGTCAGACTTGAGATTCCGACCTGATTTAGGGTATGCCAGAAAAAAAAACAGAACAATGTTTCTCCTCCATGCTCTTATTTACAGCTGGAACCAGCAAGTGTAGATGAACACAGAGAATGAAATCCTGGCTTCAGCGTAATCAATGGCAAAACTCCCATTGACTTCAATGGGGCCAGGATTTCACCCAGAAGGTTTTACAACTTGGACCTTTTCCCTAATTTCAAAAAAAGTTCAGTCTGCATTCCGGGCAAGGCTTAATGTTTAACTCATTTTCACTCAGGTCTAATTGCTACGACTGAAATTCACCTCTGTGCAGTGGGCCAGCAGAAGGCCTGTGCAACAATGAAGTGCTATTTTGAGGTGTGGAGTGGGACTTAAGCAGTGCACAGACTTTGGCCTGATCCCCGATATAAGAATGAACTTTACCCAACATGAAAATGGCATTTGGATTCTCTCTCATTCTAGGGAAAAGGCAGTAACTTTCCAGAGCTAAGGAAGTGACAGACTTTCCATTTTAAGTAGGGGTTTGTAACCTTCTCTAAAATGTCACAAAGGAAATACACAGCTTGGACAAGAAAGCGTTACCTTTGGTGATGTGGAAACGAGAATTTTTGGGGGCTAAGTGTGCTGCAAAAGTTGCTTTGTTTATGAAACATATGAGTGTAAAAACACAAGTGTTTTAGGTGGTTCAGAATTTATCCTAATGTGCTTGGGGTATTTTTGGTCACAGTGTCTCTAAAATGAGTTATTTTTTTTTGTGTGGCTTTCCTTTAGAATAGAATGAACTTTGGCATTTTCCTGACAGCATGATTTGTATTTTCAATATACTAATATGAGAATTCCTGTATCAGTGTGCTCTGTTCGCAGCATGTGGAGGTCCCAGGAGCACCAGAAACTACGGAATACTCTGCCAAAGGATTGGCACACTGGAGACATTCACAAGGCCGTTGTGCACACTTTACAAAGTGCTCAGCAGATTACACACCTCTTCTACAGACCCACTGCAGCCTAGACCAAGAAGGGACAACTTATTAAAACTCCCATAATCCTGCCTTTTAGCATTATATGTCCAAAATGTACAATTTAAAAACTTCCTAGAAGAGAAAGGCAGAACTTCCTCTAAAGATAGGGCCAAATTGTTCCTTGCAGTCCTGAAGAGATGCATATGGGAGCACAAGCCAAGGATTATCCCTACTGTTTTGAAAGGACTGCCATGAAATATCTTTAATTCTACATGAGGGCAGTCATCAGGACTACAGAAACTGGAAGGATGTGGTTCACATCTCATTCAGAGCACAGCAATACTTCCAACAATTCAGCACCTGTTCTAGTGCAGAAGTCTCCCCACTGGCTGTGGGCTCAAAATCTTGGGCAACTACAATGTCTGATATTCCAGAGAGGAGTGCACTACCTAGTGAGCCACACTGACACCTGTTAAACTGTACAAAGGCAGCATCTTCTTTCAGACAACATTGTAGGGCATAATGCTGGTACACAAATCAAGCTAATCAGAAGGGATGTCTCAAATCCGTGGTGCAAGCCGTATTCTGGTGTTTAAAAATGTATTTGCACAGGAGGTAGTTTTATAAAGTCCTTAAGCCTTAAACCAAGAAAACAAAGCATAGCAGGAAGCTTCTTCCACTCTCACGATTTGAGTCACCTGTCCAGTTAAGTTCGGCTTTTGTTTTTATTTTCTTTAAACTCTACTGCTAAGATTTTCTGAGGATAAATGCTGATGCAAAATACACAGTCATGTTACAGACGAAGTAGCTGCAAAAACACTAGCCCCAACGAGTTTGAAAATAACCTCCAAGAAAAAATTCTTTCCCCTCTTTTCTGCCTTCCCTTCCTGCTCATGATCAATCTGTTTCAATTATTCCTTTATCCCTTCTCTCTTTCGTGTTTTCCCCCTGCCTAGATGCCGTTCTTGTTCTCTGGACAGATGAACTGACTTGTCCTCAACTGCTGCCTTTTTTTTTTTTTTTTTTTTTTTTTTAAGATTTTCTGGAATAATACATTGTGTTAGTTGTATTATCTGACTATGCACAAATAGAGGAGAATGGTAGCAGTTCTCCAAATCTTCATCTGGAAAACAGCTGCATCTCTGCTGATTTCAAAGGAGAACTACCATTAACACCAGTGGAGGACTTGACCCTACATGTGTAATAAAAAAGTAAAGTGAAGCTCTGAGTGTGTTTGTCTCCCCAAAGTCTGTGCCCAATGGGAGGCTAGAAACACCACTCTCTCTTCTAAATAATATCATAGTCTTCTTAGATACTGTAGATTTCATGTTGTTCAAACCTTTTTTCTGTATTTCCAGTAAAACGTATTTTATTCTTCTCAGGAAACACATAGTTGTACATATACTTTGTGGAGACAAGCACACCTCAGAGCTTCACTTTACAACCAAAACATCCTTTTAATGTAGAGTTTTTGTATTTAATAAGTATACAACGTGCCTAGGAGGAGCTTTCTATTTCCAATGTCAGGAATGAAAAATCAAGCCAAACTCTAGGACACTCCTACCAATTCCTCTGGGCCATTCAAGTTCCCTGACATAAGACCTATAGATGAAGCCTGATATCTGCAACAGTTTGCAGTGCACCCCAGCCTTATGGGGAAGAGAAAAGGGTTATTTAGAGTCAGTGCAAACAAGGGACCGGCAGACTCCAACATGCCAGCACAAGTCACTCAAACCTGAAAATTCTTCCTCCCCAGTCACCTGTTATAGACATTTTGCATCCTGCATTCTGATATTGCCTAAATACAAAACAATATATTGTATACATAGTCTTAACTGCACACCAGTGTGTAACCCTTTACAGAGCTAGAACCTACTGGAGAGTTTTAAGAAGAGATGAAGAGGAAGGATGTGACTCAGGGGCTTGGAAGTTCCAGAGAGATGACTCAGTGGGTCAGTACAACTTAATGAGTGATCCCAATTAAAGTGGCTCAGAGGGGAGGAAAAGAGGAACTCCAAGATTAGGAATGAAGTGAGTGGGTGGCAAGGAGGCAGATGAGCCAGGAGATGGAAAAGGGGGAGGAGTCCAGGCACCATTTTGAAGACAAGGAAGGGGCTGTGAGACGGGTTTGGAGAGAACTAGGAAAGCAGTGGAGAAGAAAGAGCAGGAAGACCATTGGAATCTGGATGCTGCAGTGGAGTCATAGCATTCTGGGCACCCGGAAGGTTACAGACTAGAGACTGAGGAAGATCGTAAGAAAGGACATTGTCAAAGGAAAGACAGGATGTGATTAATACATGGTTAAGGCTTTCAGGAGAGCAGGGCCAAGATGAGGTTGTAGGCTACCAATGTTCAGAAGATAATTACAGACCAGGGAAATGTGGGAGGAAAAATGTTGAGTGTCAAACATAACTCCCATATTTCCGCTCTTGGGAGCAGTGTGAAGGGCCAAATTAAAGTGGGTAACAGTTGTTTAAACTTTACAGATCAAAGCACTTTATTGCCACGTGGAGACTGACTGCGATACAGAGGTAGGAGATGAGGCAATTAATACCGCATGGTTTAAGCATTGCTCGTAAAAAGCTGACCTAAATGACAATAGTTTGTTTGTCTTGTGTATATTTTTCAAAAGAGAGAGAGAGAGAGAATAATCCCAAAGTTCCATTCAATTTGACTTTTTAGACACAAACCAGTCTCAACTCTTTCTTGTTCTCTATATAAAGATGCAAGCACTAGAAGTATAGCTAATGACAATGCTGCCCCCAAGTGGTTAACCTTCCTTACTGCTCAGAAATTATTTCTAATCAAACTAGCTTAATCAGAGGAAGCTGTGCAATATGCAGTTTCCTCAAGATAAACCATTATTATAGGAATTTAGTTACATCTGTGTGCCTTCGTTAGTCTCCTCCTGGTCTCCACAGCAGAGATGGACAACTAAATTAATACAAACCATACTGACTCTCTGATCTGCAGGACCATAAATCCCATTAAAACCCCTTCTTCTTTTGCAGGACATCAATCTTAGCTAGACCATCAAGTTCACCACAATATTAAAAGGAAAAAAAATGCCACAGAAGCACTGGAAATAGCAAATTAAGGATCGAGTTTAACCAATAACTCCTGTTATTATGGCCTGGGGTTAAAATACAAAACTTAATTTACAATAGCAATAGATATTGAACTCCTACAAGAGTCAATGCTATATAAGTATTTCACTTTAGTGAGAGTAATACCAAAAAATTACACGACTGACTCCTACTGCAAATATTGCAATAACTGTTGGCCAGACATACACTATGGAGTTCTATGAATTCTGTGATTGTAAAAGTCACAGTAATGCAATGAAAGTGGACAACCAGAAAAGCATTCATGGCAGATACAAACAGACAAATAGAAACAGTTATGTATGAATGGGTTAAACATAAGACACATTTGGAAGAACCCAGCCTGCAGTCAGATCCATGAAAATCTAAGAACAGAATCTGGTACTAGTTTGTGTGCCCATGTGGCAATCAGAGATCCAAGTTGCAAATTCAGGATGCTGGTCTTTAAAAGCAGAATGTTGGAGTCCCTTAAAATGCACACATGAAAACCTGCAGCAGAACCAAAATGCCAAGTCTGTTCTCTCCCTCCCAAACACATGACAAACTACATGTCTGCCCATTCCTGTGGCAGTACTTATTACCTCACACTTGCCACGGAGGCCTGTCTCTTGAAGCCGGGACCAGATGCTCTGGATTCTCCCTGCATGCTCTGGGTGGCTGTTTGTGTTTCCACAGGTACACTGGTGTTTCAGCATCAAGGTGTCATAGACAAGGCCTGCAGCAGAAGTTACAAAAATTGCTTGCAATAAAGAAACTATCTCGTGAGACATGAAAAAAAAAACCCTCTGCTGTGGACTAGAGCACATTGTATTGAACAGAAACCCTACACAATGGAAATATTCATTCCACAAGCGGATGAAGAGCATTAGGAAAACAAAATTGTAGTAAAATTGTGGGGACTGGAGTCAGTGATCCAGGATTCCAGTCATAGTATATATATCAGGGTTGGAAGGGGCCTCAGGAGGTCATCTAGTCCAAACCCCTGCTCAAATCAGGACCAATCCCAATTTTTGCCACAGTCCCTAAATGGCCCCCTCAAGAATTGAACTCACAACCCTGGGTTTAGCAGGCCAATGCTCAAACCACTGAGCTATCCCTCCCTCTCTCTGTCCTGTGTTCTTAACTTCTAAGGTGGCATTGTATTATCAATCATGCACTGACTTCTCCCTGTTGGAAATTCTCAGTGTATTTGGAAAAGAAATGAATCATTAATACTAATAGAGGACGAATCTGTACGGTTTATAAAAGCAGATGTACAAATGAAAGCAGGTGAAAGCACAGATTTAGGCAGACATGAGTATAAGAAAGCATTATAAAAGGACACTACATTTCTATGACTCTCACATTAAGTGCTATTACAACTGCTGATAAAATGCTTCCAGGTTTTTGGATTAAGGAACAAGCGGATACATCCCTGGAAGGGTCTTTGCTCCATAAAATAGTTTGCTTTAAAGTCTTCACATCAAGGTTACTTGGCAACACAAGATTCAAGGTACATGGAAAGCAGTTTATTAGCACACACTTAGGGATAACTATTCAATGTGTTACATGGGAATTTAGCAGTGTTATTTCCTTTAAACATGGGAGTCAAGAGGCTGAATCCCTGTGAAACAAGATTTATCCAATCTCAACAATGTAGGTGACTCTGATACATGTTACACTTCCACCCAGTTACACTTCTGGACCAGGATTTGAGAGTTTAGGTCAAATACACCACTGAACAAAACTACCAGTTTTTCCACAATTGTGTACTCTGGGGAATAAAGGATGGCATTTTTTGCTTAAACAAAACGGACATAGTGAAAAGTTTAGTTCTAGCCTTCCCTTAAGTCAGAGATAAGTTTATGTTGGGGAGCACCCAAAAATCTTTGAAATATCAGGGGGTCCAGAGGATGCAGGATAGATTTGCTATTAGTGTTGCTCCTTTGAAAGCCAACCAGTTTGCCAAAGCTGTCTTTCCACTGTGCACGGGGGCCAGTGCTGACCCTTTCAGCCATTAGGGGAAGTTGTCTGGCAATTCCTCACTCTGCTCCAGGTTTTGGAACCTCTGAGTGCAGGAAAACACACAGTACCGCTCCAGAGGACAGAATGGAGCTCTCGTTAACTAAATGATTAATTTAACCAAAGTTCAATTAATCAGGGCTTTACAACAAATATTTATAAGAGTGCCCACCTGTCTGCTTCTTTCTGAATTATTCTGCTCCATTAGGAGCTGTTTGGGCAATACCAAGCAACACAAACTGAAGTTGAAGAGAGGATGTGGGCTAGTATAATGGTTAGCTATTGTTTTTGACTTCAGCACCGGGAAAGAACACTGGATTTTGCTCTGTCTCTATCTCAAATATATACCTATTATATATAGGGGACATGCATGTACATATCACATGGGTGTGTGCTTACGGATAAAAAACAGATGGTACAGTATTTTATATAGATAAATTCATACATTTACAGAAGAGGTGATGGTAGGATGGGCTACATATTCTCCTTAGGTAAGTTTGGAGAGGAACCATAATTCAGAAAAAGTCCAATCTAATTAAATTCTAAAACTCTTCCCACCCCTGGTTAAACAGTGACAACAGCAGTAATTCACTGAAGTTTATCTTGTATAGTATTTATGCATTATTCCCCGTTTTTAACATCTATAGCTACGGGAAAGAGTAGGACTGAACTTCCTCTAATTGAGGACACTGTGTTGCACAGAGAAAAAGTAAATGCTTGACCATTTAAATTTAAAATACAAAACTACTTTGGCCATTACAGGTTCATTGCTGGAAAAATATTCCCCAAGGTGTGGGAACAATCATTTTTAAAGGTCAGTACTAAAGCCAACCGGCTTTTCTTGGCAGGATAAACATATGATTTGAGGTTCAGATCATTATGTTGCTTCTGCAGAGAAGAGAATAAATGCCCTTCATCAGAAATAAAAAAATGCTTTAACACAGAATATTAGAATAATTTATGGAATTCATCTTCACAGGAGATCAGAAGCTGGATAACTGCAAACCAATGGCCCAACTCGGGAATCCTTATTCAAGTGAGTAAAATTGTACATGCACCAGAATTCCAATTAATGTCAATGGATCTACTTGTGTTAGCAAGAACACAGGGTCAGACCTCTAATGTAACCAACCTTATGCTAGTTGTCATTTACCCTTGTGCAAATGCAAACTACTGCCATTCCGAGTTTGCAGGGTTTACATCTACTTTCCTCTCACATAGCGCAAGTACAATGTCATGCTTCAGGACATGAAACTGATTGCCTGCAATAAGCAGGAAGGGTTGTTTTCAATTTCGTATGTACTAATGCAACACACTCCTCAAATATGCAGTATGCACCGCACCCCTCCCCCCCCCCGCATATTTTCCCTGCAATATACCCTTCAAGCATTAGGAACTGGTTACTGCTAGAGACAGGATAATGAAATAGAAAGACCCAGTGATTTGATTCTGTATGGCATATCGATGTTCCTAACTCTCCCAAGAAAATGCATTAGAAGGATTTACTATACACTTTAGAAATAAAAGTGATAAAAAATTAGAGGCAATTTTTAATTCATTTGCTTAGTTTACACGAGGCTGATCTTTTAAAGATGCACTATTGGAGTCTGTTGACCTCTTTGGTCAGTTTGGTTAGGACCTCAAACCCAGATTCTCTTTTCAAGCCACTTCTTAAAAAGTGGATTATTTAAAAATTAATTTCAAATCCTAATTTACTGTAAAATTCAAGGCACTTAATTACAATATTAGACTTCAAAAATAGTCACCATTACAACTGAATCTTTTCCAGTATAACTATGGCTGTGTGTATGAGACCATGTTGTGACAGAATGCCCTAGAGCTTTTCTCTGTTTGTCCTTACAAATATCTTAAAAAATTTTCATTCCCCACCCTCCAAATCAGTATTTTCTATATCAAGTGGGCAGAACTTCAATTCAAGAAAGTAACTCTCTGTACCAAATCTAATCGGGTAAATCTCTTCTAGAATGTGAATGGAGTATGCCTGAAACATTTTGCTTTTACATTCTGTGACTATCTCACTGAAATATTAATGTTTTAAAATCTGAAAGCTCTTCTGTTACTCTGAGCTGCAGTAATAAAATGGAACATTCCTTTCCAGCCAAGGTAATAAGATATGTACCAAAAACACTTGTCTAAAAGATTCTCCCTCACCCCCGCTCAAGAAAGAAAAAGAAAGAGTCACAATTCGAATAAGGGCAGAGGAGGATTTAAATGCACCATTTATAATGGTATAAGGAAAAAACAAAAATATTCCTTTTCCTCAACATTTTCTATTACCCAATTGCAATGGTACAGATAGCAGGATTGTGACTCTCCTTGCACCTTATGTTGGTTGTCATCTGTACTTGTGCAAGTGCAAAATGCTGCCATTCGAATTTTAAAGGATTTTACACCCCACTTTCCACTCATTGCATGAGTATAAATGATGCACAATGATGCGCAATAATGAGCACAATGTTCAAGGTAGCGGAGAATCGGGCCCCTAGAGTTAAAAACATTTCACAAATTAAATGTTGTGAAAAGGATATTAACCAGATAAAATACATTAAGTACTCTGCACATTATTGTCTTGTCACAGTATTGTGTGTCTCATACAATGTAAAGGTAATGTGGGTTTCTTCTCGTTTTAAGCAATTTTTTAATCCTACCTGAACACTTATTTTCTTTAATTTGACGTCTACAATTGTAGAATTTTGAGCAGATTTATTTACAGTTTTCAAAATCACTACTCTTATTGTTCCACTCTAATAGATAATTACAACTGAAATTACGAGGCACATATTTAAGTAAAATGTAAATCCCATGATAGTAAATGTTACTGTACAGTCAAATTTTGTAGAGATTCACATGACTGATACTGCAACTTAAATGATGAAGCTGGAAACAGATAAGGGCAAGTCATGACTCAACATCTAAAATGTATGTAGGATCCATAATCTTGAAGACTGGGATTTTCAAAGTGGCCTAAGAGAACTAGGTGCTCACTGACCACTGACCTTCAATGGGGTTTGGGTGCCTAATTCCCTTAGGATCCTTTGAAAATGCCAACACACACTATTGTATCCTTGCCCTTTCTGGTGCCACTACTGACTGCTTATTGTTGTTTCCATTAGAAATCCAGGTATGCAGACATTATAAAAACTTGACATTATAAGGCCTGATTTTCAATAAGCAGGCAACTGCTTGAGCATGTGCACTGCTAGACATGCATACCCAAATTCCCAGCCGGCATGCACAGGCACCAAAGGCTCACACTTTACATCTAACTGCTGTTATTAATGTAGGCCAACAAACTTACAGACCAAGCTGATTGTCTTTCCTGGTGTGGGAAAATACTGGTTTATCCACTTAAAGTTATTTAGCACAAAGAAAAGAAAAACAGGAATTGTGATTTGGCCTGAGACTTTTTTGCACACAGTCACATTCATTAACGGCCTTTGGTACGTTGGGAAGAAATCAGTTACAAAACTCTTTGTAACTACCTAACATAGGAACTGAAAAACTCCATATAATGACAGATTACCCAAAACAGAATTTACCAAAGAAAATAGAATGGTTTCAGAGTAACAGCCGTGTTAGTCTGTATTCGCAAAAAGAAAAGGAGTACTTGTGGCACCTGAGAGACTAACCAATTTATTTGAGCATGAGCTTTCGTGAGCTACAGCTCATGAAAGCTTATGCTCAAATAAATTGGTTAGTCTCTCAGGTGCCACAAGTACTCCTTTTCTTTTTTCAAAGAAAATAGAATGCATTTGAAAGGATTTTGATGATGGTCCTTAATGGCTTAGGAAGGAGCAAACTTTTCTTTCTTTTGGTCTCTGGGGGAGAACAGCATCCTACAAATATTTACACACTTTGGTAGCTGATCCAAGAATGAGGAATTGTGCCTACCTACCTTCCATGATGGGGCTAGTTTGGACTATAACAAGAAAACAATATTATAAAATGTTATAAAAAAGCCCATTATTGCATATTTACAATTTAAGCTCAGCTGCCAGACCACTTACAGTATGGACTGAATATTTTTCTTTTCTTTCTCTCTCGCCCTCTCTCTTGCAATGCAACAGTGAAATCAAACTGTAAAAAATCTATTTAAAACCAATGTCTCTCTCCTACACAAATATCCATTCAGTGCAGGAGGGTCAGGCCATCAGGTAATCCGACGGCTATCCTACCTTAAGACAACTGGCTACCATATGCCATCTCTAAAGTGATCTGCCTCTGACATACCCCCTTCCTGCTCCTTATACCAGGGAAGAGCAGGAGCTGATTGGCAGAGCTAGCTCCTATGTCAATGATACAACAACTGAGAGTTTCCCACGTCCCCGGGAGGAATTCACAACTAGGCTGCTGCAGCCAGACCACAGCCTCTTTGTGACACTTAGGAGGTGCAAAAGGGCTTGAACTGGGGCAGAGAACATGGTCCAAAATCTGCTTGGAAGTAAATTCAGAGTTCAGGCTAGAAGCGTTGCTTGGTATATTGTCCTTTATCAATCATGCTGTGCTTCTTCCTTCCTCATGTTTACATCAACCGCCTGGTTTAGTCTGAATTGGCCTTGTTTCTGGGAGTGTACAGTCATAACACTGCATCACTTTCACTTTTTTTTTAAAGCTTATTTAAAATACATATATAGTATTCTCCCTTTTTAGGATCTCTCCCTTTGGTGATGGAGGGTGTGGACTGGGGGAGGGGAAGAGGAAGGGGAAGAAGGAATATGATGTATAATGACTGACCCAGATTGTTCCACCCCTACTTAGCCACAGATCCTGGGATTAGCCACAGCCAGAATAATGTCCTGGCCTCCAACTGATAGTTGGGAATACACCAGGTTTGGGGGTGGCTTTTTCACGGGAGGGCAATCCTTGCCTCCTCCAACGATGTGTTAGTGTTACCCATTCCACTTCTACACGGTCACAGCCACATCCAATCACCCTCCAGTGCCCTGAAACATTACCTGTTGTGAACCTTGGCTTAGTGGGTGGCTCCTGTACGGACATGGGGAAGGTGGCAGATGCAGGTGAGGACTGTGCACGAGACAGAGGCCGATGTCCTCCAAAAGACACTGGGATGCCAGCTGCCTCCATTGATGCCTGGTAGTTTCTCAGCTGGTGAATGCGTTGCTGCTCCAGTAGAAGGGCTTGCTGTTGGGGAGGATGGAAAGGAATATAAGGGGACGGTTCATGCAAATATCACAATAAAAAAATGTTGGCGCAGAATTTTAAAAACAATTTTGTTTGGAGTTTTGGTTTGTTTCCTGGATACAGTGAACACACACATACATTAAAAAAATATATGAAGGTGTGCTAAAATAAAGGCCTGATCCAAAGCCCAAGGAAACAGTGGAAAAGGTCCCATTAAATTCCATGAGCTCTGAATCAGGGACATAGTACACACTCACTCACACTACAGAGTCTACGCACCCTTACACAGCTATTCAAGTGCAGCTTTTAAAAAGCTCGAATTTGCTTTTGGATACAAACCCACATGCTGACTTTGCAGCCTTACATGATTTACATTTTTGCTACTCAAGACCAACACTCTCCTTCTGAATGTGTGTAATAGTTGAGAGCTGCACATGAGTTATTACCCAGAGGCCCTACCTGTGAATGGATCAGGGCTGATGGCAGAATGTTCCCAGTGGAGGACCCTTCACTAAATGGCTTTCCCATATTGATCTATCAGACAAGGGTCAGGACCAAGGCAGTGCCAAGCTCATATACTTGTGCGGACACCCAGAAACAATTAAGACAAATTAACTGAAGGTGTTAAGTTAAATCACATTAAAACACTGCATAGACTGTCTACTTTAGAAATAGTCAAAGAATTTAAGGTGAGTGTCACCTTCTGTATATCACAGGCCACCAGGACGACCCGACACGCACACACTAAACCCAATAACTGAAATTAAACCAAAGTATTACAGACATCAGGAGACCAAACTATTATGTGCCACATGTGGAGAATAGGGGGTACTGAGGTGTACCAGTGCCTGAGGTCTTTGCAATGGCAGGCAATTACACAAGATACATCCAGATGATCCCAGCAAGAAACCTGCAGAGGAAGGCAAAATTTACCTCAGGACCCCTGCCAAGCTGACCTAGGGAAAATATTCCTTCGCTACCACTGGGCAGGACAACCTTTTCAGTGCTGTGGGCTGGATGCCAGTTGTGGGGCACCTCTGCAGTCCACATACAGAAATACATGGTGTAGAACATGGTGTCCTCCATGCAGCATAATTGTTCACATACAGCATATGAGATTATGCTGCGTGGATGATGCCGTTTTGCAGAGCAGGTGTGCTGTGGGGTGGGACGTTGGGTGTGTGTGGACGCTTCTGATGGCCATATGGAACCGCACTGCAGGCCAGATCTGGCCCACTGGCTGCCAATTAGACCACTGTTAGACCAATCCTGTGCATGTGGCAAGAACCAGCCAGCAAGCACCTGAGGGAGAGCAACCTCAGAGCACTGACTTTAGTTCCCAAAGTGGATTAAACTAAAATGAACTAAGACCATTTTACTTCTGAATGAGAGTGTCCACATGGGAGGTTAATAAGTTTTGAACTAATGCACTTTAACTTCATATCTTTAGTTAATTCCACTTAGCTTTTCGGAGTATCCCCATATAGAAAAACACTCAGTCTTTGTCTGAACGGTGAAGGATGTTTTCTTTTTAGGGTTGCTCAGGTAATTGTCTGAGATTAATACCTTATGTCTATATTTTTATTATGGCGGGGGAAGCTGTACATTTGGGAAGGATTCTTGCAGCAGCCAGTTGTTAGCACCATGATGGTAAATGCTGCTTAAGTATGTTTTATTAATGCAAATGTGCCCAAATGGTCAGGCAATAGGCTCATGTTTGTGTAAATCAAATAAATAATGGGCAACAGGAAGCATGGCTGCAAGCTGAAATCTAGAACGTAACTAAAGAACTCAAATGCTAGAAAAAACAGAAAGCTCTTACACTGGTCTCTGCAGCTCACCAAACCTAGGTACTGGCAGACTGCAAAGGGGAAGAAGTTCAAAAGCACAGAACCCTCATCTAGAGGGCAGACAGCAAGATCATCCCCGTCAATATGAACTGCCATGAGAGGGAATCTTCCAAGTAGCCAGGTACCAGCACTCGCACACTAAAGACTCTCAAACATCTCACAGTTGCAAATTAAAAGGAAACCAGTGCAGAGCTTTGAGCACAAGTACTATGCACTCAATGTGGCCCTCATGCTTGGAAGGGCAGACACACTCTGTACCTCTGAGTCAGGACTGTCCAATCTGTGGCCTTCAAGGCTCTAGACTGTGACCTGCAAGGGTTTGAGAAGATAGCATGGATGGGATGATGAATTGAAAATATGCTCCCTGATTTTTATGTTGAAGTGTTCAAATCAAACCCAGCACACTGGGGAGAAGTCAGGGGGCAGCTGGACTCAATTAGTTGCATGGAGCAATTGATTTGCATTTGACTCACAAAGGGCAGAGGGGCCCAGCCACTTGCCCTCAAACCCTTTCCTGGTCTGCAGGACATAGATGAACCTGGGCTAGGTAGGCTCTGGAAACATTAGGTTGCTTGGGATTTAAGTACTGAAAAGTGAGTGGGGCCAGTAACACAACTTGGGTCAGCTGACACCTTCCCCCTTTTTACTGCTGCCAGGACATGATGCCTTTGGGAGATATTTGAAGGTAATGATGTTACAGCCACTTGAGCCTCATTTGGCTCCCTGCTATTCGTAATGCACAGGTCTCGCAGCATTTCCACAAGGTCAACAAACTTCTGCTGTGCTAGTCCTACAGAGGAGGCTGCTTCCAGGGCCGAGGATTCCGTACAAAAAATACCCTTCCTCTTCCCCCTTCAATCTGGGGCTGACAGCTCGACTTAAACAAAATCCTCAGCCTGCTAACATCTACTAATCAAAGATGTATTTGTTTATTTTAAGTTTCAGAGTAACAGCCGTGTTAGTCTGTATTCGCAAAAAGAAAAGGAGTACTTGTGGCACCTTAGAGACTAACCAATTTATTAGAGCATAAGCTTTCGTGAGCTACAGCTCACTTCCTCAGATGCATATCGTGGAAACTGCAGCAGGCTTTATATATACACAGAGAATATGAAACAATACCTATTCCCACCCCACTGTCCTGCTGGTAATAGCTTATCTAAAGTGATCATCAGGTGGGCCATTTCCAGCTGGAAATGGTGGGCTGGAAATGGCCCACCTGATGATCACTTTAGATAAGCTATTACCAGCAGGACAGTGGGGTGGGAGGAGGTATTGTTTCATATTCTCTGTGTATATATAAAGCCTGCTGCAGTTTCCACGATATGCATCTGAGGAAGTGAGCTGTAGCTCACGAAAGCTTATGCTCTAATAAATTGGTTAGTCTCTAAGGTGCCACAAGTCCTCCTTTTCTTTTTGTTTATTTTAAGAGACTCACTTTTTCTCTTATATAGGAGGAGTAAAAGAGGCCCACAACTACAAACATGTGCACTATATTTTGAATAGCTAATACAGATTCAAAACCAAGGTGAGGTGAACTTTAACAACACTTTCAACTGAGCTTTCACAGCATTTAGCTCCATTTTAGTGACTGCTTCCCACACCACACCTTCTGTTAGTGGGTATTCTATTGCTGGATGTGGCCATCTATCTACATACACAAACATACTTTAAACAGCATCCACCATACTTAAACAGCCATGCAGGTCAGGAGGACAGTCCTGCATGCACCTTGCACAAGTTTTCCCCACTCCTAGCCACTTTATGCAATGTTTATTAATATATGAATATGTTTTTTTTTCTGCCCAAGTATGGTGACACACTGAGAAGTTACTACTATTTTCACAGATCATGGCTTTTTCTGTGGGCTGGACCATAAGACACAGATTTCTGGAGTTAGGAGGCAAAAGAGTATATATTTTATCTTTAAAAACCAAACTAGAACTGTACAATGCCAGAAACACACACAGCCTCCTGATAAAAATCAGTGATTTACAACAAATGTTACCATACTACAGCAGAAAAGAAAGGACCAGAGCCTCAACTGGCGTAAAGCGGCATAGAATCACTGACTTCAATGGAGCTACATCAATTCTCACCAGTTGAGAATCTGGCCAGTTATATTAGCAAAGGGAACAGAGAAGCAGAATTATGACAAGTGACCACTGGCAGAGATGTCCAGGTCTCGAGCACAGGCTTACGTAACACCTACTCTGTTTACATTCAAGGCCTAACATGATACCAAACAAGTAAATGAACGCTGTTTAACAGTCACCTTTGGAATTCTAGGTATTCCTGTGCAGAAGTCACAATTTATTTGCCTGTATTATTCACAGTTTACAAGGCTGATCTATTTAATGAAGGCATCTCAGGATTTTTTTTTCTAACAGTATTAAGTATTTTTCTGTTTTCTTGACTTTCTAGGTATGGATTAGATACAATCAGGCACTTGTTTCCTTCATCTTTAATCCACAGACCTGGCCTACAAGGTATACAGAACCCAGTGCAAAATACTCTATGTTAATTTATATATCCTAATTGTATTGCATGCAATGAGCATCCTGTGGTCTGGAGGCTGCTCTCCTTAACGCTCAGGGCTGCTCCTGTAGCTGTGGATCAGCTAACCAAAGGAATACATCTGTGATGCCGCCTTTCTGTGCTGCATGGAGGGGAGGTAGCATAGGAGCAGTTTTAGCACAAATATCACCTGAAGATTCCTTCAATTAGGAGGAATCCTCGAGCAGCCAGATGCCTTGCTTTAAGATTGTTTTGTGCTGTCAGAGTGGCGCAAACCAGTCACGCAGGAATTCCACTTTATTTTCTAAAGAAATGACATTTGTTTCCTAGGGTTGGCACATTGTTCTTTAGTGGACAAGTCATGTGTTGATGGTACGGCGGAGAAGGCTGCCCTACAGTGTCTGAATCTGACAAAAGCAGGGGCATGGACATTAGAAATAATCACTGTTTTCTTTCTGCCTAAATACAGGTCCAATTTGCATACTTTCAACCAAGCTAATAAACCTGGAACGATGTGTACTGTGTATAAGTCGTTACAAGGAATATACAGTTTTGCCCTGATGCTTCGCTTCCCCCCGTCAATCCAGCCACACTTCCTGTATGCAACGTCTGCAGATGACTTGGTATGCTGGCCAGCAAACATCTCATGGTGAAGAGTGTTGTGTTCCAGCTAAATCCCAAAGGACATGGAAATGTTTCCAAAGGTTGCATCATGCTGCAATTACAGCTAACATTATTTTCCACAGGCAATGGGGATTCACCAATTTGTAACATACCTCTCAGTTGCTTTAGGTAAAGCCCATGGAAGTCAATGAAAAAACTCTTATTGACTTAAATGGGCTTTGGATCAGGTCCTAATTGCATTGTCTTGTGACAGTACCTCCCCTCACTCCCCGCTTGTACTGAAGCACATAATACTATATTCATAAAATTCAAGTGCTCTCATCTCTGTGGACCATACATAGGTGCACTGCTGTCCTTCCTCCTCTTCTAATGGGGTTCAATATACAGCCATGTAATGATACCTCTAACCCGTCTATCTTCTAACCATATTTAGACATGGCAATGTGATGATGCTTATTGATATATTATTTAATTTCTATAATTCTAAGGATAAGTACTTCATTATTCTTTGCTTATTAAACTTATTAGATGACTGGGTTAATTTTAGAAATGCTTTCATAGAATCATAGAAGATTAGGGTTGGAAGGGACCTCAGGAGGTCATCTAGTCCAACCCCCTGCTCAAAGCAGGACCAACACCCACTAAATCATCCCAGCCAGGACTTTGTCAAGCCGGACCTTAAAAGCCTCTAATGATGGAGATTCTACCCCCTTCCCCCACCCCCAGGCAACCCATACCAGTGCTTCACCACCTTCCTAGTGAATACGCTTTTCCTAATATCCAACCTAGACCTCTCCCACTGCAACTTGAGACCACTGCTTCTTGTTCTGTCATGTGCCACCACTGAGAACAGCCAAGCTCCATCCTCATTGGAACCCCTCTTCAGGTAGTTGAAGGCTGCTATCAAATCTCCCCTCACTCTTCTCTTCTGCAGACTAAAGAAGCCCAGTTCTCTCAGCTTCTCCTCTTAAGTCATGTGCCCCAGCCCCCTGATCATTTTTGTTGCCCTCTCTCCAATATGTCCACATCCCTTCTGTAGTGGGGGCCGCAAAACTGGACACAGTACTCCAGATGTGGCCTCACCAGTGCCAAATAGAGGGGAATGATCACATCCCTCGATCTGCTGGCAATGCTCCTACTAATGCAGCCCAATATGCCGTTAGCCTTCTTGGCAACAAGGGCACACTGCTGACTCATAACCAGCTTCTCGTCCACTGTCACCCCTAGGTCCTCTTCTGCAGAACTGCTGCTTAGCCAGCCGGCAAAGTTAACGTAGTTCATGTAGTTAATCAACATGTACTTCAAATGTATACCAATTATAAATACTCTGACAGGTTTCAGAGTAGCAGCCGTGTTAGTCTGTATTCGCAAAAAGAAAAGGAGTACTTGTGGCACCTTAGAGACTAACAAATTTATTTGAGCATAAGCTTCCGTGAGCTACAGCTCACTTCATCGGATGCATTCTTGTTAGTCTCTAAGGTGCCACAGGTACTCCTTTTCTTTTTATAAATACTCTATGATTCACACATACTTGTCCCTTTAAAATCAATTATAATTGTACAGTAAAAGTTTTGTTATCCAGCATGTTGGGAGAATGGGGGTGCCAGTCAGTCAAAAATTCCAGTTAACTAAGTTATCCTTACCAATGGAATAACAATTTTCAAAGAATTAGAATACAGTAAAATGAATAAAGTATAAAAGAGGAGACAGGTACTCACCAATCCAGGAGTAGTACTGCCCTGCAGAGTGGTTGGTTTCTTGAAGCACTTAGGTATATACAGGTAAAGTTTTCTATACAGGAGGGTATCTTATGACACCACATATCACTATGGGCCACGCCTGGCATATACCCAGATCACTAAAAATACATTTAATACTAAAACTATATTGAACACAACTGAATCTTCCTTTGATGATTCAGAAGGCACTTCAGGATCTTGCAGTGCTCAGGGTCGTCATTATCAACATCAATTATCATTGTAAATATAGATGGTGTAGGAGATTGGGCTGAATCTGTCTGTAATGACCCTATGACACACCTGGAAGCGGCTTTTTTGAATCAATCCCTGATATCAGCTTGCTGACTTGTCTTCTGCCTCTTTTCATAGAATCATAGAATATCAGGGTTGGAAGGGACCCCAGAAGGTCATCTAGTCCAACCCCCTGCTCGAAGCAGGACCAATTCCCAGTTAAATCATCCCAGCCAGGGCTTTGTCAAGCCTGACCTTAAAAACCTCTAAGGAAGGAGATTCTACCACCTCCCTAGGTAACGCATTTCAGTGTTTCACCACCCTCTTAGTGAAAAAGTTTTTCCTAATATCCAATCTAAACCTCCCCCACTGCAACTTGAGACCATTACTCCTCGTTCTGTCATCTGCTACCATTGAGAACAGTCTAGAGCCATCCTCTTTGGAACCCCCTTTCAGGTAGTTGAAAGCAGCTATCAAATCCCCCCTCATTCTTCTCTTCTGCAGGCTAAACAATCCCAGCTCCCTCAGCCTCTCCTCATAAGTCATGTGTTCCAGTCCCCTAATCATTTTTGTTGCCCTTCGCTGGACTCTCTCCAATTTATCCACATCCTTCTTGAAGTGTGGGGCCCAAAACTGGACACAGTACTCCAGATGAGGCCTCACCAATGTCGAATAGAGGGGAACGATCATGTCCCTCGATCTGCTCGCTATGCCCCTACTTATACATCCCAAAATGCCATTGGCCTTTTTGGCAACAAGGGCACACTGCTGACTCATATCCAGCTTCTCGTCCACTGTCACCCCTAGGTCCTTTTCCGCAGAACTGCTGCCTAGCCATTCGGTCCCTAGTCTGTAGCTGTGCATTGGGTTCTTCCGTCCTAAGTGCAGGACCCTGCACTTATCCTTATTGAACCTCATCAGATTTCTTTTGGCCCAATCCTCCAATTTGTCTAGGTCCTTCTGTATCCTATCCCTCCCCTCCAGCGTATCTACCACTCCTCCCAGTTTAGTATCATCTGCAAATTTGCTGAGAGTGCAATCCACACCATCCTCCAGATCATTTATGAAGATACTTTTGCATAAAAGTAGAGTGCAGAATGTGCAGTTGCATAACGTGCTGGGCAGTAAACTAGTCCCGGTTACTAGATTGAAAATTTGCATTGGGGGATATCAGAAATGCCAGTTAAAAGAGCTTTCTGGTTGATAAAGTGACGGATAACACAGCTTTTACTGTATATGATCTGAATACAGCACCAAGTTATAGTGTGTACAGCAAAATGATGATAACACTGCTACCGAGCAAGCAGTTGGCTCAGTCCTCAAAATGGATCAGACCATCGTATGGTACCGCCAGGGCTTCAGTCCTCTGCCCACTACTGCTCTGTCCTACTTCGAAGGGGACCTATCCAGCATGCAGCTCACTGTGCTGTGGGGTTTTCCCAGGCATCTGTGCCCTTCACACTGCTGGGGATGTTTTGGCATGCTGGCAAATATTAAAAAAAAGCAGCAGCTCAGCACTACTTCTGCCTCCACCAAGAGGAAGATAGTCTATATCTCTTTCATTGAAACACCCTGCTGAGCTATGCTAGCATACACTGCCCTTCTAGCTATTTCATTATTACTGATATTAATCCATATTACTACCTCTGCGAACTTATCTCAAATACCCCATCTTTCTTTACATAGCCACAAAACAGGTACAGAGCAGACGGTGGCAGCAGAAGCTTACCAACAGTACAATGCCAGTCTGCTTCCATCCTATTCTAAGAGACCACTTTGTAGACACATTCTCACTCGGTTGTATCTTACCTGACGGAAGAGCAGCTCCTGTTCAGCTTGCCTCTGCCCTGGCTCTACTTCCGGTGGTGGCTCTGTTTCCTCTTCATCGCTCTCAAGGGGCTCTTGCTTCACCTGCACCATATTGGCCAACCCTTGCATCTCCTTTTGGCTTGAGACTCGGTCACTGTATGGCTCCTCCAAAAGCGCTTGGTGTTCTCGTAACTCCTCTTCTGTCTCCTCAGGGTGGCTTTCATGCTGGCGGGCTGGCTCGTTCGGTTTTGGTATCATCTGAAAACATCCCAGAGGTTAACTGATAAATAAAGTGTAACACATCAGAGTTAAAGCTGACTATGTTCTCAACTAAAGAATCAGCTTAATGAAAGCAAAATAAAAAGTGACTTAGTATTTCTTACAAACTAGCTCCAAAACAAAAGGATAATTATAGTAAAGAAAAAGACTGGGTTAGCCTATTAATCTCTTATCGGGGAAACAATGTCCTAAGTAACAATGATCCTCTTTTTTTGTTGTTTGATTTTTCTCTCAAGAAATTGGAATCCCCTAAAGCCTGTATGCTTTGCAGGCTGCTCCACTTCATTCAACGTCCGCAAGGAAACAACCATTTGGCAGTAAAAACCCAGAAGCAAACGAGTGACAGATTTGTTCTTGTCTGGGTTTCCTGTTTCCCTGTTTGCCAAGCCTCTTTCTGACATACTCATAAATTGCATCTTACAAAATGAAGCTGAAGTCGAGTATTTTAGTTGCTATAGGAGAGAAAAGTTGTGCTTGGTGATTTGTACCACAACTACAAAAATAAACACCAAGATTCGTGCTGCCCTGTACTTAGTCAAGTGCTGCTAATAAGCTTGTTTCCTCCAGCTGTCACACTCGCTTTGCAACCTCAGTTCCCAAATGTTTGGGAGTCCATGTGACTGTGACCCGAAGAGCCCCTCCGTACCAACTGGCAAAGGGTTTCCTGTTCTGTCAGCAACTCCTACCATGCCTGACAAATTCATTACACCTAACACACTGCTGTTGCAGAATCTAGCTATAAAGAATATCATGTGAGGTGTCAAATGGAAGTTGGTGACACACGGGTCACTAATATCACTGTGAAGTTTATGTACTAACACTACATGAGAAATTAAATATACAAACTAATATTAGGCTTTAAAGTCTGTAACCAAATAAAGGGAGAAACAAGTTTCTTCCAGTTCAGAGGCAAAGTAGTTATCTCTCTGTGTTAGGCAGATTAAGCATTGTGAGCCAAAAACAATGGGAGCTATACTGGCATGCAAAATCAATAGGGAAAACAAACTGATGGGAGGGGGGGAGAAATGTGAGCACAATATGGCAGCAGTACACCGGGGAACAACCATAGGAATGCATTTCAAAGGGCTACTGGACTATAACAGGGTTCAAGGAGAAAATCATTTTACTGAGCATGCTATTGGCAGGGGAGGGAGGGAGGGGGTGATTCATGAAGGAATGGATCCTGGATTGACTGAAAACCAACAAACTCTGCAGAAAGACTTCAAGGGTGAGAAACTGCTTTAGACAAGGGTTGTAGCCTATTAAGTCAAGTCTTAGTGCTGATCTACACTGGAAACTTACATTGACAGAGCTACGTCTCTCAGAAATGTAAAAAAATCCACACCTCATAGTGGCGTAGTTAAGCCTATTATGCAGATGGGAACTGGGGGGTCTGGGTGCAGGAGGTGAGGCTTGATGGGATGGGTGTTCCGAGTGTGGGGGGTGAGGCTTAGCCGGGGGGAGCCTGGGAGCGGGCGGGGGGGGACGGAGGGAGGGGTTGTCCGGGATGCACGGGGATTGGGTGAACAGGGGAAGCAGCTCCCCGTACAGTGACCCCTCCCCGCACCTGGAACCCCTCAACCAACTCTGCCCCCCGTATCAGGAGCCCCCTGCACCCAGAACCCCCTCCACCAAGCCCTCTGAACCCCCACCCCACTGAGCCTCACCCCCTGCATTGGGAGCCCCCTATACACTGACCCCCACCCCACTGAGCCCCAACCAGTTGCACCCTGACCCACCAAGCCCCACTCCCCCAGCCTCCCACACTGAGCCCTAATCACTTTCACCTGAACTCCCCTGCAGAGTCCAATTCCCCCTGCACCCAACCCCCCTTACCGAGCCCCCGTGCATCCAGATTCTCTCCTCCCCATACCCAGACCCCCCACCGAGCTGCCTGCACCCAGACTGCGCCAAACAGAACCCTGGTACTCTTGAGGGAATTCTGCGCCAAAAAATTAAACATTTTAAAATTCTGCATATTTTAGTTGTTCAAAATAGCACAGTAACACCATAAAAATATAATCACACCTTTTTCAATTATTTTGGTAATTTATTTCAAAATAGTTGTCAGCAAATGATTGAAAATGGTGTGATTATATTGTCTTGTTTTGAAAAATAAAATATGCAGAATTTTAAAATACTATGCGCAGAATTTTTATTTTTATTTGCACAGAATTCCCTCAGGAGTATCATATGCATAAAGTGGGTGAATTAAAATTGCAGTCAACTTTATTTCTAGCATTTCCTACCTTCTGAATGCTTGACTTTGCAACCTTAATGTTCTTTTAATTTACATTTTTGTGTGTAATTTCCAAGTATCACAGCAGAGACAGGCTCACTGCTCTCAGTTCCAGTGCTCAGCACCACCCTGATTCTGAGCAATCATTACAGGGAGAGCATGGCTTTGCTCCGTATCCCTAGAATGGAGCACGCACAGTCACTCTGTGGGGCAGGCACAAGCATTGCTTCCCATACACAGGAGCTGTGAGGAGATGGTGCATGCTCAGCTGCTCTGTGAGGATGGCACATGTTCAGTCAGTGCTAGGAGCTGTGAGGGGATGGCATGTCTTCAGCTGGGATGGCACATGCATAGTCTGGTCATCACTAGGAGCTGTGAGAACTCACTCCATGAGGACTGAATCTTTGGAGATTTGAGCAACTAAACTCTAAGAAGTCTCCACTGAGCCTGTACAAATGGCAATTTTTGAAAGTTCAACTTGGCCAATTTGGGTGGATTTTCATGGGGATGGCAAAAGGCACATCTGTGACACAAAGGCCACCTTGCATTCAAATGTCAAGTCCCTGCTCCAAAGGATGGGGGACTAGAAATTTTAAAGAAAACATTGTCAGAATTTTTTTAACATCGGCAACGCATGTTTTTTCCCCCCAGCCTTGTTCTCAGAAAAGTTTGAACTATTTTGGCAGAAAAGTTTCCTCAAAATTCAGCCTGAGGCAGACATCTGACATGCAAAATTTGAAAGCAAATTGTAAACGTTTGGCAAAACCATAAGCAACTGAAAACAGAGTGCCATGAGCCTTGCCTATAATTAAAAGACAATAATCCATTACGTGATTGTTAGTTATGCTGCTACGCTACATAGAAGGGCCCTAACATATCTGAGTGTTCTGAGAATACACTTTTCCATGTCAGCATTTGGATGTTATCCGATGTGATAAAACTGCCCCACACGCAGTATTTTAAAGCATTTTAACTCATTACTTTAACAAGTAAAACAAATGGAAATTGTCCTCGTTGAGCTATGTTTTTTTTTCCTTTTTCCATGGACATGACACATCACAATTTTATCTAGGTCTGAGTTCAGGCTACTGAAAGAGGCATCAGTCTGCACAATATCACACACGCACGTCAAACTCCTGGGAGGTCTAAATGAAAGCCTCAATGAGTTCAGTAGGTACGTCACAGTGAAGTCTTTGGACACTTACAAGTGTTGGCAAGGGAAGTCTTTAAAAACTCAACAAACAAGCCACTGAAGTGCAAGTTACTTACTAACAAAGAAACTGAACCTACTGCCTGCTTCCAGCAATCCCGATTTTGAACTTCACTACACAAAGCATGTTTAGAGTGAGGTAAGGGAAATCTCCACAGCAACAGCAGCTCCACACCACATCAGTACGCTAGCCTGAATGACATCCAGGGCTGGCACATGCACAGCGAAGTGGCAAATATCCAGAAGTACAAGATTGACGTCAGTAGCTTGTGTAATCATCCCAACTCAGCTTTAGTCTATAAACAAAGTGTTTGGGGGTTAAATTGTGACTCTCTCTTTTACTGGAAAGATTTTATATGGGCCACCACTCAATGAGGCTAATCCAGCTTCTAGTAGTTATATTTTCTCATATAACTGGAACAGTGAAAATATTTGGAGAAATGTCCACCCGAAATCTAACCACAGCACTCTGAAAATCAAACTGGCAGGCTGAGTTTTCTTTCAGAATCTGTCAGTGTGGGGGGATTTTTTAAGAAACCGCAACTGGGGCTCCTTGAGAATTTTTTTTTTTTTTTTTAATACTAGTACAACTATGACGGTCAGAACAGAACTAAAAATAATTATAAACATTTATGATCTATCCCACACTCAAAGCAGCTTTCTTTTTATTGTAATGACTAGCTGCTGACTTTACCTTCCAAAGAAGTGGGACAGATTAGCAGATGGGGTAAATTGCCATAGCTCCACTTACACCAGCTGAGATCTTCCTCCATGTGTTTCAAGGACAAGTTTTAAATTCAGATTCTATCCTCACGTATGCGAACCATTTTGTCTTTGAAAAAACATACCTGCACAACAAGTTGAAATAACCTCTTCTTTGCTACAGATAATCTATCTGTACACCATAATCTATCTGACCTGCAAAGTGAATGCAATATTTGTGTACTGGTGAACAGCTTTGTGCAACATACGTATACTTTTCAGCTGTTCTCCAGGTGCTTCATGGAAAGTGAGATAATACTTAAACACAGATAGCACTTTCCATCTTCAAAGCACTTTATAAATATTAACTAATTAATACTCACAAAACCCCTTTGGGCTAGGAGAAGTCCCCATTTTCAGATGGGGAAATGGAAGCAGAGAAGATAAATGATGTGCCCAAGGCCATAGGTGGGGGGGTTGGCATTGGAGCTGGGAATGGAAGTCAGGAGTTTCTGGCTCCCACTCAGGTGCTCAGTCCCATTACTCTCTCTCAGAAGATTATCCTGGTGAGCAAACCTTAAATAACTCTGAACAGCCTCAAGTAGAAACACCCTTTCCCCAATTAATTTTTAGTTTATCATCAATGGAATCTTTTACTTTACTTTTATTATAGTATACCGCTTTGTACTACATTCTTTCTCCTCCTTCTTCAAGCAAAATATAAGTACAATATATCCATTTTCCCCTATATTCCTTGACAGCATTTGTATGCTCTCCTCTCTAGAGCTGGATATGATGCTGATGTGGATGAATGGCAGCATAAAGAGTTTTGAAAATATGATTGGAAAACCAGTAGCTTAAATTGTACTTCCTTTCCCAGCATCTGCATCAGAGGTATCATTTCTTACCTAGATGATAATATGAATAAACCACTGTATGTAGCCTAATATATTTCACAAAATTATGAAAAAGAGATCTAAGGATGAAGAGTAATTGATTATATTGTTAGAGGCCATACATATTATAGTGAGAGAAACCATTATATAAGAACGTTAGCTAAAGGCTACATTAAAATTGCATGAGCAAGAAAGCATTTACAATCAGTTTGCCTACCTTGTTAATGTGAAGTTGCTGTTGCTGGAATTGCTGTTTGTGTTTCTCCAGGAACTGTTGATGCTGTTGCTGGATCACTAACTGCTGGAGGGCCTGGGCATTCTGGGGAAGGGGAGCAGACTGCGTGCGCCCCAAGGGGCGGTGTTGCCGGAGTTTGTGTATTGAGGGGGAGACCCGATCTGCACCAACCAGAGACTGTGCATGGAGGGGCAGTGGCCCCAAGCCTGAAAGATACCAGTCTGAAGATAATATGGAGGAAAAAACAGCAGAGAAGAAAGGAAGAAAGGAAGGGAGAAAATGGCTATTGAGTAACTCTGATGGTGACAATAATATACATATTGTTAAAACCAACCACCTTCAGTTGTCATTTGCAGCTGAAGTATCATCCCTTAAAAAGTAAACAAGAACAGAAAGTATTAGAAAAAAGAATGTTTGAAATACTCCTGTGATATATGTATATATTTTAGTGCTTCCAGGGAATTTATACCAGCTCTGGGAATTAACAGTGAGATATGAAGCCTTTCATCTCTAGACCGCTGTTTAAGTTAAGACCAAGGAGTTAAAATGTGACAGCTGAACTATGTGAAATGACAGGGTTTTAAGCCTAGTTCCACATGAAAAAGTTTCATCACAATACATCACAACTGGTATCTGCTCACTTTGTTGGGCAATCTGTAGGGATAGAAGAGACATGGAGATGGAACTACCTTCTCACCCCAGATCAGGGTTACGCACACTGGGGAAGCTTGCATTGAAGCTGCTGTGGTGTACCTACTCTAGAGAATAAACTGGAGATGACAACTTCCAGTATGGTAAACCCAGCACTTTCCATGAGCATTAAATACAGTGGTTGCACTGTCAATCTAGCCAATTCTGCCTCTGATAAATAATTATGGTCACCTCAGTATGATGCATACTTGGAACATGGAATGCAGTGCATATTGAGTTAAAATTATATAGTTAACTAAGGCAAAAATTTTAAGATTGACCACTGTATACTTTAGGAGGTGGGGAAGATGTTTAAAATATGTTTACAGTTTTTAGTTTAAACTACTATTTAGCAGTAATAGTGCTGATGAAATTAATGACAGGATTTCCTGGTAAATATTATTTAAGGTTATATAAAAATCTTGGAATTCATTAGCATTTTGGACAGTTTATCCTAGTCTGCATTACTTATGGACTTACAGTTGCTAAATCATTCCCCTGAAGCACTTCAAGAATATCAGAACTACACAAATCTAGTACAGTTACTGCAGTTAGGAAAAAAAAATGAATTACTATGGGGCAGACTGTCATGGCTAAACATGTAATGGGATTTCCATTGTAATCCCATGTATTCATACACATCTTCATGAAATAGTCACCTTTTCGTGTGGAAATGTTCACACTTGGTTTTTGCCCAACAGGGGATGTTTTTGGAAGATATTAGCAAAATTCTTTTAGTTATTTTCTTATGAGAAGGGGAAAATATACACACATATATACTGTAAAATATCTAAGGACACTTGTTAAAAAACTACATCAGAAACAGCCTAAGCATAAATGAACAGTTGCCTTTCTTTTGTTTTATTTTAAATGCTGCTGCTTTTGATGTAACACCAATATAACCATTTGAAAACTGAACACTGAGCATCAGCAGTAGAAAAATGTAGACAGCTCCTAGGGGGACAAAGAATGCCCTTAACACAGGGGATCATCACAGTGCCTGGACACCATCAGCCCATCCTTCACGCTTCCCCTGTGCTTACTGCTCTAGCCTCTTCTCCATTCGTCTCCCTCACAGATCTTTCACTCCCAGACTCAGCAGAGGGCCTCACTGGAGAACACTCTACTGCTAACTCCCTTTGTCTTTTAAATCAGTGGTTTCAACGTGTGGTCCCCCCTCAAAGATTTTCAGGAGGACCCAAACCTCCATTTGAAAATGTTTAGGGGTCCGCAAATGGAAAAAGGTTGAAAACCAATGTTTTAAATCAAGAAGTCATGCCGATGAGAGCTGCAGCAGCATGGCACGGGGACAGAGGTGCTCAAGTTGGGTAAGTCGCAGGCTATGTAGAACTTTATAAGGAAAACGCTACGCTGTAAATCCCACCCGAAATCTGTCCTGCACTCCCAGTGACCAACTCAGAACAGGCTGCTGCCTTTTGCACCAACTGACACTTCTTGGGTCCACTTGCCTGTGCAGAGAGGAGAATGTGATTCCCCGCCTAATGACTCAGAGGGATGCTGCTCCTTCTGCCACCTGGAAGGGACTGCATACACAGCAGACCTGGCAGCCAGTCTGAAAGGGGCCTTGGAAGCTTTTGCAAACTCAGTTTTGGCTTGCTGGGTATTGTGGTGCTGCTCCTGGACAATGGAATGCTGTGACCTTTGGTGACCTCTTTGTTGCACGGGAGGGGAGAGAAAGGATGTGGTTGGGGTTAAGGGGGGAGATCTAGCAGCTTCAAAGAAAACCCTGTACACAATATTGGAGGTTTTCCTCCAGTTCCAAAGGGGAACAATTTCTTTTGCTATGCTCTGGAAGAGCACAGGACAGACTTTTCTTCTCCTCGCTGAGAAGATGTGTCATTTTTGAATGGTGGTCAAGACACCAGCAAGGAAGAGCCATAGCAACACTTCAGAAAAACTGATCAAAACTAAAATCCAGCAAAAATTGGAGCCAATTTGATTAAAAATGCCTTGAGTCCAAACTGCAGCAAAGTTAAGGAACTCTGGAGGGAAAAATTAGAGGGTTCCCTGTCCTCCTGCTCTGTAGCAGATGGTGTCCTATCTCCTGCAAAATTCTGGAAACTGAACAGACTGGACAGCTGGTCAGTGGAAAGGGCTCTGCCTGCCCCCAGAGCAGCAAGGTCTATTGAAGGCCCATTGTTACAATCTACATACCTGCCTGAGAGAAAGAATTGCCAAGTACTTAGAACCAAAACCTCCTGCTGAGCTGCTCATGGCAGAGAAGGGGCTAGGGAAAGGATATGTGGATAAGGAGAAAATGGCATTAATGCTAAAATAGGAAATCACTTGTTTGTTCTAGACGGGTAGAATATCAAGGATGTACCAATATAACAACAGTACATATTAATTTAGAATTCTGTGTTCCGATGTTGATAAGCATAGAAAAGTACATTAAGCTTCATAAAATGTGTACATACTACTAAATCTCATGAAATTGATTCCCTCTGAAGCACTATGGAAAATCACTATCTCTGCCTCAGCTTCCCCACACATAAAGGTTTATTATCCTGACACATTGGGAGTTGTGGGGATTAAAACGTAGAACACTGTCTATAAGGGGCAAAATCCTGAGACTTCGATGTGAGGTTTTGATAACCAGCACCGTTAAGGATTTTGCTTTTCAAATTTAAACATCATCCAAGATATAAAAACCAAAGTTTCTCAGCAATTTAAGTACCACTGCATGCTTTCTTGCATCTTCCACCTTAGCCCGATATTGGAAAGCATAGACCAGAAACATGATTCAAAGGTGGCCACTGCTTTCTATTTACTCTTCTTAGAGCAAATATGTGTCTCCAGTCAACCACTCACATAAGAACATAAGAATGGCTATACTGGGTCAGACCAAAGGTCCATCCAGCACAGTATCCTGTTTGTCAGCAGTGGCCAATGCCAGATGTCCCAGAGGGAGTGAACCTAACAGGTAATGATCAAGTGATCTCTCTCCTGCCACTCATCTCCACCCTCTGACAAACAGAGGCTAGGGACACCATTCCTAACCCATCCTGGCTAATAGCCATTAATGGACTTAACCTCCATGAATTTATCCATTTCTCTCTTAAGCCCTGTTATATTTCTAGCCTTCACAACCTCCTCAGGCAAGGAGTTCCACAGGTTGACAGTGCGCTGTGTGAGGAACAACTTCCTTTTATTTGTTTTAAACCTGCTACCCATTAATTTCATTTGGTGGCCCCTAGTTCTTATATTATGGGAACAAGTAAATAATGTTTCCTTATTCACTTTCTCCACACCACTCATGATTTTCTATACCTCTATCATATCCCCCCTTAGTCTCCTCTTTTCCAAGCTGAAAAGTCCTAGCCTCTTTAATCTCTCCTCATATGGGACCTGTTCCAAACCTCTAATCATTTTAGTTGCCCTTTTCTGAACCTTTTCCAATGTCAGTATATCCTTTTTGAGATGAGGGGACCACATCTGTACGTAGTATTCAGGATGTGGGCGTACCATGGATTTATATAAGGGCAATAAGATATTCTCCATCTTATTCTCTATCCCTTTTTTAATGATTCCTAACATTTGGTTTGCTTTTTTGACTGCCACTGCACACTGCGTGGACGTCTTCAGAGAACTGTCCACGATGACTCCAAGATCTTTCTCCTGATTAGTTGTAGATAAATTAGCCCCCATCATATTGTGAGTATAGTTGGCGTTATTTTTTCCAATGTGTATTACTTTACATTTATCCACATTAAATTTCATTTGCCATTTTGTTGCCCAATCACTTAGTTTTGTGATATCTTTTTGAAGATCTTCACAGTCTGCTTTGGTCTTAACTATCTTGAGCAGTTCAGTATCTTCTGCAAACTTTGCCACCTCACTGTTTACCCCTTTCTCCAGATCATTTATGAATAAGTTGAATAGGACTGGTCCAAGGACTGACCCTTGGGGAACACCACTACTTACCCCTCTCCATTCTGAAAATTTACCATTTATTTCTACCCATTGTTCCCTGTCTTTTAATCAATTCTCAATCCATGAAAGGATCTTCCCTCTTATCCCATGACAACTTAATTTATATAAGAGCTTTTATATAAGAGCTTGTCAAAGGCTTTCTGGAAATCTAAGTACACTATGTCCACTGGATCCCCCTTGTCCACGTTCGTTGAGCCCCTCAAAGAGCTCTAATAGATTAGTAAGACATGATCTCCCTTTACAGAAGCCATGTTGACTTTTGCGTAACAATTTATGTTCTTCTATGTGTCTGACAATTTTATTCTTTACTATGGTTTCAACTAATTTGCCAGGTACTGACGTTCGACTTACCGGTCTGTAATTGCCAGGATCACCTCTAGAGCCCTTTTTAAATATTGGCGTTACATTAGCTATCTTCCAGTTATTGGGTACAGTAGGTGATTTAAAGGACAGGTTACAAACCATAGTTAATAGTTCCGCAATCTCACATTTGAATTCTTTCAGAACTCTTGGGTGAATACCATCTGGTCCCAGTGACTTGTTACTGTTAAGTTTCTCAATTAATTCCAAAACCTCCTCTAGTGACATTTCAATCTGGATAAGTTTGAGAGTACAACACAGGGCTCAGATTCAAAGGGATTATTGACAGTTTTTGAAATCTTAATAATGAATATGAAACACCACTAATTTATTATCTTTTGAAATTTAACAGATTTAGTTACAATTGAAAGACTTATTATTATTAGACAGACTGCTTTTAATATTACATTTTAAAATGAAAACACGCTTTTGGTTTTGTAAAAAGGATAGCAGCTATGCAGTAATTGTAAGTACTAAACACAGTAAATTGTAAAAAAAATTGTAATTTTTGCTAAGAAAATACCTTCTCACTGTTACTTTGATCAAACTGGGTAGGGTTCTACTATTAAAATACTAACAGATTTATATTTATAAACTAGTTTATCTTAATCCTGCCAAAATGACAAACAACGTTAGCCTCCTCCTATCTCTTAAAGATGTGTAATTTGGCCAATCACAGACCTTTTCCAATGTTGTAGGTGCCCATGACATCAACAATACATGCTCCATGTCATAAACATATATGATTTCAGAGATAACTGGTATTCCCTTATTCCTTTCATGAAGAAGACTGCAATAAATTGAAATGGATTGTACCACTCCCCCAGTTAGGAGCTGCATATCTTAGCCTTTGCACACGAGCTTTGGTATGCTCACCTGTGACTAAGGGAGTTTGTGCAGTTGGTTGTTCCAGTAAGACCATGTGTTGCAGAAGAGAGTTATGTGAAGTTCCCCCATCCCTTTCCAACGTCGTAGTGCTCAAGTAAGGAGTGAGGTGAGTGCCAGGAAATAAGGAAAGCCGCTGTTGTAGGGTTGGAATAGCAAGTCTCTCGGCATCCTGCTGTCCTGATCCCCCCTGCAAATATACAACCGGTAAAGTGTTCAGCTTATGAACGAGTCAGTGCAACCACAATCCCAAAGACAACATTAAACATCACTTACACTTGCAGGTCCAGTTGCAGGCAAGCCTAACGTTATGTTGGGCAAGGAAGGAGATGTGTACAGAGGAAGCTGTGTTACTGAGCCTTCACGATTCACTAGTCTGTGAGCCAGGCTGGTCTGGAAATTGAATTAAGAAAACTGGAACAATCAGATAATGTAAAGAGGATAGACAGGAGCCACATTATAGTCTGCCTAATTCGTGAATCACCTTAAGTATAAAGCACATCAGAAAAGGGAACAAGAAAGAAAAATAGAAGGCAGACAACTTCACTTCTGATACCAAAAGATTCCGAATGTAGGGGCTAATCTGTGCCCAGTACCCAGCCCAAGTAGATGGGATAGGCATGGGGTGGATTCACTTATGGATGTGTAATCCTCCCACAAAGGTAGCAGAGATGCTCTGATAGGGCTAATCCAACTGAATGGCTACAGTAGCCTCTGACCCATTCATAGCCCCAACATGAGCTGAGAACTGGAAGATCCATGCAGCAATGGTTTCCTCCCACACGCTGGAACACCTTTCCCACCCCCACAAACTGCTCTACATGACCCTGGAGAGGGTGTGGGGATCATCTGTGCATCCCTTCCAGAATCCTGTTTTCTTTAACCCTTTGTGCAGGAAACATCGGTTTGTCTATCAAGGGAGCCTCCATGGCTCTTTTGTTCCTTGAACTACATGGCTAAAAAAGGTGTTTTTAAAAAAACAAATTTTACGTTACACAGGATGGATGTTCTCGTCAGCCAGGCCAAGGACAGTATGAAATGCATCATTCAGCATCAAGTTGGTTTAAACACAAGGTAAAGCTCCATTAAAGAGCCAGGATGTTCGTCTTAGGTGGATATTTTTTGATTTTCAGGGAAGGAATGTGCAATTAACTGGGAGGATTACGTTATAGCCAGCTAATGCGGCACCACGGAACTGTAACAGTCATTTTTAATTTCACAGCAGTGATTGCTTACAAATACAGACTAAAATATTTATTGCAAATATTAACTGTAGTTATTGAAAAGTGTCTGAAGCCCTGATTAGAAAATAGTTATGTTGATGGCAATGAATTATGGAGTGGATATTGTTTACAATCCTAGGAGTTTAAACAAATATATAAAAAAAGACATTTTCTATAACATTTCTCATGCAGTGACAGTTTTTAACTCTGATGCTTAGAAAAACAGGTATATGATGGGTACAATAAAGTATTTCATCATTCTATAGATTGATACATGTCAGCATGGCCATGAAGGGATTTTAATCTTCTGGAGTTTTAGAGGTTGTTGCCTCATATTATGCCTGATTCTGTAGCACCGAAGTCAATAGGAACTTGCAATTGACTTCAATGGGTGCCGGATTAGGCCAATTTTGGATGATGAAAAGAAAGCTAGTTATCTTTGAACTCCATTGAAGGAACTCGCACTGAACTTTGCAAGATAAGGTAATGATGTTGCAATCCACAAAAGGAAGAGTACATGTTTAACATTTACTATTGAAAAGCAAGTCTTCTATATAGAAATATTCTCTAAAAGAAAAATCTGATGTATTGACGAATGAAACTGGAATTGCTGAAAACAGTAACATTAAAGCTATTCCTGTGAGAGAGGATCATAGACAAGTGTAGCAATGATATCTTTACAAGATTGCATTTGCCATCTTTACAGCCAAAGACTCTGCATTTCCAAATAAATGGTTTAATTTGACATTAGTCAGTTATTCATTTCCTTAGTAGTAAAGGTATCTAGTTCTCACATATGCTCAAGCTAAGTTCAATTTGCCAAGTGAGGTTCTTTCCATTTCTAAAGTCTCCTCCTGTGTAATTGCAATCTTGTCAATCATAATTATTAAAAACATGTTGAAGATCAGATCTATCACAAAGGTCTTGTCATTGCTAATTTCTCTGTAGTTGTTAAATATTTCCACTGGCACACACACGAACACCAAGGCAAAATCGTAAAAAACTTGTTTGTGTTTCCACTCACTTATTTGCCAGGGTGATTTTGAACACTTCTTAGAAATTTTGCTTAAAGCGTAAATGCAACGTTACTGCACCACATGCTGAAAATTAGGCATGTACTGTGGGTGAGGTACTGACATCTTTTCCTGACTTTTACGGGGTACTGATCTCATAAAAGTAACAAAATTACATCAATTTACACTTTAAACAGTCAAATCCCCATTTAGTTGTGCCTCAAATAGTCTCGGGGGGTTTATTTGTATTAAGCACAACTGAATGAAAAACACAACAGCTTGAAACTAATTGCGCTCACAAAATTTCAGTTCCATTATCATCATCTTAAATATACTGAATCTGTCTATGAATTGTACATAAATGCGGTAGAAATACAGAGCAGAGCACACACCCAGCAGCTACAGCTTTTGTCTACTCAGGCAGCACTTTTTAAAGCTTTATGTGAAATAAAAGGTCAGTGTCTGTCAAATAGCCTTGCACAGGTGGAAAAAACATTGTTAAATTTAACACAATATTTAAAAAATAAATGCTATTTATCCACTGTGAACAGAATGGAGCTGTATGCTTTCTACACTTGAGGCAAGTATTTTAATTTAAATAATATAAAAATGATCAGTTTTCCCATTTGGTATGGGTCCAGAGATGAATCTCTGATCAACTGATATGCAAATATACACATTTCTCATTTAAAACCAAACACTCAGGTAAATGTGAAACTATCATATTAGAAGATTAATTGCTCAGAAATTGTTGACTATTTACAATATACAAAGTGGAAATGGGTCTGATTTATAGGAGACAGTCTGTTATTTGGGGTAATACAGAAATTGGAGTCTGGTGTGTGCATTACATTGGCCTTTTACAAGATACATGGAAGCAAGCAGTAATTGGGTAATGTTATTTCCTGATGTATACAAGCTTCATTTGAAAGGAAATATCTGCATTTAAAATGCTGTCTTAATTAACTGCATTTGGATAGCCCCTGACAAATGCATGCAGAAAAGTTTAGAGGAATGGCTCAGTTACCATCATGAAATATCCAGTGCTTACAGAAAAGAATTGGTAACGAAGGGCATGACCAGTTTTCGGCAGATGAGAATGTTGAGGATAGGGAAGATTTAATTAACAGAATAAATTTTAAGATCTGTAGACAGCAAGAGAGTTAGTGCAATAGGTTATCAAAAATGATGTGTCATCCATTAGTGGGTTGTGAGGTTTCCTGTGGACTGTGGTCTCAAAGATCTAGTGGACTAATTGTTCATATCACACCTACTTCTAAAATCACTACAGCACCATAGCTTGCAGACTATATTCTTGCTCTCTTCCATAAAATCATAAAACAGGTGAGAAAATTCTGGGTGCAATTTTCAGAGAAACAGCAGAAGAACATTTTTTACTTTTCACATAGGTTGCTTTGGGAGGCTACATTAAAGCGTTTCAGTTTAAATTAATTCATAGATCACAATGGAATTCTTCTCACATGAACTAGGACTAAGGTGTAGAAAAAATTAATAGAAAAGTGTTATTTACCTTTTACACAATACAAAAACCAGGGATCATTTGATGAAATTAAATAGTCAGAAGGTTTAATACAAACAAGACAAAGTACTTTTTCACACAACACAAAATTAACCTGTGAAACGCATTGCCATGGGATGTTGTGAAGGACAAAAACATAATGGGGTTCAAAAAAGAACTAGATACATTCATAGAGGATAGGTCCATCAATGGCTATTAGCCAAAATGGTCAGGGATGCAACCCTATGCTCAGCGCGACCCTAAACTTGTGATTGACAGAAGGCAGGAGTGTAAGACAGGGTGGATCACTTCATAATTACCTTGTTCTTTACACTCCTCCTGAAGCTCTGGTACAGGCCACTGTCAGAGACAGGATACTGGGCAAGAAGGACCGCGGTCTGACCCAGTACGGCAGCTCTTATGTTTTTATGAATGAGACACTGTAGTAAAACTGTGAAACGGGTGGGGGAAAGAGACAGGTATCTTCACATGTCTGGAGAACTGTTTTGGCAATAGACAGACTTTACATGTCTGGCATCACTCATGCCTCAATCTTAAAATTATGACTTCACTGCTTTACAAGACGGAATAGGTAGTCACTGAAACTGGACACCAAATGCTTGCAACAGCATGTGTATCTAAAAGATTTTTTCTGCAGACCTTACTAACGACTGGAATTATAGCCTTGGTGAAGTAATACATTCATTTGCAAAAAGCAAAGTTATTTGGAGAGAGTGTTGCCTCTGCATATCCACACTCGTGGGATGAGCCCTCCCAGAACACTGATTTTGGGGAAGCTGTGCCCTTTGGAACAGTGCAAGCTTTCCTGTGCAAGACTGAATATTTGTAGCTGAGGTTATGAGTCTCTCAGCAGTCCCCAACTGCCTACGCTCCTTCTGCTAAAGATGCAATAAGAGCAGGACGCTGAGGGGAAGAAGGACTGGCTGTAGTAACAAGTCATTGTTATTACTTTCACTCCTGGGAGCAGTGTAGAGTGAACAAGTGAAGTGTATGCCTCTACTAGCCAAAGGGCTACAAAGACACATGAGCCCAGAATCCAGCAGTGATTCAACCACTGATACTGGTGAGTCTGACTTTTGCTATCAGAAGTGAAACTTCAGAGAGAAGGGCAGCTGGATTCTCTTCTGGTTCACATATCAACAGAATTGGTAGCTCAGTTCCATTTGGGAGGATACCAAATCCTCCGGCAGCTATACTAGAGCAGTCTCACTGAACAAAGTCAGGAGCAACTGAAATGAGGGTTTTGTCATGGAAACGCATACAGTATGTAGCCTTAAGTAAAGCTGTTGTTACTGTGGATGCTATAATTACCCTTCCCCATGCTGCCAGAGTTCTACGAAACACATGAAATAGAACTATTGTTCCTTTTATAAAGCCCAAACCAGAATCTCAGCCAACCTCTTTAGAACAGCCGTGGTGTATTGTGTCAGGCGAAGTGACCAATGCTGTACTACATGAGTGACTGTGTTATGAGGTCCATGATATATTTTGATTGAAGGTTTTTAAAACTGTGTGTTATGCAGTATTAGAAATGCTAATTGAGCCAAAGTCTGTACAAACTTAGAAAGCTCAAATAGCTTGGATTTATGCTTCAAAAAACACCTTTCCACTCTCCAAAATTACAAGTTGGAGGACAGTGTGATTAAACCAAAATTCTGCTTTGTCAGGAAAGTTTATAAATGTAAATGCATGAATAATATTTAAGGGAAACAGCAAATGTGAAGCCTGCAATGCGAAATACAGCAGCAGGGTCTGGATAATTACACACCACCTTTCCAAACGTGAAGGTTACAAAATGACAGAGAGGGTCACATATTTTCAGATTCAATAACAGGGACGTAGGAATTGCCAGACTAGATCAGACCCAACTCTAGTCTAGCATCCTGTCCCTGACAGTGGCCAACACCAGATGTTTAGGAGGATGGTGCAGACACCCTGCAGTTTAAGGGATTATTTATTAATAATAATCAGTTTTGGAAAGATGCAATTTAAAAACAAAGGTTAACAAAAGCTAAGATTTAAACTGCATAAAGGTGGGAGGATGCTAAAATTTGGTGGCAAACGTCAACACACTACAGGAAGCCTTTGAGTACTGAGCGGGGGAGAAGGAACTTAAACCAGGTAATATTATATTCCTCCATCCCTGTAATTGAACAGTGCTTGTATTAATCCCCTGTATAAAATGAAGTTATTCAACATTGTAAAGCATGAAAATAAATATCCAGCATTTTAAAATACTCAAGAGAGTTGGCAACCTGTATTTGAGAAAGGAACCCTCTTCAAGATTTCCCCCCAATGTTCCTTTCCTTTTTTAAATCTATCAATCCATATTATGGCTACTGCCAGTTACCCCAAGCACAGATATTTATGAGCAAATGCAGACTAAGCATGTTACGTTTCCAACACATTCAAATCTTCACTGGTTAGGAGAGTAGCCATCCAACTCAAGGTTCAGCTTTCCCTGTATATTTTATAGCTCCCACAAGTTCATTGGAAGCACAAGTGTTAAACCCAAGGTAAAGAGCAGTTCTGTACCTCTGCTTGAATACTTGTGACTGATCCTGTAATTCCATTCTCAGCACTTATATTATTAGAGCTGTTGTTTGGAGAACTGGGACCAGATCCAGGAGCACTGTTGCATGCAGAGTCTAAAACACATTCAAAAACAACGCTTAGAAACAGTACAAACTATCTCTGCAATGCTATTTGGAAAGATCTATCAGGGAAAACAAAAACCCTGAAGATGTAATAAAACATTTCTATATTGAGAACATACCAACAAAGATGTACTTTCAAACAGAGTGTCCAAATACTTATATCTTTTCTCTGCAACCTTTTTTTGCATAGTGTGTCAAGAACTTTAAATATGATTAAGCACACAATAAACAATTTAGAAAGCATGAACAAGCCAAGTCAGTCTATGTTAAACTGTTCTACTATAGTTTTATGAAGTGCCTCCTCCAATCCACTTTAGCATTTTATCTTAATCATGCTCTCAGTCTTGCACAAGTAACTAACTTTCTGAGCTTTGACATTTTCCCATGCACTTTTCTTGTATATTTGAATTTATTCATGTTTTAAATGGAAAGATACTTTCATTACTGACCCTTGACAGCTTTTTCACACCAGCACCAACGTTCACTTATACAAAAAGTGCCCCAATGAATATAAGTGGTCATGCCCTTAGTGGTTATTTGTTAAGAGCTGACAGTGTGCTCAGCATTCTATGAGAAACAGTTACTTTCCTGAGGTGCTGTCAACTACAGAATTGTAGCTTCAGCAGCACACAGGACCTTAACACCAATCTGGAGCTCTGGTCCAGTACTGAGTTAAAGGGAACAGTACTAATTAGATAATTAATACCACTTCCCACAGCACCTGGGTTTTCCTTAGAAGTCTCCCATCCAAGTACTAGTTTCTTTCCATTCCCAACAGGGAAGCGCTAGGAAAGGGCTGGAATCAGAAGAGTGTGAGCAGGTCTCCAGGATTCCAAGTGAGGAAATAATGAACACAGAGGGTGAAGTCTGACTTTCAAGTATACATTTTTTTTGCCCCTGGATTACTGGTAGACGCCTCCATGTGCTGCATTCATCCCAGGACAGAAAAATGGGAGGATAATTGAGAAAATAAAAGGCAACCTCATAAGAGTTGTTTTGAGTGTCTCCAAACATCGGTCTCTTTACACTTATTGTCCTGCAGCACTAGCTGGACAACTCTTATCTTCATGAAAACGTGCAAAGTTCCCAGATATTACACTAAAAGTCCTCCATGTAGACAGTGGTCAAAGTCTCTCAGAGGTAACAAAAACCCACACAGAGTTTGTCCCTCGGGAATCCTAGTCTGTTCTGGCCACTCACTAATTACTGATTGAGCTTTCCCTTCCCGCTGTCTCACTTGCAGCGCTTGTCCCAGGCCTACACATCTAGAGCTCTAAGCCTCTAGAGATGGGTGTTCTCTTGTTCAGGGAAACTGTCTTTGAGGCCTTCCACACCCACTTTATATTATTATTCCTTCCTAATTACGTACAGCTTGTTACTTCTGACAGGGATGGCAGGATAGGACAGATAAGTCCCTGTCTCTAGGACAGTTTTTATCTTTGAAAACTCATGGCGATCGGGGGAAGTCCCGGACGACTGAAAAAAGGCTAATGTAGTGCCCATCTTTAAAAAAGGGAAGGAGGAGGATCCGGGGAACTACAGGCCAGTCAGCCTCACCTCAGTCCCCGGAAAAATCATGGAGCAAGTCCTCAAGGAATCAATTCTGAAGCACTTAGAGGAGGGGAAAGTGATCAGGAACAGTCAGCAAGGATTCACCAAGGGCAAGTCATGCCTGACTAATCTAATTGCCTTCTATGATGAGATAACTGGCTCTGTGGATGAGGGGAAAGCAGTGGCCGTGTTATTTCTTGACTTTTGCAAAGTTTTTGATACGGTCTCCCACAGTATTCTTGCCAGCAAGTTAAAGAAGTATGGGCTGGATAAATGGACTATAAGGTGGATAGAAAGATGGCTAGATTGTCGGGCTCAACGGGTAGTGATCAATGGTTCCATGTCTAGTTGGTAGTCGGTAGCAAGCAGAGTGCCCCAAGGGTCAATCCTGGGGTCGGTTTTGTACAATATCTTCATTAATGATCTGGAGGATGGCGTGGACTGCACCCTCAGCAAGTTTGCAGATGACACTAAACTGGGAGGAGTTGTAGATACGCTGGAGGGTAGGGCTAGGATAAAGAGGGACCTAGACAAATTAGCGGATTGGGCCAAAAGAAATCTGATGAGGTTCAACAAAGACAAGTGCAGAGTCCTGCACTTAGGACAGAAGAATCCCATGTACTGCTACAGACTAGGGACCAAATGGCTCGGCAGCAGTTCTGCAGAAAAGGACCAAGTGGTTACAGTGGACGAGAAGCTGGATATGAGTCAACAGTGTGCCCTTGTTGCCAAGGCGGCCAATGGCATTTTGGGGTGTATAAGTAGGGGCATTGCCAGCAGATCGAGGGACATGATCGTTCCCTTCTATTGACATTGGTGAGGCCTCATCATTGGTGAGACATTGGAGTACTGTGTCCAGTTTTGGGCCCCACACTACAAGAAGGATGTGGAAAAACTGGAAAGTGTCCAGCGGAGGGCAACAAAAATGATTAGGGGACTGGAACACATGACTTATGAGGAGAGGCTGAGGGAACTGGGATTGTTTAGTCTGCGGAAGAGAAGAATGAGGGGGGATTTGATAGCTGCTTTCAACTACCTGAAAGGGGGTTCCAAAAAGGATGGATCTAGACTGTTCTCAGTGGTAGCAGATGATAGAATGAGGAGTAATGGTCTCAAGTTGCAGTGGGGGAGGTTTAGGGTGTGGGACATTAGGAAAAACTTTTCACTAGGAGGGTGGTGAACCACTGGAATGGGTTACCTAGGGAGGTGGTGGAATCTCCTTCCTTTGAGGTTTTTAAGGTCAGGCTTGACAAAGCTCTGGCTGGGATGATTTAATTGGGGATTGGTCCTGCTTTGAGCAGAGGGTTGGACTAGATGACCTCCTGAGGTCCCTTCCAACCCTGATGTTCTATGACCCCTTCCTACACTCATCCAGTGTGGAATGTACACAACCCATCACAACACAACCACGAGGATTTTGTACTTAAAATAAAACTTCACTTTATAATTCTATTGCTGTAAACCCTTATTATATGACCAACAAAATGCCCACAACTTCACATATGTTACCGCTATGTTCTTAACACCCCCTCTTCTAACCAGGGCAAGTGGGACATCCGACCTGAACCCAAAACTTTTTTTTAACAGCCTATAAAGCTGCATTTCCCAGCTCCAGTGCAGCACTGCAGATTAGTTGATTTCGCGGCTACCAGAAAATTCTTCTGGAGCACAGAGCAGGCCCATAGGAGCCTCTTATTTTGCATATAGCACAGTTTTCAGTGTTTCTCTTTTTATTATCTAAGAAGTATGCTTGGCAGAATTCTGCTGTGTTATTTTTTGATAATTTTGACACATGACATATATGTTCATTTTTAAACATTTTTATCCATGTAAATTTTCACTGTTGAAGGAAATTGTATGAGCGGGGGGAAAGGAAGTAGACTATAATTAAATGAGAGCAGCCATTGAGATTCAAAAAGTTAAAGCTTTATAACTGTTAAAACACAAATTGTCAGCATCACACGTCAAACTATATAAATTAAATAACCTTAAAATCAAACTCTAATAAGTTCTCCAGCAGCATTTTTCTTATTTTGCCTATCTGTAAATTTTGACGGTCATCACTCGAAATACTTTTTTTTGTCAGTTTGTGGTTGCACAGTGAAATCAATGTTCACCAACATTTACCAATAGCAATCTAAGCCTTCCAAGACTAGTTAGAAAGCAGCAATCACTGCGACCTTTTGACAGCCACTCCAACTATGAGAAAATAGGATTTGGCTGACCCCAGTATAATTTTCAGGTAGTTTTGACATAACAGCCTGATGCAATCTGGGACATTTCACTGGGATGTCTCCGTGGAAATGGAGCCAACTGGTATGACTTTGGGGACATGAAACAACTTTGTTTTAGTTATTTAATTGCTGAAACCCCCTTAAACTGGTTAGTGGAGTAATTCGGCACATATTATGGTAGGAGTAGAGTAAATAAGTAGATTTTACTGTCCTCTATAATCAAGAGAAATTTAAGGATTAAGTAACAATCTAAAACTGACTGCCTACCTAGTAATCAATAGACGTCACATACTCAAAGGTATTTTCTTTCTATAAATCTGCTACTAATCTGATTATTCCAAGCACTATGCATTTTACCTATGTGACTCTATAGGCTCTAGTGGATCGACATCCATTTGCTACCACATGTACCAGCCATGAAACTATGGAACCGTCTCTGAGCTTCCGCAACTATCTTCTCCACACCCTCCAAACAATACTATGACTTCTCAAGTCATGCTTCCCAATACACTTGTGAAGAATGAGAAGCCAACAACATGACTTATTTGAGTATCTATATGTAACAACGACAGACCCTGGTCGTCGGTGGGTGGGATTGAACCAGGGACCTCTGGAGCTTAGTGCATGAGCCTCTACCACATGAGCTAAAAGTCAACCGGCTGGGAGATAAGGCTGTAGAGCAAACACACTTATCTCTCTCTCTCTTTAAGTGGTCTCCATGCCACTAGATGGGACAGAAAAACACATACATGTATGAGCATGCTTACTGAACAAACAGGAGAACCTTTTTCCGCTGCCCAAAGCCTTATTCTTGACATTGTAAGCAAAAATTAGTACTCAGCACTATTCCTTCCTATATGAAGTTAACCTACAAACAAAAGGAAATTCTTTTCATCCATGGACTTGCCCAAAATAGCAATGTATTTTCTATTCTATTGCAAAGATATGAGAGCTATGACATTACCAAGATGCTCATTTAGTTCAGTGATGACACTGGAAGTGGAGAAAGGCTCTTTCAAAGTGACTATTGGAGAGTTGGAGAAGAAATTAACCAAAGACTTCTTTTTAAAATGCTGATCAAGGATGTGGTTCCTCCTTAATTAGACATGTGACCATCACCCCAGCTGACAGGAGCGCAGACACTCAGCAATCAGAGCACTGAGGCAGAAAATCCTCCTTTTTTTCCCCCCAACATCACTGTGCTTTGAAATAAAATTACTTTCTGAGGTTGTGAGATCTCTGTAGCACTCCATAACATACTGCTTTATTCATGAATGTAAAGCCGGCCTTCATACCTTTAGAACATAATTTTGGAAATAAAAGGTGATTCTGTGTAAAAACAGCCTCATTACTCTTTCTTGTGCCTTGCCTCCTGCTGCCAGTGTTGGTCTTCCTCTGTCCAATTAAGTGAGCACTAAGCACCAGCATTTTGAGTGAAGAAAATCCAATTAACCTGAAGTTTCACTACTGCCCTTCAACTTTCTCCACAATGGGCACATGTGGCTCTTAATGAAAACCTAGACTTTGTAGAAAGAACATTTTGGTTGGATAGAAAACACATGCATTTCTGTAAGTAACAGGTCATAAGCTATGATTTATTGGATTCCACGTTTATTACCTAAACAAAAGAAAAACATGTGGCACTCAATTTATCTTTGTGATACATTCAAGCCTTAATTTCATCCAGGGATATTCTCTGTGGATTAAAAGTACACTTTTCCCCTGAAAAGTGGCTGTAAAAATGGCATTTTCAACTCAACACATGAACTCCGTATTTACCTAGAGTCTGACCCGCTGACTGAAATGACCAAAATAAAACGTTCATGCTTTTCATTCCTATTAGTGCAGCAGGAACCCAGGCAGCTAAGAGCGTAAGCAGGAATCTATTCCTGGCTGTTGATCAGCCGCCTCTTTTTTTGTTTTTTTTCAAAACTTAATTCCAGTCAGTTACATCTGTAGACACCCAGCAAAGACGGGTGTGCACAGGTGTCACAGAGGGCACCATCTGAAAACAATGAAGTTGCACAAGTGTTACAAAGGCCCTAATTTGGCCTGCAGAACCTTTGTAACAGGCAGTAGCATAAGAAGGAAAGAAATAAGCATGCTTCTCAGCTCTGTTGTGGAGTTTGCAGGGCTGCTGGTTAGAAAAAGCATCTCCTGCTTGTAAACCAAGAACATTTGGTAAGGAGATAACACACCCACACATACACTCATGGAACCCATGATGCCATTTCTACTGAGCCACTTTTCAGAGCAGAGCTGAATTTTAAGCTGCATGAATTGTGACACTGTGCTCTGAAGTGCCAGGGAGGTCTGAGAAAAGCAAAAAGTGGTTGTCTAAATATACTTACACACAGCTCTCTCTAGATGGTGCTAAAAATTAAACTTTATGATAATCTAGAATCTTACCTAGTCTACCTCCTAATATGAAATTTCTCCAAAAAAGAAATGTTGATTACTTTTTGCAAGAGGTTGTGAAATAAGTAACTTCTGAGTATATCATCATCTATTGTAAAACAACACATAACGTGTTTTTATATTTAAAGTAGGACTGTCAAAAATCGCAGTTAACTCAAGTGATTAACTCAAAAAAATTAATCGCAATTAAAAAAATAATTGCGATTAATCACACTTATAACAGTAGAATACCATTGAAATTTATTAAATATTTTTGGATATTTTTCTACATTTTCAATATTTATTTCAATTACAACACAGAATACAAAGTTTACAGTGCTCACTTTATATTATTTTTTATTACATATATTTGCACTGTAAAAATGATAAACAAAAGAAATAGTATTTTTCAATTCACCTCATAAAAGGACTGAAGTGCGATCTCTTTATCAAGAAAGTGTAATTTACAAATCCAGATTATTTTGGTTACATGACTGCATTCAAAAATAAAACAGTGTGAAACTTTAGAGCCTACAAGTCCACACAGTCCTATTTCTCATTCTGCCAATCGCTAAGACAAACATGTTTGTTTACTTTGACAGGAGATACTGCTGCCTGCTTCTTATTTATGTCACCTGAAAGTGAGAACAGGCGTTCACATGGAACTTTTGTAGCTGGCGTTGCAAGGTATTACATGCCAGATATGCTAAACATTCGTATGCCCCTTCATGTTTCGGTCACCATTCCAGAGCACATGCTTCCATGCTGATGATGCTCGTTAAAAAAAAAAAATGTGTCAATTACATTTGTGACTGTACTCCTTGGGGGAAGAATTGTATGTCTCCTGCTCTGTTTTACCTGCCTTCTGCCATATATTTCATGTAATAATAGCAGTCTCAGATGATGACCGAGCACATAATTGTTTTAAGAACACTTTCACAGCAGATTTGACAAAACACAAAGAATGTATCAATGTGAGATTTCTAAAAAATAGCTACAGCACTTGACCTAAGCTTTAAGAATCTGAAGTGCTGTCCAAAATCTGAGAGGGACGAGGTGTGGAACATGCTTTTAGAAGTCTTAAAAGAGCAACACTCTGATGCGGAAACTACAGAACCCAAACCACCAAAGAAGAAAAATCAACCTTCTGCTGGTGGCATCTGACTCAGATGATGAAAATGAACATGCATCAGTCCACACTGCTTTGGATCATTATCAAGCAGAACCCATCATCAGTGTGGAACCATGTCCTATGGAATGGTGGTTGAAGCATGAAGGGACATATGAATCTTTAGCGCATCTGGCATGTAAATATCTTACAACATCAGCTACAACAGTGCCATGCGAATGCCTGTTCTCACTTTCAGGTGACATTGTAAACAGGAAGCAGGCAGCATTATCTCCTGCAAATTGTAACCAACCTTGTTCGTCTGAGTGATTGGCTGACCAAGAAGTAGGACTGAGTGGACTTGTAGACTCTAAAGTTTTACATTGTTTTATTTTTGAATGCAGTTTTTTGTACATAATTCTACATTTGTAAGTTAAACTTTCATGATAAAGAAATTGCACTACAGTACTTGTATGAGGTGAATTTTTTTGGTTTTTACAGTGCAAATATTTGTAATAAAAAATAAATATAAAGCGAGCACTGTACACTTTGTATTCTGTGTTGTAATTTAAATTAATATATTTTAAAATGTAATAAACATCCAAAATATTAAAAATAAATGGTATTCTATTGTTGTTTAATCTCACGATCACAATTAATTTTTTTAATTGCTTGACGGTCCTAATTTAAATTAATTGTTTGATGAAGAACAATGGAGGTCTGCATAAGGCCCAAAATAATATGGCGTCAAAAGCATTTATCATTGGAGTGGTACAGTTATGAATTATGCTTAGCACCTGGATCCATGGACATTAGTAGAAATGCCTTTGAGACATTTCATGCTGTATTTCCCAACAACCCGTAATTTCTACCATCTTGAAATACTGCACTGGCACCATATCTATATCTGATTAACACAAGATTAAAAACTAGAGTTGTGAAACAGAGCCTGTGGACTTGGAAACAATGCCTTCATTGATGAATGTCCAAGGACTAAAGGGTTAAGGGTGCCAAAGGGAGTACAGAAATCCTGACTGAAGAATTAATCAGATATATAAACAGGTTTTAAAGCTGGGAGCCTTCTATAGAATGCGACAAGAGGCATGGCTTTCAGTTGCTTATCCAACAATTACCCAAAATTGGAATTAATTGAGAAACTTAACAGTAACAAGTCACTGGGACCAGATGGCATTCACCCAAGAGTTCTGAAAGAACTCAAATGTGAAACTGCGGGACTATTAACCACGGTTTGTAACCTGTCCTTTAAATCACCTACTGTACCCAATAACTGGAAGATAGCTAATGTAACGCCAATATTTAAGAAGGGCTCTAGAGGTGATCCTGGCAATTACAGACCGGTAAGTCGAACGTCCGTACCGGGCAAATTAGTTGAAACCATAGTAAAGAATAAAATTGTCAGACACATAGAAGAACATAAATTGTTACGCAAAAGTCAACATGGCTTCTGTAAAGGGAGATCATGTCTTACTAATCTATTAGAGTTCTTTGAGGGGCTCAACAAATATGTGGACAAGGGGGATCCAGTGGACATAGTGTACTTAGATTTCCAGAAAGCCTTTGACAAGCTCTTATATAAAAGCTCTTATATAAATTAAGTTGTCATGGGATAAGAGGGAAGATCCTTTCATGGATTGAGAACTGATTAAAAGACAGGGAACAATGGGTAGAAATAAATGGTAAATTTTCAGAATGGAGAGGGGTAAGTAGTGGTGTTCCCCAAGGGTCAGTCCTTGGACCAGTCCTATTCAACTTATTCATAAATGATCTGGAGAAAGGGGTAAACAGTAAGTTTGCAGAAGATACTGAACTGCTCAAGATAGTTAAGACCAAAGCAGACTGTGAAGATCTTCAAAAAGATCTCACAAAACTAAGTGACTGGGCAACAAAATGGCAAATGAAATTTAATGTGGACAAATGTAAAGTAATGCACATTGGAAAAAATGACCCCAACTATACTCACAATATGATGGGGGCTAATTTATCTATAACTAATCAGGAGAAAGATCTTGGAGTCATCGTGGACAGTTCTCTGAAGACGTCCACGCAGTGTGCAGTGGCAGTCAAAAAAGCAAACGGAATGTTAGGAATCATTAAAAAAGGGATAGGGAATAAGATGGAGAATATCTTATTGCCCTTATATAAATCCATGGTATGCCCACATCCTGAATACTGCGTACAGATGAGGTCCCCTCATCTCAAAAAAAGATATACTGGCATTAGAAAAGGGCAACTAAAATGATTAGAGGTTTGGAACAGGTCCCATATGAGGTGAGATTAAAGAGGCTAGGACGTTTCATCTTGGAAAAGAGGAGACTAAGGGGGGATATGATAGAGGTATAGAAAATCATGAGTAGTGTTGAGAAAGTGAAAGTTATTTACTTGTTCCCAAAATATAAGAACTAGGGGTCACCAAATGAAATTAATGGGTAGCATGTTTAAAACAAATAAAAGGAAGTTCTTCTACAATCAGCGCACAGTTAACCTGCGCAACTCCTTGCTTGAGGAGGTTGTGAAGGCTAGGACTATAACAGGGTTTAAAAGAGAATTGGATAAATTCATGGATGTTAAGTCCATTAATGGCTATTAGCCAGGATGGGTAAGGAATGGTGTCCCTAGCCTCTGTTTGTCAGAGGGTGGAGATGGATGGCATGAAAGAGATCACTTGATCATTACCTGTTAGGTTCACAGGCACCTGGCATTGGCCACTGTTGACAAACAGGATACTGGGCTGGATGGACCTTTGGTCTGACCCAGTATGGCTGTTCTTATGTTCTTATGTTAACATACCTGTGACATCCAGGGGACGCTTCTTCAGAGCAGTAACCACTGGGCCATCTTTCCTGCGTAACAGGGGACTGCTCCGTCTTTCAGCAACTTTCTGCTTTAATCTGGATCGTAACTTCAGGTTGGGTTCAGATGCTGTACAAAGAAAGGAAAAGTCATCACTGAATGCAGAGTTCCATTTAACATCATCTTATTCATCGTTTTCTGCTAACTATATTGGCTAATCTTCAGTGAAGTATTCCACAGAAATGTAAGGGAAATTAATTATATGACATAATAATTGGAATGAAGCATTATCAGTATAATGAAAAAATACCAACAGATACCTTCTGCACTAGTTCTGTTAAAACACTAATGATCAGGATTAATAGTGCTTTTTATAAAAAAGCATGTTACAATGTTTTACCTATGGACTGGAGATAATGGTTTGCAGTATGATTTGTTCTAAAGTTCATGAGATCTAATACAAAGTAAGATATTCACCTATAATATATTTATAATCACTCCACTGCTGACTACTAAGCTTATCACAAAGGTAGAGCCTTGGAATGGATATTCTATAAATTAATAAATCAATGGGCCTCTATAGCGGATAACAAAAGAATAATTATCTTAATTTCCCAAGCATAGTTCAAGGATTGTCGTATGACTAACACACACGCAATACTTCAAAAGTTTATCTTAAAATGTATAACTACCTTAAGGTCATCAGGACTGCCAAGAGGTTTGTGGCCACAGGAAATTTGTAAAATTTGAACCCCTTTACATCATATGATACACATTTTAACTATCCCCTTAAATGAAAGTTTCAGGCATGGGAATGTTCCAAGACGCTATATTCATCAAATGGAAGAGTCAGGAGATGTGCACAGAACCCTCACCACATCCTCCTAAGTAGGAATCAGAGAAGAAACTGAACTGCCAGCACTATGTGTCTCATATAAATATTTTTCAATAGGTAAGGAAGCCATGAGAAAGGGAAAAGATTCCCACTGGAAGACATCTTTTTTTGTAAACTTTGTGCTCTCTTGAGTATGTTTGAAATATTTCCTTGAGTGCTTCAGGGCTCCTAACATTTACTGGATTTGTAAACTTACCCAAACTTTCTCCTCCTCCACTCTCCAGCAATTCTGCTGTCTAATTCCTTTTACTGGCAAGTTCTATGCTCTCACCACTAAATACTGATACACTTGATTCTTTGTGCCCAAGGGTTGACAATGTAAAACTTCTTCAGCAGACTTGAAGTCGGATTTACAAACTGATTTTGTTTAACAAAGTCTGGCTACAGATTTATTTCCCTCTAGAGTGTGTAGAATGGCAACATAGAATGTTTTAATTGAGAACAGCACACAAATTGGAAGTTGACGACTTCATGATCAAATGCTTAAAAGTTCTCATCAAAACTGTTCTCTGATGAGACTTTAGAGAAGGAGTTTTTCATGAATATACCATGGACAGAAAAAAATGTCTACCTAAATTTGCTTTAAAAAAAGATAAAGGAGATACTTTTAAAAAGTGTCAGGCTCATCAAGATGATTTTAAAATTCAATTTGAAATCCATTAGTGAAGGGCAAAATCACGTTATAGGCCATTTACATAAAGACAGCAAGTGGAATGAATATAAATCTGTTGTTTGCCAGAAGGACAAAATTAAAGAGGGGGCTATTTAAATATCAATTGCACTTTCTTCCACGTTAGTTCAGAAAAAAAAGAGCTCTGCTTTAAAGGGAAGGATCTAATATTAGTTTAAAAGTAGACAATAGACATGAGAACACTCAGAGCCTCATGGTATAGTCTTTATTCTTTAAGGTAGATAATTTACAGTTACAGCCAATTTACATTTTAAATAAATTAATTGATTAGATGTTTGGGTCTACACTTTAAAAAAAAGTAAAGCAATGTTTCATATAAATGTGGCTATGTATATTGTGCATATATATGGAGTATCTACATATGCATGCAATGTATGAAGTGAGCTGTAGCTCATGAAAGCTTATGCTCAAATAAATTTGTAAGTCTCGAAGGTGCCACAAGTCCTCCTTTTCTTTTTGCGGATACAGACTAACACGGCTGCTACGCTGAACCATATTCTACAGTTGGTTAAAGCATCTGACTTCTGACAAAGAAAAATACGACAATATAAATTACATTAAAATGAGGATTTCATTCATATTATTTATTCTTGTATGGTATTTGTCTGAATTACGTTTTGTGTTTGGAATAGAGAAATCACTGTATTTTAAAGGTATACAATGAAGAAAGTGTCTAAGTATGAAACACCTTAAAATGGAGAAAAAAAATCAGGGTATCATAGATTAGCTAATACAGGAACTCCTCACTTAAAGTCGTCCCGGTTAACGCTGTTTCGTTGTTACGTTGCTGATCAATTAGGGAACATGCTTGTTTAAAGTTGCGCAATGCTCCCTTACAATGTCGTTTGGCAGCCGCCTGCTTTGTCCACTGCTTGCAGGAAGAGCCGCCCGTTGAAGTTAGCTAGTGGGGGTTGGGTGGGTTAGCTAGTGGGTTGCCAGGGTGGACCGGCAGCGCCCCATCAGCTCCCTGTTGTTCCCCTAAGTTCCCTGTGCCGCAGCTGCCCAGCAGGCTATCAATTGCCAGCAGTTCAGCTGTCCCTCCCCTCACTGCCATGTGCTGCTCCTGCCCTCTGCCTTGGAGCTGCTCCCCGGAGCCTCCTGCTTGCTGTGCAGGGGGTGTGGGGTGGGGTCTAATGTCACAGTGTCCACCTCCCCCTTGCTCCTGCACCCCACTTACCCAATCTTCCATAGAGTGGGGGGGGGGGGGGAGAAGGAGAGGGAGAGGGGAGGACACAGGACAGGGCTCAGGATGGAGGGAGCTTCCTGGCAGCAGCTGCCATCTCAGCTTGCAGATTAACTTAAAAAGACAGTGAACTTAGAGTGGGCTCAGCGAATTTAAAGGAGTAATGTGCAGCTCTCTCTCTCTCTCCCACACACAGGGTGTGTGTCTCTGTCTCCCCTCCCTCCATTCATGCTGCCTTGTAGAATGTGAGGCTACATTAACAAGTTAACCCTTGAAGGCTCAGGCAATTGCTAGTTCATCATTTAGCAGTAAGGCATTCCCTGGGAAATATCCCACCCTCTGACTTCACTACCTCAACCAAGCTTCACAATCATCATCGCTGTGTACCAGTATTAAATTGTTTGTTTAAAACTTATAGAGTGTGTGTGTGTGTGTGTGTGTGTGTGTGTGTGTGTATCTATATATCTACATAATATAGTCTTTTGTCTGGTGAAAAAAAATTTCCCTGGTACCTAATCCCCCTCCCCCATTTACATTAATTCTTATGGGGAAATTTGATTTGCTTAACACTGTTTCACTTAAAGTTGCATTTTTCAGGAACATAACTACAACGTTAAGTGAGGAGTTACTGTATTACAAATGATGCTACAGGTCTGAATATACTAATAAGAATCATTTCCTGTAACAAGAATTTCAATGTGAATGAAAATAAGGAACCACATGCTTAAACAAAACATCTCCAAAGGAAGATATGACCATCCAAAGAAAACACATGGAATTTCCCAGACAAATGTATTACATGGTGTTCTTCATCCCCTCCTCATCTTGAGATAAGTTTCAAAATAGTTAGTAGTTGTTTAAACCCTTACCATTCTACAACTAAAAGTTTAGACTTTGTTCTACAATATTGTTTTTTCTTTTTTTTCAAAAAAAATACTAATGCTATACAGAAATTTTTATCAAAACTCCAAGGAATTTTTAAACATTGGTATCCCATTTCACCTGTCATTCATATCCATGGTACATGAAAATATCTGTATACATTTCACTAGGTGTTACGTAAGTCGGAGTTAAGTGAATTAACAACACCCTGCCAGCAGCACAGAATTATCTGAAATTCTAGGTATTTACATATGTTATTTCGGAATGTCTCAGTGTTATAAAGAATTTCAATTTTCAACAATGCATATTGAAAGCTCAGTCAGGGCCAATAAGCTTATTTGTTTTTTTTACTGTCATCTAATGAAAAAAATGCTGCCTAAATTTAAGAGACCTATACTTCAAAAGTATAAATAAGAAAATAACATGAATCAGCCAGCACATAACTCAAACGATATTATGGAGTTTGAGCGCATAGGTTCAATTTTCTTTAAGAAACATCAGTTCTACTGAAAATCAACTGACATTCATCCCACCATACAATGTGTCCAAATGAAGTGTTGTTTCATAGATTCATAGATTCATAGATATTTAGGCCAGAAGGGACCATTATGATCATCTAGTCTGACCTCCTGCACAATGCAGGCCACAGAATTTCACCCACCACTCCTAAAAAAGACCTCACACCTATATCTGTGCTATTGAAGTCCTCAAATTGTAGTTTGAAGACCTCAAGGAGCAGAGAATCCTCCAGCAAGTGACCCGTGCCCCATGCTACAGAGGAAGGCGAAAAACCTCCAGGGCCTTCCAATCTGCCCTGGAGGAAAATTCCTTCCCGACCACAAATATGGCGATCAGCTAAACCCTGAGCATATGGGCAAGATTCATCAGCCAGATACTACAGAAAATTCTTTCCCGGGTAACTTGGATCTTACCCCATCTAAAAACCCATCACAGGCCATTGGTATCCCAGAGTCTTAATGCAATCTACAATGCATGGAAGTCAATCTCAAAAGCTTTGTACTCTTTAGGTCACGTAATGTCTTCTTATCAAATGGTATACACTTATTAATTCAAAAATTCAGTTAGGTATTGTGACAGGGTCGGGCCAGATGGCAACAGGAGAGTAATAGAAGGCAGATATATTAGCCCCAGGTTAAGTAGGTCCCTTTTCCCTAGGTAAGGTAACAGGGAAGGTTCCAGAACAATCACGAACCTTCTGGAGACAATTAAGACAGACAGGCTGATTAGAACACCTGCAGCCAATCAAGAAGCTGCTAGAATCAATTAAGGAAGGCTAATCAGGGCACCTGGGTTTAAAAAAGAGCTCACTTCAGTTTGTGGTGCGTGTGTAAGGAGCTGGGAGCAAGAGGCGCTAAGAGCGAGGACGCATACTGTTGGAGAACTGAGGAGTACAAGCATTATCAGACACCAGGAGGAAGGTCCTATGGTGAGGATAAAGGTGTTGGGAGGAGGTCATGGAGAAGTAGCCCAGGAATCATAGAATATCAGGGTTGGAAGGGACCTCAGGAGGTCATCTAGCCCAAACCCCTGCTCAAAGCAGGACCAATCCCCAACTAAATCATCCCAGCAAGGGCTTTGTCAAGCCTGACCTTAAAAACTTCTAAGGAAGGAGATTCCACCACCTCCCTAGGTAACGCATTCCAGTATTTCACCACCCTCCTAGTGAAAACGTTTTTCCTAATATGCAATCTAAACCTCCCCCACTGCAACTTGAGACCATTACTCCTCATTCTGTCATCAGCTACCACTGAGAACAGTCTGGATCCATCCTCTTTGGAACCCCCTTTCAGGTAGTTGAAAGCAGCTATCAAATCCCCCCTCATTCTTCTCTTCCACAGACTAAACAATCCCAGTTCCCTCAGCCTCTCCTCATAACTCATGTGTTCCAGTCCCCTAATCATTTTTGTTGCCCTCCCCTGGACTCTTTCCAATTTTTCCACATCCTTCTTGTAGTGTGGGGCCCAAAACTGGACACAGTACTCCAGATGAGGCTTCACCATTGTCCAACAGAGTAGAACGATCACGCCACTCGATCTGCTGGCAATGTCCCTACATATACATCCCAAAATGCTATTGGCCTTCTTGGCAATAAGGGCACACTGTTAACTCATATCCAGCTTCTTGTCCACTGTAACCCCTAGGTCCTTTTCTACCGAACTGCTACCGAGCCATTCAGTCCCTAGTCTGTATCGGTGCATGGGATTCTTCCGTCCTAAGTGCAGGACTCTGCACTTGTCCTTGTTGAACCTCATCAGATTTCTTTTGGCCCAATCCTCCAATTTGTCTAGGTCCCTCTGTATCCTATCCTTACCCTCCAGCGTAGCTACCTCTCCTCCCAGTTTAGTGTCATCTGCAAACTTGCTGAGGGTGCAATCCACACCATCCTCCAGATCATTTATTAAGATACTGAACAAAACCGGCCCGGAGTTGTACCTGTCGCACAGCTGTTCCAGGAGGTCACTCTAGACAGCTGCATTCCACAGGGCCCTAGGCTGGAACCCAGAGTAGAGAGCGGGCCTGGGTTCCCCGCAAACCTCCCAACTCCTGGTCAGACACAGGAGGAGTTGACCTGGACTGTGGGTTCACAAAAACGGCTAAACTGAGGGCTGCCGTGAAGCTCCAAGATGAGCAAATCTGCCAATAAGCGCACGACCCACCAAGGTAGAGGAGGAACTTTGTCACAACTGATGTCAGCAGTGGGATTTGGTGTGCAGAGCGCGACGGAAGGAGGCGGCTGTTTGGGGGGAGAAAAAAAAAAGGAAAGGTTTTTTTTTTTTTCACCACAATGGAGGATGTAGTGCGGGCACTGATACAAGCCACAGCTGCCCAGCAGGAGACTACCCATGTCCAGGCAGCCGCCCAACAGGAGGCAGAGCGGCTACAGCAAGAGACTAATTGCCTGCTGATGGACCAGGCTGCTCAAGAACGGGCTATGTTGCAAGAACTGGTAAACCAGGTAAAGGCCCTTACAGAGCTGAAACGTGGCCATGATGGGACGCAGATCATGCGGGCCAGCAATTGGCTGCAGAAAATGACGCGGGGGAATGATGTAGAGGCATACCTCCTGGCCTTTGAGAGGACAGTGCTGCGGGAGGCTTGGCCTCGAAAACAATGGTTTGGCATCTTCGCTCCATTCCTGTGTGGGGAGGCCCAGAAGGCCTATGATTTGCCTGAACAGGCTGCGGCAGACTACCCCCAGCTGCAAGCAGAGATCCTGGCCAGATCTGCGGCCGCAGTGCGGGCCCAGCGATATCATGAATGGAGATACCAGGAAGACAAAACCCCTCATCCATCTCACACGAAAGTGGTTACGAACTGAGTCCCGGAGTCTGGAGGAGATACTAGAGGTTCTGGTCATCGGCTGATACATGAGAGGACTACTGCCAGACCTTCATGCCTGGGTAAGCCAGAACAAACCCTCCACCTACGATGAGGTTGTCACGCTGGTAGAAAGGCGAAGGACGGCAAGGGAGCTGACCCGACCAGTTAAGGAAGAAGCACCCCAGGTTAAACTAGCAGCACCAAGCCCTCGAGCTCGGGTGACTGGGCCACGAGGAGAACCCAGGTGGAAAAAGAGAGGGGCTGAAGGCCCACCAGAAGCCACAAAGAGTTGGAGCACTGAGGGGGAAGAGGATCATGATGTTAGACTGCCCAAACCAAGAGACCAGGGAACGCCTAGGGCTCCATACGGATGTTACACCTGCGGGGAATGGGGGCGCAGAGCTGCACAGTGTCCCAATGCTGAGGAGCCTATGCAGTGTAACCTGGGGAAGTGGGCAGACCCATGCTCCCTAATCTACCTTGTGGGGTCTCACTTATCCCACATATGTATAACAAACCAGTGAAGCTAAATGGGGTAGAGACCACAGCACTGGTTGATTTGGGGAGTGCTATCACGCTTGTCTCAGGGAAGCTCGTGAAGCGTAGTCAGCTGTTGTGGGCCAAGCATATGGGGATAACATGCATCCATGGGACAGTTGGTTATTACCCCACCATCCCAGTAAAAATCGAGATTCAGGGGAACATTACTGAGGTAGCAGCAGGTGTAGTCCCTAAACTCCCACACCCGGTGTTCATAGGGAGGGACTTCCCAGGGTCTGAAGACTTACTCCCGGTAGGGGAATTGGAGAAAGGGGGAAGCCCTGAAAGTAGTGAGGCATCCACAGTAGACTGTCAACCCCCAACCTTCTTTGAAATGTCCCCAGATTTGTTCTCCACTCCCAGACGGCGTAGAAAGACGAAAAGGGAAAGAAGGGCAGCTAAGGCCCTGGCAACCTGAATACTGGCCCAAAGCCAGAGGGTAGCTCTTGTAGGTAGGCGGACCCGAGCAGCTGAAAAGGAGGCCACCCAGGAGGGAGAAGCACCCGAGTCTGACCCACACCTTAACGCCTCCGAACCAGTAGACGCAACAGAGACTGGCCCCCTAGATCTTGGGCAGATTAGCCCCGGGAGAGCAGATTTTGGAAGGGACCAGGTGAAGACCCAAGGTACGACTACATTAGGAAGGAGGTGACCGAAACAGATGAGGTTCCCATGGAAGGGAAAACCCAAGGACCAGGACCCTACTTCATAATGAAGAAGAATCTCTTATACCGGGTTATATCAGTATAGGGGCAGAAGATACAGCAGATCCTAGTACCTCAAAAACACCCGAATGCTGTATTAAGTCTGGCCGATAGTCATCTTTTTTGGGGGCATTTGGGAGTAAAGAAGACCCTGGCATGGGTCCTGCGACGATTCTTATGGCCCGGAGTACATGAAGAAGTTCGGCGGTACTGTGCATCCTGCCCGGAGTGTCAGCTGCACAGTCCCTGTCCCCACTTGAGGGCACCTTTAGTACCCCTTCCCATCACAGAGGTTCCCTTTGAGTGAATAGCCATGGACCTAGTGGACCCCTGGAGAAGACAGCCCGGGGCCACCAATATATACTTGTCATTCTGGATTATGCTACTCGCTACCCAGAAGCCGTCCCCCTGTGGAACACGGCCTCTAAAACGATAGCTAAAGAGTTGGTGGGGATCTTTGCCCGAGTGGGGCTACCAAAGGAGATATTAACAGATCAAGGAACCCCTTTTATGTCAAAGCTAATGAAGGACCTCTGTACACTGCTCCATATACATACCCTGAGAATTCCAGTCTTTCATCCGCAGATCGATGGGCTGGTAGAAAGGTTTAACCAAACCCCCAAGGCAATGATAAGGAAAGTGGTAAGTCGGGACGGGAATGATTAGGACACCCTACCTTATGTTTGCAATCTGGGAGGTACCTCAGGCCTCAACTGGGTTTTCCCCCTTTGAATTATTATACGGACGCCACCCCCGTGGCATACTAGATATCGCAAAAGAAATCTGGGAAGAGGAACCCAGTGAGGGGAGAAATATAATTGACCATGTGTTGCAGATGCGAGAACGGACAGCCCGGGTCACCCCTATTGTACGGGAACATTTGGAAAAGGCGCAGGAGGTCCAGCGAACCCATTACAATCGCCAGGCAAAAATCCGACAGTTCCAACCAGGGGATCGGGTGATAGTGTTGGTACCCACGGCAGAAAGCAAGCTTTTGGCCCAATGGCAGGGGCCCTATGAGGTAGTTGAACCCATGGGGGAAGTAACATACAAGGTGCGGCAGCCAGGACGCCGGAAACAAGAACAAATTTATCATATTAACCTCTTAAAGCCTTGGCATCAACGAGAGGCATGTCTAGTGGCCCAAGAGACCCCGATCCAGGGAAATAACATGCAGGAGCAGATCAGGATATCCACTGATCTGACACCAAACCAGAAGAAGGACATAACTGAGATGATCAACCGATACCATGACATGTTATCAACCAAACCAGGTGGGACCACCGAAGCATATCACTACATTATCACAGACCCTGGGGCAAAGGTAACTTTAAGGCCCTATCGGGTCCTAGCAGCAAAAAGGGAGGAGATCAAGGCAGAGGTAAAAAGGATGTTGGAGGCGGGAATCATAGAAGAGTCCCACAGTCAGTGGTCAAGCCTGATTGTGTTGGTGCCCAAACCTGATGGCACCACTAGGTTTTGTAATGACTTTCGCCGGCTGAATGAGATATCCAAATTCGATGCATACCCCATATCGATGAGTCAGTTGACTGCCTGGGCAGTGCCCGATTTTTCAGCACCCTTGATTTAACAAAGGGATACTGGCAGATTCCCCTTGCCAAAGATGCGAAAGAAAAGATGACATTCTCTACACCAGAGGATCTGTTTCAATATACTGACAGGTTTCAGAGTAACAGCCGTGTTAGTCTGTATTCGCAAAAAGAAAAGGAGTACTTGTGGCACCTTAGAGACTAACCAATTTATTTGAGCATAAGCTTTCGTGAGCTACAGCATCTGATGAAGTGAGCTGTAGCTCACGAAAGCTTATGCTCAAATAAATTGGTTAGTCTCTAAGGTGCCACAAGTACTCCTTTTCTTTTTTCAATATACTGTTCTTCCTTTTGGACTGCATGGGGCACCTGCCACCTTCCAGCGTCTTATGGACAAGCTCCTATGGCCCCATACCAGTTACGCAGTGGCATACCTGGATGATGTGATTATTCATACCCCCGACTGGGAAACCCACTTAGGAAAGGTGGAAGAGGTTCTGGACACGCTAAGATGGGCTGGCCTCACAGCCAACCCAGCCAAGTGTGCTATAGGGCTAGTCGAGGCTAAATACCTTGGCTACATTGTAGGAAGGGGCATGGGCAAGCCTAAACTAAACAAACTAGAGACTATCCAAAATTGGCCCCAGCTGAATCGGAAAAAGCAAGTCTGGGCATTCCTGGGTGTGGTGGGGTACTACCAATGATTTATTCCCCATTTTGCTACCAGAGCGAGTCCCCTGACAGACCTGATAAAAGCTCGGGGTCCAGACATGGTGAAGTGGACAGATGCTGCAGAAAACGCATTCATGGATCTACGGACAGCCCTCTGCAGTAACCCCATGCTTATAGCCCCAGACTTCAACAAAGAATTGATTTTACAAACAGATGCATCTGAAGTAGGATTGGGAGCTGTCCTATCGCAGATGGTCTGAGATGAACACCCAATCCTCTACCTCAGCAGGAAACTCCTCCTGAGAGAGCAGAAGTATGCCATGGTTGAAAGAGTGCCTAGCTGTGAAATGGGCCATGGAAACACTACTTTATTACCTTCTGGGATGACGGTTTACCCTTGTGACCGACCATGCACCCCTCCAGCGGATGCAGCAAAATAAAGAGAAGAACGCAAGGGTGACTAGATGGTTCCTGTCCCTACAATCTTTCCAATTCACCATACAACATCGGGCTGGAAGCCACCATGGCAATGCAGATGGCTTGTCACGAGTACACTGCCTGACGTCCCAAGTTGCCAAACCCCGTAGTGTTGAGCAGTGGGGGGATATGTGACAGGGTCGGGCCAGATGGAGAGTAATAGAAAGCAGATACATTAGCCCCAGGTTAAGTAGGTCCCTTTTCCCTGGGTAAGGTAACAGGGAAGGTTCCAGAACAATCACGAACCTTCTGGAGACAATTAAGACAGACAAGCTGATTAGAACACCTGCAGCCAATCAACAAGCTGCTAGAATCAATTAGGAAGGCTAATCAGGGCATCTGGGTTGAAAAAGGAGCTCACTTCAGTTTGTGGTGCGCGTGTAAGGAGCTGGGAGCAACAGGCGCTAAGAGCTGAGAGTGAGAATGCATACTGTTGGAGGACGGAGGAGTACAAGCATTATCAGACACCAGGAGGAAGGTCCTATGTTGAGGATAAAGAAGGTGTTGGGAGGAGGCCATGGGAAAGTAGCCCACGGAGTTGTAGCTGTCGCACAGCTGTTCCAGGAGGAACTCTAGACAGCTGCATTCCACAGGGCCCTGGGCTGGAACCCGGAGGAGAGGGTGGGCCCGGGTTCCCCGCAAACCTCCCAACTCCTGGTCAGACACAGGAGGAGTTGACCTGGACTGTGGGTTCACAAAAACGGCCAAACTGAGGGCTGCCGTGAAACTCCAAGGCGAGCAAATCCACCAATAAGCGCAAGACCCACCAAGGTAGAGGAGGAACTTTGTCACAGTATTTATTCAGCCAGATAATTAAGGACACGTCTACCTTTAAGCATGTCATTAGTCTTACTGAAGTCAATGGGGCCATTCGTATGTTCAATTACATTACTGTAATGTAATGGCCTTAGTGGAGTGGCCTTAGTGCCTCAGTTTATTCAGAGAAAATATGATACTCTTGGGGCACATGCAGAATTTGTTTCTCTTGCAGTTTTCTTTGCTTCCCCTCAGAAAAATGGGGAAGCAAAGAAATCTGCAGGGAACAAACACCCTTCCCTAGCAGCCCAGGCGTGTTGGTTCGAGCACCCATAGCACCTGGCAGAGACATAAATGAGCGCGGGAGGAATGGGGGTTGGGCGTGCATGTGTGGAGACGTCAGTCACCATGAGGGAAGGCAGGGCTGGGCAGCTGTGTGCGCAACCAAGAGAGACTCTCGCTCAGCCTTGTGTGGAGGGATAGGGCTTCAGGTTGTTTGGAGGTAGGTATTAGGCAGTCTCTGTCCCCTAGGGCAGAGCAGAAAATGTAGCAGCCTGCCTGCATAGTTGTTCCTATTGTTGTTAGTTAATTGTTCCCATTTATAGTGAATTCCCCCAGGAGCATAAAAAAAGGTGTAAAACGTTTAAGGATCCTTTACATTGCCAGAGTGGTGTAAAGGAGCCTTATTGTAGATGACAGTAAGGGAATCCTCAGTCAGGAAGATCTGTGTGCTCTTTCGCTTTTTTCCCGTGCCTGAGTGGCACAATGGGGTAGATTACAATTCAGGATCTATTTTACTTACCCATTTAAAAAAAGACTGAGGGAAAATAAAATGTTTATAAAAGCGGTCAATAAAATGTCAGGACAGTCAGAACCAAGCACTCTTCAAAGTAGCTAGCGAGGATTATAGCTGGAATGCAGGGTATTGGTTACCAAGTATTTGTAACTTGACACGCATGTGTTTAGAAAGTCCTGAATAGTTAGTGACGTTTTTCTGTACTGTAGTTTAAATAAATTAACAAAATAATTTAAACTGGCTTGATTATATTGTGTTATTCTGACAAATAAAATATGCAGAATTTTTAATTTTTTCATGCAGAATTTCCCCAACAGTAATATGTTCTCTATTCTCTCTAAGGCCTCTCTATTGCATGTGGAACACAGGGCCTTCACCACTGCCTTTATGGGGGAACACAAGCCTTCCTGCTATGTCAAAGCATAGTCCATGGGCAAGGAGAGGGAGAAAACATACTGTGAGTAAATTAACAATTTAAGAAATTAAGACATGTAGAACAACTGCTTCCCCAGTCCATAGGGTCTCCTAAACAAGATACCCATCATGTGCTTTTCCACAGGACCCAATATGACTTGAGACGTTCTATCTGGCTTCTTTCAGCCTCACTGTTTTACCTCCGTAAAACTATTCATTTTAAAGTGGGCTTCTGAAGTAACCTTACATACTGCCTCATTTGCATAAGAGATTTAGCATTTTTCATACTCCCCATACAACGCATTTATGGGAGAAATAATCAGACAGATGTGCCAGGAGTATACCTATCTTTACAGATATTAAGGGTAGTTCTTTAGTGTTTCTAAGTAATACTGACTTTTACAATAAGTTTGGCAAAGCGCAAATGCTATCCTGGGATGTATAATCAAAAGAATCTCGAGTAGAAGTAGAAAGGCTGTTTTACCTCTGTATTTGGCACCAGTGCAATACCAGATCCAATTCTGGTACACAGAACTCAAGAAGGGTATTAAAAAATTGGAGAGGGTTCAGAGAAGACCCACAGGAATGATTAAATATGTCATCTAGTGATAGATTCCAAGAGCTCAATCTATTTAACATATCCGGCGACAGTGGTGCTGCCCATAGGCCTGGTAATAAGCCAGGGAGCGATGCCACCTGCTTTGAGGATAGCGTGCAGGCTCCAGCGACTGGGAACATGGAGATTGTCTGACGCTCCGGTGACTAGCTCTGGAAAGCGCCGAGGAGGCTCTGGCAAGCGGCGCCTATGAACCAGGGAGCAGCGTCTGTCGGGTGACTGCTGCTGGGGTTCCGGTACCACGAGTGCGGTGACTGATGTCGGGATCCAAGGGATCGGTGCCTGGAGTCCGGCGTTCTGTGCCAGGAACTAACCGAGTGGCCACAGGGTCTGTGGTCTGAGGCGTGGCTCCGGAGGTTGTTGGCACGGCCCTGGTGAGTAAGATGGGGGAGTACAATGCTGCAGGGCCAATTTTTGTAGGGGTGCCATGAAAGGCTTTACTCTAGAAATGGTTGGGAGTGAGGGGTCCTTGGGCCTCTCTTCCTGAGGAGTAGGCGGCACTGGGAGGGAGAAGATGTTCTTTGTTGCTTTAAAGGCTTCCAGGATGGACGGCTCCATGAGGTACCACGTGCCTCTATCACTCCCTGGAGTAGGAGGCAGATTGTGGGGCAGACTAGACCCAATAGGTGAGGTGACCGCCTGGCTGCCCTCCTGTGATGGCGAGATGGTCCGAGCCAGCCTAGGCTCAACTTCTCCCTTATCCTTGCCCTCATGGGTTCTCTGAGAGTGCCCCCTTCCTGTGTGCTTTCTGTGCCTTTTGGCTGGTACCGGTGACGTGGGTGGACGGAAGAATCCCATGCACTGCTAGGGACTAGGGACCAAGTGGCTAGGCAGCAGTTCTGCAGAAAAGGACCTATGGTTACAATGGATGAGAAGCTGGATATGAGTCAACAGTGTGCCCTTGTTGCCAAGGCTAACGGAATTTTGGGCTGTAAAAGTAGGTGCACTGCCAGCAGATCGAGGGACATGATTGTTCCCCTCTATTTGACATTGGTGAGGCCTCATCTGGAGTACTGTGTCCAGTTTTGGGCCCCACGCTACAAGAAGGATGTGGAAAAATTGGAAAGAGTCCGGGGAGGGCAACAAAAATGAATAGGGGGCTGGAGCACATTACTTATGAGGAGAGGCTGAGGGAACTGCAGAAGAGAAAAATGAGGGGGTAGCTACCTGAAAGGGGGTTCCATAGAGGATGGATCTAGATTGTTCTCAGTGGTACCAGATGACAGAACGAGGAGTAATGGTCTCAAATTGCAGTGGGAGAGATTTAGGTTGGATGTTAGGAAAAACGTTTTCACTAGGAGGGTGGTGAAGCACTGGAATGCGGTACCTAGTGAAGTGGTGGAATCTCTTTCCCTAGGAGGCTTTTAAGGTCAGACTTGACAAAGCCCTGGCTGGGGTGATTTAGTTGGGGATTGGTCCTGCTTCGAGCAGGGGGTTGGACTAGATGACCTCTTGAGGTCCCTTCCAACCCTGATATTCTACGATTCTTTGGGCTTCTTACAGTGATCGCACAGCTTGAAGCCCGAGGAGCAGGGCATGCCCCATCCCTGGGCTAAGTCCCTCAGGGGACTATCCATCTCTAGAGTAAAATTTTTTATTAAAGCTAATGTTTAAAATCAAGATTACACAAATTTAAGAAGGAAGGTACAGTACATCTGAGGTCAGGCTCGAGTTATGTGAGATTACAAGTATCGATTACAAAGTTCACAAGATACATACATAGTACATAATCAGCATAGACCCAGATTGGGGTGCTGGAGTTTTTAAAGCGTCAGTGAATAAGTGATCTCAGGTACGCCACCCACAGAATGTATTTAGAGTCCAAGTCAGTATTGGTATAGCGAATAGGTACATGGGTGGGGTGCGTCCCTTGGTTTATCAGGGAAGGAAGTGGGTTATTTCCCTGATCGGTGGTCTTGTTTACTCGTCCTAGTACTCACAGTGTCCCATGATGTGCTCTGTGTAGATGTTTCTGGACCACCTGATGGTGTCGGACACCATGACCTGTCTCATGAGCTGGGCTGTTAACTATTGCTAATTACAACTATTTACAAAAGTTCAAAGAACCACTGAATAAGAACCACTTGGCTAGAGCAAGAGGAGTGTTCCAGCACCAACATTAAGAAGGAACTGAGGGGGAGAGAGGGGATTGGCAGCATCCCTTATACTGGTGCATATGAGCCGGTCCCCTACGGACACCAGAGCCGGTCCCCTACGGACACCACTAAGGGTATAAATTTCTGGCACCGGTACATGTGGCGAGCACACACACACCTACAATGGAATGGAACGCTTGTTTTCTGTGCTGGCATGGGCAGCTTAGTAGAGCAGTGTGGAAGGGCTTCTTCTGTATTTTTATGTATGGCTCTTCATCCTAATTAAAATCTAATTAATGACTTGTGCTGGGGGTTTGTTAGGACAAAATGTTTATTAGTGGTCAAAAGAAGCTTTGATCTTAGGATGAACAAAGGTTATTCACACTTCTTTTATAGTTTTGCTGTAGTTTGCTTGTCTGACTGTAGAAGAAATCAAAACAGCAGTAGAGTAGAGTATACTGCGGGGAGTTCCTTTGTAACTGCCCAGACATTTCATGAGAACGCCTAGAACATACAGCTTCACATGTGGAAAGGCCCTAAACTAGTGATGCTGCTGCTCTTGTGCTGACGTCACCCCTACAGTTACAGAAAAACACCACAGTCTTGCTGTGACTATTCCCAGGGATACCCAGGACTGTGTGGCACCTGGCTACCACTTGCCCTTAATATAAGGAAGCCTTGTCTGGTACTGCTCGGGTTCAGCTCCCCAACTCCACTGGCCACAAGCAACACAAGTGCTCTCCTCTAGGCCTGCACAAGCCTTTCTGCCTCTCTACAGAGTAGCGATTGACTCATTCCAACTCTGAGCCCTCCGAGTGTCTCCGTGGAATGTCCAGCCTCTGCTTCACTGCACACTCACAGTACTCACAGATCGGCTGCTTCCAAAGGAATAGTACACCCAAGCTTACCAGTTCCACTGCTGAAGACTTACATCACATCTCCGCTTAACACACAGTTTTGATACTTTGTTAAATACACTTCTACTTGTTTTCAGGATACACATATCGGGATTCGAGTCACAGCAAGTAGAAGTACTGGAAAAAAATGGCTATAACGTTTCCCCTTCCCCAGAATACATCCACATCTTCAGTTGTGCTTTTGAGACAAAACCTGACTGCTCTTTCTGCTACAATAAGTGGCCAAAAGACCCTTTTTCAACTCCCACCTACTATTATAAGCAAAACATGGGGAATATTAAATCTAAGTTAATATAAGCAATACTCCCAATTTAATTTCTGGAATACGAAGTGGGAGCTCACCAGGGGCAAAAAGGGCAGCTGGGTTCATCACGGGGGCCAGAAGAGGCAGTTCAGAGCTACTGCTCCTTTCCGCATCTGCTACCTTCTTTCCCCAACAAAAGTTCATCCAATAAGGTCAAGAAACTAAGGGCAGCTCTTAGTTCTTCCTTTAGCTAGAGGCTATTTCAACACAACTCAGCTGCTTCCTGAGCACCTTGGAGCACTGTGGTAGGCTGGGAGGGGAAACAGTAGCTTTCCTTTGGTGCATCACTATTCATGCTCCTTTTCCATCAGGACATCAAAGGGAAGCTATGGCTCCCCCGCTCTCACCCCGTAGCACTTAGAAGTGCAAGAGAGCTGGCTGGAGTGCTTTACTGTGGCTCCTGACTGAGGAAGCTGAACTAGTGACTGTACTAAAGCCTCCTCATTCAGATTCTTAATCTAGTGTAGGTGGGCTAGGACAGAAGTCAGCAGGTGGTAAGAGAGAAGGGCTCCATGGCAGGTGATTAGCAAGCTTTGACTGCATTTCCAGCTAAAGCCTGTAGCATTTTTTTAAAAAAAGAAAATCCCTAACACGCATTTTAGAATTGGTTTTCTAAAAGGACACAGGGGAAGATATTAAAAGCAAGCCTCACCCCGACGTGCTGTTTGGTTTCTTTTACTATGTTCTAGAATTTCTACAGTTTGACCTGAATAGATGTTCTACAGAACTAAAATATTAGGCAATTTTTATGCATTTTAAGAAGTTACCTTTAGTAACATACACACACACAAAGGCTATTCCCCTCGCCGCTTAGTACAGGAAATACAGATGTCTTAATAGGTCGATGGCTACCCCTCATTAGAAGAGTATGCCCTGAAGTAATGTGTGGATATGTGGTACAAAGCATGTAATGCAGGAGAACCAGAACTTGGATCACGTCAGCATCAGGAAATACAATGTGGGTGAGAAAACAAAGGTTCTCTGAAACTTGAGTGACACTCAATGTAGCACAAAACTCAAAGACTTTCTCTAAATTATACTCCCACACGACGTTGCAGTTTCTACCTACTCTATTTTCCTCTAAACAATCTTTGTCATAAAACAAGCCACTTCACACATCCAAAGGATCAGAATCAGCTCAGAGAGGTACGATGTGTTTCTTGATGAATGCTGTGTTTTAATTAATGACAAAATATAATTTCTTTTTAACACAAGGTGTTCAGCACAATTCTACCAGTTTAGCAGTATACCACCCTACCCATGTTCTTGCAACATCAAAGAAACAAACAAAAACAGTTTTTTCACTCTGTAGCTATTGGGCATGTTCCCCTCCTGTTCTCCCTGACAGACTCTTGCCTGATGCATGGAGGCACATGGGAATGAGTGCTATTCAGTAGGAGATCTTTGTTCTATTACAAGTATGCATTTTCTTATCCTGCATCCATCACCACACGATCTGAGCATCTATAAGACCATATTCTTCTCCCCTTTAGAAAACAGTGTGTCAATACAGTAGACATGTCTTTTACATTGTTATTTAGAAATTGGCCAGCTCAGTAGTTTAAACATTCCATACGATTGTCAGCATGTGGAGTGCATGGGCCAGTCCTTTCCTGTAACAGGCTCCACATAAGCAAATTCAGGAAAATTACTGACCTGTTGTTTTGCTCCTCTGAAGTTGGCATCTGCCAAGATTTTCATTCTCAGGCCTCAGCTACCTAAAGCAACATAGGAGGATCTACACGAGCTTCTGAAGCTGTGGGATTTGAGTTTTTTGGTTTTGTTTTGTTTTTTTAATCGCTAAAGGCAGCAGCAGTAGCAGGATGGAGCACAAGCCACTAACTGGCAGTGACCCAGCACTAGCTGAGAAGCCGAGGTAAGCTCAGAACTGCTGAAAAGCCAAATCAAGACACAGAGCACTGAAAAATAGATGCTAAGGCACCAGGGCAAATAGTGAAGCCATGAAGAGTAAATGCCGAAGTGCTGGTGACAAGCACCACAGCACCCCTGCAAAGGCATTGAAGCACGCAGGCAAACTAACAAGTAATTTTTCAATAATCTGGATGTTACTGGAAGACTGGGCTATGGAAAAGAATCCCCAAAGATGAGTAAAACAATTCAGATCAAAGAACCTGAGTAATAATAGGGAAAGTGCACCCCCCCCCGCCTCCCCCTCCCCCACATTAAGGAGGATCTGACTGGAAGAGTCCAAGGGCAGCTGTTAGTCTCAGTGGGCTGGGCTCACGCTCTATCCTGCTACCCCTCCTCAGGGAATCAACATGTCAACAATTTGGAGATTTCAGTTGTCTCACACTGTGGAGCAGAGAATCAGGAGTGAGACAGATGGTATCTTTAGAGGAGGCGGCCTTGTTTTCAGAGGCTTTGAGCATCTATACCTCCCACTGAACTCAATGGGACCTCAGCACCTTAGAAAAGAAACCATTCAGGTTCATCTTCATTGTGTTCTATAAAAGTGCGTCTGTGTTAAAGAGACTTAGGAAATTTAGTACCAAAGTTCTACCTTTTACGCATGTAAGTAACCAGCACATTAAAGATCAGCCTATCTTTCTTCGTTTGCTTTATGGATGGATGGGGAAACGGTGGCAATCTGAGGTTTGTAAACGTGAACAAGTAATTTATGAGCATTGTTGGAAAAGATCCCAGGCCTACAGACTCCAAGACTCCCTGGTTAGCCAGTAGACCAAATTACAAACTGATATATGTTGAGTCCTGTAACACTCTACGCCTACCTGTGAGAATAACTCTGCTGAGCCAGTACCGTTCTCAGTTTGGCTGTGATGTGTGTATGACAGAGAAGAGGCGTCTCATGCTGAGGAGAAGGAAGGGAATTGGTATAGGGGTTATACAAGAAAGCCCATTCTGCGTACTCTGGCTTTAGCATCTGAAGTTGGAGTCCCATGAGCTGGATTGGGCTGGCACTTCTCTCTCACCCCTCAGTGGTCAAGGGTAATGATGGTTCTTGGTAGTTCCTAGCCAGCCTCTCTCTGAGATCCAAAAGAGTTGTACATAGGGTTAACAATTTTCCATTTTTTCAAAGCCGAACACTACAGGCCCCTCTGTCACTTACTCCTCCCTCCCCCGGGACTCACCTGCCGTCTGCAGAGCTGGGGTGGGAGGATCTGCTGCTGGCACCACTCCTCAAGTGCCATGCACTGTCAGGATCCTTCCTCCTCCAGCAGCAGCTGCTTTTCCTGCCCTCTGGGTGGCAGAGGCCGATTGTGGTTACTGCGGTAACTGGACTTTTGGTGTCCAGTCAGACATTGCACAGGTCCCCTTTTAACTGGACGTTCAAAAACCTGAGACCTGGCAACCCAGTAAATTTGTACAGGCTATAAACTATAGTTTGTAATGGCAGCCATTTTCATAGTCCTAGCTTTGGACTGATGGGAAGTTGGTCTAGGTATACCTTTCCTGTTACGAGTCAGGCTCTCCAGTCAGTCTTTACTGGAAAGAGTGGACAAGTGCCCATTTCTTTATTTTGTTTTTATAACCATTTTTATACTAATGATGTTGGAGGGGACACCTCTGATGATTCACTGGAACGAACCCTGAGATTATATTGATTTGCTCACTTTTGGGAAAGGCTCAAATACAAATACCTAGACAAAGACAATTTTTACTGTTAACAGATTTCAAGGACTTATTTTTTATCAGCTGACTTGCTCCTAATGAGGTGCTGAGTCCCTCCAGAACTGCTGAATTTCAGCAAAAATTAAATGCATTTAGCATCTTGCAGCATTGGGCCCACAATACTGTAGTTACTGTAGAGTTCAGTCTGGTGAGATGCTAACCATTCTCAGTTCCCATAGAAGTCAATGTAAGTTCAGGATACGCAGTGCCTGACAAAGGGTGGTTGGCACCTTGCAGGATGGACAATCCACAAGAAAAAAATAGGGTCTTTTCAGATATACCGAACAGTAACACCATTTCTCTTCCTCAGTCTCTTAAGAAAAGTCTCTGTGTGCGCATTTCAGGACAAAGCAGGACATTTCATAATATTCAAACTTCTCAAAAGTCAAGGGACAACATGAAAGGCAAAAGCAAAAGAATCTGGATATAGGAATAGTAGAAAGTGGGAACCTATATCCCTAATCATGTAAACCTGAAGAACAAAACTTCAACAAATACAAGAGAGTTTCTGACATACTGCAATGGACGTTGGAGAGGTTACAAGAGACCACCAAACCTCAGGCCTAGCAAAAACAATCAAAGATTAGCTGTCAGTGGATATTCTGAGACTTCACTATAATAGGCAGCAATTGTTTTAGCTCAGTGCATGGCACCTCAGCAGCTATATTAAATCTGAATAAGAGTCACCCTCATTTTAGGAAAACATCACTACTCTTTTCTCAACAGCTGTGAGCAAGACCTGTGCGCTCAGACCTTCATAAAGGAACCTCAATGAACGGGGAAAAGGAGTTGCTATTAAATTCTTAGACAAGGATTATTACACAGTGGAAGAAAAACAAGTCGTGAGAGCACTAATCTATTCACTTTTCAGTTACAAAATGAGACCGGATTTGAGCTAGTACTGTAAAATGTACCTAGCAGCAAGACTGAGAACAGGGCACAAGTAATGATAAACTGCATCTCCAAGGAGTCTGATAGTAGAACAATTTCATGCAGAAACCAATGGCCAAGAAACAGTAACAGATCAATCTAGCCCTACAAAATACATTAGAACAGGACTTTGGGAGATAGGATGTACCAATGACAGGCTATTAGTATTTACTGTTTCACAAACTGAGTTTTGCAGGAACTCTTCTTTAGAAATTATTCATGCCCTTAATCTGAGTTTTTCCTGAGGCGATACCAGTTTATATAGGGATCTGACCTTGTTTGTTTAAAAAGGAAAACAATGCTATGCTTATGTCTTAATTTTAAAGTATGTGAAGTGCACAAAATATAAAAGAATCCATTGCCCAAGATGTCATGATGCACCTAAAGTTATTGAAAAAGACAGAAAAGTGATACTAAAAATAACCTACTGTGGCTACATATTTATTCTCTGAATGACACCATATTAAAATTTGTCAGTGTACAAGTCAAATTGCCAGCACTGAACGTTTAATCTGGAATAAAAGAGTCAAACTGTGTTCTCTCAGCCTCCTATGTCAGTCCACCTATATCAAAGATTATATGTTTTGATACCAGTTCTTGCACTGTGATGGACTTTGTATTTCAACTAAGAAATTTTAATCAAATTTAATAAAAGCTGAAAGGCATGGTATGGCAGTTTTGACTTACAAATACAATTAAAGGAAGCATTTTTATTGGTGCCAAAAGTCTGAAAGCTCACTTGCAGGGCTTTAGATATTAATAAAGATCTTCAGTTAGGATGCACTCCAACTTTCCCTTCCCTTTGTTTACATCATACTTTGAGTTCTTTTCCCCAAGCAACTTAACATTCTTGGAAATGGGTTTTTTGTTTTTTAAATAGAATATCAGTGCACCAGAAAGTCAAAGAAAAAATTCAACGGTACTTGTATACATTGTACTCTGTTGCCAAAAAGGAACATCAATACTGATGTACAAAGAGGACCAATATCTGTACTTTGGATGATGATGTGCTAGTGTAGTATCAATTACTCATATAAAATAACTCTTATTGTAAATCAGACATTTTTTTTGCAGATTTATTTTGTTAGTTTAAAAAAAAATCGGCTTTGTGGTGCTAAAGAATTCCCATTCCTGGCAACTGCTATTCCCTGTTTAAGGACTACTCCCATAGCTGAGTGAAATAAATTAATCATCTGCAGTTTATTCTGTGCTCTTCAGGGTTCTTCTCTATCCAACAGCAGACTTATCCAGAACACCTTAAAATGTGGTCTGGAGACACAGAAACCCAAGGAGAAAAAGGGGGTGAATCATCTTGATGAAGACAGTGACATGGTACAGAAGAATGAGCACGGAAACAGCCACTACAGGAGTTCTTCGTACATGAGGACAGTGTCAGAGCAGAAAGGTCAGGTGGCAGATGAAAGTGACCAAGCAAAAAGTTGGCAGAAAAACAAGCTAGTGGGATGGGACAGAATTCTCAAGGCACAGGGTGATAAAGTGGAGGACTTCTTTAGGACCAGAGATAAGACTACTTGAAGGCTGTGGAAAGGAACAAGAAGCCACGGGAAGACTGAGGACAATAGGGAGCAGCGGAGAAGGATTCATTCAAGGGATCATCATTTACAAGGGGGTAGACACAGTCAGGGTCTCTTATTCTCTCGAAGGCTGAGATGTGTGGGACTAGAGTTGGAAGAATTGCCAAGTGAGGGGAAACTGGCACAACAAATGGTGCCAGTTCTTAGAGCAATTGGTAAAATCCTGGATAGCAGAGGACACTAAGAATCAGCATCAGAGTTAACTGGACATCAGCACAGTCATGGGCCTTCCAGAGGCACTTAGCGAGTGAGTCTCATAATGGAGCAAGTGAAGGTAAGGGAACAGTGCAGATGATTCGCCCTTGACCCCAAACACCACCTTGAGTCTGGTGCCCTAACACCAGGGTTACTATCCCACTTCACCTCTTGGGGACCTAAGGAGTCCATGACAGGTTCTCCCGCCTTTATAATACTACTGCTTAGGGATAGTTTATTACATAAAAAAAATCAAATAATCTGTTTAAAAAAAAGCCCCAAAACATAGTCCTTAAAATCCCATGAAGTCTAGTTCACCGACAATATGTGCCACACTCCATCTTCATCATACCTGGGCTCTTCTTTGGCCTCTCCCATTCTTCTGCCAAGATGATCACCCCAGCCCTACCAGACGGAGTGCAACTTTGCTTTCCCCAGCGGGAACCCCTGCAGCCTTTGTGCTGTGAGTTCCTCCTCCCCAGAGGAGCACCCAGAACTCTCCCTGTTCCGTTAACCTCTCCTCTCAGACAGGCCAGCAGGCATGCCTTTCCACTGCTTCCATAGCCCTCAGCCCTCTTGCTCCAGCTCTCCCGAATGGACACATCAGCAGATCACAGCCCCTCTGTTGTTCTGCCTCAGCCCTTTCTGGCACTCACTCTGGCTTGGGAATGTCAGCTGGCAAACTTGTTGCTCTCCTGTCGCAAGCCTTCCTTCAGCAACCTCCTCCAAGCATGGAGACATCAGCGGGTTAGCCCCTCCATTGCTCCCTTGCTTTCATCCCTTTCCAGCTCTCAGGTTTGGCTCTCTGGCTTGTAAGTCAGCAGACAACCCCATCTGCTGCCTTCAGCCTTCTCCCACAGCTTCCTTCTTTGGTAGTCCCTGATCCCTTACAGTCCCAGGTAATGCACTGCCCTCTTAACTGGCCAAGCTGGGAGCACTTATAATGGCACAGGGGAGCTGGACCTGCTTCATTTAAAGGGTCAAGACACCCAGTGACAACAGCCAGAATTTGTTATGGGGAAAAGGGGGTAGTCTAAGGAGAGCAAAGGTGTCACATGCAGGAGAGAGAACAGAACTAGAGAGTTGATGGAGGGGGAGGAGGTAAGGGAGGGAAGTAGAGGTCTGACAGAGGCAGCCAAGTCAAAGAGACTTTGAGATTCACATCATGGAAGGACTGAGACTCAAGGTGTGACTGGCAGGAGAAAGGGAGAGTTTTCAGTATTGACGGGGAATTAAGAAATGGAGAGATGGAAGAAGCAGCAGTGTTTGGGTGAAGACAAGGTGACAATTTGCTCAATTTTGAAATTAAATTTTAATATTTAAAGTAACCTTTGTGAGGTGTGGGGCTCTAACATTTGATGGGATGCCACATGTTCTACAGGTTCTTTAGAATTTTCTAAAGCAAACAGGACAAAGTATTTATTTTCATGGTAAAAATCCTAGATTTTAATGGGTTAAAGCCAAGATGATGGCTGGGATGGAATAGAGAGAAAAATAAATTCAAGCATCAAAGTCACAGTGAGAGACTGAGGAAGGTCGGGGAGGGGGGGGGAAGAGAAGGGTCTGTTGATGATTGCTCAGAAGGGTGGGGTGGGAGAGGAGAGGTTTTAAATAAAAATTGTGGGAGAGATGGGGAGTAGCTAGAAAAAACAGGAAGGAGCCAGTTCTCACCCTAAGAACTGTATTTGGGGGTTTCAGAAGCAGTGAAAATTAGATGCCCTGGTTCTCAAGATAAATTGAGAATCCAGAATATTTTTTCCAAATGAAAAACTAGAAACCTCTTGCAACACTCCAAACTAGATAGTGGATGGATGGGAGAACTATATTGCTCCTCAGATACAAATAAAAGGAAAGTTTTCCTATCATTAAAGAAAACAACCAATTTGTAGCTGAAATCGGAAACACAGACAAATTCTGTTAGCTATGAATGTTAGCTTGCGGGTTTTAGGACAAATGTATGCATCCAATATGTCCACTAATCTATTTTTTCAACTGTATGTTTCTCTTGATTATAGCTTTCTCCTAACAGAAAATTATTTTATAGGATGATTTTAACATTCTCCATGGATAGACCCAACAGTCCTAAAATGAATAGATCCAGTCTCACAAAAGAACAGAACTGATTGATGTTTATCACTATAAGGAGTGACTTTCTTTACTCCAACAGAAGGAACTCTTTCTTCCAGTTGCACAGGGTTTTGTAGACTCCTCCTTGCTAGCTACTGTCCCATCATACTACTCAAAACAGGTGTCTACAGGTCATTTATTCAGAGTGATCTGGGTTACTTGGTAAACTGGGTGCAAGGCAACAATTTTAACATGCATTAAAATATGGCTAAGCATAAATGTATGTATCTAGGAACAAAGAATGTAGTCCATACTTATAGGATGGGGGACTGGGAAGCAGTGACTCTAAAAAAGAGTCTCTAAAAATCACCTGAACATGCACTCCCAGTGTGATGCTGTGGTCAAAAGAGCTAATGTGATTCTGGGATGTATAAATAGGGGAATCTCAGATAGGAGTAGAGAGGTTATTTTACATCTCTATTTGGCACTGATGTAACTGCTGCTGCAATACTGAGTTCAGCTGTGGTGCACACACAATTCAAGAAGGATGTTGATAAATTGGAAAGAGTTCAGAAAAGAGCTGTGAGATCAACTAAAGGATTAGAAAACCTGCCATACAGTGATAGACTCAAAGAGCTCAATCTATTTAGCTTAACAAAGAGAAGGTTAAGGGGTGACTTGATCACAGTCTATAAATAGCTACACTGGGAACAAATATTTAATAATGGCTCTTCAGTCTGGCAGAGAATGGTATTACATGATCCAATGGTTGGAAGTTGAAACTAGATAAATTCATAAAAACAACAAGGAGTCCAGTGGCACCTTAAAGACTAACAGATTTATTTGGGTATAAGCTTTCATGGGTAAAAAAACCCACTTCTTCAGATGCATCTGAAAGCTTATGCCCAAATAAATCTGTTAGTCTCTAAGGTGCCACCGGACTCCTTGTTGTTTTTCTGGATACAGACTAACACGACTACCCCCTGATACTAGATAAATTCAAAATGGGGAAAAAAAGTGTAAATTTTTTAATTGAGAGAGTAATCATCATTGGAACAATTTACCAAGGGTGTGAGGGATTGTGGGCCTTGAACTTGGCCCTAGGGGGTCCCCAGACAGTGTTCACGCCATGACCAGGAACCAGCAGCTCACCTGAGTGACCAGAGAAGGAAACCAGCGAAGTGGTAGCTCACAGACGGTCCTGCCCCTGAAGCTCCCGATTAGGGGAAACATCCAGCACCCCCCATAGGCTGAGGAACTCTATATAAACCAGGAAGTAACTCGGGAGGTTGTTCAAGCAACTACAGGAATCCCTGACTGGCTGCTACTACAGACCCCTCTTGCTTACCTGACTCCTACATTCCTGCCTGCTCCTAGTCCCTGCCCCTCTATCTCAAACTCTGGTCTACTCCCAGTTCCTGCTTTCACAGAATCGTAGAATATCAGGGTTGGAAGGGACCTCAGGAGGTCATCTAGTCTAACCCCCTGCTCAAAGCAGGACCAATCCCCAATTTTTGCCCCAGATCCCTAAATGGCCCCCTCAAGGATTGAATTCACAACCCTGTATTTAGCAGGCCAATGCTCAAACCACTGAGCTATCCCTCCCCGCATAATTTTTTTTATTTCACAAGTTCTAGGATTGTCACCCCAGACTAAAGGTAAAATCTTTATTCTAACCAATGTCTAAATTATTGTTTTCTGGTGGTGCAGATCATGTGGCACAGATTATTAATAGCTCTGGTCTTTACACCATTTGACACTGCGCTCCAGCTGCCATTCTGCTCTCTGGCTCGTATGATTCTTCTTTCCTGCCTTACTCCAGTTCCCTGCTCCTATGCCTTACCCTTGACACTGTCTCCAGCTCTGACCCCTGCACTGACCACTAAGATTGACTCCTGCCCAACCGCTAGACCTGACCACCTACTCTCCGGTCACAGATAATGGTCATGGTGGATTCTCCATCATTGACAATTTTAAAATCAAGATTGGATGGTTTTCTAAAAGATCTGCTATAAGAATTATTTTGGGGAAGTTCTATGGCTTGTGTTATACAGAAGGTCAGACTAGATGATCAAAATGGTCTTTCTGCATTGGGACCAATGAATCTAATTCTAAATTACTCTCAGGTTGACTGGCGGGACTGATGCCAAAAATGATCAATCATGAGGTTGTCACAGACCTGACAGTGTAAGTCAATGGTTAAATATTCCCCACCAGACCTGGCTGAAGGTGGATCCTACAGTGGGCACCTTTAAACTGCATACCATTTTGAAATATTCCACTAATTCTAGCTGAAAGTCCATTAGAGAAATGAGGAATACTACTAGAAATGTTAGAATCTCTCATAAAGGAAGAAACATTTTTAAGTACCCGGCAACTGTATCTCGAACCTATTACTCAATGCAGAAAAGGCATCTGACTGGGTGGTATGGTCATGTCTTTTTTTTAACTGCTCTGTGTGCAGCCATGGAGTGGAGGGTAGCTTTTCAAACACGGATTTTTGAATTATTCACAGACACTAGTATTTCTTTGCTAACAAATGGCTCCTGCTTTGTCTTTTTTCAGCTCAAATAGGGTGGTAGGCACAGTTGCCCAGTACTGAACAGAAGGAAAATCATCTCCACATCAGAACCTCTGGCTTGCTTCATCTGAGTGTATCTTTTAGCCATAAGAGTAAGACTGACAGAAAAGAACAAATTAGCTTTGAATGCCCTTCTTCCATACAAGTCCTACAGTGGCTATTTCGATTCTTTTACATCTCAGAGGATTATGATTTTCAATATGGTTTCAAGATGAAGGTGTCCAAGTTTTGAGGCATGATTCTCACTACTGACATGAAGACTTCATAGGAAGTAGCTAGATCCTCTTCCCTAATGCCCTGAAGGGATTTAAGTATCTCAGCCTCCAGATAAACTTGACCCTTCCCAAGTGTGTAAAACTAATTTTGAGCATTTCTTGCTGCTGATGTCATCATGACCTCACTGAATGGAATGACATTACTAGCAGCTGGCTGAGTCATATATTTGAGCTAAAATGGTAACCCCTTCCCATTCAGTCAAATTGCTTCTACTATCTGCCCCTAAATTCCTCTTAGAATTTCTCAAAAAGATCAGTACATTCCTATGGTAAAATTGGAAATATGAGTTAAATGTAGCTGGGACAGTTCACATCAGCTGACAATCTGACTCAAGATCAAATGGAATGTTCTTTGTAGCTTTAGGGAAAAAGGCAAAATTGCCTTGCCAAATTTTAAACCTTATTTAGAGATGTTATGTTAGAAAAATGACCTTTGACATGCTTCACACCACTACTTGTCCTGTGGGTACCAATAGAGAAGGTTCTAATAGGAACCGTCAAATTAAATTTAACACTTGTTCATAGAACTACATGGACTCCAGAGCTACTTGGATCACATCATGATTTTGGTTAACACAACTGGCATCTTTAATGGAAAATGAGACAAAAACTGAAATATCTCCTCAATGCCTTTCTCTGCTCCTACTCCTTAATAATCCTGATCTCAAAAGATCTAACTGTACAAAAGCGCTCATAGTAGATTGAACCAAATGTAATAGAACAAAATTAACCCAGTTTTATACAAGGAAAAATACAGGAACATGGAGAAGATGGTGAAATTAATGCACAAAACCTGTTCCGTCTCACCCCTTTCCTCACATATGCCATTATGCCTACTGTGTATGGTATGACTACCCACTTATTTTTGCAAACATAGCACTGCCTGATCACATAGCACAGGAAAAAACACCAATATTTAATTATTTTGCCTGCATAAGAAAAAGGTCATACAACTGAATTTGCGGAGGCAGACTAAAATTGCTATTCAAAGACTCACAGCCCTTAAGACATGCTCTATTTCTAATTCCATGAGAGAAATCCAGATTAAATCCTATGTAGATCTACATCCTCCTTGGTTAGGTCTAAGCAATTAACCTAGGCTTGTCTCCTCTTTCCTGCAAGGGCTGCAGTTAGTAAAGGTTCTTGATGTTCATGTACAGGCTACACCCAAAGAGAGGTTCCGTTATTTTGGTCAATTGTTCATATATTTGTCACACCTATGCCTAATATCCAGCTTCTCTACACCCTCTTTGTGTTTGATAACAGCCCCTCTGTGGGCCTCTAATTATGGCTTCTAGAAATAAATGAAAATTTACAGCTTTTCTCTTTATTCTGGGCATATCAGGGCACAAAGAACACAATGGAAGTGGTAAAGCTGAATAAGCACGGACAAAAATATCACAGTATTGACTCCATTCCATGAGTACTCTAAGACCAAGTGGATCACCAACATTTTTACACATTTAGGCAGAAATCTGAGCAGTCCCATTTTTCCACCTCTTACTTCCATCTACGAAAGCAAGTCGAGTTCTTTCCTCTCATTTGGGGTCTGATTCTTTCACTTGTAGTTGGGTGTTAGGTTGTTTCTCCTCACTCCTCCTGTTGATTGCTAATACTTATCTCTGTAAATTTGTATGTTTGTCAGTGTTGCATCGTTTTTATAATCACAGAACTAGTAATGTTAAAACTGGTATTCCTTATCCTAACATTTATTTTCTTTGGCCTTTCCCTCTTTCTGCTTCTTTTGTGATAAAATTTGTTTGAAACTACGAAGTGAGAAACTTTTTTCCAGCTACACAAGATGAAAGCAGTTTATTTATGTCAGAGTAATATGCAAAAAATATAATGTAATTAGCTGACAAAAATATGGTTCTAAAGTTCTATGGTGTACAGAACAATAAGTGCCAAATAGAGTGACAGCTGTCATACTGATTTATTATACATGATTTGCATTAAAATTCCAGTGCGGTAGGGCTTCACAAAAACAACAATTTAAATGATTGAAAAAAGTGACTAAGAACACTGCAGGCAGAGACTATGTTAGATACAGTAAGGTGTTAGAATATAATTGGACACTCCACCTATAAACTAGTTTTTTAGGCAACACTTTTGCAAGAAAAAACATCTGTATTTTAGTCCCAAACTTTTAGTTAACCTTCCATATGTCACGAAAATGGTGCATTGAAAACACAAAGGACCAACACCCATATATCTTCACAGACACAATCTTTAAATAGAGCCTAACTAAAGAGAAAACAGGACATACAGAGAGGATTTCCCAAAGCACTATAAATGTCAGAGGAACAGGATGAATTTGGAAACACAAAGAGCATCTAAGTCAAAGTCTTCCACAGTAGCAGAGCAGATACAGATTTATTGTACAATTGCCTCGAAGTGTGGTTCTGCTCTGAGAAATGACTGAAAAAACAGCATAAGATGTTTAATATTTATTCTCTCTCATTGATTTACATAATAAAGTTTTTCTTTTTAATTTCTGCCAGACTTGCAAACTCATCCCAGACTCCAAGTAAAGCTAAAATTTTCCTTCTCATATAGTATCTGTAATAAAAGCTCAATAGGCTATATGAAGCTCTCAGTTGTCTCATCTGTGTAACCCCTTTAACTTTCAGTGGGTTTGCATGAGTGTAACTGATTGGAACTTAGTAAAGAGTTCTACTGCTGAGTTCAAAGAATACAATCCAGTCACACACTCTTCTCTCTGCTGGCTCATGCAGCACCAACAGGAGCAAGAATAAATAATGCAAAACAGTTCAGGTAAAATTAGGTCTTCTTTTCGGTCTGCTCTTGCCCTAACTGTGACAGAAAAATGAATCCAGAAGCCCTGTGGATAGGAGTGTGGTGTCCAGAAGGACCAAACTTAGATTTTTCAACCAAACATGAAAATTGTAGGGATGAGCCAGAGATCCAGCTTGATTTACTGTACTTATGCTAACCGAATACCAATCACCTGTGCAACCATTTTATCCTAAGAGAACTGTAGCTCAACACTATTAAGACAGCATTCCACATCTTGAAACTTCAGACTATTTTGGCTCCAAACGGGGAAGCTAACTGAAGCACAATTAACACATATACAGGGACAGGGAGAAGGGGTGGTTGGATGTGGCAGAGGTCCCGGGGTGGGCGGGGGGGGCAGTCAGGGGCAAGGGTTCCTCGGGCGGTCAGGGAGAAGGGGTGGTTGGATGGGGCACGGGTCCCGGGGGGGGGGGGGGGCAATCAGGAATGAGTGGAGGGGTTGGATGGGGTGGCAGTGGGCAGTCAGTGGTGAGGGTTCCTTGGGCAGTCAGGGGACAGGGAGCAGGGGTGGATGGAGCAGGAGTCCGGGGGAGTGGCGGGGGGGCACATGTCAGGGAACGGGGGTTGGATGGAGCAGGAGTCCGGGGGGAGGGCGCGTCAGGAGGCGAGAAGTGGGGGTGGGGGGGATCCGGGGCAGGGTCTGGGCCACACCTGGCAGTTTGGAAAGGCAGTATCACCCCTAACCGGCCCTCCATACAATTTCCGAAACTCGATGGGGCCCTCAGGCCAAAAAGTTTACCCGCCCCTGCTGTAATGGCACTTTACTTAAAACTTGTCGTGATCAGACCATATAAATAAAGGCATCTCAGTAAGGGCACTACAATTCACTAGTGGGGGGGCAGGGGGGGGAGGGCAGTTTAGGGTGACCAGATGTCCTGATTTTATAGGGACAGTCCCGATATTCACGGCTTTTTCTTATATAGGTGTCTATTGCTTCCCACGCCAACCCGATTTTTCACACTTGCTATCTGGTCATCCTAGGGCAGTCCGTTGCAGGTAAACAGCAATTGAAGTATGGCAGCTAATCAGATCACAGAGTTCAGTAATCAGAGTACAGAGATTTACATATTTGCAACATGGTTACGGTAAAACAATCATAACACGATTATGGAAATCACTGCACATTTTTGGCTGGTGGCTGTTAGCCAATCAGAGTGCAAGGATTTTCACGGTATACAGTTAGAGAAATAGCCATGAAGGCTGGCAGTTTTCAAAAGAAGCCGAAGTGAGTTCTGTAAGCAAATCCTTTGTCCAAATGCACCTCTGCTTTTAGAGTCAGAGTTTATTACAGCCAGAAGGGACCACCAGATCATCTAGTCTGACCACCACTGTATCATAGGCCATCACCACTGAACTGAGACCAAGGTTTTACAGCCCACAGGAAACTAGACTATTATGTGCCACAGGCAGAGAACACGAGGGATAGAGGTGCAACAGTGCTTGAGATGATTAAGTGAAACATACCCAGATAATTTTGGAAAGTGATTTGAGCCCACATGCTGCAGAGGAAGGCAAAACACCCTCAAGATCACTGCCAATCTGAGGTAGGGGAGAATTCCTTCCTGATGATACACCTGGTGATCAGTTAAGACCCTGAGCATGTGAACAAGAACCAGCCTGCCAAGCACCTCAGAGAGAGAATGCTTGGTCCCACCTCAGAGCCCTGGTCCTCCCTGTCTAATGTCCCATCTCCGGCTGTGGCCAACTCTGATGCTTCACTGGAAAAGGATATAATTGGGGGGCTGGGGGTGGGGGGGAGAAAAATCCCTTCCTGACCCTTGCAGGTGGCCTGCTGAAATCCTAAAGCATGAGCTTTCTCCCCTTTTCCTTTCCCCTCAAAAAAAATCAAAAAGAGCACTTTTAAATAGGGAAGTTTAAAATTAAATGGGTAATTTTAAAGTTCCCTATTTAAAAGGTACTTTAAAGACACAGTACTGTGTGCTCAGTCCTTCCCAGCATGGCTGTTAGTGAAAACAAGGGGAGCCCATCAGGGTTTATTTATTCAGAGAGTTTTAGGCTGTTGAGGTTAGAAGCGAAGGTTCCATGTGATGTGGAGTTGATGAGAGTAGCCAATCAAAACAGATATTTGCATAATATATAGCTGAGAAATAACTGGCCCCTCAATCAAAGCACAGGGAATAGCAAAACTCAGAAACAACCATACACAGGTATGAGCCAGTAACTTTACTGTAAATCCTCATGCTTTGACTGGCAGAGATGATTATTTTTTGCATAATATACTACACGCAACAAAAAAGCCCTTAAAATAGTATTAAGAAATATGCTTTTTTCTTGTTTAATGAAACACTTATTGACCAAAGACAAATCTATTTTAATTTTGCACTTGTGAGGATGACAAACTCACAAATGTCATTAAATTAGGCTTCCATGTGAAGTTTTTATAATTCTTAATAAATTTCTGCCTGGCCAAACTAAACACTTTTCATTCATTCTACACTGCTACAGGGGTAGAGGTGTTTATAAAAAAGGATTACATGTTAAAAACATCACCCATGATTTTAGTTAACATTTACTCCTTTTACAAAAGGACAGACTGCCACAGTAAAGATATTTAGGGTGCAAGACAGAAAATTCATATTGGATTTACCTGTTTTTCGGAGTGGAAAGTCATCTTTGGAATCGTACATCCCCAGTACAGGGTGATTGTAGGTGCCTGATACTCCACTTTGTGGGGGGGAACTCTGGTCAAGAGAACTGTGCTGCGTTTTCCTATATAGGAAGGAGTAGAAAGAGAAAGTGGAAACTTTACAAAAGTTAAGTGTAAGGGGAGATAGTATAGATTAATCTTCTCTGTTTATATTAAAGGATCCTGTACTGACATTCAAAGCAGTGAGAGTTAACCCTGGACAATGTGGTCAGACAAAAAGAAGGTTACTCAACTTGTGAAGTAACTAGAGTTCTTTGAGGTGTGACCCCCTGCAGGTGCTCAACTTCAGGTGTGCACCTCTGCGGAAAGATTTTTGGTAGCAGTTCCCATTTGGCTTGCAAATGTGCCCTACACATCCTCATGCCCTGCAATGAGGCTATATAGGACTGCATGGGTAAACCACCCTGAGTTTCTTCCCACACAAAAACTCCAAAGCAGAGGGGAAGGAGGGCAGATAGTGGATCACCTATAGGGGAACACACCTGGAAGAACTCCAGTTACTGCAAAAGGTGAGTAACCTCTCCTTCTTTGAGTAGTGTCCCTGTAGGTGCTCCATTTCAGGTGACTTCTGAGTAGTAACCGCTTTAAGAAGGTGGGAGGTTCAGAACCGAGTCCAGCACTAAGGAGAGGACTATGTTACCAAACTGCAGCATCCAATTTAGCAAAGTGAATCAAAGCATAATGGCTGGAAAAAGCATGCACCATGGTCTATGCTGCAGATTTCACCAACTGGAACATTCTTGAGTAGGGCTACGGATCTTGACTGTAATCTAGTAGAACGTGCAGTCACTCATAGGGGAGGTTGAGCATCAGCCAAGCCATACCAGGTAATAATACATCCAGAGATCTTCTTAGACAGTCTCTGCATGGAGACAGTGAATCCCCTAGACCTATCTGCAATAGAAACAGTCTAGGGAACTTCCTGAAAGCTCTGGTTCTCTCCAAGTAAAAAGCTAATGCCCTTTTAACAACCAGTATATGGAAGATGGCTTCCTGTGTAGTCTGATGTGGCTTAGGAAAGAAAACTGGAAGGTGAACAGACACTAAGTGAACCTTGATGGAACTCATATAGACCTGATGTCTTCAATTTCAACAGGTAATCCAAGATTGTGGAAAGACAACTGAATAGGTGAAAGTGGACGGCGGTTACACCAAACATGATACCTTCTCCATTTCTGAAGGAAAGTGTGTCTTGTAGATTCCTTGCTGCTATTTAACAGCACATTTTACTTCTGATGAAAGGATGCGTCTAGTCCCAAGAACCATTGAGGAATCATGCTTGGAGTTACAGAATGTTCAGACTGGGGAGAAGTTTTCTCCCTGTATTCTGATACAACAGTAAAGAATTGATCAGGAGTCTCTACAGAGGGCGAGAGGAGAGTCTGATGAGGTAAGGAAACAAAACTCGTCTTGGCCAGGCTGGTGCAATCAAAGTGACCCCGGCTTGGTCTGACTTGATCTTGCTGAAAATCTTTCAAAGCAATGGAGTTGGTGGATATACATACCAAAAAATAAATAAATAAAAAGATTCCTTGTCCATATAATGAGAAAGGTGTCTCCTAGAGGTTCTGGATTGAGTTCTCCTTTGGAACAGAATATTCTGCACTTTGTGTTGGCTACAGTGGTGAAAAAGTCAACTTCTGGAAACCCCCCCAGCTAGAAATATTTTCTTAAAGACTCAAGAGTTCAATTCTCATTTGTAATTTGGGGAAACAGTCTGCTGCGGTAGTATGCCATAGTGTTTTGTCTACATGGGACATAAAAAACCGAAATGGCAATCGGACTAGCTATGCACCAATTCCAAAGCTTTATCACTTTGCACATATGCAAATACGCTCCACCCTGACTACTGATATATACACAAGCTATGTTGTGTGTCCTGATCTTGAATGACTTGTTTTTGATTAGGGGAAGAAAGTGGAGGCAAGCATTTCTGACCGCCCTTAACTCCAGCAGATTGACAGGCAAGTCTTGCTTTTGCTTTGACCATTTGCCTTGGGCAGCGTGTGGACCCATATGTGCTCACCCTCCCGAGAGGGAAGTATCTGATATTATCATGACAATAGGGGGATTCTGGATTTTGGGATTCCTACACAAACCTTGAAAGGATCCTTCCACCAGGTAAGTGACTGCAGGACCCGACTGGGTAAAGACACCTGTTTGTTCAGACTGTTTGTGCTCGGCACAAACTGTCCTGAGCCACCCTTGGAGACATCAAAAATGTAATCTGGTGTTCTGTGTTACCAAAAAGGCAAGCTGCTACATGGCCCAGAAGCAGCAGACATGTCCTTGCTGGAACTTGAGGGCTGAGCTGCATTCTTAGGATAAGGTTCTTTAGAGTGAGGAAGCTGTCAGGAGGGAGATAAACCTTGCCTGTCACTGAATCCAGAAATACTCCTATAAAAAGTATTCACTGTGCAGGAGTCCAGGCCGATTTCTCAAGATTTATTTGTAAGCCTTAACCGCAGAATAATCAAGTTGTTTGAGCTGTCAACAGCAACTCCTGGTAAGCTGGCCTCTAATGAGACAGTCGTCAAGGAAGGGAAAGACAGTTATTCCTATGTAACAAAGGTGGGAGGCTACAATCACCATGATTTTTGAGAAAATCCCTGGGGCAGAAGAAAGGCCAAAGGGTAGGACCTGGTACTGGTAGCGATTGTCATCAAATGTGAAACAAAACATCGTTTGTGAGAGGATGAATTTTTTATGAATTGTTATATGGAAGTAGGAATCCTTGAGGACGAGAGTCACAAACCAGTCCATGGACTCCATGCAGGGAATTATAGCTGCTAGGGATACCATCCTGAATTTCAGATGTTTGACATGTTTGTTCAATTGTCTGAGATCCAGTTTCTTGAGTATTAGAAAATATCTTGAATAGAACCCTTTTCCTGTGTTGAAGTGGAACCGGTTCTGTGGCTTCTAAACTTGGGAGTAATGTGATCTCCTGTCTCAGCAATTGATCGTGACAGGTGTCCCTGAAGAGAGATGGGGAAATGGGATGGGATGGCAGGATGGAGACAAACAACCATGTAATCAGATTTAATGGCCTTCCGTACTTACCTGTCTAATGTTATAGTCTCCCAGGCATGTTAGTATAGAGAGAGGCAGTGTTCAAACTGAGGAAGAGGGTTGGAATGGTACAGCTAAGAAACCCTCACTATCGGGTGGTTTAGACTCTGCACAAAATGATCAGAACATGTGTTTGGAAGATGCTGATAGCTGGGATGAAGCAGCTGAGGTAGTCATTGGCTTTTTTTTTTAGAAAAATCTTAGCCGGTGGGGTTCAGATGGTCTACGGAAGGTGGAAAAACTGAGCAGGACAAGATCTTTGCGCCGACTGAGACCGGCTAAATTTCTTTTATTTGCAGGTGTGTATATCCCCAAAGATCTAAGTGTACTACGAGTCCTTAAGGGTATGATGTGAGTCTGAAAAGACCTTGTGGCCATTAAATGTCCTCAGCAGCCGATTGTACTTCCCATAGGAAATTAGACAACTTAAGCCAGAAAGCTTGTTTCATCACTGTTGTGGTGGAAATAGACCAGACTGCAGTGTTGTCTGCAACAAGTGAAACCTAAAAGACATCTTCACCAAGAGCAGACCCACCTTTCTTTTGGAGCTAAACTGACCTCAGTGTTCCTATGGTAAATGGTCAATAAAAGCATTAAACTTCTCATAGTTCAGGTAGTCATATTTCAACCTCAGGGCCTGGTGATTTGCTATCCTGAACTGTAACATTGTCAAAGAGAAAAGGAGTACTTGTGGCACCTTAGAGACTAACCAATTTATGTGAGCATAAGCTTTCGTGAGCTACAGCCCACTTCATCGGATGCAAAGAGTAGCTTTTATGACCAAGAAGGTCCAGACACTTCTAATCCTTGTTATATGGAGTAGATATTTGAGCATGCTGTCTCATTAACTGTATCTACAACCAGAGAATTTGGTGCCTGGGGTGAAAAAAAACCTTTGATTTCATCACCAGGATGTAGTATGTTTTATCGGCATATTTGCCTGTAGGGGTGACATTGCTGGAGTTTGGAGTTTACCAAGATGGTCTTGGCTGGCTCTAAAAGAACTTAATCAGCAGTGCCACTCGTGCTGAAGTAGAAATATGCAATATGCCCAAGAGCTTGTGATGTGAATCCTGGACCTCTTCCAGGAGAATCTGAAGAATGTCTACCATCCACTTCAACAGTCCTGGAACTGCCAAAAATCATCAGCTAATGATGGCGGTGGTGGTATTACTGCCTCAACGGGTGATGAAGAAGAGATATTAGTAAGGAAGTGACCTTTTCTGCCCTCACCTCTTGCAGCTCACAGGTCTCCTCTGCTGATTCAGAGTGGAGGGGAGAGGTAGACAGTGCTGGAGAAAGAGCTCTTTTATGTTTCTTATGAAACTGAATCGGGGCCCCTCAAAACTGCTGGTGGTACATTGCCTATGGGTCCAAATAAGGCGAATGAGGAGGACTAGAAGGCATGGGGGTAGGTAGCTATCGGTCGTTGTCTCAAGTATCAACTGGCAGAGGTCATGTATCCTGCCTTCCTTGCATCTGCAGAGGAGAATAACATCTCCTTGAGTAAACTGGAGCACTTTGAGCCAAAAGCTCTGAGTCTGAAAGCTCTTCCACATATTGTGCAGGAGGCGACAACCCTACTTCCTGAATAGTAGAAGCTGGGCAAGCCGTGGGTCTCACTACATGTGTGGTCAGTGACCCAGCAGATCTCAATACTGAGAGATGTCCAGATGTTGCAAGGAGGGGCCACTCGGGCTCATTTGGTAACATGAGATCTTTTAAGGTACCGTGTGGTACCAGGAGCACAGCAGATTTTGGTATGGGCACAAAGGTTGTTCTCGATGTTGTTGTCTGAGACACTGATTATGGCACAGAGGGTACCGCAGATTCCTATGAGATCAGACTCTTATCATCATGGGCTTTGATGATATCAGTCTTTGGAACCATGCCCTTTACCATGGAAATATGGGACTTCACTGAAGTCTTGAAGTGCTTCACTGAATCCAAAGTGCTCAGAGCCTCATTAGCAATCCTTCTGGGGCCTGAGGTCTCTGGTGACCAAATCCTCTGAAGAGGAAGTCTTCATTGTGCTCCTCTAATCTCCTTCCTTAGTCTTTGAGTGGGAAGCCCTCAGTACTGCAGTAGTGGTTATAGATACCTCGCTCATGGAGAAGGTTGGGAGGCTGGGGTCTCCACACTGTCTTCATTTTGGAAGCTCTTGATGACAGTGATCATGATATAGACAGAGCACTTACAGAGGTACAGAGTCCCTGTAACAGGAAGATTCTCTGCACCTAGGTCCAAAGCTGGTTTTAAGACATGCTCATCATTAATAGTCTATATTTAATTTCCCTGTTTTTATAGGATCTTCCCTTAAAAGAAGTGGAAATCTTGCACTTGTTGGGGATATGCGAGTCTTCCAAGCAATGAATATACTGAGAATACCCATCGCTGATGGGCAAGGCTTCTCTACACAAGAGGCATCCTTTAAAGCCAGCATCCCAGATAAAAGGGAAAAAAAAACGGACTCCCCTCAATAGGGGAAAAAAAAAAACAACAAAAAATATATTTTGGGGGAAAAACAAAATGAAAACAGTTCCAACAACTATAAAGTATTAAATACCCTACAGACTACTGAAGAATTAACACTATACACTATTCTAACTCTAGAGAGAAAACTAGCACACACTAAACTGGCCGATGGCAGTTGAGAAGGAACTGAGGGTGGTTCACACTCACAGCCCTATATAGCAGAGGTGGGCAAACTATGGCCCATGGGACCCTCCTGCCCCTCCTGGTTGGGCCACGCCTGGCTGTTTGGGGTGGCATAGCCTCCCCTAACTGACCCTCCATACAATTTCAGAAACCCGATGTGGCCCTCAGGCCAAATAGTTTGCCCGACCCTGCTATATAGCCTCAGTACGGGACACAAAGATGTGTAGGGCGCATCCGTGGGCCAAACGGGCACTGCTATCAAAAATATCTGATCAAAGGCACAGGGTGCACGCACATCTGAAGTGAAGCACCCACTTGGATACTAGTCGAAGAAGAATCTCGGTCCTTTTTCTTATTTATATTCTAATGTCTTTTTGCTTTGTTCCAGTTTCCTTTTTCCTACACACCCACCTGAAACTACACTGAAGAGAAAATTTAAGAACTCAGGCACTGATATTGCAAGGCAACTAAGGACATGCAAAACTTTAAGCATGGGAATAGTCCCAGAAAATAAAGCCTAAGTTCAGCAAGATTTTTAACCAGGTGTGCAACTTTTAGCATATGCTTAAGTACTATGCTGAATTGGGGGTCTACTTAGTGGGACTACTCAGATTCTTTAAGTTAAGAACATGCTTAAGCACTCTGCTCAAAGCCTGAGTTAGTTTTCGTTTCTCCCACCGACGGTTCTTTGCTGAACTGGAACACAAACTGGAGCATAAATATGATGGTAAAATTAGAAGAAAAACATTAGCTACAATCTGTAGACTTTACTAACAGCAGCAGTGCTGGATAGGTGGTGTCCTGGAGATTGCTTTAAGCACATACGTAGGCCCCAATTGAGAAAAGTACGTAAGTCTTTTGCAAGGTTAGAGCCAAATTGCTCAATACCTTTCAGAATCAATCCCGAAAACTGATAATTTACAGTTTTGGTTTTTTGTTGTTTTATTTTGTTGGTTTTGTTTTAGAAGGCTACTGGATGTAAATTATGCCAAATTTGCTAAAGATATTCAAGTCATTATTTTTCCAAGCCTTCTGCAAGTACGTTGGATGAATCTGTTCTGGTTAATGAAGTGTATCACTTTTGCCAATTTATTTGAAGTTTATAGGCTGATTTTGAAGCCTGACCAAGATACAGTTTTGGAAATCTCCAGATTTTCCATATTAATAGTCTGCTAATCCTTTTAGCAATGTATAGGTTAAGCAATGCAGCTGTCAAACAATTTTCACAGAAATATTTTTCACAAACAAGAAGTCCGGATGCCCCAAAGCAAAGTTTACTACCAAGAAGCGTCAATCCACCAAGGCACACTATGTAGAAAGCCACTCTTTGGTCTTGTCCATACAAGAAACTGTTTATCTTATTGTTGCTTAAAGTACACAGTGATATCAGGTTAAACTGTTTTCACCACTTTGTTAGAGAATGTACACTAACTTCAAAAATGAGTTTAGAGGTGATTTCTCAATCACAGAAAAAAGGAAGACCTGAATACTCCAAACATTTATACATCGTAACTGTTTGTAGGACTGGGATCTAAGATGTGACACCCCTATGCCACCTCTATGGCACTATGGGATATATGCATCCATACCCTTAAAAGAATTTCACAAGTCTGGTAACTGATCACACCTTGAAACATCTAAAATTGCACAGTGAAGTAAATTCAGGAGCATTTCTGATCATGCATGTCTCCAAATACAAACACATATAATTTGAACTGCTGTGATCCTTCTCACAGGTTTGCACAGTAACTCTATGTATGATACTCCAACTACACACACATGGCATTTATGTCTGAATGTACATTCAGTTGATGTATCTGTGATGGAATCTCATGCATACATAGAATGTATGCACCCGTGTATATTTGATTAATCTCAGTCAATGCAATCATAAGTACATCTACCCAGAGACTCACTTAGTAAGTTTGGGTTCCAGATGCATTCATAGTAAACTTCCATGTCTTCTTCCTTTTTTTGGGAAGCAGCCACTCTCACAACTCAATTCCAACAAGATAGGTAATTGAGAACTCCCTCAGAAAACTTAACAGTTCTGCCACTAACCCTACAGTGCCCTGTCCATATTACAATGAAACCAGCTGAATCAACATTATAGCATGTTTAGACCGCTACAGAATTATGACTGTCAAATTAGTTTTAAAAGTTATACAGTGGACAACAATATCATGACAAATTTTGAAAGTAGTTGTGTTATGCCTCATTACCACAAACTGACAATTATAGTATGGAAAGGACATTTAAATAGTTAAGAATGAATGTGAAATATGAATCTAAAACAGTTTACAAAATGGCATGAAAGCATTTGTTGCATGTAAATACAGTCTAAATATGTATTCCATAACAAACCCTTGACTAAATAATATTATTGAGTTACATCTTTGAAGAACTGACAGCTTCTGTCCTTCATTTAATAGATCCTTTAGTGTACAGCTGTACTCTGAAAAGCCACTGTGTAAAATTGGCCCCTTCTCAATCAGCAGATGTTCTGCCTGTGTGTATTCAGAATCACATCTACTTACTTCAGTGATCAAAATAAATAGTGACAGCTTTTTATTCCCATTAGCCCTGCAGAGCCAACAAAGCTGACAGAGAGAACTGGAGTCAATTTCTTCTTGTGCATCAACAAAATTCTAACACATCTGAAATCCCTTTGAAGGCAACAGCATTCCACAGGGTTCACTCATGACAATCTGAAAACAAGTGGTGGTATGCGTGCAACTAGGAGCAGAATTCAACCTTTATTACACATTGCAAGAGGAGCCAGTTTGTTTTTCATATCCTAGATGGAGTTTGAAACTAGAGCAAAGGAAATAATTTCCCTTGTAAACTGCACACAGTTGATATTGAAGTTACTGACAAACAAACATGAAATCCCATAATGCCATTTGTACAGATTTGCTTTTCAGAGCAATGTCTTCTGCATTAAAATTCTGGATCTCAATAAACCTTAACAAAGAGAATGAAGTAAGTGACTGTCTAGAGGTATGTCAATTTTGTGTCTGTTCTGGAATCTGGCTTGACTGTTCACAGCACAGATGTCATGCTTCTTTTCTGCTGCATTCATTTTCTGTATTACATATAGTTACTGCTGATTACTTCATGTCAAGAGTATGCCTATACCTAATTATCTAAATCAGTGACTTGGTAGCCTATGTGATTGTATACATACATGTGCCAGTAATTTGTTAATTTAAAAGGTCCTCCTCTTCCCTTCTGAAAGAATGGAAACTGAAAAGTTAGCCTTCTGACTGAGGCCTCAACAAGCAAAGGGCTCTCTTTTTAAAAAAAAGTCCTGCAAGTAACAATGAACATTTATTTGCTAGGGTTGTCAATTAATCGCAGTGAACTCAAGCGATTAACTCAAAACAAATTAACTCTATTGAAAATTAATTGCGATTAAGCACAATTTTAATCACGATGTTAAATGATAATAGAATACCAATTTAAATCTATCATAAATATTTTGATTTTTTTTTTTTACATTTTCAAATATATTGATTTCAATTACAACACAGAATACTTCCATGCTGATGATGCTCATTAAAAAAAATAATGCATTAATTAAATTTGTGACTGACCTCCTGCGGGGAGACTTGTATGTGTCTTGCTCTGTGATTGTACACCCATTCTGCCATATATTTCGTGTTATGGCAGTCTCGGATGATGACCCAGCAGGTGTTATTCGATTTAAGAACACTTTCATTGCAGATATGACAAAACACAAAGAAGGTACCAGTATAAGATTTCTAGGGTAGTTACAGCACTCGACCCAAGGTTTAAGAATCCAAACTGCCTTCCAAAATCTGAGAGGGACAAGGTGTGTAAGATGCTGTCAAGTCTTAAAAGAGCAACATTCTGATTTGGAAACTACAGAACCTGAACCACAAAAAAAAAGAAAATCCATCTTCTGTTGGTGGCATCTGACTCAGATGATGAAAATGAACAAGCATCCATCTGCACTGCTTTGGATCGTTATCTGCTCAAACCCATCACCAGCATGGATGCCTCTCCTCTGGAATGGTGGTCAAAGCATGAAGAGGCATACGAATGCTAGCATATCTGGCAAGTAAATACCTTGCAACGCCAGCTACAAGAGTGCCATGTGAACGGCTGTTCTCGCTTTCAGGTGACACTGTAAATAAGAAGTGGGCAGTACTATCTCCCGTAAATGTAAACAAACGTGTTTGTCTTGGCGATTAGCTGAACAAGAAAAATGACTGAGTAGACTTGTAGGCTCTAAAGTTTTATATTGTTTTGTTTTTGAGTGCAGTTATGTAACCAAAAAACCCCCATTTGTAAGTTTCACTTTCACAATAAAGAGATTGCACTACAGTACTTGTATGAGGTGAACTGAAAAATACTATTTTTTTTGGTTTATCTTTTTTACATTGCAAATATTTGTAATCAAAAATAATATAAAATGAGCACTGTACACCTTGTATTCTGTGTTGTAACTGAAATCAATATATTTGAAAATGTAGAAACATCCAAAAATATTTAAATAAACGGTATTCTATTATTAACAGTGCAATTAAAACTCTGTGATTAATCACATTTTTTTTAATATCATGATTAATCATAATTAATTTTTTAACTGATTGATAGCCCTATTATTTACCTTTAAGAGGAGGGACTACTGGGGATAATCAATGCTGCTACTGGCTTCTAGCGTGTCCTTGAAAGATAGTGAGTAATGCTGCTCTCCCCTATCCCACTTATAACAAACAGCTCCCAACTTCCACTATGAATCTTAACTATACATTTAATGTTGGTTTCTTTACTAAAACCTAGAAGAACCAACTTAGCAACATTTATCACACAAACACTGGCTATTTGTTAAGCACTAGTGCTAATCAAGCTTCTTCATTGGAAACATTTTTTCCAAAGACAAAAAAAAAGTTTTTCAACTGAAAAAAGATTGCAGAAAATATTTAACTTTTCCTGACTAGCTGTATTAAATGATCATCCCCCTAGGTAGTCCCAGTCATCCTTCACTAACTGATAAACAACCACTGTACCACATATTAGTTAAATCTTGTAATGGATTTATAACAGAATTTATAAACTGATTCTGATTAACAAGACTGACCTTGTGCTCATCTCTAGTATTCAATATCATATCAAAGAGCTATAAAGGTATGTTTTTTGCAGCTTACAGATGGAGTAAGTTAAAGGAGTGCACTTTAGCCATTTTGTAAATTACTAAGTATTTTCCTGTCACATGAACGTAATTGGGTATTAGACTTGAGAGGAGTTCTGGAATCCCAGGATCTGGAAGGCTGGTTCAAAATTACTGGTTAATTAAAAGTGTATGTGTGTGTGGGGGTGGGGGGGGCATTATTATTTTTGGTTTACTTGCTCTTGTGAATGTATTGAATCATACACTGTATATTTACAGTCTGACATTTTATAACGCAGTCTTTAATTGTCCTAAATTAAATGGATTCTGATCCCAATGGGAGGGGCTTCTGCCTTGTCTTGCCCAGATGCCCTAGCTGTTGAGATCTCTCAGGCTGATGTCGTCTTGTCCCCCATTTCCTTTTCATGATCCCCACGACGGGCAGGATACCTGGCAGTGGCCTGAAAAGTCTGGTGTGGGTGTCCCAGTGTCAACCTCTGACTGTTGGTAACTCTGTGGAGGATACAAATGGGGATGGCCACAAAATTTGGGATCTCAGTCCTATAAGGTTTTCTGGGGCCTCCACCCTTTCCTTCCCCCCTTTAGTCCCCTACGTCAGCAGGGTAAAGTACGATCTCTCCACTTGCTGCAGAGAGGATTCACCAAGGGAAGGTCATGCCTGACTAATCTAATTGCCTTTTACGATGAAATTACTGGTTCTGTGGATGAAGGGAAAGCAGTGGATGTATTGTTTCTTGACTTTAGCAAAGCTTTTGACACGGTCTCCCACAGTATTCTTGTCAGCAAGTTAAGGAAGTATGGGCTGGATGAATGCACTATAAGGTGGGTAGAAAGCTGGCTAGATTGTCGGGCTCAACGGGTAGTAATCAATGGCTCCATGTCTAGTTGGCAGCCGGTATCAAGTGGAGTGCCCCAAGGGTCGGTCCTGGGGCCGGTTTTGTTCAATATCTTCATAAATGATCTGGAGGATGGTGTGGATTGCACTCTCAGCAAATTTGCGGATGATACTAAACTGGGAGGAGTGGTAGATACGCTGGAGGGGAGGGATAGGATACAGAAGGACCTAGACAAATTGGAGGATTGGGCCAAAAGAAATCTGATGAGGTTCAATAAGGATAAGTGCAGGGTCCTGCACTTAGGACGGAAGAACCCAATGCACAGCTACAGACTAGGGACCGAATGGCTCGGCAGCAGTTCTGCGGAAAAGGACCTAGGGGTGACAGTGGACGAGAAGCTGGATATGAGTCAGCAGTGTGCCCTTGTTGCCAAGAAGGCCAATGGCATTTTGGGATGTATAAGTAGGGGCATAGCGAGCAGATCGAGGGACGTGATCGTTCCCCTCTATTCGACATTGGTGAGGCCTCATCTGGAGTACTGTGTCCAGTTTTGGGCCCCACACTACAAGAAGGATGTGGAAAAATTGGAGAGAGTCCAGCGAAGGGCAACAAAAATGATTAGGGGTCTGGAACACATGACTTATAAGGAGAGGCTGAGGGAGCTGGGATTGTTTAGACTGCAGAAGAGAAGAATGAGGGGGGATTTGATAGTTGCTTTCAACTACCTGAAAGGGGGTTCCAAAGAGGATAGCTCTAGACTGTTCTCAATGGTAGCAGATGACAGAACGAGGAGTAATGGTCTCAAATTGCAGTGGAGGAGGTTTAGATTGGATATTAGGAAAAACTTTTTCACTAAGAGGGTGGTGAAACACTGGAATACGTTACCTAGGGAGGTGGTAGAATCTCCTTCCTTAGAGGTTTTTAAGGTCAGGCTTGACAAAGCCCTGGCTGGGATGATTTAACTGGGAATTGGTCCTGCTTCGAGCAGGGGGTTGGACTAGATGACCTTCTGGGGTCCCTTCCAACCCTGATATTCTACGATTCTATGAACTCTGAGTTGGGAAGGCCCTTACATAGGTAATGGGATGAAATCACCAAAATGTGTGCGCGCACTGTCTATCTGCTGGCAACAGCTGGACTAGCAAAGAGGATCAAAAAGAGGATTTGCAATTTCAGAAATTTAAAACATCACAATGTATTTAACCAGACTATCTGTGTTCTGTACTTCAGAATGATTTGAAGAATTCACTGAGTTGTCAGCATTTGCTGTATCAAAGGACAAAAACACTTGTTAACTAACATGCTGCATTACCATGGCCCTTTGATGTAACAATTTAGACTAGATTTAAGACTTTGATCTTTAAATCAATTAAGGGTGCTGGTTTTTATTTTTATATATACACACAGACATACGTGTATACACATATACACACACACAGACACAATATATGTAATACCAATCTTAGTTTTAATAAATGAACTTTTAAGGCCAGATTAAACAGTACACTCTAGCTGCTGTATGCAGCTCTGGAGCAGCACAAAGCAGCCAGAGCATATTGGTCAGTTTTTCCCAACCCCTGATGTCTACACTCACCTGTACTGATACTGGTCCCCCTCCCACACACACAAGCTTCCCCTTCAGCCCTGACTCCGGACAGTCCCCTGTACACACGCACAAACAAGTTTATTCTGAGAGTCTGAGCTAATGGTAAATTGGTGGTGTGCAACCAGTAAATGGGGTCAGGCAGTGTTTCTAGCTGAGTTACTACTACCTCAGGGTGAAAAAGCTTTGAGCTAGGTCAATTCCATTCTGTTGCAAACTGGGAGGATGAATGAGAATGGTATCTTTAGTTTTCTCCTCTTTCGCAATATTGTCTAGGAAGTCTCAGTCAGCAGAAATGTTGTAGGTGCAGGAACACTGAAGTTTGCCTATCATCACCTGGAAACTGGGTCTAATATTTCTCACTGTGGTGAATTTATTATCTTCATTTTGGATAAGAATAAACAGACTGGAATAGCCAAATCCACAGGGACGCATCTATGTCTGGAGGGACAAAGCCATCTCAGAGTTTTAACTAGTTTCACTCACCAACATCCGTCCTGAAATGAGGGCAGAATGCCAGCATCTTCTGAAAAACTGGTGATAAGGTGATTGCTTAAGAAACCTTTTCCTGACATTTATGGTATCACTAATGCCCCTTTTCCCCTCTAAATTTCTCCAGCAAGGATTTTCTCCCAGCAATGGCTAATATTCATGTGTCCAAGCTAATTCTTTCAGATATGCCAGCAGCCTGTGGTACTGCTGACTGAAAGGTACTTGTATGATTTATTTTAACATTTTACTGTGAACTCTGGTCAGATTGCTGGAAAGCACATGGAAGTGGTTTCCCCTCCTCCTTTCAGAGAAGCGGTGCTGAGTAACTGTTGGAAGAACAATATGGGAAATGTGGGAAATATTTAAGAGTGTATCTAAGCAGCTCACACCCACCACAATAAAGCATCTTCTCTCGTTAGTAGCGTCCTGATAATACTTTCATATACAAAGAATGGGATATTGGGAAGAAAATAGCTATGCCTCCAGCCCTCCCAATACAAGCTGTAAGTCATTTACCATTTTGTACTTTTCACTGTCTGTTTCCTTATAAAAAAATAAAAATAATAAATATCAATCACTGCTAAATACAGGTTGGGTTATATCTCCTTGAGAAACCTCTTTCTTTTGTGTGTGCCACTGTGGCAGTTGAGGTCTGCCGGCACAACCTTGCTCACAGTGCCTGTTTTGAATGCCCAAAGGCCAACAGTTAGGCATTTTCAGGACAGGGCCTTCAGCTCCAGAATTCTTTTCCACATTTGGTCCACCACCACCACCAGACTCAGTTGATTTGCAGGCCACAGTTTCTTCAGGCTTTTGTCTGATTGGAGATGTAAATAAGGTGCATTTGGTATTTTTAATAGTTTAATTTTAAGGGCCAAATCCTTTAATTTTTGATTGGATACATACCGGTAGTGTCAGAGTGCAATGTGAGGAGTAAACTTTAAACATTTTAAAATACATTTAAAATAACTTGAGTGACAATCCAGTGAAATGCAACAGTAATCTTCCCATTATACTAGAGTCCTGATTTTCTAGTATCATATGCTGAATTAAAGAATTTTAGATGCCCAGTAGAGATTGTTCTGTAAGTATAACTACACAGAACAATCCACTTTGAGTGATCATAGATTAAAGAAAAGAATATCAAAGTCCTCTGATAGTGGAAACATCATTATAGACCCTTACATTAGAGACCTCATCCTTGTATCATTAAACACAACAGTGCTTGAATTTAACGGTTATAGGGAAAGGATCTTCATCCACATGCTAATTAAGAATATCATTAATGGACTATCAGATCATTCCTGTCACACCCATAACAAATTTTGATCTAGTTACGTTACAATTTAACTAATTAATTTTGCAACACCCTTATTTGTAACATACTGTTCATCCATTAAATGCATTAGCCCCTTTCCCCCAGCCCTCCAGCAGTTGTGAACAAAGGAGACACTGGCTGAATCATGATAAGTCCAGTACCACTTACCCATACCAGAAGCGGGGATCATTGGAAATGCAATGGTTGAGATTCCGGTGTGCCAAAGCTTTCTTTTTATTTAAGACAAACTCTTGTAATTTCATTTTTACTTCTGTGCTTGCCACTGCACCTGAAACATCCAAAAATAAAGAGAGGTTATTTAAGCAACTTCATTTTATGAAAGCAGCAGCGAATTAAAAGTTGAAACTTTCATTCACAAAGCAACAAAAAAAATATTTAAAAAGATTGAGAGCTAAATCTTTGGCTCTCCAAGCAATGTAAAGGCTTATTTCAAAGAATAAAAGACAAAGCGGCTCCAATGAAGAACTCTTCTTTACTATCTGGCTTTGTACATAATTGCAATCTATGTCTGAAAAGGGAGATATAATCAGCGTTTTCTCATTTTCCTAAAAAAAGGTTTCTGAAGAGGATTTTTGTACTTGCATAAAAATACATGTAGAATAAAGCACTTGTAGTAGGTTTCCCAGCTTTCTTTTAATCAAAGGTATTTAGGATGAGGGGTCTTGTGCATAATCAAGTTTTTAAAATGTCACATCTGCAAGCAAAAGGGGAATGCGATGAATATCTCATATGTAGACTTTGTCTTGAGAAATCTTTCAAATAAGGATCTCTTTGTTCTATGCATCGGTGTACAATAAGACCTACACAATATTCCAATTCATTTACAAGTCTGCAATCCATTTCTTCAAATAGAAAATCTAGCATTTTAAAAAATATCTGAAATTTCAAAGCGCAGAGTTAAAATGTCAACTGTGTAATTTCTAATCATTATCTACTTCACAATAGAGACCAGTCTATTTTACAATGATGATGGATTAAAATTATCCTTCAGTTGGCAGAACTGATTCTCAGAGAGCGTTTCTGATGGAGTAACACACAGACATTTTGGTAATCATAGCAAGTAGTATATGGGGGCTCATCGAAACCACAGTGTAAGCTAATCTTCCAAAGGGATAACATCTGGAATGCAAGAAAGTCATCTGGACAGAAATATACACTGCCAAGTCATGGGTAGAAAAGTCAGCCAATATGAGCACCAGCTTTTGCTTATTATACTTAACATTTTGATGCCACCAGAGAGTTTGAAGAAAACTTTTCATTCGTCCGTGAAGAAAAAGTCCTCAAAGTTATTTGCTGAGCACTGTTTGAAGGTGCAGCATTGCTCAACGTTTTATAGGGAGTCATAAATCTTAGAAATTCATTTTTTTTTTTTGGAAAACAGCATTTCTTGTTACTTCTAGATAAAGTAGATTGGGTGGGGATCCAAAAAGGTAGTTAAAATGAGGAAGGTTTGTAGGAAGAAACATAGTACAATGATGGAGAAGGTGAGAAGGACTAAAATGTGACTAATAAGACCACACGTCTTTAAAAATACTGTCTCACTAAACAATTCTCATGTTTAATCTACTAACATCTTCAAAATAATCAAATGTGGCTAGGTTCTGGTGGCTTTGGTTAAAGATGACGGTATTTAGGAGCATCAAGCCAAATATTTGTACCGCACAGTTTTTACAAAATCTCCACTGGCAAAAAAATTTTTATTGTGAGCTGAAAGGCACCACATACATACCAAAGGAGAAACAAAAACTAAAGGTCTTCCATTCTTGGTCCAGTTCTGGGGAGACAGACAAAAATGATCCTGGCTTCATTAGCTTTGGCAATTGACTTCACCCTTCTCCAGTGTTACCTCTGGCAGAATTGGAGCTGACTCCAGAGGGTTTGAACTGGAACGCCCACCATTCTGTTACTCTGGGAAAGCATCCAAAATTAATCTGTACATCCATCGGTTCCATTCAGATTTCTATCCCACACTTCAGAAAATGGGTGAATACACAGATGTAAAAACTGATTAATTATCCTCCCTGTATCAATGTAACACATCTAAATGTCACTTTCATGTGAATTAAAACATTTTCTGTTCTCTAGTTACAGCAGATAACAGCACGTCAAGACAGGAGACAAACTAAAACATAGTACATAAACAAGATTTAAAACTAACATTAGTAAAAAGGCAAATAGCTAACAGGACATGTCCATAAATATCACCTCGACATTCCCTTGTTTATTGTCTATTACATTTATTCTTGGTATTATCACAGCACGTAGGACCCCCAGCCACGGCTCGGGATCCCACTGTGCTAGGTGCTATACAAACAGAACAAAAAGACAGTCCCTGACTCATAGAAATTATCTTTATTGGTCCCAACGCAGCAAAACCCATTGTGGTTCCACTGAAGTCAATGAAATGCCACACTGGTACAGAAAACTTTTTGCAGCAGGGACTGTCTTTGTCTACTGCCTAGCAAAATGAGGCCTCAATCCTTTATTGAGGCCATTAAATGCTACCCTAATAGTAATAAATAATAATAGGGGGCTATGTAATTGTACTAGATCAAAGAATGCCTCAAGAAACTAAAAGGATAAGTTAGTTACAGCAAAATCTTACTCGTGTGCATATGGGGGATGGTAGGAACATGGTGTCTGCAGAACTTTGCAAATTAGCAGGTTAGTGAACAACGCAAAAGCAATGCTAATACTTCCAAAAAGATGCTTTGTACTACTTCTGAATGTTCCAGTAAATCATAGAAAATCATAGAATATCAGGATTGGAAGGGACCTCAGGAGGTCATCTAGTCCAACCCCCTGCTCAAAGCAGGACCAATCCCCAATTTTTGTTCACAACCCTGGGTTTAGCAGGCCAATGTTCAAACCACTGAGCTATCCCTCCCCCCCCAATGGTGAAGTCCAGTGCATTTTGTAAAAAAGCAGTAGCCTTGGGAATATGACACCTAACACATTAACTCTGCTATTAATCTGTACTAAGAAGCTGGGAGAAAGCGTTCTTATTGTGTGTGAAAATTAGCCATGTATGGACTGGCAACGTTCTATTGTACGGTTAGTTTAAATTAAAGGTGACCAATTGGAGGTGCCCCTTTTTTTTGTTCTTCTAGGATATAAAAAGGCTTGAACTTTTTTAGTCCTCTTCCCCTCCTCTCTGTCTGCTTAAATGGATCTCTTAAAACTTCAGGTCTTATTTACCCGATTTTTTCCTAAATGATGCTATATAAACATCACTTGCCCTTCCACACAGCATCTAAAACTGTTTTTGTTAACAGCTATTTGACTCAGATGCCTGAGAAATGCTTAGGAGAAACTCCATCTTGGTTAGACTAAAAGCCTCTAGCCCTTCAATTAAAGGCAGAGACAGCTTCACCATCCACAGCTGAGGTCCTCCAACAGAACAAGGGAAGACCAGGTGACAGTAGGAGCTGGAGAGTAGGAGCCCAAATACCACCATGACCTCCTAGGTGGGAGGAGGAGGAGTAGTCCTCCCTCCACTCCTAGGTGGGGGGAGGGATAGCTCAGTGGTTTGAGCATTGGCCTGCTAAACCCAGGGTTGTGAGTTCCATCCTTGAGGGGGCCATTTAGGGATCTGGGCCAAAAATTGGGGATTGGTCCTACTTTGAGCAGGGGGTTGGACTAGATGACCTCCTGAGGTCCCTTCCAACCCTGATATTCTATGATTCTATACGTGTAGAAGTAGTGTGAGAAGGGGGGAACCAGGTTTCAATGAATGCAAAGAAATAACGGGATAAAAGATAAAGAGACCATGAGTGGTGGTGTATTCATTTGAGATGGACAGGGTATTGTAAAGGGAATGGGAGACAGGAAGAAGGGAGTGGGGATGTCAGAATTAGACTGGTTTATAAAGGCTATGAGGAATAGAAGTTGCGGTAAGAAAAGGTTCTGCAGAGGGTAAAAATGGGACTAGAGCCTGAGTTGGAGCAAGGTTGGCACATGCATGGAGGCAGAAAGAGAATCCAGAGGTGGAATATGGTTTTATTACAAACTGCACATGGGAAACTGACCAGAGGTGCAGGGAAGTAGAGATGGAATGGTGAAGAGGAGAGGCGAGAGCTCTGAAAAGACAGGAAATAAGGACAGGAAAAGCGCAGAGCTGCTGAAGCCAGAGTGAATCCAGTCAGCACCATGGGAGAGATCATACAGATATGGTGCAAATAAGGCACACAACCAGATAGAGGGACAGGCTAAAAGGGAATTAACAGGCCAAATCAGCACATTAAGGTACTTAATTATCGCTTAGACCGGGGTCCCCAACGTGGTGCCCACTGGGGCAGCTGTGTGCGCCCGCAGGACACCGCGCTGCCGAAATGCTGCCACTGAGCTCAGCTGCCGGAGAACCGCCCGCCAAAATGCCGCCGAGAAGCGTTGCCGTTTCTCAGCGGCATTTTGGTGGTGCTGCTTCTTTCTGCTGCCGCTTCTTGGCAGCATTTTGGCAGTGAAGTGTCTGGCGCCCGCCACGGTCTTCTGAGAATAGAAATGTGCTATTCCCACAGAAAGGTTGGGACTACTGGCTTAGACTAACTAGGGTTGCCACAACTACAGTGCCACAGTTCAGAGATGGAAGGACTGCAAGCTGTGACAGCTGAAGGGCTAAGTGTGTCAAAGGCAGCTTGTGCTGCGAAAGATTGTGAAGGCCTCTGCAGCAGCAGTGGACTTTGAAATTCCATGCCTGGAAGGCTGGGGTTAGCAGAGGATTATGGGGCCATGTGTGCCTGACTGGATGTAGTGCTTAGAACCAGTTCTAGGTCCTATTGATAATGGTGGGAAGGTAGGACAACGACAGGCAAGGTCCAGCTCTCTCCTGCTGATGCTACTGCTTGTTGTATTGTAAGAACTTAGAAGTCAAGAAAACTGAACTTGCTCTACTCTGTTTGCTAAACATTCTCCTTTTGTACTGTTGTTGTGGAAGTTATACTTTTGGTCCAAACGCATCATGACAGCATATTTCAAGTCATATACGGCAGTTTTGGTATCCTGAGATGAGAAAGCGGGGAGATGTCATTATTACGTTAACTGAAATCTGTTGGTTTTGTCTTTTACAAAATAGTACACAGTGTATTTGGTCTCATATTCGGGGGTGGGGGGAGGAGGGATAGACTTTTCTTGTATCTAGTATTTCCTCCTTATTTTCTAGCTCAGGACCACTGTAGCTTAATTATGTTTAGCAAAATGTTAGGATATAAGAAAAATATTTTAAGTGTTCTAAAAAGTTTAGCTGCACTGATTATACAAACACTACACCACCTTTTAAATAAAAGTATTTAAAAATAAAGAGGAAGACTGTTTCCATGATTACAACATAACATCCCAGGGTTCTAGTCTTTCTTCTGCACTTATCTGAATTTCTTTCAAAAAATATTCTAAAGATCCTTTGAGTGTTTTGTAGCCAGACTGTTTTATTGATTTTTTTAAAAAATATTTTAAATAAAAATAAAATACACATTTTACAGAGCAGATAGAACAAAGCATATATGTCATCAACAATTGATCTGAGCTAACAACAATGGGGAGCGAAGATGAAATATTTAGTTTCCACATGGTAAAAAATGATTGTCATTATTTAGGATTTATACTAAAAAGCCAACTAAATAAGAAAAGGGGAAGTATCATCTCAGACGGCAGCCAACTGCACACATCCTTGTGGTTAAGCCACAGGATTGATCCTACATGGAAAATCATCTTCACCCACTCCTCAGCATCACCAAACTACCCAATTTCTTACTGTTAAATTCTGACTCTTTTGCTTCAGTCACACCATCTCATCTAAAATAGCTCTGACGCTACATAAAAGTGTTTTATTGGGGCATTTACCAAATCTACAGCTCCGGGGGCTTGGGGTGGGGGAAATCAGACTCTAGCAAAAAAGCAGAAAAAACAATCTCCCAGTCCTGGTAGATCCCGAAAGGCATTTTGTTTCTGGAAAAGACCTTTTGGATCCTATTTTATTACAGGTCCACCCCACATATCTTATCTGGCCCCCCATTAGTATCCCCTATCCTCTCACTCTGCCTCTTCTACCTCTCACTTCCTTTCCTTGTCTCACTTTCCTGATGGAAAATCCCTAGAGTAGTTAGAAGACAATTGGAAACTTTCTAAAGGGTTTTATGAACCATAACATGAAACTTATTTTTCTTTCTTTTTTTTAAAGAGTATATTGGTATTGCTATAAAAGAGTTCAAAATTTTTTTTATGTCCTTTGTAATTCCGTCAGAGAAAACAGCATTTCACAGCAACTGGAAGACTCTTCAAATTAGTGTCTAGTTCCGGCCACCAAGAAAGCATACTCCTTTATTCATTGTTTTTCCAATCAGGTAAGGAGGTGGGAAATGGCAGCCTCGGGAGGGTTGGTAATTGGACCCCTTGCATAGCTTAGTTACTAGTTCAAATCTGTAACAGGCTGTTCTGACAGTTATTTGCAAGCTCGTCAGTACCCTATAAGGAATGATTTGGTGAGTCAGTGAAGCTTCTAATGGACAAACATTCACATTGTGAAAACTACCTCTACAAACAGCACCCTTGTTGGCTGTCTCAGAGAAGTCGCTGACTGAATGGGCACTGAGTACCTCAAGTACCCTTTAAGCACTAGAGGTGGTCTCTCCAGGGCAGGACTCAGACACATTGGGAGGGAGCCTGCAGTGCTGCTGCTTGTGAGATCTATGTTCTGGGGTTAGTTGAGTTCAACCTTCAATGCTGCTGAGCACCTCTCACATGCTTCAAATCCATGTGCAAAAGGATCAGAATGAACAACTGAAATGTCTTTGATGGGGGATTTTTGTGGTCCTAAAGCAAAATACAAAGTAATGGACACTTGAAAACAATCCCAACTATACAAAATGAGGGGGTTAACTGAGCTGTTACCACCCAAGAAAGAGACCATGGAGTCATTGTGGATAGTTCTCTGAAACCATCCACTCAGTCTGCGGTGGCAGTCAAAAAAGCAAACAGAATGTAGGAACCATTAGTATAGGGTATATAAGACAGAAAATATCATAATGCCACTATATAAATCCATGGTACACCCATACCTTAAATACCTTATACCGTTCTGTTCACCCGGTCTCAAAAAAGATATATCAGAATTGGAAAAAGTACAGAGAAGGGCAACAAAAATTATTAGTGGCATGGAACAGCTTCCATATGAGGAGAGAATAAAAAAATGGGGACTATTCAGCTTGGAAAAGACAACTACTAAGAGGCAATGTGATAGGGGTCTATAAAATCATGAAAAGTGTGGAGAAAGTGAGTATTTTCTCCTTCACATAAGACAAGGAGTCACCCAATGAAATTAATAGGCAGCAGATTTAAAACAAACAAAAGGAAGTACTTCACACAACACTCAGGCAACCTGTGGAACTCACTGCCAGGAGACGTGAAGGCCAAAAGTGTAACTGGTTTAAAAAAAGAATCAGGAGAGAATCAGAAGGAGAACAGGTCCATCAATAGCTATTAGCCAACATGGTCAGAAATGACTCCCCATGCTATGAATCTATGTCCCTAAACATCTGACTGACAGAAACTGGGACTGGATGACAGGGGATGGATCACTGAATTTCCCTGTTCTCTTCATTCTCTCTGAAGCATCTTCCACTGGCCACTGTCAGAAGACAGGATATTGGGCTAGATGGATCGTGGATCTGACCCACTATGGCCATTCTTATGTTCTTATCATAGAATCATAGAATATCAGGGTTGGAAGGGACCTCAGGAGGTCATCTAGTCCAACCCCCTGCTCAAAGCAGGACCAATCCACAACTAAATCATCCCAGCCAGGGCTTTGTCAAGCCTGACCTTAAAAACCTCTAAGGAAGGAGATTCTACCACCTCCCTAGGTAACGCATTCCAGTGTTTCACCACCCTCCTAGTGAAAAAGTTTTTCCTAATATCCAACCTAAATCTCCCCCACTGCAACTTGAGACCATTACTCCTTCTTCTGTCATCTGCTACCACTGAGAACAGTCTAGAGCCATCCTCTTTGGAACACCCTTTCAGGTAGTTGAAAGCAGCTATCAAATCCCCCCTCATTCTTCTCTTCTGCAGGCTAAACAATCCCAGCTCCCTCAGCCTCTCCTCATTAGTCATGTGTTCCAGACCTCTAATCATTTTTGTTGCCCTTCGCTGGACTCTCTCCAATTTTTCCACATCCTTCTTGTAGTGTGGGGCCCAAAACTGGACACAGTACTCCAGATGAGGCCTCACCAATGTTGAATAGAGGGGAACGAGCACGTCCCTCGATCTGCTCGCTATGCCCCTACTTATACATCCCAAAATGCCATTGGCCTTCTTGGCAACAAGGGCACACTGCTGACTCATATCCAGCTTCTCGTCCACTGTCACCCCTAGGTCCTTTTCCGCAGAACTGCTGCCTAGCCATTCGGTCCCTAGTCTGTAGCTGTGCATTGGGTTCTTCCGTCCTAAGTGCAGGACCCTGCACTTATCCTTATTGAACCTCATCAGATTTCTTTTGGCCCAATCCTCCAATTTGTCTAGGTCCTTCTGTATCCTATCCCTCCCCTCCAGCGTATCTACCACTCCTCCCAGTTTAGTATCATCCACAAATTTGCTGAGAGTGCAATCCACACCATCCTCCAGATCATTTATGAAGATATTGAACAAAACCGGCCCCAGGACCGACCCTTGGAGCACTCCACTTGATACCGGCTGCCAACTAGACATGGAGCCATTGATCACTGCCCGTTGAGCCCGACAATCTAGCCAGCTTTCTACCCACCTTATAGTGCATTCATCCAGCCCATACTTCCTTAACTTGCTGACAAGAATACTGTAGGAGACCGTGTCAAAAGCTTTGCTAAAGTCAAGAAACAATACATCCACTGCTTTCCCTTCATCCACAGAACCAGTAATCTCATCATAAAAGGCGATTAGATTAGTCAGGCATGACCTTCCCTTGGTGAATCCATGCTGGCTGTTCCTGATCACCTTCCTCTCATGCAAGTGCTTCAGGATTGATTCTTTGAGGACCTGCTCCATGATTTTTCCAGGGACTGAGGTGAGGCTGACTGGCCTGTAGTTCCCAGGATCCTCCTTCTTCCCTTTTTAAAGATGGGCACTACATTAGCCTTTTTCCAGTCGTCCCGGACTTTCCCCGATTGCCATGAGTTTTCAAAGATAATGGCCAATGGCTCTGCAATCACATCTGCCAACTCCTTTAGCACTCTCAGATGCAACACATCCGGTCCCATGGACTTGTGCACGTCCAGCTTTTCTAAATAGTCCCGAACCACTTCTTTCTCCACAGGGGGCCGGTCACCTCCTCCCCATGCTGTGCTGCCCAGTGCAGTGGTCTGGGAGCTGACTATGTGATGAGGAGGTTACTCACCTGTGCAGTAACTAACGTTCGTCGAGATGAGTGTCCCTGTGGGTGCTCCACTGTAGGTGTCAGTGCGCCCCTGCACCGTTGTTCAGAGATTTTTCAAGCAGTACCCGCATCGGCTGCGCATGCACAGAGCCTGCCTCACGTACCAGTCTTGTCTCAATAGTGCGCATGCGCGGCCAAACTCCTCAGTTCCTTCCTTACAACAGACCGCCCCAGTTCTGAAGTAGAGGGGAGGAGGCTGGGGAGTGGAGCACCCACAGGGACACTCATCTTGAAGAACATCAGTTACTTCACAGGTGAGTAACCTCCCCTTCTTCGTCGAGAGGTGTCTCTGTGGGTACTCCACTGTAGGTGCCTGAAAAGCAGTCTCTCTCAAGGAGGTAGGGACTTTGGATCTGGAAGGAATGCAGTCGATAGAATAGCTCTGCCCACGTGTGTATCAGTGATGGGCCTTTGTGTAAGAGGATAATGTTTTGCAAACATATTTTCAAAAGCCCAAATGGCAGCTCTGGAAGCGTGCTTAAAGGGGGACATTAAGTAGAAAGACCACTGAGGCCGCCATGGATCTGGTGGAGTGAGTCCTGATAAAAGTAGTAGGAGCCACGTTCTGTAGTTGATCAGACAAATGCAACTCGAGATCCAGTTAGAAAGTCTGTGGTTAGAGATAAATGAGCCCTTAGAGCGTTCTGCAATGGTGACAAACAGCTTTTCGGAACGCCTGAAGGTTTTAGTCCTGTCGAAGTAGGAGGACAAAGCTCTGTGGACGTCCAAAGTGTGCATCATAGATTCAAAGGAATTCACATGTGGTTTTGGAAAAGGTAGGAAGATAGATAGGCTCATTGATGTGGAAAGATGAGTGCACCTTCGGTAGAATTTCGGGGGGTAAGCATAGGGGGACTTTGTCCTTAAAAAATATGGTGTATGGTGGATCTGCCATAAATACTGCCATTTCTCCTGCGCGTCTCACAGAGGCAATTGCTACCAGAAATGCAGTTTTCATTGAGAGATGTAGGAGGGAACATGTGGCTAATGATTCAAATGGTTTTTGGGTTAGGCATGTTAAGACTAAGTGAAGGTCCCAAGGTGGATTAGGCGGTTTGATGTCTGGGTATAGGGTTTGAAGTCCCTTAAGGAATTGCTTAGTAATGGAGTGAGCAGAGATAGTCCTATCGTTGATGGCATCAAGGAACATTGTAACTGGGGCCAAGTGGACTTTGATGGGACTCAGGGAGAGTCCAGAGAGTTTAATCTCTAACAGATAGTTGAGGATTAGTGGGAGAGGCGCGGAAAAAAGGAGCAGTTTCTGTGACAGCCTACCAGTGTGTAAATCTTGTCTGGTTATGAAGGCAAGTGGTGCATGTAGAATTTGTTGTGCTATAGAGTACATTTCGAACCTGCTCCGAGCAAGTTCGCTCAGCATGAGAGAACCATGAAGGAACCAAACCTTGAGGTGCAACATGGTTAAAGTGGGGTGGAGTAGTAGACTGTGTTGTTGGGACAAGAGATTCAAGTAGAGGGGTAGTGGGATGCATGAGGAAAACGACATCTTGGTAAAAAAAAGGGTACTATGACTATCTGGACCATATCATTATGACCCTGGCTTGGTCTGTTCGAATTTTTATCAGTAATTTGTGTATGAGCGGTATCAGGGAAATGCATACATTACGTCGGTATTCTATGGGAAAATGAACACATCCCCCGAGGAGTGTTTGCCTAGTCCTGCTCTGGAACAAAATCTTGGGCATTTCTTGTTTGCTGCAGTTGTGAAAAGATCTGTGGTTGGGTATCCCCATGTGTGGAATATGTCTAGTACTATATCCTCGTTTAGTTCCCATTCGTGGTCTATGGGAAATTTTCTGCTGAGGTCGTCGCAGTGTATTGAAAGAGCCAGGGAAATATGCAGCTGATATTCAGACATTGTGTCTGAGACACCAGTTCCATTGCTTCTGTACAAAGGGAGTAGGATCACGCTGCCCCCTTGCCTGTTTACATAGAACATGCAGGCAATGTTGTCGGTCATTATCCTGACATGTTGGTTTTGTATGAAGGGGAGAAATTGGAGGCAGGCATTGCGTATCTCTCAGAGTTCTAAATGTTGATGTGAAGGGACATCTCGGCTGGAGATGAAAGCCTTTGGGCAGTGTATTGGGGCATGTGTACTCCCTATCCCGTATGGGATGTGTCTGTAGTTATGACAACCGACAGGACATCCTGTGGAAAGGGGACCTCAGAGCAAAGATTGTGAGGCAATAAGGGAGTCCTTGACTCTGGGAGGTATGTATAAAAGTTTGTTCAGACCACGGATATTTGGACTGTAGACAGTGGACATCCAACTTTGGAAACACCTCATGAAGAGGTGAGCATTCCTGACTACAAAAGTGGAAGAGGCCACGTGGCCTCAGAGTTGTAGGCAAGCTGGTCAGCCACTTGTGGACTATTGCACAGCTTGGGAATGAAAAGGTTGATGGTGTCAAACAGGTGGAGCGGGAGAGATGCTATTCTTTTGCTTGAGTCAACAGTTGCTCCTATGAACTCCAGTTGTTGGGTAGGAGTAAGTGTAGATTTTCTTTGTTCATTTGACCAAGAGCATGAAAACATTGGACTGTCCGTTGTGTGGACTGAATGGCTTCTTGGTAGGTCCTGGCTTTGAAAAGGCAACTGTTGAGGTAAGTAAAAATTATGATTCCCTGCCTTCTTAGATGAGCTGTTATGACTGTGAGAAGTTTGGAAAAGAGACGAGGCACAGTCGAGAGGCCAAAAGGTAGGATCCTGTGCTGGTAGAGTTGTGAGCCCAGAACGAAGTGAATAAAATGTCTGGGCAGGATGTATGGTCACAGAAACATAAGCATCCTGCAGGTCGAGGACTGAAAACCAATCTCCCTGTTGCAGTGCTGGAATTATGGTTACAAGAGTCATTTAAAAAAAAATTATTTAACAAATTTATTGGAAGCATCTGAGGTCGAGAATGGGTTGCCATCCCCTGTTTTCTTTTGTGTTAAAAAGTAATGGGAGAACCACCCTTTTCCTCTGTGTTGGTCAGGCACTGGTTCTACTGCTCCTAACTGGAGGTGGTGATGCACCTCTTAGTGGAGAAGCTGTTTGTGAGAGGGGTCCCTGAAAAGGAACGGGGGGTGGTGAAAGGGGAGGGGGGCAAAGATAGGAAGGGAATGGGCACTGAAGTAGGGATGATGTTTTCTATACCTCCGATCACATCTTCAAATTTGCTTATTAGTGGGAGGGGGTTGACATGGAGCCGATGAACTGGTAAGGCGACATTGATATTTTGGTCACTGACATTGTTGTTTATATGGTCAATGACTTTGTTGAGTATACGTTGGGTAGCATGGATGTTGGTAAGGTTGGTATCTATATTGTCTCCTCCTGTTTGCATGGGTTTGGATACTGTGAGACTGTAATGTCGCTCTTGAGTCATTCATGGAGTGAAGCACATCATTGGTGTTACTGGCAAATAATTTTTCACCATCAAAGGAGAGATCTTCTATGGTATTCTGAACCTCAGGAGGAAAAGACAACGATGAAAGCCATGAAGCTCGACGCATCACGACTGCTGTAGCAGTGGACCTCGCAGCTGTATTAGCAACTTCAAGCCCAGCTTGTAGTGCGGTCCAGGAGACGATTTGTCCCTCAGAGACTATGGCTTTAAACTGATGTGGGGGGAGGGGGGTTGCCCTCTGGAATGTCACCAATAAAGTCCATGAGTTTCTCATAATTTTTGTGGTCATATTTTGCCAGAACAGCAGCATAATTAGATATCCAGAATTGTAATGTGAACGAAGCATACACTTTACGACCAAGCAGGTCCAGCCTTTTACTGTCTTTATCAGTTGGGTAGACCTGGGAAACTGGTGTTTGTTCTTTTGGTTAGCTGCCTCTACTACCAACGTGTTTGTCGGTAGGTGAGTAAAAAGGAACTCAGACACTTTAGAAGGAATAAAATATTTACAGGTAGCTTGCTTACAGGTAGGTGTGCTAGTAGCCGGTCCTGCCATATGGTTTTGGCAGGATCCATAATGGCTGAATTTATAGGTAAGGTAATCTTGGATGTGGAGGAAGGTTGCAGGATGTCAGTCAACTCAGGCTGGTTTTCAGAAACTTCTTCCAGGTTAATCCTCAACTCGTTGGCGGCTCATTTGAAGAGGTCTTGAAGTTTTAAGATATCATCCAACAGCATTGGTGGGGGAGGTAGTATAGCCTCATCCTGTGTGGATACGGGCTCCATAAGGGTTGGGGAAGCATGTGTAGCGTGTTCATCCAAGTATGGAGTAACAGCTTGTTGTTTGTCTCATTCGTAGCCATACGCACTGGTCATGGTGAGTGGCATTGCTCCTATTTTTGGCATCTTGGCGATCATAGTGGAACCACTTATATGGTGCCCATGGACCCCAGTATTGCCACTGACCAGGGAAAGGCATAGGTCATACCATCCACAGGTTTGTATACCAGGGAGGGAGGTCTTTGATGAGCGAAGACCTAGATTTTCTGTGACCAGTGCTGATCTGGGTCTGAGACTGAGAGAACAGGTATGGTGAAAAGTCTCCCTGCACTATGGTTTCCTCATCAGTAGAAAAGTGAGATAAAGCTAGAGACAGGTGTCCGGACCGCATGCGAATGTCCAGAGAAAAACAGGTGTCAAGTAGAGGTGACTGTAAATTAGGTGACACCTGTAGGTCTGGTGAATTCGTGATGTGACGGAGAGACTGCCGAGACTCATCAAGCCCTCGGATCGCTACCCCTTCCTGCTTCTCCACGTGGGCACCAATGATACTGCCAAGAATGACCTTGAGCGGATCACTGCGGACTATGTGGCTCTAGGAAGAAGGATAAAGGAGTTGGAGGCGCAAGTGGTGTTCTCGTCCATCCTCCCCGTGGAAGGAAAAGGCCTAGGTAGGGAGCGTCGAATCGTGGAAGTCAACGAATGGCTACGCAGATGGTGTCGGAGAGAAGGCTTTGGTTTCTTTGACCATGGGATGGTGTTCCATGAAGGAGGAGTGCTGGGCAGAGACGGGCTCCATCTTACAAAGAGAGGGAAGAGCATCTTTGCCAGCAGGCTGGCTAACCTAGTGAGGAGGGCTTTAAACTAGGTTCACCGGGGGAAGGAGACCAAAGCCCTGAGGTAAGTGGGAAAGCGGGATACCGGGAGGAAGCACAGGCAGGAATGTCTGTGAGGGGAGGGCTCCTGCCTCATACTGGCAATGAGGGGCGAACCACAGGTTATCTCAAGTGCTTATATACAAATGCACAAAGCCTTGGAAACAGGGAGAACTGGAGGTCCTGGTGATGTCAAGGAACTATGACATGATCGGAATAACAGAGACTTGGTGGGATAACTCACATGACTGGAGTACTGTCATGGATGGTTATAAACTGTTCAGGAAGGACAGGCAGGGCAGAAAAGGTGGGGGAGTAGCACTGTATGTAAGGGAGCAGTATGACTGCTCAGAGCTCCGGTACGAAACTGCAGAAAAACCTGAGTGTCTCTGGATTAAGTTTAGAAGTGTGTACAACAAGAGCGATGTAGTGGTGGGAGTCTGCTATAGACCACCGGACCAGGGGGATGAGGTGGATGAGGCTTTCTTCCGGCAGCTCACGGAAGCTACTAGATCGCATGCCCTGATTCTCATGGGTGACTTTAATTTTCCTGATATCTGCTGGGAGAGCAATACAGCGGTGCATAGACAATCCAGGAAGTTTTTGGAAAGCGTAGGGGACAATTTCCTGGCGCAAGTGCTACAGGAGCCAACTAGGGGGGGCGCTTTTCTTGACCTGCTGCTCACAAACCGGGTAGAATTAGTGGGGGAAGCAAAAGTGGATGGGAATCTGGGAGGCAGTGACCATGAGTTGGTTGAGTTCAGGATCCTGACGCAGGGAAGAAAGGTAAGCAGCAGGATACGGACCCTGGACTTCAGGAAAGCAGACTTTGACTCCTTCAGGGAACGGATGGCCAGGATCCCCTGGGGGACTAACTTGAAGGGGAAAGGAGTCCAGGAGAGCTGGCTGTATTTCAAGGAATCCCTGTTGAGGTTACAGGGACAAACCATCCCGATGAGTCGAAAGAATAGTAAATATGGCAGGCGACCAGCTTGGCTTAATGGTGAAATCCTAGCGGATCTTAAACATAAAAAAGAAGCTTACAAGAAGTGGAAGGTTGGACATATGACCAGGGAAGAGTATAAAAATATTGCTCGGGCATGTAGGAATGTTATCAGGAGGGCCAAATCGCACCTGGAGCTGCAGCTAGCCAGAGATGTCAAGAGTAACAAGAAGGGTTTCTTCAGGTATGTTGGCAACAAGAAGAAAGCCAAGGAATGTGTGGGCCCCTTACTGAATGAGGGAGGCAACCTAGTGACAGAGGATGTGGAAAAAGCTAATATACTCAATGCTTTTTTTGCCTCTGTTTTCACTAACAAGGTCAGCTCCCAGACTGCTGCGCTGGGCATCACAAAATGGGGAAGAGATGGCCAGCCCTCTGTGGAGATAGAGGTGGTTAGGGACTATTTAGAAAAGCTGGATGTGCACAAGTCCATGGGGCCGGACGAGTTGCATCCGAGAGTGCTGAAGGAATTGGCGGCTGTGATTGCAGAGCCATTGGCCATTATCTTTGAAAACTCGTGGCGAACCGGGGAAGTCCCGGATGACTGGAAAAAGGCTAATGTAGTGCCAATCTTTAAAAAAGGGAAGAAGGAAGATCCTGGGAACTACAGGCCAGTCAGCCTCACCTCAGTCCCTGGAAAAATCATGGAGCAAGTCCTCAAAGAATCAATCCTGAAGCACTTGCATGAGAGGAAAGTGATCAGGAACAGCCAGCATGGATTCACCAAGGGAAGGTCATGCCTGACTAATCTAATCGCCTTTTATGATGAGATTACTGGTTCTGTGGATGAAGGGAAAGCAGTGGATGTATTGTTTCTTGACTTTAGCAAAGCTTTTGACACGGTCTCCCACAGTATTCTTGTCAGCAAGTTAAGGAAGTATGGGCTGGATGAATGCACTATAAGGTGGGTAGAAAGCTGGCTAAATTGTCAGGCTCAACGGGTAGTGATCAATGGCTCCATGTCTAGTTGGCAGCCGGTATCAAGTGGAGTGCCCCAAGGGTCGGTCCTGGGGCCGGTTTTATTCAATATCTTCATAAATGATCTGGAGGATGGTGTGGATTGCACTCTCAGCAAATTTGCGGATGACACTAAACTGGGAGGAGTGGTAGATACGCTGGAGGGGAGGGATAGGATACAGAAGGACCTAGACCAATTGGAAGATTGGGCCAAAAGGAATCTGATGAGGTTCAATAAGGATAAGTGCAGGGTCCTGCTCTTAGGACGGAAGAACCCAATGCACAGCTACAGACTAGGGACCGAATGGCTAGGCAGCAGTTCTGCGGAAAAGGACCTAGGGGTGACAGTGGACGAGAAGCTGGATATGAGTCAGCAGTGTGCCCTTGTTGCCAAGAAGGCCAATGGCATTTTGGGATGTATAAGTAGGGGCACAGCGAGCAGATCGAGGGACGTGATCGTTCCCCTCTATTCGACATTGGTGAGGCCTCATCTGGAGTACTGTGTCCAGTTTTGGGCCCCACACTTCAAGAAGGATGTGGATAAATTGGAGAGAGTCCAGCGAAGGGCAACAAAAATGATTAGGGGACTGGAACACATGAGTTATGAGGAGAGGCTGAGGGAGCTGGGATTGTTTAGACTGCAGAAGAGAAGAATGAGGGGGGATTTGATAGCTGCTTTCAACTACCTGAAAGGGGGTTCCAAAGAGGATGGCTCTAGACTGTTCTCAATGGTAGCAGATGACAGAACGAGGAGTAATGGTCTCAAGTTGCAGTGGGGGAGGTTTAGATTGGATATTAGGAAAAACTTTTTCACTAAGAGGGTGGTGAAACACTGGAATGCGTTACCTAGGGAGGTGGTAGAATCTCCTTCCTTAGAGGTTTTTAAGGTCAGGCTTGACAAAGCCCTGGCTGGGATGATTTAACTGGGAATTGGTCCTGCTTCAAGCAGGGGGTTGGACTAGATGACCTTCTGGGGTCCCTTCCAACCCTGATATTCTATGATTCTATGATTCTATGAATGAATGAACTGCAGTGCCGGAGAGCCTGTGTGAGATAAACCCTCCGCTAGGAGTGCCTGCGGCACTGGAGGGCTGGTCGCCACCGATATTCTCTGCACCGTAGCGCTCAATGCATGCACTGAGGTCGGTGGTGCCGGGGAGGTAAGCGCAGCCCGCGTCTCTTCCGGCAAGGTAAACTGTGCTGGCACCGTGTCCACTGCGGTGCCAGATGGTGCCATGAGAGAGCCAGGCAACTGGAAGCCTGAAGCCTCGGCACTGGGAACTTGCTCTGTCGCCGCAGCCACAGGCGGGATTAGCGCGATGCTGGGGGAGCCGACGCATCAAAAGGTGCTGAGCCCGGGGAAGGTCTGCATAGAAGAAATAGACCTGCCCAGCAATCTTTTTGCTTATGTTTCCCTTCTGGGTGAGGGAGGCAGCCATTTTCTTGTTTCATCCTTTTTGGAGGCGGGAGGGCTGCGGTTAACTGGGGAGCCTGTACCTGGGTGAGAAGCAGGTCCGAGTGACTTCTGCCCAAGAATCATTTTCAGGCGGAGTTCTCTGTCTTTACATGCCTGGGATTTTAATTTGGAACAATGGGCACATTTTGAGGAATGTGGGACTCTCCCATGCATTTTATACACTGAGAGCGACCATCCGAGATAGGGATGACATCCCTGCACGTAGTGCACCGCTTAAATCCTGGGGAGCCAGGCATATTAGTGTTGGCTGGAGGGACAAGCGGGAACAATTTTTTTTTTTTTAAAGGGATGAACTTATCTAGTAACTAGAGTGCTAAACTAAGGGGAAAAAAGACTGCAGAATGGGTAAGAGAAAAAGTTTTAAAGCGTCTGCTGTAGGTCCGACTTCGGCCGGAGACCGTAGAGAAGGAACAGAGGAGTTCAGCTGTGCATGTGCACTTTTAAGACAAGACTGGTAAGTGAGGCAGGCTCCGCGCATGTGCAGCGGATACGGGAACTACAGTAAAAAGCTCTGAACAACGGCGCAGGGGCACACCGATACCTACAGTGGAGCACCCACAGGGACACCTCTCAAAGAAGAAAATAATTTTACTGCATCTTGTTGCACACTTTTCCTTGGGTACTATCACATACGCAAGAGCAAACTATACTTCGTAAGGTATAAAGAAATACTTTCAGAATTTAGATACTTTATTTTATGTATATAAAAAACAAAATTGAGGGCTCGGATACAGTTTCATCTTTTCTTTATTCTCAATCCCGTCTCACAGTTAACATGAGAATTTCATGCAACCAGTCTCTGTATGCAGAGAGCCACAGATGTTTCACGAGCTTTGTAAACTGTCTTCGTACAATCACAGTGTAAGACAGAGTGCCATGGGCACGAGTCTATTCACCTACTGTCAACTCCATCACTGAAATAAACTATCTTGCTGCTACTTACTTTCTTTTCCTTTCTCTTTGTTTTTTAGCTGTTGTAGTTTCTGTTCTCTATGCTGCTTCTCCAGCTCTTGTTCCTGTCGATGTTGCTCCAACTTTCTCTGGTGCTCCAAGAGCTCCTGCTGATGTTTCATTGCTAGCATTTCCTGTTGCTGCTGTTGAGAAGCGAAAGGAAAAAAGAAGTGAATGCACGCAATCTGACCACCCAAAGCCTTCATACCACAATGTGCCAACAGAAACTGTTATACCTTGATGCTAATGTGTTTTAATACATTTAACAAAACAATGAAAGAACATTTCTCCTTGTGCAAACGGTTCCTGCATTACGATGGGCAGGTCACTCCACTCATCCTCATTCCAAATTTAAAAGAGAGTACATGCTAAATTATGGCTAGCCTCTTCGGGGGTGTGGTACAAGATGACTCTGGCTTAACTTTTGTGGCCCTGTGCAGGAGCTGGTTACAATCAGAGCCCCTGTACTTAGTGAGCAATGGACCAATTAGTTAAATAGCATTAGCTTCTCCAAAAGAGGTGGGGCTATGCTCATCAATCCACAGTTGGTTCCACATGGAAGGAAGGACAATGATCAGAGCCACCAGAGTTCCAGAAAGGCATTTTGTCTAAGCCCGTTTCAATGGCTCCTGGATCGCCCAATAGTGTAGCATGCATCTGCACCACCATCCACACAAGCCTGTGGCAGAAGAGCCCTAAAACAACTGTGCTCACCGACTGGTCAATTTCAGGCACTTCAGCAGGTTCTCACTTGAGTCAGGTTGTCATGATCATTTTTAAATTATTCTCTTTGGAATCATGCCCTAAGGAAGTTTTGGAATAGCCTTCCAAGGGAAGCAGTGGGGGCAAAAGATCTATCTGGCTTTAAGATTAAACTCGATAAGTTTATGGAGGAGATGGTATGATGGGATAACATGATTTTGGTAATTAATTGATCTTTAAATATTCATGGTAAATAGGTGGCCTGTGATGGGATGTTAGATGGGGTGGGATCTGAGTTACCCAGGAAAGATTTTTCTGTAGGATCTGGCTGGTGAATCTTGCCCATATGCTCAGAGTTTAGCTGATCCCCATCTTGGGGCCGGGAAGGAATTTTCCTCCAGGGCAGATTGGAAGAGGCCCTGGAGGTTTTTCACCTTCCTCTGTAGCATGGGGCACGGGTCACTTGCTGGAAGATTCTCTGCTCCTTGAAGTCTTTAAACCACGATTTGAGGACTTCAATACCTCAGATATAGGTGAGAGGTTTTTCGCAGGAGTGGGTGGGTGAGATTCTGTGGCCTGCGTTGTGCAGGAGGTCAGACTAGATGATCATAATGGTCCCTTCTGACCTTAGTATCTATGAATCTATGATACATGAATAAACATTTCTTAACTGAGGCCCTACGTACGGTTAGGTAATTCAAACCAACAAACCACTACTGGTACAAAGTTCAGTTACATCGCTGCATACCGAAGTAAGATACACTGATGAAAACCCAGTTTTGTGCTGATGCAGCATATCTACATTACAGGCTTGCACCAGTGTAACCAACATCAATGTAATTGCACTGGTGAAAAAATTGCCTAGTTTAGCCTGGGCCTGAGTACTATATAGCTATTGTGCATTTTTAACTAACACATTTGCATTTGTAAGTATTCTTGATCAATTGAAATGGTTTATAAGAAAATTATTATAACCAAAAATACCATGACTATATTAAGACAATGTTATTGAGGTTACAAAATGAGACCCTCACAAATTAGTAAAGTGCCAGAATAAAAGTTGTCTGAGCCCAATGAATTTGAACTCATCTTTGCCACACCCCTCAGAGGTAGGTAGAGTTTTCACAGAAGAACTGAGATACAGGGAGATGAAGGCCAAAATCTGCAAAAATCTCCAATAATTTTGGGTACCTATCTTGAGACACCAAGACCTGGTTTTTCAGAGTATTTAATGATTTTAAATAGCACTTCACATGTTCAAAGTACTGTACAGATATTACGTAATTAATCCTCACAACTCCCCTGTGAGGAAGTTAAGTACTGTTGCCCCTTTGGCTCAAGTGGTCAGCCAATATCCAGGGCCTTTGAGGCTGTTTTAATGAGGAGAGAGATGAGATGAGTCAGGTGTGTTTTTCGGTGCACACCTGTTTAGTTACAAAGACTGTACACTGTTTTCCCTGCACAGTAGAAAAAAACAAGAGCAAGCAGTTTCTTACTGTCGGTTTCCAAGTTTGCCCTTCCAGTCAGGTCTATGCCCAAGGAGCTCTGTCTCTCTGCTCACAACTGCTTCTCATGCCTTCTGCTCACCGGCTCCTCTAACACACGCACAATTTGCCAAACAGTCCCCTAGTCCCTGCATTTGCACCAGTTCCAGAGAAATGTTCAGAGCACACAGTTTAGCCCTGTCCAGGTTTTGCCATGCAGCCCAGTGAGCTGGACAGCAGCCTGAGCCCAGAAGTCTATACAGCACTGAAAGCCCTGCAGCCCAAGTCAGAGCTGGATGGTACTGGCCAGCTGCAGAGGCTTTTTAGCCATGTAGACATATACAATAGCAAAGCCAGCATTAGCACTGAGGGCCTCCTGAATCCAAGCACTCCATACCATACAGCCTTTACTCCCAGAGGGTCTGACATCCACAGCACCCACTGATTTCATTTATCACTGTGAGTGCTTAACATTTCTGAAAATCAGGTTTTTAAATTTGGACATCTAGAAGATGAGGAACACACAGTTAGTGACCACGTGTGAAAGTTTTGATTGAAGTGATTTGCCCAGCATCACATACAAAGTCCCAGCCCAGTGCACCATCCCCTAGGAAAATACCTAGCAAAAGGTATTTTCATGGGACATGGGGAGGTCAGCAGTAGGATGAGAATCCATTTAATCTCCTAGCGCACTAGGGTGGGTGAATGCGCAGCATTAACTTAATGTTCAGTGTTGTAATGGCAAGCCAGGAGCCAGCTGCACTGAGCAAAAAAAGAGATGAGAAATGACAATTTTTAGTAGTAAATAACTTGGCCACATTAGAATGGTTTTCCATGGGGACACAAAAAGGCACCTTCCTCATAACAGGACTAGTCTCCTGCCAAATTTCAAGTTCCCACCACAAATCTTGGAAATATTAGAGCTCTTTAACGAAGAAGCTCCACCTAAATATATGGGTTATCATCACTCCTACAATGCTTCCAGATTTCATTTGCATCCTGTGTGTTAAGACAGAATGTTCCGCGTACTTCAATTACATATATTACTATGCCGCAGATTACTCAGAGTACAGGAACATGTTTGCTCACTGGCTTGAGTTACCATAATCACATTACTCCCGCCTTGCATTCTTTACCTTGGCAGCTTATAAACTAGTAGATTGATTTTAATTTGGCACTGTTGACTTTTAAAACCCTTAGTAGACCCTGGCGATAGTTGAGGCTTCTTCCTTCAGCCTTGACTTAATGAGTATCTGTGCTCAGATACCACCCACTGTCAAAACTTCCCACCACCCTGTCTTAACTGGGAGGGGATTGGGCCAGAGCTGTGGTAGCTACTAAGGTATGGATTTCTAACTTGCCTCCCCCTCAAGAAAAAGAATCTCACTCCATCTCTCTCCAGTTTTAGAAAGTATCACACACCTTTTTAAAATCCAAAGATGTTTTGCTTATTTATAAAATATGTTTTTGCTACTGTGGCCCTGTATTGATTGCTTTTTTCCTCCCTTTTTTATACTGTGTTTTTATTTGTGAAACTTTTTGATAGCTGTCTTTTGTGTTTTTTTTTTAAGTGGTGCCATTGAGATTTTTAGCACAGTGCGCTTCTGTAGGGGGCAAATTATAAACAAAGTTATTATAAAAATCTATACAAGCATGTGGAAAGAAAGGAGTAATGCCTGTATATGCTGCAATCTAACTGGCTAACTATTCAGAGTTTTAAACATTCCTCTATCATTTTTTGCTAAAATTTTAAGCATATTAACTACTATATAATGCAGAACTTCTTACAATTACATTAATTGCAAATACTGTGGTCTATTCATAATGTTCTAGTTCAACCTACTTAAACAACTGAGAGCAATTCAGGATTTAACCACATAGAAAAATAAAACCTCCAGAAGTCCAATTTTTTGTTTTTTAATTAAGTAGCAGCATCCACTAACACTTCTCTGTTGGAAGAAAAAAATATCATTACAGACTTACAACAAGTCCACCACATGGTGGCTATTATAACCTAGAAAGTATGCAAATGAAAAATAATTTTTGCACGATGTTTAAAAAGATTTGGGGTTTTTTTAAAATGAAATCAGGAGCCTTTTTTCTCCATCTGCAGTCTGCTGGGCTTAGCATGTTATGCTTCCTGGAATGGCTTAAATACACAGATGTTTTAGAAGGAATTGTTTTTTCATGAACATCTGTAGTGAAATGTAAATGAAGAAGAAAAGAAGTGAAGACAGATTTGTACCGGATTTCTTCTAAAAATTTCATTAAAGATGTATTGTTTCTGCTGGAGTTCCAATCCACTCTCTAACAAGTATACTCGCTGTAGATTATGAATCTTTTCAGAGAAAAGAAATGAAAAAAAGCCTGCCTTATTGAAGAGAAAAGACAGCATTCTAGATCATGTTGTTAGGACAAAGTCAAATGAGGTCTCCTGTAGACTCTGGCAATAATGACAAACGCAGAACCCCAATATAGACACAGCAGAAAAGTGGATTTTTCCTACATTGCAAATAGAGACTTCCTTCTTTTCCTACTGTTTATGTGATAGCACATAAAGCAGGAATATATTGCCCATAGTTACTATTCATAAGTGTCTTTTGAAATACAATTCTATATAAGCAAAGAAACGTTTAGATGGGTTTGTTAAGGCTTATTAGTTATCCTAGTAAGAACCCTCTCTCATACCTTTATAAAACAGTAGGAGTCACTATCACCAAACTCTGTTACAGGCAAGTCTACCAATTGCAATTCTGCAATGCTCATATGTTAATTGCACAGTTCTTTTAAAAGTATGTTTTTTCTTGCAACACAAGAAAAATTAAATATTTAAAACAAAATAAAATTATATGGGATGGGCAAGCCCCTGCCTTAGGACTAATTCCAGAACATATCGTAATTTGAAGAGTGTACTGTGAAAAATATGGATACTGTATTAGTAAGAGTGCAGCAGGGAACATCTGAATAAGGGGCTCTTGCCAAAATAAATATTTGTAAATATTTATAACTATAGGGATTCCTGCATATGCTTAATATCACTGCTTCTACTATTCACGAAAAACGAACAAATGCTTAACTGTACCTGTAGCTAAAGCTTCTGAGGCTCCAATGGCATATATTAATGCTAATAAATGTATTCAGGAAAATGTAGTGGATTTAATGGCATTTATCATTTTACAGCTAAATGTGAAGACAACAGTACAACAAGTATCAACCACATTTACTAAAATGACTTTTTTTCCATTCTCTTCAATCAAATCAGGTTTATTTAGAAAACAGAGGGAAGCAAAGCACAGCATTTTAAATAAATACATTCTAAACTTATTTTCTTTTCAACTGTACCAAGTAAAGCAGCTAAAATAGAATCCCTCAGTCATTACAATAAACATGGAAACAGAGATACTGCTAATTAAAGTTCTCATAGATATTATTCCCAAAGAAATACAATATAGTCATGGAGACCAAGTGTCACTAAAACTCAATTTACCACAACAAATGCCACTACATTTCCTAATAAGATGGGGCCAGCCACAGACAGAAACAGGCCATTCGTCATGGTAGGGATTAGGCATGTCCATCAGTGATCCCTTGGAGTTCGAAGAAGATTGCCTTCCATGAAATCCGGGATACACAGATCTTGTCACAATTGGTGCAGACATTTCCCAGTAGAATGGGTGGGTCTGGATTGTTGAGTTGGGCTGCAGCACGTTCTTTCCTCTTTTCCCGTTGTCTCTGTTGGATCTCAAAATACTGGGATCTTTGCCACAAAGTCCTTTTCCATTTAAGTCATTCAAGGGCTTGGGTTTCCCATGAGTTTAATTGCACTTCTTCATATTGGCTCTGAAGATTACTTAGAAGCGCCTTTTTCCCCCTCCCCTTGTCCATTGACCATGGCTCAGTTATGAGAACATGATCTACTTTGAGAGTCAATTTTCAGGCATTCGAAGAACATGATTAGCCCCGTGGAGTTGGTGGTGCTAGAGGTTTTGGCTTGGGACAGAAAAGACAGTTACCTTTTCCGTAACTGGTATTCTTCGGGATGTGTTGCTCATGTCTATTCCACAATAGGTGTGCGTGCTCGCCACATGCACCGGTGTCAGAAGTTTTTCCCCTAGCAGTACCTGTAGGGGAGTGCCCCTAGGGACCCCTGGAGTGGCGCCTCCATGGCGCGGTACAAGGGGCGCTGCGCGCTCTCCCCACCCTCAGTTCCTTCTTGCCGGACAACTCTGACAGAGGGAAAGGAGGGCGGGATGTGGAATAGATAAAAGCAACATCTCGAAGAACACCAGTTACGGAAAAGATAACTGTCTTTTCTTCTTCGAGTGATTGCTCATGTGTATTCCACAATAGGTGATTCCAAGCTATATCCGTTGGAGGTGGGTAGGAGTTCACAAACTCTCGGGACGGAGTACGTTCCTGCCAAACCCGGCGTCCTCCCTGGTCTGGGAGACTATCACATAATGTGAGGTGAACATGTGAACTGAAGACCACGTGGCAGCCCTACAAACGTCCTGAATGGGGACATGGGTCAAAAAGGCAGCCGATAACGCCTGTGCCCTAGTCGAGTGTGCCCTCACAATCGATGGCGGAGGGATTCCCACCAGGTCATAACACGTACGGATACACGAGGTGATCCGATTGGAGAGCCGCAGAGTGGAGAATTGGCCAACCCTTTATGTGCTCGGCCGAGGCGATGAACAGCTGCAAGGACTTCCTGAACGGCTTAGTCCACTCCAGGTAAAAAGTCAGAGCCCGTCTCACATCCAGCATGTGGAGGCGGTGCTCCTCACTGGACGTATGGGGCTTGGGGCAGAGGACCGGCAGAAAAATGTCCTGACCCATGTGATAGGCAGAGACCACCTTTGGGAAGAATGAACAGTGTGGGCGGAGCTGGATCTTATCTTTATGAAACACCGTGTACAGGGGCTTGGAGGTCGGGGCTCTGAGTTCCGAGACCCGGCTAGCCGAGGTGATCGCTACCAGAAAGGCTACTTTCCATGAGAGGTGTGACCAGGAGCATGTAGCTAGCAGCTCAAACAGGGGGCCCGTGAGGTGGGCCAACACCAGGTTTAGTCCCACTGTAGGACTGGGGGCCTAACATACGGGAAGAGAGGATCCAATCCCTTAAGGAATCAGCCAGTCATAGCATGGGAGAATACCGTGTGGCCCTGCACCGTGGGTGGAATGCCGATATGACTACCAGGTGCACCTTGACTGACGAGGGCACCAGGCCGTGCGTTCTAAGGTGAAGGAGGTAGTCCAGAATCAGCTGGATTAGGGCAGCCACCAGGGAAATGCCTCACTCATCCGCCCATCTGGAAAAACGAGACCACTTTGCCAAGTCGCCTGCTTTCTAAGCGGACGCCCTGAACCCCCTCCGAGCACATCCTTTCCTCTCAGTCTAACCATTGAGCAGCCACGCAGCGAGGTGGAGTGCTGCTAGGTTGGGGTGGAGCAGGCGGACTTGGTCCTGGGAGAGTAGGTCCGGGCAGGACGGCAATGGCCACAGCGGGGCGACCACCAGGCCCGTGAGGGTCCTGTACCAGTGCTGCCTGGGCCATGTCCGTCTTTATCTTTTCCAGAACCTTGCCGATCAGCGGGAATGGGGGAAAGGCATTGAGAAACTGGCCTGGCCAGAACAGGAGGAAGGCACTGGAGAAAGTGCCCCGTCCCAGCCTGTTCGCGACTCGGCAGAACCGCCACTGCCCCCCCCCCCGGAGCAGAACTGGGAACAGCGGCAGTTCTGCTGAGTCACGAACAGGTCCACCTGGGGAGTTCCCCACACTTGGAAAAGTCTGTGCACCACCTCTGGGTGGAGAGACCACTCATGCTGAGAGGAGAAGTCCCTGCTCGAGTTCCGGGCTCCCGGTAGGCCTGTAGGCAAACGTCGTGGGCTATACAAAAGTCCCATAGTCTGAGGGCTTCGTGGCAGAGGATCCCTTGGAGCATGTTTCCCAGGGAGGACCACCACCGTAGGGAGGTGATCACTGGCTCCGGGACCGTGAGGACTTTGTCCATCCTGTCCCTGGCCAGGGAGAACTCCGAGGCCAACCAGAGCTGCAGGGGCCTCATCATCAGTCTGGCATGATGGACCACATACGTGCACGCCGACATGTTACCCAAGACCTGGAGGCATGCTCTGGCTGTTGTCACCGGAAACCTTGTGATCGTGTCGATGAGCCCCTTCAGGGTCTCGAACCTGTCCAGAGGGAGGGAGGCTCCGGCCGACAAGGCATCCAGGACCGCCCCGATAAACTCTATGTGTTGTACCAGGACTAATGTGGACTTGCCGTTGTTTACCAACAGACCCAAAGTGGTGGCACATGGACAGAAGGAGCGCCATGTGATCACGTGCCTGCGACCGGGAGCTGCCCTTGACCAACCAGTTGTCCAGATAAAGGAAGATCTGGACCCCCTGGCGCCTGAGGTAGGCCGCTACCGCCAACATACATTTCGTGAATACTCTGGGGCCAGTGGACAGGCCAAACGGGAGGACCATAAACTGGTAGTGTTCCTGCCCCACCGTGAAACGGAGGAAGCATCAGTGCTCCTCGAATATATGAATGCAGAAGTACACGTCCTGCAGATCGAGGGCGGCGTACCAGTCCCCGGGATCGAGGGAGGGTATGATGGTGGCCAGGGAGAACATGTGGAACTTGAGCTTCATCAACTGGTTCAGGCCTCGCAGTTCCCAGATTGGCCTGAGCCCCCCTTTGGCCTTTGGTATAAGGAAATAGCGGGAGTAGTACCCCTTGCATTTGAACTTCCCTAGAATCGCTTCTAGGCCTAGGAGTGTCCCATCTCCTGCTCAAGCAGAGCCTCGTGAGAGGGGTCCCTCAGGAGGGACGGGGGCATAGGGTGGTTGGGCAGGGTGGAAATAAACTGGAGGGTGTAGCCCCAGGAGATGGTGTTGAGGACCCATCGGTCCGAGGTCAGCCGCGACCACTCCGGGAGGAAAGCACACAACTGATTGTCGAAGAGAAGCTTTATTGAGGGTGGATCCCTAATAAGAACTGGAAGGGAACCCCCGGGCGTCCCGTCAAAACCGCCTTTTCCCAGCCTACTTGCCCTTGGAGGACCCAGGCTGGGAGGCAGGTCGAGACTGCCTCTGTGGGCACTTCTTATAGTCCCGCAACTTTTTATAAGCAGTCTCGTATTTTGAGTGGGTGGCCTGGGTGGGAGTCTGCTGAGGCTTGAACTTAGGTGTAGCCGGAGCCGGAACATAGAGACCCAGAGTCTGGAGTGTCGTGTGGGAGTTCTTCAGGCCATGCAGTTTTGTATCTGATTGTTCCGCAAACAGAGCTTTGCTGTCAAATGGTAGGTCCTGCAGGGAGGTCTGCGCCTCACTGGACAGCCCAGAGAGCAAGAGCCACAACACCCTTCTCATGGACACAGTGGAAGCCATGGACCGTGCAGCCGTCTCCGCTGCATCCAAAGCTGCCTGCAGGGTTGCCCTAGCAGCCACTGTACCCTCCTCCACCAGCGCTTTGAACTCCTTCCTGTCGCGCTCCTGGAGGGAGTCCTCAAACTTGGGCAGTGAACCCCACAGATTGAACTCCTACTGGCCCAGGAGAAGCTGGTGGTTCGCCACCCGTAACTGGAAGCTCGAGGAAGAATAATTTTTTCTTCCAAATGAATCCATCTTCCTTGAATCTTTATTTTTTGGGGTAGGTGCTTGTTGGCCCTGCCATTCCCTGTGGTTGACCAACTCAACCACCAGGGAGTTAGGAGCAGGGTGGGTGTACAAGTATTCATGCCCCTTGGCAGGCCCAAAATACTTGTGTCATGCTCTCTTGGAGATGGGGGCCAATGAGGCCGGGGTTTGCCATAGGGCATTTGAAATTTTAGCCACCCCTTCATTGGAGAGGCAAGGCCACCCTGACTGTCGCCGAGGTGGACAGTACATTAAACAGGGAGTCTGAGGGCTCCTCCACCTCCTCTGCCTGGAGGTTGAGGCTTGATGCCACTTCTTAACCTTCTTGGCATGCCCCATGGGCAGGAAGCGGTGCCGACTAGTCGATGGTGATGAAAGGTCGCTGCACACTGACACAGCGGTGCTGACTCTGAGCAGTGCACCAGGGTCAGCGCCGAATACATCAGAATAGCCCGGAGCCTAATGTCCCTTTCTCTTTTGGTCCGAGGCTTAAATGACTTGCAAATCTTGCAGCGATTGCTGAGATGGGTTTCACCCAAACAGTTTAAACAGTCCGCGTGCAGATCAGTCACTGGCATAGGTCACCTACAAGTGCTGCACAACTTAAAACCCAGGGCAAGGGGCATGCCCCGGCCCGGGCGCTCTTGCTAAACTAAACTAAACTAATCAACTAACTTCAGGTACCACATGCTGAACGAACAAGCAGTTCTGGGGATGAGCTACAGCAAAGCTGGAGCAGAGCAGTTTTGAAGCACCTTCACTGACGGCAAGAAGGAACTGAGGAAGGGGGGAGCACGTAGCGCCCCTTATACCGTGCCATGGAGGCACCACTCCAGGGGTCGCTAGTACCCCGTAGGGGTCACTCCCCTACTGGTACTTCTAGGGGAAAAACTTCTGACACTGGGTCATGTGGCGCACATGCACACCTATTGTGGAATACACATGAGCAATCACTCGAAGAAGAACATTAATGTTGGCATGTCGGCTGTCCCACTTGATTTGGAAGATTTTACAGAAGCACTGTTGATGGTATCATTCAAGAACCTTGAGGTGTCTATTGCACATGACCCAGGTTTTGACACCATACAAGAGCAGAGATAACAGCCTGGTACATGAGAAGCTTGGTGTGATTCTTGATGTCATGATCTTCAAAGACATGTTTTCTCAAGTGTTCGAAAGCAGCACTGGTAAAATTGAAGGTGCTGTTGAATTTCCTCATCAATGTCAGCTTTCTGAGACAGACAGCTGCTGAGGTAAAGGAAGTGCTTGATGTTCTCCAGGGTCCCTTTACTGACCTGAATTACAGGAGCATGATCCTGGTGATTTGGATACTATTGGTGGAGTACCTTAGTTTTCTTGGTGTTGAGTGTGAGGCTGAGTTGGTTGTAGGACTCAGAGAAAGCATTGACTCTTTCGAAGATCTTCTTCTGAGTGGGCACACAGGGCACAATCATCCGCATATTGGAGTTCAATGGCTGATTTAGTGATAGTCTTTGTCTTGGAACGGAGACTATTGAGGTTGAAGAACTTGCCGTCCATTCTGTATTGGACATCAAGTCTGGAGGGGAACTTGTCAGAGATGGGGAATAGGATGACAGCAAGGAAGACAGAGAAAAGGGTTGGAGCGATGACACAGCCTTGCTTAACTCCTGTCTTGACTAGGAAGGGATCCGTTTTGGATTCATTGCTGATAACTGTCATAGACATGTTGCTGAGGAGGAGTCAGAGGACAGCAACAAATTTTGGCGGGCATACAAATGTAATGACAATTCTCCAGAGAGTCTCACGATAGATGGAGTCAAATGCTTTCGTGAAGTCAATGAAAACCATCTACAGAGGTTGATGTTGCTTGCAGCACTTTTCTTGAAGTTGGCAAGCAGAGAAGATCACGTCAGTGGTACTCTGAGATGGTCTGAATCCGCACTACAATTCTGGGAGGATTTTCTTGGCCAAGGGGAGCAGCCGGTTGAGGAGAATTCTCGCAAGAACCTTTCCGGAGGTGGACAACAGGGTGATTCCTCAATAGTTTCCACAACCTAATCTGTCTCCCTTCTTGAAGATGGTCACAATCATGTCATCTTTAAGACCTGCATGGATTTCTTCTGAATTCCAAATCTTGAGGATTAAGACATGAAGCTAGTGAGCCTGTTCTCCTCCTCCTCTGAAGATTTCAGCGGGGATTCCATCAGGTCCAGATGCCTTATTGTTCTTCATGCATTTGATGGCTTTCTTTACCTCAACGAACATTGGTACGATTTTGAGGTCATCCTTGATAGGATGTTGAGGGCTTACGTCAAAGATCAACATTGAAGTCACGATTCAGAAGGTCTTTGAAGTATTCTTTCCAACATGCATTGATAGATAAATTCTCCCTGAAAAGTTTCGCTCCACCCCTGGATCGGAGTGGGGTTAGCCCTTTGGTACCATAAAGGACTTTGGTGGTGTTCAAGAATCCGCGCATGTTATGGGTGTTGGATCTCCTTCGCTTTGCACTCCCACTACTTGTTCTTCATTTCACAGGTTTTCCTTTGAACTTCAGCTTTGAGTTGATGGTGGACACATTGCTTCTGCTTCAAATTGATGTCATTCTGCCAACCACAGAAGGCCTTATGTTTATGGTCGATCGGGTCTTGGATTTCCTCATAGTTTTCATCAAACCAGTCTTGGTGCTTCCTGGTTGAGAAGCCCAGTGTTCCTTCACATGCAGCATGGGTGGAAAATTTGAGGGCTTTCCAGTGATCTTTGGGGCTCTCCATCTCAGTTTTGATATTCATCAGTTTCTTAGGGAGGCACTGCTGGAAAAGGTCAAGTTTAGTTGGTCTCTAAGACTCTCGACATTGATCTTCCATTTAGCTGATTTCTTCTGCATTTGTCATTTTGGTGTGAATTTGATGCAAGTGATACAGCAGATAAGGCAATGTTGCTCAGTCATCGCTTTGATGATATAAACGTCTTCACAATCACAAGCATGGACAATGACATAGTCAATCAGATGCGAACGTTTACATCACGTGTGTTCCCACAATGTCTTCTACTTATTCTTTTGGTGGAAACATGGTGTGTGATAATTAGGTCATATTCCGCGCATTTGGTCAGGAGAATTCTGTTGAAATTGATCTTGCCCCTCCTTCCTTTCTAATTATGCCATTCCAAAATGCTGAGTCATGTCCAACTCTTGCGTTAAAATTGCCAAGGAGTATGAGCTTGTCCTCTTTGGGGATGGCGGAGAGAATCTGAACAAAGTTGGCGTAAAATCCTTCTTTGGTTTCATCATCAGCGTCAAGAATTGAAGCATATGCACTAATGAGTTGCATGTTGATTTTGGCAAGTTTAACATGAAGGGTCATGATGCTAATTGGTAATTCCGACAGTTGGTTGACTATTTCATTTTTGATAGCAAAACTAACACTGTAGATTTGGGTCAAAATTAGTCCCTGTGACCACCATACACAATTCATTTGCTGAACAAAGGGCTGCAGCATGAGTGAAATGTGCTCTGATCCTGACCAGACAAGGCACTTGTGCTGCTCTGTACCAATCCTAGATACAATTCCTAACCCACCTGGCAATCATGTAACTGGCGTAAGTATGAAGAATGAGTACATTGTTTTGGAATACCAAATAGGATAGAAATTAGGAAAGCGCTACAATCTCGCTTTCTTTCCCAGCTGAGGGGAGGACACTAACAGGACAATAGAACTATATTTAGACTTGGAAGGATTTGAATTTTATCAGTAAATGTTCATTTCACCGTACACACACGAACTAATAAAATAAATATTACCATCGATAATAATCACCATTTAAAGATAGGCAAAGTAAGAAAAATGCTTTTGAAAACTTACTAGATTTTGATTTAAGGTTATTTACTTTATTTTAACGTGATGTTGGGAGTTTGTTTTTTAACAGTTATAAACCTTTAATATTTTGAATCTTAATGTGTATTATCGTTAAATAACTACTGTCTGACCCCCTCCATAATTTTGCTCAATTGTGAATATTTAATTTGATGAAAAGAGACAAAAATGCTCAAAAATAGATCAAGATTAGTCGAAATTATAAAACACTAAAAACCAAATTCTGCCAAGCCTAACTATATTAAAAAACAATACTTAGGGAGGAATTTTCAAAAGTGCACTGTGTTGATCGAACTACTCTCAATGAAGTCAATGGAAATTTTAATATTGACATGAATAGGAGCAGAGTTAGGCCAGTGCTGAGCCCTTGTGAAAGCTTTGAAATTGTAATGGCTTGAAAATGAATAGGAGTACTTGTGGCACCTTAGAGACTAACCAATTTACTTGAGCATAAGTTCTCGTGAGCTACAGCTCACTTCATCGGATGCATTCAGTGGAAAATACAGTGGGGAGATTTATATACACAGAGAACATGAAACAATGGGTGTTATCATACACACTGTAAGGAGAGTGATCACTTAAGATGAGATAATACCAGCAGGAGAGTGGGGGGGGGGAGGAGGGGGGATGAGAGAGAAAACCTTACAATACAGACTAACACGGCTGCTACTCTGAAACTTGAAAATGAATGGGTCTTTGGAGGGTTGGAGCGAGGGGTGTCTGTTAATCTTGAGAAAACTAGTAAACTGTAATCAGGCCTCAACAAGTTGTGGGACTCCAAACAGGGAAGGAAGTAGGAGTCCAGATGGAAATAACTTCCTGTGGCCCCTCCCACTGATCACACGAGGGTGCTAAGAATTGTGGTTTGTACTCTTAAAAAGCTAGGAGCTGTATCAAACCCTTCTTATGAAAATCAAAGTGCGTTGGAAATTTGGCCATGCTTGATGAGCTCCCCCTGGCCCAGCATCATGCCATGACCACCACCACGTGATATCTGTTCTGGAGCATATTTGCAGTCCAGACCACTTTATCCAATCTCTCTAATTCTTTTAGGAAACAGACCAGAACAAAAGACTTAAGGTGCTTGAGGAGGAATGAAACACTAGACCCTGGTGCAGAAAGCCATGGAACTCAGGGGGAGGAAGATTTGGAATCATCCAGATCGTCTTAGTGAGATATTATCTCTAGGGACACTGGGAGCAACACAGATCAGCGGATTACTGAGAAGTGCCCACTTTCTTTACAGCCTTCCACATCACTGTACTGAGAGGGAAGTGAAAGGCAAAGGAGAAAATACATTCTTGTGAAAAGGCATCCTTAGTATCTGCTTATGGGTTAGAGATCTTGCTGTAATACAGAGTATTGTGTTGTATGCATCAAAAAGGAAGCCCATGGATGGAATGCCCTTCCTTGAGATGATCAGCCAGAATCCTTTTCTTCCTTTTCAGCTCCTTTTCCTGGAAAGCTCTGTGACCCGCTCAGCCAGTCCACTTGTCAGCAGAATATCTGGTACATATTACAAGCCTAAATGAATCAGAGTTTGGTCTCTACCCAAGTGCATAGTTTAAAAGAAGTTAAAACAAATAAAAAGAATCATTATCTTTAAGTACCACCAACATGCCTGGTACTTTACAAAACAATAATATATTTAGAAAGAGTCCCTTCCCCCAGGAACTTATAGTCTAAACAAGCTAGGAGTCAGCAGACATGTGCAAATGGCTGCTTTTGGAAGTTATATAACTTGTCCTCTCATCTGAAGGTTTATTTTTATTTTTTGGCACTCACTCCTTAGCAGGATATTTATCTGCTTGTGTTAACTGCATGCAAAATGTTCTGTGAAAATTCTACAGATTTTTGGCTGAACACATGTATTCAAAAACTTTAAGCTCAGAACCTAAAAAACCTAACAAAATTGTAAAGATAAAACTTTGCAAAACAACAAAATATATTGATTGAAGGGGAACTATTTGTACACAGGATGATTTCTAAGTAGAGGTTTTATTTTTTTTTATTTTTAAGGATTTCAACATTGCCTATTAGCTGCTTTGACGTCTTATTTCAAGTTTCCACTTCCTTGTTTACTGAATTGTCAGGCTATAAGCTCCGATTTCAGGAACCTTTTTGATGACTCTTCTCCGATGTGTTTTAATTTAATTTTATGGTGGATTTCTTTCAAGGGCACAGGATGCTAGGTTGAGATAACTGGCTGAACTGGTAGAAAGAGAAAGTGCTGTGAATGTGAGAGGTTTTCAGAGAGAGAGCGAGCCAAGCAGTAAAGGTTCCCAGAAAGAGACTGAAAATACAGTGCAGAAGAACACAGTTTTCTCACGTTCTGTGATGGGGTAATACCAGAATGTGCATTCACTGTGCTCCTTCTCATCTCAGACAGTCAGTAGGCAGCCAACCTGATACCAGGACTCTCCACACCCAGCCCTTCTTCTCTCCAGCTCCCAGTTGAGAGCTTCCAGAGCTGGAGAATAAATTTGCTTAGACGGCCCCACATTGTCTAGCTAGTTACTGTGCCTGAGTCCGTTCACCTAATGGAGAATCCTTCCGTCAGAGTACAAGTTGGTGTAACCATATCTCCAAGACCAATTAGCAAGTAAGATAAATTGTTTTCTTTTGCAATATGGCAATCCTCAGTATATAGAATGGGTCTGACTAGCAGTGATAATATTCAGGAGGAAAAGGAGAACCAGAAGTGTAAGCTCAGAGGCTCTGCATAGGTAAAAGAAGAGGAACTTTCATCTTGGTGGTTTCTCTGAGTAGTTACTACAACTCCTGAGGAAGCTCATACAAGGAAGGTAATATGGATGGGGAGTGTTCAGCTGTTGTGACCTGCACTGGATGTACCATGTCTGTCTTTCTTCCACAGGACAGAAGCAACTTTGTCTGTACAAAGTGCAAGCTGGTCTCCATATTGGAAGAGAAGGTTCAAGGTCTGGAGAAACAAGTATCAACCCTGCACTGCGTAAGAGAAACTGAAGATTTCCTGGAAAGACGTCAGGATATGCTTCTACGGGCACAGTGTTCTGAAGATTCAGAGCAGACCGTGCAGCGGGGACAGGAGGGTGGTGAAGAAATTTGGCAGGATGTGACCTCCAGAAGAAGAAACGGGAGCGTCCATGTACCAGCAATGCAGATACAGGTAAGCAACCGTTTTCATGTTCTCTCCACAGGTACTAATGCGGAGAGCAGACTAGATGATACATCTGAGGGAAGGGAACAGAAGGAGATTCCACCAATTGGAAGGCATGAGATGCATTGTCCTAGGGATGGGGGTTCCACGACCACCGCTCCCAAGAGGAGGAGGCGGGTGGTCATGGTTGGGGACTCTCTCCTCAGGGGGACTGAGTCATCTATCTACAATCCAAACCAGAAAAACCGAGAAGCCTGCTGCTTGCCAGGCGCTAGGATTCACGATGTGACGGAGAGACTGCCAAGACTCATCAAGCCCTCAGATCGCTACCCCTTCTTGCTTCTCCACGCGGGCACCAATGATACTGCCAAGAATGACCTTGAGTGGATCACTGCAGACTACGTGGCTCTGGGAACAAGGATAAAGGAGTTTGAGCCGCAAGTGGTGTTTTCGTTCCATCCTCCCTGTAGAAGGAAAAGGCCTGTGTAGAGACCATCAAATCATGGAAGTCAATGAATGACTACGCAGGTGGTGTCGGAGAGAAGGCTTTGGATTCTTTGATCATGGGATGGTGTTCCAAGAAGGAAGAGTGCTTGGCAGAGATGGGCTCCACCTAACAAAGAGAGGGAAGAGCATCTTCGGAAGCAGGCTGGCTAACCTAGTGAGGAGGGCTTTAAACCAGGTTCACTGGGGGAAGAAGACCAAAGCCCTGAGGTAAGTGGGGACATGGGATACCGGGAGGAAGCACGAGCAGGAGAACGCGAAAGGGGAGGGTTCCTGCCTCATACTAAGAAAGCAGGACAAACAGCAAGTTATCTCAAGTGCCTATACACAAATGCAAGAAGCCTGGGAAATAAGCAGGGAGAATTGGAAGTCCTGGCACAGTCAAGGAATTATGATGTGATTGGAATAACAGAGACTTGGTAGGATAACTCGCATGACTGAAGTACTGTCATGGATGGATATAAACTGTTCAGGAAGGACAGGCAGGGCAGAAAAGGTGGGGGAGTTGCATTGTATGTAAGGGAGCAGTATGACTGCTCAGAGCTCTGGTATGAAACTGCAGAAAAACCTGAGTGTCTCTGCATTAAGTTTAGAAGCGTGAGAAACAAGGGTGATGTCGTAGTGGGACCACCAGATCAGGGGGATGAGGTGGACGAGGCTTTCTTCCAGCAACTCACGGAAGTTACTAGATTGAAGGCCCTGGTTCTCATGGGAGACTTCAATCACCCTGATACCTGCTGGGAGAGCAATACAGAGGTGCACAGACAATCCAGGAAGTTTTTGGAAAGTGTAGGGGATAATTTCCTGGTGCAAGTGCTGGAGGAACCAACTAGGGGCAGAGCTCTTCTTGACCTGCTGCTCACAAACTGGGAAGAATTAGTAGGGGAAGGAAAAGTGGAAGGGAACCTGGGAGGCAGAGACCATGAGATGGTCGAGTTCAGGATCCTGACACAGGGAAGAAAGGAGAGCAGCAGAATACGGACCCTGGACTTCAGAAAAGCAGACTTTGACTCCCTCAGGGAACTGATGGGCAGGATCCCCTGGGAGAATAACATGAGGGGGAAAAGAGTATAGGAGAGCTGGCTGTATTTTAAAGCATCCTTATTGAGGTTACAGGGACAAACCATCCCGATGTGTAGAAAGAATAATAAATATGGCAGGCGACCAGCTTCGCTTAACAGTGAAATCCTTGCTGATCTTAAACACAAAAAAGAAGCTTACAAGAAGTGGAAGATTGGACAAATGACCAGGGAAGAGTATAAAAATATTGCTCGGGCATGCAGAAGTGAAATCAGGAAGGCCAAATCACACTGGAGTTGCAGCTAGCAAGAGATGTTAAGAGTAACAAGAAGGGTTTCTTCAGGTATGTTAGCAACAAGAAGAAAGTCAAGGAAAGTGTGGGCCCCTTACTGAAGGAGGGAGGCAACCTAGTGACAGAGGATGTGGAAAAAGCTAATGTACTCAATGCTTTTTTTTTTTTTTTGCCTTTTCACGAACAAGGTCATCTCCCAGACTACTGCACTGGACTGCACAGTATGCAGAGGAGGTGACCAGCCCTCTCTGGAGAAAGAAGTGGTTCGGGACTATTTAGAAAAGCTGGACGAGCACAAGTCCATGGTGCCGGATGCGCTGCATCCGAGAGTGCAGAAGGAGTTGGCGAATGTGATTGCAGAGCCATTGGCCATTATCTTTGAAAACTCATGGTGATCGAGGGAGGTCCCGGATGACTGGAAAAAGGCTAATGTAGTGCCCATCTTTAAAAAAGGGAAGGAGGAGGATCCTGGGAACTACAGGCCAGTCAGCCTCACCTCCGTCCCTGGAAAAATCATGGAGCAGGTCCTCAAGGAATCAATCCTGAAGCACTTAGACGAGAGGAAAAGTGATCAGGAACAGTCAGCATGGATTCACCAAGGGCAAGTCATGCCTGACTAATCTAATTGCCTTATGATGAGATAACTGGCTCTGTGGATGAGGGGAAAGCAGTGGACATGTTGTTCCTTGACTTTAGCAAAGCTTTTGACACGGTCTCCCACAGTATACCAAGTTAAAGAAGTATGGGCTGGATGAATGGACGATAAGGTGGATAGAAAGCTGGCTAGATTGTCGGGCTCAACGGGTAGTGATCAATGGCTCCATGTCTAGTTGGCAGCCGGTATCAAATGGAGTGCCCCAAGGGTCGGTCCTGGGGCCGGTTTTGTTCAATATCTTCATTAATGATCTGGAGGGAGGATGGCGTGGACTGCGCCCTCAGCAAGTTTGCAGATGACACTAAACTGGGAGGAGAGGTAGATACGCTGGAGGGTAGGGATAGGATACAGAGGGCCCTAGAGAAATTAGAGGATTGGGCCAAAAGAAATCTGATGAGGTTCAACAACGACAAGTGTAGAGTTCTGCACTTAGGACGGAAGAATCCCAAGCACTGCTACAGACGAGGGACCAAATGGCTAGGCAGCAGTTCTGCAGAATATGACCTAAGGGTTACAGTGGATGAGAAGCTGGTAATGAGTCATGTGACAAAGTTCCTACTCTACCTTGGTGGGTCTTGAGCTTATAGGCGGATTTGCTCGCCTTGGAGCTTCACAGCAGCTTTCAGCTTGTCCGTTTTTCTGAACCCACAGTCCAGATCGACGACTCCTGTGTCTGACCAGGAGTTGGGAGGATTTGTGGGGAACCCAGGCCCGCCCTCTCCTCCGGGTTCCAGCCCAGGGCCCTGTGGAATGCAGCTGTCTAGAGTGCCTCCTGGAACAGCTGTGCGACAGCTACAACTCCCTGGACTACTTCCCCATGGCCTCCTCCGAACACCTTCTTTATCCTCACCATAGGACCTTCCTCCTGGTGTCTGATAATGCTTGTACACCTCAGTCCTCCAACAGTCCGCGTTCTCACTCTCAGTTCCTAGTGCCTCTTGCTCCCAGCTCCTCGCACGCACACCACAACTGAAGTGAGCTCCTTTTTAAAACCCAGGTGCCCTGATTAGCCTGCCTTAATTGATTCTAGAAGCTTCTTGATTGGCTACAGTTGTTCTAATCATAGAATCATAGAATATCAGGGTTGGAACGGACCTCAGGAGGTCATCTAGTTCAACCCCCTGCTCAAAGCAGGACCAATCCCCAATTAAATCATCCCAGCCAGGGCTTTGTCAAGCCTGACCTTAAAAACTTCTAAGGAAGGAGATTCTATCAGCCTGTCTTAATTGTCTCCAGAAGGTTTGTGATTGTTCTGGAACCTTCCCTGTTACCCTACCCAGGGAAAAGGGACCTACTTAGCCTGGGGCTAATATAGCTACCTTCTATTACTCTCCTATAGCCATCTGGCCCGACCCTGTCACAGTCAACAGTGTGCCCTTGTTGCCAAGAAGGCCAATGGCATTTTGGGATGTATAAGTAGGGGCACTGCCAGTAGATCGAGGGAGGTGATCATTCCCCTCTATTCGACATGGGTGAGGCCTCATCTGGAGTACTGTGTCCAGTTTTCGGCCCCACACTACAAGAAGGATGTGGAAAAATTGAAAAACGTCCAGCAGAGGGCAACAAAAATGATTAGGGGACTGGAAAACATGACTTATGAGGAGAGGCTGAGGGAACTGGGGATGTTTAGTCTGCGGAAGAGAAGAATGAGGGGGGTTGATAGCTGCTTTCAACTACCTGAAAGGGGGTTCCAAAAAGGATGGATCTAAACTCTTCTCAGAGGTAGCGGATGACAGAACAAGGAGTAATGGTCTCAAGTTGCAGTGGGGAAGGTTTAGGTTGGATATTAGGAAAAACTTTTTCACTAGGAGAGTGGTGAAACACTGGAATGCGTTACCTAGGGAGGTGGTGGAATCTCCTTCCTTAGAAGTTTTTAAGGTCAGGCTTGACAAAGCCCTGGCTGGGATGATTTAATTGGGGATTGGTCCTGCTTTGAGCAGGGGGTTGGACTAGATGACCTCCTGAGGTCCCTTACAACCCTGATATTCTATGATTCTGTGAACTAGGGAATATAGAGGATGTGAGTGGGGGAGACTGCTCGGAACCCCCTTTTCAAGGAGAGAATTCTATGGCTGCTGGGTTACGATGGCTCTTAAGAACTCCTTACCAAAAGCCATGTCAACTCAACAGCAGATCTAATTGGTTGTGTCCAGAGGAAGTGTGAATTGAGTGCCAAGTGGAGCTGCTCACTTGTCTGCTTAGACATTAAACCACCATTGGATAACAGACCTAGAGGTATAGGAGGCCCAGATGTTGAGACCTAAGTGAGTTTTTTCTCATCATGCCCATCCATCTTCTGATATAGGTCTCTAGAGAGTGACATTGGCATCCAGAGGCAGGTCTGAGGGTTTGGAATAGTAAATCCACTGTGGAGTGGGCCAGCCAAACATTATGGAAGGCAGGATCTAGCATGCAGATTCTGTGGAGGTGCTTGGGAAGAGCTGATGGGGCCAAACACCAAATCTTGACCCTGGTGGAGGAAGGAAAGATGCAATTGGGAGCATGCTGCTGGTTTGATGAGCCCCGCTGAAGGGGGGGGGGGGGAGTCCAGCAATGTTTACTGGGTGCTTCAGCACTATGGTGACTGTGTATGGCATATGAGAAGTTAGATAGGCTTCACAGCAAGATCAAATAGTTTTGTGAGGTGGGAGACAATTCAGAAGCATTCTCTTGGGACTTTCAAAAAAGTGAGAAGGAAAGAACTGAAGGAGAGGAAATATGTCATTTATTAGCCTGGGAGAAGTGAAAAGGTCCCCAAAGACAAGGAAGGAGGTGGCCGGAGAGACCCAGTGGTGAGAGAGCAAGTAGTACACTTGTTTGGCTGTTTCTTGGACACAGAGGAAAAGAAGTCTCCCAGAGAGGAGAAGATGCTCAAGGTGAATCTCTGGTTGATATAAGCTATGGCCTCTGACTAGAACACCTGCTCCAATGAGTAAAGAGCCCAAGGAGATACTGGATCTTTCCTGTGTCCATAAATCTCAGATTAGTCCTCCTGTGCCTTATCCTTCCAATAACCAGCATTGGCAAATGAACTGCTGAAGCATGATGCAAGCAACCATTTCAGCTCTGCTTCTGCTTCCTCTTGACCTGGCTGCAGCATCACTGTACAAGGCGGTGGTCAGAAGGAGGACTAAGTAGTGCTGTTCTTTGCAGATGTCCGTGTCGAAGACATTTGACCTACTTTTGCAACATATTTGAAGAAATGTTGTGCATCAAAAATTAATTTAAATGTTTTATGTGAATATTAAATATAATTTGAAAGTTCACCCATGCACATATCACGTGCATTAATTTAAAGGTACCATATTGCACCATTCCATACTGAATACATTCATTTGTTTCATACAGACTGATCACATTTCAAACAAGAAAAGTAAATGTTGAAAATTCTCATGTAACATTACTGTTGACATTTTAACAAGTCAGGTTATTCAAAATTATGGTTTCCATTCAAATGCTAACTCTGTTCCCTTTCATAAATGTTGTAAACAAATTGCAAAATTCCTATGGGACCCATCATTTTGAATTTACTGTGTTTTGTGCATGTCAAATTTCAACAATAGCATTTTATTAATGGATTTTTTGTTTTGCTTTCTTTTTGCTTATTTTCTAGTGGTGGCATTTTGATTGTTTTTCACTTAATATATTTAAAATTTATTTTATACCGAATTAGATAAAAGAGTTGAGTTGAAAATTCATGAGAATTGTAATGTACTCTTCTTCTAATGTTTCTTATTCTAAAATCCCAGTACACATGAAGAGATACCAATATATACTTATTATATACAATATAAACATAATACATAATGCTCAGATTTGGATGGGAGACAAGTTGATGCTATAATAACCAAACACTCCAAAAATCATGCTATAACTTATACAAAACACAAGGAAAATGCAAATATGTTTTGGGTAAAGAAGCTTTTATATCTCCTATTAACCGACTAATGAACTGCCTTTCTCTGCATATTTGCTAGATAGTCTTGTGAATACTTTCAAAGAAACATCATTCCAACCTCAAACAGCACTGGGTAGGAAATGAAAAACAACACTGAACAGAAATTTACTTTGGGCAAGGAGGGCTCACAAGGAAAAACTTGAGGCATCAGAGATGATATGTGCAAGCTGAAAGTTCTGATTTCTTCTTTGTATTATAAATCAGACATATCTGCAAAATCTGACAAATTTCATATTCTAGAAAAAATTCTGGACCCAAAACTTAACTTCACAGATTAATGACCTCTAATTTATACAGTGTAACATGAGCTGTATCAGCAGGTACCTGAAAATAGGTCAAGATATCATGACATGATGATACAGTAACTACACTGAGTACCATTAGATGGTTTTATGATATTGGATTTTATTCAGACATTCATTCATGTTATTACTATGCATAGTTTATTGACCTCCTTCCTATCTGAAAGCAGGAGCACATCTTAGGGAGATAAAAATAGAGTCTCGTCTGTCAGTATTAGTCTTGTTTGATGCTTGTAAGTAAAAGGTTTTGGCCTTTACTTTTTGCGAATAGTACCTTTGTTACTCACCATGCATAAAGCAAGGGACCTGAGTAAGTTTTTGCATGATCAGGGCTTAAGTCTTTAAAATGGTTTAAAAATACTGGACTCAGTTGCTTTTAACAGAAAAACCAATGGAGACCCCTGAAACAGAAAAAGTAGGTAGCTTAAATTACTGTAAAAAACAAACCCTTAACAAACAAACAAAAAAACCCCCTGAGCATGTGGAAACCTATTTAAATATTAACAAGGCACAATACATGGAGTCTGCTATAGCCCACCACTAAACCTTCAGGTGCAACTTTCTAGACTAATAATATTGTCATCACAGGATGCATTGCCCACTCTTGCACACCTGTAAGATTATTACATTTTGTTAGGTCTAACCTTAAAACTAAAACACTGCTGTGTAAGTGACCAAATGAAAATGTAAAGAGAATGGCTGTTGGGCAGTTATCAACTCAAGTTAACAGTTCTGAATTCTGTAGGAGACATATAAACCTATTTTGTGAGATTCCTAAAAAGGTATCTAGATCTCTCTCTTTACATCTCCTCTTATTGTAAGTTTGCAGTTAACACCAGTGGATATTAGCATTATTGCATTTTCAAATATATGTAGGAGGTCATATACAAATATTCACTAAATTCACAGATGAGTGCCTATAAATATATGCCTTTATGACATTAAGGGAAAATAACCTGCTCTACATGGCTAATAAACTATTTATCAATTCTTTTGACTTTTCCTTTTTACAAAAATAGAATACAAGTGATCAGCCTGACAGCCTTAAAAATGGAAGTCCTCTGCTCATGAAATAGGTACAAATAAGAATAGCGGCAGTGCTAGCAGTTCTATGTGACTTATCAGGAACACCTCTTGGAAAGAGAACAGCTCAGTTTCACTAGCCACTTAATAATTTGGATGTCCACAAGGATACCAAATAATGTCAGTTATGGTGCTGGTTTTATTATGTGGACACTTTTCTATTAGAAAAGCGACAGACCACCACCACATTTCAGAGGCCATTAAAAAGCCATCAGAGTATACTAACTTTTTAGTCACTGGGGAGTAGCCTGTTACCATAATGGCAGTAGACAGTACTACCTGAGACTGGTCATGGATGCCGAGTGGAGGTTAAATAACTTGGTAAAGCCCAGGAGTCTGAGCACTAAATAGTATAGTGGGACCCTAGATGGAGGAAAGGCCATTGAAAGGCAGAAGAGTTAAATCATGATTAAGGGTACGATTCTGTCACAGATTCTGTGATGGTCTCAGACCTTCGCAACTTCTGCAATGGCCGGGCTGGAGCAGCCGTCAGCCCTGGGGGTGCTGGATCAACCCCTGCTGCAGGAGCTGTGGCGGGGCTGGAGCAGCTGCTGCAGTCAGTCCTGGGGAAACTGGAGCAGCGACCCCCAGTGAGCCCTCCCCCTAGGGTATTTTTAGTAAAAGTTAAGGACAGGTCATGGGCTTCTGTGAATTTTTGTTTATTGCCCGCAACCTGGCTCTGACTTTTACTAAAAATACCTGTGACAGATCCTTCTCCATAATCATGATTTAACCAACAGCCACAAATTGGAGGGACATCTCTGTACTTTCTCCCATGAGAACTATTATGGCAGAACAAAGGCAAAGGGATCCACATGGGACGTTGGGTGGTTAAGACCCCTGGGCCAGAAGGCACAACAAATTATACAGGGGAAGAGGCTCCGGCCTTTAAAAGTGCAGGCTGTAGTTATGATGGTGCTGTACCAATCCTTTGGGAAGTACAGTGCCTGATGTTTGCACCAAGGAAAAGAAGGACCCAAACCTTCATAAACGAATCAGCAGAATAGGAATACTGAATGCAAGGAATATGTATGAAGGGAAGCTTGACACTGTGATCAAAGAATTGGAAAGTTGTAAGACAGAAATATGTGCCTCTGACAGGAATGTCAGAGCTGCATTGGAAGGGTAGGGTCCTTTCATTACAATGGATGCATGGAACCAAGAAAATTGAGTTGTGTGCATCTTTTCCAACATGACATCAAAGTCTATACTTGGATATAATTCAGTCAGCGATAGAATCATTACAATTCACCTTTGAGCAAAGCCAGACAATCAATATGTCAAGAATACAGGCTTGTGTCCTACAATGGTGGCTGACAACACAACAGAGGAGTTTTATGAACAACTTGAAAAGACACTAAAACATCAAATATAAATCCTTGTAATTGGGAAATTGAGAAACTTGGAGCAGCAAGCTCTAAAAGTAAAGGGAAGCAATGGAAAGTGTTCACAAAATTAGATAAGAAGGCATTTAGTTGATTTCTGCTGTTCTGATCACCTACTCATTACAAACACCATCTTCACCAAACATCCTAGATGTTTACCCACACAGAGGTCACCTGACTGTATGACAAAGAACCAAATCGACTATGTAATGATACAGCAAAGCTGGAGATCAAGTGTCCAAATGGACAAAGACTTTCCAGAGTGGAGACTGTGGGTCAGACCATCAGTTGTTAGCCTCAAACAAAATGATGCAGAGTGAATGAGAATGGGTTGGAGACAGAAGAACGTCGGAAAATAATATACAGGATCTGACCAGATAAGATTCAAAGGCAGACTAAATGTGATGAGCGAATATAAGATCAAAATGTATGGAGCCTGAGAATTATGAAAAGTGGTAATTCAAAAGAAAATGTCTGACTGCTGTGAACATATACCAAACAGTTTTCCCTGTATTGAAACATAATAAGAGATCATGATGGCAGAGTCCTCACTGAAGGTGATATTAAACACAGATGGAGAGATTACTGTGACATTCTGTATGCCTCACCAGAGCTACTCCACAATACAGGATGACCAAAAAAAGAGAGTCTGACGCCAACAGTCCTGCAAGAGGAAGTGCTGCATGCTATTATGAAAATGAAACCTGGGAAAGCACCAGGGGTAGATAACGTGCATGCAGAGTTGTTAAAAGTGATTGGTGAACACATTACTGATCTTATGTGGAAAATTTATAATGATGTATGGGTGACTAGAAATTGGCCAGAGGACTGGACAAGGGAAATTTTTCTGCCCAAAGAAGGGAGATATAACAGAGTGTAGTAATTATTGTGCAATCTCCCTGATATTGCACACAAGCAAAGTTCTGCTCTGTGTAATCCCAGAATCACATGAAACAAAGGACACAAGCACAACCACCACCATCACAAGCTGTTTTCAAAGTGGGACGCATGACCAGATCATGAAGATCTACCACATCACTGAAAAATGCAGCAAGTACAATCACTCATTGATCATGTCTTCATTAACATGAATCATAACATAAAAAGCTTTGATATCATCCAACCTAACTGTCTTTGGAAAATACGGGCATATGTGGAGATTCCAAAGTATCTCACTGTATTCATCGCAAGCCTCTACACCAACAGACCATGGACGAACAACAGCAGGCAACAGTGAGCGGTTTTCCACCGCGCAGGGTGTGAGACAATCGTATCTTGTCCCCAACCTTTTTAACAAATATGCAGAATTTATTATGAGAGAAGTCTTAGAAGATTTTGACAATGTGGAAGCAACTGGGATTTCCATTGGTGGACATCTCTTAACCAACCTCAGATATGCTGATGACATGACTTTCTTTGCTACAACCACAAATTCAAGGCAACAAATGTTGCAGCCTATAAAAAAAAAACTAAACAAAACTGAGTAATATGGACTATTCCTGAATGTGACAAAAACAAAAGGCATGGAAGCTGACATGACTAACAAAAACAGGAAGGATGCAGACATCACACTTGACAGACAAACTGTAGAGGCAGAAAATGAATTGATTTGGCACCCTATATTATATATCCCACCAAGGAGGCTGTTCCAAAGACATTGGAAGATGACTAGGGATGGCTCGCTCACTACAGCATCCCTTAAGAAATTGAAAAAAACTATGGCATCTGGAAATGTACTAAGATGCATCTGGTGAAAAGCATAATTGTTTCCATAGTAATTTATGGATGTGAATCACGTGAAGTTAATGCTGCTGACAGGAAGAAAACTGAAGCTTTTGAAATGTGGTGCCTGCAAAGACTCTCCTGGACAAAGTAAAAAGATGAATGCCTATGTTAGAAATATTCTTGGAAAGAAGCAGACTCTGATGTCAGAAATCAATGGACAAACTTATGTACTTTGGTCACATGAGGCACAGAGATGGAAATAACCTTGAGAGTTATGGTGGAAGATCATAATCATAAGAGAGGACCAGGAAGGAGATAGACAGCTGGTGTGTGGCACATCACTGGACGGTTAACTGTTGAGTGCTCAAAGTTAGTAATGGATTATGAAGGATTCCAAAACTTCTGCTATGATTTCACCAATATTCGGACATGAATAAATGGATTTACTTAACTTGGCTGTAATTGAAATGACCACGCCAAGAGAAGGCATGATCCCTAGCCAATGAACAAATCCTCTGAGCAAACCAACGATTTCAAAGTCAACTCTCTTCAACAAGGAAGAGCGCATTTTTAATTAAGGTCTACTAACTACACACACCAAGTTTAGAAGTCTTAAAAGAAAGTAATATTTTTACTCATCGAAATATGTCTAAAATATTCCCTACCAGTGTTTTCCCTTTAGATGTGAAAAATAGAAAAACGGTCAGATTCTCATGGTATGTTCTAGAACAATTGATTCTTTGATTTAGAACACTGAGGAAATGAAAATTTCAGCCTAGAAGATTGCTTGAGAAACATTGTAATTAAAAAAAATGGAGATTTTAGAATGCAAGGGCCATCTTTTTCTTAACCACGGCACTGCTACCATGATGTAAATAATGCTGAAAGGACTGTGTAAAAGAAGAAAATGCTTGTTTTAAAAGCCTGATGGATTCTTCACTTACTCTGATTTTCTGTTTTGTTTTGGGGCAGGGGCTTAGGGAGATAATGTCATCATATTATATATTGCACTGGTAAATTTAGGAAATAAATAATAATGGCTATAAAGAAAGGAATTTCCTTTGGAATCATTATTCTCTGAGAATACACATTGTACCAAATCAACACTTGGTCTCTTCCTGTGCTTAAAATTCTAAGTCTTTGTGGTCATGGCAATTGCTTGTCTCCATTGACTGGTCACCTTGTATATAAATTAATTCTATGGACTCTCTTGTATGCACAAAGTAGTACACACTAGTAGAAAAAGTAAACATGTGTGTCAAAGAATGTAGGTAAAAAGTATAGCTTTATTTAAGGAACAATATGAGATTATACAATTGAAATTTTCATGACAATGTGTACACAGAAGGCACAAAAGTTACAGTTGCACATGCAATTTCCTGACTTGTAAATGTTTACCTGTCTCTCTGCCATAATATCTTCTGTCCCACCATTAAAACAACACTTTTGTGTATTTCATTTAGTGCTAATGGAAGTGCCAGTCTGACAGCACCTGAAAGCAAAGTCCTCAGTGTATCCAAAACCAGATACAGTGCAGCATGGACAGTGGCTGTGCAAGCTTCCTGATACTATGCTACCAAAGTGCCTGAATCCTGACCTGGAGAGCCCAGCTGTATGAAAGATAGGATAAGAGAGGCAATGTCCATTCAGTCCTCTGGTAAGCCCACCAATAAATATATCAGTTAGTGCTAACTGTGGTGGGTTTTTTAGGATAAACCCCTGTGTCCTAAAACTAGACAGACTCCTCAATCATGTCACTTAGGCTACTGATTAAAATGTAAACGGCAACAGCTTTGGGTCACTACCAACCAAGTTTGGATTGGAACTGGAAACTGAAAAGTGGAAAGTTCAGCACCAAGTCCTTCATAGACAAAGTCTCAACAAAATTTCCACTGGAGTTAGTGGAAAGACTGATTTCATGGAGAGCTGGATCGGGCCCCAAGTCCCCATTCAAATTCCTATTATTCTTATGGTTTGGTTGTTTGTGTTTAGTGAAGTAGATTAGTGAGGACTACAAATGTTGTTACATGGCTCACAAAGCGCGTTTAAGTGGATAATCCATCTCCTTAATGTATCCATTTACCATCACTTTACAGATGCGAACATTTCTCTCTGCAGCAAGTCCTCAGCAGCCACAGGAGCCATCAGTAGAGAACAGCCTTTAACTTGCTTTCTTGAACTGCTTTCAGATGTCAAGTTTTAGCAATTTGTGAAGTTTCACGATAGTTGTGAAAGACAGTTTTCTATATTTCCATATGGTGTGAAGCCTTCATAAGGCTGAGTTTATCTTCTCTAAACATGTTTGGGTTTTCTCATTACTCTGTGTATGCAGTGATCTTGCTTTTCTGATAAGCAGAACTCCTTAACTGTACCCATTCTACTTTCCCACCACAAATATTATTTCTTTCAGATTCTAGCCCTCTATGTAACGGGGGAATAGTCCCGCTATTGTGGGGAACTTTCCTGGCTTCTGCACTACCCCGGTGAAGTGGGCTAGTGAAAGGATCTGAATCCTCGCTCCCACTTCCTTTACCCAGAGGCCTCCCTGCCCTTGAGGACTCCTCTTCCACTCTCCTGTCTGGCAGAGTCCTTGTGACCCCAACAAGGCTGGGCCCAGGATTCCTGAGGGGCTCGACCCCCAACCCTGCTGTGGTTACCTAGGACAGGGGCTAGGGAGTCCCCACTCCGGGGTACTCTCTCTGCACTGGGCACTTCTTTGACCCACTGACCATTACATACAATTTAAAGCAAATGCAAGTTATTTAATCAACAATTAATTTTAAAAAGAGTAAGGAAAAATGGGAAAGGTTAAAGGAAACACATCACCCGGCTCTGTGGCATGGAACATCACAAACAGTGTCTCTGGAATGTCAGGGCCGTTCACAGTCTGTTCCTTGTAAGTCCCAGGCCTCCTTCTCAGGCCCTGGCTGTGCTGCAGGGATACTGTGGGTTGGACACTTGCTCTGGTGTTGGCCACATGCTCTCAGGCTCCAAGTGGTAGGAACCTTCTTCCCAGTGTCACCCCTGCCCTATCGGGGTTACGATCCAAGCATGGCCTGCAGAGCCTCTTGGCTGAGGCGTCTCCCTGTGCTGGGCCTGCTGCCCAGGGTCCCCCTCACTCTCCCCAGCTGCTCACCACACCCGGCTCCACCACTCTGTCTCTGCACTGCTGCTGCTGCTCTGCCTCCAGCTCCCTGAGCTGCTTCTTTGGCCCCTCTGCCTCTGGTTGCTACAGCTCTGCTCCCAGGACAGGTCTGCTCTGCAGGCTGCTTCTGTGACTCTGCTCCCAGCACTGACCTGCTTCCTGGGCTGCTTTTCTGGCCCGTCTGGCTCTGGTTGCTGCAGTTCTCCTCCCAGGGCAAGTCTGCTCTCTCTGGGCTGTGCCTCTGGCTTTGGGGCTGCAGCTCTGCTCCCAAGACAGGATCTGTTCTCTCTGGGCTGCTTTTCTGGTCCCTCTGGATCTGGCCCAGCTCTGCTCCCCAGCTCAGCTCAGGCCCCTGCTTTCTCCTTAGCTTGGCCCCACTCTGTCTGACCCAGGCAAATCCAGCTCACACGGAGGACAGGACCTCCCTAGCCTCCTGACTCCCTGATTAGCCTGCCCGCCCTGTCATGCAGGCTGACCTGGAGCTTTGGCCTTTCCCCATTGTTCCTGGGGACTGTTAGTCTCAGGGTCCTGATTTCCCATAGACCCTTCCCCTTTTAGTACTGGGAGCTAGCCAACCAAAACACCCCCACTGAATGTTACTAAGGGGGCAACAGTTCCCTTACATCTAGTTTTCATGACCTTTGTATTGACTGGACTTATGCAGAGACCAATTCTTCCAGAGAGCTGAGATGAAATACTTTAAAAGCAATCAACTGCTGCCACTGTTTTGCATTAAAGCAACAATTGTCAGCTTGGGTGGGAGGAAGGAAGGGGTCATGAATATATCCAGGAGGTTTCACAACCACATTCCTTTCCTTTATGGCTAGAACAGAGGATGGGCCTGAGACTCTTAGGCTCTAACATGGAGGCTCTAACATGGAGTCATGTTCTGGAAAAGGTTGAGTGTTGAGACTTAAAGGGGCACTGTCAATTTTAAAATTAAAAGAAAAAATATCACACTTCTATAATACTTTCTTAAACCAACTCTTGTTAAAAACAACACCTAAAATTACTATAAAGTGATTTATTACAGACAAAAAGGTCTCTTTCCCTTCCCAGTTTGTTCAGACTGTATTTTTAACAGCATTTTGTGTATAGTCCATGTCACTGTTTTCTTTTAGTGTCAGTCATTTTTTCCCTGTTTTGTGAAAGTCTTTCACACAGCAATAGCAGATAGAAAAACATTTGACAGAAAATGGAAAATGTGATTGCCAAACTGCAGAAATTGGCAGGAGGGGGCTCAGGGTCTGAAAGCATTTTAACTACTTTTTGAAATGAGTAGAACTCAAGTTAACATGTCCTTTTAAATATTTACAGAACTATTTGCTGTAATTTATAGTAATGGAGCTGTATATATTTCTTTTAAAAGACATGGTATCCTCCAAATTTTCAAGTTATAAAAAGCTACTTAAGAAATCTATTCAAAATGTATTTAATTCTCTAGGTATATCCGTATACACCTATATAATATTTACTATGGTTAATGTTTAGCCATTCAGTATCTACTGGCACTGAAATTACTCACCAGCTACAAGGGCAATAGTGCAAAGCTATTTTAAGTTACATTACTTGCCAAGACAAACATGTAATGCAATATCTATTATTTATGTACTACTGTACACTGTGCTTTGCAGTATCCAAAATATGCTAAGCAAAGTTCTTGCCTGCAAAGGCTTGTAGTAATCTAAGGCAGGGGTGGCCAACCTGAGCCTGAGAAGGAGCCAGAATTTACCAATGTACATTGCCAAAGAGTCACAGTAATACATCAGCATCCCCCCATCACTTCCCCATCCCTCCCACCCACCAGCAGCCCCACCGATCAACGCCTCTCCCTCCCTTCCCACACCTCCCGATCAGCTGTTTCACAGTGTGCAGGAGGCTCTGGGGGGAGGGGGCAGGAGCAAGGTCACCGCCAGCTCAGGGGAGGGGGCAGGGCCTGTGGCAGAGCCAGGGGTTGAGCAGTGAGCACCCCCCCAGCACAATGGAAAGTTGGTGCCCGTAGCTCCAGCCCCGGAGTCGGTGCCTATAGAAGGAGCCGCATATTAACTTCTGAAGAGCCGCATGTGGCTCCGGAGCCACAGGCTGGCCACCTCGATCTAATGCATAACTAGACAAAATACAGCAGAGAGGCATGTGAATATTATTGCCCATATACCCAAAGAGACATATAAGCAGTAAGTACACACATGCATTCACTGACTAATATGCCTGTCATTTAATTTAATGGAAAAGCACAGGAGAGCTAAATTCATAAATTCTAGATACTTATGTCACAAATATAGTACAGGAAAGCAGAAGTGCTTCCCCCCGCCCCCCCAAGATAGTGTCATAACAAACCCACAGGATACAACAGAATGAATAATACTGGAGACCCTGATAGTTTTTTGGGGAATTCATGACCAGCAGGGAGGACTTAATCCAGCCCATCGTTATTCTCAGGACTGCCACAGCTCAGTAGTTATTACTTACAGAAAATAACATTATATGAAATACTAAAATGTACTTCTGAATCTATAGCTAACTTGAAAACTGAAAAGAAAACCTCAAAAGTAGATTCAAAGCCATGATTATCTCCTCCCTGCACAGAAAGATATGCAACATAATTTCATGGATTTCTGCCTGTCCATATTACAAGCTTTATAATATTTAAACTTTTTTGTCCATTCAAAATGAGTGTTTTTCCCTAAGATATTTCAAAGGCTTCACTGCCTGAGTAAATCCATGTTTAGTTATTTTTAAAAAGTGTATTTTTACCTGCATCTGGCATAACAGTCAAAAATAAAACAAAACTAATTAGTTACCCAGCCTTCTAGAACAGAAGAAGGTATTTTCAGTCTATTATATTATATTTTTACTGAAAACTTCCTATCTACATAATTACATAATCAATCAAATAAGTGCTTTTTCTATCAATCCATAGGATGTGCCACCATAATGTTTAATATGTACAGAGTTTTTCTGGTAATATTTCTGAACTTCCTGCAATAGACTGCTAGTGTTTGCTTTAAATACTGAATCCTATTAGTAGTTGTTGATCCTGCAGGCAAACGGTTAAATGGGCTTTGCTGATCTATCCAGACAGGCAACTTGTTGCCCCACTAGGATATAAGGGAGGTGGGAGTGGCTCCTTGGGGAAAAGGATCTAGGATATCTTTATTTGTCCCCTAGTTTTTGAAACTACAGTTCATGTTGCCAATTTAACTGAAAGCTGAGACTCATGTAATATGAATCCAGGAGCTGGGGCTTTCAGAAAATCACCAAATATCGCAAGATTGGTGATAAAATTGCAATAGGTGACAGTGCTTGTGTTCTCGGTCAACAAAAGCCAAACCCCAAGGAAGAAGCAAATCTGGAATCCACAGAGTGTGTCTATGGGGCAGGTTAGGAATGGTATCTGCTCTAGTTTCCACTAATACAGTGGTTCTCAATCAAGAGTCCGAGGCTCCCTGGAGGGACTGGGAGCAGGTTTTAGGGGGACCGCCAAGCAGGGCCAGCATTAGACCCACTGGGGCCCGGGACAGAAAGCTGAAGCCCTCCCACATGGGGTTAAAGCCCAGGCCCTGAGTCCCGCTACCCAAGGGCTGAAGCCGAAGCCTGAGCAATGTAGCTTTGCAGGGGCTCCTGTGGCATGCTACTGCTTGCTAACTCCTAACTCCCGCCCTTTTTATATGCAGAAAACCAGTTATTGTGGCTTTTATACGCAGAAAACCAGTTATTGTGACACAGGTGGGCCCTGGAGTTTTTATAGCATGTTTGGCCGAGGCGGGGGGGGAGGGAGGAGGGGCTCAGAAAGAACAAGGTTGAGAACCCCTGCACTAATAGAACCTAAAAGTCAGGAAAAAACAAATTTAAGTGTGAACATGCAACCCTTTCTTCCTGTTTCTGGTCTCTTCAAACCCTCCACCTCTGTGCAGTTAGAAACATAACACCCAAGCTGAAGGTTGGAAAAACAGACCTTTCATCTAATTTCAACATATTTTGTAAAACATACAAATCTAGCACTTTTTCCAGGATTGACTAGAGATACCCTGCAGACCAAAGTCCAACCTTCTACAAGAGTCGACTTCGTAATTCTGAATTCCCAAGTGGAGTGGTGAGAAAATGTTGTGTTTGTGGGAATAAACAGGAAATAGGCAGGGCTAACTCTTAATCGGTCCCATACAGAAGGATTAATTTAACACATGCATGTGGTCCAATTTGAGGAGACCTTTTACCTCAGCAGAACACAATCCAGAGTGATATCAAAATCTTCCCATTCCGTATTGATCCAATGTTCGTCTTTGTCTCTCTAAGTTATGTGAGTGAGCCTAATAAGTTTGGGCATGGCCAGCCTTCCTTCTTCCAAAGACTAATATAGCATTTTCATTTTCAAGGCCCATGTTGTATTACATTGACTGAAACATTTCTTTTGTCTCATGGATATAAGAATAGGAAGAGTCTGAATGATGAAGATCCTCTGCAAAAACATTATTTGCATTCATATTATCTTGCAAATCCAGGAAAGAGACAATTGCTAAATGTGTCTGTTAAGATGAATTAAGAAGTGATAAAATTAACACCAAAAGTGGGAGGGCAAGGCAGGTGATGCGAATGAGCAGGTATCTCATGCTTTGCTTGCTTCAGTGAAATGGAGAAGATGTTAAGGCCAAAAGTCACTATTATGATCATCTTGTCTGATCTCCTGCAATAACATATATCCAGTTCAATGACTTGTGGCTGAACTACTTGCCTATCTTTTAGAAAGACGTCTTGGTTTAATGAGTACAAGTGATGGAGAAATCAACACATGCTTTAGTAATCTGCTCCAAAGGTTAATAATCTTTTCTGATAATAACCTTTGCCTTATTTTGACTTGAAACATCACACGCACCAAGGTGGCCTGTCAGCGTTTGATTGTGGGATCTTTCATACCCTCTGTGAAGAACCATTCTGCTATACCAACACCACACTTAAAGAAAAGTTTCCACAAGGCCCAATGGAGATTTGAATTGAGGGCCCTAATTTAGAAAGCCAATGCTCTAACCTCCAAAGCTATGGAACAATTTAAGGATCTCTGAACTAGCTTGCTGAGGTTTTACTCTAACGTTAAACATGTTGAAACTAGAGACTTCTACAATACCTTAACCTCTCGAATAACATGATACTATAAAACACAGGGTCTATCTCCATTTTGAGCTGAAGGTGTAAATTCCATCTCAAGTGGACATACCCACAGATTGAGCTAGCGTGCTAAACACACAGAGAAGCCACAGTGGTGCAAGTGGTGGGAAGGGCTAGCTAACCAAATTCATGCTTAGCATCTTGGACAGGTACAAATTCAGGATGGCTAGCCTCCGCCCCCCACCCCATAGCCACTCTCTCTCTTTAGCGTACTAGCTCAATCAGAGCTAGCGTAGGTATGTCCACTCAAACTGGAATTTACACTTCTAGCTCACAGTGCAGACATACTCATAGCCAACACTGCTAACTTCTGCTCAGAACTCCGATCTGTCATGCCATGAATCAGATACGTCTACAGTGCAAAAGGTTCAATCACTAGAGCAAATAGGAGGGGTCATAAAGGGAATCCCTACCTGGCATTGATTGGTACTTTGTTTGGCTTTGTTTTTCAGAAAACACTTAATTTTGAAGGACTTTGAGAGACTGCTGGCTTGCAATAATCTACACACAAATCCCATGCTAGCTTTCTCCAGAGTAACTCCTGCAGTACTTCTAAAGTGAGCAGGGAAGTCATTCCTCTCCCATACATCTTTGAAACTATATCTGTTTACAAAGCACTTGCTGATATTTCCTCAACACGCTCATACTTCAAGGTCTGCACTTATCCTGCCTCCAGCTACAAATGTCATATAATTAGCAGCAATATACCTGACTAGAACTTTCATTATGCAGCTAAAGATATAGTCATGCCCACAAGCACGCATACACACACACAGCAAACCCTGCCTTACACACTACAAGTTTAACAGAACTCTCTTGCAAACGCTGAGCATCTGATTTTCAAATCAAAACTGATTTCCTCTGAAAAAAGGAAGGGCACTAGCCCTTCAAATCAGGGCTATTTCTATGCCAAGTTTTACCTTTCAGCTCACAGCTTGCTTCCCTGTCCTGGTTGCAAGGTTATTTGTTTGCTTTATTTAAAAAAAAAATGGGATGAGCATTCCCCCTCATATTTCCTATGCTCCAAAACAGGTCAACAACAATAAAAATAAATTGCGACCATCACTGCTATCTTTGGCTGTGTGTTTCATTCAAGCTCTTGAATGAAAACTCATATAACCTTAATGGTGGTTGGAATAAATACAGCTGCCAGTTTTCCAAGGTTAATTCAGCCAGTCATTTTATTAAATATCAATTATTTTTAAATGTAGGTTGAATTATTAACAATGCAATAAAAACGTGCCAAAACTGCAAACAATGATTATGACAATAGTATAGTTTGGTTTAAAGGGACTAGCTTGTTCAATCCGTGATCAATTTTTCTTTATCATGTAGACTTTTATTGAAGTCATAAACATAAATTTTATACAAATTCGATGATGCACTTTTCCAAGATACATTCAACATGTACATTAATTGTGGAGGTTCCATGTGATATGTTGTTGTTTTTAAGATTATTAACGGCCTTATAATTAGGTTACTAGCAGGAATGTCTCCTCACTTGACAACCACCATACCTTTCGTACAGTTCAGAATGAGCAGCATTTTTCATGCTCAGAAACCCAGAGTGCAATTTAAGTCCGTGTTGAAAGTCAGTACTGTGGTACTGACCGTACCATTATTTAACATGTATATTGTGGTAACACCCAAAGGCAACTAACACCCAGATTAGGCCCTACTGTGCCAGACACTGTACATACACATGGTAAATGACAGTCCCTGCCCTAAAGAGATTAAGTTCTTAACACCACACACATGCATGCACACTGCTGATGATCCACACAATAGCTGGCACTAAATCTTCAGTTTAAGTATTACTGCTGACAACTTAAGTCAATTATGTTACAATGGACAGTAATTAACATAGGTCTATTCTGCTGTTTAGAAAGTCTGTAAATATAATATAGTACTTAACCTTTAAAAAGAAAGGATATGTGTGAAAAAGTTATAAGATTCAGGGTGCAATCACTTTTTAATGTTACACCAACACTATGTACCCTGTGCAATTCTAACCCCCCCCCCTTTGAGAGCAAAGCACATTCGCAATTCTGAAAACTGATGTTACCATAGCAATACTCTGTTACTCTGAATATTTATATAATGTTTAACATTTTCACTGTGCAACAGCCATCTTCCAAACTGTACCTCCTACTTCCATTTGTTATGTTAGCTTTCATTCTGTTTGACAGAACAGTTTAAAACATTAGGGCAGAGGTTAACGTGCACTTAATATTGAAAGTCACACCTCTCTCTCTCTCTCTCTCTCTCACTCACACACACCCCCCCCTTCCCACAAACCCTGCATGTGCTTTTGTGCTACTCTGGAGAAGATAACATCCAGGGGACTGCTTTATAACTTGCAGATGTGCAATGGACAACTTGTGCACTCGATTCTAACACCAAATTTCTCACATTAATCAAATTAATTAATGCTCCCCTATTCGGCACTCCTTACTCAGGCTAAGTTTCCTCTGCAGTTAATAGAGAATATGATCCACATAAAGTAGCTCTGGAATTCAGTTAACAATTTTTGACAACATGTCCTCTTCTCTTTTGTGGCATTTTAAAGGAATATGAGATCTGGCCCCATAAAATCCTGTGAACCCTACTGAAGACTGACTTTGCTAGAGGAGTAGAACTGTACTGTACTGACTAAAATGCTCTTTCGGTTAACAAACAGGAATGTTCACAAGATGAATTTATAATCTGGTACATTACCTACAACGACAAAGTATGACTACAGTTAATACTGGTAAAATATTTAAATTACATCATACTGCAAAGAAATTGAAGTCAGTATTCCTACTGAAGCTGTGTCAGGAAATCTCAGAAATCATAACTGATATTCCAACAATCCCATTCTGGATCAGAAACTTGGGTGTATTTTCACTGATGTCCACAGAACTGCACGTGTGGCTCTCAGCAGAGATAGGCCCCTTATGTGCATTATAATATAGATTTTAATGTCATTAACATTGAATAGCTTTAAACACTAGATGAGAGCACTACTAACCTAACCTGTGGCTTGATACTAACTGCTACCAAACATTGTTCCACATTTATATTACTGAAATGTTCACAGACCATTATAAAAACACCATATTTGTGCCCTGCCTCAAAGAGTTTATAAGCCATAGGAAAATAAACTGCAATGACTACCCCGAATATAGACTCTAATATCTCAATCACAAATGTTTACATTCAAACCCAATCCTTCGTTTGACTTTCCTACTGAATGCTACAAATATTGGCTATATAAAGCATCCATCAGGTGAGATTGATTTTGGAATCATATCACATACAAAATATTTTCCCTCAATCTAAAACTTATGGTCACTAACTTTTAAGTGCACTTTTACATTTAGATATTAGGCAGAACAGTAACATTGGTTTCCTACAAGTTCTATTCTCAATAGCCATTTTGTCAATAAAAGGGGCTCGGTTTCTTTATTTAGGCCAAGATTTTTCAAAAATGAAATCCTAACTGCAGGCTCCTAAATTCACACTTAGGCCTCTAAATAAGTGGGTTGATGGGAGTAGTTGGGCAGTTCAGCACTTTTGAAAGTCAGGCCACTTATTTAGGTGCTCAATAAGGACCTACGAGACTGGAACCTAAATTTAATCTCTCATTGTTAAAATGTTGGTACTTGGTTCTCTGTATTAAACCTATAGATATGATTCTCTAAACAGGGGTTACCAGTCCCACTGCTTCTCCTCCTTTCAAACAAGTTCATCTGCATTTAGAGCATTTTTTTAAAATTAGTATTTCTACCCAGTGCTCACAGCTGTGTTTCAATCACTTACTTTTATATGTTCATGTAGCTGAGCCTCATGCTGACGGGAAAGTTGCTCATGCTGCCTCTGGAACTCAGCTATAAGGATTTGTCTCTGAATTTGTTGTTTTTGTTTGAGAGCCAGGAGTTCCTGCTGGAGTTGCTGTTCTCGGAGTGTAGGTTCCGTCACTGGCATGGAAAACTGGTGGTCCAAGCGGAGATCCATGGGGACCGAAGTTGGTGCAACTTGCAAGGGCAGTGCTGTGTTCACATCAACTGCAAAATGGAAAAAAAAAAAAAAGAAGTCATCAACCTATTTCCCATTCAATAGTGAATTTAGCTTTGGCTTTTAGAAGACATTCTAGGAACCACAATACCTGATTCAAGAACACCATCTCTCTTATATTTCATATTGTAAAAGGACACACAATCTAGGTTTGACAATTTATTCACTCCCTGAGATGGTAGCTTGTTTTAAAAGCAAAACATGCCCTCTCTCTTTTGGAAAAAACCTGTGTTATCCAAAAACAAGTATAGCAAGGAATATGATGTATGGTGTTTTCAACAAATTGCACATGAGCTCTCTTGATCTCATTGCAAGTTTGCACCAACGAAAGTTTCCCAAATAAACTGGGTTAATAATGCTTTTAGCCAAAAGCAAGCCAGTAAGTGGGACACTGGGCTTTAGGAAAACTTGGTAAAATAGAAGTGTACACCTCAACTGCTTTATGCAGTGTAATTCTAGCCATGTCAGTGTGGATATTAGAGAGACAAGGTGGGTCAGGTAATATCTTTTATTAGACCAACTTCTGTTGGAGAGAGAGCCAAGCTTTTGAGCCACACAGAGCTCTTCTTCCGGTCTGGGAAAGGAGGTACTCCCAGCCTCACAGCAAACTGCAAGGTGGAACAGATTGTTAGCATAAGTAATTAGCACATTTATTGTAAGGCGGGGTTCTCAACCTCTCTCTTTCTGAGGCCCCCCAAACATGTTATAAAAACTCCACGGTCCACCTGTGCCACAATAACTTGTTTTCTGAATATAAAAGAGAGGGCCGGCACTAGGGGGTAGCAAGCAGGCAATTATCCAGAGGCCCATACCACAAGGGACACCATAAGAACGGCCATACTGGGTCAAACCAAAGGTCCATCCAGCCCAGTATCCTGTCTACCGACAGTGGCCAATGCCAGGTGCCCCAGAGGGAGTGAACCTAATGGATAACGATCACGTGATCTCTCGCCTGCCATCCATCTCCACCCTCTGACAGAGGCTAGGGATACCATTCATAGAATCACAGAATATCAGGGTTGGAAGGGACCTCAGGCGATTATCTAGTCCAACCCCCTGCTCAAAGCAGGGCCAATCCCCAATTAAATCACCCAACAGATTTTTACCCCATATCCCTAAATACCCCCCTCAAGGATTGAACTAACAACCTGGGTTTAGCAGGGCCAATGCTCAAACCACTGAGCTATCCCTCCGCGCATTCCTTATCCATCCTGGCTAATAGCCATTCATGGACTTAACCTCCATGAATTTATCCAGTTCTCTTTTAAACCCTGTTATAGTCCTAGCCTTCACAACCTCCTCAGGCAAGGAGTTCAACAGGTTGATTGAGCACTGAGTGAAGAACAACTTCCTTTTATTTGTTTTAAACCTGCTGCCCATTAATTTCATTTGGTGGCCCCTAGTTCTTATATTATAGGAACAAGTAAATAACATTTCCTTATTCACTTTCTCCACACCACTCATGTTTTTATATACCTCTATCATATCCCCCCTTAGTCTCCTCTTTTCCAAGCTGAAAAGTCCTAGCCTCTTTAATCTCTCCTCATATGGGACCCGTTCCAAACCCCTAATCATTTTAGCTGCCCTTTTCTGAACCTTTTCCAATGTCAGTATATCCTTTTTGAGACGAGGGGACCACATTTGTACGCAGTATTCAAGATGTGGGCGTACCATGGATTTATATAAGGGCAATAAGATATTCTCCGTCTTATTCTCTATGCCTTTTTTAATGATTCCTAACATTCCGTTTGCTTTTTTGACTGCCGCTGTGCACTGCATGGACGTCTTCAGAGAACTGTCCACGATGACTCCAAGATCTTTCTCCTGATTAGTTGTAGATAAATTAGCCCCCATCATATTGTATGTATAATTGGGATTATTTTTTCCAGTGTGCATTACTTTACATTTATCCATATTAAATTTCATTTGCCATTTTGTTGCCCAATCACTTAGTTTTGTGAGATCTTTTTGAAGTTCTTCACAGTCTGCTTTGGACTTAACTATCTTGAGCAGTTTAGTATCATCTGCAAACTTTGCCACCTCACTGTTTACCCCTTTCTCCAGATCATTTATGAACAAGTTGAATAGGATTGGTCCTAGGACTGACCCTTGGGGAACACCACTAGTTTCCTACCCCTCCCCGTTCTGAAAATTTACCATTTATTCCTTTGTTCCCTGTCTTTTAACCAGTTCTCAAACCATGAAAGGATCTTCCCTCTTCTCCCATGACAACTTAATTTACATAAGAGCCTTTGGTGAGGGACCTTGTCAAAGGCTTTCTGGAAATCTAATTACACTATGTCCACTGGATCCCCCTTGTCCACATGTTTGTTGACCGCCTCAAAGAACTCTAATAGATTAGTAAGACATGATTTCCCTTTACAGAAACCATGTTGACTTTTGCGCAACAACTTATGTTCTTCTGTGTGTCTGACAATTTTATTCTTTACTATTGTTTCAACTAATTTGCCCGGTACTGATGTTAGACTTACTGGTCTATAATTGCCAGGATCACCTCTAGAGCCCTTCATAAATATTGGCATTACATTAGCTATCTTCCAGTCATTGGGTACAGTAGCTGATTTAAAGGACAGGTTACAAACCAGCTAATAGTTCCGCAATTTCACATTTGAGTTCTTTCAGAACTCTTGGGTGAATGCCATCTGGTCCCGGTAACTTGTTACTGTTAAATTTATCAATTAATTCCAAAACAGCCTCTAATGACACTTCAATCTGTGACAATCCCTCAGATTTGCCACCTACAAAAGATGGCTCAGGTTTGGGAATCTCCCTAACGTCCTCAGACCTGAAGACTGAAGCAAAGAATTCATTTAGTTTCTCTGCGATGACTTTATTGTCTTTAAGTGCTCCTTTTGTATCCAGGGGCCCCACTGGTTGTTTAGTAGGCTTCCTGCTTTTGATGTACTTAAACATTTTGTTATTACCTTCTGAGGTTTTGGGTAGCTGTTCTTCAAACTCCTTTTTAGCTTTTCTTATTAAATTTTTACATTTAATTTGGCAGTGTTTATGCTCCTTTCTATTTACCTCACTAGGATATGACTTCCATTTTTCAAAATGTGCCTTTTTATCTCTCACTGCTTCGTTTAATGGTTGTTAAGCCACGGTGGCTCTTTAATTCTTTTACTGTGTTTTTTTAATTTGGAGTATACATTTAAGGTGAGCCTCTATTATAGTGTCTTTGAAAAGTGACCATGCAGCTTGCAGGGATTTCACTCTAGTCACTGTACTTTTTAATTTCTGTTTAATTAACCGCCTCATTTTTGCATAGTTCTCCTTTCTGAAATTAAATGCCACAGTGTTGGGCTGTTGAGGTGTTCTTCCCACCACAGGAATGTTAAATGTTATTATACTATGGTCACTATTTCCAAGCGGTCCCGTTATAGTTACCTCTTGGACCAGATCCTGCACTCCACTCAGGGCTAGATTGAGAGGTGCCTCTCCCCTTGTGGGTTCCTGTACCAGCTGCTCCAAGAAGTAGTCATGTAAAGTATCGAGAAATTTTGTCTCTGCATTTCATCCTGAGGTGACATGTACCCAGTCAGTATGGGGATAATTGAAATCCTCCACTATTATTGAGTTCTTTATTTTGATAGCCTCTCTAATCTCCCTTAGCATTTCATCGTCACTATCACTGTCCTGGTCAGGTGGTCGATAATAGATTCCTAGTGTTATATTCTTATTAGAGCATGGAATTACTACCCATAGAGATTCTATGGAACATTTGGATTCATTTAAGTTTACTTCATTTGATTCTACATTTTCTTTCACATATAGTGCCACTCTACCCCCCCTGCACGACCTGTTCTGTCCTTCTGATATATTTTGTACCCCGGAATGATTCTCCCCCATTGATTGTCCTCACTCCACCAGGTTTCTGTGATGCCTATTATATCAATATCCTCCTTTAACACGAGGCACTCTCGTTCACCCATCTTATTATTTAGACTTCTAGCATTTGTGTACAAGCACTTTAAAAACTTGTCACTGTTTATTTGTCTGCCCTTTTCTGATGTGTCATATTCTTTCTGTGAATGTTTCTCGTCTGATCTGGCCCATACTTTATCCTCTTCCATCCTCTCCTCCTGACTAAAACCTAGAGAATCTCTATCAATAGACTCTCTTCTAATAGAAGTCTCTGTCCAATCCACTTGCACCTCTGCAGCAATCGGCTTTCCCCCATCCCTTGGTTTAAAAACTGCTCTGCAACCTTTTTAATGTGAAGTGCCAGCAGTCTGGATCCACTTTGGTTTAGGTGGAGCCCATCCTTCCTGTATAGGTTCCTGCTATCCCAAAAGTTTCCCCTGTTCCTAATAAATCTAAACCCCTCCTCTCTACACCATCGTCTCATCCACGCATTGCGACTCTGAAGCTCTGCCTGCCCAGCTGGCCCTGTGCGTGGAACTGGAAGCATTTCTGAGAAGCTAAGTTGCTCAGACTTCTGCTTCAGCCCCAGGTAGCAGGGCTCAGGGCCCCAGGCTTCAGCCCCATGCAGTGGGACTTGGGCTTTCTGCCCTGGGCCCCAGCAAGTCTATCACTGGCCCTGCTTGGCGGACCCTCTGAAACCTGCTCACGGCCCCCAGGGGGCCCCTGACCCCTGGTTGAGAACCACTGTTGTAAGGGACCACCTAAGGTACTATGATCACTCCAGAGCTGACCTATCAGTCCTCATCCTCAAAGGAAACCTGAACACTTTCAAAAAAGGAGCCCGGGAACTTAAATGCATTACTCTGCTAGACACTAAAAATCATGAACTGAACAGACACTCTCCCGGAAGGGCGTTTCAGTGCAGGAGGGGGCACAGGACTGGGATATGGGGATGGGGTACAGGAAGAGATCAGAGGTGCAGCACTTACCTCTAGCGGCTCCCCAGAAGCATCAACATGTCCCTCCGGCTCCTAGGTGCAAGGACAGCGGCTAGGTGGCTCTGTGCAGTGCACTCTGCCTCCTCCCACTGGCGTCAACCCCCACAGCTCCCATTGGCCGCAATTCCCGACCAATGGAAGCTGCAGAGCTGGTGTTCGGGCAGCCCATGGAGCCCATCTGGCCACGCCTACGCCTAGGAGCCAAGGGACATGTTGTCGTTTCTGGGAAGTGCGGAGCCGGGTAGGGAGCCTGTCAGCCCCACCAACCGGACTTTCAATGGTCCAGTCAGCGGTGCTATCTGGAGCCACCAGGGTCCCTTTTCGACTGGGCATTCCAGTCGAAAACCTGATACCTGGTAATCCTAAAGAGGACCCACAGTTTAACAACATCATAGGAGCTGCACACTAAGTGAGAAACTCATATTAATCTAGGGAGACCTAGTACACAGAGTACTAACTGAAGACCTGATGTCAATTCCTGACTTCCACTGTTCTGATGGGTGATGCTGCCTAAGTAACTTTCTTCCCAATGCCTCAGTTTCCCCATCCACAAAAGGAGATGATATTGACCTTTTTAAAGATCTAAAGATAAGAGCTCGGTAGGGTATTAATATTATTACATACTTAATGCAAAACCGCTAAATTAAATCTATTTTATGGGATATAGTTGTGGCCAAAAATTTACAGGGAAATGGGAAAAATTCAAATGTCAGGTGAAGATCACAGATGTCCAAAGAACACTCCCTTTCCATGGGGGAAAAACCGTAGTGTAACAGAGAAGCACTAAATACAGTTCAGTGTACTAGCAGTTAATGCAGGGGTTCTAAAACAGATGGATACCTAGGAAAGCCACATCATACCCCTTTGTACAGCGTAGCATCTGTTGGGAGACGAGCCTTTGAATAATCAGGATCCAGGAATAAAGAGGGTATAAAAATGTACTTGAATACTTGGCATATTAAAGAATTAGTGATTTGGCTACTCAGAGCATGTCACTGAGAACTGGGAACTTTTCATAAAGAAGCAAACATGGCAGGTGTTTAGTGAAAACACTGCAGTAACATTGATCTCAATATATTTCCACTGTTTTTCCTTTTACAACCACAACCATCCACCATCATCTAAATATTCAAAATTGCAACCAAAATTCCAATTCTGTACCGAATATTACAGCTGTTTATATTTGCTGTATTTTTGATGTTTTGCTACATAAGAAAACTCAGTATCTCCTCTGATATGTTTATATTTATATGAAAACCTATATGTGTTCAAAAAAATCTTTAAAATATATGTAAATTTAACCTTACAAAAAATCCTTAGTCCTCTTCAGAACGATTTACTAAGTTTATTTACAATTAGAACATGCAACATCTTGGAAAATACTTCTGCTAACAAAACGTTTGTCAAATTATCGAAGTATAAAAATGTGGTCTTTGGGTAAATTTTCAATAATGTTTCTGCTTAGAACTACAAACATTTCAGGCTATCGTTTTTGATGAGACATACAGTGGTCTCATATAAGCCATTTTAACCTATTATAGGGTTTCAGTGGTACATGAGAAATTTCCTATACATGTAATGGGGAAATGCTGCAGCTGGGGGTGCAGCCATGGGGGGCGCACAGCCATGGGGAGAGCGCAGCCCCCACTCTGGAGCTAGCTGCAGCTGCGGGACAGGGGTGTATGGCCCTGGCTGCAGCCATGGCGGGGGGGTGCCTAGCCCTGGCTGCAAGACCAGGATGCGTGGCCCCGGTGAAAGCTGCAGGGCCGGGGTGCACAGCCCCTGCTGCAGCCCTCGTCACACCCAGCCGCAGCCAGGGGGTGGGGCGCATGGCCCTGGGCATGCACTGGCCTGGCACAAGCCACAGGGCAGCGGCTGCAGGGTCCTGGTTCCAGCCCCAGCTGCAAGGCAGGGGGGCACAGTCTCGCCTCCAGCCCCTGACAGCTGAAGCTGAAGAAGTCACGTAGGTCCGGTAGAATCACAGAATCTGCCCTCCGTGACTAAATCGTAGCCTTAACAATGTTCAATAAAGGAACAGAGATGCCTATAGTAGGTCACCATCTTGTAAATTTCTTCACATGAATTTTTTTCTCTGCCTGAGAAGCAGTCACTTCTCTGACTGAACTAGCTCAAGAAGGGATAAGAGAAATCAGTTGAAATGACTCAAAGGTTCTTTGATAGCAAATTTTACTCATGTGGACTGCAATATTTGACTGCTTATATGTCCTCTATAGAAAATAAACAGGGCTTTGTTTTTGCCCACATAACTGTGTTTGGGTCAGAAACTATTTGACAGAATCTGATGAGAACTGAGGCATGAAGCTAAATCTCCCCCAAGCAGCAAAGAATTAGGACAAACTAAAAGATGGATAACATCATGATTTACATAGAAGGGCAAATTGTTCTGAGAAACAAATTGGGGTGCGGGTCTATAAAGCACTTTGTCTAGGGAAAAATAAATCATTCCATCGTACATAAAACGGCCAGCTTGCTAACCATTCTAACTGAGATGCTGGCCACCAGAAAGATAACTAATGGTCATACAATACAAGGAAACGTCAACTAACATCTAAAATGAAAGCTTTCATTTTATGCAAGATTAAACTCATTCTACTTTAAGACTGGTTGCTTAATTATGGGTTTTATATCAGTCACTTCCCTATGGAAGTGAGACATGGCTGCAAAACAAGTTGACTTTGATGTGTCCTTAAATGTCACCTGCAAATATCTATCAAATATAAATACTAAGTTCGGGTTTTGTTCTAAATGCCCCACCGAGCAGTGGTAAGGGGAGTATTCTGTACACAAATCATCTTTTAAAATGTACTCTTCAGGGGTGAAAGTAACGTAGAGGACTTACCAGTACAGAGGCCCGACTCCTGGCCCCCAGAAGGGGCGGGGCCTTGGGCGGAAGGGGCAGGGCTGGGGGTCGGCTTACCCCAGCCAGCCCATCCACGCTGCCTGGCCCGGGCCGCTCGGGGCAGGGCCGCCAGCGGGAGGGGGCAAAAGGCGCAGCGACGTTAAAGCGCTGCCGCACCGGCACTTTTACATTGGCTACATATGTGCCAATACTGGCGGCCACTTCTTACAGGTACGCCATACCAGCCTACTTGCACCCTGGTACTCTTCCTATCTCCCTCTCCGCACTGGTCTGGTCATATCCAACAGGATGGATGGCCAGCTCTCACTCCAAAGCTGTATTAGGCCATCAACATAAATACCCTGAAAATACCATTCACAAATATCCTTCATCATCAAATAGGGGTGATTTTATTGGGCCTTCCATGGGCTTAATGTTCTTCAATGTTTTTATCCATTATCTGGAAGTAAATATAAAACCACTACTGAAAGAAAATATTGAAGGAACGGCAAATAATGAGGAGGCTAAAACAGTCATTCATGGTGATGTGGATTACTTGGTAAGCTAAGGCCATTCACACAAAATACATTTTAATACAGCCAAGTGCAAGGTCAGACAGCTAGGAACGAAGAATCCAGGCCACATCTACAGAATGGGGAACTGTATCCTGGAAAACAGTCACTCAGAAAAGGATGTAGAGGTCATAGTGGACAAGCAATGCGAAGTTGTGGCAAAAAGGGCTAACACAAGCCCTGGATGTATAAAAAGGGGATCAGTGAACAGGAACAGAGAGGTGATTTTTAACTCTGTATATGGCATTGGTGAGACCATTACTAGAATGCTGTGCACACTTCTGGTGTTCACATTTAAAAAGGATGTTGAAAAATTGGAGCAGGTGCAGAAAAAAGCCACAAACACAATTTGAGGGCTGTCTTACAGTGAGAAACTTAGGACGTGTCTACAAGGTGGGGTAATATGCTTTTGGGGGTGGGGGTGTAATACCAACAGTGCACTAACAAGTTGTGCATTAATTGGCTCATGTAGAACCTGCTCGTAACACAGTGAAGGTTGCCTAGAGAGCAGTAGGGAACTTTCAGGAAACACCAACAGGGTCTACACAGACCAATTAGCATACAACATGTTAGTGTGCTTTAGATACCACATGCCTGTGGGGTGCATCATCCCACTTGTTAGAAATGTCCTTTGAGTGCTCAATTTGTTCAGCTTCTCAAAAAGGTGATCAAGAGCTGATTTGAATTACAGTGCATAGGAACCATCACAGAGATGAAATACTGGGTAAAAGCTTTTTCATCGAGCAGAGACAGACATGGGAAACAATGGCTGGAAGCCAAAGCCAGACAAATTCAAATTCGAAATAAGGCACAAATGTTTAACGGTGAGGGTGATTAGCCACTGGAATAAACTACCAAGGGAAGTGGTGGAGTCTTCAATTTTTGTGTCTTCAGATCAAAACTGGACACCTTTCTGGAATGTATGCTTTAGTTAAACACAAATGATTGAGTTAATTACAGGGATAAATGGTTGAAATTTTATGGCCTGTGTAATATAGGACATCAGACAGTAGATGATCTACTGATCCCTTCAACCCTTAAACAAAACAAATCTATGAACTGTTCTGGAGCCTGGTTCTGTCAGCCCACCTAAAACTGAGACCTCTAGGACCGAGTTCCCAGGTAGTTATTGACTTCTCAGCCCCCTATAAATAAGGGAAAGGAAACTGCAGCTACCGCTGAAGATTGGTTCTGGACCTTCTCCTATATGATGATTTTATGGACCCTGACTTTGCACATAATCAGGTAAATTGGAGGAAAATAGTGCTTATGCTCTGAGAAGGTTTCCGTCTCCTTGTCCAGTTAAAAAAATGTGATCATGTATTTAAAAAACTGTACTGTAATGCAAATGTACAAGCTGACAGCATTAATGTTGCATGGATAGCCTTAACTTTGACATTTCTTGATTTGTGATAGCTACACAGACAGTGCTAAAGTGCTGTCTTTTACATGATGTGCTGCTTTCAATGGGGCACCCCTGAAGGAATGAATGGAACACAATTTTTTTTTTTTTTTTTAAGAGAAGATGATTGTTTCCAGGAATTTTTAGTCTTGCATTTAAAGGTGGGACATGGAGGAATAGTGGACAGGTTTAGGAAGAGATTCCTGTGTATAGGTGAGCTGCATGGAAAAAGGTCTACAGATGACAACTAAAGCAGAATATGAAGGGGGTGGAAGCTGTGGCTTAGGCTGAGGTGCTCCACTGCCAGAACTGTCTTAGACATTTGTCAAAAGCAAAGCTTTGTCTGGAAAAGCAAACTCTTATCCACCCCATCAAAAACAGCACACTCTGCAAGGGAGCAGAGACTATTTTGGGGGTACAGTGATTCCTCACTTAAATTCCTCAGTTAATGCTGTTTTGTTGTTACGCTGCTGGTCAATTAGGTTATGTTGCTGATCAACATGCTAGTTTAAAGTTGCGCAATTCTCTCTTATAACGTCGTTTGGCAGCCGCCTGCTTTGTCTACTGCTTGCAGGAAGAGCAGCCTGTTGGAGCTGGCTGGGAGGGGTTTGGAACCAGGGTGGGCTGGCAGCCCCTCATCAGATCCCTGTTCCCCTAAGTTCCTTGTGCCGCAGACTACCAGCAGCCTATCAAGCCAGCAGTTCAGCTGTCCCTGCCACGTGCTGCTCCTGCTCTCTGCCTTGGAGCTACTCCCCGGAGTCTCCTGCTTGCTGTGCAGGGGTGGGAAGGGAACAGGGGGGATAACGTCAGGGTGTCCCCCCTTTCCCCCCCTCCTTCTGCACCCCACTTACCCCATATAGAGCAGGGTGGGGACACGACAGGGCTCAGGACGGAGGGAGCTTCTGCAGCAGCTTCTGTCTCAACTTGTTGATCTACTTAAAAAGGCAGTGTACTTAGAGTGGGGTCAGTGTACTTAAAGGGGCAATGCGCACCTCTCTCACACACACACACACTGTGTATGTCTCTGTCTGCCCTCCCTCCATTCATGCTGCCTTGCAGAGTATGAGACTACATTAACAACAATGGGTTAACCCTTGAGGGCTCAGTTGACTGCTAGTTCATCATTTAGCAGTAAGGCATTCCTGGGAAATATCCCACCCTCTGACTTCACCACTCAACCAAGCTTCCCAATCATCATCTCTGAGTACCAATATTAAATTATTTAAAACTTATACTGTACACACACACACACACACACACACACACACACACACACACACACAGAGAGTCTTTTGTCTGGTGAAAAAAATTTCCCTGGAACCTATTCCCCCCTTATTTACATTAATTCTTATGGGGAAATTGGATTCGCTTAACGTTGTTTCGCTTAAAGTCACATTTTTCAGGAACATAACTACAATGTTAAGCGAGGAGTTACTGTATGTTTAGAAGTGGAAACCATTGAAATGGAAAGTAAATTACGGTATGAAAACTAAGACAGGGAAGACAGACAGACTTACTCACACTATGGACTTGTGCAGTCTATCTGGGAAGAGAGGTATGCTGGATTTTTTTTGTAAGCAAAGTTTTCAATTTGCCTAAATTTTACCAGTGACAGTAGCAGGTCAAAGAAGTGTTTCACATAAGCTGATATCCAAACTATACACAGGAACAGAGATGACATGACTGACACCATCAGTGAAATGCAGCCACGTCCAAGGTGGAATGTAGCAATTGTTTACCACACAAAAATGTAGTTTAGCAGATGAAGTTACTTGTATTAAAGAGAGAGAGAGATTCTCCAGATGGAAGTATTGAGGGAATTTACATGAGCAAAAGGTAATTATCTAGCCCAAGCACTACAGACTCAGAAGAGTGTTCTACCTAATGAATCACCAACACCACTTTCTGCAGCACCTAGTTGTTCCTAGAGGTTTCCCATATAAGAACATAAGAATGGCCATACTGGGTCAGACCAAAGGTCCATCTAGCCCAGTATCCTGTCTTCCCACAGTGGCCAATGCCAGGTGCCCCAGAGGGAATGAACAGAACAGGTAATCATCAAGTGACCCATCCCATTGCCCATTCCCAGCTTCTGGCAAACATAGGCTAGGGACACCATCCCTGCCCATCCTGGCTAATAGCTATTGATGGACCTCTCCTCCATGAATTTATCTAGTTTTTTTTTAACTCTGTTACAGTCTTGGCCTTCACAACAGCGTCTGGCAAGGAGTTCCACAGGTTGTATGAAAAAATACTTCCTTTTGTTCGTTTTACACCTGCCCACCTATTCCACTATGCGGAAGAGAGACTTTTTTTTTTTTAAGTGGATACTATGTCAACAAAAGGTCAGTTTGCTGGAAATGCTATTTTTCATCCTACAACTTGCTCCAGTCACTTTCTTATTGTTTTCCTTCTTGTCTTTTTTCCCTGCTCCATTTTTCCCCCACTCTCCCACATTCCTCTCCAGATCCAGAAGCACAAAAAAGGAAAATAGACACCACTAGAATCTTGTATGTGCCCTGGAACATACTGTAGAAAATATAGAAAATTTCCCATAGAACATCTGGCTTGGGAAAATGACAGACCATTACACTCTGTAGTTTCACACACAGTTGTTTACCACTAACAGCAGCATAGAGATAGCATCCTGTTTCAAATGCAGGTATCATCACAAAGCTAGATGAATCTAAGAATCTCGGTTGGAGTTCACTGACCATTTGTGAACAGGAGATTTTTGTATGGGTGATTCTAATTTAAAGACTGTGTATAACAGGTAAACAGGTAGTCATAGAATCATAGGACTGGAAGGGACTTCGAGAGGTCATCTAGTCCAGTCCCCTGTACTCATGGCAGGACTAAGTATTGTCTAGACCATCCCTGACAGGTGTTTGTCTAACCTGCTATTAAAAATCTCCAATTATGGAGATTCCACAACCTCCCTAGGCAATTTATTCCAGTGCTTAACCACTCTGATAGTTAGGAAGTTTTTCCTAATGTCCAACCTAAACCTCCCTTGCTGCAGTTTAAGCCTATTGCTTCTTGTCCTATCCTCAGAGGTTAAGAACAATAATCCCCCCCCCCCCCCCGTAACAAACTTTTGTGTCCTTGAAAACTGTTATGTCCCCTCTCAGTCTTCTCTTTTCCAGACTAAACAAACCCAATTTTTTCAATCTTTTCTCATAGGTCATGTTTTCTAGACTTTTAATCATTTTTCTTGCTATTCTCTGGACTTTCTCCAATTTGTTCACATCTTTCCTGAAATGTGGCGCCCAGAATTGGACACAATACTCCAGTGGAGGTCTAATCAGCGTGGAGTAGAGTGGAAGAATTACTTTCCGTGTCTTCCTTACAACACTCCTGCTAATACATCCCAGAATGATGTTCACTTTTTTTTTTGCAACAGTTTTACACCGTTGACTCATATTTAGCTTGTGCTCCACTATGAACCCCAGATCCCTTTCCGCAGTACTCCTTCCTAGGCAGTCATTTCCCATTGTGTATGTGTGCAACTGATTGTTCCCTCCTACATGGAGTACTTCGCATTTTCCTTATTGAATTTCATCCTATTTGCTTCAGGCCATTTCTCCAGTTTGTACAGATCATTTTGAATTTTAATCCTATCCTCCAAAGCACTTGCAACCCCTCCCAGCTTGGTACCATCCACAAACTTTATAAGTGTGCTCTTTATACCATTTTTTAAAAAATGGATGAAGATATTCAACAGAACAGGACCCAGAATTGATTTCTGCAGGACCCCACTCGTTATGCCCTTCCAGCATGACTGTGAAACACTGATAACTACTCTCTAGGAACAGCTTTCCAACCAGTTATGCACCCACCTTATAGCAGCTCTATCTAGGTTGCATTTCCCTAGTTTATGAGAAGGTCATGCGAGACTATATCAAAAGCTTTACTACAGTCAAGATATACCACATCTACCGCTTACCCCCTACGCACAAGGCTTGTTACCCTGTCAAAGAAAGCTATCAGGTTGGTTTGACACGATTTGTTCCTGACAAATCTATGCTGACTGTAACACTATCTCCAAGTGTGGGAGTGAAATATGTAATTAAACAACTGGCTATCTTTACAGTTTATTGGGTTAGATCAGTCGCTCCCAACCTAGTGGCCTAGGAAACAACTGATGGTTCATAGTGCTCATTCCTCCTTGTTATTAACTGTAACCATTAAAAGACATCTAAAATAAATTAAACATTAATTTTCCATGGAAGCAATTGCAATAGTTGCCATAAGGATGCAATGTGGCCAGTAATGCGGGGAGAGATGGCCATGAGCCAGTCTCTGTATTAAAATAAGGACCATCCTATGGAAAAGTCTGAGAACTCCTCTGTTAGATAGGTTGGAATGGTTATTTTATATATTATATTTGTGTTTACAATTCACTCTGCTGTGGTTCCAAGGCCAGCTAAAGTCTGTAAGTACTACCCTTTAAAATAGTCAAAAATCACAGTCGCTCCCCCAATGGCACTATCACATTCATAAATGAAAAAGAGAAAGATTCCAAAAACGAATTTACCACAAAACAAAAAACACAAAAACCCTGCCTTTGTCAGTAAAAAGGGAAGTGAGAGAGACACACCACTAATGTAGTTCTTACTCATGAGAGGTTCTCAGATGCTCTACAACATGGGCCATATGAGAATGGAGAGAGAGAGAGAATATGGGCCAGATTTTCAAAACAGCTCACCATACAACAGCTTCCCCCCCAAGGACTGATCTGTAGTCAAAGTTGTACCAGTTTTACTGTAAATCAGTTTAAACATAGATTTTGTTTAGCATGGATGCTCTTAATTTGAGTTTGTGATATAATGCATCAGTTTAGGTATTTTATAGCCAGACATAAAAGGGGGAGTTTAGAATTGTGTCAGCATTTAAGTATAAATTTTTGGAGGTACTAAAGTTAAACAATGCTATATGAACATTAATGGTTTGGGAGCAGGGGGAAGAAATTTTACAGTTTGAAATTAATATTCGGTTTCCTAGAGTCCAAAATCTGAACAAAAGCATTCAGATTCTTTTTTTAAAGACTGAAGATACATTTACTAATGTTCAACTAGTTCCCTCAATCTTCAAAAACTATTGGCTCACATAGAGCCATAAAATGTGCATTATAGCAGATGGGGAGAAATCATTTGAGAAGAAGTTTGGCCTAATGTTTCCCTTATGATCTCTTCCAACTATGAAGTCTGTTCAACAGATTCTGTTCACAGCTCTATGAGAGTTCTCTGATGGCCAGCTACACCGGAGACTAGGACTTCAGAATTAGCAGAGTAATGACAGACCTCCAGTGTTATCAAATATCTCTGAACATAAATACTAACCTGGAAAACACATACAAATGTATAAAATATTTTAAGGACAGGCACACAATTGATTTTCCTAAATATGGGATTTCCACCACCACGGTTACTTGAAAGTTTTTTCCCCCAAGATAGAACAAGGCTATCTTCACAGTAAGATTCCTAGAGTACATATCTTTGAGAGCCTGCCAGAACTCTCAGGATGCTTTAATGCAGACTAATGAAAATATCCACACAAAAAAGCAGGCAGCAGAAAACAAAAATTCTAACAGCTAGAGTATGCACAACGTATCTTCAGAAACAACATGTATTGTGGTTGTGAAGGAGCCAATTTACCACTTCCATCAAAACAACATTTAAGGGCATGTCTACACTTACCTCTGGAGCGAAAAATTGACTGCCGAGTGCTCTCCCGTCGACTCCGGTACTCCACCAGCGCGAGAAACATAGGCAGAGTCAATGGGGGAGCGTCAGCAGTCGACCTACCACAGTGAAGACATCACGGTAAGTAGCTCTAAGTACGTCAACTTCAGGTATGCTATTTTCATAGCTGAAGTTGTGTAACTTAGACCAACTTAGCTTGCCCCCCCCCCTTAGTATAGACCAGGCCTTAGATTTAATAGACAAAGCCTCTGCTCCAAGAGGACTATAGGTATGATTCATCATATTCACGGTGAACAGTATGAAATCTGCACGATAACTATATCTGAAATAGGTGGCAATACATTTCTCACAATTTGGTTTTTCATGTTATGTAATTCTGAATCTACTGAAGATAATTTACTGAGGGCAAAGTCTGATCTTCGTTATATTGGGGTAAATCTGGAGAATCTGTATTGACTTCATAACAGTGAGAGTCAGAATTTAGCCTCAAATTAGACTGTCCAACCAAATCTAGCTTCTGTCCATTATGAGATACAGGAATTTTGTATCAAATACAGTGTATGATCATAAAACAGTCCAAACCTTAAAGAAATAGTTAATACTAGAGTAGTCAGCTGTCTTTGGGTTCCCTCCTCAGAAAGCTTTTGAGAGGGAAATAATGAAAATGAACAATACTACGCACAATTTTGCTAGCTCTCACAATTTTACTGAATCTTTCAATGTTTGGTGTTTTTCTTACAGCCACAGCTTAGAATTCTTATGAGAGAATCCCACCATTTTTTTTTAAGTAAGTTTCTAGCCCTTATTGTTGCAGAGAAGAACTTGAAATTGTGAATGCTAAAGGATCAAAAACCAGAGGGAAATCAAAAGAACTCCCAAGTTTGTGTGCTTAAATTTCATGGTTTTTAAGTCCAGTGTATGACTTTTGTAGGCCTGACAAGATAGCTGAACATTTGGGGGTGGCAGTACTGCATACATCTTTATGGAAACACTAAATAAAGATTAGAATTTCTAAAATGCGGGTGGAAGTTGTTTACTCAGTCTGGCTAATCTTCAGAGCTAATCTGCATACCTTCACTTAGGAACCATTACATCAAAATTATTCACGTTAAGTGAAATTTCAGTTCTAAATATGCACCTAAAATTTCTTCACACACTAATTCATGACCCAAGTGCCAGAGTTACTAAATTTAAAAAATAAATGCTATTAAATGGCAAAAGAAATCAATACTTAAGCTGTTCTGCATTAGACCAAATGGAGTAGCTAAAGCTTTGCATTACTCAACCACTGGAGTATTTAGAAGAGTATAGTGAGCAATTCAGAGAGCTTTTCAGCTCTAAATTACAATTAATTTGCTCTGTAAAAACAGCTTAAGTTCCATTACGTTAAAAAAAAGACCGTTTAATATTCCTGAGAAAACTCAACAAATGTCACATTTTTAATATTGAGTAGAGATACAATGGAGCAACAAATCCACAAAAAATGTCTCAAGTCCTAGCACAGTGTGCCAGCTGCAGAGATCATAACCATAATTCTCATTCATTGTATTCAATGAGTGGTGCGTCAAACATGACTCGTACTATTTCAGTCTCAAAAACTACTTGAAATGCCATGAGTTCCCAACAGAAGCACTGAATGCTTCTGACCTGCAGAGCCCTCCTGAAAACAATAAAACCTTTTCTACTTAATGAACACATCATCAAAACAAAAAAGCCTGTATTCATGAATATTTTATGGTAGACTAGAAAATTGCTTTTATAGGTTCTGCCTTGAGAACATATTAATACAATCAGATTAATGACGTTAGCAAAAGCACAAAGCCTATATTCAGAGTTTTAATGAGAAATACCAAACCCATGAATTAAAAGACAAGATCTCAATTATGAATAATAAACTATCTTATGTTCTCCACATCTTTTCCCTCACTGTAGGAAAATAATCAGTAAAAAGGAGGACACTGCATTTATTTTTCACTAGATATGCAAGGATTCTGTTCAGTCTCTCCACTTACTATTACTTTCATAACATGCTAAAACACACTGTGCTATTCTTCTCCCCCAAAATAATGAAGACATTTAGAGGTTTCCAAGAAAATGTATGTTGTAAATTAGCTAAGATCTAAAGCATCCCACTCTTTACCGGTTGAAGTCATTAAGAGTCTGGCACTTAGTTAAAAATGTTACATCTGATAAATTTGGAAATTCATAGTTTGCCCAAAATATGATTAATGGGAGTCATTTGTTGGTTAAGAATTGCTATAATGAACTGTTCGCTCTAAACATTGAATATTTTCACACAGTATGTTCCTCGTATATTTTCCTGAAAGATATCTTTTTACATTAAATTATTTCATATTAAGTCTATATATAGTACCACATTGCTGGATTTTCATGCACTAGTATTCTTTTTTTCTTCTTGCCCCAGCACACTGGCAAATAACTTTCTGCAATATTGCATCTCTGTCTATGTGTGTGTATAGATATTTTTTCTGAAAGGGAGTGGGGGAAGTGTCACATTTATACATAAAAAAATTACATTACATTTCTTCAAAAGAATTTGCATTTTTCTCTTTTCTGATATAGTGTTCCTGGCAGTCTTTAAAACACTGAACATTAAAGCATAAAACATGCATTAAAAAACACTTATTTTAAACAAAACATACCCTCAGTATCTAAAAATTTAAGAGCTCAATTAAAATCTTCTCATTTTCAGTGTAATGTTTACTTAGATACATTTTACTCAAAGGAAATTTATGTCCCAGAATTAATTTTAAATTGATAAATAGATTTCTCACAAAATAGTTTATGTAAGGTAAAATAGAAGACAATACCTTTGTTACACTTTGGGTGCAATGTCAACTTCAAACGCAGATGTATTAAACTAGTCTTTTGCTTTGTGACACTCTCACACGCACATGCACAGACAGACATTCACCTCAAATTCCACAGAATCTACAGCATACTAACTATCTAGCCACCAAGTCTGGTTTACTCCTCACTTTTCTCCTGATCCAAGGGAGAAGCTACATTAATCACCACAGTCTCCTATAAATACACCAAAGGTAAGTTTCTGCTCAAGGCTGGGGGAAGAAAAACAAGATTAAATAGAGTACAGACATACCACCACGTGCCTGAGAGACAGCAAGCTTTGGAGACAGAGTGTGCAAAAACCCAGCACAAGAGCATTTCAACACATACAGTAACTCTGTAGTCCCTGGTGTATTTCAAACCACAACACACCAGGGAGGAACACACTCCTTCTGGATCAATGTATCTGAATTTAGGAGTCCAGTGGTTTCCAGAAACTATTGGCTCAACCTCCCTCCCTTCATCCCCACCCTCTCAAGACTTTCTTTAGCTTTGTTTCTGACTAATGAGTTTGCCTTCCCTCTAATTACTGCCATGCTAGTGTTGCCCTTCAGATAAATTCTGCCAATACAGCTTGTCAAGTATTTTAGTATAAAATAAAAATAAAATGAAGCAGCCCCGGTCTCAGTCTTTCAGTTATTACCATGAAACACACTACCTTTCTGAAAAAACAAGGTATTTGCATAGTATGATGCACACAATAAAGGATGACAGCTATTTCTGATGCAGCTGAATGAGTAAGCACGTGTACAAATCTCCCCTAAGAATTATTTTCAGTGGTTTTCATTGCTAGATGGAACTGGAAATAGTACTGTATGTGTCGAGGTGTTTAATTTCACATTTTATTTCCTCAAGGCTGACCCGTTGCACTATTCAAAGCCTAAAAATGCAGGGTAATATTGTCAGAACGATTTCCACATGTCAGAAACATGTCACATAAAAGAACAAGTATACTGAACAGCTGGGAGACTTCAAAGGCATGAATGCAGTTTCCAAAAAACAGCATTAATTTGGTACAAATCATCTCGTAAATGAGGTAAGGATAGTTTTCTTCTGGGTGAAATTTTATATTTGCCTATCCTTATGTATTCTATTGGTGTCTCTTAAAAAAATTAAACACACCATATAATTTTCAAATACCCTTTTTCTGCTTCCATGCAGTGTTTGTCAGCACTAAAGAGAACAACGCCTGTCAAACAAAATAACAAAAACCCTAAAAAACACCTGGTACTGTTCTGAAGGGTTCATTGTGCATGCAAAGCACTCTTTCCACTGTCTACACTTCAGTAAATGTCAAAACTCGCCGAAACACTAAGACAGTGAGATCAGGGCTATTTATAGAAACAAGCTTCTGCAGTATCTGACTGCAGTGCCAACATAAAAGAATTATATTTTCCCGTAAACCATAATGAGACAAACGAAAACATGGAATTGCATCATAATCATGTTTGAAAGATTATCACATGAGGTGTATTTAGTCCACAATATGCTAGTTTTCTGCATATCATTGAGTTTGTTATTAAAATATGCTAATGAAATTAGCACACATTAAACTGGAAGTCAAGAAACCAGCTATCCATTTCAATGCAAGACTAGAAATGTTCGTTAGAAAAAAAAAGAAAGAAAATAAATTGAGATTTATGTTAGCATGATGTCATAACCCCTAACCAGTGCTTCAGGTAGTGAGTTTTGAATTGGGACATTTAACAGTTAAAACATGAATGAAATATCAACTGCAGAGCATTGCTTTTTATCTCACAGAACCCTTAATATCAAATATCCACCTGCTCTTTCTGCATAATGTCTTCTCAGAAAATGCATTAAAAACACTACAAAATCTAGAACTATTAGTCTTTATTATGAGAGGTTTCCTACCATCAATGATCTTACCTGCGGACTGTATGTTACATAAAACAATCAAATATTTACAGTGTTACTAGCCACCTTCAAAGTCAGTGTTTGCTAAGAGACAGATGATCACAACAAAGGTTTTTAATTTAGAGACAATGTTGAGTGTGACCAAACCAGTGCATGTGTTTAAATGAAAAAGAGGAAATACTTATACAAACTATTCTGTTACCCACAAATCACTGGGCTAAAAAGACTTGCCTCCCACAGCACATTAATACTGGCTGTCACAGACTACAGCATTTCTGATAATTTGTCCATGCTCGAAAAGAAGGTATCTCAGTTCAACACAGTTGCTATTAGTTCTGCACAGCTCAACACTTGCATGCTTTGGATGTGTGTGGGGTGAATTCAAATACAGCCTTGGTCATCCTCCTTGGAATTCACACACATTTCTAGTAATGGCAGCACGGATTCCCTACAACCAACACACCGGTTGCAATGTGAACACGAAATGGAATATTTTTGGGATATGAGAAAATTTCAGCCTGAATTGGAACTGAACTTAATGATCCTAACACCCACTGAAAGTTTTCAAAATGAGGAGCTGAACTTTGGACAACAGATGGGGTTTTAATGTTACTTACTCATTGCAAAGAAACATCTCTTGTTTCCTCATATTTAATACAATCTAAAGGCATTCCTGTAAAATGCTTACGGAATATGTAATCACACCTTTTTTGTAAAATCTTTAAATTAAAATTACTTCCACTTGAATATAGATCCCTCTAGTAAGTTCTTAAGTTTTATTCAAACAGGAAACTAAAATTGAAGATCAAGAACAAAGACTAGATGGCTTATCCAACTCTTTCCTTTGTACTGGAATCTCAAAATACTATGGAAAGTTGGATTTTGTGTCTCCTACAAAAAATGAAAAGTAGTGAATAGTTTTTAGGACAATTCTGTCTTACCTATTAAACAATCTCCTCAGGGAATGGGCAAGCACCAACCTGGACACAAACATCATTCCACCTAACCTATGCATGGAGGCAGAATTATGAAAATTCTCTTTAGCGATCCAACAGCCTGCTTGGTGCCTTAGACCCCTAAGTGGGAAAACAAGGGCAACAACGTAGAAAAATCCAAGGGATGGATGTTCCTGATTGGCAGATGTGTACTTCTATTGGAAGACCAATTATCAGTCAAGACAAAAACAGTGTTACAAACTAGAAATGAACTAATTAGAAATCGTAAGCAGTAAGAGACACAAGAAAGAGAATAATCAGTTCTATGAACAACAAAGACTGTGTCCAAGATTAGCAGCATTTGTTTTAATTTGGATTATTTTGAAGGAAAAGCAAGACAGCAAGGGCAGGATCCTCTGACTAAAACCTGAGGAAGCCACCAAATCTACTTTGTAATGCATAATAAAGAAGTGGAAACCCAGGTAACAATAACTTTAAAAAGTCTCCTCTGAGAAGGTTTTGCTTCCCTCTGGCCAGAAAGTTGCCAAGATGGAATAAAGTGAGAGCACAGACCCTGAAGTCCAGATCTGTGAATTATATCCAGAAGAGCTTGTTTCTTTATTGGGCAAAATGATGGAGGTATGAAGAAAGAAATTATGTGTACAAAGGGTGATGCACTGTACACTCAACTGCATTACCCAGTCAGATTATCTTCAGGGCCCATTGGTCACAAGCTGAACTTGTCTAGACATTTAAGAATTCATTTAGCCTTCATCTTTAGGGATGAAGTGTGTAAAACACAGAGTAACAGGAAACAAATACAATATATTTTAGATCAAGCATGACAACTAAAAAGCCCTTCAAGAGTGTTTGAAGAGTTTTGATGTCATTGCCCTCAAAATGATGAGAGCACAGGCTTTATTGACCCGAGATAACAGCTTTGGACGCAACTGCACAGGCCAAAGTGGCTCTGCGAGAAGATACTAAAGTTTCATAAGGCCCATTATAAGCCATTGCTCTATGCTTTTATCAATTGAGTCTTTAAGAAACGCAGTGCCTTTGAGTGGTATCAGCCTGGAGACAAAGAAATCTATCCTTAGAATCATAGAATATCAGGGTTGGAAGGGACCTCAGGAGGTCATCTAGTCAACCCCTGCTCAAAGCAGGACCAATCCCCAATTAAATCATCCCAGCCAGGGCTTTGTCAAGCCTGACCTTAAAAACTTCTAAGGAAGGAGATTCTACCACCTCCCTAGGTAACGCATTCCAGTGTTTCACCACCCTCCTAGTGAAAAAGTTTTTCCTAATATCCAACCTAAACCTCCCCCACTGCAACTTGAGATCATTACTCCTTGTCCTGTCATCTTCTACCACTGAGAATAGTCTAGAACCATCCTCTTTGGAACCACCTCTCAGGTAGTTGAAAGCAGCTATCAAATTCCCCCTCATTCTTCTCTTCTGCAGACTAAACAATCCCAGTTCCCTCAGCCTCTCCTCATAAGTCATGTGTTCCAGACCCCTAATCATTTTTGTTGCCCTTCGCTGGACTCTCTCCAATTTATCCACATCGTTCTTGTAGTGTGCGGCCCAAAAATGAACACAGTACTCCAGATGAGACCTCACCAATGTCGAATAGAGGGGAACGATCACGTCCCTCGATCTGCTGGCAATGCCCCTACTTATACACCCCAAAATGCCATTGGCCTTCTTGGGTACAAGGGCACACTGTTGACTCATATCCAGCTTCTCGTCCACTGTCACCCCATGGTCCTTCTCTGCAGAACTGCTGCTGAGCCATTCGGTCCCTAGTCTGTAGCGGTGCATTGGATTCTTCCGTCCTAAGTGCAGGACTCTGCACTTGTCCTTGTTGAACCTCATCAGATTTCTTTTGGCCCAATCCTCCAATTTGTCTAGGGCCCTCTGTATCCTATCCCTACCCTCCAGCGTATCTACCTCTCCTCCCACTTTAGTGTCATCTGAAAACTTGCTGAGAGTGCAATCCACACCATCCTCCAGATCATTTATGAATATATTGAACAAAACCAGCCCCAGGACCGACCCTTGGGGCACTCCACTTGATACCAGCTGCCATCTAGACATGGAGCCATTGATCACTACCCGTTGAGCCCGACAATCTAGCCAACTTTCTACCCACCTTATAGTGCATTCATCCAGCCCATACTTCTTTAACTTGCTGACAAGAATACTGTGGGAGACAGTGTCAAAAGCTTTCCTAAAGTCAAGAAACAATACATCCACTGCTTTGCCTTCATCCACAGAACCAGTAATCTCATCATAGAAGGCAATTAGATTAGTCAGGCATGACCTTCCCTTGGTGAATCCATGCTGACTGTTCCTGATCACTTTCCTCTCGTGTAAGTGCTTCAGGATTGATTCCTTGAGGACCTGCTCCATGATTTTTCTGGGGACTGAGGTTTGGTATATTTGTGCTAGATAGACTTTATAGAGTTTAAGTCAAGTCCAGCTGTTGGTTTTATCGTGCTCTGGGCACAGCCCTTTGAAATACATTCTAGATTCAATGAAAAAAATATGTGGCTAAATCAAGCTCCTTTTTTGGATATTTTCATTTTTAGTGGATTCCTTTTTTAAACGAAACTTTGTCCTCTTCCTCATCTGACACATCCAGGGTCGACTGGACCTTTTCTATAATACAGTCCAGTCATCAGTTTAGAAAAAAAAAAGGGGGGGGGGGATGGCTTTCCTGTTGGATTCAGAGGAGAAGGAGATTTTGCCTACCTCTGAACAGGAAAGGCTATCGAGTTCTCAGATTTGTGTTTCTTGGTCATCCTGAATTTCTTGGAATGTGTGTTTTTAGCTGTCTACTTCGGGAAAGACAAGAAGGCAGGTGGAGAGGAGAAAACCGTAATTAACTTCATCTTTCTAGGTGGAGGTGGGATGGGACAGGAATATGAGCTTGCCCTGGAAGGGAAAACTTCAAATACATATGAACATTTGACCTGGGGGACATATAAAAGAAATAAAAGTCGCAGAGGCACCTTAAAACATCCCATGCAGGTCTCTAGGGAGACAGCATAGAGATGATACTTCTATGTCAATATGTCAGATAAGTAACTTAGCCTGTGTGGGAAGAAGAGAGTGAAGTCGAAATGACTAACAGCAACAGAGGGCAGAGGTGATGTTAACAAAACCAGAGGATGGAGAAAGGGGAGAAAGGTTTTAGAAGAAAATATAAGGAGCTCCTTTTTAGCCATTTTAAACGAGTTGTCAGCAAGACATCTAGAAAGAATTTTTTTAAAAAAAAGCTGAAATTTATGACAGAACAGAAGGAGACATGAAAGGAGAAGGTGTATTTGTCAGCCATTGCCATAGAGTTGAAACAATATGAGAGAGTTAGGTCTCCTTAGGATAAGATGCAGAAGGGAGGAAGAGGTATTTTTGTATTAGTCTGTAGAGTATAATGTTCACATTAGAGCTTTGAGGAATACATTTTGTTTTTCCTTGTTTTTTTAGCATAATAGGTGATGTGTTTTAGATCCAATTTTAAATTCAGTTGGATACATTTTTGTGCCTACACTAAAAGCATTCAAAACTTTAGCAGTTTGAACCACTGTGGTAAAATTGTCGCTTTTTAACTGTATCCCCACTTTAATTTTCCTGTATGCAATATGTTCATTTTCAGCTTTAAATAGGTTTCTTGTCACAGAATTTTTTACACTAGAATGGTGGTTCTTAAAAGAGCCTTTGTTTAAGGAATCTATTATTCTTTGAGAGATTTTGTGGAATTATTATATGGCTAAATTCTGCTCTTCATGTTTTCACAGACTATGACCGGTTCATAAATCGTGCCAGTATGGTTATAAAGGTTAGGTGCGGTATTTGTGCTCCATGTGGATTCGAAGCAGTATCATGTGTATATGGTGCGAATAAAACAGAACAGTGCTTTAGACTTCAGAGGATTTGCCAGTATTTTCAAGAAAATGCTGAGTGCAGTATGTATCTGTTCTGTGCATGCGAAGACGTGAGCTGATGTCAGTAGCTCTTGGAGCACGTACAAGGGCTAGGGAAAAGCTTACTCTAATTTACATTTATCACTGTGAAGATTTGCGAATTGGGGGGGGCAAGAAGAGGTGGGCAAGGGTTGGTGTACAGAAAATGGGCATTATTATTTTGTCTTTTGAGTCTAACTACTAAAAAATTGAATGTTAATGCCCCCTAATATCTATCCTGTGGGACATTATCAACAAAATACTTAAAAAAATTATTCTTGGATCTCCTTCATCTATCTGCATTGAGTGAAGATTAATTCACCTGATAGTTTTCATAAAGAAGCTTTTCATTTCCTTTTAAAATCTAAACTCTCAAATCTGGTTCACAGAGTTTGCACTAGGGGAACTGAAAGGCAACATTTGTTCAGTAAGCAAAATTAGAAAATGGATTTATTGTAATGTGTCTGCAGTATTCTAGAATTTGAATATATCAGGGTCCCATTAGCATTACCTGAAATTTTGATAGAATTACACTTTACTTCAACATTGTGTTAAAATTGCACAATTTGTTCCCCCTCGGGTTCAGTTTTTGAATGAATAAAAATAGTGTCTTGAGCACTAATCTAGCAAAGCATTTTAGTATGTGTGCTACTTTTAAGCAGAAGTCCCAGTGAAGTCAAGGAATGCTAAAAATCAACCGGACTACTGACCAGCTTGAAGCCATGCATGTGCTTTCCTGGATCAGGACCTTGTTTTCTCATGATCTACTGAAAATACTATTGTCTTGAAAGGCAAGGCAGTCTTGCATTCCTTGAGAACGGTCAGATTTCCCTCTTATCATAGCATGCTGTGTTATACTGCAATTAGTTGAACACCTTTTATTTTTCTTCTGACTATGGGAATCTCTGGATTAGTTTGTATTTTAAGGTAAATTGTACAATTTCTCTTAAACTATTCTGTGGGTCTACAGTACACCTCTGCTGAAACGTGATATCAATGGATTGACCAGGTCATTGATCAGCATTCTCAATCCATTCATTTACTATTAAAATATTTTGAGTACTCCTTTTAATATTATATGTCCTAGAAGGAGCATAGGTGACTTCTAACATCTTCTTGGTTTTTTTACTGCTTCTTTGATCTTCAAGAATTAGCATTTATAGGCTGCAGTTTCTTGACTTTTAAAGAAATTAATTCATTTAGACTGTTGAAACAGTTGCTAAAACATAATTTCTTGTTAAATTACCATCCGCTGATTCAAAGATCTTTACGCTGCCTTCTGCATGGAGGCAAGATATTACAAATTTTCTCTCCAGGTACCTAGATCCATTCAGCAGCTTTGTGTTGCCTCTTTTCTGTCCTCTAAGTATTATTACTTTCTTCCTTCTTCCCTCTCAGGCCTGTAGAATCTATCAGCCAAAGCAGAGTAGGTGCTGGCTGTATGAGCTCCACGTGGGTTTGGCAGTTGACCAGCATTCCTCTTTAGCAACAGATAGGTGGTTTTGATTTCCCAGCTCAGAGTGCTCCAATCAAGCACTTCCATGTATCGGTACCTATTTTTATCACACAGCTCCTCAGATGCATGTCCCGTGGTGTGGATTTGTTCTCTCTAGAAGAGGAGGGACCTGATGGAAGGGTGAATCCAGATCTGGCAAGGCAAAAACATCTTAAGGCGCAGCCACAGCTCTGGATCTCCCTGCTGCAAGAACAGGAGGACTTGTGGCACCTTAGAGACTAACAAATTTATTAGAGGCACCCTCTCTTTCCTAGGCATTGGTACTGTTGCTGTGGTCTTTCCCAGTACAGGAGGGTCCCACATTTTGTGGGGTACCAGTCATGGCGGTACTGACATATTAGTGTCCAGATCTGCTGGATTCCATTGCTTGTGGGTCTTTTTCTCGTGTCTCTGGGACTTGGTGCGTGCTTAGTCCCCTTGACACAAACTAGTGGGAAGAGCATCCTTATTTTTTTATTTGGAGGAAGACTTAGTGCTTATGAGTGTGTTTCCTTACCTCTCGACTAGGCCTCGCAATGGGGCCTCTGGGTATGGTTTCGCTGACGCTGGGGTCAGACATGGTAGCAGGAATTATGCTCCTTACTGAATCAGGCTGAGGGATGGTGGGGTGGGGGAGGCTGGAAGGGGGAGGAGGAGGGGGGGTGCTCCTCAGCTTGGGTCCAAGTGAGGTCTCATGACGAATTCCATGAGATGCTTCCGGAGGCAAAGAGCACAGCCTTGTTAGGTGTGGCTGAGGAAGGACTGGCAAATACTGCTCCTGGATATGATGTGAGCTTCCCCTAGGCAGCAGAGACAGCGTTGGTGGTCATCACTGACTGAGAAGGAACATGGGCAAGAGGCGCAGTTTGAAGCCACAAGTCCTGGCCTATGTCCAGTACCTGCACGTGGGTGTAAAATCCAAAGTCTATCTAAAAGAAAGTACTAAAACTATTGACTATTAGAACAAAGATAATATGGTTAAACTACTATAAAACTCAAAAACTATGTACAACTATCTTTTTTAGAAGTGCATCAGAGACAAGGACAGTGAAAATTCGATAGACCAACTGAGATAGAGGGAAGGCAGACGAGACAGAAAGAAAGGAGTTATCATAAGAGTATGAACAAGTATTAGTTTATTTGGAAATAAATTGTTACGTATTTACCATCTTGAGATTGGAGCAATCTCTTTGTTCATTGCATAATAAAGCGTTCTCAAATATTTCCCCAAAAGAGAGCTCATCAGGCAGCTTTAATATCTGTCATGATATGACTTTAAAAAAAAGCTTACAGTATTTAGAAACATAACAGAGCTAGAAAAATAGGGTGCAATATGCAAACAAAAATTATAAAAGGTCAGAGAAAAAGATTAAGAGTTAGTGTTTTCTTGGGATTTTTACTGCATAGGATTCTTTGGAGGCAAAAAACAAAGAACAAAAAATCCTGGCCATCTCCAAACTTTCTCTTCCTTACACAATCATTACTGGTTGCCAGAAATGTTATCTAGGAATTTTTATATGGCATCACAACATATGTGGTTAGCAGGCTTGTTACATTTTATAGGACACTTTGTTTTACCAGCTGCCTTGATTTTTATGTTTAAGAAGTATATGGTGTTTATGAAAAGTATTTTACATGACTGATATCTCAATATTGGTGAAATTGGCTCAGCCTCACCTGTACTAGTTATCTGATAGGTTATGGTGTGGGGTGCCTGGTCACCTGACCCAAAGACAAGTTATGATAACCAAGAGGCAGTACTTCCTATAAAAGGGAGCCTGCTCAGTCAACAAACACCTTCCGAGAGACACCTGAAGGGGTCCCAACACCAGCCACGGGGAGAGGCTTAACTGGAGTGACCTGTAGTGACGGTCAGGAGGAAAAAGCCTTCTAAGAGGGAACTGGAAGGCCCCGAAGAACAATATTTTTGAGAAAGCAGCAGCTTGGAGTAGGCAGTACACATAGGTGTTGAAGGGATTTGACACGAACTCTTTTAGGGGTTATGTCCTTTTTATTGCCCAATGCCAACTGAATAGAAGAGACTGCTGAACCCTGTGAGGGCACCGTTGGACTGAGCAGGGGGAAGACCTGCATTTTAATAAACTAATACCCAGAAAGCATGTTTACTTAATCTGCAAAAGAGTCTGGGACAGTCCTTCAGAACCCCAAGACTGGACAAACGGAGGCAGCAGCAGAGTCTGACACCAGATCATAGAATCATAGAGTATCAGGGTTGGAAGGGACATCTAGTCCAACCCCCTGCTCAAAGCAGGACTAATCCCCAATTAAATCATCCCAGCCAGTGCTTTGTCAAGCCTGACCTTAAAAACCTCCAAGGAAGGAGATTCCACCACCTCCCTAGGTAACGCATTCCAGTACTTCACCACCCTCCTAGTGAAAAAGTTTTTCCTAACATCCAACCTAAACCTCTCCCACTGCAACTTGAGACCATTACTCCTCATTATGTCATCTGGTATCACTCAGAACAGACTAGATCCATCCTCTTTGGAACCCCCTTTCAGGTAGTTGAAAGCAGCTATCAAATCCCCCCTCATTCTTCTCTTCCGCAGACTAAACAATCCCAGTTCCCTCAGCCTCTCTTCATAAGCCATGTGCTCCAGCTCCCTAATCTTTTTTGTTCCCCTCCACTGGACTGTTCCCAATTTTTCCACATCCTTCTTGTAGTGTGGGGCCCAAAACTGGACACAGTACTCCAGATGAGGCCTCACCAATGTCAAATAGAGGGGAATGATCACCTCCCTCGATCTGCTGGCAATGCCCCTACTTATGCAGCCCAAAATGCCATTGGCCTTCTTGGCAACAAGGGCACACTGTTGACTCATAGCCAGCTTCTCGTCCACTGTAACCCCTAGGCCCTTTTCTGCAGAACTGCTGCCAAGCCATTCGGTCTCTAGTCTGTAGCAATGCATGGGATTCTTCTGTCCTAAGTGCAGGACTCTACACTTGACCTTGTTGAACCTCATCGGATTTCTTTTGCCCAATCCTCAGATTTGTCTAGGGCCCTCTATATCCTATCCCTACCCTCCAGCATATCTACTGCTCCTCCCAGTTCAGTGTCATCTGCAAACTTGCTGAGGGTGCAGTCCACGCCATCCTCCAGATCGTTAATGAAGATATTGAACAAAACTGGCCCCAGGACCGACTCTTGGGGCACTCTGCTTGATACCGGTTGCCAACCCGACATGGAACCATTGATCACTACCTGTTGAGCCTGACGATCTAGCAAGCTTTCTATCCACCTTATAGTCCATTCATCCAGCCCATACTTCAGACGATATGAGACTAATAGGTAGTTGAATTAAGCACATACTTGTAACTTCTTGTCCTTCTCTGAGGATCAACTTCTACTACTTCTTTTTTCCTTTATGCCACTTTTCCTGGTGAGGTTCACAGCGGCAGCATGGAGAGTAGGGAGGACCAGACCTCCTTTTACTCCTCAACAGGTTCCAACTCCTTGTGTGGAATTCCCCAGTGCTCCCACACCAGCCGGGAGATATAATCCCTCCAGCCTGTTCTGGGTCAGCCTTGAAGCCTACACCTAGTGGGACATACCTGGTAGAGTTCCAAGGGAAGCCTCCCAGGGGGCATCCTTACCAGGTGCCCGAATCACCTCATCTGGCTCCTCTCGATCCGGAGGAGTAGCAGCTCTACTCCGAGGCCCTCCCAAAAAGCCAAGCTCCTCCTGCTATCTCAGTGAGTAAGCCACCCTGCTTAGAAACCTCATTTCCACTGCTTGTACCTGTGATCTCCTCCTTTCAGTCATTACCCAAAGTTCATGACCATATGTGAGGATGGGGACGTAGAGTGACCTGTAAACTGAGAGCTTCACCTGAGAACTCAGCTCCCACTTCACCACCATGGATTGGTATAGTGCCCGGATCACTGCCACCATCACACCAATCCACCGGTTGATCTCACACTCCCACTTGCCATGACTCGTGAACGAGACCCCTAGGTACTTGAACTCGTCCACTAAGGGCAGCTGCTACTCCCTCACCTGGAGAGAGCAGTCCCCTTTCTTCTGGGAGAGGACTATGACCTCTGATTTGGAGGAGGAGGTTACTCACCCTGTGCAGTAACTGAAGTTCTTTGAGATGAGTATCCCTGTGGGTGCTCCACTCTAGGTGTTGGTGCGTCCCTGCGCCTTCGCTCGAAGATTTTTACAGCAGTACTCGTACCGGTCACGCACGCACAGAACTTGTCCCCCCGCTCTGAGTGTACCCTAATAGTACGTGTGCGCGACCGGTCCCCTCAGTTCCTTCTCTACAACAGAGGCTACTGCAACTCCGAAGTAGAGGGGAGGAGCGTGGGTAGTGGAGCACCCACAGGGACACTCATCTCGAAGAACGTCAGTTACTGCACAAGGTGAGTAACCTCCTCTTCTTCGAGAGCTGTCCCTGTGGATGCTCCACTCTAGGTGACTTAAAAGCAGTGTATCTCAAGGAGGTAGGGACTTCGGATTGGGTAGAAATGCAATAGATAAAACAGCTCTGCCTAATCCTGTATCCGAGAAGGGGACCTGAGTAAGGGCATAATACTTAACAAAAGTGTGATCAGAAGACCAAGTGGCTGCTTTACAGAGGTCAGTCAGGGGAACTTTGCATAGAAAAGCCATGGCGGTAGCCATCGATCTAGTGGAGTGAGTTCTGATTCCTGCTGGAGGCATAACTTTCCATATCTGATAAGAGAATCGGATACAGTCAGAAATCCATTTTGAAAGTCTCTGGGTGGAAATAGGTGTCCCTCTGGATCGCTCCGCAATGGAAACAGAGTCTAGAAGAATTTCTAAAGGGCTTGGTTCTATCCCAATAGAAGGACAAAGCCCTGCATACGTCTAGAGTATGCATTGTGGATTCAAACAAGTTTGCATGTGGTTTGGGAAAGAAGGTTGGCAGGTGTATCAGTTCATTGATGTGGAATGACAAATGGACCTTTGGAAGAAATTTGGGGTGTAATCGAAGGGTAACTTTGTCCTTAAAAATAGGGTATATGGTGGGTCTGCCATGAGAACTGCTATTTCTCCTGCCCGTCTGGCAGAAGTGATTGCCACTAAGAATGCTGTTTTCATAGAAAGGTGTAAGATGGAGCAAGTGGCTAGGGGTTCGAATGGTTGTTAAGTTAAGCAAGATAACACTAAGTGAAGGTCCCATGGATGGGTAGGGGGTCTAACGTCTGGGTACAGGGATTGAAGTCCTTTGAGAAAAGGTTTAGTGATCAGATGAGCAAACACAGAGGTACTGTCAATTTTATCGGTGGAAGGTTGTAATAGCAGCTAGGTGGACTTTAATGGAGCTAAAAGAAAGGCCAGATTGTTTGAGGTCCAACAGGTAGTCGAGTATAAGAGGAAGAGGTGTAGACATAGGAGGCAGTTGTTTAGTTGAGCACCATTGTGTAAATCCCTTCCACTTGTGGAGATAGGCGGTGCGAGTAGATTGTGTTCTGCTATGTAGGAGCACTCTCTGGACTTCATCAGAGCATACTAGTTTGTTTTGGGAGAACCATGTAGGAACCAAGCTTTGAGGTGAAGCATGGACAGGTTGGGGTAGAGAAATCGGCCGTGTTGCTGTGATAGGAGGTTGGGAATGAGAGGCAACAAGATTGGTGGTCGACATCCTGGTGAGGAATGGGAACCATGATTGTCTGGGCCATTCTGGGGCAATCAGGATCACTTTGATCACTCTGTTCATATTTTTATCAGAACTCTGTGGAGAGTCAGGATCGGGGGAAAAGCATAGAGTAAGTTCCGGTGCCACGGAATCATAAATGCATCTCCCAGGGAGTGTTTCCCAGTCCTGCTCTGGAGCAAAATTTGGAGCATTTCATGTTTTTCGCAGTTGCAAAGAGGTCTATGGTTGGGTAGCCCCAAATGCAGAATACATTGGTGATGATTGTTTTGTTTATCTCCCATTCATGGTCCCAAGGAAAGCACCTGCTTAATTCGTCTGCTGTGGTATTCATAGCCCCGGGAAGGTAGGCGGCTGATATCCAGATATTGTTCGCAAGGCATCAGTTCCAGAGTTTCACAGCTTCTATGCAAAGCAAATGAGAGCAAACTCCTCCCTGCCTGTCTACATAGAATATGCAGGCAATGTTGTCTGTCATTATCCGTACATGTTGGTTCCGGATTAACGGGAGGAAGTAATGGCAGGCATTGCTTATAGCTTGAAGTTCCAGGACGTTTATGTGCAGGGAGGTTTCCGACGGAGACTATAGCCCGAGCTGTGTAATGTAACACGTGAGCACCCCACCCTGTGAGGGATGCATCAGTAGTCATTATGATGGATGGAGCTTCCTGGAGAAAGGGGACTTCACAGCAGAGGTTGGAGGGAACTGCTCACCATAGGAGACAGTCTTTGACTCGGAAAGGTATGGACAGGGGTTCGTTTAGGGCATGCACATTGGGTCTGTAAACCGTGGCCAACCAAGCTTGGAAGCACATCATGTAGAGTCATGCATTTTGGACTACGAAAGTGCATGAGGCCATGTGACCTAGTAGTTGTAAACAGTCTCGAGTGGTAACTTGAGGACTGTTGCAAAGTTTTGTTGCCAGCTGCTTTATGGTGTTGAAGCAATCGGACGGGAGAGATGCTATTCCCGTCCGGGAATCGAGTTGTGCTCTGATGAACTCCAGGTGCTGGGTAGGAATTAATGTGGATTTTTCATTGTTTATTTGTAAACTGAGGGATAGGAAACAATCGACGGTGAGTTGGATGAATCGAAGCGCTTCGTCAAGCTTTGAGGGCTTTGAGGAGGCAGTAGTCTAGGTAAGGAAATATTATGACTCCTTACTTCCTGAAGTGGGTAGTAACTACAGCCAGGAGCTTGGAAAAAAACACAGGGGGCAGTGGATAGGCCGAAGGGTAGTACCCTGTATTGAAAATGTGTCGAGCTAAGGGTGAAACAAAGGAAGGGTCTGTGGGCTGGATGTATTGTCACATGAAAACAGGCGTCCTGCAGGTCGAGGGCTGAAAACCAATCGCCCTGCTCCAGCGCCGGGATTATGGTGGTGAGGGTCACCACTTTGAACTTTTGTTTCTTGATAAAGTTGTTGAGCCGCCTGAGGTCGAGGATCAGTCACCATCCCCCAGTTTTCTTTTCTGTTAAGAAATAATGGGAGTAAACCCCCTTCCCTCTGTATCGTTCTGGCACAAGCTCCACTGCCCCCAATAGAAGGAGATGTTGTACTTCTTGCAGGAGCAGTTGCTCGTGAGAGGGGTCCCTGAGGAGGGACAGGAAGGGTGGTGGGTAGGAGGCATGGATAGGAAGGGGATGGAATAGCCAAGTGTGACCACCTCTATAACCCACTTGTTGGTGGTAATGTTGTGCAATTGATGGAAGAATAGCCGTAGGCGGTATCCAAAAGTAGGGACAGGTGGTGTAAGCGCTGAAGTGGGAACATTGTTTTCTAAATCCTCAACCAAGGCTTCAAATCTGCTGGTTAGTCGGAGGGGGTTGAGACACTGATGTGGAATTCGGGCGGCGACACTGGTATCTGGGTCTCTGGTGTTGTTGCTGTTGTTGGTTGTGTGATCTCTGGAAGTGCTGGGTATATGTGGGGTAGCGTGGATGGTAGTAAGGTTGGTATCTATATTGTCGCCTTCTGGTCATAGGGGTTTGTATTCCTAAGGACCGGAGAGTTGCCCTTGAATCCTTCATTGAGTGAAGGACGTCGTTCATTGTAGAGACAACGAGTTTGTTGCCATCGAATGGAAGGTCTTCAATAGTAGTCTGGACCTCTGGAGGAAATGAAGAAGAGAGCCACGAACTCCGGCGCATGACTACTGCTGTAGAGGTGGATCTTGCTGCAGTATTGGCTGCATCAAGGGCTGCTTGAAGAGCAGTACATGATATGATTTGTCCCTCAGAGACTAAAGCAGTGAATTGTTGTTTCTTTGCTTCTGGATTGTCCTCAAAGTCTATGAATTTGTTGTAATTTTTTTAATTAGCAATTCAAAATTGTAGGGTGGAAGATGCATATACTTTACGTCCAAGCAGATCTAAGCGCTTACTGTCTTTATCGGCTGAGGTGGAGCTGGGATACTGCTGCTTGACTGCATCAACTACTAGCAAATTAGGTGCTGGATGAGTGAAAAGAAATTCAGAGCCCTTGGAAGGGATGAAGTACTTGAGGTCCACTCATTTGCAGGTAGGTAAGCTTGCAGCAGGAGTCTGCCAGATGGCTTTGGCAGGTTCCAGAAGGGCTGGATTGATCGGCAATGCAATCCTGGAAGGTGGCGGCTGCAGAATGTCCGTTAACTCATGCTGCTGTTCAGGAACCTTCTCCAGATTGATTCTTAATTCACTGGCCACTCTTTTGAAAAGATCTTGAAATTCTGAAAAGTCAGCTGAAGATGACGGGGGAGAAGGAAGCAGGACTTTGTCAGGTGTAACAACTGTGTCTGCTGGGTTAGAGACAGGACGTAGCTGATTCTACACTTCTGATGGTGCTGTCTGGTGACTGGCATCAGTGGCAGGTTCGTGAGCTTGTGGTCCAGGGCCGGTGTCGGGCCTGGTTGAGGTGGCATAGCGAGTGTGGTCTCGAGGATAGGATGCCCACGGGGACCAATATTGCCACTGTAGTGAGAAGGGCATAGGTGGTGCCATCTCCGGGTTTACACACCACAGGGCAGGATCCTGAGAGTAGGACGACGTGATGTTTCTATGACCTCTGTTAATTGGGGTTTGAGGATGAAAGACTTCATATGGTGAAAAATCCTCCTGGAGACCAGCTTCCTCCTCACTGGAGGAAGGCTGTTTGGACCCCGGCTGAGCATTTGGTGAAAAGTAGGCATTCAGTAAGGGTGACTGCAGAAGGACACAAGCAGGTCACTTGACTGCATAAATTGGAGTGCTGATGCTCCTCTGTGTGGTGAGGGCTGTGCGAGAGGAATCTGCTGCGATGAAAAGTTCCTCTGCACCAGTGTCTTTAAAGTTGTTTGGCTGCCGGCCAGCTCAGCGGGTGTCGGTGCTGGTTCCGGGAGAGTGGTGATAGCCTGCAGGAGGTCAGGCATGTCCGCATGTGTTGGCACCGCTTCCACTGCGGTGCCGAAAGGTGCCATCTGAGAGGCAGGCAACTGGAAGCCTCGGCACTGGAGCTTTGCACTACCGTTGCAGCCGCAGGCGGGTTTCACGCGGCACCGGGCCCGGCGCATCACACCTGCTCAGCCAAGGGAGCGCTGGGAGGGAGACAGTAGACCTGCAGGGAGAAGCCTTCTGCCACAAAGTTCACTTTGCAGATGACAGAAGGTGATTTTTTTTGAAGTTTTCTTCATCTTCTTAGAGGTGGGGTGGCTGTGGTACGGAGCAGAGCTGGATTCTGCGCCTGGCTCTGAAGCTGACTAAGGATTTTTGCAGCAGAAGCAGCTTTAGCCTCAACTCCCTGTCCTTTCGTGCCCTAGACTTAAGTTTGCTGCAGTGGGCACATTTTTGGGGGATGTGGGACTCCCCCAAACATTTTATGCATTTTGAATGGCCATCAGAGGGATGGCACCCTTACAATTAGAGCAGCGCTTAAAGCCTGGGGAGCCAGGCATGTCAGAAGCGGCTGTGCTGACAGGAACTAAGAATTTTTTTTTTTTTTTTTTAAAGAAAAAAACACACTACTGGTAACACTAATAACTAACACTATTGGTAACAGGTTTCAGAGTAGCAGCCGTGTTAGTCTGTATTCGCAAAAAGAAAAGGAGGACTTGTGGCACCTTAGAGACTAACCAATTTATTTGAGCATAAGCTTTCGTGAGCTACAGCTATAGCTCACGAAAGCTTATGCTCAAATAAATTGGTTAGTCTCTAAGGTGCCACTAGTACTCCTTTTCTTTTTTACTATTGTAACAAACTATCAAAAAGGGCAAGAGTAAAAAGGGAGAAAAAGTTTTCTAACGAGTCTGCTGAGCTCCGTCTCAGGCTGGGGACGGTAGAGAAGGAACTGAGGGGACCGGTCGCGCACACGTACTATTAAGGTACACTCAGAGCGGGGGGGGGCAAGCTCTGCGCGTACGCAACCGGTACGAGTACTGCTGTAAAAATCTCCGAGAGAAGGCGCAGGGACGCACCAATACCTAGAGTGGAGCACCCACAGGGACAGCTCTCGAAAAAGAAGTGCTGATTCTTATACCAGCCAGCTGCTTCATATTCCACCGTGAAACGTTCGAATGCACCTCGGAGATCGCAGTCTGAAGAAGCGAGAAGGATATCATCTGCAAACAGAGATGCCACCTCTGAGTCCCCGTACCGAATACAGTCCACATCTCAGCTGCGCCTTGATATCCTGTCCATGAAAATCACGAACAGGAGTGGGGACAAGACGCACCCTTGGCAGAGTCCAATGCCCACCTTGAACGAACTTGACAATGCCAAGAATCTGAACACAACTCTCACTCCATGAATACAGGGACCAGATAGCACACAATAGCAGCACCGGCACCTCATGCTCCCACAGCACTTCTCATAAGACATCTTGGGAAATGCGGGCATATCCCTTCTCCAGGTCTACAAAACAAAGGTGGACCAGATTAGCGAATTCTCATGACCCCTCTAGTATCTGCAAGAGAGCAAAGAGCTGGTCCATTGCTCCATGGCCAGGACGGAATCGGCATTGTTCTTCCTGAATCTGAGGTTCAACTAATGGGCGTAATCTCCAGCACCCTGGCATAGGCTTTGCCAGCGAGGCTGAGGAGTGTGATCCCTCTATAGGAGACCAGAGGGTGTGTTTCAACTTTCTTAAAGATTGGTACCACCACCCCAGTTTTCCAGTCCAGAGGTACTGCACCTGCCTTCCATGCAACATTGAAGAGGCACATTAACCACAACATCCCAACATTGCCCAGTGCTTTCAACAGCTCTGGGCAAACCTCGTCCACCCATGCTGCCTTACCACTACAAAAGCACTTTACCACCGTATTGACCTCAGCATCAGGAATAGATCCAATCTAACCACAGGTTTCTGGTGCTGCCTCCTGGAGGGGAGGGGGGAGAGGGCCATGTCCATCCAGTTGAGAATTTCCTACAAAGTGTTCCTTCCACCTCTTGATGATCTCCTCGGTCAAGGTCAGCATTTCAACATCCTTACTGAGTTCAGCCTGGGCAACGTCCTGCTGATCCCTCCTAGGGGGACAAACGGTTTGCCAGAACACCTTTGAGTCCATCTGATAGTCATTCTCCATAGTCTCTCTAAACTCCTCCCAAGCCTGGGCTTTTGCTTCAATGACCGTCACAGCCCTCTTAGCCAGCCGGTACCTCTCAGTCATGTCAGGAATCCGGTTTGCAAGCATTGCTCAGAAGATGTCCTTCTTTGACTTGGCAGCTTCCCTCACTACTGGAGTCCACCAGTAGGTTCTAAGGTTGCCACCATAACAGGCACCAACCACCTTCAGGCCACAGCTTTTTATGGCTGCCTCAATGACCGAGGCCCTGAACAAGGTCCACTCAGACTCAATGTCCAAGACCTCACACAGAATACAGAAGTAGTTCTTCTGGAGGTGGGAACTGAAGTCTTTCCACACAGGGTCTTCCAACAGATGTTGCCAGGCTCCTGACAATGATCATTTGGGCCTCCCGTGTCTATTCAGCAGGCACCCCATGCATCAGATCCAACTCACCACCAAGTGGTGATTGGCTGCCAGCTCTGTCCCTCTCTTCACCTGAGTGGCCAGAACATATGGCCTTTGGTCCGACGAGACAACTATGAAGTCGATCATTGATCTTCGGACCAAGGTGCTCTGGTACCAAGTACATTTATGAGCAACCTTGTGTTCGAACATGGTATTCATTATGGACAATCCATAACTAGCACAGAAGTCCAACAACAACTCACCTCTCGGATCCAGACCAGGGAGGCAGTTCCACCCAGTCATTCCCCTCCAGGTATCTCCATAATTCTCCACATGAGCGTTAAATTCCCCTGGTAGAACCACAGGGTCGGTCAGGCTCTGTTGCGTGCCAGAAAGGCCAAGTACTCTCAACTGCTGTTAGGTGCATCAGCACAAAGAGTCAGGTTTTTCCTCTCTGATACTCAAAGTCTCATCAAGGCATCCCTCTCGTCAACCGGGAGAAACTCCAACTGCACAGCACCTGAACGGGGACTTGTGAGTATCCCTATACCTGCCCAGGGACTCCCATGTGGGGCCACTCTTAAGTAGGAAAGAGACCACACTCGATCGACAAATTTGTTTCCAGTGCTATGTGTGGAAGTGAGACCAACTATATCTAGTCAGTACCTTTCCACCAACTCTGGCTCCTTTCCTGCCAGCCAAGTGACATTCCACATCCCTAGAGCCAGTTTCCATTGCACCTGACGCTCACCCTTCGCCTCGCAGGTGTTGAGCCAACGAGACAGGTCCACATTGCCTTTTTGGGCTAGGCCTGGCTGGGTTACATGGGTAGCCCAACCACCAGATGCTCTACTGACACCACCCCCATGGGTGGGTCGTGGTCTCTCTAGTCCAGGTGAGAGTCGCGTGGTCATTTTTGGGCTTTCATGAGGGTCTTCAGGTGGATCATTTTTAGTCTGGAACCTCCCCCCAGACCTATTCACCTAGGGTCATCCTACCAGGAGCACTAGGCTCCAGACGACATAGCCCTGGAGCTCATTGGAACACGCTCCCCCCCACCACCACAACACGGTAATGATCCTCAGAGAGGAGAATCAACTTTAACTCTTTATTTCAGGACAGTTTGCCTCTACTCAGTCTTCCGAAGGACAAATCCAATACACCCTTTCAATACTACTTTTTATAGCTATACTGAAAGGGCTTGAAGTGTGAAGCACATCCTTCACTTTTAGCCATAGAAGTTCAGGATATACACTACAACATATTCTGCTTTTCATAGCCCACGTAATCTCTGCGACCCCACACTATCACACCAAGCTTGAACTTAAATCTCTCTCTCTCAGGTAGTTATGTGGCCACCTATGCCATATTACTTAAATGCCATGTGAGCTTTCACGTATTTATCCTCACAACACTCCTGTGAGGCAGTCAGTGCTACTCTCACCAATTTGCAGAAGGTGAACTGAGGCAGACACTTAGGCCTGGTCTATACTAATGAGGTAAGTCGATCTAAGTTATGCTAGTTACGTTACTAAAATTATATAATTTAAGTTGATGTAGCTCTTACAGTGGTGTCTACACCATGCTTTGTCAAGGGGAGACACTGTCCCATTGACATAGCTTCCGCCTCTCGGGGAGGTGAAGTAGTGAAGTCGACAAGAGAGCACTCTCCCATCGACTTATCACGTCTTCACCACACCCACTAAATAGACACACTGAATCGATCACAGCAGCACCAATTTAGCCAGTAGTGAAGATAAGCCCTCAGTCCTGGTCAGACAATTTTTATATCACTTTAACTATACTGAGATATGGACAGATCTAGTTTAAGACATAAAACCCCCCTCACCTGCATGCAGTTATACTGGTATTAAAGAAAGTTCCTTAAACTGGAGTTTTCACTTCTAAAAGTATATCTTATTCCCCTGAATCCCTACGAGAATAACCTACACTGATACGAGCACCTTTATAATGGCATAACTGTGTCCACACTAGGAGGACGTACAGTTTTAGATTTGTTTCTAAATCAATATAGTATAGCTGTATAAAAACTGTGTAGACAACCCCTAGAGGGCTTACCCAATATCCCACAGGAAGTCTGTGGTGAAGCAGAGAATTGAACCTAGGTCCCAAGCCAGTGCCCAAACTGCTGAACCATTCTTCCTTCCTGTATGAGACATCACTGCCTTGGAAAGAGTACAGAAAAACCATTCAAACCTCCAGTTTTACCAGTGATTAAGACAATGTCAATGCTACTAGGTGATCAGGTGGCAAAAAATAAGCAATTCACGTCTCTCTCAACCAAGGACCTGGGATTTTGAGCCTACTACTTGACAGCAGCTCAATACATATCCAAACCTGAGGCATCATGTCGTGACATACACTGTTTTGCTTGAAGGCTTGTGAAAACTGCTGTCACTTAAAATTATTACTTTGGACCAACAAATCTGATTTATATTAAAATGAAGAAAATGTAAAATAATTTGCCTTGATTTAATTTAATTCCCTTTCCCCTGTGCACTGAATTACCGAAAATCTAAATTCATTTTGATCTGAGGGTTTGGGTAACAACTGAAGTCTAGCACTGCTTTACTGGCTGTACACGCTTTCCAGTGCTCAAATTCCCAGCTGTTTTTAATTTGTATTAGCAATGACAGATTTATTTCAGCTGATATTTGTAGTAGGATGTAAATGCCCAATACTACGCAAAAGGTCCCTTTGTATGAGATGATTGACTAACTTGACATCCCTCCAATATGGCTCTGCCTTGTCAGAGGAGTGGTGGCAGCAACTAGACGATTCAGTGTATTCAAAAATTACGTGACAACTTTAAAGGTAAGTTGCTTATATGTAATATGTGTATGAATGACTTTAGATTTTATCTATGGTGTAGATAGAGATGTGTGACAGGGACCCTGGGATGCAACCTGAACTGTGGGATCACTGAACCCTTCAAACCCACCAACCAGGGCTGCCACTCACCCTGGGAGATACTGCACTTACACAGTCATCCATAGGCAGGGACACACCCAACTGTGTTATATGAATGATCTCCCAATGAACTATCAATAGGGAGGCTCCAGTCGAATCCCCCCCGCTACCCAGACTTGCATCCCAGAACTGTACCGTCTTGCACTAGTCAGAAGCCTGGCCAGTGTAAGTTTTGAGTCAACAGCGTGCCCTTGCTGCCAAGAAAGCCAACAGCATTTTGGGGTCTATAAGTAGGGGCATTGCCAGCAGATTGAGGGATGTGATCGTTCGCCTCTTTTCGACATTGGTGACGCCTCATCTGGAGTACTGTGTCCAGTTTTGGGTCCCACACTACAAGAAGGATGTCGAGAAACTGGAGAGAGTCCAGCAAAGGGCAACAAAAATTATTAGGGGACTGGAACACATGAGTTATGAGGAGAGGTAGAGGGAACTGGGATTGTGTAGTCTACGGAAGAGAAGAATGAGGGGGGATTTGATAGCTGCTTTTAACTACCTGAAAGGTGGATCCAAAGAGGATGGATCTAGACTATTCTCAGTGATAGCAGATGACAGGGCAAGGAGTAATGGTCTCAAGTTGCAGTGGGGGAGGTTTAGGTTGGATATTAGGAAAAACTTTTTCACTAGGAGGGTGGTGAAACACTGGATCTCCCCACTAGGGAGGTGGTGGAATCCCCTTCCTTAGAAGTTTTTAAGGTCAGGCTTGACAAAGCCCTGGCTGGGATGATTTAGTTGGGGATTGGTCCTGCTCTGGGCAGGGGGCTGGACTAGATGGCCTCCAGAGGTCCCTTCCAATTCTGTTATTCTATGATTCTAAGTTCATTAAGTAGTTTGCCACTCTCTCAGTGTGGAATGAATTACATATTTGTAAACTGAGCTGAGATTTCCCAAGCACTTCAACCAAAACACTGTTTTATATAAAATATAAATCTGGTTTATTAACTACAGAAAGATAGATTTTCAGTGATTATAAGTAGCGAGCAGAGAAATCAGAGTTGGTTATTTAAGAAACAAATAAATTTGAAGTTTAAGTTCTACATGTGACAGGTTGGATCACAGAAACCCCCTTGGGGGCTGCCAACTGATGTGCCAAGACTACGTCTGCCCCTGCCTTCCCTGCCAGCTTGGGACTCCACAATCCTGCCAGGTTGTGTGCCAGATATGCTTGCCGGCCACAAACACATACCCAGGTCTGAACCATGTCACACAAACTGCAAGCTTAACTGAAAGCAGCTTAAGAAGTGTTCCTGTCTAACACTCAGATGCCCAAATCCCAATGGGGTCCAAACCCCAAATAAATCCATTTTACCCTGTATAAAGCTTATACAGGGTAAACTTATCAATTGTTCGCCCTTTATAACACTGATAGAGAGATATGCATAGCTGTTCCCCCCCCCACCCCGCCGGTATTAATGCATACTCTGGGTTACATAATAAGTAAAAAGTGATTTTATTAAATACAGAAAGTAGGATTTAAGTGGTTCCAAGCAGTAACCGACAGAGCAAAGTGAATTACCAAGCAAAATAAAATAGAACATGCAAGTCTATGCCTAATACAGTAAGAAAACTGAATACAGATAAAACCTGACCCTCAGAGGTGTTCCAGTAAGCTTCCTTTTACAGACTAGTCTCCTTCTAGTCTGGGTCCAGCAATCACTCACACCCCCTGTGGTTACTGTACTTTGTTCCAGTTTCTTTCAGGTATCCCTGAGGGTGGAGAGGCTCTCTCTTGAGCCAGCTGAAGACAAAATGCAGGGGCTCTCTCTTGTGGGTGGATACTCCTCCCTCCCCCATGTAGAATTCCAGCTACAAGATGGAGTTTTGGAGTCACATGGGCAAGTCAGATGTCCATGCATGACTCAGAACTTACAGGTAGCAGCCTGGTTCACATGCTAGTTTGAACATTCTCAAGCAGACTTCTTATGTGGATTGGAGCCTTCCAAGATCCATTGTCCATTAAGTGTTTCTTGATTGGACACTTAATTTGCACATTCCTTTCTCAAGAAGCTGACCAAATGCTTTACTAAGGTTACTTAAAATCAAGCAAGTACACAGCCAATATTCGTAACTTTGAGTACAAAAATGACACATGAATACAAATAGGATGAATATATTCAGTAGATCATAACCTTTACAGAGATATGGTACATGGCAGATGTAGCATAACACATATTCCAGTTATGTCATATATACATTCATAAGCATCTTTCCATAAAGCCTTTATGGGGTGCAACGTCACACTACAAACTAAACAGGATTTGAATCAAGCAGTGTCTCACCCTGACATATGGCACAAGCAGGTTACAGATCCTCAATATACATACTGGACTCCCTTTTCCAGCCTGGCACCATGCTTCCCCAGTTCAAGGTCTTTTGCCTTGCAGATGTTGATTTGGGGGATGAGGGGGAGGAAGGCAAAGTGATTATGTCTCTTCCCCTCTTATGTTTTCTTCCAGCTTGCTGGAAAGATCTTTGCTGTGATATGGGGATCAGGCAGTCCCCATTGGTCAAGGGGTCTCTATTACATATGTGCTCCGAGAAGTCTCTGGTATGGCCCTTGGGAGAGTGGATTCCCTTTAATGGGTCATCAGCGTGTCTGGCTAGTCCTTTGTTGCAACTGAAAGGTTGGCTGTGGGCATCTTACCAACATAGTTCAGTAACAAATAGCAATGCTTCATAAGTTCATATATAATGTTAGCACATACAATCAAACAGGATACTAATGTTCAACAGATAAAGACTTTCAAAATGATACCTCACAAAGCATAATTTGTACAAAACATATCATTATAGGACAATGGTGAATATGGGGGTTCCAGGGTGCTACTTTAAAGTACGGAGCGTCATAAGATGCCCTCAGTACCCATTTCTGTCTATCACCTATGAATGCTGCAGTTAACTATCTGCTGAATATGAAATTCCACACCTTCAGCATACAGTTATGCTGGTTTTTCTCCTAAACATTTTTTTGCATTTCTTTGTAAAATGGAAACTGCTGTACTTTACATACCAAATACCAACGAACAGCAGGCAAATGTTCTGAGGTGCAAAATAACTTCTCCTGGTTTTGTATAACAATGTAGGCTGCACCTAAACCTCAGGTAAGTAGCCACCCATTTTTTCTTATCCTATGTGAAATCCTAGCTTCAAGGCTGGAGAAGAAATAGATCCTCAATCTGCACACCAATTTAAGACTTACAAATGTTTTAATGTCTTAAAAATACTAGAAATATTTCTTGAGTTGCTTTAACAGAGTTTTCCAACATTGTACTGGATAGCTTTGGAATGTACATAATTCTTGTGTTTCTGGCTTTTCCTCCACCTCCCCAAGTTTCATTCAAAAAACATTTTGATTTCATTTTTTCCCTATAATAAAATGACAATTATGGTTAAACTATAGAATAGCCATTCTGTAAGCACTCTGCACTGGCCAGCATGTATGGTTTTCATAGCTCACTCATTTGATAGTGATCTGAGTATTAATTGTCTAAATTCTATAAAGGTAAGCAGAACTGTCCACTAATAAGAATTAAGACTTTTCTAATTTATGCATTATTATGCAGTTTGAACTGTGCTATTTCTAAATATATATTTTTTTTTCACAATTTCAGAGAATAATGCATGAATCTATTTATAATTTTCAGGAAATACTGTACATTTTAGTGTTTCTTAAAAGCCACGTTGACAAGTAACTGCATTCTCAGTTTTTATTCTTGACTCAGCACTGCAGCAAGCCTGTTCAAATCAAATATACAGTGCCCTGCAGGAAAGGAATATCATTTTCAAGAGGATCTCAGTATCAGTCAATGGAATTTACCCTCCAGCACAAAAAGAACATTAAGGTTCCATGAACGTAGAAGGAGCATATTAAAAATGATCACTTTTTTTGTCTTTAGGGTATAGAACAAATTGGAAACAATTTTAGAGAGGAAAAATAACACATCAATTAATGTTTAAATCACACACACAGATGGCTTAACTACCCGAAATAGAGTTGTGATGACTGCAGTTAAATTATTTAATTTAGAGAAACAGTTCCTTTAAGAGATCATGGGTTGCCCTGAAACTCAAATCTAGAGTTGAAATTTATTTCTCAGTTTTCCATGTTGTGCTTAGGCAATACAGTGCATAACGCATATGCAATATTTACTTGTTGTTCTGAGGCTGCCTGATATCATCTATACATAATGGAGTGAGTGAACAGTGAAGTTTCAGTACTCTACCCTTTCATGTGGTGTCTCCTTCACCCACACACTTAAAGAGTTAATTTTGGGGAAAATCCTTCACAAAAGTCAGAACTGAAATTATTTTTTAAATGCTCTTATAGTAAAGGTGTCATTTAAATTTGTAAACACACCAGCAATGAGCAAGCTGCAGCTGGCATGGGTATGTCTACAATGCAGTTGGGCTCCAACCCAGGCTGACTAACTTGTGCTAGCACTAAAAATAGGCATGTGGACAGTGCAGTTCGGGATCTCAAGCCTAGGGAGCTGGGTGGGCTTGAGAACCCAACCTGTGACATCCACAGTGCTATTTTTAATGTGCTAGCTCAATCCCCAATAGCGTGAGTCTGTTAACCCGGGCTTGGACGTTATCTCCCAGCTGCAGGGTAAACATGCCCCATATCTCTCCAGAGCCACAGTAATTCTGCTTTTCTGAAGGGCACGTGTTATTTTAAAAAGCAAAAGAATGCTGAAAAATGTTCTAAGAGGACATTGTGGTATCCATTCACCCACTCAGACTTTGACTAGTGCTTCTCACACTGGAGTGGAAGGAAAGGAGGAGTGAGATGGCTGGGAAAGGGAGCTGTCCCCTAGGCGGGCACAGAACTATTTCCTGAGCTGCAGAGGTTGCAACATTACAATGTCAGATGCATGTGATCACCAGTATCACGTAGTCCTCAGCACTGATGGTGACAAAAAAGGGAAACTGACCTTCAAGGTCTGGCTCTTTTGTTCTCAAGTAACACAAGGAAAGAGGTTAGGAGAGCACCAGAAGCTATAGCTGATGCAAACTGCAGGCGACAGAAGTTAGCAGCTCCCTTTTAACAACTGACCTACCCATCTGAATTCTCCTCAAAATCTTGTGGTTGAGCTACCATCTGTGGGAGCAGCACAAGTTGGAGACTGCTCAGACAGTTGCTGACCTACAGCTTTTCGCTCTTTCAAAGAGCAATAAATGGCCCAAGGCCACCACCACTACCTGCAGAGATCCTAGAAGAGAGGAAAAAGATGGCAGAAAGGAAAACCGCTACAGGAGTGACAGAGAAATGGAGAAAACCAGCAAGAGATGGGAAGTTAGCAGAAGGCCAAACCAAACACACCTGACATATTAAGGTGCTTGTCACAACTCCATAGTTAAGGCTGAGTTGAGTTTTGCACTTAAAGCAGGTAGCCAACCTCAGTTATGTATAAAGAATACAGAGTATCCACCTCAAATATAGAGCACTATGGAGTACAGAATAAATTCCCTAAGACAAAATGCACATATACATAGTGAGACAATCCTTGCATTAAGGCATTTACAGCCTAAACAGTAACCTTAACTTTTTTTTAAACAAAGTTTGGTTTGGGGATATAGTAAGTGATATGTTGGTTTAGTCTTTTAAACCAGTTAAACATTTTATTTTCCCTGTTATTCAATGCAACTCCCCCTTCTTCACCCTCAAAAGGGCAAAACAACTTGATTTTAGTTCCTTTTCAGTCTTGATTTTAATATTGTAATTAGCAAGTATTATGAATTTTTAGTCTCATGAAACAATAATAGCAGTAATTATGGCAAGGTATACTCTGAACAAGCAGCACACTAGCTTCCCGCCAAAGATATGTCAACACATCAGTCTTGAGCTACATACCACTCTTTTATCCTTATCCAGATGCTGCTAAGAGAGTAAAGTAGCTAACCTGTGTGGTGCTTGTGGCTTTAGGAAAAAATCTGGAAGGAGATGACCTGGTCCAGAGAACACCTTAGATGAAAACCTAGAATGTGGCCAAAGAGATACTTTTCTTCAAGGCAAATGTAAAAGTTTTCTATTCAACTTTATTAGAAATAAAAACTCAGAAAAAGTTAAGTATCAGAGGGGTAGCCATGTTAGTCTGTATCCACAAAAACAACAAGGAGTCTGGTGGCACCTTAAAGACTAACCGATTTATTTGGGCATAAGCTTTCGTGAGTTAAAAAACACTTCTTCAGATGCATGGAGTGAAAATTACAGATAAAAGCATAAATATACTGGCACAGGAAGAGAAGTGAGTTACCTTATCACTGGTTCTCCACTTGTAAGGTAACTCCCTTCTCTTCATGTGCCAGTATATTTATGCTTTTATCTGCAGCAGTTTTTTTTACCCACAAAAGCTTATGCCCAAATAACTCTCTTAGTCTTTAAGGTGCCACCGGACTCCTCATTTTTTCAAAAAAAAGTTACTCCATTCAGACACGCATTTCTGACATGGTACAAATTTGTGGTATACTCTATAACTGAATTTTTACTATATTAGTCCCAAAACACTCTTTTAGTTACGGTATGAGCCATGATCCTGTATCTTTAAACTGAAAGTCTACTAGATATGACCCACCTCACTTCTGTGCAGAAATCCTTGGAACACAAACATCCTTTGCCATTTCTATCCCAGGCAAAAACAGTGAGGAATAAGAAACTAAAAACAGATTATGTGGTCATATCTAGAGGCAGGCAGTCCCTTGTTTAGAAAAAGGAAAATGTTCATTTTCAACTAGAACATGCAACACTGTTTAAAATTGCTTATTACAGCAGAGTTCTTCAATACTACAGTAAAAGCTCTGTTATCCGGCCCTACTCCAACCGGAAAGCTCTATAAACCAGCATTTGTAATCTTCACAGAAAGTCCGGTTTGTAGTCTGGTTGGTGTAGGGCTGGCAGGCTCCCTACCTGGCTTTGCGTGGTTCCTCGCAAGCAGACATGTCCCTGCTGCTCCTAGGTGGAGGAACAGCCATGAGGGGTTCGGAGTGCAGGAGGGGGTGCAGGGTTGGGGTGTGGGCTGTGGGAGGGAGTATGGGTATGCTAGGGGCCCTGGGGCAGGGCACGGGAGGGGTTTCGGGGTGCCAGGTCCAGGGGAGGCTTCCTTCTTGCTTTGATGTGGCTTTAGGAAAAAATCTGGAAGGAGATGACTGGTCCGGAGACCACCTAGAATGTGGCTAAAGAGACACTTTTCTTGAAGGAAACAGAAGGGGTGAGCTGCCATTAGTGCCCCTAGTTCTCCAATTCTTTAGGCTGAGGTTAGAGCCACCAAAATGGCCATCTTTGCAGACAAGTATAGAAAAAGAGCAGCTGGCTAGTGGCTCAAAGGGAGGTTTCATCAAACAGTTGATGACCAAATTCAAATCTTATGCTGGGGTGGATTCTCTAACTTGTTGGAAAAGGTTAATTAATCCCTGGATGAACCTGAAAGTTATATGGGATGGGCAAACACTGAAAATCCCTTTATAGGGAAGTGGAAGACTGTAATACCATTAACAGACTTTGATGGAATTCAGAGAAAGTCCTGACATTTTAAAATCCCACAGTTAATCTAGATGAGCTGAGAGGAAGGAATGGACAAGTGAGAACTGTTGCTGGATATACCAACGGTAAAATTTCTTCCACTTTGTTAGGATATAGATATTCAGGCCTGTCTGTAAAGGCCTATACTCTAAGAATTTAGGTGTATTCTTATCGCTTGGCTAGTTCTAGAGGTATAAAAGAAAGAAATCACTGTCTACTGGTGTAAGGGCCTTCTCTTACTGTGACAGATTGAGGCCCTGTTCTTAGACTAAGGCCTTTGGCTAAGCAGCAGAGGCAGCCATAAGCTAGGAAGCGAACAGTCACATCCTCACATTCCAAACTAGTCACATTGAAATAAAGTGCTATTGGGCTGTTAGGCACTATCAGGACAGGATTGTATTCCTATCACCTCCAGAGAAAGGGAAGTGCCTAGAAAATATAAAAGGAAACTTAGTTTGATAGCATCCTGTCTGGCAAGAACTCACTTATCAATAGCTGGGATGTGAAATCCTCACTTCTGTGTTGTCTTGTCATTGTAGTTCCCACTTTGCTATTGTTTGTCTGTATAATCTCTGTCTGGTTCTGTGATTGTTCCTGTCTGCTGTATAATTAATTTTGCTGGGTGTAAACTAATTAAGGTGGTGGGATATAATTGGTTACATAATCATGTTACAATATGTTAGGATTGGTTAGTTAAATTTCAGGAAAATGATTGGTTAAGGTATAGCTAAGCAGAACTCAAGTTTTACTATATAATCTGTAGTCAATGAGGAAGTGACTGGGTGTGGGTGGGCATGTGGGTGTGTGTGATGGGAACAGGGAATGGGGTAAGAAAATTGGAATCATGTTTTGCTAAAGGGGGAAATGGGAACAGGGAATGGGAGTAAGGAAGTTGGAATCATGTTTGGCTAAGGGTAGGAATGGAACAGGGACACAGGTGTAAGGCTCTGTGGTGTCAGAGCTGGGAAGGAGGATACTAAGGAAGGAAACTGGAATCATGCTTGCTGGAAGTTCACCCCAATAAACATTGAATTGTTTGCACCTTTGGACTTCGGGTACTGTTGCTCTCTGTTCATGCGAGAAGGACCAGGGAAGTAAGTGGGTGAAGGAATAAGCCCCCTAACACACTTCTGCAGGTAAGTATTTCTATTTGACTCTTCTAGCGTTTAATAAAACCTGCCATACCTCTCTTGAGCAGGAAACCTCAGAACCATCAAGGAGCCAAGCCCTGAGCTATGGAATGTTCAGCTTGGGATGGATAATCTAACCTGAGTCTGAGATAGCAAGATGGAACAGTCAGAAGTTGCAACACCAGGCAGAAAGCAAGGTGAATCTGGTGAGGAAACCAAACTTGCATTAGACAAGTTGGAGCAACTAGAACGACTGTCTCTGTCTTGCCTTACCTTTTTTTTTTATTATTATTTTTATTAAAACACTTTTAGAATCAACAGCTTTTTGGTATATGTGTAGATAAGGCCTCTTGTCCAAGGCACAAGGAAGGTTTGCTCAGACCCAATTGCTCAGACCTCCTCTGAGGCAGGATATTTTGCACTTCCTGTTGACAGTGGTGGTAAAAAGGTGCATTTCTGGAAAACCCAGGTTAGGAAACTTCACTGGAGGATGAAAATATCTAGTCCCCACTCATTCTTGGTAGAAGTACCTGCTCATATAGTCAGCCATTGTGTTTCGAATTTCTGGAAGATAAGATGCTGAAATGAAAACGTGATTGGCTATGCACCAATTCCAAAGCTTTATTCCTTCCACACAAAAAAGGAGACCTCACCCCTCCTCACAGATTTATGCAGAACATACTGCCTGTCATGATGTTGACTGATTGACTCTTGATTACAGGAAGGAAGTAAAAACAGGCACACCTTACCGTCCTGAGTTCCAGGAGGATGATATGGAGAAGAAACTCCTAGGCAGATCATTTGCCTTAAATAGTCTGTGTACTGAGATGGACTCCTCATCCTACTAGGGATGCATCTGAAGTTATAGTGACAATAGGGTGAGGTTGCCACACCTGCCAGTGTGATCATGCACAGTAGGTACCATGGCTAGCTTTGGTACGGAGGCATGCTTGGTACCATGAGTCTTAGAATACTTTTAAGTCTTGAATGATGAGATCCCAGTAGCAGAGAAACCTGGAGTTTCAGTGGTACCCTTTCTGGGACATCAGGTCTCCAAAACAGTCTCTGAGGAGAGAGGGGCATTTTGGAAGCAGATTCTCTCTGAGGACATCAGGTACTCTTCTTCTTAGAAACCCTGCTGGTCTCCTCCAAGTTCTTGTCCCACAAAGATCTTGTGGGTGAGCAGGGTATGGAAGTCAACGGGACCACATGTTCGCTCGGAGGCCATTGTGTAGGGGGATATCTGGTTCTGGATCCAAGGCAGGTTGAAGGAAGCTCTGCAACATAAGTAGCCTAAGCTTAACCTCCCTATTTTTTCTGGCTCTGTTCTTGAATTCCAAATAGATCTTGCATTTAGATGGCATGTGTGCATCTCCCAAACAGTGAATGCAACAGTATTGCCCATCGCTGCCTGTGATAGATTCCTGGCAAGCGAGGCAGCTTTGAATCCCAGGGATCCAAGCATACCCTGAGAAAAAGACTCTTGGGGAGAAAGCCCCGCAAAAAAGAATGGGTAAGGGAAGAAAGGTCTGTTTAATAAACTGAAGAATTCTAAAAGTAAAACTAAACTAGCTAAACTAAAACTAGACCTAAGTTTAAGGCTAAAACTGAAGCAAGTTATTCCTAGAAGTGGGCATGCAAGATACTCCATCTCAGGCCACAGGTGACTGAGAAGGAACTTGGAGTGGATCACCCATGCAACTCTATATAACCTCAGTACAGAGCAGGAGAAGATCAGGAGTCCATGAGCGAGCCACACAGGCACTACTACCAAAAGAAATCTCTCCTCAGAGATGCACAGGATGCATGTGCACCTAGGAAGTGGAGCACCCACAATGGGACATTACTTGAAGTAGTTTGGTTTCAGGTGCCTTTATTCCTTAATTGTAATCATTTTATTTGGTTCACAACATTGTTGATATTCATAAAAATGAGTGCAATAAAAAGGTAAACAGATGAACTAAGCCAAGACTATCATTCTCCAAAATTCATCAAAATATTTTATTAAAGCTAATATGAAAAAAAAATTATAGTACACAGGTTAAGAAAAGAGTGCCTGTACATCTGCGTATAGTGCTTAGATTATCAACAAATACAAAGTTTGTTTTAAAAGTCATAAGATACATAGAGTGCATAATCAGCAATAACCCAAATTTAGGTGAATACATTTAAAAATACAGTTAGATATTAGCATCCAAGCATTCGGGTATATCACTCATGAAAAACTGTACAGAGAGCTAGCTGTGGAAAGCAAAATATAAGATTGTCCCTCAGTAGTTGAGAATTGAGGGTAGGTTGGTCCATCAAGGTGGATAATTTTTTTTTTTAAATCAAATGGATTTTTTTAATTTCATTTGGATTTTTTTGATAAAATGCTTTTTGAGGGAAAAACTATCATTTTCTATCTTTTCAGACTTATCTGCCAATGATAGTGTTTTAGTCAAATATATGTCACATAGCCACAGTATATCAGCAAAAAGAAAAAAATCTCCATCATCAAGAAACAACCATAGATAAGTTTGTGATAAGAACCAGCAAATTACAAAAAGAGGTAACTGATGAAAATATAGCCCCGTTTGTTTATGCAACAAACTCTCCTTTCTGTATGACTGAGAACCCACACTTTATTAACATGGTTCAGTCATTAAGACCAGGATACAGGCCCCCCCCAGAGCAGATGTCGCAGGCAAATTGCTGGATAAAGTGTATGAAAGAGAAATTGAGCAATGCGCAAAAGGTTTAGAGGGTAAAATTGTTAACCTGAGTCTTGATGGGTGGAGCAATGTCCACAATGATCCTGTTGTATGTGCTTGTGTGACAACAGAAGAAGGGAATGTCTTCTTTACAGAAACAATTAATACATCAGGAAATGCACACACAGCAGCATACCTACAAGTAGCAGTAAAAGCTATAACAACCTGTGAAAAAAATGTCTAGTATGCAGCTTGGTCACAGACAATGCTGCAAATGTATCTGAAATAATTTGTTCTTATCTTGGAGAGTCCCAAGCTAATAACATAAGGTTGCAGTGCTCATTTGATGCACCTCCTAGCCAAAGACTTCAGTGTTCCAGAAATAAAGGCTAATGTTGTTGAAATTGCAAAATAGTTCCATAACAACCACTTTGCAGCAGCTGCTCTGAAAAAAAAACAAAAATGAAATATTTAAAAATCCAAAACCAAAAATTTAAATAAACTATTTTAGTTAAAAAAACCTGATTTTAAAAAAACTTGAGTGTTTAACTACATTCAAAAATTCATATGCTTGTTTTGTTAAAATATTATATGTTTGCTGTTGAAGAAAAAAATCCAGAATACATAACATTGTTTTAGTTAAATAAAACAATTTAAATGTCTGTCTGGTGATGTTCTCCTCCTAATACAGCATGGCAAGAAAACCCTCCAAATATTAATGATTAACCTGTTGAACTGGAGATAGTTCACCTCCCAATGACTTCATAAATATCTGCTTCAATTACCCTTGGTAAATGAAATAACCATTCATTTTCTGATATAGCTGTAAAACTAATCTGAAAAGTTTTCAAAATAAATTCCTTAAAAAATGTACAGTGTGTACCTTCTAAAAATGAAAGCCTACATCTATCTCTGAGTTCTGAAGAAAATGTATTACGGTTATAACAACCAACCAGAATGCACTTTTATGTAGAAATCCATGATTAAATTGAATCTTGCTGACTACTGATTTAAATCAAATCCACCCTGTTGTCTATTATAAAATACAATACATCAAGGAAGTATTTCAGTTACTTTCCTATTTCCCAAAGACTGAATACTCATGGAAACTAAGCTACTTTCACACTACTGGAGGTCTCCTCTCCTGGTCCAGGTGAATACACACTGATTAGAAATTATAGATTCTAAGCCTTCTCCTAATTATCAGTAGCAAGACTGAGTCACTCTTAGTTTAGATAAAGTTATACCTAGGTGTTTAAAAACGAGAACTAATGAACTGGTGGAGCTATAGTGGCGATGACTCATTTTGTGAGGATTCAGATACACAGGAAAATCCTTCACTAGCTTGATCCACTGCCTTTAGAACAGCTCTGTGCCAGGAGACCATGCTTAGAACGGTTTGTTTTTCATTCATCGTTGCATTGAAATTGCACTATTTGGCCCTATGTTACCACAGCACAACACTCTCTACATTTATCGGAAGATTGCAACTCGCCTGCCCTCCAATACTGGGGTTTATGGTCACCACCCTTTTAATTCAGGTCCCAAAATAAGCAGAGTTCTAGTCCCCGTTTTCTGCAACCTCACCCAGAGAAGATACAAAACAATCATGTAGCCAAGTCAAAGTGAGAATATAGTAAAGTTTCCCTTTGTATTAACAGTCTAGAACAGAGGTGGGCAAACTTTTTGGCCCGAGGGCCACATCAGGGCGCGAAACTGTATGGAGGGCTGGGTAGGGAAGGCTGTGCCTCCCCAAACAGCCTGGCCCCCACCCCTTATCCACCCCCTCCCACTTCCCGCCCCCCTCAGAACTCCTGACCCATCCAACCCTCCCTGCTCCTTGTCCCCTGACCAACCCTGGGACCCCATCCCCTATCTAACCCCCACTCCTCCCCTGACCCCCCCCAGAACCTCTGCTCCATCCAACCGCCCCCTGCTCCCTGTCCCCTGACTGCCCCCCGGGACCCCCTGCCCCTTATGCCACCCCCCTGCCCTCTTACCATGCTGCTCAAAGCAGCATGTCTGGCAGCCACGCTGCCCAGCCAGAGCTAGACACCCTGCTGCTCTGCCCTGCAGGAGGGCACAGCCCCGCCGCCCAGAGAGCTGCCCGCGCGGCAGAGTAGCAGGGGAGACAGTGGGGGAGTGGCCAGGGCTAGCCTCCCCAGCCGGGAGCTCAGGGGCCGGGCAGGATGGTCCCGCAGGCCGGATCTGGTCTGCAGGCCATAGTTTGCCCATCTCTGGTCTAGAATATTGCCCTGTATAAGCAAGAGCATTAACTCCTGAATTTCTCTGTCTGAGCCTGATTCGAGAGCCTCAGGGACTAGGAGAAGGTGAGAGCACTTATTCTTCCTTCTCAGATACATTTCCCTCTCACACACACACACCCCACTCACTTCTGGAAGTCACTTCTCCTCCTCCTCATGTCACAAGTTAGGGTACAAAGATGTTGCCTCCACCTCCCAGCAACCTTACAGGCCACAGCTGTCGGCTTCTATCTCCACATTTGGCAGTTCCTAAGGGCTAGGTTTCCCATAGCAGTCCACCAAAGGGGGTTTAACCTATTTCAAATTCAAGACATAGCACATTCCCGCTACAGGGATACATACATAATAAGCAACAATGTTTTCATAGTGAACATGTGGTTTATAATTTCTTTTTTTTTTTTTTAATTGTCTAGAAATTGCTCCATTTGCAATTTGCAGCACACCATGTTCTCTATCCATGCTGCCAGCAGAGCCTGGCTGCTTTCAGATTTTACACACTACTGAAGCAGGGGAGGGCTATGGTGAGCAACTCTCTGCAGAATGTTGTAACTGGTTTTAGAATCCAGATACTAAGTAGTGAGGTTAAGCCCCCCACACTTCAAATGGAGTGGAAATCTTACCTCCACAATCTGTTTAAATTTCAGTGACCAGGGGCCTTGCATTCCATGTTGAGCTCCACACCTTCGTTACCCATTCGGGAATGTGCTGTGGTTACCACTGAGCAAACAGTGTGGTGACTTCTGTTCAATTTTTATAATGATACCTTTCAACTAAGAATATAGTAATAATCTCTGTTTTGAAAAAAAGCCACAAAATGTTCAGCATATCTGCACAAGTTGCAGAGTGATTCCTGAAGCAGCTTTTTATTTTTGCATAGAATATTACATCAAATTTCAGGATATTTAGGAGCAAAGAGCTCCCCGTTCATAAAGAGAACCTTCAGTGCTGGTGCTGGACTGTGTCTCTCATGCTGCTCCAGACAATAGAGATACACATCATAACTCAATTAATGTAAAGGGGAGGCTTTACTTTTTCACACCTACTGGGCTTTTCTTTTTTAATCATGTTGCCTTTAAAAGGAGGAGAACAAAATAGCTCAGGTACATTACCTCAGGTTTCCTCAAGGTATCTCAAAGACTTTGGGTTTAGATTGGATATTTGGTAATACATTTGAAATTCTCTACTCCAATACAGTCCATTCCATCTGCAGTGAAAAGTAAACCTTAAGCTACAGTACCTGTATGCTGTCATCCCTCAGAATTGTGAGCATGACAATGCTGCTAGGTTAACTGTTAAGTGAAATGCCTAGTCATCCGCATTGTGCTGACACAGACAAGACAGCTTCACAAATGTTTCAGAAACTCCAGCATTTGGTAAAAGGCATATTAATAATGAGGAGTTCTATTTCCCTGCTGCCCCCGCTCTGCCTAACTCGCCTTACCACTTTACCTTCCACAAAACCTATTGAGGGAGACCCCAAGTCACCCCAGCCAGTAATATCACTCCCATTTTACAAGCGCAAAGGCAAAGAAAAAGCAAGCTTTGAACACCAGAGAGCGAGTGATGCAGGAATAGAATTCAGTTTGCTGGTCTGCTAGACTTATGTTTTATTCAGTAGGGCCTATGGCTGCAACTCCAACTTATCTATTCAGTCTGTGAATCGGGTATAAGCGTTTCTCCATTTTTGTAAGGTATATTGAAATACACAAATGAAAGAGTGGTACATAAATACAAAATATTATTATTGCCCCCATTTAAAAGAGCACTTCTGTTCTGAAAAGGGAAAAACACAGCATCATGGAGTTCCAAGTCTTTTTCCCTAAATGCCAGCCCTGCAAATTCATCCTGGGCTCTGGAAGGCAAGCTAGATTCTTTCCATCTCACTCCTCACTAATAGTAAAGATTCTGAAGGCCAAATCAAGCCCTCAGTTACACCTGTACAATCCATTTGCCTATAAGCATACCAAATTTCAAACAAAGGTTCAGTTGTTTTTCTGACTTTCCCTTTGGGAGTGTGGGAAAAGCATCACAATTATTAAAATGGGTTTGCACAGACTAAACTGATTAGAGCTTAGAAAATCAAGTTAATGATAATGTACAATATGGAATAGATTCCATTTCACTGTTCCAATGACACTAAACTGGAAGGAGTGGTAGATATGCTGGAGGGTAGGGATAGGATACAGAGGGACAGAGACAAATTAGAGGATTGGACCAAAAGAAATCTGATGAGGTTCAACAAGGATAAGTGCAGGGTCCCGCACTTAGGACGGAAGAATCCCATGCACCACTACAGACTAGGGACCGAATGGCTAGGCAGCAGTTCTGCAGAAAAGGACCGAGGGGTTACAGTGGACGAGAGGCTGGATATGAGTGCCCTTGTTGCCAAGAAGGCTAATAGCATTTTGGGTTGTATAACTAGGGGGCATTGCCAGCAGATTGAGGGACGTGATCGTTCCCCTCTATTCATCATTGGTGAGGCCTCATTTGGAGTACTGTGTCCAGTTTTTGGCCCCACACTACAAGAAGGATGTAGAAAAACTGGAAAGCATCCAGCGGAGGGCAACAAAAATGATTAGGGGACTGGAACACATGACTTATGAGGAGAGGCTGAGGGAACTCGGATTGTTTAGTCTGCAGAAGAGAAGAATGAAGGGGGATTTGATAGCTGCTTTCAACTATCTGAAAGGGGGGTCCAAAGAGGATGGATCTAGACTGTTCTTAGTGGTAGCAGTTGACAGAATGAGGAGTAATGGTCTCAAGTTGCAGTGGGGGAGGTTTAAGTTGGATAGTAGGTAAAACTTTTTCACAAGGAGGGTGGTGAAGTACTGGAATGCGTTACCTAGGGAGGTGGTGGAATCTCCTTCCTTTGAGGTTTTTAAGGTCAGGCTTGACAAAGCCCTGGCTGGGATGATTTAGTTGGGGATTGGTCCTGCTTTGAGCAGGGGTTTGGGCTAGATGACCTCCTGAGGTCCCTTCCAACCCTGATATTCTATGATTCACAGTTGTTCAGCTGTGTAGGCTCAGCAGGGCTAAGAGGAGTGAAAAACAGAAAATATCCCAAACTTTTGTTGCTAAATTCAGCAGCTTTGACTGAATACATGAAAGAAGCAGATCTATTGAGCAAGGTAGTTGGTACTTTTATTGTTACTTTTCAAAGAGGAACAGAACTTTAAAGAAGGGACAAAAAACTGGGAAGCATGGTGGTCTCACGGATAATTCGGAAACAAGCTAAGAGATCTGGTTTCTAGTGCCAGCCCAGTGATGCGGATACTAAATACTTCACATAAGGACTGTGAGGATTACATGTGTATGTATCACAAAATCAATCAAACCTTTTGAAAATGGAAAGGCTCTAAGTAATAATTGGGGATATCTTTCTAAAAGATGAAGTTATGAGCCCAATGCAGAGATTACAAGGTGAGCTCCTCTAGCCTGTGTTTTGCAGGTCGGACTACATGATCACAGTGTCTCTTTCTGACCTTCAAATCTATGAATCTGTGACTCAACTATTTCTGTAAAACATGCAGTCCCACTACCAAAGGTCCTGCACATCCATAACTCCCACTGACTTCAGCTGCAGTACTTCTGAAGATCAGGCCAGATTCATCTCAAATTGGGTACCCAGAACTTTAGAAACACACAACTAGTGGCCACTTGTGAATACTGTGGTTTAAGTGACTTGCCCAGCATCACATGGGAATCCTTTAGCACACATAGAACTCACTTCCCCTGGACAACATTCAGTTGTCTTAATCCCAGACTATTCTTGCTCTTCCTGCAGTCCCCCTGACTCATTTGCTATATACCTTCCTACTTCAGGAGTTTTACAGATAGCAACTTAATTCAGCAGACCATCGTTCACTCCCTGAGCTCTGCCCACATGCATCTCTTTACAGGATCTGAGAACAAAGCACCTAGCCCAAGAGTTGATACACAAAGTAGCACCAGTACAGCTTTTGAACACTCAAACATAAAAATAATGTTTTACTGAAAAACTACATGGTTTATATGTAATATATAATAGGCTAATAAAGTATAAGGATTGTATTGACATTCATTTGGGATCATCTGCATAAATCACTTGTGGCTTCATTACTTGCAACAGAACAATTCTAGGTCTTGTCTACATTGAGAGGGGGAGTTAAACTAAATTAAGTCATGTGAACCTGGTTTGAAAATGCTTGTGTACACAAGATGAAAATCATTATGTGCACTAAGTCTGAATTTATCATGAACTCTGAAGTCCTCTTTCAAAGTGAGCTAATTGCTGCAGATCAAGTTAGTTCGGTCTATTCGTGTATACGCAATGCTGCTGCTCACTACTTGGGCTGTCCTCCAATGGCTGTCCCACACTACTTTGTGGACAACTGTTACTGACCTATGTGTTTACATTCCTGCCCTCGCTCTACTGTAAAGCTGACTGATACCTCCTCCCCAGTCTAGAAGCAGGTACGAGCCCAGATTTTGCCCTTGGATTCAAGTATATCAGAACTGCTGCAATATCACCCCAGACACCCTACAACATGCCTCAAGCAGCTGCTTGGAGCTGTACTGAGACCCTGGATCTCATCGCCATCTGCAGAGAAGCATCAGTGCAGGAAGCTCTTGTGGCTAGCCACCTGAATGGACTTGCAGATGTGAGGGGTCATGACCAGGAGATCAAATAGCACTGGATAAAGAGTAAACTGCTCAAGAGGACCTACATTTAAAACCATGGATGACAGGAAAAAAATCCAGCAGGGGACAAGTAACTTATGTATTTTGAAGACCTGAACAGGATTTTGCATGACCGCATTACAACTCAACTCCCAGGAAAACTGTGGAGCCTGCTGCATGCCCCCTCTATCCCAAAGAGGGCCAGCAAGCTCATCGGAAGAGGAGCCCAAGCAAGCCAGTGAGAACTTCACAGAAGTCAGGATCTCTTCAGAACTCAGGCAGGACCATGATACCAGCCCTGCAGCAACAAAGCCTGATTCCTGCTGTACAATAACCGAGCCCAACTCCCAGGAAGCAACCCAGGCTGGGTCTGAGAAGCCAGATCCTATGGAGGGAACCTCAGCATGTAAATATCTATTTTTAAAAAATAATGTATTGTTATTATGTCACAGCATCATGTCAGCTTCTGTTCCAGGTGCCCCATGGCTGCAGTCGTTTTAGATGGAGTGAGCTAGGAGTCTTTCCTAGTCCAAGGTCCTCACCTGCCCTCCCTCAGCCCACACTGTCTGTATCTTTCCCTCTCCCTCCCAAAATGTTGCAGCCAGACCATCAGCCTCTGGCTCATGTTAAAGCCCCAACTATCAACCATTTTAAGTCCTTGCCACAGAGAGCACATACCTATTTTTTATCTGCCCACTAATGTGTCCGTTCACCAGTTCAAAATGGCAGCCGCAACCTCTACCCCACCGCCTTCTGTGGCGGATTCCAATAATGAATACATTTATTTAGGCTAAATGCAAAAGTTTGAGACAATGATTACAGGAAAATAAATTTGGTTAGTGTTCTCAGTTGACATGAGACAGATGTGGATACTGTAAGCCCACAAAGTTACAAAGAATACAGTTCCCTGTTAAGGTATAGATGACCTGTAACATGCATTTTTTACAGGCAAAGAGCTTTACCATAGGGATACCAAAGCTTCTCATGGCTTTTCACAAGCTTAAATAGAGAAAGACTGGGAACAGTGAGCTTCACACAATTCTTGCAGAATTCCATCTCTTTTTCTCTGCAATTTCACTGTGTGAGAAGGGCAGATAAAGCAGAATCTAAAATTGAGAAATTGCTCAGTTTTTATCCAGACATTTAGGGTTAGCTGCACAGTTTGTTCCCCTGTTATAGCTTGCAACTCCCTTCCACAACTGCAGCACTTCTGGGGTGGACAATCTTAGTGAATAGGTTTACAGTGTCTCAATGATTTTCCATTTTGTCTTTTTGAATAAGGCCTCTCTTCCTCTCAGTCACCCGCCTCACCGTAATGTTATCTAGAGTCAGGGCAGCCTAAAGGAGATGTAGAGGGATTACTATACAGCTTGCCCCCAGATAGCACCTCCAAGGCACAACAAAACTTTCCTTATACTCACAAATACTGGACAAAATACAACATACTTGTATAATTTTTGGCACCTTTTTCCCCCTGCTGCTTCCAAACCATTCCACAAACAGTGCCACCTTCCTTTCAAATGGCCAAATGCACACTCCATTACCATTTTGCAATTACTGAGGAGGTAGTTAAACAGTCCCTTCCCTCCATCCAAACACCCTATGAATGGCTTAATTAACCTGGGTGCTGGGTCCTCCCAGAAAAACTGGAGCAATCTCCACACCATTGATGTCCATTGTGTTCCTGGGGACAAAGAGTCCTTTCTAAACTGAGGTACACAGAGCTCAGTTCTGAAAGACCCCAGCACTGCGGACCCTTCCAGGCCATCCAGTGTTTCTGTCCATAAGTAAGCCCTGGATTTCACCCAGCCCTGGAAGCACCATGGAGAAAATACCCCTTTCGTTTATGAATTCTGAGCCCCAACATGGGAGGAGCAGGGAGGGAGGGGAGTACCAAGTAATTGGTACATGCGTCCCATCACTACACCCAATATAGTCTGGGAACCCCATGCATGCAAAGCAACTCAGTCATTTCCTCAGCACTACCAAACTTTATAACTCTGTGCAACAATACCTCTTCCATGGCATCACACACCTGCATGACAATGGCCCTCAGTCTACTTTCCCATGTCAAATTGCTTGTCTACAGACTAGTAGTATTCAGGGGTGATTAGCGTTCAGATGGCAATGATAACCACTTCTCAACAGGCAAGGAGCATCACATGTTGGTACGCTACCACTGCGGCTCCAAACTAGTTCAGCACATCTCAGAAAAAGGCTGCTCTCCCCATCCTGAAATTCTCTCACCACTGCTGGTCATCCAAGTACTGCAGAACAATCCTTTCCCGCCACACCACACTGGTTTCCTAAGCCCAGAAATGACATTTCACAGTATGAGGTTGCTCCAGTAACCACTCAGGGCAGATTGGAAGAGGCCCTGGAGGTTTTTCGCCTTCCTCTGTAGCATGGGGCACGGGTCACTTGCTGGAGGATTCTCTGCTCCTTGAAGTCTTTAAACCACGATTTGAGGACTTCAATAGCTCAGACATAGGCGAGAGGCTTATCGCAGGAGTGGGTGGGTGAGATTCTGTGGCCTATGTTGTGCAGGAGATCAGACTAGATTATCATAATGGTCCCTTCTGACCTTAGTATCTATGAATCTATTATCAGCTGCTCAATGTCCTCCGCTTCTTCTTCTTCCTGCTTTCTCCGACTCTGAACCTCTTCAAGCTGCTGTCACATCACCTGGCCATGATGCAGCAGGAGGAGTCCAAAGCAGAATTCATTCAGCTTTGAGCAATGAAATACAGCTCAAGCAGCCTCTGGGTATTCACGGTTACCAGCATAGCGGAAACAGCTTTGCTGGGTCCTATGCTGGCTGACAGCATTCAAAAATGGTGCTGGCCCACCCAGAAAGGAAGGCTCGGGGCAGAGACCATGGAAACATGGGGTTTTTTTTAATTTTTATATGCCTGTTTCCCACTGTGCATCCCATAATGCACAGAGAAAAATACCAGGGTGAACACTGTTCATCAGCAAAGCAAAGGACCATGGGATACATTCAGATAATACCACATACTTAGTACACAGCAAGGTGGCACCACATGTACACAACGTGTTTTAAAAGCGGGTACAGACATCCTCTGTGCATGCTATTAGTGCATCTTGCGTACTGTGGGCTACCTGACATCAAAAAGCTGCAGGTTAAGCCTGCCATGTATAGAAGCCCACAGAACTGTATTCCACACCACTGTGGCTTGTATTGTATAGATATAGATATGTTTTTACTTTACAGCTGACCAAAAATGTTCAAAGTTTTAAAATGTGCTGGTTCTGAATTTGTTGAACTTCTGTGGAATTGCAGAAATTTTGCACAACGCTTTTGCAGAAACTTGAGTGAAAGGTCACAGAATATTTCCAAGCTGTATAGTGACACGACAAGTTGTATGGTATTGGTTCTTGCTTCCTGATTGTCTAAGCTTATTCCACATGGCCAAAAGAGTCAACAGAAACCATTCTATTTCTCACAGCAATAGGATGCAAATATTCTTCCTTCTGAAACATTACATTTGTACTTTGTTTTAAAAAGTCCAAGTATCGTTTTGATTGACTCACATTTTATATATTTTTTCATCACGTTATATAGGCACCATCTGTGTGCAATCCTTCCTGAGCCCTTATGATCCGCCTTACTTGTAATTTCCAAATCAAAATAAATATGCTATCAAATAGTCTGAAAGTAACAGTTTCCTGGAATACATACAACAGGACTGCAGCACAAAGTTTTTCATAATTTCCCAGTACAGGTCAAACAAAAAACGATTTTGGACAGAAAACGAAGTTGCTCTCATTAGCTTTTTCTAATAAAGTTATTCAAAGAAAGGTTTGCAGCACACACACACACAATGCGTAAAGAGTTGAGTTCCAAACACTCTTCATATTCCCAGTGTCTGCTGAGACTCAAAATTATCACTGAAGGTCCAAGGTCCCAAAGAAGTTGCTGCTCTAGCTCCTAGCACCTCTTGTCTATCCTTGATATATGCTGGCAACTCAGGACTTTGGAAAAGATCCATTAACGGTACCATCATAACGAAGATCTTTGTGAACATGACGGGGATGTGGCCAGGATAAAAATGAGGTTTGTTTAAAACATGTGGCCCACAGTTGCCATGAAGAACGTCTTAAGTAGCTGCTACAGTTGCTGCTGAACACTCTGAGTACAGATAAAGTTTAGCCTTCTCTCAGAATTTTGTTAGACGTTTCTATGCAAAATTGGCTTATGAAATTTACTGGGTAGAACTGCTGTGGGCATGAGCTTCTTCCCAGTATTAAAAAAAACGTCTCTAGCAAAGGACATTAAATTGTAAGCATATTCTGTGTGATATTCCAAACATGTAAATTAGATAATAAAAACTTAGGACTATTCTATAATGAAGTACTTCTAATCAAACATGAATGATTCATCCAATATGAAATAGCTGACAAATGGCAAACAGAGGGAGAAACGAGTAACAAAAGAGTAGCTTAGGTCGAAAGGTATTAAGCTTAAGCAAAATGAAAGGATATTTAATTACAGAGAGTGTTCCAAGAAAGAACATAGGAGCCTTTGGTTTAAGGCTGACCTCAAATTACTATCCCAGGGGCAAGCAGGGGCCCAGCACCAGCCACAAGCTTCTTTCAGGAGTTGGCTGTGGCACGAGTCTACTCAAGTATAGTGTACTACAGCGTACTCAACAAACAGAAAATTATCCAGTTCCCAACAGCATTTAGCGTGGAGCTGACAAATTTCTGGGGCTGCTGGGAGGTAGGTTGCAGAAAACTTCACTCTACCACCTCACTACTCTTCCTGGGCCAAACCTCCTACCAACTTCTGCTGTCACATCCTCCTCCCTTCCCAACAGGACAGAAAGCAACAGGGGAAGTCAGGGGCTGGGGTTGGGCAGGGAACCCATAGTTGCTCCATGATGAAGAGTCAGCTGGTTTGTCACAACAGGTAGGGAGAATGAGGGTAGATATTCGCTCAGGGACCTTCCAAAGTCTGTAGAGCAAGCAATACAGGAAAAGGAGGGGGAAAGGAGGAAACTGTAAGGGGAGGTGGAAGTGGCTCTTGTTTCCACTCAGATCTCAGCACCTCTGATTTGATGAAGATACCATATCTCATCTCCAAAGCCCTTCACAGTAAAAGTCAAAATAACACTTGATGGTTCAAACTGAAAAAATTCCTACATTTAATCAGGTTATCCAATGAAAAGCTATGTTGCCATTCTTGTTTGGGTTGGACCTTGCACCTTCCAGCACAAGAGTAGGGGAAGGGGAGGAGAGTATTCAAGTCCTGAATCGAGGCCACAGCTCAAAACAAAGTAACTCTTCAGAGCAATACATGGGAACTGCTGCAGTGTGTTAGAGGTGATTTCAGGTAAGCCATTAAACTAGGGATCCCTTTCCGAGTAATATCAAAAACATAAAGCAGTGGTACTCAAGCTTCAAAACTTGCAGAATATAACTGACGGAACATCCCACCTTGTGCAAAATGAGCACAAAAATCAAGATGTTGAGAACAGAATTAATCAAGGAACCAAAGGATATGACTAGAAGAAATTCTTAAATTGCCTATAACATCAATGCTATGAACCTGGGTAACAACCAAGAGAAAGCAGAATTGCTCATTAAATGAGCATAAATTAGATTTAATTGCTATTACCAAAACCTGCTAGGATAATTCACACAAACAGAATGTTAAAATCAATGGTTATGACCTCCTTAAGAAGGATCCAGTTGGCAAAAGGGAAGAGGGAGTGGTACTCTATATCAAAAATGGAATTACCTGTTTCCAAGTCACTGATAATTCAGAAGAAAATGAACTTGAATACTTATGGATCAATGGCCTAACAGATAAAGCACAAGATGAGTTGGTGTCTGCTACAGACCACCAAATCACACTAGGGAACATGATGACTTCCTCCTTTTGCTCCTATCTATAATTGGTAGGGAAAATAACTGACTATGGGGGGACTTAAATTTGAGTGACATATGCTAAAGGTTTCATGTTACCAGTACTAAAATATTCTTGGAATTTCTAAACATTATAGATGACAATTGCCTAACTCAAAAAGTGTGGCAGCCAACACAGGGGAATTCTTCATTCCTTGTGGTAACAGATAATGAGGAACTAATCACAGAAGGTAGCTTAGGTACAACTGATTCTCACTTGATTTATAATGCTCAAGCAAAATAAAATCTAGACCAGTAAAGAAAACAAAAGAGAGAGAGCACACACTTTAACAGGGCCAATTTCACAAAGGGAAAACAATTATAAGCCAAATCAGATGGGAAGAAGTAGTTAATCAGAAAAATGTAACTGGCAATTGGAAATCCTTTAAGAATGCATTACTAGATGCCCCAGAAGCCACAATCCACAGTTAAGGAAGAAGGCTGCGCTCGTTAAAAATCGACATGGTTTAGAGGGGAAGGCAAGGCAGCTAGAAAAAAATTTATATATATTAACAAATGAAAGAAAGGGGAAGTTGATAGTAATGAATATAAATCAGAATTTAAGAATTACAGAAAACTTATAAAAGAAGCCAACGGACACAAGGATAAATCTATGGCCAACCACGTTAAGGATAATAAGGAATATTTTTAAAATATATAAGGAACAAAAAAATTCTGGACAATGGTATTAGTTCTTTAGTAGACAGAAATGGTAGAATTATCAGCATGACTGCATTAAAGGCAGAAGTATTCAATAAATATTTCTGTTCTGGCTAAGGGGAAAAAAATCAAATGATATAGTCTCATACTGATAACTCTTTCCATTCCACTAGTATCTCTGGAGGATGTTAAACAGAAGCTACTAAAGTTAGATAAAGTTAGAGGGTGGTGAAACACTGGAATGCTTTACCTAGGGTGGTGGTAGAATCTCCTTCCTTAGAAGTTTTTAAGGTCAGGCTTGACAAAGCCCTGGCTGGGATGATTTAATTGGGGATTGGTCCTGCTTTGAGCAGGGGGTTGGACTAGATGAGCTCCTGAGGTCCCTTCCAACCCTGATATTCTATGATTCTGTAAGGTGTTTGACTTGATATCCCCCAACAGTTTGATTAAAAAATTACAAAGATATCGAATTAACATGGCACATACTAAATAGATTAAAATCTAGCTACACAATAGATCTCAAAAATGTAATTGTGAACAGGGATCATCATCAAGCAGGTGTGTTTCCAGTGGGGTCCCAAAAGGATAGACTCTTGGGCCTACGCTATATAAACATTTTTATCACTGACCTGGAATGAAAAAAAAAAATCACTGAAAGTTTGCATGTGACACAAATATTGGGGGAGTGGTAAATAATGAAGCAGATCCATCATTCGTTGTGAACACTCTGGATCAGTTTGTATATCAGGTGTAAGTGAACAATATGCATTTGAATATGGCTAACTGTAAATGTACACATACAGGAACAAAAAATGTAGGCCACACTTACAAGATGCAGAGGATCAGCCGTGTTAGTCCGATGAAGTGAACTGTAGCTCACGAAAGCTTGTGCTCAAATAAATTTGTTAGCCTCTAAGGTGCCACAAGTACTCCTGTTCTTTTTACTTATAGGATGGGAGACTACCCTGCGAAGTAGTGACTTCGAAAAAGTTTTGAGGGTCACAGTGAGTAATCTGCTGAACATGAGCTCCCAGTGTGACACTGTGGCCAAAAGAGCTCATGCAATCTTGGAATCCGTAAACAAGGAAATCTCGAGGAGGAGTTGAGTGGTTATTTTACCTCTCTATTTGACATTTGTGCAACTACCACTGGAATACTGTGTCCCGTTCTGGTGTCCACAATTCAAGAAGGATGTTGATAAAGCAGACAATTCAGAGAAGAGCCACGAGAATTAGTACAGGATTAGAAAACATGCCTTATATAGTAAAAAGAAAAGGAGTACTTGTGGCACCTTAGAGACTAACCAATTTATTTGAGCGTAAGCTTTTGTGAGCTACAGCTCACATCCGATGAAGTGAGCTGTAGCTCACGAAAGCTTAAGCTCAAATAAATTGGTTAGTCTCTAAGGTGCCACAAGTACTCCTTTTCTTTTTGCGAATACAGACTAACACGGCTGCTACTCTGAAACATGCCTTATATAGTGAGGCTCAGAGCTCAATCTACTTGGTTTAACAAAGAGAAGGCTGATTACAGTCTATTAAGTTCTACATGGGGAACAAATATTTAATAATGGGCTCTTCAGTCTAGCAGAGAAAGGTATAACAGGATCCAATGGCTGGAAGCTGATGGACAAATTCAGATTGGAAATAAAGGTATAAATTTTTGTCAGTGAGAGCAATTAGCCATTTGAACTATTTACAAAGTGTCACGGTGGATTCTCCATCACTGATTATGCTTAAAATCAATTCTGTATATTCTTCTAACAAATCTACTCTAGAAATCATTTTGGGGAAGTTCTATGGTCTGTGTTATAAAGGAGTTCAGACCAGATGATCACAGTAGTCTCTTCTGGCCTCGGAATCTATGAAAGACTGCATCAAGAAGTCATGTCATATTGCAACTGGAAGAATAACATCAGTTTAATACCTAGGTACTGGGAGTGAAGAGGGGTTCATGCCTCCATCCTTCCCCCCTTCCCGCCCTCCTCCCCCCAACTATTGTAAGAGGATATTTTTCCTCCCTTCCCAACCCTTCTATCTACCCTCTTGCTGGTCTGGGGGCTTTTCTTCTCTCCCTTGCTTTGTTTCTCTATTTCTCAGTTCTGCGAAGAGGGGAAAGGAGTAATGAGAGGTAGGTTCAGTGTCAGATGGGGTGGCTGACACATTGTTCTGATTTTGCGTTCAAACGCCTTACCCTGAAAAGCTGTGTAGATGATCAACTCTGATGTCCTGTTTAATATGTACTCTCTCAGTAAAACAGTTTCCTACGCCCAAGGCTGAATGCTGTTGCTGAGCATGTAACAGTTGCATTTGCTTATGTGGTCACTGAACTACACAGATCCAATTAATTATGAATCCCTGAAGTATGAAGTACCATCACAAAAATCTATTCTGGATCAAGCCAAATCTTTTTGTGGAAAAATATGCTGTGAATAAAATAATTTTTTCCAACTTGAGGCTAACTCTGTGGACTATCAAAACCAGCAGATACTTTCTTGTCATGTGTTGTGAACATTTTTTGCTAAGGAGTTTTGGTAAGTGTTACCAGCATAAAATCCCATGTTGAATACAACTACTGAACTTTCCTGCTGTATTCATTCTTTAGAAATTATCAAAGCAATTCCTTAACTGTATGGTAGAACTGACAGTCAGAACCTAGCAAAATTTAAAGTTTGATCATGGGGTTCTAAATCATCTCAAGTGAAAAGCAGAATACTGATGGAACATATGTTAATTATATGTATCCAAACAGTACTGTCCTGGCATGAAAGAAATCAGAGCCCGGTTCCTTTGACTTCCATTTTCTCCAGCAGGGATGTAGATCCAGGCAAAATAAAGACGTTATAATTATATATATAGAAAGTAACTGATAGGTCACACCTGAAACCTGAAGAATTTCTTACTGAAAAATTCTTAAGTTCAGGACCAATTCCCCATGAAATATTAATCAGTTATTTTTCACTCATGGCCAATTAACATCATTTTTAGAAAACCCAGAAGAAATGAGAACCAATTACTGATTAAAGATGTAAATGATTCTTTAAATTTGTCTTCATATCTTTAATTTTTCTTCTTCCCCTACAAAATCTGAAAGCTCGGTATAAATACTGTCTTGCATTCAAAGGCCCTCTTCTAACATTGTTTTGCAGATATATAAATGCAAATTCACGTTTTAGATTTTTGGGATAGAGAGGAAGTTGTGCAAGTCACACTTCTGTGCCCATTCAAGACTGTGGTGAAACCAAAGTATCTGCAGTGGATCAACATAGGGAATTTTAATAACCTGAAGGGAGGGGTAAATAAGGGGTAAATAAGGCCAGGGAGGGGTAAATAAGCAACTGGAGCCTTGTTGTAATGGGAGGAGAAAGAGAGAGAAGTTGCTAAGGATGTATATTATTCATCCTATGTGAATTGTACTAAGGCATAAAAATAATACTTAACATTTAAATGCTGCTTGACATTTTCAAAGACGTGAGCAATTATTAATTAATTAACCCTACAACCCCTGTGAAATAGGTAAGTGTCATTTCCATTCTTGTATATGAGGAAATGGACACAGAAAGGTTACATGACACATCCAAGAACAAACAGCAAGCAAGTGGGGCAAAAAAATATTAGAATTTAGGAGCTCCCAGTTCTCAGCTCTGTCCTTATTCCACAAGACTAGGCTGCCTGAAGACTAGATACTATGAAAATCAAAACGGGGGCTGACGAGATTTGAATCCAGAAAGTGTACTAGGAAATAAATATATAGGACAATTTCTGGATTCAAATCTCATCAGACACTTGAGTGTAGGAAGGAGTTATCTTAAGGCTGACATAATTAAATAATTAATTTGTTTTAAGATGGAAAGTGTAATGAAACTTTGGCAGTCCAACCCTGCCATTTTTTCCATCTTATGCAATATCATCTAAAAATGCCACCCCTATGTGATTTAATAAACATACCAAACCTAGGGACACAAACAACCAAACAACAGTAGAGGCATAGGCCGATTATACAGTTATCACTAGATAACAATATAGTCACTAATGTTAACAAGTACACTTGTTTAATTGGGTTACCACATGGATGCCAACAAATGTGCCGTTTTACAGTAACTTGGTAGTTAGCCTTTGTTACCACTATAGGTTCAGTCTCCATGAAGGATATGCCATGTACTATACAAAGTATAATAAAACACTAAGCTTGGTCAGCTTGAGGAATCTTCTGGAGTGTTAATAATCCTGCGTGCTATCCATTTTAATCGTCTCCTTTCTTGAACAAGACTAAGTAGCTCTGAGTATCCAAGAATTCTAAGTGACCTCTCTGAAACCTGAACCAGGTTCAGAAAAACACAGTGAACTGAGCAAACCTCTGCATTTTCTTTAAAAGCTTTTGGAGTAGAGGAACTAGAGGCAGTGATCTGATAGCTGGAAAGTTTCAATGCACTGAAAAGACACCCCATTCCTTTTGGATATCTAAAGCAACAAAAAGACGATAAACTTCTGTCCATGCTTGACAAACTGCTCTATTACAGAGTCCATCCCCTTGTGATGGCCAATTTCTAAACAGCTGTAGCTTTTTAAAAAAGAATCTGTGAAAGTGACTGGTTAATTAGGTCCAAGAACAGGCTGAAGCAAGGAGCTGAAATTTCATGCATCCTATTGCTATACCATAGAGGTTCTCAAACTGGGGGTTGGGACCCCTCAGGGGGTCGTTAGGTTATGTGTGGGGTCGAGAGCTGACAGCCTCCACCCCAAACCCCGCTTTGCCTCCAGCATTTATAATAGTGTTAATATATTAAAAAGTGTTTTTAATTTATAAGAGGGGTTGCACTCAAGAGGCTTGGTATGTGAAAGGGGTCACCAGTACAAAAGTTTGAGAATCATTGCTACAGAACTTTTCTTTTGCTGAACTTCTTTTAAAGGCATTATGCTGCAGTCTCAGAGTCCAGGAAAACTTCCACAGTAATATGCTGACAAATTTTGATTGTGTAGGCTACTAAGACAGTAGTAGAATCTATTTTTTTCTTTGCTTACTACCAATCCCTAGCATTTTGTGAGGACTACTCTGTATCTTGGGCAGCAACAGGCTCTGTTTAGCCTACTGAGACAATGCTGAAACCTCCCATCTCTGGTCTGCTACAGTCCCTACAACCACCAAGATTCTCCATCAAACCATTGAGGAGTGGTGCTTAAAGTTGCTATTGCTGACAATCTTGATATGCCTTTTGCACTACAACATCCATATTACAGAGTAAAAGCATCTGTTAGCTATGCTTAAACGCTGTTCTAAATACCTGCTTTATAAGCCGCATATTGTCTCCCTCATTAACCAACTCTTTTACAGTGGTTGGTATGACATGTCAAAGTAATTGCTTTGTTCCTTGAACGCCATCTATGAAAAACACAGCCAAAACGTTAAGGAATGCGTTAATACTTTCCTGGAACAGACAAACTCAGTCAATGTACTGGAATATGCTACAAGGACACACCCAAGTCACCCTTAAACCCTACAGATCTGTCATGACTTGCATAGTAGATCAGCTGTGGGAAAACTAGTGCCAATTTGCACAGTTTTGCTACTCAAAGTAAAAACTTTTGAGTTTAAAAAGAACATGTTCCCATGGTGCATTCTAGCATTTTCCTGGCAAATTATATACACCACATTGTTTTCATACTTCCAGTAGTAGAGAAATTGCTTAAGATTACTTTCAATTGTAGCAAAATGAGCAACAATAAAGTTTACACTGACAAGAAAACTACTTCACATAAGTGTTTCCAGCTTAAACGGCATGAAACGTGATTTTTTTAAAAAATCATACTCATTCTAGTGCTAAAATGAAAGTACACTTAATGTAGACCAGTGATTCTCAACTTTTGTACTGGGGACCCCTTTCACACAGCAAGCCTCTGAGTGTGGCCCCCCTTATAAATTAAAAACACTTTTATATATTTAACACCATTATAAATGCTGGAGGCAAAGTGGGGTTTGGGGTGGAGGCTGATAGCTCACGACCCCCACGTAATAACCTTGTGACCCCCTGAGGGGTCCCGACCCCCAGTCTGAGAACCCCTGATGTAAATATTATTGTATTTGATCAAACATGCAATGAGGGCATTCTACGAAACATTGTATTTGATTTAAATCCTGAAGAGGCTTACCTATATATTTTACATAATGCATCAATTCTGATTAAAATGTTGGAGATTCTAGTTTTACAATGAAAACCTCAAAGCAGCTTTTATTCAAGTGGCATAGACAGACATCATTAGTACTAGCTCACACATTTTAATATATAGCTAAACTCCTGTGTGCAGAACCTCACATCCTCACCATTGATCCAAGTTCATTGAATAAGCAGACTGACATCTAGTGAACATTGAGAACTAAAACACAGACACATGTAAAGCTATTTCTCAAGCTATGCGCGTTTGGTTCATGCTGCTTGAAAACCTAATCGGTTTCGTCAGAAGACCTGAGAACTGCCTATTAACTTTTCTGAATTCAGCAAATAAAAATACATGAATATATATATGAAAAAAATTCCCTATCACAAGTATAGCATTTTTTGCCTCCCCTAAAGTTGCTACTCACTTAAAAGTCTTTTAGGTCCGCTGAATACTATTGCAGCATTAATGTGCTCCATTAGTTTGAAGACTAAAAGAATTTCCATCTAAACTTATTTATATATCTTTTTTAAAAATCAGCAAGATCAATTACAAATAATGCCATTTCGAAGAGAAAATGTTTCCTTTCTTCACAATCATTACATATTAAGTCTTCCATTAACCAGGAAGAAAAAGTTATATTTTAAGAAATAATTATCCCACAAATTAGATTTGAACATATACATATGAAAGTATTTTAGTTTTGCTATGCCAGTGACTGAACTACAGAAAAATGTTTACCTAATCCACCTCTAAAACTCAAAGAAAATGTTCGTTTTATATATTTAAATGATGTACTTGAAGGACACTTTCATGCAACTTTGAAAATAGTTGTTAAAAATAATCTCTTCTCCATTATTTATAACGCCCTCTTAGATACTGGAAAATCACCTGTGCCTGACAGATTTTAGCCTCTTCCGAAACGTTTTCTTCTCTGTTCCTAATGAAGCAGAAGTCACCATTGCTTCATTTATACTTCTTTCTTGTAATGCAACATCATGAATCACATCAGCAAGGATATGAGCAACTTTGGAAATTATGTTTATTTAATAAACTGCTACTTCACAGCTGACACAGAGTTTACATACTGTGTTATCTTGGTCCTGCAAAATGGTAGCTTTAAAAAAACCCCATATTGTAACAAGAAATTGTAATTGTGATCACTTACAACATAAGGTAGATGGAATTATGTTCCTAAACTGTTCTTCAAAGCCACTAACAGATCAGGTTCCAGCTACATTAGAGACTGCAGGCAACATTTTCAAAAGTGCCTACACCACTTAGGCACCTAAATTCCACTGAAATTCAATGGGAATCAATGAGAGAAGTTCCAAAATCACTTAGGCCCTTTGAACTATTTCATCCTGCATCTCCATCTATTGCATTCAGGATAGTTATAGCCCTGTCAGTCCTTGGATATTAGAGAGACAAGGTGGGTGAGGATAATCTTTTATTGGACCAAGTTCTGTTGGTGAGGGAGACAAGCTTTCAAGCCACACAGAGCTCTTCTTCACTTCTGGGAAAGGTACACTCCCAGCATCATAGCAAAATGCAAGGTGGAACAGACTGTTCACAATAAGTAGTTACCACATATTTTAACAGGTTTCAGAGTAACAGCCGTGTTAGTCTGTATTTGCAAAAAGAAAAGGAGTACTTGTGGCACCTTAGAGACTAACCAATTTATTTGAGCATAAGCATCTGATGAAGTGAGCTGTAGCTCACAAAAGCTTATGCTCAAATAGATCGGTTAGTCTCTAAGGTGCCACAAGTACTCCTTTTCTCTTTTCACATGTTTTAAGGTACCACTAACCCCCTCTTTTTGTTTGATGACTACAGAGATGTTAACATGACACTCTACCTTGAACAGTCCCTTACAATATGTACTAAATATTTATACTAAGTAATCTTGTCCACCTTGTATTTTGCTGTGATGCTGGGAGCATACTTTTCCCAGTCCTGATGATGAGCTCTGTGTGGCTTGAAAGCTTGGCCTCTCTCACCAACAAAACTTGGTCCCATAAAAAATTATCCTCACCCATCTTGTCTCTCGAAGTCACTTGCAGTCCTTTATGACACTGCAGATCACAAAGGCCGGACTGAAGCATTCAAGACACAGGGACAAAGCATTCCCAGCTGAGGGGATCTGGCTGTGGAATGAACCTTCAGAGGAGAATACAGAAATCCAGAGTCCAACCGTCTTTGGGAATGACAAAACATTGCCGTTCAATAAAGCTTTTCTACCATTACCAGAATGACCCTGATAGCATCTAACAATATGTCTTCCCTGCTCAAAGTTATTTTAAGCAAAGCTTTTTATAACCCAAAATGGAAGAACCAAAGATGACTCCATTAAGTGCACTAGGGAATTTACTATCACCAATGTAATTGGCGTGAAAGGCACACCGAAGCTATGGTGATGGGTGACAGTACACAAACCTAAAGGTAAACAAATAGATACAGCTAGATAGTGCCCAATGACCTCTACATCCAAAACCACGTAATGATTTCACTTACATTTGCTTGTCCATAAAAACATGCTAACCTATTTCTTATGCCCTCCTTGCTGAAACATGTCAACCTAGCCCTCTGGTCTTTTGATTCCAGGGAAGTATGGAACAAAGCTCTCTCCTGTCTTTCATATAGTGCCACATGTTTTACAAGGAGGGGTTAGTTTTTCTGCAAAACCTCTTCCTTGATATTACAAAACCCAAGAGCATCCTTGGGTGCTTAAGAGCAGGCCAGATTTTAGGAAAACATGAACTTGTAACTTCAGACAATGGTCAGGATTCATGTATCACAGGTGACTAGGGGTCATCAGTGACATAAAACCTCCAGTCTGCCTCAAACAGAGAGGACCTGAACATTACTGGTAATTGCAGGCAGGCGTAATACTATGGAATATTTTAAAAACTCTTGTGATTTTGGTGCCTGGTGAAAAATGGATTAAGGGCCTGTGAAAGCTCTCTACAGAGAGACTTCACCATTCCTCCAATGAAGAAAGGACCTGAGGGAGGGAGGAATAGGCCAAAGTGAATCCAGGATGGCCTTTTTTCCATAACGCTCTGCTCCGCAGCATATAGCTGATCTTCAAGCTCTCGGCACTTCTTAGTGGAACCGAGATGCCTGTAGCCCAGCAGACCCGCAACAATACCATTCTCATTGAAGACTGCTTGTGCTTGATGCCAAAATCAGGTCTTGTCCCTCATAGACAAGCTTTTTAAATTCCTGGTGTTTCTATTGGGGAAAAGTCAACCAGGTTTGAGATCTCTATCCATATTGCCACATGACCCTTGACCATGAAAGCCTGGTACTCCAGCTTAAAGATAGCAGCTGTGGATTTGGAGACACTTTTACCCAGTACCCACCGATGTCATTGATCCCGGGGGTCAACATTCTAAGAGCTGTGGGAATTCTGCACATTAGAAAATCAAGACCCAAGAGTGAGAATTCTCCCAGGTGGTATCTTTAAAAAGAATCCTGTTTAATTAGTTCTGCCATCCCCAATCAATCATGCTAGTCTCTACCTCTCTGTCAGTCCTCTCTGATAAACAATGGCATAAGGCGGCACTCTGCTCCTCGCTCCTCACTCTTTCTCCCCAACTCTTAAGGAGCAGCAGCTCAGAGGCCACTTCACTTCGTAATTTCTTCCAGCCTGTGAGAAGACCAGTAATTCAGGGGCTACTCTGCTCTTTGTCCCCCCATCACTTTCTGTGAATAACCTCGCAGCTCCAGCCACTCTGCTCTCTCCCTGCCCCCCTAATAAAAAACCCAGGAGCACCTGGACTGTTCTGCTCCTCGAGAAGAGCCAGCAGATCCCCAATCATACTCACTTGGTCAGCATTTTCACTCACCATGGAAAAGTGACTTTTTCCATAATCATCATGATCATTCAATAAATTTATAGCTATAATCTGCTAACCCTTTTACAATAGAAAATAAGACAATACTCTGTATGCCTTTCTTCCTGGAGTAACACTCAACAGAAATGTATTTTTCTTCTTACCAGAACTGGGCATATGGTTCACTCTAGGTGGATTTAGCAGCTCTACTGGCTGATCTCGGCCAGAAAGTCCATCTGGAAAACACAAAAAGGATTTGATATCATCACCTGTTTGTGGAATGTCTAAATTAGTTCAAATAACCAAAGTCACTAAGAGAGCCAGCACTAGGGATATGCAGACTAAGCAATTGTTTTGGACACCAAGCAGCTCAACGGTTGCGGGGACGAGGGGCCTTTAATTATTAGCATGTGTTTGGAAGGGGGCAAAAATATTCCTGCTTAGGGCCCACAGTAGGCTAGCACCACCTCTAGTCACCAACTAATTATCAGTGCAAAGGGAGAAAAAATACAAATATCAAAAATCACTTTAAACAATGATGCTCTAAAGTCAGCACCATAACATTCACTATATGAAATCTACTTTCATCTGTTCTGCTTTGGTTTTTATTTAGTACTTAGTTGTACTGGTCAGTCTTGCTACTAAAAAGGTACAGTAAATAAGTCCTATCATTCAATAAATAAATGGCTATTTATTTTTCTATTTAACAACAGTATGGTGAAGTTGCTAACAGACCTGGGAGGCATATTCTAAGAACACCTGTAGTATGCTGAAAAGATAGTAAAGAAAACAGAGCGCGTTGCAGGAGATTAAAATGCACAGACATGCATCATGCGCCCTGTTTGGCACTGGTTTGGATGTCAGAAAAAGCACTCTAAAAAATCACAATTTTTTTTTATGATATGTAGAAGTCCATCTTGTCAAAGCATTTTTCTATTTTAAAGCTTATGCCTTCCATACAAAACAAGTTGAGGTATAAACAGAAGTTGTTACAAACTACAGCACAACGTCACACCAGACTTCTTGACTTTTGCCCAAAAATGAAAGAGCAAACATCTGAAGTATTTGTTGACCATCCAACTATGTCCCACACCCACTTCCCCACTTTTGTTCATTCTTCTCCAACATCCTGCTGTCTTCTACCTTCTAATATCATGTGAATCAAGCTATATACAGTTCTAGAAACATCAAAGCAGATACAATCTTTCAGAGTCAAATCAAAAGACAGTTTGATAAAATGAGTTTATCATTTAGATGTTAATGTTTTTTTTCATTATATCAAGAACACTGGCTCATCTTTTCTCTACTCCAAAAAGTTTGAAGAGAAAATGTAATTAAAAGTTCTATCTGTTGTTTGCATCAGTGGTCTCTTAGTACCACTTTCTATTTGGTATAATCTCAGCTACAACATGTCAATAAAATGAGCTGTGTCACGAGCTTTTCTTTTAAAATGGAAGCAATATTGCCCCTCGAACACATGCCAGTTAAACAGTTTGTGTGTTCGTTTTTTATTTAAGGAAATAGAATAGCCAGTAAAATAATGGATGATCCCACAGCTGCAGTGGAAGGACTATGAGAGATTTGTCTATAAGAGACTGGTGTTTGGAAGACTAGGTTCTGCTGAGGGTTAATCTGGACTGGAGAAGGGAAATGGGAGAACTGGCTAAACTTATATCAACATTAGCAGCAGGTGGTGTGCAATCAGTGAACAGGCTCACAGCTTTGTGGCTTTATTAGAACGAAGGTTCCGTAGCAAAGAGCCCGCTGTTCCACCTGTGCTTAAGAAGGAGAGTGCAACGTTTTGTTTGGGATGTGGCACTTGGTACGCTTATCTATGCATTTGTCACCTTGCTATTAGACTACTGTAATACTATTTAGGGCTACCCCTCAAATTATTCAGAAGCAGGAGACCCTCCAGAATGCAGGAACCCACGTATTAAGCAGAGCTTTGCACTCAGAATAAATGTATTCTGCAAGCTTTGTGTAGGTTTCCAGGTGGCATTCAGGGAACTGGTCTTAATTATTTGGATCTGGGTTACCAGAGTGAAGGCCTCTCCTTCCTGTACTACACTGCCAAAAGCTTTAATCATCAGAGATATTAAAAGTGAAGCTCTCTCAATACAGAAGGAGGGCGCTGGTGGCAGAGGATTCTCTGAGAGCGCCTCCTGTCTCTGGAAGGACTTCTCCCCAGCCCCTTACTCTGAAGGGGTGGGGAACCTTTTTTCCTATCGCAGGCCACTGACCCACAGAAAATATCACTCATGGGCCACACACAGCCCCGCAGGGGGGGAGAGGGGGGGCGCAGAAGCTTGGGGATTCCCCTACGCTCCGGGGTGGGGCCAGAAATTAGGAGTCTGGAGTGCAGGAGTGGGCTCAGGACTGGGACAGGGGGTTGGGGTGCGGGCTCCGGCCAAGCAATGCTTACCTCAGATGGCTCCTGGTCGGCGGCGGGGCTAAGACAAGCACCCCCACCACCGCCCTGGCCCCGTGCCATTCCCAGAAGCAGCCACAATGTGGCTAGGCAGCTCTGCGCGGTGTCCGTGCTCACAGGTGGTTCCAGGCCAATGGGAGCTGCAGGGGTATTACCTGCAGGCGGGGGTAGGTGAACCCAGACTTGGAGTTTTCTTGATCGCCCCTGCGCTTAGGGGCCACCGACCGACCAGCCTGGCACCCTAGCTTCCCCCCCACAGTGGGGCAAGCTGGCGCTTGCAGCTCCAGTCCCACAGGGGGGCACTGAGGCTCAGGGTTTCCAGCCTGTGGCGCGGAGACTTGCCACAGGCCAGATGAAATTAAGCAGGGGGCTGGATCTGGCCTACAGGCTGGAGGTTCCCCACCCTGGTCTAGAGTTTTAGTATTGGAGACATTCTGATCTTTATGAAGGGTATTTGGACCGTGGACAGAATTACAATTAGCCACAGTTATTTACTGGCATAAGATAGTTACAGTCTGGGGCCAGCTCAGATTGTAATTGTATGGATTCTGCTACTGACCTAAAGGATTTAGGATTTTTTATTATTGTGAATGTTAAGTTTTAGAAGAGCTGTCTGATCTTGTGATAGATATTTCTAATATCTTTTTATAAATCTAAAGAAGAATAATGCCCAAATAATTGAGTTTTCAAAAAAGCCACATACCAAAACAATTAAACCTTTTTGTTACTCTTTTATTCAGCCTCAATAATATGCTCAGTTCAGTACAGGAGCAAATTTGTTTTAAAAACCTCTTCCATAAAACATGGAAACCTTAGAAGACAGAAGTATATTGAGTTAGCCAAAGTTTTTGTTTTTATAAGTTATGAAATTACTATTTAGCATGGAAGGAAGTGAGTTACTAGGACAAATTTTCATGGAGAGGACAGTAGGTTTGCTAGCACTTAGAAGTACATATGTTTGATCCTGAAACATACCTTATTGATATCCAACTCCGTTTCAGAAACCAACCTAGAGTTCACCAACACTTTTAAACAATTTAAAAAAATTTAAAATGACATTTGAAATTTCAAAAAATCCTACTTCCTCCCCTTAAAAAGCCAAAAAACACAGACACCCTTCTGCTTCCCCCTCTCTATCCCACCCATAGCTCCCAATGCATCAAAGACAACAAGGCCTTGACAGGGGACAGTGCAAATATTAACAAATGTGAAGAATAACTGAAGTGATGCTATGATGAGAGAAAAGAGGCATTTCAATTCACTCGTCCTACAGTATCTAGATAGGAGTCTCATGACAGTATTGTTTTTAAATTGAATTGGCTGAAACCAAATAACCTATACTACTTTTACTTTTCTCGCTACTCCTATAGAAAGGAAACGGCAGTAAAAAAAAAAGCTAGCACCAGAGACAAGACCACCACCAACACACATGAAATAAATACTATATATATACATAATCCTATTGTGTTGATGCTCTACGTCCCTCCACTTTAACATTAATTCTTGAAATAGACTCTTGGCGAATACACCAGATTCTCCCCACTTTAGTTCCTGGAAGTAACATTCTCCCTCTTTGTTCATATCAGCCCTCATCTGAACACCTGGAAGGGATTCTAGAATTCTTTTGTTAACTCAGAGAAATATAACAGTGATTAAATTTGTGGAACAGGAAGGGCTGTTTCAATGGTTAGTTTAGCGAGCTTAATGGTTGGTGATTACATAGGATGGAAATGATGCACTTTAATTATTATGGACTGTATATTAAGTTATGACACAGGCACCTAGAGCGGATAGATAGATGTTTCTGTATGGGTCTCAAGCAATAAAATGACAGGTTTCAGAGTAACAGCTGTGTTAGTCTGTATTCACAAAAAGAAAAGGAGTACTTGTTAGTCTCTAAGGTGCCACAAGCAATAAAATGTTCAGTTTATATGCTTATATTTGATCTAATACTCTTGCTAAAAGGATTAGCATAAAGAAAAGTTTGTAATTACCATGCTTAGAAAATGTAGAGTCTACTTTCTTTCCTATAACTTAACCGCCCATGACATAGGCACCTGCTGTTCTGTAACAGATCATGACTACAACAAGGAACTTACTCCCCAGATTCTAAGCACAGAGCTCTCTCCCTTTCCTCTTGTATGAATCTCTTTACTTCCCACTTTTTAAAATATATCTGCAGGGTTTTAAGGAAGGAAACCCAAGGGAAGACTGCAGAACCTTACACACAAATGTCATACCAGAGGACGACAGCATGTCCGTTTTACAAGCTTCCTGACTGGAGACCCCTAGAGAAGTGTCTACTTCTCTGAGTGGCAGGGAGACTGATGAATTAACAATACTCTGAACACTTCTCCCTGCCAGGATGAAACTGAGAATCTCAGGGAGGAGGAGCCCCTGTGCTTGAAAGATGAAAAGGAAGAACCCAGTCGTAATGGATCAGGATCATCTCCATGAGTTTTAATTCATGTTCCATTTCAACATCAAACCAAGGGTATGGATAATATGCAATGGGATGATCATCAAAACAATGTCAATGATAGCCAAAACAAAGTAAGTTATCCTTCATATTAACTAATTTTCTGCTCACTGCTTTATAGAAGTAAGGTATCTCCTAGGCAATTAATTCCTCATAAAAAGCAAAATCAGTTTTTTCACCTGGAGTTTTGGTTTTTCCTAGCACTGTTATTACCTGAACAGGCCAGGCAAAGCAGAAATCCTTCTTTTCCCAATTCAGCCATAACCCAATAATAGAAAAAGAGCAGTTGAACATAATAATTCAGCTGTTGCCAGGACACTAAAAATCTCTATTTTAAATCAGCAGACAAACACAAATCTGGTCTGCCCGGGGAAATCCGTTTTAGTAGTAAGATAAAGATAGAATAGAAAGCTAAGTTTTAGGACCAAATAGCAAACTGGGGCCGGAGGACATTTTCTATCAAAATTATATCATACAACTTAATACTGTCAATGCATTTGCTACAGTAGGAATTAACATTAACACACAGTAAAATGTGTAATGTTACATCGAAAATACATATGAAGGAGCTTGGTCATGTATCACTACAAGTTAGCTGCTACATATTAACCACAATCACAAAACTGAATAAAAAATAGAAAAGTCAGGTGTCACCTCCCAAAAGCAATTAAATTCCCTTAAAGATACACTCAGGAATTTCCAAAAAGCAGCTCAGGAAAAAATATCTAACAAGCACTACAAAAGCTGCTCTGATCTATTGGTTAGGGTTTCCACAATTTTTGCTGTGAAGATTAAAATTCCACACCATGTTATTAAATATGCATGTCTATTGCTATTAGAATATTTGAAGACCATTATTTAAAAATATTTAAAAAAAACAAGTTACCATGTGTGCTTGAAAGAAGAGATTTTTTTAACCATAACTGCCAAATCAAGTCAGATTTTCACCAGATAACAAAAGACCACACATATCCAGTTTAAGAGCTCTCTTCCCTGCAAAATATCAACATTCTTCCTCCTCCTTCTGGAGTGCTACAGCTAATCAGAGAAGATGAGAAAATTGGCTGGATTGTCTTCACTCTCAAAAAAGATTTAATCATACCTGAGCAAACATTAAATTAAAAAAAAATTGAAACAAAATCATGATTCTGCCAACCGCAAATCTAGTGAAAGTTTGAGAAAGCTATGAGCAACGGAAAAAGGGAGCCGTTGGAAGAGGACTGATTAGGCAACCTTACAGCTGTGACTACACACTCTAGGTATATTAGAGAAAAAACTGTAAAATGTTTTTTAAAAGAAAAAATGTGTGACAACAGCCAATACAACATACGTTGTGCTACCACACTGAAAATAACCTGGCAGTCTTGATGGAATTTTACTTCAAATCCTGAATAAAAAAAGCATTTTCTCTGCTCCTGCTGAGCTGCGTTCCCTTCTTACCATGGTTACTTGAGATGTTCAGTTCATAATTCTGATGACGTGTAACTGACCTTTACAATACAAGAGAAATGCTTTTACACAGTGTTTTATGCCAACATTCATGAATAAGCGAAGAGATAGGAGACATTCTGGATTGAAAAATGAATAATAGCTTCCATCAAAGACATTTTAACCCTTTCTCCCCAGCCACCCAAATAAAACAAAGAAATACAATCAGATTAATCCAGGCAAATTTAATTGAAGGGGGGGGAAAAAAAGTAGATATTTCTCCAGGCTGTTTTACCAAGTCACCTGTACGCCCCAGTTTCTTTGTCCTCTCTTTCCCTTTGTGTTCTCCAGGAGTGGGAGCCACACGGGAGTAATATCTCATGCCAAAGTTACACATCCCAGAAAAACATGGAGGGGACGGGATACAATAAGTGATGCCTCACGTGACAGACTAGATAACCTGAGCAGAGTGTACTCAGCCTGATGTTGGTTAAGATAGTTAATACCTTTCTATAGGAGGGCCTGGTATCAATCTCCTTCAAATGACAAGTCATTAGACCAATGAGGCTAGTGATCATGTCAATTTCCACCCCATAGCTCTATCTTTTTTTTTTTAAACTCAAGTTATTGAGTAAGTAGTAGTGAGACAGCTGTGTCATCTCAGTTCCACATAATTTGACGTTCCCTTTCAATCTGGCTTTTGGGCTGGGCATAGCACAAAAAAGAGAACACTGCTCGTTAATCTGTCTGCAGACTTCAATACCATGGTATAAACTGAGAGTTTTGTTTACTTGCCTGTAGACTGGATCACTCTTCAACAGTTCTGTTCTCAAAGAGCTTGTAGAGCCTACTATCAATAGTTCAAATGACACTCACGTGGAGTACTATGCTGTTCCATTCCATCACCCAGATGGTGAGGCTTTTGGGTAGACAGACATTTGGGGCTATTTTGCCATAGGTATGCAGATGATACACAAATGTGCATCTCTTTCATCAAGCCCAAATGAGGAGAAGTTCTGCTTTCCGAGTATCTAACCAAGAAAAAGCTTTAGTTGACAAGCTAGCTGAAGCTCAGCCCAGGCAAAACAGACACTGCTCAGCGCCTGAGGGCAGCATCCAGAGGACATGGCAGACAAGACTCTGACTAAACTTTGTCTGAAAAGAGCAGTGTAGGAACACTTAGGTCTGATAGCTCCCAAATCCTCACTTGGCACTAGTGAACAGAAGCATCTTCCCCTCTCCCCCACTGGTTTCTAGTAAAATGATTGTGACTTTGTCTGTCTCTGATGTAGACCTTCTCAGAGTTATTCCTGCCTTTGTGATCCTAGCATTGGATTATTGCTTTGTTCTCTGACAGGGCCTAATTTAGAAGGCCACTCAGAACATATACTTAATGGAAAATGCAGCTGCACACCTGTGGAGTAGAGCTAGGTTACATTTAAAGCAAGCATGTCACACTTATTTGGTAGCAACGATTGCATTCTACTAGTGCTGTTATTTGGGCCAAGTCATAAATTTAGTACTCCATACCCCCTGCTCCCCATCCACAACAGAATGCCCACTCATGTCAAGGAGATGTTTGCACAAAGATCAAAGATACAATCTGGCCTTAGTAATAACTAAAAGTATAGTAACTATACAAAGTAACTAAGTATGTATAAAGCACTCAGTGGGAATATATGTCCTCTCCTCCACCCTGGGACACCACTATTTCTGCCCTCTTCCTTCCCAACCCCTACTTTGTTTTACATCCCTGAGTCTTTATATTTTCTCTCTTCTGCCCTCTGCACTTCATTCCCTACAGCAATTCCCAATGCCAGGGCTTCATTCCCACCTCCTTCCTCATTCCATCTGCTAAAAATGATCAATAATGCAGTCATTAATGTGACATTAAAATATCATTTCAGGAATTCATGCCTCTCCAAATCTGCAGGCATAGGAAGGCGAGGCTATCGGTTTACCCTTAGTTTATATTCAGAAGAATTTCTTCACAACCATGTGGCCTAGAAGTCTCTTTTTTTTTTTTTTTTTAAGGGGAGATTCTGGGCCACAGAAGTAAATTAGGCAGTAGGTCAGATCTGAAAACTGCAGTGTCTTCCCAGCTGTTTCAAACTGTAATTAAAGGTATTTGCATAGAGCTCAAACTATATAGTATGTAATTGGCAAACTCTAACCTGGCTTACACCAGGATAGAAAAAGCTATCACAGCAAATGACATCATACTGTACAGTCTTGCTCAGTGCTTACATTTGAAATCTTGGGGACTGAAAGCAGGGTGTGCTCAGAAGGGTCCTCTAACGTTGCATTCATTTCTCCCAACTCTCCAACATAGCCTGAAATCTGTTGACCTACAGGACACAGCAAAGCTCACCTATTTTATCAGAATTTCTTCAGATGTTTATAGTGTGGTATGCATTGTAACATACGCATTGATCATTGAATTGTGCGTTTTAATTGTGTATATGCACCCAGGGACTATGTGATGGACATGTTCCAAACCTAAAAACAACAACTAGATATGCGTTTCTGTTATAGGTATACATGAATTGTGATCACATATAACTTCCGTTTATGAATTTATAAAAGGAGCATAAAAGGGAGGGGTAGTTCTTGAATAAAAATGCCCACAATAGGCATCCGCACGTTTTATTTCAAGGAAACGGTTCAGTTCATGGATGATTTAGGTTTTTGTCTTCCTAAAATGTAGTGAGAAACAGTGCCCTTCTGTAGTATTATTGGAATGAAAGAATGCTGAACTGGGATATGTGAGAGGAATAAAACCAGCATAAATCTTCAATTAGTGCCTGCCAATTAAATGTGGTCCACTACTATTTCCTGAATTACAAATTGCTATCATACAAGGTAATTGAGAAATATAACACCATGTTAAAATGATATTAGCAATGAGAAGAGTAACTTTTGTGAATGTATTATTTATCTGCCTATTCACTTGAAGTTTACAAGATGGAAAAAAAACCTGTACATTTACGAGTGAGAAAGCAATTAAAGGCAGCAAATACATTATTTGTCCATAAACCTACGAAAAAATGCTCTGTTTCCTTTCTAATTTGTCTGCACTCAAGAATCTATTTTTGGAACTCTCCCTGGACTGGACTATAGCATATGTACTGTAATGGCATTGTAATTAGCCCAGAGAGCTGGAAGATGCATTGCACATCCAAAAGGGAAGAAGTCTAACAGAATGAAAGCATCCTTCACTTCCTTCTCAAAATGTGATTTATAGCAGTTACCAAGAAGAAACACATTCAATAGCACATTCAATTGAACTGACTGCTTAGTCTATTATTAAAATCCAGTGTATCCTAACAGCATGCAGAACTCAGCAGAAACCATCATAACAAATATTTGCTGTAAGCAGCTATTACTGAACAAGCTCTATTTACTATTATTACAGCAATTGTGGGATAACAGATAACTGGGGATATCCACAATAAGAACTGGGAGTGGGAAGAAGGGAAGGGTGTAAGAGGAAAAAAAAGTTAATCCAACATTGCTCTTGATTTTACATGTAGTATTAGCATTAGAGACCTTTCATTGCTTATGACTGACATGGTGCATAAATTGCCAGTGCTATCTCTTAGGAAAGCCCTGAGTATTTTCAGAAATACTCGTTTTCTGAAAATATGCATCTGAGGAAGTGAGCTGTAGCTCACGAAAGCTCATGCTCTAATAAATTGGTTCGTCTCTAAGGTGCCACAAGTCCTCCTTTTCTTTTTGCGAATACAGACTAACACGGCTGTTACTCTGAAACTCGTTTTCTTCCATAACACTTCTTTTCTTTTGATTAACAGCAACAGAGTTACAATGTTGTCTTCTCTCTCTACTATACAAAAGGTTTACACAGATTTGAGTTTTAAATCTCCTTCATGTCCCTGACACAACTGATTACCCAAGAGACATTACTATGTCTAAATGTCACATGGACGGCAACAAGTATCCCACTGAAGTCAGTAATAGCTCAGCAGCACCTTGCAAGAGGAGTACCATAAGTTATTTTCTGTAGATCTATTTTGCCATATAAACCATGAAGATTTGGCAAACAGGATCAGATGATGCTTGGGCTGCATCGGAGAGTGCTAAAGGAGTTGGCGGATGTGATCGCAGAGCCATTGGCCATTATCTTTGAAAACTCATTGCGATCGGGGGAAGTCCCGGACGACTGGAAAAAGGCTAATGTAGTGCCCATCTTTAAAAAAGGGAAGGAGGAGGATCCTGGGAACTACAGGCCAGTCAGCCTCACCTCAGTCCCTGGAAAAATCATGGAGCAGGTCCTCAGGGAATCAATCCTGAAGCACATAGATGAGAGGAAAGTGATCAGGAACAGTCAGCATGGATTCACCAAGGGCAAGTCATGCCTGACTAATCTAATCGCCTTCTATGATGAGACAATTGGCTCTGTGGATGAGGAGAAAGCAGTGGACATGTTACTCCTTGACTTTAGCAAAGCTTTTGACATGGTCTCCCACAGTATTCTTGCCAGCAAGTTAAAGAAGTATGGGCTGGATGAATGGACTAAGTTAGTTAGATTGTCGGGCTCAACGGGTAGTGATCAATGGCTCCACGTCTAGTTGGCAGCTGGTATCAAGTGGAGTGCCCCAAGGGTCACTCCTCAGGCCAGTTTTGTTCAATATCTTCATAAATGATCTGGAGGATGGTGTGGATTGCACCCTCAGCGAGTTTGCAGATGACACTAAACTGGGAGGAGAGGTAGATACCCTGGAGAATAGGGATAGGCTACAGAGGGGCCTAGACAAATTAGAGGATTGGGCCAAAAGAAATCTGATGAGATTCAACAAGGACAAGTGCAGAGTTCCGCACTTAGGACAGAAGAATCCCATGCACCGCTACAGACTAGGAATCGAATGGCTAGGCAGCAGTTCTGCAGAAAAGGACCAAGGGGTTACAGTGGATGAGAAGCTGGATATGAGTCAACAGTGTGCCCTTGTTGCCAACAAGGCCAATGGCATTTTGGGCTGTATAAGAAGGGGCACTGCAAGCAGATCAAGGGACATGATCGTTCCCCTCTATTTGACATTGGTGAAGCCTCATCTGGAGTACTGTGTCCAGTTTTGGACCCCACACTACAAGAAGGATGTGGAAAAATTGGAAAACGTCCAGCAGAGGGCAACAAAAATGATTAGGGGACTGGAACACGACTTGTGAGGAGCGGCTGAGGGAACTGGGATTGTTTCGTCTGGGGAAGAGAAGAATGAGGGGGGATTTGATAGCTACTTTCATCTACCTAAAAGGGGGTTCCAAAGAGGATGGATCTAGACTGTTCTCAGTGGTAGCAGATGACAGAATGAGGAGTAATGGTCTCAAGTTGCAGTGGGGGAGATTTAGGTTGCATATTAAGAAAAACTTTTTCACTAGGAGGGTGGTGAAGCACTGGAATGCGTTACCTAGGGAGGTGGTGGAATCTCCTTCCTTTGAAGTTTTTAAGGTCAGGCTTGACAAAGCCCTGGCTGGGATGATATAGCTGGGGATTGGTCCTGCTTTGAGCAGGAGGTTGGACTAGATGACCTCCTGAGGTCCCTTCCAACCCTGATATACTATGATTCTATGAAAATATTTACAATGGCTGCAATATGCATTACTGCACAAAAACAAGAGACAAAATCTGATCTCATTTCAGTTAAAGTTGAGACACTAATGTTGACTACCCACAGTTAATGTCACCTTCACTATATTACTAGGAAGTTTTATAATTTCTTTCCTTAAATTATATTCCATTTGTCAGTCAATCACGAGAGGACTAAGAGCTCAAGTTGCTGATACAGACCACAAAAATATGCAAAACTTAATATCCAAATGACAAAAGTAATATTTTTAAATGCCAGATGTAAATGTGTTGTCTTCAGCTTCCTGTGCCATTACTTTTTAATTGTTTGTGGGCGGGAGAATAAAGCCACTCCTCTTAAACAGGAGAATCGTAAGTCAGTTCAACAGATTTGACCTGTGCACACAACTGAATATATATTTCAAAACTCTGCTATGAATGAGGAAAACAATGTACTTTTAAAAAAGTATTTGCAAAGCAAGATGGCACTTTGCAAGGCTATTAATTAGGTTAAAAGCTTTGAAAGTTAGTTAAAAACAGTCCAGGATAAGCATGATAAAAGGAAATTTAGCAATTGTAATGTATACGTTCCTTAGGGGAACAAGGGATGTTAGGACTGTTTCACACAGATCAGGTAGCTTTCAAATAGGTGAATTAGGAAACTGAAGGCAAGTGAAGAGAGAGAAATGGAAAAGAAATATAATTAAAACACTGAAGAGATACGTTTCAGAGTGGTAGCCATGTTAGTCTGTATCAGCAAAAAGAACGAGGAGTACTTGTGGCACCTTAGAGACTAACAAATGTATTTGAGCATGAGCTTTCTTGGGCTAACCCCCACTTTATCGGATGCATGCAGTGGAAACTACAATAGACAGAATGAACGTGAAAAAATGGGTGCTGCCATACCCACTATAACAAGAGTGAGCAGTTAAGGTGAGCTTTATCAGCAGGAGAAAAAAAAAATTGTAGTGATAATCAGGATGGCCCATTTCCAACAGTTGACAAGAAGGTGTGACAGGTTTCAGAGTAGCAGCCGTGTTAGTCTGTATTCGCAAAAAGAAAAGGAGTACTTGTGACACCTTATTTAGCGACTAACAAATTTATCTGGGCATAAGCTTTCGTGAGCTACAGCTCACTTCATCGGATGCATTCAGATGAAGTGAGCTGTAGCTCATGAAAGCTTATGCTCAAATAAATTGGTTAGTCTCTAAATAAGGTGTCACAAGTCCTCCTTTTCTTTTTGCGAATACAGACTAACACGGCTGCTACTCTGAAAGCCTCAGATAGCGTGGCTGATGTGATTAAGTCCTATGATGGTGTCCCCTGAATAGATATGTGGACAGAGTTGACAACGGGCTTTGTTGCAAGGATAGTTTCCTGGGTTAGTGTTTTTGTTGTGTGGTTGCTGGTGAGTATTTGCTTCAGGTTGGGGGGCTGTCTGTAGCAAGGACTGGCCTGTCTCCTGCGAGTTGTCTGTGGGCGAGGACTGGACAACGATCCCCCACTTTCACAGGCCTTGGGAGGCAGGCCAGTCCTCGCCCACAGACAACCCGCCAACCTGAAGCATATTCTCACCAGCAACTACACACCGCACCATAGTAACTAACTCAGGAACCAATCCATGCAACAAACCTCGATGCCAGCTCTGCCCACATATCTACACCAGTGACACCATCACAGGACCTTACCAGGTCAGCCACACCATCACCGGTTCATTCACCTGAACGCCCACCAATGTAATATACGCCATCATGTGCCAGCAATGCCCCTCTGCTATGTACATCGGCCAAACTGGACAGACCTTATGTAAAAGGATAAATGGACACAACTCAGATATTAGGGATGGCAATATACAAAAACCTGGACGAGAACACTTCAACCTCCCTGGACATCGGGGGGAGGAATAGCTCAGTGGTCTGAGCATTGGCCTGCTAAACCCAGGGTTGTGAGTTCAATCCTTGAGGGGGCCATTTAGGGATCTGGGGCAAAAATTGGCGATTGGTCCTGCTCTGAGGAGGGGGTTGGACTAGATGACATCCTTATGTCCCTTCCAAACCTGATATTCTATGACACACAATAGCAAATTTACAGGTAGCCATCCTGCAGCAAAAAAAAACTTCAGGACCAGACTTCAAAGAGAAACTGCTGAGCTTCAGTCCATTTGCAAATTTGACACCATCAGCTCAGGATTAAACACAGACTGTGAATGGCTCGCCAACTACAAAAGCAGTTTCTCCTCCCTTGGTGTTCACACCTCAACTGCTAGAAGAGGGCCTCATCCTCCCTGATTGAACTAACCTCCTTATCCCTAGCCTTATTCTTGCTTGCATATTTATACCTGCCTCTGGAAATTTCCATTACAGTCATCCGACGAAGTGGGTGTTCACCCACGAAAGCTTATGCTCCAACATGTCTGTTAGTCTATAATGTGCCACAGGACTCTTTGCCCATTTTATTTAGTTAGCATGTTTCTGATGGCACACAATCACGGTGACAATATTCATTTTGCCATGAGTTTCATTCCAGATGTGCTTTCGCTGAAGCTGAGGTGTTTCTGGAGGCCTCTCCAGAGGGAATGATGAATTTAGGACCCACTTCCTTAATTACCACATCATTTTCACTGTCTGGAAGTTATGCGTGCTGCACTCTCCCTTTCTTCTGAGCCTGTGGAGCAGAGTTTTTTTGTGTGTGACTATCTTCCTTTTCTCATTTCCTAGGCAGGCCTAGACCGTGCACCACCAGCAGCTCCATCCCTCAGGGCATAGCTGCTAGCAGAACCAGTCATGCCCTGGATGTACCACTGAGTGAATGACTAAGTCTGAGCATTTTCATCTGTGTACATTCACAATTAACACATTTTTATCTGAGCTAGGAGACTACTGCCACTGAGCACAGGACAAGACAGATTTTTGCACACATGGGATCTTTAAAGATCGTATTTTAGAGCAAGTATCATCTTATGATAAAGGCAGGACTGTGTCAGAAGACTTTCTGTGCGACCTGGAGCAAGCTACTTAACCTCTGTCTCCGTTTCCTCTACCATAAAATAGACTTTACTCACTGTTAATTCTCTAAAACCCTGAGAAGGGAAGGTGCCATAACAGTGCAAACTATCATTTTATTTTACAACTGAAACGTTTTTAAAACATTGGGCCATAGCTGAGTCCAGAGAAGTGAAAGAACGAACGAAGGCATATGTTGTTGCTATATTTAATAAATGATTCAAATATTCATTTCCATTTAAATATGCATTTTAAATAAAAAAACAGAGTTAAAAAGGCTGCATATTGTTTACAGTATTTTACACACCATAATTTAAGACATCCTCTAGCCCTCTCTTCCTTTACCTTGACAATAATCAGAGTATTTTCAAGAGTAATTCTTTAACTGGTTATTTGCAAAGGAAACTTATTGTATTAGTAATAAATTGGTGCCATTTGCACTTAGCCAGGTAACTCACCTAATTCATTAAGGGTATATGTGGCAAGTTAAAAAGACATGTTACCACTTCAAATAATATAACAATTTGCAATGAGACTCACTAACCTCCCCATTGTTTCTTTCAAGTGATATTTGCATAATCAGATAACTATGTCCATACCAGTCCTGTAGACAGCATAGACCTCAAACTAGAGGAAAAAAAAAAGCATAAAAATGTTTCTACATTTACTACATTTCTACAATGCTAACTACCTAAAAAAGATTTTTCTTATTTCATATGTTGGATTTCAGGACTGGCCAAACTGTGGTCAAGTCTCAGTATGACTAAACAAACAAAGAGGATGTGCTTGACCTATCATTCAACAGATTTCACAAACTGCAACAGATATGCTGTTCAACTGTGGAATTATAAAGTAGGGACTATGCCAATATTTGAGTAAATATATTAAGTAGAATCACAAAATCTGAATCTTATTTTGAGGATTAGCTAGCATTCAAGAGACTGAAAATCCACAACTCCATGCAAATCAGATAAAGATTGTTTAGTCTCAGACTATTAAGGGCTTTTTTTTTTCTTTTTAAACTCAAACTAGTTTCCTCTTCCACAATTCTGACTACTTTAAAATGTGATAAAATATGAAGTTCTTGGCATACCGTATGTAATTCCATAATTTGGGCTTTAAAATATTTCTAAACCTGAGTGAAAAAGAAAATGACTACATTTCAATAGTATTCTACGTGTTTATGTCCCTTCATAAATTTAGTTTAAAGACTTGTTTCCCTTGATACTGTAGGAACAGGAATGGGGTTCTACTGGATTTGTCACTGTGCGAATACCTAGTTAGACATGGTCCTGGTCCATGCAATGAAGTACTTCCATGATAAAGAGAGGAAGCCCTAGTGCTCTTCAGAGATAATTATCTCTGCAGCTTTTGTTCTGACTCTGCCAGTCCACCTGACTAGGAAAAGGAGAGGTGCTGGCAACCTCCAAAAAGGACCTCTTCCTCTACTATGTCTGGAAGAGACAGATATTAGTATATATCCACATACAAACTTTAATGGTGAAGCACTATACTGTATCTTCTTTGTGCAATACCAAGTTCTCGTACAAGAGGCACTTGCCATAAGACAAAATCAGATTTCTTTAGAGAAAGAAATCCAAAACAAGCTCAACTAAAATTGCATTTGAAACCTATAGTTAAAATCAGAGATCTGTAACAACTAGAACACTCTTTCTACATTGGCAAAAGTCAGTCTAATTTTAATCATCTCATAACTGTACTGCTTGTGCACACTGAGTATCCATACTAAGCATTCGTACAGGTAACTGAGGTATAAGATACTCAAATTGTATTAATCTCTCCACAGCACTCTAAGATCCTGTAAGAACAACAAAACAAAACAAAAAAAGGTCTTCCACAGGGCAGCACTACCCATTACCCCTATGTGATCAAGTAAAATGCACCTAATGAAATATCTTGAGCCAGGAATGTAAAGACTGTCCTCCTGATTTCAACTGTAAAATATTTTCTTATCTCTTGACAATAGCAGGATACTGTATGTTTTAACAGTGATTTATAATGGAAGTTGATTTTTAAACTATTACATAGTTTGATTAATGTTTGAGATAAAGCCAACATTCTATATGTACATCTAAACATTTAGAGCAAATCAGTAGTATAAAAGCAAAATACTCAGAGTCTACAAAGATAGAACTTACAAGTTGCTGAAAGAGACAAGCTTTCAAGCTTCGCAAAACTTTCTCTCTCCAACGAAGTTAGTCCAATAAAAAAATATTACCTTACCCATCTTGTCTCTAATATCCTGGGACCACTATGGCTACAACAGCACTGCAAACCACAAAGTTTCGTAATATTGGATTGATTGCGGTCTTTTACAAACTATAATTACCAACATTCCTTTGGTATCTTGGAGATACTTGCAAAAGGACCGGTTAAGTCTCTAAGAAGCGTGGACCACTCAATATTATTTAGAAACTTATATTACAAGGGTCTAATTTTCAGAAGCAATGAGCACAGCTCCAATTGAGTTCAGTAGAATCTGCATATAACTCAACACCTCTGAGAATCAGACACAACATCTCCTGGGCTTGACAGAATTGCCCAGAAAAAAGGAGAATGAGAAGCCAACTGAGGCCTGTTCCAAAACTAGTTAAGAATCACAAGTTTGTTTAAAACAGAAAAAACATGTATTCTGAATTTACTTTATTTTGATTTTTTGTGTGTGTTCCAGACTGAATAGCAAAAATAGCTATACGTAACTGAAAATGTTCACTTTCCTCCAGGATTCTAGGATGTAGTAATTGAAAGAGAGGACAAGAAAGAATCATGACGACACACAATCCTTTGAATGGATGTTGGCATTCTGCATTAAAGCACCCACTGTTTTCAGAGGCTAAGGAAGAAACCCAATTTCTCTCAAGTTTCCTCATACAAAGTTTAGAATTAGAGAATACATTGCTATCTGAGCAGCAGTCATGCAGCAGATGATTTAAATGTACATAAAGTAGAAAAGAGATTAACACAATCAATGGCACAGCCCTGCTCTCAAAGTTTGCAAGCAAGACAGTCAGATGTAGAATTTAGGCATTACCATTCTGAGTCAGACCAGTGGTCTAGTATATATAGTATGTCTGTTGTCCACTTACAGTTTGTCTACACCCGCACTTCATCAGCAAAACTTTTGTTATTCAGGGGTGTTAAAAAAAAAAAAACACACACAACTCCGAATGACAAAAGTTTTACGGATGAAAAGAGCTGTGTGTGAACAGTGCTTTGTTGGCAGGAGAGGTGTGAACAGTGCTTTGTTGGCAGGAGAGCTCTCTGCAGCCAACAAACAGCAGCTACACTGCGCGCCTTTTAGTGGCGCAGCGTGAAGCCATAGCCTTAAACTACGTATTCTTGAGGATGAATATCTTAGTACATGTTTGTACAGCACCTAGTCTCACAAAACTGGGTGACTGGGCAACAAAATGGTAGATGAAATTTAATGTTGATAAATGCAAAGTAATGCACACTGGAAAATATAATCCTAACTATACATATACAATGACGGGGTCTACATTATCTGTTACCACTCAAGAAAGAGATCTTGGGAGTCATTGTGGATAGTTCTCCAAAATCATCCACGCAATGTGCAGCGGCAGTCAAAAAAGCAAACAATGTTGGGAATCATCAATAAAGGGACAGATATTAAGACAGAAAATATCATATTGCCTCTATATAAATCCATGGTACACCCACACCTTGAATACTGAGTGCAGATGTGGTCGCCCCATCTCAAAAAGATATATTGGAATTGGAAAAGGTTCAGAAAAGGGCAACAAAAATGATTAGGGGTACAGAAAGGCTTCTATATGAGGAGAGATTAATAAGACCGGGACTTGTCAGCTTGGAAAAGAGGAGACTTATGGGGGATATGGTAGAGGTCTATAAAATCATGAGTGGTATAGAGAAAGTAAATAAGGAAGTGTTATTTACTCCTTCTCATAATACAAGAACAAGGTGCCACGAAATGAAATAGGTAGCAGGTTTAAAACAAACACTAAGTATTTTTTCATGCGATGCACTGTCAAGCTCTGGAACTCCTTGCCAGAGGGTGTTGTGAAGGCCAATACTATAACGGGGTTCAAAAGGGAGCTAGATAGATTCACAGAAGATATCCATTGATGGACCTATTAGCTAGGATGGGCAGGAATGGTGTCCCTAGCCTCTGTGTGCCAGAAGCTGGGATTGGGTGAAAACGCATGGATCACTTGATGATAACCTATCTGTTCATTCCCTTTGGGGCACCTGCCATTGGCCACTGTCAGAGGACAGGATACTTGGCTTGATGAATCTTTGGTCTGACCCAGCATGGCCATTCTTATGTAGTATAATGGCTTCCTGATCTCAGTTGGTGTCTGTAGATACTACCATAAAACAAAAGATATAAACCACTACTACAAATGAGATAGCTGGGTGGGCAGGCACCTTCAATGAAAGATCTGCATGGATTCCTAGAGTGTTATGGGGAATTTCTGGCACACAGCTTGAAAACACTGCTACCACACTAATAACTCACAAAGTCTAATATGAGGGAGATCATACAGAATGAGACCTGCCATTCCTTACAGGAAATCCCTTTGGCCAGGCTTTCAAGAACCAATGACAAATTGGCCATGCTTTTTAGTGGCCAGATCCATCAATCAGGCTGGGTAATCTGAAGATCTGCAATAAGCAACAAACGACAGTTACCATACTCAAAGTGTGCTCTACTCAGAGGAAAAGGGAAGCAAATTAGCTATTATACTTTTTTTAAAAAAAATGTGCCCATTACACAAATAAAATATATATAAAAAAGATAACTATGGTCAGCCAAAAACCAAGCTGAAAGCACATTATACATATATGTGTCACACTCCACCATAACCCCCATCACGCAAAAATGTAAGTGAAAGTATAGCAGAGTAACGATCCCAGCTTTGTTTGGCCCAAAGATGAAGTGAAGTGAATAGGCGTCAATTCTGTTAAAGATGAAAACTGATGGCAGGACATGGAGATACATTCCTATACTTTCCATTGCCCCGAGAGTTTGGAAATGGACAGAGTATCTGGAGGAAAACCTCAGAACTCCTCTTACACAGTAATTACATACCAGCATTGGAAAGTAAAGAAGAGCCTGCAAAAAAAGCCAAGATCAGTACTGAATTTTACAATGGCATTGTATTTAAGACAGCTACTAAAGAGAGATTTTTAAAAAGTGTACAGATGGAATTTTCTAAATCCTCTGGTTCAAGGAATTCACAATTCAAACAGACTCAGTGGCCATGGAGGGACAATTGTTTAAACAAGATAATCAGTTTTAACTCTGAAAAGATCCTAGAAAGAACAAGAGCAAATAGAAATCTGTTTGTTTTTTTTAAACAGGTAATAAGTTCAGAACAGCTGCCACCAAACACTGAAGTTTCCACAGTTAACTCTTCACACACAAAAAAAGCAGCAATAATATTTTAGACCCACAAGTTTAGTCAAATGTTTATGTTTAATGAAAGGCAGGCATATCCGAACTGGAACCATTAGTCAAAAAAATTGTTCCAGTTTCACCATTTTCCAACAAAAGCTATTTTTGTGGGGAATCCTGCATTTAAATTAGAAATGTTAAGAGGGCACACAATGCGTAAAACAGCAGTGACTGATATTACGAAAATTGATCAGACATGTACTGCACAATCTGATGTGTCCTTATTGGGGTAAGAGGAAGATTGCAAAGGGACTTTTTACTACTGCCATCTGCTGTCTTGATGACACTGCAAGCGTGAACAGCCGCTCATTTATTTACAGAGTGGCAGAAATCCACTCAAAGGCCTTTCATTCAACCATGGACACTTGCAGTTTAAGAGAATTAAGTGTCACTGTACCAGCTGAAGTTTATAAAGCAAACTGTGACGGGTTGGATCACAGAAACCCCCTAGGGGTTGCCACCTGATGTGCCAAGACTACTTCTGCCCCTGCTTTCCTGCCCAATCAGCTTAGGACTTCAGTGCCCTGCCTAGTTTGAGCCAGACCTGCTAGCCTGCTGCAAACCCAGACCCAGGCCTGAACCATGTCCCCTAACAGCTTTAAGCTCAATAGAAAGCAGCTTGCAGAAGGGTGCCTGACTAACACTCAGATGCCCAACTCCCAATGGGGTCCAAACCCCAAATAAATCCATTTTACCCTGTATAAAGCTTATACAGGGTAAACTCATAAATTGTTCGCCCTCTATAACACATAGAGAGAGATGCACAGCTGTTTGCCCCCCACCCCTCAAGTATTAATACATACTCTGGATTAATTAATAAGTAAAAAGTGATTTTATTAAATACAGAAAGTAGGATTTAAGTGGTTCCAAGTAGTAACAGACAGAACAAAGTGAATTACCAAGCAAAATAAAATAAAACACGCAAGCCTAAATCTAGTACAGTAATAATAACTGAATACAGATAAAATCTCACCCTTAGAGATGTTTCAATAAGTTTCTTTCACAGACCAGACACCTTCGTAGTCTGGGCACAATCCTTTCCCCTGGTTCAGCCCTTGTTCCAGCTCAGGTGGTAGCTAGTGGATTTCACATGATGGTTCCCTCCCTTTGTTCTGTTCCACCCACTTATATATCTTTTGCATAAGGCGGGAATCCTTTGTCCCTCTGAGTTCCCACCCCTCCTTCTCAATGGAAAAGCACCAGGTTAAAGATGGATTCCAGTTCAGGTGACATGATCACATGTCACTGAAAGACTTCATTACCCACCTGCCAGCACACAGGTATACAGGAAGACTTACAAGTGAAACGGAGCCATCTACAGACAATTGTCCTGGTTAGTGGGAGCCATCAAGATTCCAAACCACCATTAATGGCCCACACTTTGCATAATTACAATAGGCCCTCAGAGTTATATTCTATATTTCTAGGTTTCAGAGTAGCAGCCGTGTTAGTCTGTATTCGCAAAAAGAAAAGGAGGACTTGTGGCACCTTAGAGACTAACCAATTTATTAGAGCATAAGCTTTCGTGAGCTACAGCTCACTTCCTCAGATGCATATCGTGGAAACTGCAGCAGGCTTTATATATACACAGAGAATATGAAACAATACCTATTCCCACCCCACTGTCCTGCTGGTAATAGCTTATTTCTAGTTTCAGATACAAGAGCAATACATTTATACAACTAGGATGACCACACTCAGTAGCTTATAAGCTTTGTAATGATACCTTACAAGAGACCTTTTGCATGAAGCACATTCCAGTTACATTATATTCACACTCATTAGCATATTTTTATAAAATCACAGAGTGTGTCACACAGACATCTTCACATGCATCTTCCTGACCCTCAGAAAAAGTATCACTCCATGGTCACAAGAGCACTTTCTAGGTGGCCAGGATTTTTTTTGAATTAATAATGTGAGTGGACTTTAACACCATGGAGTAACTGTTCCACCAGAAGCCCTTCAAGTTTCTTACTATATCAATCACCAAAATATGAATTTACCAGTTGACGTTAACTTTCAGCTATTTAAAATCTTACTGATTATACTTTTAACCAGGAATGGGCTGATTTGCAGGTAAGGAATATGAGATCATCAAGTTATTCTAGAGGGCACTAATAAAACCAACATAAGGGCACCTGGCCAACATAAGGGCAGCTCTGTTCAAACTTTCCACTCCCTCCCACCCCCCAACACACACACACACACACAGCTGCTGAACACCTGTGCTTCTCACTGAAATTAGTTGGACTTGTGAGTGCTCACAATTTGTGTATCAAACCCAGGGTTCTCTAAAGAACAATAAATATTGACAGCTAGATGACAACGCCCAGAAAGTAAAAGTTAGTGGGTTACTGTTTTTGTTGTGTGATGTGTGGTTGATGGAGAGTATTTGCTTCAGGTTGGGGGGCTGTCTGTAAGCGAAGACTGGTGTGTCTCCCAAGACCAGTAGTGTCCAGGAAATGGACATCACTATTAAGCGATGGTCACATAACCACCACCCCATACCGGAAACCTACTGACCGCTATACTTACCTACACACCGCCAACTTCCATCCAGAACACACCACACGATCCATTGCCTACAGCCGAGCTCTAAGATACAACCGCATTTGCTCCAACCCCTCAGACAGAGACAAACACCTACAAGATCTCTATCAAGCAGTCTTAAAACTACAATACCCACCTGCTGAAATGAAAAAACAGATTGACAGAGCCAGAAGAGTATCCAGAAGTCACCTACCACAGGACAGGCCCAACAAAGAAAATAACAGAATGCCACTAGCCATCACCTTCAGCCCCCAACTAAAACCTCTCCAGCGCATCATCAAGGATCTACAATCTATCCTGAAGAACGACCCATCACTCTCACAGATCATGGGAGACAGGCCAGTCCTTGCCTACAGACACACCCCCAACCTGAAGCAAATACTCACCAGCAACCACACACCACACAACAGAGCCACTAACCCAGGAACCTATCCTTGCAACAAAGCCCGATGCCAACTCTGTCCACATATTTATTCAAGTGACACCATCATAGGACCTAATCACATTAGCCACGCCATCAGGGGCTCGTTCACCTGCACATCTACCAATGTGATATATACCATCATGTGCCAGCAATGCCCCTCTGCCATGTACATTGGCCAAACCGGACAGTCTCTACGCAAAAGAATAAATGGACACAAAACTAACATCAAGAATCATAACATTCAAAAACCAGTAGGAGAACACCAACTACTCTGGTCACTCAGTAATAGACTTAAGGTGGCAATTCTGCAACAGAAAAGCTTCAAAAACAGACTCCAACGAGAAATTGCTGAGCTTGAATTAATATGCAAACTAGATACCATTTACTTGGGTTTGAATAGAGACTAGGAGTGGCTGGGTCAGTACACATATTGAAATCTATTTCCCCATGTTAAGTATGCCTCACACCTTCTTGTCAACTGTCTAAATAGGCCATCTTGATTATCACTACAAAATTTTTTTCTCCTGCTGATAACAGCTCATCTTAATTAGCCTCTTACAGTTGGTATGGCTACTTTCACCTTTTTACGTTCTCTGTATGTGTATACATATATCTTCTTACTATACATGTTTCATTCTATGCATCCGATGAAGTGGGCTGTAGCCCACGAAAGCTTATGCTCAAATAAATGTTAGTCTCTAAGGTGCCACAAGTACTCCTGTTCTTTTTGCAGATACAGACTAACATGGCTGCTACTCTGAAACCTGCTTACAAAGAAGTTGCCTTATTTTTGTATGCAAGAATCCATCAGTCTCCAGAAAGAGATTCTGGGAATTAGCAAACAAGGGACAGCTTGAATAGTAAGAGAAAGACACAGTTACGAGTTCACAACACACCGCAGAACCAGACTGCCTAACGCAGCATAAGAGCCGTTCCTTTTTGTAATGTCTAGTGGACAACTGAGCAGATAAGTAATGCGCCTATCCGCAGATTTTATTCTACGCAGCTCTATTTCTCTTCACCCATGAAGTGGCAATAGGGTTGCCAGGCGTCTGGTTTTCCCTGGCGGCTCCAGTCAGCACTGCTGATAACTGGTGAAGCAAGAGTATCAAGTGTTTTCTCCTTCCTACTAACACATTTGTCTTTTGGGGGTGGTTTTAAACAGCCACTTGTCATCCATGAGCTGCCCAGGTGTTAAAGCATCTTAAATGATGATGGAAGCGATGCAGAGTTTTGTTTCATCTGTATATTCCTAGAATGAGTCCATGGAACCAAGCCTCGTGATCATCCCACGCAGTCTCTTGTACATGTCGAAGAGGAGGGGAGAGAAAAATTGAGCCTAGGGGAACGTCACAAAATAGAGTCAGTGTTGAAGAGCATGTGGCCATCACCATTCTCTAGGATCTGATCTAAACTAACAGATCCAGCTGACTGCTGCCTCATGCAGAATTTCATCCACACTATAAAAGCAACTTTGTCAAAGGCTGCAGAGATCTAGCAGTAAGAGCTTGCTTTCTGTCCAGAGGACCAATAGGCTGTTTTCGTACCATGCCCTGATGTGAAGCCCAATTCTGAGGGATGCAGAAGGCTGGCAAAGGATAGGTGCTATCTTGGAGCTTAGATGCCACTGCCTTCTCTATAACCTTGCCAATAACCCACCCGGGAAGATAACAGGCTCCCAGACAATCATAAGAAATTGACATAAGTCTATTATATTAGTAATAAGAAATTAGTATAATTTCAAAAAATTGCTTTAGTTTAAGGTTAAAAATTACTGTGCGCGCAATCCATAGCCCGTCCAATGATTCTTAAAACTAATCCAGAAGCTACCCCACATGCTCCTATTAAACAGAAGTTTATCTTTACAAATAGGTGCATCAAGCAGTGACTCAAGGTGAACATTTTAAACTTTGTTTTGTAAGGAAAACTCTCAAGATATTTCAAGAGTTCCTGCATTTAACAAGCCTTTCTCCAGTAGATGTCACTCTTTCCAATAGATAGTGAAAAACTGTAAATTTTCTCCAATTAAACTAGATACACTTCAGGATGTAGTTACACAGTAGGATCTCCCTCCTAGGTAGCCTGATTTCATGTCAAAGACTGTCCAGTGTATCCCACATTTTGTCCCCCAAATCCTCACACAAATTATTTTTCTTTTTTGACTGAAAACATGAATCTTGTTTAATGCTTTTGTAAGTAAACCAATATGAAAGAACACAGGAAATTAATGCAAAGCAGATTGACTGATTAACATATTACTGAGGTTAGCTCCAAAAACCTTTGGGGCAGGGAATGTGTGTGTTTGTAGAGCACTGTGTAAATGTACTAACATTAACTTGTAAACAATCTTGTGATTGTGGTTCTGGGTACAGATAGGATATTCCCATTAACATGTAAACAAAATGTGCAGTGTGCTGTTCTAAACATGTTGGCCTAGGAAATATCTACATTAGGCTAGGGAGCACTTCAGCATAAAGGTCTAAAAAGCAGCACCAACAACAACTTTGAAACAATTTGACGACAAAAAAGTTTAGCAAATTATTGCTCTGCCCCAGAAATCTCTATATCTAATATAGATCAGTGTTGTCTGACCGCTATTAAGAAAGTGTACCTGTCCATTCCTTTGAAAGCACAAAATTAGCATTTTGCGTTTAATGTAAGCTCTGTCCCATGCAGGACTAAAAGAGTGAATGGGGAATGAGAGGTGCCAACAACCCCACGGGCTATGTTTGCATAAATACTTTAGCCACCTGGATATACACATTACATGATGCCTATCCAGAGACCCAGCTTAGTCATCATAATGGCAATAGGAAATCTCAGTAGATTTTTTAACATCTAGGTGAGGTCTGAAGTCCTTAAGGATTTCTGTTTATGTCTGAATTTTAAACTACCATCAGATGATTGCATGATGAAATACTTTTCACGTGTTACAAAAAAGAAAACAGTTTAAAAGATTTAGTGCTTATCAGAATGAAGGAAATATCTGTTTCATGTCTCTCAGTATCTGCTCGTTCTTTTATCTGCACGATTTCTTTTCAAAACAATGGTTGCCAGTTATCTGCTACTGAAGTTCAGAAAAATAAAAACTTCTGCTGAATTAGTTTCAAATATACTGTCAGCAGCCAACAATATTATATAAGTTTTACATTGGGAAACCGTTATTCCTAGGGTGGGTTGTTCAGGTGGGGCCAGAGGTAGACAGCTGCAATCACCAGAGAAGTATATTAGATGACACAATAGAGCATCTTCTTGACATTATAAAAGCAATGTGCAAATGTTACCAAGTTTATTTTCTCCTCAGTCCATTACTAAAGTAACAGATCCTTATGCCAAAAACCAGCCTGAAAAATTAAATGAACAAAAAATTGAACAAGCTAAGAGAATTATCAATGACCTGCTTTTCTTGTTTAAGAGCTTTGCCAAATATGACACTGATTTATGGTCACTGAAAATATAAGTTTTAAAGCCAACAAGTCCACACATAAAAGCCTCTGTAGGTTATATTTAATACAATAACCACATACTTTAAATTTGTATAGTGAAGTGTTTGGTAAGTCAAACAGTAGTAATCTGATAACTGCTACCGGAAAGGCAATCCACACTACCATAGCTATGCACTATTTTAAAGAACAAGTAACCCACCACAAACAGGAAATTAAAAGCCACAGCTTCAAAAAAGCCCACAAAGAATGAGAATCACAACCAGCGCAATAAACCAACTTTAAAAAAAGTAAGGCTAAGGAATTACGATCATTCTTAGTAAACAAAGATTATCTGAAAAAATTAACAGCACTTTTTCAAAGTATCATTTATTTTTAATCAATGCAAATAGCTAGAAAATGTGGATTAAGATGTTGCCTTTGTTTCTTAAATACATTACTCTACTTTCCAAAGACAGACACTTGTAGGTTTTTTTAAATGTATTTAACTTTCCTTGCAGTTTTAGGTGGCCTATTTATTTTTTTAAGATAAGACTTTGCAGCATTTTCCTTCCTCAACCAAATCTCAAGGGGCAGTGGAAAGCAGATAAACCAACCACAGTTTACTCCAGGGCAAATGATGGGGCCTAAGACACCAACTTCTTAGCTAAGCTAAGAACATGCTTCTTGAGAATTCAAAACTGATTTATGTTTCTAGCCCTATCATTGCAAAGCTACATTCATTTCACGTGTAAAAAGTTAAATGGACACACTAAACTTCCCGAGTCTGCAGACAGACTGCTTCAGTGCCCCTGCTGCTGAACATACTGTAATGCTGTTAAAATATAGCAGTCAATTTTACAAGACTGATCAATATAATTAATAATATTCAAAACCCTGCAGGCAGCAGTAAAAATGCCAAGAATCACATCAATTGCATGCAGATATTCAGAGTGCTATAAGAAGAAAGGGAACCACTGGATAGGGAGAAGTTTGAAATCGGAAAAACCTTAGTTAGAGACTGATACAACAGTGTCCAGGAACAGCATCATGGTAGAAATCCCACTTCTATTCCATGGTGCTGGAAGTGGGCTTCTTAAAAGTTGTTCCTGTATTGTGCTGATGGAACCCCATCTTTCATATCTACCTCTGATTACAGAATTAATCTGCAATAGTAGGTGTCAATCTCTGGATTACCGACTCTGTTGTCTTTGCTAACTGGCCATTCAGATGAAATGGTTCTTTGAACTTATAAAATCCACTGATAAAAAAGGCTTTTTAATAAAGCTAGTTATGCTTTTCTAGGTTATAGGTCATTTTGCTTTCCTAAGTGATAGTCTTTATTAAGAACAAACTTTGGCTGCCTGAAGATTTTTCAGGAGTGCTTCACTGTATTGTGAAGTTGGCCTCCATGGGAAATTCTCTCTTTTCCAAAGAAAATGCAAGTAAATCCAAGAAAAATTCAGGTGTGTTAGTCTAACTTAAGTTTTCATTTTGGACTACAGAAACCAATCCATATGATACATCTTCAATATCCAATACTGCATTTGCTCGGTATTAAGTAAAATGAGCCAGCCAAAAACTAAATTAACTGGCTGCTACTGTCCATTGATTAACATTTGTTTTGTAAAATGTACCATTCCCCTATCAAATATTACATTTTAACGTATAATTCACAAAATAAGAAATGAGACAATGCTACCATGTAAATTGAAAAATACAAAATGTAAATAGGATGGTATTGTCCTCATAAAATAAAAGTATATCCCACTAGTCTGCACAAGTAGTAAACAACAGCACATAAAGTGAACTCAAAATACCTACAAGCAGCGAAGAAAAAGGAGTAAAAGAAAGTGTGATTTCAGCATAAGAAGTATTTTATAGTAGGTTGTCATATCATTTCTTGGTTAGGTTGTTTATGGAATGTTCAAAGTACCACCATCTTTCATGAGGTCAGTAAAGACGCTCCAAATTATTCTTTCAGCTGGTGGTCCCCAAACCGGACAGTGCTCTCCACTAAGGGGGCACAGAGTAACATTTGGGGCATAGCAGGGCCCCGGGACAGGCCCCACAGGGGGCAGGAAGGGAATGCCATCCAGGCCCACTCCATCCTCAGCCCAGTCCCGGCCCCCACTGCAGCTCCGTTCAACCCCCAGCCCAGCTCTCACTCTAGCCGCAGCTCCGCTCCGTCTCCTGCTCTGCCCCCAGCCCAACTCCCACTCCAGCCCTGCTGCACCCCCTTTCTCTACCCTCAGGCCAGCTCCATCTCTAGCCCCAGCTCCGCCTTCAGCCCAAGCTCCCGCACTGAGCCAACTGTGCAGTAATGGAGGGGGACGCGGACAGATTTCCATTAGTGGTAGGGGGAGTGCAACAGGAAAAGTTTGGGCATCACTGCTCTAAACCGCAATCTGTATTTTGCCTTTTCCATGGGTAATATGGAGTGCAAACTCCCTGGCAATTTCCTTAGATGAAGGGTTGTTGGTTTCCATTAAAGAGCAATGCATTCTTTAGGGTACTCTGTTGCAAGCAGCTTATCTTTTGACTCCTAGCAGCGTCCATGACAGCAGCCGTCTGTGTGTGTCCACCACCTCGTGAAAAAGACCAGCTCAAAAAAATTTCCATTTCAAACCTATATTTTTCAGATAGTTGGAGATGGTTGAGAAGCTAAAAAGGAGGGGACATTTTATTTTGCAACCTCCCTCTTGCTGTCTTGTTTCAGACGACGGAGGGGTTGCTTGACCTTTTATTTAAGCACTGACTTTCCGATTGTCTGTTGTGACTGATTTTTGAACACAGAGGGTATACAGTGCCTGGGACAGACATTTTATGTTGATAAAAGTGACACAGGATAAACCAACGACGTGGTTATCTACACATTAAAACCCCAGTGGCACTTCAACAGAAGTAGCATCCTCCATTGGAAGTTTACCTGGTAAGACCAAAAATCTCCCTTTCTACATCAAGCAGTCTGCTTAGTGCCCTATGCTTAGCAGTAGCCCAAACAGGCTTAGTAAGATGGAAGAACTGACGGTAAGTGCTTTGGACAACTACTCCTACTACACAGCCAAAGCATCAAATAAAAAAAAAACAAAAAAAACCCCACAACTGCTCCCCCTTGCCGTTGGCTTTTCCATCCACCAAAACTACTTTCTTCACCTACAGTGTCCCTGTAGAGGTGGCCATTTGTTTATTGACACAATCTCTAAAGCACTTCATACACTGAATCGTTAGCAATAGTATTAACAAGGCATACATCCTAGCCAACTAAAATCTATAACTTGTCACCTGTACATGATTGGACAACAGCTTGAAAATTTTCTATACTTTCAAAAAGGATACATTGAAGTGACCTGAGCAAGGGAAAAGTAAGCATGTTGCATAGCCACTGGCACAAAGGCCAAGAATTACAAGAGTCAGCATACTAATATTTTCTACTGTTGACGAATACAAGAGAAACTTGCAATTTTGCATAAATTGTTGCCTTCACCACATACATTATTTAATATCCTCTTATGTTACAGGATACGGTGGATAAATGGCCTGATTCGCTTTTGCTACACTGTTCAATTTTGCATATCCTCAATGATTATATCTATTCTTTTTCCTCTTTTCATGATCAAAAATTCTAGTTTTAAAAAAATCTCTCCATCCCTGGAACAGGTTCAATTCATTCTTCACTGTAAACAGCAAGTACTGTGTTCTGATTCTAAAGCATTACTGTACTTACCTTTTCCTCGAACAAATAGCAATATTAAAAGGCAATGCCACAACAATACTCTAAAAATATGTAGTACATTATCAAACTACCAGCTAAAGCTCACACTGAAGTCTGGGGTTTCCACAGAATCATAGACTATCAGGGTTGGAAGGGACCTCAGGAGGTCACCTAGTCCAACCCCCTGCTCAAAGCAGGACCGATCCCCGACTAAATCATCCCAGCCAGGGCTTTGTCAAGACTGACCTTAAAAACTTCTAGGGAAGGAGATTCCACCACCTCCCTAGATAATGCATTCCAGTGTTTCACCACCCTCATCGTGAAAAAGTTTTTCCTAATATCCAACCTAAACCTCCCTCACTGCAACTTGAGACCATTACTCTTTGTTCTGTCATCTGCTACCACTGAGAACAGTCTAGAGCCATCCTCTTTGGAACCCCCTTTCAGGTAGTTGAAAGCAGCTATCAAATCCCCCCTCATTCTTCTCTTCTGAAGACTAAACATCCCCAGTTCCCTCAGCCTCTCCTCATAAGTCATGTGCTCCAGTCCCCTAATCATTTTTGTTGCCCTCTGCCGGATTCTTTCCAATTTTTCCACATCCTTCTTGTAGTGTGAGGCCCAAAACTGGACACAGTACTCCAGATGAGGCCTCACCAATGTCGAATAGAGAGGAACGATCACGTCCCTCGATCTGCTGGCAACGCTCCTACTTATACATCCCAAAATGCCATTGACCTTCTTGGCAACAAGGGCACACTGTTGACTCATATCCAACTTCTCATCCACTGTGACCCCTAGGTCCTTCTCTACAGAACTGCTGCCTAGCCATTCGGTCCCTAGTCTGTAGCGGTGCATTGGATTCTTCTGTCCTAAGTGCAGGACTCTGCACTTGTCCTTGTTGAACCTCATCAGATTTCTTTTGGCCCAATCCTCCAATTTGTCTAGGTCCCTCTGTATCCTATCCCTACCCTCCAGCATATCTACAACTCCTCCCACTTTAGTGTCATCTGCAAACTTGCTGAGAGTGCAATCCATACCATCCTCCAGATCATTTATGAAGCTATTGAACAAAACCGGCCCCAGGACCGACCCCTGGGGCACTCCACTTGATACCGGCTGCCAACTAGACATGGAGCCATTGATCACTACCCGTTGAGCCAGACAATCTAGCCAGCTTTCTATCCACCTTATAGTCCATTCATCCAGCCCATACTACTTTAACTTGCCAGCAAGAATACTGTGGGAGACCGTGTCAAAAGCTTTGCTAAAGTCAAAGAACAACACGTCCACTGCTTTCCCTTCATCCACAGAACCAGTTATCTCATCATAGAAGGCAATTAGATTAGTCAGGCATGACTTGCCCTTGGTGAATCCATGCTGACTGTTCCTGATCACTTTCCCCTCCTCTAAGTGCTTCAGAATTGATTCCTTGAGGACCTGCTCCATGATTTTTCCAGGGACTGAGGTGAGGCTGACTGGCATGTAGTTCCCAGGATCCTCCTTCTTCCCTTTTTTAAAGACGGGCACTACATTAGCCTTTTTCCAGTCATCTGGGACTTCCCCCGATCGCCATGAGTTTTCAAAGATAATGGCCAATGGCTCTGCAATCACATCGTCAACTCCTTTAACACCCTTGAATGCAACGCATCCGGCCCTATGGACTGGTGCTCGTCCAGCTTTTCTAAATAGTCCTGAACCACTTTTCTCCACAGAGGGCTGGTCACCTCCTCCCCATGCTGTGCTGCCCAGTGCAGTAGTTTGGGAGCTGACCTTGTTCGTGAAGACAGAGGCAAAAAAGCATTGAGTACATTAGCTTTTTCCACATCCTCTGTCACGAGGTTGCCTCCCTCCTTCAGTAAGGGGCCCACACTTTCCTTGACTTTCTTCTTGTTGCTAACATACCTGAAGAAACCCTTCTTGTTACTCTTAACATCTCTTGCTAGCTGCAACTCCAGGTGTGATTTGGCCTTCCTGATTTCACTCCTGCAAGCCCGAGCAATATTTTTATACTCATCCTTGGTCATTTGTCCAATCTTCCACTTCTTGTAAGCTTCTTTTTTGTATTTAAGAGCAGCAAGGATTTCACTGTTAAGCGAAGCTGGTCGCCTGCCATATTTACTATTCTTTCTACACATCGGGATGGTTTGTCCCTGTAACCTCAATAAGGATTCTTTAAAATATAGCCAGCTCTCCTGGACTCCTTTCTCCCTCATGTTATTCTCCCAGGGGATCTTGCCCATCAGTTCCCTGAGGAAGTCAAAGTCTGCTTTTCTGAAGTCCAGGGTCCGTATTCTGCTGCTCTCCTTTCTTCCTTGTGTTAGGAGCCTGAACTCGACCATTTCATGGTCACTGCCTCCCAGGTTCCCATCCACTTTTGCTTCCCCTACTAATTCTTCCCGGTTTGTGAGCAGCAGGTCAAGAAGAGCTCTGCCCCTAGTTGGTTCCTCCAGCACTTGCACCAGGAAATTGTCCCCTACACTTTCCAAAAACTTCCTGGATTGCCTGTGCACCGCTGTATTGCTCTCCCACCAGATATCAGGGTGACTGAAGTCTCCCATGAGAACCAGGGCCTGCAATCTAGTAACTTCTGCGAGTTGCCGGAAGAAAGCCTCATCCACCTGGTCTGGTGGTCTACAGTAGACTCCCACCACGACATCACCCTTGTTGCTCACACTTCTAAACTTAATCCAGAGACTCTCAGGTTTTTCTGCAGTTTCATACTTGAGCTCTGAGCAGTCATACTGCTCCCTTACATACAGTGCAACTCCCCCACCTTTTCTGCCCTTCCTGAACAGCTTATATCTATCCATGACAGTACTCCAGTCATCTGAGTTATCCCACCAAATCTCTGTTATTCTAATCACATCATAATTTCTTAATCCATAATTCCAGAATCCAGTCTTCCTTTTGCCACCATAGATATACCCTTTACACCAATAATGTATTCGTATCTCCAAAGCATACAACATATAGCTGCTAAAATACAAACATCTAAAACAATATATATGAAAGTTATAAAATTACAATTAACAGATATTCATACACACAAATATTGTATATGCTCCCCATCTTTTGTATGCTGCTCCCTTTCTTGCCTGAAGGATCAAAGGCCATGTCTGTCTCTCTCTTTGTGCAGCCCTAGCACAAGGAGGTCCTGATCAGGACTGAAGCCTCTGACTACTACATTAATACAAAAATAACCACCCTTGCAGCTGGACTGCAGGAGCAGTTTTTCCTTATGGAGAGAAACTCAGTGATTGCAATTCTAGGCTGCATATTAACCGATATCAACAACATACTCAATATGTATCTTCCGCAGTTGAAATACAGTCACCTCCTACTTACAATTTTGCTACCCTTCTCTAGGCAGATGTTCTGCCATGTTCTCTGTGAGATGAGGTTTTTCCTCCTTTGGTGCACACTGGAGTAGAGATCTTCATTGAGCTGTCCCAGATGAATTCTAGATCCTTTTATTGAGGAGTTCACAGTGACAGGTGAACTTCAAAATCGTAGATTCTTCATGTATTCTAGTTTCCAGCATACACAAGGTTTGTCCTTTTCACGTATGTATTTGGACTGTTCAGAGCCTCCCAGAGCTCTTGTAAATACTGTTGTTACACACAAGGATGAACTGAGAGGGATCTCTAGAATGACGACCAGGCTACTGAGATTTCATGAAGCAAAGAAAACACTTGTTGCATCAGAGTCTTAGTAATACGCTAGCAAAATTGAGACTGAGAAAAAAGGTTGCTTTTGGCATTCAATCCATTTATAATCTTGGAAAAAACAGATTCAGCACAGACTCTCTTTCCTGTGTGTCAGTGGATGTAAACTTCAACAGTTAACCATCAAGGAGATATAAATAGTATTTTTCTTAGTTTGGAGGAATGCAACAAATCCAGACTGGCAAATGCATTTTCACAACAAGAAGTGCTTCATATGGAAAATGTTTTGCCACATCAAGTCTTAGGTATTTTACTCCCTGTAATGCACTATCCTCCTTTGCATTATGGATGCTATGTATCATTTGTTGTTTATGAAGCATAAAACTAGATGCAATACTGAAATAACTGCGTGAAAAAATATATACTGCAAGTAGTATTTCCTCGAATACTGTATGTTCCAAATTACTCAGAACAGGTACATTCCCACCTGCAAGTTTTTTTTTTCTACCAAAAATAATTGTATAGGTTTGTTCTATAATGTTCATTACTATAGTGTATCAGTATCTGAAATACATTAACGGATTTAACCTCTCAACAGCTCTACTGACACAGTAGGTGTTTTCCCATGATTTTACAAACACGTGTCAGGTCACACAGGAAGTACAGAACCCATACAGCCCAAGTCCTGATTCAATGTCTTTAATAAATTATCTTTTCTTTATGCTTGTACATGCTCCAGTCCACAGCATGTTTGAGGGAGTTAATCCACTCAGCACAGATGACTGAGGAAGCCTGTGTCTTTGATGCACACTTAACTGTCAATCACTTCTCTAAAGCACCCATATGCAGAAGTACTTCCAAGCATACACTACAGAACACAGCATTATTACTAAAGCTAGATTTGGTAGGGAAATATTACTTTCTTCAGGAAGGAGCTCCAGATTGCTGGTAAATTTACACACAAGAAATTATCAACTCACAGGAATGGATATTTCCGACAGTGAGGATATTAAAGGAAATAGTGCTGAAGAGTAGAGAATTTAAGGAAGGAGAACACCGCAGGGCACTTTTTCCCCCACACATGGTGTCAGACCCTGCCACAACTACTTACTAGGGCCTTGTAACTGAACACCTGAATGTGGATCCCAAGTTTCAGCTTTGTAGGTATGAAGTGTGTTTCTTCTCCACCCTACTTGAGTGAGGACAAATTCTTTCAAACAATTATTTGATGGCTTAATCCATCCAGATGTAAAAGATTTAAGCTGCGTTGCCTTTATTTCCCTTACCATAGAATAAATATAAGGAACCAGTTACCCTGACGTCTCCTAAGGAGCCACAAGATAGTTAACTGCTAAGAAAAATCTCACTTCTTTCAAATATGTTGGACAGCACAGAAGGAGCATAGGGGAAAAATTAAAGGAAGAGTCAATTTTTGAAGTGAATACAGACTGTTTGCCTGGCTGCTTTCACAAGGACACTGACAGGAATATGTGCTTGACACTAGCTGATGAAAGGTTTCCAGGCACAACCTCACTACCTGTCTCATTTTGCTAACCTGCAAACCTCACAACTCCCATTATTTGTAATGGTCAGTGCTCTCAACACATTTCTCAGCAGATATTTAATAGCCAGTGAATTGCAAATTAATAAAATTTCTGATCGATACATTCTAGTCTTATTTTAGGTAGGGCTGTCGATCAATCACAGTTAACTCATGCAATTTACTCAAAAAAATTGACCGCGATTAATCGCAGTTTTAATAGCGCTGTTAAATAGAATACCAATTGAAATTTATTAAATATTTTGGATGTTTTTCTACATTTTCATACATATTGTATTCTGTGTTGTAATTGCAAATATTTGAAATCAAAGTGTATATTTTTGCTTACAATCTCTTTGTAGTGAAAGTGCAACTTACAAATGTAGACTTTGTTACATGACTGCACTCAAACACAAAACAATGTAAAACTTCAGAGCCCACACGTCTACTCAGTCCTACTTCTTGTTCAGCCAATCTTTAAGACAAACAAGTTTGTTTACATTTGCAGGAGATAATGCTGCCCTCTTCTTATTTACCATGTCACGTGAAAGTGAGAACGGGCGTTCACATAGCACTTTTGTAGCCGGCATTACAAGGCATTTACGTGCCAGATATGCTAAACTTTCATATGCCCTTCATGCTTTGGCCACAATTCCAGAGGACATGCTTCCATGCTGAGGACGCTCACTAAAAAAATAAAGTGTTAATTAAATTTCTGACTGAATGCTTTGGGGTAGAATTGTATGTCCCTTTCTCTGTTTTACCTGCACTCTGCCATATATTTCCTATTATAGTAGTCTTGGATGATGACCCAGCACATGTTGTTCATTTTAAAAACACTTTCACTGCAGATTTTACAAAATGCAAAGAAGGTACCAATGTGAGATTTCTAAAGATAGCTACAGCACTTGACTTAAGGTTTAAGAATCTGAAGTGCCTTCCAAAATCAGAGAGACAAGGTGTGGAGCTTGCTTTCAGAAGTCTTAAAAAACCAACACTCCGATGTGGAAACTACAGAACCCGAACCACCAAATAGGAAAATCAACCTTCTCCTGGTGGTATCCGACTCAGATAATGAAAACTAATATGAGTCGGTCCGCACTGGTCTGGATTATTATCGAGCGGAACCAGTCATCAGCATGGACACATATCTTCTGGAATGGTAGTTGAAGCATGAAGGGACATGGGAATCTTTAGCACATCTGGCATGTAAATATCTTGTGATGCCGGCTACAACAGTGCTATGAGAATGCCTGTTCTCACTTTCAGGTGACATTGTAAACAAGAAGCAGGCAGCATTATCTCCTGCAAATGGAAACAAACTTGTTTGTCTGAACGGTTGGCTGAACAAGAAGTAGAACTGAGTGGACTTGCAGGCTCTAAAATTTTACATTGGTTTATTTTTGAAGGCAAGGTTTTTTGTACATAATTCTACATTTGTAAGTTCAACTTTCATGATAAAGAGATTGCACTACAGTACTCCTATTAGGTGAACTGAAAAATACTATCTTTTGATTTTTTACAGTGCAAATACTTGTAATCAAAAATAAATATTAACTGAGCACTGTACACTTTGTATTCTGTGTTGTAATTGAAATCAGTATATTTGAAAATGTAGAAAACATCCAAAAGTATTAAACAATAGAATACCATTATTTAAACAGTGCAATTAATTGTACGATTAAAAAAATTAATGGCTTGACAGCCCTAATTATAGGCAACATACTCCATAGATATTTATACTACAGCATAAATTAAACCACAAATCCATTTTTCAAAATTAAGTATATTGAGATGCATTAGCCTCAATACGCTTTATCTGCTTCCTTGAAAATTTGCAGAAATTGGTAACCCACAGGTGAACTCTCAGTCAGCATGAATTAAAGTTTTACAGTAGTGAAGACATAGTAGTCTTACTTACTAAGAAGTTTAAATACCAACTACATACTATGATCTCTTTTTCAATTTCCATGTTATGTCTGAATTTGGATGGAAACCTGACAGTTGTGAATGACAGCTAGGTTCATACAGCTTTTACATATTCCCCCAAATGACAGGCATCTGAGAAATACCCAGTATAGACAATGAAAAAAGCAGCCACGGTCATCCTTGATGGGTAGCTAAAAGTCAAAAACATAACGAAGAGTGCGCCATTTTGGTTTGTTTTCATTGGTGCAAGAAGAGAATAGACGGGCAGTCTGATCATTTAAAGGTTTTTCTACTGAGGTCCTTATTCCACGCCTATCACTGTCATGTCAAATGTCTTACCAAGGGTTGTGGTGGATTCTGCATCACTGACCATTAAAAAATCAAGACTGGATGTTTTTCTAAAAAAAAAAAAAAAAAAAAAAAAAAAAAAAAAAAAAACTTGCTTTAAGAATTATTTTGGGGAAGTTCTAGGACCCGTGTTATACAGGAGTACAGATGAGATGGCCACAGGAGTTCCTTCTGGCCTTGGTTAATGAATATCTTGGATGACTAGCACCATTTTGCATCTTGGACGAAGTTGAAATAAAAGTCCAATTCCAAAGTTTCCTGAAGAATGACTACAAAATTCATATTCTGTTTGTACCACTATTGCCAGAACTATTAATATATGAATAATCTATTTAAAAGAGGACGAAAGTAGATGAAGCTACTAGAAGTCATATGTATAACCATATGACCTGTTTGGTGTATCAACATGCTAGCAAATGCTGCAGAAGCAGCATGCTCAGCTCTTTAAGCAAGATGGAATAGTTCACATTGCTCAGAAGTTACTACATTTCAAAGAGAAGGTGAATGACTAAAACTCGTCACTCTCAATGAAGGGAAATCCAAAATACTCTTGATGGGTGGATGCAGAAACCTAGAAAAAACACTCAATCTATGTCATTCTGGACCTTCTAGTAGGAGTGAAGTAGTATCTGAAGAAATAGTGCTCTCCTATCTTCCTCAGATGGAACAGCAATCACCAGGGCATATATCACAATAATGGAAGGGAAGGGGATGAAATGATAATTGTATAGGGCCTTATACGTGCTTTTTGTCCATAGATTTCAAAGGGCTTATTAAAAAAGCCAATAAGCAGTTTAGTAAAAAATAGAAGTTTTTCAGGGCTTAAAGGGTTTCAACAGTCATAGTTTCAGGATTAAGAATCTACACACTGACCATTTAAAAATAAATGATTTACACAGTACCAGTGTGCCCGGTGCTTCCCTGAAAATTTATGATCAAGATCAACAGCGTACCACCACCACCACCAAAAAAAAAAAAAAAAAAAAAACCACACCAAAGGAAACTGGAAGGAATCAAAAGCATGAATTGTGACGTTAATATGTGTAGTTTTTGTCAGAATTTAGGACAGTCCATATATACAAACTACAATAAGGGGTATCCTCAATAGCCATTTAAGACTTACGACTAGAAGTGAACAGTTTTCATAGATAGAATTAAGCCATTCAAATGGTTAGAATTTTCTTATTTTGGGGATGGTGGGGGGGGACAGCTCTTGAAAAGATAAACAAGACAGTATTATTTAGGGTTTTGTAGTGAGGCAAGGTAAAGCGAATAAGGATGAGCAGAAGTACAGAGTTTAAGTATGTGTAAAACCTGCTAACAAACATGAGATACTTTAGTTTAGCAAACAAAGAGGCGAGGATAAAAAATGTTTTAAATTTAAACAAGAACACTTAAATGTTAAACCCCATTATGTAGTAACAGCACATGAAATTTCATTTCTAGGTGCAAGTCAAATAATTCATAAGCAAAGCTGACAAGTAGGACAGAATAAATAGAAATATGCACAGGAATAAGAACAACTCTGGTATATATCTACAAAAACTTTTCAAAATTTAAAACATTGGTTTGAGTCACACATTGACTGGTTTCAGAGTAGCAGCCGTGTTAGTCTGTATCCACAAAAAGAAAGAGGACTTGTGGCACCTTAGAGACTAACAAATTTGAGCATAAGCTTCCGTGAGCTACAGCTCACTTCATCGGATGCATTCAGTGGAAAATACAGTGGGAAGATTTATATACACAGAGAACATGAAACAATGGGTGCTACCATACACACTGTAAGGAGAGTGATCAGGTAAGGTGAGCTATTATCAGCAGGAGAGCGGGGGGGGGGGGGGGAAACCTTTTGTAGTGATAATCAAGGTGAGCCATTTCCAGCAGTTGACAAGAACCTCTCAGGAACAGTGCGGGGGTGAGGGGGGGAATAAACGTGGGGAAATAGTTTTATTTTGTGTAATGACCCATCCACTCCCAGTTTTATTCAAGCCTAAGTTAATTGTATCCAGTTTGCAAATTAATTCCAATTCAGTAGTCTCTCGTTGGAGTCTGTTTTTGAAGTCTTTCTGTTGAAGAATTGCCACTTTTAGACCTGTAATCGAGTGACCAGAGAGATTGAAGTGTTCTCCTACTGGTTTTTGAAAGTTATAATTCTTGACGTCTGATTTGTGTCCATTTATTTTTTTACGTAGAGACTGTCCAGTTTGACCAACGTACATGGCAGGGGGGCATTGCTGGCACATGATGGCATATATCACATTGGTAGATGTGCAGGTGAACGAGCCTCTGATGGCATGGCTGATGTGATTAGGCCCTGTGATGGTGTCCCCTGAATAGATATGTGGACACAGTTGGCAACGGGCTTTGCTGCAAGGATAGGTTCCTGGGTTAGTGGTTCTGTTGTGTGGTGTGTGATTGCTGGTGAGTATTTCCATCAGGTTGGGGGGCTGTCTGTAAGCAAGGACTGGCCTGTCTCCAAGATCTTTGAGAGTGATAGGTCGTCCTTCAGGATAGGTTGTAGATCCTTGATGCATTGGGGAGGTTTTAGCTGGGGGCTGAAGGTGATGGCTAGTGGCGTTCTGTTATTTTCTTTGTTGGGCCTGTCCTGTAGTAGGTGACTTCTGGGTACTCTTCTGGCTCTGTCAATTTGTTTCTTCACTTCAGCAGGTGGGTATTGTAGTTGTAAGAATGCTTGATAGAGATCTTGTAGGTGTTTGTCTCTGTCTGAGGCGTAGCAGCAAATGTGGTTGTATTGTAGAGTTTGGCTGTAGACAACGGATCGTGTCGTGTATCCTGGATGAAAGCTGGAGGCATATAGGTAGGCATGGCGATCAGTAGGTTTCCGGTATAGGGTGATGTTTATGTGACCATCGCTTATTAGCACCATAGTGTCCAGGAAGTGGATCTCTTGTGTGGACTGGTCCAGGCTGAGGTTGATGGTGGGATGGAAATTGTTGAAATCATGGTGCAATTCCTCAAGGGCTTCTTTTCCATGGGTCCAGATGATGAAGATGTCATCAATGTAGCGCAAGTAGAGTAGGGGCATTAGGGGATGAGAGCTGAGGAAGCGTTGTTCTAAGTCAGCCATAAAAATGTTGGCATCCTGTGGGGCCATGCCGGTACCCATAGCAGTGCCACTGATTTGAAGGTATACATTGTCCCCAAATGTGAAACAGTTATAGGTGATAGTCTCTAAGGTGCCACAAGTACTCCTTTTCTTTTTACATTGATCGGTAGTGATGAAAATACATTACCATCTGATGGCAGTGAACTCTGTAAATTCAGTGTCTCATTTCTCTTAAACTTGGATTAAGATGAACAAACTAAGGCCACTTTTTGCTTCTTAATGAGAGCATCCCGATAGAGGTTTAATGAGACTGAATTTATGCACTTTAACTTCACACCTTTAGTTAATTCTCTCACCATTCCAGAGTATCCCCATGTATAAATGCCCTTTAGTTACTAGCAGAAAAGTCCACATCACCAAAAACATCACCATTACAAGTGCAAAGGTTACAGAAAATCCAGGGACTAAACTTCTATAGTTAAAACTTTGTTGGTGATGCTCCAGAAGAAGAGTTGGGGAACATCAAATTAGTGCAGAAAAAATTTGCACTGATACTCTCCTGTGGGAACAATTTCCTTTTTCAGGGTTATCGATATAACAGTTTTTACCAGCAGTAACATACTTAAAATTTTAAAATAGTTAAGACGTAGCCACCTTGACATACTCAAATCCAAGGAATTACCACCACAGGCAGTCTTGCAAGCAGAAAAAAAACTGGAAGCATGACGGTATCAAACTTCCAACAGCAAATATAATACTTGATTTACTGTCAGCCTTTGAAAGTTATACTGCCATATCACACATGCTCACCACTATAAATGCTTCTACAATAATTGAAATTGGTGTTCAAACCTGTAGCTCTGTTGTCATGTGATATATATTATGTAATGTGCACGATTTAATTTTCTCTTACACTAGGCCTCATTCTTGAAAGCTATTGCATGACATCTCCACAAATCAATACGGCCGATTTACTTAAATGGTGACACTACCCCACATGTTTTATTAATCTCTTAATAATAAAGTGAATTATAGGACATGGGTGTGGTCAGTTTCTTGGGTAACATGCAAATTTAATCTAGCTGGAAGGTACACAGTGAGACTAGAAACTGTGCCTCAGTTAAATAGGGATGTTATTTGCTGTCACTCCCTTTTTAAAAAGAATTCACAATTAAGCAATGTTAAACATTACAAGCAGAGAAAAATACATTTACAGCTTAATCCAATCAGACCAGTTGTCAGAATAGAATACTATGAAGTTACACAAAATAAAATGTGCAGAATGCTGTTTATTTTGGAATAGAGGAAGGTTAAATTAAAACAGTAGCTGAAAACTGAAGCTAAAGAATCAGCAACTGGAAGAAAAGGAGTGGATCACCTGGGTCTCAGCAGAACAATGATGCATAGTGCACGGAGTACTAAATTGTGCATTTCAAAAGCTTTTCTAAATGTAATTCGGTCAAGGTCAATTTCTTGTTCTATACATACACACACTAAATTTCTCTCCCCTGCTGTATATTCCTATTTGTGTCCCCTTCTTCTTTGGAGTGGGATGCAATTTCCCTCTACCCTATGCCATGCTTACCAGATTTTGGCTCACTTTCAGTTTTTGTTTACTAAATAGAGATGAAGTATAAAGATTTATCTCAATGCAAAGACAGGCAGCCTTGGTTATTGGTTTTAGATTTTTTCCTCTGGATTAGTTTAGCTTGGTATGATATGAGTTGCTGTTGGCGGTTTAGGTAGCTTGGCAACCATCTGCTATAAGGAGGAGCAGTAAATCTGTCATTACTACACTGACAATCTCCTGCAGGACTCCGTAAGCATTCAGCAAATGAATGAAACAACGTAAAAAAAAATCAAATCTTAATATGGTGGACACTACCAGAAACCACCATCACAATGTGGAAATTTAGAAAAAAATATATATACAACTATCACCAACTCCTTGAAAAAATAGGTAGAATATACAAAAACTATTAAAGAAGAGGGAGGGCTTCCCAGACTGCATGTTCAAAAAACACTGATCAGTGGGATTTTTGTTTATGTATAGCTGGGTGGGTTCTCCTTTTAAAAGTCAGACCAGCAATAAATTAATGTAACTGCATAGCTGAGATTTTATGAGCACTGCTAGAGATTTTCAAATAGTTGTTCCCACACAGTAACCATAACTACCACTATGTTATTTAATGTAATATTAAATAACATAGTGGTATCTATTCATAAGACACACACATACATATATATATTCATTCAAATTGAATAATACTCAGCAAAACAGGGTACTAGACATGTATATATGTGTTTATATAAAATAAGAAGAGTTATACTTCTCATGGGACAACAAACTCTTTCCTGATTTCTGAGCATGTAACATATCTGAAAAAAATCACTGCATGGCTTTTGCATTTAAACCAAATGGGTACTTCAATTCAGAAGTGTTTTTGTATTTACAGAAAAAACGGTTTGTCTGAGTACAAATACAGTCTTTTATGGAAGGCAGGCACATTGTACTACCACAAAACATACCCATGGGTTAAAAAAGTATTAACAGATAAAAAGTGATTGTCCAAATTGCAACAATTAATGTTATAGGGCTTGTGTTTCACATGGGGAAATCTTCTGGTCTTTCCCTGCCTCCCTACCCCAAAAAAGATTTTAAAGATGACAGAATTGTAAGTTTTAGTGGGTAAGATCTCATTCTGAGTTTCTTTAAAATATTAACTTAACCAGTACTGGGTAAGAAACTGAAAGCCTGATAAGCAATCATATATGCATTGGATCATAGGTATACGTAAAAGCTCTAGTCAGGTGCTTCATGAATACGTTTATGGCTGACAAGCCCAATTTGGGAGCGACACAGCTTGTTACAAATTTCACAGATCCATGTGTTATCTGAGTTGGAATCTAAGATTACAGCATACTGCTTTCTTCTCTCCCACTTTGTTTCCATCCTCTGGATCAAAACCACTTTGTGTTGCGCTGCACCCAGTGCCAGATTATTGCCTCCAGATTGCACACTCCTTCCAGCTTTCTACATTGATGCTGAACTGCTGGGAGAGGAAGTATTTGGAAAGGGTAAGAGACAATTTCCTGGTGCAAGTGCTGGAGGAACCAACTAGGTGAAGAGCTCTTCTTGACCTGCTGCTCACAAACCGGGAAGAATTAGTAGGGGAAGCAAAAGTGGATGGGAACCTGGGAGGCAGTGACCATGAGATGGTCGAGTTCAGGATCCTGACACAAGGAAGAAAGGAGAGCAGCAGAATACGGACCCTGGACTTCAGAAAAGCAGACTTTGACTCCCTCAGGGAACTGATGGGCAGGATCCCTTGGGAGAATAACATGAGGGGGAAAGGAGTCCAGGAGAGCTGGCTGTATTTTAAAGAATCCTTATTGAGGTTACAAGGACAAACCATCCCGATGTGTAGAAAGAATAGTAAATATAGCAGGTGACCAGCTTGCCTTAACAGTGAAATCCTTGCTGACCTTAAACACAAAGAAGCAGCTTACAAGAAGTGGAAGATTGGACAAATGACCAGGGAAGAGTATAAAAATATTGCTCGGGCTTGCAGGAGTGAAATCAGGAAGGCCAAATCACACCTGGAGTTGCAGCTAGCAAGAGATGTTAAGAGTAACAAGAAGGGTTTCTTCAGGTATGTTAGCAACAAGAAGAAAGTCAAGGAAAGTGTGGGCCCCTTACTGAAGGAGGGAGGCAACCTCGTGACAGAGGATGTGGAAAAAGCTAATGTACTCAATGCTTTTTTGCCTCTGTCTTCATGAACAAGGTCAGCTCCCAGACTACTGCACTGGGCAGCACAGCATGGGGAGGAGGTAACCAGCCCTCTGTGGAGAAAAGTGGTTCAGGACTATTTAGAAAAGCTGGACGAGCACAAGTCCATAGGGCCGGATGCGTTGCATCCAAGGGTGTTAAAGGAGTTGGCGGATGTGATTGCAGAGCCATTGGCCATTATCTTTGAAAACTCATGGCGATCGGGGGAAGTCCCGGAGGACTGGAAAAAGGCTAATGTAGTGCCCATCTTTAAAAAAGGGAAGAAGGAGGATCCTGGGAACTACATGCCAGTCAGCCTCACCTCAGTCCCTGGAAAAATCATGGAGCACTTCCTAAAGGAATCAATTCTGAAGCACTTAGACGAGAGGAAAGTGATCAGGAACAGTCAGCATAGATTCACCAAGTCATGCCTGATTAATCTAATTGCCTTCTATGACGAGATAACTTGCTCTGGGGATAAGGGAAAGCAGAGGACGTGTTGTTCCTTGACTTTAGCAAAGCTTTTGACACGGTCTCCCACAGTATTCTTGCCAGCAAGTTAAAGTAGTATGGGCTGAATGAATGGACTATAAGGTGGAGAGAAAGCTGGCTAGATTGTCTGGCTCAACGGGTAATGATCAATGGCTCCATGTCTAGTTGGCAGCCAGTATCAAGTGGAGTGCCCCAGGGGTCAGTCCTGGGGCCGATTTTGTTCGATATCTTCATAAATGATCTGCAGGATGGTATGGATTGCACTCTCAGCAAGTTTGCAGATGACACTAAACTGGGAGGAGAGGTAGATACGCTGGAGGGTAGGGATAGGATACAGAGGGACCTAGACAAATTGGAGGATTGGGCCAAAAGAAATCTGATGAGGTTCAACAAGGACGAGTGCAGAGTCCTGCATTTAGGACAGAAGAATCCCATGCACCGCTACAGACTAGGGACCGAATGGCTAGGCAGCAGTCCTGCAGAAAAGGACCTAGGGGTTACAGTGGATGAGAAGCTGGATATGAGTCAACAGTGTGCCCTTGTTGCCAAGAAGGCCAATTGCATTTTGGGATGTATAAGTAGGGGCATTGCCAGCAGATCGAGGCATGTGATCGTTCCCCTCTATTTGACATTGGTGAGGCCTCATCTGGAGTACTGTGTCTAGTTTTGGGCCCCACACTACAAGAAGGATGTGGAAAAATTGGAAAGCGTCCAGCGGAGGGCAACAAAAATGATTAGGGGTCTGGAACACATGACTTATGAGGAGAGGCTGAGGGAGCTGGGATTGTTTAGCCTGCAGAAGAGAAGAATGAGGGGGGATTTGATAGCTGCTTTCAACTACCTGAAAGAGGGTTCCAAAGAGGATGGATCTAGACTGTTCAGTGGTAGCAGATGACAGAATGAGGAGTAATGGTCTCAAGTTGCAGTGGGTGAGGTTTAGGTTAGATATTAGGAAAAACTTTTTCACTAGGAGGGTGGTGAAGCACTGGAATGGTTTAGGGAGGTGGTGGAATCTCTTTCCTTTGAGGTTTTTATGGTCAGGCTTCACAAAGCCCTGGGTGGGATGATTTAGTCGGGGATCGCTACTGCTTTGAGCAAGGGGTGGGACTAGATGACCTCCTGAGGTCCCTTCCAACCCTGATATTCTATGACTCAGACTGTAGGTTGGGACTCTCCCCTGAAGAATTAACCCACAGAGGAATTTCAGAAGTGTACAAGAAGTGAGAGAACGGGCTAAGAAGGGCACAACCCTATACATATTCAACTCCCCATTTCACTTGCGTATATTTTTTCCTGGACAGCTCAAAGTGCAGTGCTAATCTGCAAAAGTCACTATGTAAAAATGCCACCTTCTTACTTAAGAGATCTGCTCCTCTCACGTCTGCAGTCGTATCTGCTCATTTTAGTGATTAAACGGTGTTTTTACTGCACAACCTACACAGCTAACAAGGTGAGGGTGGGACTCTGCCTTCTTGTGAATCAAACAGAATTGTTTACAAAGTTTCAATCAGTTACACCTGTGCAAACCCACTGGCACTAATGAGATCACAGAGATGTCACTGAGGACCTAATTTGGCGTGGAGAACCTTAATTACGGGTGATCATGCGCAAGAGGGAAAATTCTCATCCTCAATCACATCCAAGGCTGAGTCTGCAGCACTGACAATTTGTCTCAACACTTGCATGCTAAGCGCATTTGATAACGAATCACCAAACCCCACGATATCACTTTTTTCTCCAATCACTTTTCAGAGTACAACTGTATTTTCTCAGGATGCCGTCTATCAAACTAAAGCCTATGTGAAATTGCTTTTTCCTTTTTAAGAGATGTGATACAATAAACTATGATGTACATTCTCCAAATAAGAAGGAAAAACAGAAGGAAGCAGTACTGCAAGTCTCTTTTTCTAAAGTAAAGGTCATTCTCATTTGCTTTAAAATCTTCAGTAAAATAGAAGTGTTACTTGCTCATTAGTCTAAATTTTAGCCATTTGCTACATTTGAAAATCAGCCGTTCTTAGGTCAACATTCAAATGGTATCTGAAAACAATTTACACATAGTAGCCAGTAATTGTTGGTCTCTATACATTTAAAATCATATTAGCTTCTTTAGTATATGATTACCCTTCAGATGACGGCACAAGGCACTAATGCAGCAGTCTAGCCGTACTACAGAATACACTTCATGGGAATTAGATCCAAAATTGTTAGTATATAAAAGCTAGGTTGCATAGCAGTAACTAGAGTTCAGACTACACTGCCTACACACATCTATACTTCTGGATATTAATCAGCAGTGGGTGATTTGAATGTTCAATTAAAGATGATCTACTATAAGACAGCTCTCCAAAGCTGGTGCCAAAGTAGTTAGAAAGTTCTGTCTTGGTTTAATAAATTAAAGACATGGATGTTGCAAAAAACAGAGAAAAAAATTCTAATAAACCACAGATGGACTTCATAAAGCAACAGGTGATTTCCAGACATCCCATGGCATTCAGAAGAGCTCTCTGCTGTATAGTCTGACCTGACATCAACGGACTCCCTTCCCTCCCTGGCCCCCCCGGCCTCCTCAATTGCAGCCGGACTTGCCAGGTGCCTTCCAAAGTGCACTGAACAGTCTTGAACACCCAACACCACTCGCTACTAAGGACTAGTTTCCCTCAGATGCAACACTCAAAAAACAAAACAAGTTCCTGTCTAAGTTTTTCACATGTTGCAGGGAGAAGGGAAGTTCCAACCCATCATCCTTGTACAAAACTATTCCCAAGGACTCAGACAACAGAATCCTACCTTCCTATCATATCTGCAGAAGAGAAGAACGAGGGGATGAGAAGGAGATGGATGGAATAGAGGCCTTAGATTTGGTGTACCAGGCCCTTTGAGGCCCACTGCTGGAGGTCTTGTGGTCCTGCCACACCCCACCCGAGAAAAAGAGGCAGCGAAGGGATGGGAGAGGGCCAACCATTTGTTGGACTTTACCTCAGAAGGGATTCCTTTAAGTGTTTATACTGTGTGACTTAGCCAGTGGGCTAGGCCTCTGAAGACCCACCTAACAAGGTTAACAACTGACAAGTGGGCCGAGAGAGAGAGAGAGAGAGAGAGAGTTCACAGGTTCACACTCAACCACCAGGAGGCACACATGAGAGGTGAGTGTTCTTGTCAGAACTTTGATACCAGAAGTGGGGTATTATAAACAAAGTAGGGAAATACAACCTAGAGGGAGCTACTAGGTGGATGCATAACTGGTTAGAAAACCATTTCAAAAGAGTAGTTATCAGTGGTTCACAGTCAAGCTGGAAGGGCATATCAAGTGGGGTCCTGCAGGGATCAGTTCTGGGTCCAGTTCTGTTCAATATCGTCAAACTGGGAGGGGTTGAAAGTGCTTTAGAGGGTAGGATCAAAATTTAAAATGATCTGGACAAACAGTAGAAATGGTCTGAAGTAAATAGAATGAAATTCAATAAGGAAAAATGCAAAGTATTCCACTTACGAAGGCACAATGAGTTGCATACATACAAAATGGGAAAGGACTGCCTAGGAAGAAGTACTCTGGAAAGGGATCTGTGGATCATACTGGATCACAAGCTAAATATGAATCAGTAGTGTAACTATAGTCAGTGTTACAAAAAAAGCAAACCATTCTGGGATGTATTAGCAGAAGTGTTGTAAGCAAGATACAACAAGTAATTCTTCCGCTCTACTCTGTGCTGATTAGGCCTCAAATGGAGAATTGTGTCCAGTTCAGGGCACCACATTTCAGGAAGGATGTGAACAAACTGGAGAGTCCAGAGAAGAGCAACAAAAATGACTAAAGGTCTAGAAAACCATGACCTATGAGCGAAGATTGAAAAAAATGGGTTTGTTTAGTTTGGAGAAGAGAAGACTGAGGAGGGACATAACTGTTTTCAAGTACATAAAAAGTTGTTAAAAAGAGGAAGAAAATTTGTTCTCCTTAACCTCTGAGGATAGGGCAAGAAGCACTGTGTTTAAAATTGCAGAAAAGGACAATTTAGGTTGGACATTAGGAGAAACTTCTTCACTGTCAGGGTGGTTAAGCACTGGAATAAATTATCAAGGGAGGTTGTGGAATCTCCATCATTGGAGATTTTTAAAGCAGGTTAGACAAACACCTTCCCAGGGATGGGTCTAGGTCAGCAGTTCTTAACCTATTTACCACTGTGGGCTGCATATGCAGCTCTCTCTGTGTCATGTGGGTCACATCCACACAATAAATATACCACCTGTATGGCCCTGAGGATATCATATGGGCTGCAGCTGTGTGCTGATTGGGCCGCAAATGGTCTGCAGGTTGAGAACCACTAGTCTAGGTAATACTCAGTCCTGTCATGAGTGCAGGGGACTGGAATAGATGACCTCTCGAGGTCCCTTCCTGTCCTACAATCCTATGATTTTCAGGCCAACCCCTGAAAACAAGGGGACAATGGAGCTGCTGGAAAGAGCTCTAGTCTAGCAGCAGCACAGCTCAGCTGAAACTCAGCGAGTACTAGCAGAAGGGCAACAGGAGGCACAGCTCTCCTCCAACCCCCCTGCCCCCCAAAAAGGGGAAAAGGGGAAGGAAAAGGAAAAAAGAAAAACAGCAGGACATACTTCTGGAAGTACTTCAGCTACAGCAGCAGTAAATGGTTGGTGATCTCCAAGGTCTTCAGTCCCGTCTCTAGGCCCATATAAATTCTAGTCCCTGTCTTGGGCTTTTGGTACTAACTTATCTCCTTCTTGGGGCTTAGGCCACTTTCCCAAATGCCCAGGGGGAGACCCTCGCCCACCCACTAATCCGGGTCCCAACCCAGGGATCCTATAAATAGCAGTCACATGCTGCTTCCTTTAACTCTGTTGCTATTTCCTGGGCTATTTCCCATGTAAGCCCATTCCTCTTCACCTGTACCTCAGGGCTGAAGTTCTCTGTTCCCTGCTTGAGCAGGGTCTCTCCCAGACCAGGCCTCCTTGCCTGGAGAGTTTCACAGCCTTCCAGTGTTCCTCACCCTTCTGGTCCTAGCCAGCAACTGAACTTCTCAGCTCCTTTTAGGTGAGCCTGCTGCATTCTGATTGGCTGCTTCCCTGCAGCCTTTCTAGGCAGGTCTGGAGGACCCATATTCACTGCTCCTTTTTCTGGGACAACGTGTGGAAGGACTACCAGGCCTCCAGCAAGGGCTCAAAGGGCCAGGTACACCCAATCAAAAAGTCATAAAAAGACTTTGGTGAAATAAGTTTCAATGTAGTGCAGAGAGCAAAAACCAGATTGAAGAGGGATAAGATCAAATCTGGAAGAAACTAACTTAAGCCAGCAGTTGTAGACAATGCATTTGAAGAGTATGAAGATGAAAAGAGAAAAGAAATTAGGCAATGGAACCTGTTAAAAGTGAGAGGAGGGGCCAGGTAAGTTAGGAGACAGAGGCGGGAAGAAGAGTTGGGGGACAAGAGAGGGCAGAAAGGCTCTGTCAACACAAGTGGGGAGTGGCATACTAGGGAGCAAGGGGAAGAGGAAAGTCACTGGATCTTATGTATTGTGCTGACAACTGTTATACTGCAGAGCATGCTACCTGTCCTACTGCTAACTAAATCTGTACTCTCAAACGGAAAATGTAGGATTTTGCCCTTTATTTCCTAGAAGAGGTCCAATGTCTAGTTTTTGAATTTTCTTCAAAGAAGAAAATAATGACATCTCGCCAGTTACCAGCAATTCCAAGATAACGGACAGACAAACAGCAAGAGCGCCAGGAGAAGGGCAGGCAACACCTTTTATGAAGAAAGTGTCCGAACAAAGCTGTGTATGTGCAATGCCATGAAGCTCCCTCTTAGAGCTAAAGCCACTTTAAATCATAGAATCATAGAATATCAGGATCGGAAGGGACCTCAGGAGGTCATCTAGTCCAACCCCCTGCTCATAGCAGGACCAATCCCCAATTAAATCATCCCAGCCAGGGCTTTGTCAAGACTGACCTTAAAAACTTCTAAGGAAGGAGATTCTACCACCTCCCTAGGTAACGCATTCCAGTGTTTCACCACCCTCCTAGTGAAAAAGTTTTTCCTAATATCCAACCTAAACCTCCCCCACTGCAACTTGAGACCATTACTCCTTGTCCTGTCCCCTTCTACCACTGAGAATAGTCTAGAACCATCCTCTCTGGAACCACCTCTCAGGTAGCTGAAAGCAGCTATCAAATCCCCCCTCATTCTTCTCTTCTGCAGACTAAACAATCCCAGTTCCCTCAGCCTCTCCTCATAAGTCATGTGTTCCAGTCCCCTAATCATTTTTGTTGCCCTTCGCTGGACTCTCTCCAATTTATCCACATCCTTCTTGTAGTGTGGGGCCCAAAACTGGACACAGTACTCCAGATGAGGCCTCACCAATGTCGAATAGAGGGGGACGATCACGTCCCTCGATCTGCTCGCTATGCCCCTACTTATACATCCCAAAATGCCATTGGCCTTCTTGGCAACAAGGGCACACTGCTGACTCATATCCAGCTTCTCGTCCACTGTCACCCCTAGGTCCTTTTCCGCAGAACTGCTGCCTAGCCATTCGGTCCCTAGTCTGTAGCTGTGCATTGGGTTCTTCCGTCCTAAGTGCAGGACCCTGCACGTATCCTTATTGAACCTCATCAGATTTCTTTTGGCCCAATCCTCCAATTTGTCTAGGTCTCTCTGTATCCTATCCCTGCCCTCCAGCGTATCTACCAATCCTCCCAGTTTAGTATCAGCCGGAAATTTGCTGAGAGTGCAATCCACACCATCCTCCAGATCATTTATGAAGATAAATCATTCTAGGTCCAGATAACACTGGATGTAGGGACTCCCAAATTAAGACTATGACAGGGAAGTTAATTTGACAAAACCAATTCTGATTACATGAAAAATGTTTCCTATATTTAACTAGCACCTAGATTTCTGTAGCAGATAAAAAGGCTTACTTATTTGCCCCTAACGGAAAAGGCCACCTTAGTAAATATTCTGTTTACCAAGAGGATTACACTAAAAGGAAATTATTAATTCTTCTGCAAAGGGAAAGTCCAGTGTTCAGTAACATAACTGTAATTATAATTACACAAGAAGAAACTAAAAATGTTTCTAATTTAACCTCGTGCATTTCTCTAGAGTATCCGTCGTCAGAGCACTGAAGCCAGTTCCAAGAGAATCTGTTTGAAACTTTCATTAGCATATTTCCCTGGGTCCTGCATTCCAGACTATGAGCAAAGCCTCTCTTACATGTGGTCTGATGCAAATCAAGAGCTGAGCAAATGATTCACAGTTGTTGGACCATAACACTTGTATAAAACATCATGAGGCCAAACTTGCCGATTCATTCCACTACTCAGTATGTACCAGGATAGGTATTAGATTTGAACACTCACCTATAAAACGATCTCTTTAGGATGAGGCTCCTTTCATTCTCTGTAAGAAGGGAGTTCTGATTTTCCTACCAACATGTCAGATTGAACCACACCACCTGAAGGATTGTTACAACAGAAACATGTAGAATAAAATTTTGGTATAAGTATTTTTCTACCACTTGGCAGGCCAGATTAGTGTGTCCAATGGTGTTAAGTGTCACTGCCCATTTCATTTCTACAAATTTTATCAAAATCTGACAGTATACCTGATGGCTACCAATTCTGACCCCCAACCCATTTAAACTCATTCCCTCCAACACTGACTCCTTTAAAAAACAAACAACCACTATCACCCTTCCTTTTCCCTTCACTTCTAAACACTCTCCCACAAACTTCAGGGGACCAAGAGCATCTTGGACATGTCAACTAGCGTACCCAGGAACAATGAGCCCCAGGCCGTGGACGAGGCTCAGAAAAGAAACTGGAAGTAACCATTAGACCCAACTCCAAGGTGCAGCTACTCCTGTCTGGCTCTACAGATGCCTAGATGAGTGGATCTCCTACACGCCTAACCAGCTCCAAGGAGGAGATATTCTTCCTGTCCCTCTTTAGTGCTCCTCTATCATGGCTCTACATAGGGCACAGCAAGGAAGATGAAACCGATTGGTCCTCTTGCACATCACTTGCCTCCTATAGAATCCTTACTCCTACGGTGTTGGGAGACTAGGAAGAGAAGAGAGCCAGTTTGATCTTGCTGCTCCTCCCCTCCCTCTATGTATAAGTGAGATGGTAGGGGAAGGGAGGTGGAAAGTCCCCAACTGTTTCCTTCCTAGGCTCCATGAAAGGAGTTATGAGGAGCCCCACTCCCCAAATTTCTCCCCTTTAAGCATCTAGAAAGCATGGGAGAGAACAACCTCCTGACCACATCCCAGCTCCCCTCCCAGCTTTTACAGTTGGCATCCTCCCAGGACCCAATCTCAAAACGAGCAACAATGTGCCATATTACTGTTAATTACTCTCTCGCTATGCACAAGGAAGAGCATATATATGAACTCCATCCAAAGCAGCGCACGAGAATGAAGCCATTATGCTAGGAAAGAGACTAGAAGTGGAACAGACTATACATAAAGTGCTGCCAAATAAACACAATTTAGACAGAAAACAATATTTTCAGTGATCTCTCTCCATTTTAACAATCCATTCTAAGACATAATTGGCAACAGTAGGTAAAACAGTTCAGACAAATGTGACCTTAGAGGTGACAGCAACCCTTTGAATTCTATTTTAGAAACACAGGTTCTAAGCTAGGACAATACAGTGAAGGCTAATACATCGTACCCCATTTGTTTCATTGTTGGATATTTCATACCAGGAGGTAGATGCAATATTGCACTAATCCAACTCTACTAAAGGAAGAAGGGAACTGCAAAACCATTTCAACATCCAATCTCTCTGAGCACATGGTTTTCATTATATAGACAGAGGCAGATTCCAACAATGCTCAGCCACAATATAATTATTAATGGGGTTCCAATTTACCCAGATTGGCCCTCCCAACTGTTTAGGAAAGGGTCTCTCCAAAATTTTTTGTGAATTTAGGTATCAGAAGTCATTAAAAAATAACAAAAAAATCCTCAGACACTGCTGGTCTGCAGTTCCAAAAGCAAAAACCATCTCTAGGTCATGTTGAGAAAACAAGGCCATGACAGGTCATAAGATATGTTACATCCTGATAATGACATAATTGTTTAAATTATACCCTACACAGGAGTGCAATCTCTCTTCAAAGAATAGAGTCATTATGAAAAGTCTCACATATTAACCAAGCTACAATGCCTTTCATACTGTCACTTTTTTACATTACAAATTGCTGACAAGGGTATAATGAAAACTTGCACTATAAAGAGGCAGCATATCAATGTTGTTCAGCTAATAAATAATTTCAAATTAGGAACCGACAATGAAAAGCTTATCAAGACAATACATAGCTACGATGTTTTAAATCCCTTTAGCTGGTTTAGCAATCACAAACTTACTAAGATACGTTTTACAGCATCTTCGTCTAGGACATGGATTCTCAGATTGGGGGTTGGGACCCCTCAGGGGGTCGCAAGGTTATTACATGGGGGGTCGCAAGCTGTCAGCCTCCATCCTAAACCCCACTTTGCCTCCAGCATTTATAATGGTGTTAAATATATAAAAAGTGTTTTTAATTTATAAGCAGGGGGTCACACTCAAAGGCTTGATATGTGAAAGGGGTCACGAGTACAAAAGTTTGAGAACCACTGATCTAGGACACCTCTAAATTACTTTTTAAACCAATGGAGTAAATTCTTCTGGTTAACAGCTCATTCAGTGTGGCATTGACAGATTTGTTATTAAAGCAATACATCTTAAAATAAGCAGTTCAAACCTTCCTCGTATGTCATCAAAACTGCATAAAGATATTAATAGTTTCAAGATACCTGTGCCAGTATAAGGAAGTGACAAACCTCAACCAGTGGAGAGGTTTCAGACAAACCCTTAGGGCAGTAGGATGAGACTATATTACTCAACTATTAGGGTATGGCTACACTAAGGCCATGTCTACACCAGCGAGCTTCCAGCAGCACAGATGTACCACTGCAGTTGCACTGCTCCAAGATCACTCATGTAACTGCTCCATGGTGACAGGAGAAAGCTCTCCAGTCAACATAGCACTGGGCATACTACCACTTACGTCGGCGAAACCTGCATTGCTCCGGAATGTGTTTTTTTCACACCCCTTGGGGACATAAGTTTTGCCGACAGAAGCAGGAGTATAGACATGGCCTTATCTGCACCACCGTAGCACTTCAGTGTAGACATTACCTACGCCAGAGGTAGACAACAGGCAGATTGCGGGCTAAATCTGGACTGCCAGACGCTTTTGAATGGACCATAAAATCTTTTACTTATTATCATCATCATGAGTGTTATTTTTGTATTATTTTCTCAGGAGTCTGGACCTTGACCAAGAAATTTGGACCCTGACAAAAAATAATTGATTACCACTGCCCTATGCTAACAGGAGGGATTTCCCCATTGGCACAGATAATCCACCTTCTCAAGAGACAGTAGCTAGGTTGACAGACGAATTCTTCTGTCTACACTGGGAGGCAGAACAGCATAGCTATACCTCTAGGGGCATGCATTTTTTACACTCCCAAGAGACAAAGCTATGCTGATGTAATTGCCGAGTGCACACCAGCCCCTAGACAATGAAGAGACAGATATGTTAGAGGGGCATTAAAAAAAGCAATTAAAACAAATCTTAAATTACATAATTGGAGCAGTCACATCTCCTCCCTTTCTTGGTTAGTCACCTTAAAACATCATTCAGATACAGGACACAATTGTATAAATTAACTGATGAGGCCTGTGAACTGTGAAGAAGTATGGGCTGGATGAATGGACTATAAGGTACATAGAAAGTTGGCTAGATTGTCAGGCTCAACGAGTAGTGATCAATGACTCCATGTCTAGTTGGCAGCCGGTATCAAGTGGAGTGGCCCAAAGGTCGGTCCTCGGGCCGGTTTTGTTCAATATCTTCATTAATGATCTGGAGGATGGTGTGGATTGCACCCTCAGCAAGTTTGCAGATGACACTAAACTGGGAGGAGTGGTAGATACGCTGGAGGGCAGGGATAGGATACAGAGGGACCTAGACAAATTGGAGGATTGGGCCAAAAGAAATCTGATGAGGTTCAACAAGGACAAGGACAAGTGCAGAGTCCTGCACTTAGGACAGAAGAATCCCATGCACCGCTACAGACTAGGGACCGAATGGCTAGGCAACAGTTCTGCAGAAAAGGACCGAGGGGTTACAGTGGACAAGAAGCTGGATATGAGTCAACAGTGTGCCCTTGTTGCCAAGAAGGCAAATGGCATTTTGGGATGTATAAGTAGGGGCATTGCCAGCAGATCGAGGCATGTGATCGTTCCCCTCTATTTGACATTGGTGAGGCCTCATCTGGTGTACTGTGTCCAGTTTTGGGCCCCACACTACAAGAAGGATGTGGAAAAATTGGAGAGTGTCCAGCAGAGGGCAACAAAAATGATTAGGGGTCTGGAACACGAGTTATGAGGAGAGGCTGAGGGAACTGGGATTGTTTAGTCTGCAGAAGAGAAGAATGAGGGGGGATTTGATAGCTGCTTTCAACTACCTGAAAGGGGTTCCAAAGAGGATGGATCTAGACTGTTCTCAGTGGTAGCTGATGACAGAACAAGGAGTAATGGTCTCAAGTTGCAGTGGGGGAGGTTTAGGTTGGATATTAGGAAAAACTTTTTCACGAGGAGGGTGGTGAAACACTGGCATGTGTTACCTTGGGAGGTGGTGGAATCTCCTTCCTTAGATATTTTTAACGTCAGGCTTGACAAAGCCCTGGCTGGGATGCTTTAGTTGGGGATTGGTCCTGCTTTGAGCAGGGGGTTGGACTAGATGACCTCCTGAGGTCCCTTCCAATCCTGATATTCTATGGTTCTGTGATTCTATGAACTGGAAAGGAGACCAAGAAGCCAATAATCAGACTGACTACATGTTCATGTTGAGAAATGGCAAGAAATAGTCAAACAACCTAAAGAATACCAGGCTGTACAAAAAACAGTTTAACCTTTTTAAGCCATTAAAGTATCCACAAAGTCCATAAAGGCCTTCTTTCTACAGTCCATACATCAGGAGAGCAACTACAAACGAAAGCAAGGCTAGGGCCTACAAGGGAACTGGAATATTAGAACAAGGTCCTTTATAAAACAGTCCCAGAAACTAAAGTTGCTTGCAGTGTTGCAGCCATGTTGGCCCCAGAACATTTACACACAAGGTGGGCGAGGCAATATCTTTTATTGGATCAACTTCTGTTGGTGAAAGATAGAAACAAAAGTTTTTTCCAATAACCAGAAATGGAAGAGTTCTGTGGGATGCCCTAGATTTAAGAAGCTCCATATTTTGTTTTTAAGTTTGAATCTTTAGCTATATTGTGTGAGTAGCTTTGAGTTACTGGTTTGCTTGCGCAAGTAGAGAAGTGTTCCATCTAGTATGGCGGGGGTTGGGGGGGGGGGGCGGGGGAGAGCATGCATTCTTAACAGTTACACTGCTGCCCAAAAATCTGGCAAGATGAAACTTCAGCTGTGCTCTCCAAACAACAGATCACTTCTTCTTTATTGGCCATGAGATGACAGGAAGGGATTTTCAGATAGGACACCACAGGCAACTGTCTGCACGTTTCAACAGCTGGAAGCCTAAACATGTTCTTAAATTAAAAGGGGGCGGGAAATAGAATGCTAGCATTTGAAGTTCATGGACGAGATGATTTCCAAGAGAAAATAAGTATCAAAAATTGTGTCAATATAGTAAATTTCTTTAGCTCTCAAATTGCGGCCTTAAAAGAAACAAACAATGCACCACTGATACAGTTAAAAAGTAATAGAAATGTTCGACTCTCTTTCAGTGTTCACCAGCATTTGCAACTTAAACACTAGGTCTGTGAATAAGAAACACAGAATCAAAATGAATGTCATTGACCGGGCTGAGTGAACTGCAGAAAATAAAGTAGGCTTATTTTCATTTTAAGTATTTTGGATAATATTACTGGAAGGAGTTTAAAAGCACAGCATACAAATTATAGCCTATTTGCAAGTATCTCTAACACTTCCCCGGGAGAATTAGAAATCAAGAAAATATAATAATACAGGCAGAGTTACCTCAAAGATACGATACGATATTAAAGTTCTCCTTTAACAGAAGAGACAGCTTTAAAAGATTTACATAAGGTATGTCTACACTGGCAAGTTTCTGCACCACAAGTTATATCACTTTTATTAAAACGCTGGAATTAAATCGCTGTTGCATGTCCACACTCTGCTGCTTGCGCATCCACATTAGCAGCTCTTGCAACGGCAAAGAGAGCAGTGCATTGTGGTAGCTATCCCACTGTGCAACTGGCCGCAGGCTGCTTTGGGAAGGGTTTGCAATGCCTCATGGGGCAGGCACAGTGTCACCTGATGCAGGTTTCCCAATCCCATTGTTCCATGGGCATCCGACTACATTGCCAGCTGCTTTTCAACTGAAGTGCAGGGGAGGGAGATCGTGTGACAGGAGTGTGTATACGGAGGGGTGGGAAGAGAGACAGTGCGTCAGCATGCTGTCTTGTAAGTTCAGAGAGTGGCAGGAAGCAACCAGTCCTGAGGCAGGGGGAGGGGGAAACCTCGACATCAGTCCCCACCTCACTCCCTCCCTCTCTCTCTCTCACACACAAACACACACACACACACACACACACACTCCCATCCCTCCCTCTGTTCAACAGCACAAGCATTCCACATTAATGGTTTGCTTTGTGTCCCGGAGTAGGTCAGCACAGCATGCAAGGGCTGTCAGAAAGGGTGCTTTGAAAGGGAAGGGGTCCATGTCTCCAGGGCAGCTGAGTTCAAAACAATGAGCAGAGTGGTCACTTGAGGCATTACGGAACAGCTCCAGAGGCCAATTACAGCACAGAAAGCAATCAAGTGTCTACACTGGCAATAGAGCGCTGGAGCCTCTGTGCAAATAGCCTTATGACTCATTGACGTGGTTTTTTTGCAGCACTGCAACTGAGGAATTTCTGTGCACAAAGTGGCTTGGCAATGTGTACATTTCTGCGCAGTAAAGCAGATCTTTGCGCTCAAACTGCAAACATTTGCCAGTGTAGACAAGCCCATAGTATGGCAATACACCTATCCCATATTAAATGGTAGTTAGCTAAGCAGGAGACCGAATTCTGGCACCCTGTCTATGTTCCTTTCTAGAAGGCCTTGTGAAGTGGCTCATGCACCTCAATGGGATGGGGTCAGATGAATGAGAACACCTCTTGGAGATGAATACATCCAAAATGCACAATCACTCAGAGGTGTGAACTAACCCATTCATCCGAATGGGTTGGTCTCGGCTGCCATCTCCCGAAGTCTGTCCCAACCCATGTTGCGGAATACCAATTTTCCAGACATTCCCCCAGCGGATATGGATTTTAAAGCACTTTGATTCAAATCAGCTCCTTACGGATAGGGAGAAAAGGGAAGGGTCTGTGCCTGAGGAGCCCCTTGACTGAACGATTCCATCTGCAGCAGTCACTCTACCTTGAGTAGCAATGTCTTTTTGGCAGTAGCACCACCTCAGGTAAGACTGCACCAGGATTCCCACTTTCACAGGGGTGAAAAGGGGCTACAGCAATTGCCCTTGGGGTTACATCATCATCTAAAAAAACTGTTTGTTCACTGCTTGATTTTTTAATACCAGTTTTTGGGTGAGATATCATTTGAGATTTAACAACCATTTTTTAAGAGACCATGTGACTAGCATTTTTCCAAGTGTCTAAAATTTCCTTCAGACCCCTTTTTCCAATAACTACAGTACTGAAGGATGAAACGGATAGATGTGAGCCCTTGGTTTGTGTAGATTGGATGGATTACTGTAGGAAGCTGACATTTGTTCTCTATGTACATTTTTCATGATAAACATAATAGGATCATGGCAACACATTATTAAATGTCAGCATCACACCAGCCCTTAGAATAGGGCCCTCTATTACAGGTGGGATTCCTAGTGCTATGCAACCTTTCTGAACATGCTGACACTGAAGAGAGTCAGATACTTGCTTTTTTTCCCAATCACAACCAGTCTCATTGTTCAGAAGATGAGGGAGGAGCATGAGGCCTTACCCTAATGCTGCTACTTAACAGTATTTCATCTTCCTTCTATTTATATAAATTATTTTTTCCCCTTGACAATACTCACAAAGTAAAAATCCAAGTATGCATGTGGATTTTAAGGCACTTTGAAAACCAGAAACTTTGCTATCAGGACACATTTCTAAGGAGAGGCCCTGCAGAAGAATGCAGTTAAGAGAGCAACTAAGGTGCACAACATACACTCTAAAATATGCAAACAAAAGGAATCAAACTTCCAGTAAATGGGTTTTCCTTGGGTTCAATGGCCACAACATGTCACTTTGAGCCACCCACCTACTCTGATGGCAGGCTACCTGCAAACACTCTGGTTTACACATGTGCAAGCAACTCTCTCTGGCTCATCATCTCTGCTGACGCCAAACTGCGGATCCCAGGATTTACCCAGACTAACTTTTTAAATATTGCTTCCCAAAGGGCCATGGGTGCTGGACACTAGCAGAAATCAATCCCAAACCAGTGACATTAGTTTGAAGAGAATCAAAGCCACAATAAGCCCCAGGCATACACAAAAATCTGTTATAAGAATGGTAAGATTTTGATGTCACATGATATAAAATGTTTATTTTATTTTATTTGAGGGAGGAAGAGACTCTCAGAAAGATTTTGTTCAAACAGCCTCAACATTTGGACCACTAATCCTACTCTGGACATCATGAAGCACAAGTTTTCAAGAAAAACCCAGCAAGCCTGTGAGGACTTTGACAAGAATGGATAAGCAGTATCCTAGTCTCATGCTTAACCACAGCACTGCTACTGTCCTACTATAATCCAGGTGGGAAGGCATATTTTTGGTCTGGCATAGCTATATGTAAATACAGGTCCTGGTGTTCAGTATATTATGCTACAGAAGTATATAAGCAAATGTTGGAAAATAATTTTAGCAGATAGGTGCATGGACAATTCTAATCCATTCTGGATAAGCATTGTAGCTATTAGTTCTGGTTTCTTGCATGCTAGAACATGTTAGCTAAAGTCCAGTATTCTTCAAACTTACCTTGGGACTGGGATTCAAACAGTTGTTTGTTTGTTTTTCCCCATTTCTCACATTTCTTTGCCTTTAGAACATCTTAGTGGTATATTTTTCTTTCATAAACCACAATCTGGCGATGTTCATGCAGTCATTATTTTCAGAGTCTTGCTCTTTCCAGGATATCAGAGATTGGGTTTCCTTTCTTAATCTGAGAAAGCCTTTAACATGATTCAGGAACACTTAATACAGTTCTCTCCATAAATACAGCAAATTTGAGCCACTCTACCTAGTTTCCCCAGCAAAGTTTCTGCATTCTAGATGGACATACTGTGAATTGTGTGTGAAAAGATATTCGCTATAAAAGCTTCACTGTGCATAGTGATATCTGAAAGTTTTCAGAGTATTTCAATTTTTAAGCTTATTTTGAGATTGTCAAGTAGTTCAGTACCAATATTAGGGTATTTATAAACAAAAAAAGTGTTTTACAAACCCTAAGAGAAATCTATTAAAATGTTTAAGTTTTTAATTTATTTTTTTTTCAATGTAAAGAATCTGCATTGTCCCACTAAATGTGAACCAGAAAAGCTTTTCTAGGAAGGTTTTACATCTTTAATTGACTCTCCTTTGAGTCCTCCACAGTGGTAACCAAGGCATCTGACTACAGGTGCCAAGATGTAAGAAAAATTGACAGGAATTTTTTTTCAACTCTGAAGTATTTTTTAAATTGTTTTTCAGAAAAGTATGGCATATACAGAGCAAACATTGTGACTAGAAGGTTTTATTGGCACTCATTTGGAATTACCTGGATAACTCTTGTGGTTTCAATGGAGACATTTAAAAGTAAAGTCAATAAAACATTTTTATCACATAATCAGGTCTATCAAACACAAACATAAGTGTGGCAGTCAAGCACTGATGGCTTTTTACCCCTCAATGATAAGACTTGGTGGGACCTTATTAAATTGTGAAGGTTTCTGTCCAATTTGTTGCACATCACAATATACAACAACAAACAAAATGGTGGATGAATTACATGGTATAGGGAACCATCTTCCTATTTTATGGGGAAATTAAAAAGCTTTTTTAATTAAAAAATTAAAAGCTTTTTGGGCTGATGTTAGAAAACTGAGGCTAAAGCTATTGCAACTACATATTCGTCCTAGGGTTTTGTACTAGTGTCCATTACATGACACCTGGGCATCTTTCTCAGAAGATTGGCAAAGCAAAGTCCCTAATAAACTTCATAAGGGCTTCAGCTCCTCTTCTGTGTGGTGATAGGAAGATCTGCCTGGGCTAAGGGTTGTTTTTTCATTTGGGTTTTTTGGTTTTTTTTTTGGAGGGGGGCGGGGGTGTTGAGAAAGGGATGGACAGTTATAAGCATCATTCTGGTTATGGTGGAAAAGCTTTAATCAATCAGAAATGTCTTGCAATATAGCAAGTAGGTGAGATTCAGACTGGATCTATCTGATCTTTTTTGGGACTTTGTAATAGGGATTGAGGTTCCAGGTGTGGAGCAGTGTTAAGAAATTCCTCATATAGCGTTAAGGAAATGTGCTTATTTTCAATAAATCAGGAAAAATATACCTCCTCAGAGTCCTTGCGACAGTCTCCAATATGTATATTTCATTACATTACATTTCATTACTCTGGTTCCAAAAAAGTCTCTCTAAAGAAAGTGTGATTCACGAGAATAAAAGGAGTATTTGTGGCACCTTAGAGACTAACAAATTTATTTGAGCATAAGCTTGCGTGAGCTACAGCTCACTTCATCGGATGCATGCAGTGGAAAATACAAATTTATTTGAGCATAAGCTTGCGTGAGCTACAGCTCACTTCATCGGATGCATACCGTGGGTGTATTTTCCACTGCATGCATCCGATGAAGTGAGCTGTAGCTCACGCAAGCTTATGCTCAAATAAATTTGTTAGTCTCTAAGGTGCCACAAGTCCTCCTTTTCTTTTTGCGGATACAGACTAACATGGCTCCTACTCTGAAACCTGTCACAAGAATAAGAGATTTAAGAAATGGAAAGACTTACTACCTGTCTAACTATCTGTAACTAAACTATTTGAAGAAAGATGGGATGAAGTGATTAAAAAGAAACTGATAACAGCATGTACACATACAGCTGTCTGTAGTGTCACAACTCTACTATACCTTGTATAGCTGATAAGGTAACTAAATATTTTTCTCTCTAATAAACTAATAGCAAATAAATTAACTGGAATACAGTAACAGATTGGAAATTCTCTAATTGTTTAGAATGAATCCTCAAGTGTTATTTTAAGTGAGTTAGCAATGGGACCAAAAAGTCCCTGATGCTGAATGTTTAAACAAAATCAATCGATTGAAGTATCTGGGCTCTTCAATAAAATGTTGGAAAGGACTGTCATAGGAGTTTTGGATGGAAGCTTACTTAAACTGCTGAAGAGCAGCAGGTACCGATCATGTTTTTATACAGGACATTGCTATTAGTGGTATATTACTGTGCAAGATAAACACTGTTCTTATAAGTGAGACAAAGTGGGTGAAAGTAATCTCTTTTATTGGACAAACTTCTGCTGGTGAAAGAGAATCTTCTGAGCTACATAGAGCTCTTCAGGTCTGGGAACGGTACTCAGAGTGTTCTCATAAGTAGATAAATTTGTGTGGCTACCCTTTCATGCCATTTACTCCCAGAATACTAGGGAAAGTGGTTCAACTTCACAGAATGGTTTAATATTTTTCTTCTTATGCTCTCATGGTACAAGACATTTAGCTTACACTTCTTGGAAGACAATGTTGTATAACGTTAGTGCTATTTATAGAGTGAAATAGTTAACTGTTTGCAGCAGACATGCACCTTGGAGTGACTTGTTTTCATGGTAATTGATCTATATAGCATGGATTACAAACAGTTGTTTCGGATTCATTCTCACTCTGCTAGCATCTCCCATGATAAAAATGGGCTTGCCAATACAACAGCTGCTATTGAACAGGAAAAATGCTAGCAGCTGCAAAGCCTTTAACTTGAAACTGTAGGTAAATTTTGTAAAGATGTTCAGCAAATACAGCTGTTCGAAGGTTTTGCATATGATTGTGCACAACACAAGAAGAATATAGTATCTAATCAGTTTCCATGCATTTCTTTTGTAGAAATGAGGAGGACTGGCTTTATTGACTGGACTAGAGTCGGGATTTAAAATTACTGTTATAAATCTTCTTTGAATACATTTAGGGTAAACCTGCTGTTCAATTTGCATTTAAAAAGTTATGTTGTCACATTAAAAATCATATTACAGAAGCATTTTACTTCTGCTCTTAATTTAGATTATTAAAGTTATGCATTTAAATCTCATTTACTTTCCAAAATGTCTCTTTCTGTATTTCAGCATGGAAGAGATCACTAGACTGACCTCTGGAAGCAAGTGCCATGTTTCCCAATCTGAAAAATTTCCCTCTTTTCCATGTTGTAAGATGCCAACTGATAGCTTTGCAGGATTGCAAACTATCAAATCTTAAACCAATCACTAGTGTAAGATCAAGTCCTGGATCTCAGGAGTATTTTTTGTGGGGAAAATTCACATTTGGGATAAGAAGATGTAAGGATCTGGGGGACAGGATTGTTTTTGTTGTATTTTTTTAAAAGGTGGCTGTTGCTACACAGATTTGGAATAATAAATAGATGGATTACTGGGCAGAAAGCAGCATGTGGAGGTAGTCAAAGATACATGATAAATGCAACTGACTGTACAGTGGTCAGCACTAAATGTGATCTATATACATATGCATGCACTGGAGAGAGATTTGTTATTGTAGGGGTTTATATATAAAGACAAAACAGAATCAAACCCTCAATCCAGCAAAGCAATTAAAACATGAGTTTAAGCACGTGAGTTGTCCCTCAATAGGACTCCATGTATTTTAAAGTTAACCACGTTTTTAAGTGCTTTGCTGGATCAGGACTCAAGAGTTCAACTATATCCCTACTGTATAAGGAGAGAAGCAACAGGTTGCTTAACACTTTGCATCATAAAAATTCTTGCATTAATTTCTTTGAAGGGAACTTCTCTGCAGTTTGCAGCAGGATTCTGAAGTTTGGCAGACGGATAAGTGCTGGAGTCCAGGGGCATAAAATACCTTTCAGATTTGCAGTTATGAGCTGGTGAAAATCATAATTTTCAAACCATGATTTGCATAATATATCTTGATTTCATCCTGCTGTGTGAATAGGAAAATCTATCCCTGCTTACCTGAAAGTTGCCTTTCATCAAGCAATAAGATCCACAGCTCTGTTACCCATCTGTTTCGATGGGTACTTCAACCTGCTTGCAGCTCAGGGGCAGAACCAGACCTGCCTGTCACTGACAGCAGGGGAACGACCCACCTCCTGAAGTTCCATCCAGTTGAGATTATTTCCACAACCAGGAAAATTAAAATCTACTTTCCTAATTTACAGACTGTGTTAAAATGTAATTTGAGGGAAAAGCACAATAACTTCACCCAGTGGAGAACATGTTGAATTTCACCTAAAAACAAAAACTTTAATCCTTCGATGTCAATATTCATTTCTATTCTGGATTACAAATTTCCCTCCTGGGTAGATCTGTGGACTTTATTACTTGAAGAAAGGAAGTTTGCAGATAATCACAGGTACATTTCCCCCCCCCCCCTTTTTTTTTTTTTTTTTTTTTTAATATTAAGGTCCACCAATCGGTTCCAATGGGATTTTCGTAGCAGTGTGCCTCCACACTGGGAAGTAGGATCACTGAGTATGGACATTCAAAAGGAGCTAGATTATATCTCGAAATCTCTTCCATCTTCTCCCAAAAGAAAAGAAATGGCACTGGCTAAAACTGAACGACCAACACGCAGAATTTGGTGAAATAATGGCTGTCCAGAAGATCTCAATACAGGAGACACGTCTACTCTGTCCTGAGATTGTCAATGATCCCAAGGACTGGACCATAATACTTATTTGAAGAAGTATTTACTGAATTTACTATGGGAATTAATGTTATGACAACGGTAAGGACTAACTGTCTAAATTAAAAATACAAATAACCAGTGCTTTCTCTAAGATAACCATAACGTCACATAAAAAAAGTTGTCTGATGGAGACAGCAGCCACTGGGAGACGTACTATAATGGATCGGAAATATAATGAGGCCTCCTGCAGAGGTTCAATCTGGGCAGTGCTGTAAAGAGCAGAATGAGGTTCCGAAGATCATGCTCTATAACCTTCCAGGCTTGGGATAAGGTTGCTGCCCCAAGGAAGTATTTAACATTTGCATTGATATAAAACTCCTTTTTTTAAGAACATGCCGAGAACATCAGAATACAGAGACTGGTTCTTTTTGCTAGCACACTTATACCCCCATAATAAAGGGGTACTTGGAGGAGCGCAAAGCTGTGTTTCACTGGTTTAACATGGTAATTAAAACTATGAACTTAGAACTTGTTCTGCTGGGTAGTGCAAATTGTTGTCTGAGGCACATGAGAGAAATAATGACTTCACCCAAGTATGGGTTTTTAATTGGTATGGTCCTGGATGGAGGACTCGCCTTGCAATAACAGACTTTCTCTGAGATAGACACATCCAAGGATCCAATACTAGGTTAATCAAACCTGAGAGCCATAGCCTCTTCAGAGAGAAAAGAACAAACATCACTGCTGCTCTCTTGTTCCTATCCTTCCCACCTGCTCCCAGGACAACAAGATAGATATTGTGGGGACCTTGCCCAGCTTCAGAAGAGGTCATTCGCCACTTAACATCCATCCTGGGTCCTGACACAGAGAGGGCACAGGGCACTTTATTTATTGTTTCAAGATGCAAAGAGTTCCATCACCAGCCCAATAAGTTGTCTTACAATGGAGTAAAATAGTTCTGGGTATAGGATCCACTCTGCTAATCCAACTTCTATCACATTAAGTCTTGGTGTTTATCTCCCCTTGGTTGGCAGTGCACATACAGGTAGGAATCTTAGTTCCATGTAGGACAGGAGAATCTCTCTCTGGGATAGGGCTGATTTTGTCGTCCCTGGTTATTATGAAAATCCTATCAGACATGTTGACTGTCATATCCAAAATACACCTGTTATCTATATAAGGAGTAGTACTCAGACCTAGAGGAATCACTGCATTGCTGGTGGATGCTGCGCCCTCTCTTCCTAGCACCCAATTCCCTGAACTCAATCAAGAAGATCCCTTCCAATAAAAACACCCTGATTCTCTGCATTCATTAGTTGAGGGAGCAGAGAATATACAACTGGAGCTAGATCTCCGCCAATGGATGAGAAAACAAACATTTATTTAATTCTCATTCTCCTGCATCTCGACAAAGCTATGAGCAGTTGCAGAGGCACCAGAGCTCTGTCTGCAGAGCAGAGAAGATGGCGCTGCATTAGTATATATTATGTTCATGTTTGGGAAGTTCTCTTCACATCCATAGAAGCTACATTGATTTTTTTTAAAAGTGATGAAAGCTTAATTTATTCAGAAGCAGACTATCCTGGTTCTTAAGCTTATCTGTGACAACATCCCATTCACCAATGACTTAGTTTTTCAAAGCCCTGGATATCTTTTTTTGGACATCTGCACTCTATGAATGCTCAGAGTAATACATTTATAAATACAAAGATTGAGCGCACAAGAAGTCTCTCTCCTCTCAGGAAAGACATTACATATTAGCTTACACCAGAAACCCAAACCTCCCCTACCCTTCCAGGGCTTATCAGAGATCAATACATCTGTTCTCTTCCAAAAGAGAGACACAAGAATATCCCATCTACTACCCCATTAGAAGTTGTAGACCAAACTGTTCCCCATTCACTTCCTTAATATCTGTCAAATGAATGATCCACCAAAGCACAAGCCACAGATCAATATATACCAGATGGAGCCCATACACAAATGCACAAAACAAACATAGGCTGAAACCCACTTTGTATCCGCAATACCCTACATGTGCAATGTTGTGAGGCTCACTATTCACAGAACAATGAGATCCCTGTGTGAAAGATGCACACGTGCTCTGAAGCCATGCCATTCGACCTCTTCAAACGATCACTGGAAGCCACCTGTCATTTAAGTGAGCCTAGAAGCCTTTGTAATTAGAACAAAAAGTTATCCTGCTATGGTGGTCTGCCTAGTGGTACCAAAAATGGTGCACCACTAACCTATCCTTCTCTGTCCCTCTTTTCCAAGCATACTGCCCAAATTACTAGAGTAAGACACACTGAGAAAGTGGTAAAAATATGAGGCAAAAACGATCTCAGAATGGAAGCTTGTTTGATCTGCCTCTCCTCAAAAAATCAGGAGAAAGACTGTTGAGAACTAGAGAAGCTGGCATAGCTACCTGGATGAGAGAGGTGAAAATAGAGCCTTTTGACTGGTTGCATGTGTCAAAGTTTGCATAGAGGAACTACGATCTTTACTGGTGGCAATTGACTGGATGGGGAGTGTGTGTGTGTCCCACCCACCATGGGAAATATATGCATGGCTTTGTGGGTGAGCTGCTACATGGTATTTTGCAAATCAGTTCAGCACACTTAGTCTGGTATAAAGCTTGAGGGAGTTACTCACAAGCATGTTATATGTAATCTCAAACTAGTACCAATAAACCTTTAGTGCATTGATAGAACACTATCAGATAAGACACTGTTTAGTATCTCTTTCACAAAAGGACAAAGAAAAAGCCCCCATGGCGAAGACTATGTGGAATCTCTTTGAAATCCACTAGTAAGTCAGCACTTCAAATGATGAGATATTTAGTACATTATGTTACTATTACACCTTCATAAAATAGCAAGATTTCATCTTTTTCCACAGCAAATAGACATCAGCGGCATCCTTTCCTACTGAGTTTAAAAGGCTCAGAGTTAAACCCACATTTCAGTAGAAACAGACTACAGTGGCACCTTAATAGTATTATGATAAACTGTCAAAGTCTACAAGCCAATTTCACTTGTATCAATCTTTAACTAAGACAGTTCCTAGTGCTTTTAGGTTTATTACAGTTTCAAAGTCAAGGACAAATCAAAATTGGCTGCAAACAAAAATGGATCATGACAAGCAAGAAGAAATGTTCTGACATTCATTACAACTGCAAAACAAAAATCGGTATGTTTCAGAAGTAAGCTTATAAATATTCCAAAAAAGGATGCAAAGTTGTGGAACAAGCACGAAAAAAAAAATCTATTTCATAACCTTTAAATTATGCACGCAGGGAGATTCTCTTACCTACACACTTGATTACTTTTAACTGTCCATTCACCAAGGGCTTCCTTCTGATGTTATCCACAGGAAGACAACAGCCCTCACCAGACCAAGAGCTTCCTATAAATTAGAGCTCTCCTTTGTGGCTAGCTTGGCAGAAGCCATCAAAAAAGTTCCCCTGTAGCTCAAACTAAGTGCAGTTCTACTCCAAACTGATTATGTAAAAAGGATATTTTCTTACTCAGAGCTACTCGGTATTCCAGAGAGTTATCTGCTTACTTCAGTGACAAAAGAAGTCCCCAAGAAAAACATTTTCCCCACTACTTTTTATTCCTGACTGAAGGGATGCAAAAGCACATCTCCCTTCTTCACAGGGCTAAATTCTCACTGCTTGAGCAGATTTCCACATCAGTTTCTCGTCCTTTGACGATTGTCACCATTTCAAGGCAAAACAATGGCCATTAACTGGAAAAGTTCTCAATTTTAAACCATTCCTTTTCAATATTTGTTCATCTGCTTCAAATACTGCAACTGAGTTTCTTTCAGCTTGTATGTGGCACTGCGTCTCTGTACAGTATACATCTTTGTGTAGATTTTACATTTTATATGCTCGTAAGACCTAGAGGCTGGTTAAGCATAAAAAGACAGGAAATGGAAAGTCACTCATTCTGCCATCTGCCACTTACACTAAATTTTTTGAACAAATTAGAATTTGGTACATGCCTCCATTGGCTGTCACATGTTCTAAACTGCAAGAACAACAAGGGAAGATTTTCAAAAGCAAATGGCAGTGAGCCACTTAACTACAATAGACTTTCAGGGAGTTAGGCACTTAACAGCCATCTGTGTCTTTGAAAATCTCCCCCAGTTTAACTTTCCTGCTTGTTAGTTAGTTTATTATTGCATTGAAGCAGAACAGATTTCATTCTGGCAATTTAATTCTTTGGTTTTAGCTGTATTTTTACAGCTATCAGGTGTTCCAATACCAGTAGCATCGGCAATTCCTAAGTCGACATACTCCAACTTTAATTGAAGTTGCCAGGGGCATATAAGCAATGGGATATTCACGACCACTTGAATGTTAGTGTTTTTGATTGTTAGCTCCAGATATGAGTCATGTTAGCACTCATTTAAAATCCAAGAATATAAGACTTAGAAGTATATAAACAGATTTGTACTATGTGTCCAGATAGAAACATCAGCTGGTTTCAAAAATAAGAACCGATGGTCAGAGAAGTTATTCATCTCACAATGGCTCTTTGCCAAAGGATGAGACACTGCTGTATTGCTTAGTCTCCATATGGGTTTTGTGCACTTCCAGCAGATCTACATCTCTTTGGACTGAGCTGTCTAGTGCAGCGTTTCTTAAATGTGGCCGCCAGCAGATTTTTGTGTGTGGCCATGACAGCCTCCAAAGGATGGGCGAAGATTTGGGGGGAGGAAGCCCCTCCCTGCAGCACCCAACTGTTGGTCCTGAATTGTTGTTACCAAGAGCAGTGAGATGTGCTGCCTTAGTGTTTGCACTAGCACTGCCAGCAGGAATCAGCGCTTTGCACCACGCAGCCTCCTCGGGGCACTCTGGGCAGCACCTCTGGAAACGTGGGGCTGGTGTGCATGGCGCTGGAGGCAGCTCGTGTCAGTGGAGTCAGCCGCAGCATTCAGTCACTGCGACGCTCCCCTGGGCAGCTCACCCGCTCCCACCTGCCAAGAGCACAGGGAGCCTGGAACTTCACAGGCGACCGGAGAGTTCCCAACCCACCTTCCCCAGGGCAGAATCTCAATGAAGGGCTGGGGGAGGCAGGGACAGAGAGATGGATTTGTGAGAGCAGCCATCACCAAGAGCTGGTGGCTGCACTTGGAGGCCACCAAGAAATTTGTTGCAAGAATCCCTGCTCTACTGTTCTATTTTAACTCATGCTGACACTATGTTTGCTTTTCTTCAGATTTGAGCTATGTCTTTCCAGGGTTGCAAGCTCCCTGTACCAGTCACATTAAATGTTCAAGTCGCATTGTGGACTTTTTAAACCAGCTGCCCTATTCTCCCCTTTTATGGCTTTCTTGTAATTGTGACATTTTCAGCCTCTTTCAGATCATATCGGGGGAACACACTCACTTGTTCCTGCTTTGGTATTTTGCTACTCAAGTAAATAATTTGCACTGCTTTGAATATTGTTTGGTAAAATTTTGCAGAGTACTGTAACTCAACTTCTAATAAGGTTTTAGTGGGTAGGACGGAGTCCTGAATATTTGTCAAAACCTAAGAGTGGCATCTGCCATCACAGTGGGATTGTGTAGCCTCAATACTTCCTTTCACTGAACCACCTCTTACTCAAGTGGGTATGTACATGCACACAGAGTAATAGAATAAATGAAGATGTATTTTGAATAGTCAATTTTCTCCTGTTTTGATGGGCTTAGATCAGACTATTTGAAAAATTCCCATATAGTCACTTTAAAAGCTTGCATGGCAGTTTAAATTCAATTATTTGCGTAAGATTTTGCATGGTCATTTTAAGAGCACTTAAAACATGTTTTTTCCTCAATGGAGACTTCATTTTCTGTTTCACACAATGTACCCTACTAATGTTTATAAATCTCTGTTCAAGTAAGTCTTGGTACATCAAGGGGAAAGAACTATGTATGGTGTCATTAGAAGTGTTTTGTGGCTACCTAAAATGTGAACAATTTAGTGAGTTAACAATGAGAGTCCTGATAGGTATTCCTTTGTCAAAGTGTATATTTGAGTTTATGTTTCCCTCCTTTCCAGATGACTCTGCACTTCTCTGCCCTCCCCCTCCACGCTCATTTCAAAAACTGAAAGATCACAAAACTACAGAACCACCCTCCTAAGAGGGAAAGAATTAAGGAAGTAAGGGGAAAAAATAGGAAAAAGTATGCAGAACAGTTGTATCATGATAACATATGCATTTAACTTTGTCTCTACCTGCTAGATTGGTATATAGAAAATACTATGCATTATTCGTTTGAGTTTAACTTCTACATACAGAAGATTAGTATATTACTGCACCACTTTTCCAACACAATCTTTACCAAAACCAAAGTATTACAGCTGGTCAGATTTTCCAATGAAAACCTGACATTTGAGCAACTATATTAAGCTTTTCTGTTGCTTTACACAGTACAGCTAAGAAGCAGGATTCTAAATATACTTTAACTGACAATGAAAGTTACAAGGGCATCAGAGTCTGTTGTAACAGCACAAATTCCAGAGCACTTGTTCTGATGCTTTCCCCTTATTCTGCTATTTTTCTCCAAGTCAACCAACCCAAAAATAAGAGCACCCAAATCTGAATTCTATTGGAAATTGAATACTACAAGAACCAGGTTGTGGATACAGTGGTTATGTGCATATTATTTCAGCTAGTAATATAGCACAAGACGACCAAGTGGGGTGGGGGAAATCAGTAATGTTGCTCTGTCCTGAAAAAGATGATCTGAAAAGTTTCAGCTGCTGAACATCTAGAAATGGCACATTTACAAGATCAATTGCTGTAGACTGGACTTTATAGTATTCAGAGCAAGTCACAGCTCCATCAAAATTAGCTCTAATTCTGGACAAACAAATGTTATGAATTACAATCAAAAGGATTAATGAGTAGATATAGTACATATGGAAAGTACAGGGAATGTAATTAGTTATGCTAACCTACAATTGCTAGTTTATTTACATTTCATGTCAAGCTTTCAGTGGAAGATTACCTGTTATTTTACTGGTGCTGGAAACTGTACAGTGATCTTGATATTAGACAATAAGTTATGTTAAACTTCTCTCTGTTAAAAAAAGATTCCAGTGACAGGAAACTCATCTGCCTCCAGAATATATCTCTGTACTAGCACCATGCCTCACCGCAGAAGCGTTCCAGTTCCATGACCTTCATGATAATGACGTCAAAACCTAATATAAAAAAGATGTCCTTACTTTAAAACCAATATTTCTGCCATACAGCCTAATACTAAGCAGAATGTTAGCGAGCACCAGGACCAAAAAGCATTTCAAACAAACATTCTCCAAGAACACAAAAGCAAGGAGCTGGATTAGCATGTAAGAGGTTCTTCACCCCTTTCCCAATGGGCATAAATATCTTCCTATTGTGTAAATACAGCCTTAGTCAACAGCGTGACAAATCTGCACATAGACAATGTCACATGTGGATGCCAATGTCACAGCAAATTAATCAAAGTACAGGTTTTCCAGCCTTCATCTATTTTTAAACCTGGTTAGAGTATAAGTATTCAGCTCAGCTGGTTTTCTTTTTTATTATTTTATTGTTTTTAAATACACAAACAGAAAAACAAATGTTTGCAGTAGTTCCTTAAACAAGAATACCAAATTAAACCAAGCCATTTATTTGTACACAATAGAGAGAAAAATTAAGCCACATTGTACACTAGTGAGTCTCGAAACATGCACTTTCAGCTGATGTGTCATGCCCAACAGAAAGCAAAAGGTAAGGATGGAGGAAACCTTACACTGTACACAATAGACTGGCACTGACATTTATACTGGAAAATTACAGAGATCGGTAAAAACAAGACCAAGAATGCTCACTGCCATACTGAAGGTCACTTTCCACAGGACTGATTTTTAAATAGTAGAAGCCTCCAGTCTAGGTCTGAATTGAGAGTGGGCAAGCACTGTCACCTGCATACACACCTTAAAAATCATGCTGAACTATCACCTTCCCTTGGCTGATACTTAAGGTCACCGAATCTTTTAATAACCAACAGCAGTATTCCAGCAGAAGACATGAATTAAGTAAAATATCTACTCAACTTATTTTTAAATCACGGACCATCATTTAATTGTTTTTGTTTTGTTTTTTTTTTTTAAATTGCAATCAATCAGTTTTGTTGCTTTCTCCCTCTGCCCCTGTTGCCTTTGGCATTGATCAGACTGGTTTTCCCCAGGTTCCCAAGTTCCCCACTCTTGTTACCATAGATTCAGCTCCAGTGGTTGCAATAATGGGGGCAAGGAAAGAAGAGATTGAGTGCTAATGTACACAAGGTGCCAGAAGCAGCTGTTTTTGCCATGACATCAATGAGATATGCACAAAGCAGAATTAGGCAGCACTGTGACACCTTATTATATATATATTTTTAAAGACTACTATAGGCAGAGCCACAGAGTTAAATTAAAATTATCTATCCTTCATTTACTCCCTCTGCCTCCCATTTGTTTCCTACAGGGTAACTGACAAGATTTAAAACAGGAACAAAAAGAAGGTCCTAATGCTGCTACTAATGCTTGTAGTCTACACTACAAGCGCTACAGTGGCACAGCTGCAGCTACGCTGCTGTCGCACCCTCGCGTAGATACGCGCTATAGTGAAGAAGGAGGTTTTTCCTTCACCATAGTAAATTCACCCCCAAGAAGCGATAAGTAGGTGGACAGAAGGATTTTTATTGTCAACCCACCGACACTGGGACTTAGGACAGCTTAACTGCATCTCTCAGGTGTGAATCTTTCACATGCTGAGTGATGCAGTTCAGTTGACCTAAGTTTTAGGTGTAGACCAGGCCTTCAGCTGAAATTCACACAGATACAGAGGGCCAGAATGAGATCTAATGCAACACTTCAGTCCCACTTAATTGCTATCTTCAGAACTTAAAAGTGATGCATCAGGCTTCCTGTTGGCCCTCTGCAGTGGTGTGACTCTACATCCAGTAAGTGACTTAGAAGGTTTAGTGTCTCAAATACAGGTGAGTTTGCCCCGAAAGTACTGCAAATTTATTCCATGTTGAAGCCTCTATTTCAGGTCACAGTGGTGGTTCCCTATTTCAGCCAATGGCAGCAGACAATGGGCCAAAAGAGGATAGAAAAGAAAAGCTACTAGTGTACACTGCATTCATCTAGCTAGAGTTGGAAAAGTATAGTCTACTGCACACCTGACAAATTAGTATTCTAAGACAGCACCCTAATATTCAGGACAGATTGGAGTCATGGGAGAAAAGCAGCTAGCCTAAGAATTGATTTCTTCCCACTCCCTTTTGATTGATCGGTTAACAAGAACACATGGGGGTCAAAGCTCGATTCCATCTCTCCCCTTGATTTTCACACCACCACAAATTAAAATATTTTCATTATGGACTCAGAGTGAAGTACTCCAAAATATATTACTCCTGGGGGGATTCAGCGCCGACGCAGGAGTGCAGAATTCATATGGCCTGCATTTTTCTGTGCTTCCCGTGCAGAAAAATGCAAACAAAATCTGCCAGGAGACATGTGCCTCTTCCCTGGCAGTGAGTCTGTTCCAGCGTGCCTGGAGCAGCCTCAGAGATCGGGGAGGGGGGCTGGGCATGCGTGATCACCATCGGGGGGACAGGGCTGAGTGTATGTGCGTGCCAGTACTCCTGGTCCTGGGGGAATTCTGTGGGACTGCATGCCCATAGAAACCAACGCCCCACACACTTCCTGTTTTTCCTCTGCAGAAAACGGCAGGGAAGTCTTGTGTGCAGTTTTGGGGGGGGATTGCCCCCAGAGAGGGGCGAGGCATGGGGGGCACATGGGATTACGTGCCACTGCTCCCCTCCCTCCTCATTTCTGCAAACACAGAGCTGCCCAGCTCAGAGGCGGCCTCTCCGCTCGGGCTCCGCTGACTCTGCAGCTGAATGCAACCTCCTGTGTCTCGGTGCCAGTTGGGCTCCCCTTCTGTGTCCTTGGAGCCTTCCTATCATCTGTGGAACAGTGAGTGGGATTGGGTAAGCAGGGGTGGGGGAAAATGAGGGAAGCGGGGTGGAATAGGGCAGGGGGAAGGGAATGTGGGAGTGAGGGGAGGGGGATGGAGAAGAACAAGGGGATAGGGGAATCACAGGGGAAAGCGGGATCCAGCATCCCCTTGGCAGCAACTGGGGTTCCCCATTAAGGAGGGCCCATCAAACCCTCACCCTGACAAGCCTTACCCCCCTACACTTGGGCCCCTCTGACAAGCCTCCCACACTCAGACCCCAACCCCATTGAGCCCCAACCAGCCACATTTATTGACAAATGTTGCAGAATTTTGCAGAATTTTAAAATATTGTGCGCATAATTTTAAATTTTTTGGTGCATAATTCCCTCAGGAGTAATATTTGTTATTGAAAGTAGTTATTACATAAAAAGGTAGCTCAATGGGCTGCCTGCAACAAGTTCAGTACCATTCCTAGTGAAGTGTTCACATCAAAACCATCACCACAACGGATATCTTTATTGTAGCACCATCAGAAATGAGGCCAAGAACCGAACTATCCTCAGAGACATCTTTTCTACCTTATGTTGAAACACTGTGGCAAGGCTATATGAGGAAACTTGCACTGACCATAGCGTATCTGGGTCTGTGCAGAAATGTAAGATTTCAGTGTCCTGTTTTGTTAGCCTGCCACATTTCATGAACACTAAAATTCCATTACATGCAAACTGTCAAGGGAGAGTTTAAAACATCCTGCTGGTTTTTAAGACAACTATACAGCAAAAGTTTGACCACTAACAAATTCTGAACTTTCTTTTCAACAGTAGACCAGCAAAGCCCATATATGTGATCTTCAGCGCATAACGCAAGGTCTATTTTCCAGGTTTTCCCTGAATACATGAAGATTGGATTTTATTTGTGGGGGCTGATGGAATCTCAGGAAGCTGATTAATTGTTCTAATCCTTGTACGTGTTTTTAAAGGAACAAAGGACATATGGGAATTAGGAAGGCAACTAGGAAGCCTTGCCACGGGTAGTGATCAATGGCTCCATATCTAGTTGGCAGCCGGTATCAAGTGGAGTACCCCAAGGGTCGGTCCTGGGGCCGGTTTTGTTCAATATCTTCATAAATGATCTGGAGGATGGTGTGGACTGCACTCTCAGCAAATTTGCGGATGATACTAAACTGGGAGAAGTGGTAGATACGCTGGAGGGGAGGGATAGGATACAGAAGGACCTAGACAAATTGGAGGATTGGGCCAAAAGAAATCTGATGAGGTTCAATAAGGATAAGTGCAGGGTCCTGCACTTAGGACGGAAGAACCCAATGCACAGCTACAGACTAGGGACCGAATGGCTAGGCAGCAGTTCTGCGGAAAAGGACCTAGGGGTGACAGTGGACGAGAAGCTGGATATGAGTCAGCAGTGTGCCCTTGTTGCCAAGAAGGCCGATGGCGTTTTGGGATGTATAAGTAGGGGCATAGCGAGCAGATCGAGGGAAGTGATCGTTCCCCTCTATTCGACATTGGTGAGGCCTCATCTGGAGTACTGTTGTCAGTTTTGGGCCCCACACTTCAAGAAGGATGTGGATAAATTGGAGAGAGTCCAGCAAAGGGCAACAAAAATGATTAGGGGACTGGAACACATGACTTATGAGGAGAGGCTGAGGGAGCTGGGATTGTTTAGCCTGCAGAAGAGAAGAATGAGGGGGGATTTGATAGCTGCTTTCAACTACCTGAAAGGGGGTTCCAAAGAGGATGGCTCTAGACTGTTCTCAATGGTAGCAGATGACAGAACGAGGAGTAATGGTCTCAAGTTGCAGCGGGGGAGGTTTAGATTGGATATTAGGAAAAACTTTTTCACTAAGAGGGTGGTGAAACACTGGAATGCGTTACCTAGGGAGGTGGTAGAATCTCCTTCCTTAGAGGTTTTTAAGGTCAGGCTTGACAAAGCCCTGGCTGGGATGATTTAACTGGGATTTGGTCCTGCTTTGAGCAGGGGGTTGGACTAGATGACCTTCTGGGGTCCCTTCCAACCCTGATATTCTATGATTCTATGATTCTAACACTAAAACCAGGCAAGACCCTTCATTCAAATGCCTAAGCCAAGTGCTGTAAATAGGTTCCACAACTAAATGCTTTAAAGAATTCTTTTCTTAAAAATATCAATATGTTTATCAAAATAAAGATAGGGTTCTTTCATAAAGCTGCTGTCTCATCACTCAAGAGAAATGTATGAAATCAAGACCTATTTAGCAGCTGAGCAAACCTAAGCAGCAGCAGCCCCACAAAAACAAGCTGTCAGTGCAAAATAAAAAGTTTTTTATTCAGTAGATTCTGCAAGCTTCCTCCATGACATACTCCACAGCTGTCAATGAAACAGAGCACAAGAGGAACTGGAAATCAGTTGTGTCAAACACCCAGCCTACAGAATGCATCTGGATTCCTTAACATACTTATGTGGCCCATGAAACAGTCTGATTCCACAGAATTCTAGCTTTCATTAAAAAACATAGAAGTTTCTAAACCTCATGGTTGTGGAGAAAAAAGACCCCTTCCAAACGTGAACTGAATGTAAATAGTGCAGAGTTGTGTCTTCTGAGCCGGCAACTAGAAAGAATGGCACTGAATGGGGGAAGTTAGAATTTGCTGCAGAAAGGGAAATACTGAAGGAGATTAAGAAAGGAGGAGATACAAACGTGGAAGGGAAAGAATGGTAAAATTCAATCTGTGTCCCACAATTTTATGTTCTCTGATACTTTGTGAGCTCACACAAGTTCCTCCCTGGTCATCTGTACAAGTATATGGCACAACTATATATTCATATATAGAGGTTTAATCCTAGATTTAAGTGCGAGTCTCAACACAGCTTTAAACTATAGAATTGCTATTAAGCATTCACAATTAAATACCTTAAATCTGAAATAAGGAAACAAAACCTTTATTAGATGGCATCAAATACTGTATTAAGGTTACTATACCTTCAATTCTAAAAAAACTTCAGTGAGAGTCTAATCTAGCAGAAGAAAATAGAACTAGCTAGTGAAGAGGTTCATCAAAGGAGAAATCCATTTCCCCATCAGGGTGAGGGTCACTGGTGGCCCATTTTCCTTTTAAATCCCAAATCCTGTATTCAAGAGCAAACAAGCCAGTTGTAGATCCTAAAAATCTCTGTAGCAGAAGAACTTGGTGTAGGATTTCATCTCAAACTTCTCTCCACAAGATTTTCTTACAACGTCTTGCCAAATCAAAATGGAAAAATCAAGAAAGCTTCACTTCAGACGGGTAAATTCCTTGAAAGCCTGAAATCCTGACTATGTAGTTAATACAGTGAGTAGGTAACACTATCCAAATTAACAACCATTCTAGCTAATTAATCTTAAACTGCAGCTAAATTGACTAATTGAACAACATACAGAGCTTCATTACATGAAAAAGAAAGGCTAAGACAAAGGAAGATTTGGAAGATCAAGAGAACATTCTTTTAAATATAAGACAACGTCATCTTCAGCAAAGAATCAAGTTTAGAGCCCAGAAATCCCTTCTGTACATTTCCAAACCAAAAAACAAAGAAAACTTCTTACAAGAGAAGACGAAAAAAGCCCATTTACTCTAATACTCCTGGATGAAGAATTATAATTGCTCCACCCTGACATCTGGTTTCTATTTCACTTCTATTATATCAGATTACGTAAGAAGTAGACAATGCGCAGGATCAACAAAGTTTCTCTGCAAGTCTTGTGCAGCTCTAATATTTACATTCTTGCTCATAAAAAACTCAAGCTATGCTCTACATACAGACATGTTTCACTCCAACAAAAGCACTGAGACCAAATGACCAAGTCCATCAGGGAAAAAGATAAACATCATTTTACCTGTATTTGTAAACTACTTTTTTTAATCCTCCTCACTTCTGTATTAGCTAGGTATTTCCTTATCCCTCGCTCTACTAGGAAGTGTGTATGTACCCCGAACGTATGCATGTTATTATTTCTGCCTACACATAAATGTATATAAATCTCTTCCATCAATGTGGAATCTTAAATTTGGACAGTTAAGCATTTGTCAGGAAGTGACAAAATAATGCATGCATAAACTTATCTACTCCTTCATACGTATGAGCTGTTATTAATTATAGAATCATAGAACCATCAGGTTAGAAGGAACCGGAAGGGTCATCTAGTCTAATCCCCTCCTGAGGTGCACAATTTGTTGTGTCTAAACCATCCAAGACAGGTGGCTATCCAGCCTCCTTTTGAAAATCTCCAGTGAAGGAGCATCTACAACCTACCTACACAGTCTGTTACATTGTCCTACTGTTCTCACAGTTAGGAAGTTTTTCCTGAGATTTAATCTAAATCTGCTATGCTGTAGTTTTGAACCCATTGCCTCCTGGCCTGCCCTTTGTGGCAAGAAAGAACTTTTCTCCATCTTTTTTATGGCAGCCTTTCAAGTATTTGGAAAAGAGGAGATTAAGGGGGTACATAACCGTGTTCAAACTAAACATATCCAGTTCCTTCAGCCTTTGCTCATATAGCTTGCATTCCATCCATCTCTTTCACTTGCCTCTATATTCTTTCCAATTTCTTGACATCCTTTCTATACATCAGTGGCCAAACTTGGACACAGTACTCCAGCTAAGGCCTAACCAGCACCAAATAGAGTGGTTTGCATACTATGCCTCTGTTAATGCAACCTAAAATTGCATTATTTTTTTTTGCAACAGCATCACATTGTTGACTCATGTTGAGGTTGTGATACACCACAGCTCCCAGATCCTCAGCTATCCCCCATTCTGAATTTGTGCATTTGTTTTCTCTTCCCTAGCTGTAACACCTTATATTTGCCTTTGTTGAATTTCATTTTGTGGTGTATATCCCAGTTCTCCAATTTATTAGGATCCCTCTGAATTTTAGCTCTATCGTCCAAAGTGCTTGCAACCCCCTCCCAGCTTTGTCTCATCTACAGATTTGATCAGTGTGCTCTCTATTCCTACATCCAGCTCAATAGTAAAGAAGTTAAACACTGGACCCAGAACAGATCCCTGTGGAACCCCACTTGACACCACCCACCAATCTGACATCATTCCATTCATAGTTATTCTTTCTGGTTGTTTAACAAATTATGTATCTACTTAATGGTAGTTCAGCCAAGCCCACATTTCTCCAGCTTACTTAGCAGACTGTCATGTGAGACTGCGTCAAAAGCCTGGCTGAAGTCCAGGTATATGATGTCCACTGCATTCCCCCTATCCACCAAACCAGTTACCCTGTAAAGGAAGGAAAACCAAGCTGGTTTGACATGATTTGTTCTTATTAAATCCATGCTGGCTGCTAGTGATTACCCTTTCATCCTCTAGGTACTTGTTCCAGTAGCTTCCCAGGTATCAAGGTCAGGTTGACTGGTCCATAGTTTTTTTTAAAAGATGGGCACTACGTTACCCCTTCTCCAGTCTTCTAAGACCTCTCCTGTCATCCATGAGCTTGCAAATATTATTTCCAGTGACTCAGATTTCTTCAAATGATTCCTTCAGCACCCTGGAGTGAACAACATCAGGCCCCACTGACTTGAATTTGTTCAAATTAGTCAGAAGATCTCTGGCGTGTTCTTTACCAATCCTGATCTGCATCCCCTCCCCTTTATTGTCTATGGTAACTTTGCTAGTCATCTGGTCATGTTATTTTTTGTGAGAAGACTGAAGCAAAGTAGGCATTGAGCAGCTCTGACATCCTATCTTCCATTACAGCTCACCTTCTCCATTGAGCAGCAGATCCATACCATCCCTGATCTTCCTTTTTTGTCCATCATATTTCAAGGATCCCTTATTGCCTCTAACATTTCTTGCCAGCTGTAACTCATTCCTTGTCTTTCCTGATTTTGTACCTACACACTTGCGCTATTCCCATGTATACTTCCTTGGAGACATGCCCTTTCTTCCATTTCCTGTAAGTATCCCTTTTGGGTTTTAGAAAGCTAAAAAGCTCCCTCTGCAGCCAAATTGGCCTCCTGTGGCTCTTGTCATCTTTTCGCTGCATAGGAATAGCATGATGCTGAGCCTCCAGTATTATATCTTTTAGGAACTGCTAGCCCCCTTCCACTCTTTCTTCCTAATTAGTCTTTCCATGTGACCTTGCCTACTATGTCTCTGAGTTGGTTGAAATCCACCTTTCTGAAGTCCATTGTCCTTGTTTTCCTGTTCTCATGTCCTCCTTTCCTCAGGATCTTGAATTCTATCAGATCATGATCACTTTAGCCCAAGTTCCTGAACACCTTCACATTCGCAACTAATTCATCCCTATTTGTCAAGACCAGATCCAAAATGGATGATCCCCCTAGTTGATTCCTCAACTTTCCGAATCAGAAAGCTGTCCCCTACACATGCAAAGAATTTGCAGGGCATACATTTTGCTGTAATAGTCTTCAAACAGATAATCAGAAAAGTTAAAATCCCCCATTAATATTACCTCACATGTGTTAGCTAATCTTGTTACCTGCTTGTAGAATGCCTCATACACTTCCTCCTCTTAATTTGACAGTCTACAATTAAGGCTATGATTCAGTCACAGGGGTTGTGGAAGTCACGGAATCTGTGACTTCAGCCCCTGCAGCTGGGAGAAGCAGGGTACTGCTGCCTCCCGTAGCAGCAGCGAGTGGTGGCCTGAGGCAGCGGGTCCCCAAGCTCCCAGCCGCAGTACTCCGCAGCTCCACCGCGGAGGCAGCAGGGTGATTTCCACAGCTCTGCAGGGGGAGGGAGCAGGGGGGACCCTGGAGCTCTGAGCCCCTATGGGTGGTGGGGGCCCCAGAGCTCCCAGCCCCCGCAGCTGCCCCAGTCCCTTCCCATTTTATCATGGCTATTTTTAGTAAAAGGAACAGGTCACATGGTTCTGTGAATTTTTCTTTATTGCCCATGCCCTGTCCATGACTTTTACTAAAAATATCCATGACAAAAATCTTAGCCTCATCTATAATAGACCCTTGCCATAACATCGCTACTATTCTTTTCCCTTTTTTATACTCACCCAGAGACTCTCAGTAGGTCCCCCGCTCACTTCCTCTTGGGCCTCGGAGCAAGTGTATACATTCTTGATGTACAACGCAATGCCTCCTCCTTTCCCCCACCCCTCCATACCTGTCCTTCTGGAACAAGCTATATCCCCCCATGCTGGTACCCCAGGCATGGGAGCTGTCCCACCAAGTCTCTGTAATGCCATTAAGTCATAATTTTCTTCATATACAATGACTTCCCATTCATCCTGCTTGTTCCCCATACTCCTTGCATTGGTATACAGGCATCAAAGGTATTTTGTAGACTGCCTGCTTGCTTTTCTTCTTGTCTCTTTAATGCAGTTGTGGTTCCTAGTCCCTTCTCCAGAATTTAGCCCCTTCCCCTTGTCCTCATTACTTAAGCCTAGATGTGCATTGGCTGAATTTTTGTCACTGTACTCTATAGGACCTAGATTAAAGCTCTCATCAGGTTAGCCAGATGATGTGTGAGACAGTGCCTCCCATAAGGCTTTATGGAAATATGCTTATGAATGTATATATGACATAACCAGAATATGTATTATGCTACATATCCCATGTAACATATCTCTGTAAAGGTTATGATCTACTGAATTTATTAACCCTATTTGTATGCATGTATCATTTTTGTATTCAAAGTTAGGAATATTGGCTATGTACTGGCTTGATTTTTAAGTAGCCTTTGTAAAGCATTTGGTCAGCTTCTTAAGAAAGGAATGTGCAAATTAAGTGCCCAATCAAGAAGCACTTAACGAACAATGGATCTTGGAATGCTCCAATCCACATAAGTAGTCTACTTGAGGATGTTCAAGGAAGCATGTGAACCATGGCGGCACCTGTAAGTTCTGAGTCATGCATGAATATGTGACTGGCCCGCCCATGTGACTCCAAAACTCCATTTTGTAGCTGAATTCTACACAGGGTCCACCCACAGGAGAAAGTCTATTTAAACCCCTGGGAGACCCCTCCATTTGTGGTCTTCAGCTGACTAAAGAGATCGCCTCTCCACCCCGAAGGATACCTGTAAGAAACTGGAACAAAGGACAGTAACTACAAGGGGTGTGAGCATTGCTGGACCCAGACTAGAAGGAGACTAATTTGTAAAAGGAAGCTTACTGGAATTCCTCTAAGGGTGAGGTTTTTATCTGTATTCAGTTTTCTTACACACAGACTTGCGTGTTCTATTTTATTTTGCTTGGTAATTCACTTTGTTCTGTCGGTTACTACTTGGAACCACTTAAATCCTACTTTCTGTATTTAATAAAAATCACTTTTTACTTATTAATTAACCCAGAGTATGTATTAATACCGGGGGAGGGGGGGTTAGGGAGGAGAAGAAACAGCTGTGCATCTCTATCAGTGTTATAGAGGGCGAACAATGTACGAGTTTACCCTGTATAAGATTTATTCAAAGGTAAAACGGATCTATTTGGGGTTTGGACCCCATTGGGAGTTGGGCATCTGAGTGTTAAAGACAGGAACATTTCTTAAGTTGCTTTCAGTTAAGTCTGCAGCTTTGGGGCATGTGGTTCAGACCCTGGGTCTGTGTTGGAGCAGACTGGCATTTCTGGCTCAACAAGACAGGGTGCTGGAGTCCCAGCTGGCAGTGAAAGCAGGGGCAGAAATAGTCTTGGCACATCTGTTGGCAGCCCCAAGGGGGTTTCTGTGATCCAACCCATCACAATATGCAAAGATGCTCTTCCCAGTACTTGACAGACTGAGTCCCTGCCAGCACAGAAATCCTCTCTTTCTTGGAACATCAGCTTGCTGTTGAACAAGCCAAAGTCCTCTCACCGACACCACCTGCATAGCCACACATTTAGTTCCACAATTTGCCGGTCCCTGCCCAAGCCTTTTCCTTCAACAAGGAAGATGGACAAGAACCTCACTTACACCCCAAACTCTTTTATCCTTCTTCCCAGAGCCATGTGGTCTGCAGTGATCCGCTCAAGGTCATTTTTGGCAGTACTGTTTGTGCCCATGTGGATAAATAGGAAGGGGTAGTGGGCTGAGGACTTGAGTCTCTGCAGACCCTCCGTTACATCCTGAATTGTAGCTCTAGCCAAGCAGCACACTTCTCAGGATTCCTTGTCTGGACAGCAGATGGATGACTGTCCCCCTTAGGAGGGAATCCCCAACCACCACCACCCTTCTCCTCTTAGGAGCAGTGGTCATGGAACCCACATCCCAGGACAATGCATTCCACGCCTTCCAGTCAATGGGGGTCTCCTCCTGATCCCTTCCCTCAGATGACTCTTCCAAGGCATTCTCAGTAGTACTACCTATGACAATTACCTGGAGGGGGTTGCTTATCGCCATCTGCGTTGAGGGTATATTGGTTCTCCTCCGTCTTCTGGAGGTCACACGCTGCCAATTTTTTTCCCCCATTCTTCACTCCCCCTACACTGCCCTTTCTGAGTCTTTGGTGTGCTGTGCCTGCAGTACCAAATCCTGACTTCTATCCAGGAAGTCTCTTTTTCTGTGATGCAACGCAGGGTCAATACTTGGGGCTCCAGTCCTTTAAATTTTTCTTCCAGTATGGAGACCAGCTTTCACTTCACTCAGATGAATTCGCTTCTGTCCTCTAGGGGAAAGACAAACATGGCACACCCTGTGCAGGTCACAACAATTGATCCCTCATTAACCATATTTTCTTCCTTGTTACGTACCAAGATCCTCTTCAGATGATGTATTTACTGTTCCCAAAAGCCTGAAAGGCAAAAACTCTGTGGGCTCTCCCACAACATTTCTTCCAATGGCTTAGCCTCTTTGTAATACTGTTCTCATTAGGGCACACGTACACCAATTTTATGGTAATAATTGCCCAGTATGTCTTTAGCAACAGACTAATATAAATCCTCTTTTCTCAAAGGCAACTATTTTAATGGTGTCGTCCCTAACCACATCTATATACATTTTCTTTTGACTTAACAGTACAGCTTTCTTTTGCTGCAATTCAGAGGATGAGGCACTTAAATTTAAAGCTAGCTCAGGTGAAAAAGTTGGTGGTCTGTGTATACGTGCATGTATGTGTACACACACAAGTTTTCATTATTACTTTTCTATGTTTAATCTGTAAATGTCGTGTACGAACAGATGACGGTGCATTTTTCAGAGTGAACTTGTGTGCGCGCGCACACACACACACTCACTCAGTACTGGAAAATGTAGAAAAACATATATTCTGTTGTATGTCCGAAATAGCATAGAATCATTAAATTAATGATTTGTAGAAAAACCTGAGTGTCTCTGGATTAAGTTTAGAAGTGTGAGCAACAAGAGTGATGTCGTGGTGGGAGTCTGCTATAGACCACCGGACCAGGGGGATGAGGTAGATGAGGCTTTCTTCCGGCAGCTCAGGGAAGCTACTAGATCACACGCCCTGGTTCTCATGGGTGACTTTAATTTTCTTGATATCTGCTGGGAGAGCAATACAGCGGTGCATAGACAATCCAGGAAGTTTTTGGAAAGCGTAGGGGACAATTTCCTGGTGCAAGTGCTAGAGGAGCCAACTGGGGGGGGAGCTTTTCTTGACCTGCTGCTCACAAACCGAGTAGAATTAGTGGGGGAAGCAAAAGTGGATGGGAATCTGGGAGGCAGTGACCATGAGTTGGTTGAGTTCAGGATCCTGATGCAGGGAAGAAAGGTAAGCAGCAGGATACGGACCCTGGACTTCAGGAAAGCAGACTTTGACTCCCTCAGGGAACGGATGGCCAGGATCCCCTGGGGGACTAACTTGAAGGGGAAAGGAGTCCAGGAGAGCTGGCTGTATTTCAAGGAATCCCTGTTGAGGTTACAGGGACAAACCATCCCGATGAGCCGAAAGAATAGTAAATATGGCAGGCGACCAGCTTGGCTTAATGGTGAAATCCTAGCGGATCTTAAACATAAAAAAGAAGCTTACAAGAAATGGAAGGTTGGACATATGACCAGGGAAGAGTATAAAAATATTGCTCGGGCATGTAGGAATGATATCAGGAGGGCCAAATCGCACCTGGAGCTGCAGCTAGCAAGAGATGTCAAGAGTAACAAGAAGGGTTTCTTCAGGTATGTTGGCAACAAGAAGAAAGTCAAGGAAAGTGTGGACCCCTTACTGAAGGAGGGAGGCAACCTAGTGACAGAGGATGTGGAAAAAGCTAATGTACTCAATGCTTTTTTTGCCTCTGTTTTCACTAACAAGGTCAGCTCCCAGACTGCTGCGCTGGGCATCACGAAATGGGGAAGAGATGGCCAGCCCTCTGTGGAGATAGAGGTGGTTAGGGACTATTTAGAAAAGCTGGACGTGCACAAGTCCATGGAGCCGGATGAGTTGCATCCGAGTGCTGAAGGAATTGGCGGCTGTGATTGCAGAGCCATTGGCCATTATCTTTGAAAACTCGTGGCGAACGGGGGAAGTCCCGGATGACTGGAAAAAGGCTAATGTAGTGCCCATCTTTAAAAAAGGGAAGGAGGATGATCCTGGAAACTACAGGCCAGTCAGCCTCACCCTCAGTCCCTGGAAAAATCATGGAGCAGGTCCTCAAAGAATCAATCCTGAAGCACTTGCATAAGAGGAAAGTGATCAGGAACAGCCAGCATGGATTCACCAAGGGAAGGTCATGCCTGACTAATCTAATCGCCTTCTATGATGAGATTACTGGTTCTGTGGATGAAGGGAAAGCAGTGGATGTATTGTTTCTTGACTTTAGCAAAGCTTTTAACACGGTCTCCCACAGTATTCTTGTCAGCAAGTTAAGGAAGTATGGGCTGGATGAATGCACTATAAGGTGGGTAGAAAGCTGGCTAGATTGTCGGGCTCAACGGGTAGTGATCAATGGCTCCATGTCTAGTTGGCAGCCGGTATCAAGTGGAGTACCCCAAGGGTCGGTCCTGGGGCCGGTTTTGTTCAATATCTTCATAAATGATCTGGAGGATGGTGTGGACTGCACTCTCAGCAAATTTGCGGATGATACTAAACTGGGAGGAGTGGTAGATACGCTGGAGGGGAGGGATAGGATACAGAAGGACCTAGACAAATTGGAGGATTGGGCCAAAAGAAATCTGATGAGGTTCAATAAGGATAAGTGCAGGGTCCTGCACTTAGGATGGAAGAATCCAATGCACCGCTACAGACTAGGGACCGAATGGCTAGGCAGCAGTTCTGCGGAAAAGGACCTAGGGGTGACAGTGGACGAGAAGCTGGATATGAGTCAGCAGTGTGCCCTTGTTGCCAAGAAGGCCAATGGCATTTTGGGATGTATAAGTAGGGGCATAGCGAGCAGATCGAGGGACGTGATCGTTCCCCTCTATTTGACATTGGTGAGGCCTCATCTGGAGTACTGTGTCCAGTTTTGGGCCCCACACTTCAAGAAGGATGTGGATAAATTGGAGAGAGTCCAGCAAAGGGCAACAAAAATGATTAGGGGACTGGAACACATGACTTATGAGGAGAGGCTGAGGGAGCTGGGATTGTTTAGCCTGCAGAAGAGAAGAATGAGGGGGAATTTGATAGCTGCTTTCAACTACCTGAAAGGGGGTTCCAAAGAGGATGGCTCTAGACTGTTCTCAATGGTAGCAGATGACAGAACGAGGAGTAATGGTCTCAAGTTGCAGTGGGGGAGGTTTAGATTGGATATTAGGAAAAACTTTTTCACTAAGAGGGTGGTGAAACACTGGAATGCGTTACCTAGGGAGGTGGTAGAATCTCCTTCCTTAGAGGTTTTTAAGGTCAGGCTTGACAAAGCCCTGGCTGGGATGATTTAACTGGGAATTGGTCCTGCTTCGAGCAGGGGTTGGACTAGATGACCTTCTGGGGTCCCTTCCAACCCTAATATTCTATGATTCTACGATTCTAATGACTAGCACAATCCATACTTACAAGGGGCAGAGTGAAGGTTACATGCGCAACCTTAATTCTGGAATTCTCACTTGTGTGCTTAACTGCACATCATAATTAATTAATTTAAATGGGATTTCCTAAACACCACTGGAATATCATATCTCCCTCCAACCACTCCTGAGACAGACCAACACACCAACCCCTCAGGAAGTCCACAAATCAGCCTGCCTTCCCTCTTAAGTTCCTCAGGAGATGTAAAAGTTATTTACCTTCCAAGAATTCTTATGGATTTATGGCTCTGTGCACTTTATTGAATGAGCAGAAGTTTGTGTGGAGGAGTTTTGGCACCTTGCACACAAATGCTTCCTCTGCTTTGGGGAAAACTATGCCCACAGAAGATTTTTCACAGAAATGGGTGCACTGACTGGCCTCATAAGACACACACCACTCAATTTTTCATTACATATCTAAGTTAATAGCATGTGCTACTTTAGCTGTACATTTTACACATGTAGAGAAAAAAAGCTGTGCAAAATGTGTTACGTATGCACAAAGTGTAATCAGTCTCATAACTTCGTCAACTGGAAACTAATTTTCACTGGATAACTCAAATGCACTTCTCACTGAAGCCTACTTCCATACAAAAAATTCAGCTTTCTACCCTTAATTATTTTAGTGTTAGAATTTTAAAAAACAGAACAAGACCAACCATGCAGTATTTTACGGTGGGGAAATTTTTCCACTACTTAAAAACAGCTGAATATTTTGCTCCAAAAGTCTCCTTTGGACAGATTTTTGAAGTTTCAACCATGCAGGTGAAGATTTTGTAGCTATGAGTGACTGCTAACAGAGATAAGACTGGAAACTGCTATGAAAACTTAATTACAGAACAGTAACAATTACTATAATTCAACTACATATATATGGCTAAGCTTGTTTCCTGTAGTGTGAGTGGCAAGACATAATAAAAGCATGCACTGTATACATAATGAATATGATGCACAACCAAACATACACATCATGCATACATCAAGCAGACATCACTTCAGGATATTTTTTAAATAACCACTCATAGCAAACTTTGAAGTATGAAATGTTCTTTTGATATTTATGAAGCTTTATGGATTGAAAAAAACTAAGCTGTTGGCAACTTTGTTCTCTTGTATGTCTAATAAAGAGTTCAAGGAGATCATGGTGAGATGACAGACTCCTTTAAGCATTTCTTATCCATAGTAATCAAATTCATATGCATCTGAAATCACCCTTTCATTTGACTGATTTTTAATCTAGCTAATGGAACAAAACACCAACCAAATCAAGTATTAGATCAACAAAAAACTGAGGAAAAGGAACTTATTTTCAACTGACCATTTTATTTGCAAGTACAGAAGTCACCTTCTTTACCAAAAAAGCCTTCAGAATCTGAAGGCCTTGAAAGGAGTTATTTTCCAGTAGTTCATATCCATATAAACAAGCCAAAGAGAGCCTATACTTGGCATGCACCCCTGAACCTTCCTTGTTAAGCTAAACATGAGTCCTTGAGTCTATTACAATGAGACAGGCTTTCTAATTCTCTATTCATTGTTATGGCTCTTTGTTGAACCCTCTCCAATTTATCCTTCTTGAATTGAAGTCATCAGAACTGGAGAAAGTATTCAGCAATCACTTTGGATGGGCTATCACCAGCAGGAGAGTGAATTTGTGTGGGGGGGGTGGAGGGTGAGAAAACCTGGATTTGTGCTGGAAATGGCCCACCTGATGATCACTTTAGATAAGCTATTACCAGCTGGACAGTGGGGTGGGAGGAGGTATTTTTTCATATTCTCTGTGTATATATAAATTCTGCTACAGTTTCCACGGCATGCATCCGATGAAGTGAGCTGTAGCTCACGAAAGCTCATGCTCAAATAAATTGGTTAGTAGAAGATCTTTTTATATACACACGAAGCATGAAAAAATACCTCCTCCCACCCCACTCTCCTGCTGCTAATAGCTGATAGGAGGTATTTTTTCATGCTTTGTGTGTATATAAAAAGATCTTCTACACTTTTCACAGTATGCATCCGATGAAGTGAGCTGTAGCTCACGAAAGCTTATGCTCAAATAAATTGGTTAGTCTCTAAGGTGCCACAAGTACTCCTTTTCTTTTTACATCCCCATGAGTTATGGATTAATGGTCAGAGAAGGTTTAAGTGAAGCTACTGTTCATCTGAATATTTTAAAATCGCCCATCTTTTTTTGCCTCTGAGCCACAGGCATTCCAGACCTCCTCTTTTACATATACATCACCATTTGATTCCTTTGGCTTGCCCACACATTGTACTGTAGCTCTATCCTACTTTCCTTCTTGGTAGGAAATACTACATTTTCTGCCTCTTTTACTACACATTAACAGGCGCACCTGGTAGCAAGTCATCAAGTTTGGCTGCTATGCTGTGGTCTAGCAACTTTTCAAATGGTATTTATGAAATGTGTAGCGTCAGGACCACATTTCAACCAGTAAAGGGCTACATGTGGGCTAAAAACCATGGCTGACTGCACAGCTGCTGAAATGGGTATCCAGTTTGTGTTTGATACACAGAACTTTCAACATTAATGTCACCTTTAAACACAAAAAAGAATAAACTGCCACAATTATTCACTGTCAAACTATGCTGGACAGCCAAAGCCTCAGAATCCCCCCAGCCCTCCTGTCTATTTCCACCAGCAATAATTTTTCACTTCTGCTTGAATGCCAGACAAAACATCTTTAAGCTGCCAACATGCTCTCTCTACTGGCATTGCTGAGAGCATTCTGGAAAGGTCAGTGGTTTGAAAAATCTGTGCAACGTATCAGAATGCCCTATTAATATGTGAACCCTGGAATGAAAATCTGATCCCTCATTATTTTAGTATTTGTTATCCTGGAAAGCGCACCACCATGGTATTTCATGAGCCCAAGCAAATACAATAAGCAGAATTTATTTTCCTCACTTCTAAAAAATATTGGTCTAATATGATACTTAAAAGGGAGGGACTGACAGCAGTACACATTGCCCGAGCTTGTGCTGTACTCCCTGTTCTGCCAGTGCACCTCAAACTGCAACATTATTGCTTTTTTAATCCTAGACACCTCCAAGGAAACATCTAACAAGTGTACTAGTCTCTGTAGAATTTCTGGAGATCCAGATTCTATCAACATCATTTTAATCTAGAAGATAGAAAATGAGAAAGATGACCCGCAGTGCCCCTTCCCCTCTCCATCTCATTTTAATGGCAGGGAATCATCATAGCGGATTACTCCCACCCTTCCAATACTCCAGAAAAAAGGCAATACTCCCTCCACAAAGGTTAACCAATATAACTGAGGAAAACAGGAACAGGAGTACTTGTGGCACTTCAGAGACTAACAAATTTATTAGAGCATAAGCTTTCGTGGGCTACAGGGCTGTCGAGGGTTGCACCCTCCGGGCCACTATGGATGTAGAAGCCCTCTACACCAACATTCCACACAAAGATGGACTACATTCCAGACCTTGGATTTAAACTTGGAGAGTGGTCAGTTTGGATGAGCTATTGCCAGCAGGAGTGTGTGTGTGTGTGTCGGTCGCCCGGGGGGGGAAGGGGGGGTGAGAGGCTGGATTTGTGCTGGACATGGCCCACCTTGATTACCATGCACATTGTAGGGAGAGTGGTCACTTTGGATGGGCTATTACCAGCAGGAGAGTGAGTTTGTGTGTAGGGGGGTGGAGGGTGAGAAAACCTGGATTTGTGCTGGAAATGGCCCAACTTGATGATCACTTTAGATAAGCTATTACCAGCAGGACAGTGGGGTGGGAGGAGGTATTGTTTCATGATCTCTGTGTGTATATTATATCTGCTGCAGTTTCCACGGTATGCATCCGATGAAGTGAGCTATAGCTCACGAAACCTCATGCTCAAATAAATTGGTTAGTCTTTAAGGTGCCACAAGTACTCCTTTTCTTATTCCAGACCTCCTGTCTTTTACATATACATCACCATTTGATTCCTTTGGCTTGCCCACACACTGTACTGTAGCTCTATCCTACTTTCCTTCTTGGTAGGAAATACTACATTTTCTACCTCTTTTGCTACACATTAACAGGCGCACCTGCACACAATAGTATCCCCAATAATGTCACAGCAAACCTGGTGGCTGACCTTTGTGACTTTGTCCTCACCCCCAACTATTTCACATTTGGGGACAATATATACCTTCAAGTCAGCGGCACTGCTATGGGTACCCGCATGGCCCCACAGGATGCCAATATTTTTATGGCTGACCTAGAACAATGCTTCCTTAGCTCTCGTCCTCTAACGCCCCTACTCTACTTGCGCTACATTGAGGACATCATCATCTGGACCTATGGAAAAGAAGCCCTTGAGGAATTCCACCATGATTTCAACAATTTCCATCCCACCATCAACCTCAGCCTAGACCAATCCACACAAGCGGTCCCTTTCCTGGACACTACAGTGCAAATAAGCGATGGTCACAACCACCACCCTATACCGGAAACCTACTGACCGCTATACTTACCTACACACCGCCAACTTCCATCCAGAACACACCACATGATCCATTGTCTACAGCCAAGCTCCAAGATACAACCACATTTGCTCCAATCCCTCAGACAGACACAAACACCTACAAGATCTCTATCAAGCAGTCTTAAAACTACGATACCCACCTGCTGAAGTGAAAAAACAGATTGACAGAGTCAGAAAAGTACCCAGAAGTCACCTACTACAGGACAGGCCCAACAAAGAAAACAAAAGAATGCCACTAGCTGTCACCTTCAGCCCCCAACTAAAACCTCTCCAGCGCATTGAAGATTTACAACCTGTCCTGGAAAATGGAGAAGGAGAAGAAGTCTGGATATAAAATGTGAGAAGGGAGGGACAGGCAGTAAAAACAAAAGTGAAACTGTTTGACCAGAATATTCCAGAAGTCTTTGAGTGTAGACTTCATTGATTTGAGATCTACCATACCATTCTCTCGTTAGAAGGGAAAACCTATAATGGCAGCAGGCCGTAAAAGAGACCCAGTTTGGGAATATTTTAATGAAGTTCTTCTACCTGTGAGTAAGACAGGCATGAATGCAAAATGCAAAAAGTGGGGAAAAAAAATAAAAATGCAAAGCCTGGTTGCCCAAATGAAACATCATGAGAAGTGTCCCTTCTCAGGAGGAAGCTGTGCTGAAGATGATGAAAGGAACACATCTGAACATGCAGGATCTTCAGGTTGGTAAACTTTATTTCACACTTCTTTCTTAAGGACTGCCTGTCTTCCTTCTGGACTATTCTTGAATTCTCATGTTTGAGCTAAAAATATAGTTTTTACTCTATGGTACTATCATTTTAGATATAGTTGTGATAAAAAACAAACAGCTAAAATAGGCAAATCTTCCTTTTACAATTTCACCTTTAAAATAGTAGTGAGTGTCAGTACTAAATGAGCAGTATGGTAAATAATTAAATAACTGCATTGACTTATTTTGTTAAGGAGAATCCATCCTCAACATACAGGATTCTGAAGACTATCCACCTTTAAGATCACTATCATTTTCTATAATTTCAGAGTTATCTGCCAATGATAGCGTTTTTAGTCACATGTATGTCACATAGCCACAGTATATCAGCAGCAAAAAGAAAAAAAAATCTTCATCGTCCAGAAACAGCCATAGATAAGTTTGTGATAAGAACCAGCAGATTACAAAAAGAGGTAATTGATGAAAAAATTGCCCAGTTTGTTTATGCAACAAACTCTCCTTTCCGTACGATTGAGAACCCACACTTGATTAACATGGTTCAGTCATTAACATCAGGACACAGTCCACCCAACAGAGCAGATGTCGCAGGCAAATTGCTGGATAAAGCGTATGAAAGAGAAATTGAGCAGTGTGCAAAAGGTCTAGGGGGTAAAATTGTTAACCTGAGTCTTGATGGGTGGAGCAATGTCCACAATGATCCTGTTGTATGTGCTTGTGTGACAACAGAAGAAGGGAATGTCTTCTTTACAGAAACAATTGATACATCAGGAAATGCTCACATAGCAGAATACTTACAAGCAGCAGCAGTAAAAGCTATAAAACTGTGAAAAAAACTCAAATGTCTACAGTCACAGACAATGCTGTAAATGTATCCAAGATGAGAAGAACTTATTTAGAAGAGAGTCCTAAGCTAACAACATAGGGTTGCAGTGCTCACTTGATGCAACCCCTAGCCAAAGACTTCAGTGTTCCAGAAATAAAGGCTAATGTTGTTGAAATTGCAAAATAGTTCCGTAACAACCACTTTGCAGCAGCTGCTCTGGAAAAAGTGGGAGGAACCAAGCTAACTCTCCCACAAGACATGCGATGGAACTCAGTAGTGGACTGTTTTCAGTACTATATCAAAAACTGGCCTAATCTGATGACAGTTTGTGAACAAAATCGTGAAAAAACAGATGGCACTGTCATAGCCAAAGTTCTCAACAGGCTTAAGACAAATGTTGAACACATGCTGAGTACCCTGAAGCCTACTTCTGTAGCCTTGAACAAAATGCAGGGGAATAGCTGTTTTATTGCTGACGCTGTTGAAATTTGGAAGGAACTGAGTGAGAGCTTAAAAAGACAAATATGTAATGACAGAGTTAAATTACAAGCATTAAAAAAACACCACACAATTGGGACAAGCACTATTCTCCAGCTCGTTTTCTTGCAAATATTCTCAATACGCGGTATCAGGGTCAAACCTTAACTGCTGAAGAAGAGGAGCTGGCTATGACATGGACATCCAGCAATCATCCCTCCATAATGCCAATTATAGTAAACTTCAGAGCTAAGGGTGAACCATTCAAGAAATACACTGGACCCTCACTAGAACGTGGGATTTGGGATCCATGCACAGTACCGCATTATAGCTGGGACCGTGTTAAAATGAATTGTAATTAAAGTAATTAAATTTGGGATCCATGGCCGCGACCGTGTTGTATGCAAATTCATGCTATACAGACGCACGTTTGAGTGAGGGTCCGGTGTATATGTTTGCTGATGCTGTTTTAAAGAAAAAAGTCACACCAGTGAACTGGTGGAAGTCACTTAAGCACTTGGATTCAGAGACCATTGAAGTGATAATCTCTTAGCAGCAGCATCTTCTTCTGCTTGTGTAGAAAGAATATTTTCTTCCTTTCGACTAATTCATTCCAAACTGAAAAATCATTTGGGACCTGAAAAAGAAGGAAAGGCTTGTTTTTCTTTTCTAGATTATGAACAAACAGGAAAATGAAGGTGAAGACGACTGAGTTAGCTGCAGAAGCCAATATTTTAAGTTTCTCATGTTGACCTGGCTGACAGTCTACTTAAATTGTGGGTTTTTTTGTTTTTTAAAAATTTCATTTAACTATTTTAGTTAAAACAAACAAAACAAACCGGATTTTAAAAAACTTGAATGTTTAAATTCAAAAACTCATGCTTGTTTTGTTAAAATACTGTGTGCTGTTGAAGAAAAAAATCCAGACTACATAAACTTTGTTTTAGTTAAATAAAACAATTTTAGTGTCTGTCTGGTGACGTTCTCCTCTTAATACAGCATGGCAAGAAAATCCTCCAAATATTAATGATTAGCCTGTTGAATTGGAGACAGTTCACCTCCCAGTGACTTCATAAATATCTGCTTCAATTACCCTTGGTAATTGAAATAACCAAACAATCATTCATTTTCTGATATAGCTGTAAAACAAATGTGAAAAGTTTTCAAAATAAATCACTTTAAAAATGTACAGTGTGTACCTTCTAAAAATGAAACCTACATCTATCTCTGGGTTGTGAAGTATATGTATTAAGGTTATAACAACCAACAAGAATGCACTTTTATGTAGAAATCCATGATTAAATCGAGTCTTCCTGACTAGTGATTTAAATCAATTTGATTTAACTCAAATCCACCCTGACTGTTGGTGATTATGATTTCAGTTTAAGATAATTACTTTTTTCCCTAAAAAAACATGTGCACCAACATTCAATACCAGGAAGAAAAAAAAGACAACCTTTTATCTTGTGATCTTTATCTTTCAGTTGCTTATCCAGCTTACTGTCTTATCCAGATTGAGCTTTGACCAGCTAGCCTTTACCCATGCCCCAATCTCTACCAAATGCTAGCTACTTAAGTCATTTGACAGCATTGCTTGGAAGTAGGGAGACAAATAGAAGGGGTTATCAGTGTAGACCAGGCTTCCTCACTAACCTTCCGAGCTGCCTAGTGTACATGAACTGGGGAAGCAAATACGGAAGGGGAAAAGAGACAAAAAAAGAATCCTATAGAAGCTCACCATAGAGCACCCACTGGATAGAAAAGCAGTTCCTCAAAGCTACTCATTAGAATCTGAGGTAAGAAGAAAAGCACTAACAGGCAACCCAGCCTACTCCTGCGAGCATTGCTGGCAAGTCTTGCCAGTGATGCTGATCCCTAGCAGCCAGTCTGGCTGCCCATCTATGTAGTTACACTACCTATCCACTTTCTCTTCTTCAGAGTTCAGTTCTTAAGGCCTGGGGCATTAAGTAAGAGGAACTGAGGCAGTTGAGGATCACACAACCTGTTAACTATCACTCCAAAGGAGAGAGAGTGTTGCTAATAAGTAAGGCTACGTTTTAGTCACAGGTATTTTTAGTAAAAGTCATGGACAGGCCACAGGCTGTAAACAAAAATTCACTGCTGCTTGTATGTCCTATTGAACCACTACGGACATTTCACTGTACTGCTATGATCAATGCTATAAATCAGTAAGAGCCTGACTAACTTTCTGGACTTGTGCGGGACCTTTTCTCCTCTGCTGCAAATTAAAATGAACAAAACTGTATTAAAGCTACTGTAAGTCTCAAGTCATTCTATGAAACTACCACTAAAGGCACATATGGTGACTTTAACAAGCATGCCCCTTGGACAAAGTAAACTATTGAACAACAAAAATGTATGTACATTTAAACGCCCTGGAGGATCCCACTGCACTTCACATACTATGTACTGTGACTATTTTACCCTGCCTTGAAAATGACTTCTGAATTATATATAGTAGCATACATACACATGGGGGTGACCAAGATCAACATACTACGTAGTGCCTCTTCAGAAGTCTTTGGACAACTTAAACGCACCAACTTTCCAAAAACAACCCTGAATGCAAGTTTAAAGCTCAAGTTTGTGTGTTGCTTATATTTTCACTTTACTGCCCAGTTATAGCAGGTGCTCACACTCTAAATAGGCCTCAGTGAATATTCACAGCTGAAATTAGAATCAATGCTGTATTTTTATTGTTTGACTGAACTTAGACTTGCAACTCAGTCTTTCAATAGATGTCCATGTATTAATGCAATGGTATGAACTCAGGGTGCTGTTATCCTGCCAACAAATCCAAATTGCTGTCCTTTTTTCTTACATTTTTCAAGTTAAGAGTTTTCTTAATTGATTTCTGTGGTAGATATGGATACTGTTTTCCATGCGGGGATAAAACTCAATTATATCTTTGAAAGCTGGTAACTAGTTTAAGCTACCTGACAAATTTCCTGCCTTCCATTTCCTGCAACATGCAGTGTCTAGAGTGTATAATTATGATTGTTATAGGAAATGGTCAAGTAGATAATTTCACTCATTTTAGATGGTTGTTATGAAGACATATTATAAAGAATGTATCTAGGTATTTGTATAGCCCACAGCACAAGGCCATCTGAACATCTCACAGGAATTAATGGGATTTTACAGCACAGGATCCATGACAAAAGTATTATTCCCATGTTAAAGATGGTGAACCTGAGGCACAGCGTATATCAAAGTGACTTGCCCAGGGTCACACAGGAAGGTTTGTTTCTGAGCTAGGAAATGAATCCAGGTCTCCAGAGGCTAGTCCAGTGCTCTAACCAAAGATGCAGAAAAATGTAAAACATGAACTGCAGTAAGGAAGCACCATTTCAGACTGGAGATCAGATCTCTGCTGACTCACAAGTGAAACGATTTTGTCAATCACTATGTACTTCTGCAACATAAAATCCCCCTTAGTCATTAACACATGGAGCTACTCATATCTTCTGAACTCTAGCTATTCCAGTGCATAAGACTTAAAGAGCAGTGAAAATTGCTCTGTAGAGAGCTAAGCAAAACCTAGAGAGCCAGCCAGAAGGTGATTACACTCAATATATCTTTCATAGCCAAAAAAACCCACACAACTTAATTCAAATAGAATGAAGTATGGTTACTAAAGGCATTTGGTATGGTGATAAATTCTAAAAATTTACATAGTTTACCCTATTAAATAAGACAAATTTCTATTTAAAAATGCCCACTCTCATTTTGGAAATATTTGCAACAGTATCCTGTATAAAAAAACTAATCCACAAATTCCAAAACTTAATTACCACTGAGAAGTAACTTGTAACCTAAAAAATGACAGCTTTAAAACCACACCACACAGAGCAGTATTCGTTCAGATTTAGCTGTTCTGCAGCTGTAGAGCTAGCAACCTCTGGCCTACTTTCAGGCATGGTGGAGTCTGGCTTTGCTGTTTATGTTTGATACCAATAAGCAAAGGTTTATGACAATTTATTGACGCAAGCTATTTCATGCTACATGCCAGATATTAATCAGAGGAGGAAGAATTCTCTTCAGGCAGCCACTTGGAGACTCTTGACTTGTTTAAGTGCTAGAGAACATAAGCTGAGTTCTTATATGATGAAAGCCATGTGGAAGAAGGAACACAGAACTAACAATAAAAGCAAGTACAAAGCATACAGATGAACAGTAATGTTGAGTCAAGAAGGAGGCCAGTAGAAAGTGGCTCTGATTTCATTGGTAAGTTATATCCAATCAGCAGCTGGAAAAGAAAATGTTACGACTGACTATTAGGTATATATTTTCTCATAAAGGAAATAAAATGCTATGCTGTATTAACAATTATTAGAAAATACTCAGTATTGTACTGTCAATATAAATCAGTGCTATGTCCCATCACGAATACGGTATTCGGTTCTGGTCACCCTATCTCACGTTATAAGTGACAAAATAAGAAGCGTGGAAATACAAACTGGGCCTGCAATTGCGGGTGTCAAGAGCAGCCTGCAACAGTTGGTCACTTTTTGCCTCTTTTTGTATGAGGATTTTCAGCCATAGCTTGTAACAGCTGCACCACCCAATGCAAAAAGAGGCAGAAACAACTGAGGAACAAAGTGAATGAATACCCACTTGAGGAAGCTATCTAGAACAATCCTTTCCTTCTGATTGGTTGAAGCTACGTAGGAGAGAAGGCAACTTTAAGCCATATACCGCTGACTACTGCACCAACACTACCTGCTGTTGAGCCACCACAATAAAACGTGCCAAGAAGCTACGAATCAAACAGACCTTCCATCTGCTGGAGAGAATAAAAATTGAATGCCAACCAGCTTGTCTCTCTTCAGAGAGCCAATGTCGTCTAGGGTCTTGTTTCCAGCTGGAAGATAATATCCCTTTATCTGAGAAGGGATAGGAATGTGTTCGCTTGCTTTAGGATACTACAGCAACACAGAGATTGACGTGTCATCTTGGGAGTAACAGGTGGCAGTGATCTAACATTTGATGGATTGTCAAATAAGTTTTTGAACTCTTCAATCTTTAATGAATTGTGTACATTTGCTTTCAAAAAAGAGCTGCATAAACACTTATAGCCCTAACAGAAATCTTAAATTGGGATTTGAAAAGATTCAAAAGAAATAACTCCTGTTTCTTAATACCCAACCTGTTTTAAATAAAAGTTTACAATGTTTAAACAAAATCCAATTCCTTCGTAACTAGAAATGAAATGCAATATCTTTTATACAACATAAATCAGCAACAAACAAAAAAGTAGGCAAATTTTTAAAATATCTTTTGCAAGTCTCATTTTTAACACCTCTTTAGCAAAGCCATATCTGAAAACTAGCAAGTTCTAAAAAAAATGTTCTATCTGAAGATAGATCACTTGATTAGGGAGACTCACCAGAGTGGATCAAAAGTGCTGAAACCAGGGTTACAGGGGGTAAGAATTACCCCTCTGGTCTTCCATAAAAAGCAACAGGAAAACTTTGCGCTCTTCTAATTAAAAACCCACCCTCTTACTAGCTTATTCTCCAAAACAACTGTGTGTAGAAAAAGCAGTTGCATTTATCCTGCATTATTGATTAAAGTGTTGGAAGTGGCATCAAAGTCTTCACAAAGTAGTTCATTTGAAGTGAAGGTATCACCTGGAATCAAAAACCATGCAACCAAGTACATGGCCAAAAAGTAAGTGGTGCACTCTGCTCTGAAGGTTGCTGCAGTTGTCATGGAACAGCCTCAGATTTTTAACTGATAGGAAGAAATATAGGTTTCAGAGTAGCAGCCGTGTTAGTCTGTATCCGCAAAAAGAAAAGGAGTACTTGTGGCACTTCATCGGATCAAGTGATGAAGTGAGCTGTTGCTCACGAAAGCTTATGCTCAAATAAATTTGTTAGTCTCTAAGGTGCCACAAGTACTCCTTTTCTTTTTGAAGAAATAAAGGTAATTCCTGAACCTTTTCTTTAGAAAATGTGGTAAAGCCTTCCCAATACTTTCTATTAAATGTTTTTCCTGTTAGCCGTTGCATTGGCCTGGAGAGTTAGTAAGTTTTGGGATCTTATTTATCTGGAATCCTTATGTGCAGTTTTCCCCCCAGGTGAGATGGTAGCAGGCCTGCTATCAACATTTCATACCCAACAAGTGTTTTGAAGGAAAATAGGTTCCTTCTGTGCCAAGTTCTTCCACAACTAGGAGAAGGAGTTGCACTCCTTAGATATGGTCAAGTCATTCATATTCAGTTTATGCAAAACAAATCCTTGAAGTAAATTGGGTGTAATTTCAGGATTGTATTGGTGACCTAAGAAGGGCTGGCAAGGCATCCATATCTACCATTTTCAGATGGATAAACTCAGTAGTTTGTCAAGCCTACAGTCTGTCCATAAAAGATTACCTTTCTTTCAAGGCTTGCTCCCTCAGGCCTGTAGCCGTTTCCTGTGCAGAACAGCACAATGTGTTTCCCCTCCCAACCCCAAAAAATAATTTTGTTGTATGACAACCTAGTCTTCAATTTGTTCTCTTAACCATCACTTTAAAATAGATGCGTTTGTCTTTATCGGATGAAGCTTTTGGACAAAAAGATTCATAGTCTCTCTCGGCTTTCCTTCACTAAAACCCTCCATATAGTGGGTAAAGGAAGAAGGAAAAAAATTCTGGCTATGTTTTCTCTTGGTTCAGTTTTCTTGTTTGTTTCCTTCCAGTTTGTAAAGATTGGCTTTACCATTGGGTACTTTCCAGTTCTTCTTCAAGTGCTTGCTCATGTTGATTCCAATTAGGTGTGTGCGCACCACATGCACAGTCCTTGGAAGATTTTTCCCCTAGCAGCACCTGTCAGGTAGGCCCAGGTGCTCCCTGGAGTCGCGCCTTCATGGCACTAAATATAGTGCCCTGCCAACCTGCCGCCTCTTCAGTTCCTTCTTACTGGCAGTGATTGTCATTGGAGTGCTTTTTCTTTATTGTTTCGAGTGATCCCCTAGTAGTTTTCTTTAATACCTGCAAATAGTTAAAATAAGCTAGTTATAAGTGTTAACCAGGATTCAAACTAACGGGTTTCTCCCCTATTCCCTTTCCTCTCCCGGGGCCAGGACATGCCTCAATTCCAGAGGTTTAAACCATGTGGGGTCTGCCAGATGCCAAGGGGCAGATCTACACACGTCCTGCCTGAAGTGCCTGGGGGAATCCCACCAAATGGACAGGTATAAAATCTGTAGAGGATTCTGCCCCTGCCTCAAGGAGGAGAGGGACCACAGGCTGAAGCTGCTGCTGATGGAGGCAGCCCTGCGGCCACAGTCTGAGTCGAGCCCCATGGACCTAGCACCGGGCTCCTCAGCATTGGTTTGCTGCACTGTCTTCTGTTACTCTGGGGTCAGAGACCCTCGGCATTGACACTCCCCAGCACCGAAAACTGCCTCGTGGGCAGAGTCTCCGCACCGCTCTCAGTCACCGGTCCCACGTCAAAGAAACACAGGAAGACTGATGGGGTGCTGCTGCACTTGAGCGTGAGTTTGCCAAAGGAGTGTGACTTGTGCCGGGACACTCCTCCTCGCCTGTACCACAGCCGGCACAGTCGAGTCCAGGCCCACAGAGAAGTCTGTTGAGTCCGGCACCAGTGGAGCAGGGTCAAGTGGAGAATTTAGACCTTCCCTCCATCCTAGAGACCTTCAAGGCAGTCAGGGATCTCATAGCCCTGACGGATCCACACTCTCCCGACCAGCATGAGAGATCTGTAATTTTGGGTTGTAGTGGAAGTTTTTTTGTCTGTTCGCTGGTGCCAAGGCATGCCTCTTTTGGCCGGCTTCAAGCCCTGTGCTTCATGCAACAAGGACAGACTTGTCATCTTCTGAGTTGGAGATTGGGTCTTACTCCTCCCGTCCGAGGAGTCGTTCTTGCTACTTCTCCAGGCATTTCTACCGTCCATGGACCCAGGCACAGGAGTACCATCGAGTTCATGCTCAGGAGATCACAGTGGCCCTTTTGGAACCCACAGTGGTTCCCCCCAGTTTCCAAGGCTATTAGGTGTCCTGGGAAAGGCGGAAGACCTCGTCCCATCAGGCTCAGGACCCATTTGTAAATGTTTATGGCCTGTAGTGACAGTAATTTGTCTAGGGGTGGAAGCCCTGAGGTGGTTTTGGTTGGATCCTGCCCTGTCGTGGGTTGGGTCCTGCCTGGCACTCACCCCACAGTGGCAGCTCCTGCAGCTCCTGTGCTGTGAGGCTGGCTGGGCTTAGCTCTCTGCTCCAGGCACTGCAACCTCCAGGGTCGCAGTGCTGCTCAGGTTTCTCCTCACCCCCCTGAATGGGCCAAATTTGAGAGAGTGGAGTTGTGATCTGGCTCATGACATTGCAGTCCCATTCACTCACATTTGGCCTACCTGGACTCCCATCATCATGACAGCTGGGCCAAAACTAAGTGGTGATGGGCTCCCAAAGGTTGCAGTGCCTGGAGCAGGGAGGCAAACCAGCCAGCCCTTTGGGAAAGGAGCTGTCATATGACCCACTGAAACATCCTGGCAACCAATTTTGGGTCCCAACCCAAGGATTCATAGAATATCAGGGTTGGAAAGGACCTCAGGAGGTCATCTAGTCCAAAAACTCTTGCCTAGAGGAACCTCTTCTTTCTTCCCATGAAGGTGAGACATTGAGGGCTGGTCTTCACTACAGGGAGATAGATGCTGCTGCAATCAGCAGGGGCTGTTTTAGCGGATCTAGTAAAGACCTGCTAAAATCGACGGCAGAGCGCTCTCGTCGACCCCAGTCCTCCACCTCTTCGACAAGTTAACCTAACCTACATCTACTCCAGCTACATTATTCCCATAGCTGCAATAGCGTAATTTAGGTCAATTTACCCTGGTAGTGAAGACAGGCCCTGAGTTAGAGGCAGTAAATTCTCTGAACAGCTCTACTTGCTAGCACTACATTGTAAACCTAGAGCAAACTTAAAAACAGAGGAGCTTCCATAGTTGGAAGAGGAGGAAGAATAATCCAGTTGTAATGGATCATGGAATGTCGGGTGCCCAGGAAGGAAAATAAGAAGAGAAGAAACGCACTCTTCTGAAGTACAGTTCAAAAAGGATGATGATACTTGGACACACTGTGCTTAGACAGGTTTCAGAGTAGCAGCCGTGTTAGTCTGTATTCGCAAAAAGAAAAGGAGTACTAGTGGCACCTTAGAGACTAACCAATTTATTTGAGCGTAAGCTTTCATGAGCTACAGCTCACTTCATCGGATGCATTCAGAGGAACATACAGTGAGGAGATTTATATACACAGAGAACATGAAACAATGGGTGTTATCATACACACTGTAAGGAGAGTGATCACTTAAGATGAGCTATTACTGTGCTTACAGTTTAAGACTATTTTTTTTTCCTGTTTATTGAAAGACCATTTTTGCCGCCCCAATACAACTTTTTCAAATGATTCTTTATTGCCAGAAAATAGGTCTCTCATTTAAAACTTATTTTGAGATGCATCTTTAACAAACTTCTTAGCCTTTAAAAAAAACAGCATGTAAAATATTTAATTTATGGCACAAAATGCTTCAGAGAAAATAACTGTTTAAACAAGAAAGAGGTTTGTATGTAAACTGCATGAAACGGTTTTCCATGTCTCATTGAACTATGGAATAAAAATAGAGTGGCTTCTTACGCCTGGTCAGATAACATGTCATAAGAAAGTACTTTATTAATCTAGCGGATCACAACATATGACTAACTTGTTTTGCCAGTGCCCTGCAATTATGAAGCTTTCTGCTCTGCATATGAAACTGCTCTCACTTTGTTTTTAAAAGATCTTTCTGCAGAACTTTTGTATATTCTTAAGAACTCATTCTTAAAATTCAATATTCTTAATCAAGCATTGAGTATTTCAGAACTTAAAATTTGCATCTCTGCAAAAGTAGCTTTTAAGAAGCAACATGAATGCAAATGTTATAAAAATTAGCAAGAGAACATTTCATAAACAAAACGCTTCATTGAACATGAAAATATTCATTTTTTACAATAAAGTGAATTTAAGACACATACAAATCAGTTGAGTGATTAACTTGAAGTGTTTCTTTTAAAAACACTCTTTATGGATAATATGTCCCCTAAAACAATCTATGCTGATTAAGGTACCAAACATTAAAAATTAAGGTTCCAGGATTTTTTCTTGGGAGCAGGGGAGGGGGATAAATCATCTGGAGGGCCAGGACAGTTAAACAATGGGCTTTGATATACTAAAACATGTGTATTTAAAACATGTTTCAGAAGTGGGATTAAGGAATGATAGGGAAGACATACCCATAAAACAAGTAGTCTCCTTGAAGTCCACTGAGAATATTGCCATGCGGATTTAATTTATCTAGCTAGCATTTAGACCAGAGGTGGGCAAACTACAGCCCGCGGGACCGTCCAGCCTGGCCCTGGAGCTCCTGGCCAGGTAGGCTAGCCCCCGGCCCCTCCCCCATTGTCCTCCTTCCCCACAGTCTCAGCTCACTGCGCCACCGGCAGTGTGGCTGGCTCCAGCCAGGTGGGGGGGGGGAGAAGATAAGGATCTGGGGGTCCCAGGGGGCAGTCAGGAGACAGGGAGTAGGAGGCAGTTGGATAGGCATGGGAATCCCGGGGGGCCTGTCGGGGGTGGGGGTGTGGATAGGGGTCAGGGCAGTCAGGGGACAGAGAGCGGGGGGCTTGGATAAGGGGTGGGGTCCCGGGGGGTGGTTAGGGGCAGGGGACCTCGGGAGGGAGCAATCAGGGGACAAGGAGCAGGGGGGGTTGGATGGGTCAGGGGTTCTGAGGGGGGCAACCAGGGGGAAGGAAGGAAGTGAGAGGGGGCAGGGGCCAGGCTGTTGTTTGGGGAGGCACAGCCTTCCCCACCCGGCCCGCCATACAGTTTCGCAACCCAGATGTGGCCCCTGGGCCAAAAAGTTTGCCCACCCCTGACTTTGAGAACTGCTGCTGTAGTGTCTAACTGTGGGTTGGGACCCGAAAGTAGGTCATGACCCCATTTTAGCAGGGTCACCAGGGCCAGCATTAGATTTGCTGGGACCCAGGGCTGAAGCCCAAGCTCCACCCCCACACAGAGCAGCAGGACTCGGGCTCTGGCCCCATCTACCCTACCCAGGCCAGCCAGGCTTGGGATCAGGCTCTGCCCGCGCTCCCTGGGGTCATGTACTAATTTTGTTGGAAGAAGGGGGTCGCGGTGCAATGAAGTTTGAGAACCGCTGCACTACAGTGATGAAAACTACAGAGGACAGTAAGATAAATAGCCCCCACATAAGGAAAAAAAAAAGCTATCTGAGAAGTCTTACATTATATATTCTTGTTTACCTAAAAAGTAGAGTTCCAATCAACCACTCTTATAATGCCAGCTAATAGCCTTTAGTAAAAGAAATAGTCAATAGATTGTTAGCAGGATAGATATGTAGAATTACATATGTATTATTTTCAAGTAAAATATCTGAACGACAGTTTCTTCCACTTTCTTTTCTTTCCAAGTCCAGACTTGAAGATTGTGCATTTCATGGCTATTTAAAAGTGTGGAAGAAATGTCACCATCCCAAATAAAAGGATTTGCTGGAGGGCAAATAAAGAAAGTGCGATTTCCAAATATCCTTTCATTTGGAATTTAAGTTTGCAAATAATGAGCAACTAACATGGATCAAACCTTTCTCTTTATATATCTACACACACACCCCCACACACCCCTTTTTGTCACAGGAACAAAGTTCACTGAAGTGGTCACCAGCAACACATTCTCTTGTGACAAAAGTATTTGCAACCAAACCTGTTGAAACCTATTCTCAACGTTCTACAACCAGTCTTACTGGAACTAAGACGCCCCAAGGAAGGATCAAGTCAAAGCACCTAAGACTTTTTAGTTGATACAAGATGACTAAATACTCACTATTCCACTTCCATTATGAAAAAAATGAGTAGAACCTTTAAAAAAAAAAGTTAAGAAAGTATAGGTTATAAAGCCCAGTTTGCTACAAGAGTGGAAGTCAGACTCACTAGCCATTACTCAGAAATTATGTTTCAGTGTCTTGGGTAGCATATTGACAATAGTGCTACAAGCCAATTTATAATGCTGGAAGTAACAGAGGGGTAAATACATGATAATGAGGTCCAGTCTAACATGTTTGCTTAAACAGCTGGTCAAATACCCACAGGAAGGAAGGAAGGAAGGAAAGATTTAAATATAGTCTTTTCTACTAACATAGCAACATGTTACAAAATAATCACTAAATATGTTGGTTTCTAAAAGAAGCTGTTTATTACATGAAGACAAGCTTAAAACTACAGGGCATGTCACATCACTAGATGTGAAATTAGATATGCCTTTGCTCACCTTAAGCTTTATGACCCTAAATATTATCTTGATTAGCCTAATTTTCTTCGTTACATTTTGCAATAATCTCAATATGTTCTATTCCAGTATTAAATAATTCTTCCTACTCCAACTTTTTCTTTCCCAGAAGGTGAGAAAAAGCAGCACTATATTTTTCTCCAACAAAACTGAATAGTGTAGGAATTGGTCACAATATCTACGAGTCCTCAAAAAACATAAGCTAATTACTGTACTCTAACAAGGAAGTTGTATAATCCAGCAATTGAAGGAGTAGTTAATTCCAATTATTTTGCATCCAGCCAATGCACTAAATCTGATGCTCTATCTTCACATCAGTACCAGCACGAGACCACAAGTTGGTTCATGGTCTTCACCACATTTTTACACAACCTCAGGCATATATCAGGGATGCAGTCTTGCCCTGGCACTACCCTGTCAAGCTATTGTCTGGATATCAGGACTTGCCACTCCAAATACCGGAATCAAGGTTGGTCAAGGCAAGTTTATGGCCAAGACTATGCCGATGACAATGCCTTGCTTGTAGAGAAGTCAGAGAATTTCAGCCCTGCTTTCCAAGGTCTCCAAGACACCACCCACACTATGGGGTTGAACATCTCATGGCGGAAGACCAAGATCTAGAACCTGAGGGCTATGTCACTAGAACCCCAAATGCAGGTGGAGCCAAGTACTGTGGAGAACATTGAGTAGTTCTTCTACCTAGGCTGTAGAGTTCAAATGGTCACAAACCAGACATTTTTTGATAAAGAGGCCTTGAAACCTCCTGCATGAAGTCCAAGTCTTGCACATGGATGCAAAAACATCTTTGCGCTGAGACAAAGTTCAGGATATATCAAACTACTGTATTACCTGTACTGCTTTATGGGTCAGAAACCTGGACCCTCTTACCTGGATTGGCAAGAGGCATTCCATATGTGCGGTCAGTGCCAAATCCTGAGAATGTATTGGTTAGACTTTGTATGAATGTCAATCTCAGATCTGGCATTCCTTTAGTTGCTCATTATATTGAAAAGCAGCATTGTGTGCTCTTCAGTCATGTCTCCAGGATGGACAAACATCACAGCACACTGTGCTCCCAAACTCTCCAACACGTGAAGAGATGCAAGCCCTGGCCCTACCTGGTACCACCCACAGGGCTGCCCCAGAGATTCATGGATTTGCAGGACTGAGCCAGGTTTGGGTACTTCTCTACACAATGCCTGGTGTGGCGCCATCCACTGTGGTCACTCTGGATGGTGCTACAGTCCTTAGTAGACCATGCATGTTTGATTAATGCTCTTCAACGTATTCCCACTCTTCAATATATACTGCCTTTTCAAGCGAAGTTTTCAATTCATCTATACCACAACCTTGTTATAGCCCTGTTTCTACACATCCCAGTGGTGGTAAGTTTGGGGAGGGAGGAAGAAGAGAAAGCCTTCTGTCACTTCATGTTTACCAAAAAGCAAGTTTTCAGCATCCATTCAAGTTGAGCCAGAGCCTTCCTTTAGGCTGTGTACATCATTAGTAATAATTATTTGGAGCAATATCACCAAAACAGCTATCAGAAGCTATCTTCAACTATCTAGAAGCTGGCTTTGGCAAGATTCAGAAGAATTATCCCAAAAGAATAAAATTTCTACCTAACATTACAGAGCATATTTTAAAAGAAATAGGCAATAAGAATATCCCAGGGTAAACCAGTGGAAAATAAGTCATGAGTCACCACAGAAGTCTAGCTCAACACTTGGCAAGATAATTGCCTCTCTCGTCAAAATAAAAGGTCAGGATTAAAAGTGAGGCAAACTAACATGTCTGAAGTCAAAATTTCATACTTCACAGGTATTAAGGTAACATGATAGGATGTTCAAGATTAAATGGTCCCTTCTAAGAGCTGTATAAAGTATGCACTGATCATCACTCCACACACACACACACACAGGCAAGGTCATTCTCCCTCTCACCCCAGATTGCCCTAAATACCCTACACTGAAAGAAAAAAGGAGCCTAGAATGAAACTAGAATCATGCCAGCAGAGATGAGGGCTTCAATTGTATCAGAGTGTTTCATGTTTCCTAAGGCACTGTCATTCACATCAGTAATTACACTCTACATACAACTCCACTTATGTACCAAATACTTAATTTGCAATACATATTCCATGTTTGGAATGACTAAGTTTGGTCATTACTCCAAACATTCATAGAATTTTCAAGTGCTGATTTAAAAAACCTTTACCAGATCTTTTATCTCTGAAGAGTACAGATGGCAAGTGCCAAAACAGTTTAAAGTAACATACAAGCAGGTGAGTGGGAGCATGAGTGGGACTCATTTTAGGTATATAAGAAAAGCATTTCAGGATCAACTGTGCTAGAATTATTTGTCTGGTGACTGTGAAAGAGTGAAGGTCATAATCAAACAAATACAAAATCAAACCTGGTCTTAACTACTTCATTTTTAGAGTTTCCAAATGCCCCTCCTCCTAGTGGCCCCTCCTCCTTGCTGTGTCATCAGTAAGGGGTGGAGCCAGGAGTAGCAACTACCTATAAAAACCGATGCAGACAAGGCTCTGGATGCTAATATCTCTAAAAGCAGCAGAATCTAGATGAGCTGTGGCAAGGGATGGAAAAGTGAGAAGCAAGAAGCACCTGTGTTGCTACCCCACCCTCACCAAGACTTCTGGTAGCTGCGTGACTGAAGGAGATTCATCCCCTCCCGTAACATCACCAGTAAGTTGCTCCTGGGGAATAAGAAAGGCATTTACTAAGAAGATGTTCTTTTTACAGAAGTTCTCTGAGAAATGTTCCACAGCATCCCACTGATGTGGGAAAGCCCAACAGCCACAGAACTCTTATTCCTTCAAGTGAAAGACAGAGAGACAGACAATATAACTATCCATTAGTTTGGAATACAGTTCATCACACAGCAACTACTCAAACTGGAGTCATTTGTGCAATTTCAGTTTTGCCATGCAAATATTTCAACACAAATTTTGTTTTTAAAAAAGCAAGACATATCTAGTCTCCTCGCTGCATAATGCCAAGTGCAAACTTCAAGAGCTAAAATAAAGAAACTGCTTCTTCTAGTCACCTGCTAACCTCTTATTCAGTTCTGGGCCAAGATTTTCAAAAACAGGAACCTAATTTTAGGCCCTTCCATCTTGATGTAGGCTCCTAAATCAGTAGAGGTGATTCTCAGTATTACCCCACCTAGTATCTCCCACTGACTTCCTTGGCTCTACACCCAGCATCAGAAACATTTAAAAGAATACTATGCCAAGTAATTTAGGCCTAGAATAAAGGTTTTGCCAAAAAAAAAAGTTTTAAAATGCCATATTTTGGGGGTTCTTTCCATTTTTTTAAGAACGGAACATTAACAAAACACTGTGTTAGTGCAGGACAACCTGAAAGCAGAACCAACCAGACTAATTTCCCTATCCAAACTGAATAAACTGCAAAGAGTCATCCTTTTTAGTTAGCTGAACCATATCATCCTTTCAGAATGTCAATATTCCCCAATTTATTTTAAACCTATTACAGACTACGCATGAAGTTGCGGAAGCATAGGTTTGTTTCATCTATGTCTATCCGAGGACAAAGTTTCAGAGCCACTAGCCAGTTTAAACTATTAAAAACACCTGTCTCTCTCACACAAAAGAGTCAACTGGGATCTGTTGAATACAGAAAGTCAACAGTAAAATTTAAGCTATACATTGTTGGGTAGGCTCAGGATAACTACAACTTTTTCCTGCAGAAAGTAGTAATAAATAATATTTTTCATATAAAACTATGTAACCATGGTGCGCTTGACAAAAATACACCAGTGTTACAAGGTTCAAAGATATTTTGGCAGTCAACTTCTAACAGAAGTATTTTTGCCCATTAAAGGGGAAAGAGGGTGTTAAGTCACCTAGTTTACTTGTTAAATAATTGATAAGAGAAGCACCAACAGAACCACAATCCCCCAATCATGTGGAGACTACAAACCCATTAACATACATAGAGTACAGTATAATGTATTTAATTCTAAAAGGAATTAAATGTGAGCAAAAGGGAGTTCCTCAGCAAAACGGCTAAAAGGTTTAATGATACATAATTTAACAGATAGAAACGTAAAAGAGAAAAATAATTCTCCGCATTCTTGAGTGAGATTTAATATGGATACAATCAAAATCTCCAGTTTTATTGTAAGTTTCATCTTCAGATAAAATATGTTCATGCAGAGAAGTTAGAAAATAAAAAACTTACTGTAACCCCAAAAATTGTTCATTCAGCACAAAGTGAAAGTACTTTCAATACAACAATAAAAAAAATCCACTTGCAATTAGCAAAATATAGCTCATATTGTTTTTCTTTTGCCAGCTCTTCAGATTATTTCATTCCTATATTGAAGGAAAATTTCCCCTTACCTGGATGGCTTTGGGAGCTCATTGCTAGCAATGTCTAGTCCTTTGGAAGGAATTCAAAATGGATCCGTTTCCACACAAGTAACAGCAGCCCTGCAGAGTTCCAATGCTTCACCAATACATAGACATACAGAGAAGGGGAATTAAATCATAAACACCATATTAAATCCAAGACAGAATAACATTCTGTGCTGTAAACACAGTAATCCAATAGGATGGCAGAATATCTTCAAATGGTTTTCAGAATGTGAACCTGTAATTATAAGAAAAAGACTATATTAGAAAAGTATGTTTCTTACAACTGCAGAAGTTATACAATAAACACCATATTGTTTCTTTGGGAGAATTTTTTTAAATTAAGGTATCATTTAAAGGTAAACATACATATGTTCCCAAAAAGAGACTTCAAAACGTGTAGATGTGGCCTTTACTTAGAAGTTTTGTAACTACTGTACAGGAAAAATGCAAATAAATATGAACCATAGTAAGAAAGCCTCTCAATACACATATTTTAAACAAAAATTTATTTTTAAATTAATCTGATATTTCAACAGTACTGCAGGAAACCACTTCATTTCCAATAGTTTCCATATTTCAACAGCCACATTCAGCCATATGTATGAAGAGTAACTGCTCTTCATCCATCTGTTCTCATTTGCCTCAACAGAAATCTAAAGAAAGATCTCTAAATGGCGGGTCACCATATTCCCCTATGCCAAGTTATGGGGAAAAATCATCAGGCGTGAAAAACAGGAATAGCGCAACACCAGCTCATGTTTTCTATAAAGAGAAAAGTAAAATTGGCTAAAAAATAATCAGCTGTTTTCAATCTTATGCTGGGTCACACAGTTGAAGACGACTTATTATCTTATCTGGTATACCCTCTCAAAATGCAACTTTATCCCCTGAAATATGTGGTCTAGCAAGTACGTCCAGTATAATCTTAAAATGCTCCACAGACAGTGCTTCTATCACACAGCTTGAAAGATTTCCACAGGGAGATCTTGCTGCGAGGAATTTAGTCCTGATATTTAGCCTGAGTTTTGCCTTTTCACATTTTATTTCTATCTATCCTATGTATCTATTTATCCTAGTTATAACCCATTATATCACCCAAAGACATTCTTTTGTATTACACCCTTCAAGATTTTTAGATAGCTGTCATCAGATAGTGATACCTGTGTAAAGAGCAGGCCTATTTTGTATGAGTACAAGACTCAATACTGATGCAGTTATACTGGTATAAAGGTGCCTTATACTGGTATAGCTTATTCCTCTTCCCACGCAGGAATAAGATGTCCAGATATAAACACAGTTATATAGGTATAACTATCTACATTAAGGAGGTTTTATCATCTTACCTATACCTGTACTGTTAAAGTGGTTTAGATTATGTTTAGACAAACCCTTAGGTCAACCTAAAGCTTCATTATTTTACTTTTTACTCACATGGCTGACTTAGAACATTCAAAAACCAGTCGGAGAACACTTCTACCTCCTTGGACACTCAATAAACAGACTTAAAAGTGGGAATTCTTCAACAAAAAAACTTCAAAAAACAGACTCCAATGAGAAACTGCAGAACTGGAATTAATTTGCAAACTAGAGACCATCAAATTAGGCCTGAATAAAGACTGGCAGTGGATGAGTCACTACAATAACTAAAAAAAAAATAAACCACACAAAAACCCTAACTTCCCCATGCTAATTTGCCCCTACTGTTACTCACACCTTGTTAACTATTTGAAATGAGCCATACTGATTACCAATATAAATGATTTTTCATGCTGTTGATAATAGCCCACTTTAATTGATTTGTCTCGACCCCCCCACTGAGTAAGGCAACTCCAATCTCTTCATGTACTGATTTTATATAAAATCTTCCTACTGTATTCTCACTCCATGCATCTGATGAATTGGGTTTTAGCCCACGAAAGCTTATGCCCAAATAAATTTGTTAGTCAATAAGGTGCCACAAGTACTCCTTGTTGTTTTTGCTGATACAGACTAACACAGCTACCACTCAAACCTTTTAAAATGATGTTCACTCACTCTTCCAGAGTAATAAAGACTACACCAAAACAGATTTTTGCAGCACACCAGTAGACACTTCCCAGTAATCCCACCCCTCAATTTGCCACTCTGTTTATCATTATTTTATCCAGTTTTCAACACATTCCTACTCCACCCACCCCAGTTGTTAAAGGCACCTCTATAGCAGTCCTCATATGACAGTCCATGTTTTGCAAGTGTCTCACAAAACATATCAAATGCTTTCTTAGAAGATATTGCATATGCCATGTTCCTTTCACTGACTAATACTGTATACATCAAAATGCAATCAAGTTTTTCCAACAAAGTTTCTTTGTAAAGAAGTGCAGCTTGTTTTGTTCACAATTTAATCATCCTCTACATGTTTAGAGAGTCTAAATAGTTATTCTATGTTTACCTAGGAAGAGAAGTTACTTCTAAAATACTCCTTTCCTATATTCTAAGTGCATGTACAAGCTGCATACTCAAGTGCTAACAGAATACCCTCTCCCGCCCCCAGTCGGATTTACTGGACCCACAATTGCTAGGATCACACTCCTTTGAGTCAGAACACACCCCCATTCTGCCCCCAATTCCTCTGGTACCTCCCTTGTTTTCAAACATCTTTGAAACAGGAAGATATTAGAGGACTAGATGAACACCTGCTTCAAGCTATTTCTAAGAGGATACGTCCAACACAATTCTACAGCAGGTCACACTAACAAACGGCCTTGTTACTTGATAAATTACATCTTTACCTGCCAATCTAGTCTTTGTATCTTTTATTTTGAAGATATTAGCTGAATGGGATCCATTTAACACAAGAAATGCTGGTGACAATTTCCATGATCCTGCTAATTAGAACCTTTAAGTTTAGTGCATTAATTATGGAGAACTGAGTGTAGGAAAAATAAGATTTGACCTTTAAGATATATTCATCAACTCATTCATTTTTTAATCTAGTTAAATTATATTTATTTTTTCTGTGACACAATCACTTCAGGCTTCCAAATGGAGAAGTCAGTTGATCGAGGTTACAAGCTCTATACAAAGAAAATTATCAATAACTCATGTAGTCATTGACATTGTTAGCTACATGTACCAAAATACAGTCACCTAGTTTTCCACACAATTATAGAACATTACCATCCCAGTCACAATTGTTTTGCATCATTATTGTGACCATCTCCTTATGAACTCTAGTTGTGATCTTGAGATGTTACTTCTTCACCTCAGGTGAAGACCAGCTTTATCTTGTTTTGGGTCCATTATAGTTTTGCTTTCTTCATGAGTGCCCCAAACGGTTACACATTCTTGTGGAAATTTTCACATTCAACAGAAGTTTTACTGATTAAAAAACTTCTCTTGGGACACTGTCATGGGATATTCACCCCACACTTACTCTGAAAGAGTCAATGCAGACTGAGATGGGGCTAATTAACCCAATAGGTCACAGCTGAGGGGAATCAGGTGGTCAAGTAAGCCCCTGACTAAGTGAAGGGGCCCAGCTGAGAAGGAACAAGCTGGGTTAGGGCTATAGAGGCAGGAAATTCGGGTCAGAAGGGGGGCTGCTGGGAAAGTCTGCAGTCACTCCCAGGGAGAAGGGAGGTGCATTTGGACTGGGAGAGCCAGGGAGATAGGACAGGGCTTAGGGAAAGACAGTAAGGTGCATCATAAAAATCACAGCATATCAGGTTGGAAGGGACCTCAGGTGGTCAGCTAGTCCAACCCCTGCTCAAAGCAGGACCAATCCGCAACTAAATCATCCCAGCCAGGGCTTTGTCAAGCCTGACCTTAAAAACCTCTAAGGAAGGAGATTCCACCACCTCTCTAGGTAACGCATTCCAGTGCTTCACCACCCTCCTAGTGAAAAAGTTTTTTCCTAATATCCAACCTAAACCTCCCCCACTGCAACTTGAGACCATTACTCCTTCTGTCATCTGCTACCACTGAGAACAGTCTAGATCCATCCTCTTTGGATCCACCTTTCAGGTAGTTGAAAGCAGCTATCAAATCCCACCTCATTCTTCTCTTCCGCAGACTAAACAATCTCAGTTCCCTCAGCCTCTCCTCATAACTCATGTGTTCCTGTCCCCTAATCATTTTTGTTGCCCTCCACTGGACGCTTTCCAATTTTTTCAAATCCTTCTTGTAGTGTGGGGCCCAAAACTGGACGCAATACTCCAGATGAGGCCTCACCAATGTCGAAAAGAGGGGAACGATCACGTCCCTCGATCTGCTGGCAATGCTCCTACTTATACATCCCAAAATGCCATTAGCCTTCTCGGCAACAAGAGCACACTGTTGACTCATATCCAGCTTCTCATCCACTGTAACCCCTCGGTCCTTTTCTGCAGAACTGTTGCCTAGCCATTCGGTCCCTAGTCTGTAGCGGTGCATGGGATTCTTCCGTCCTAAGTGCAGGACTCTGCACTTGTCCTTGTTGAACCTCATCAGCTTTCTTTTGGCCCAGTCCTCTAATTTGTTTAGGCCCCTCTGTATCCTATCCCTACCCTCCAGCGTATCTACCTCTCCTCCCAGTTTAGTGTCATCTGCAGTGTAGAAGGGAACTGATCTTGACTGCGAGCTAGAGGGTCCCTGAGCGAGAACGCAGAGTAGAGGGCAGACCACTGAGGGAGTGGCACTGCGAGGCAGTAAACAGGCAGACTGCCTGAGTCCGTTTATGGGAAGAGACCTTCCAACCCCCGAAGGGGATACCATTTGGTGACCTGGCTGGAGGGCCCAGTCATGGAGAGGCAATAGCAGCTCATGGAGCAAGAGAAGGGCTGCAGACCCAGAGAGAGGTAGAGAGAGAGCATGCAACTGTGGGAAAAGGCATTGACCTGGAGAGTTATTCCCCAGAACGGCCACAAGGAAGTGCCATCTTACTGATGAGTGGAGCACCAGTCACACACAGGCTGTTCATACAACATTACTTTTTTCATTTTTCCCAACCAGATACTACACAGTTGTTTTGGGTGATTTGGATAGCTCAGACAGCCAGTCTGGCATAACTATCTATTTATTGGAAGTGTGATAGTGACCCAAGATCCCAATCAGAATTCCATTGTGCTATACCCAATACAAACATCTATATTTAGCTCCCTTCCCCCCAAGGAGCTAACATGTAGGTTGAGTCTAGACAATAGTAGTACAAACTACAACCAGAGTGAGCAGGGTGATGGTAGGCACAGGCCATGCTACTTCCAGTAAGCGGTATTCCGGTAGCCATGTTAGTCTCAGGATGAGAGGGAGAGGGGGAGAGAGAGGTAGGTAGTATCTCTTATTTGACAAACCTCTATTGGTAAGAGAAGCTTTTGAGCTTACACAGAGCTCTTCTTCAGGTCTGGGAAACGTACGCAGAGTGTCACAGCAAAATACAAGGTGGAACAGATTGTTTAGTGTAAGTAGTTAATCTGTTCTAACTTGAATTTAGCTGTGTTATTTCCAGATTTGACGAAGTAGTTTATATATATTTTCTCTCTCCTCAAGGTTGTAGGGTTTTACTGGAGGGCACTAGAAGTTTAAATTAAAATTATTAAATGTTAAATTTGTTTTAAAAGGAAACAAAACACTCCTTCCCAATGATGTCAGTTTCTTATTCTGCAACATTGTTATAGCAATAGGAAGCACAGCAAACACTTGTTTCAGTAACAGAGCAAGCAGAGCTGAAGTGTAGACGAGTTCTCCTGTGTCTGTGTAGATTAGGAGGCAGACTGTGCTACGACTCTTCCAGTTTCACCTTTTAGACAGCAGGAACTTGGGGTTGTGCTTTGCCTTAGCTGGGGATGGCAGACCTATCAAGTGGTATTTTGTTCATGAAAAAGATTCTTACTGAATTACTTCACTCTTTGGTATCATTTGCCTTTTTAAAAGGATCGATTTGCTTTAAGAACCACAGCTTTCTCAAAACACAATATGAAGCCAAAAAGCAAGCCACTAAAGTACAGAAACATTATTTGCCCTAAATTAGAAAGTGTGTTGTTAATAGGGGGTTGTCTATGAGAAGCATCTGTGGGTTGGAAAGCAGGCCCTTATAATAGCACAGCATGCAACACTCTCTCATACAATAGGAAATCCTTTAGGTTGGTATGAACAGTTGGGTGGACCATGGTCATCTACACTGAGACAGCTCACTGATGGGAAGTCTCTGCACCAAACAGCTCCCCCTATCTAAAGCCTGGTAAATGCATCAAAGATCCAACAGACTGTCTTATAAAAACTAAATGTTGGAATTTTTCTAACATGTTTACAGGGGCAAGGAACAATTGATTTCCTGCCATGAGAAGACTTATTAGTCTCTAAGGTGCCACAAGTACTCCTTTTCTTTTTGCGAATACAGACTAACACGGCTGTTACTCTGAAACCTGTCATATAGGTAAGAAAGTATTATCTACTCTCATTCATAGTCAATCCATTAGCCTAGAATAGGCAATTTAAGCATTAAAAAGCAGTCCGGATAGTAGAACAATATTCCTTTTTGTCCAAGCACTAAAAACAGATCTTATGCAATGTGCTCTCAAACTTGGGAGGAGAATATCTTCAGCCTTCCCATAGGACTCAATAACAGAATCCACCAATTGTTGCATCTAAAGTCTCTAAACCTTTACTCCTGACAACTTAAGACATGAACAAGACATCTGACTTCTTGAAGAAAACAGTAATGTATGGGTAGGATTTGATAGTTCCACAGACATACAAGCACTTGCCTACATGTTGAGTTAACTCACAGCAAGCCAGGGTGCAAACCTACAACAATCAAGTTTGCCGTGCATAACTCACTGTGTGGACCCTGCTACCGTGCACTAAAAATTCCCTAGTGCACCATGGCATACTACCGTTTCAAAGACCAATATGTCAAAGTGCACTAGGGAATTTTTAGTGCACTGTAGTAGGGTCCACAGGGTAAGTTAGTGCATGGCAAGCTAGAGTGCTGTAAAATCATACTTTGGCTTGCTATGCAATAGTTTGCCTTGTAGACGAGCCCTAAGTGATGCAATCTTATTTCCAGAGGATGAGGAGAGAACGATCCTATGAATTATATCCTGATTTAAACAGTAAGGAGAAACACCTTTGAAAAGAAACTCTAGAGTTGTCCATAGTGCCAATTTGTCAGGATGGAATTTTAAGAAGGTTTTTTGATTGATTTACAGTATTCAGATCTCTGATTGGTCTGAAAAAAAGTGACTGCCACAAGAAAGGCTTCTTTAGTCAAAAACTAAGTTGTAGTATCCAAAGATTCTAAGGCAGTAGTATCTGATCTTTTCAACCACTGTGTGCCACAAAGAGCAGAAAGCAATCCACAAGTGGATACCTCCAACATGGGGAGCCCCTGAAGTGCACAGAGATGATCTACTCTGCCTCCCTAACCCCTGGTTCAGGAGGTATACCAAAGGCAGGGAGAGAGACTGGCACAAGTTCACTGCACTCAGACTATCACCAGCTGACCTATGGTCCTTAAGGGAAAAAGGAAGTAAGTGCTTGTTTCCAGGAACATTACGATAGGACCATTATCAGATGTTCTCCAATAACTAAATTTCATTTCAGAAGCCTAGTATTTTTCCTCATCACTGTTCTTCTATAACTAGATTTTCAGTGCACTTTTTACAGTTCTTAGAGTATTTTTTTCACCCCACACTTTCCCCAGACCACTTTTCTCCCTGGTCAGCCAACTAGCCAACAATGGGTATAGGTTCATATATTGACAGGAGAAGGTTGTATACAGTAAGACAGTTTTCCAGATATGCTTGTACACATTTTGTGTCCAGGAAAGCAGACAAAGTTTTCTGTACTGAACTGAGTTAATTAGTATCCAAGAATCCTATGCTGTTTTAACATGAGTATGTTTTGACAATCTGCGTATCTCTTCCTTCCCTCTACCCACACTACAGCTGTGTCACTGCATTAGTTATAGCTACACATTTGAACTAACCAGTAGTTAAGATTATGACAGCACTTCTCTTTACAAACCTCTATTTTTTTAAAGAGAGAGTTTAAATAGCTACAGACAAAAACTAAATTTATGGGTAAAGCGCCAAGACAGACTTAAAACAAAGAAAACTGGGTTGCTTCAGGATGCCCATATAGCAGTAGTGACCTCATTTCAGATTGGGACCTTGTCTGATGTCCATGCCTTTGATGCTAAAAGATGGGATGATTACAATATGCTCTACGCTCAGGGTTAAACAAAATATCATTTTACAAACTTCAGTTAGTACAGAACGCAGCCATCTGACTATTCAGTGTAGCACGCATGGTGCATATTACACCTGTCTGCTACAGACTGCAACCGTTTCAAATTTACTTCTGTGCCCAACGTAAGGCCTTAAACCATACAAGAGTTAAAGACAACTTGTGTCACAGCCTTGTATAACCACCAAGCTTTGTGGAAGACAGTTGCTAAAGAAGGAAGAAAGACTAGACATCTCCAGCAACTGATAACAGGATATGGAACCTTTCACTGCTAGGCCACTTTTGGCTAAGTTATTTCCATCTGACACTGTACAGTGGCCTTTGTGAAAAGGCATAACACTTTTACTCAAGTGGTCCCCAAACTGTGGGGTGTGCACCTGAGGGGAGGAACATTGTTGGGTGCACGGAGAGGCTCGGACCAGTCCCCACAGCAGGCGGAGAGGGAGCACCACCTGGCCCCAGCTCTGGCCCCTCCCCCGCCCATAGCCACAGTGCCAGCCCCGCTCTGCCCTCATTCCCTTTCTGCCCCCAGGCCAGCTCCGCCTCCATCCCCAGTTCCACCTTCAGTCCATCCTCCTCTGCTGAGGAAGCCTTGACTGTGCAGTAAGGGGGGGTGGGGGGGAATGGAAGGGGGTGTGCCACAAACAGATTCCATTACTGGTAAGGAGGGGTGGGAAAGTAAAAGTTTGGGCACCACTGTTTTACTCCAATTCTAAATACAGAGGTGTCCCCATGACAGAAGTCATCATAAGCAACAGATTTTCTGAATTTTTAGTAAAGGTGCAAAGGATTAAGGGCTTGATCCAAAGCCCACAGAAGCCAATGGTTGTTTTGATTTCTCTAGTCCTTGGAAAAGGCCCTAAGCAAACAAGAAAAAAAACTTCATTCCCAGAGGCAATCCCTCTGGAACAGAGATGAGGTAAAAGTTTTAATCCTACACAACCCTTTCCATACACAATGCTTTCCTACACAAACACATTTCACATGGTCAGTCATACTCTGCCTCAGACTATAACATGGGGGGAAAAAAAAAATTGAGTCCTTGTGGCACCTTAGAGACTAACAAATTTATTTAGGACTCCTCGGGTTTTTTTGCTGATACAGACTAACACGGCTATCTCTGAAGACTAACATGGTAGCTTCTTCGTAGCTTGTGGAGAGAGGGATAGCTCAGTGGTTTGAGCATTGGCCTGCTAAACCCAAGGTTGTGAGTTCAATCCTTGAGGGGGGCATTTAGCGATCTGGGGCAAAAATTGAGGATTGGTAGGGGGTTGGATAAGATGATCTCCTGAGGTCCCTTCCAACCCTGATATTCTATGATTGTATCTTCTGTATTGAAATTATTCAAATTAGACTTTTCTCCTTTGTAATTAGAATCTTCAGCATTACATTGCAGCACCCACTAACAGCAATTACAGAGGTACTAGTCAGATAAGACAAAGGAAATAATTTATCATATAACTTAAATATCTACATAAAGAATGCAGCAAAACAATAGCAATTGGAGAGTTTTCAAAATATCAGCACGGTACAGCTGGATCTATTAAATAATTTTAGTGTGATAGTGAAAGACCAGTAATACCAAAGCAGATACTATTTGCAACAGCATAATACAATATGACATGTTCTATGTCATGACAAATGTTATCAGTAACATCTTAAGACTTGTTTGAGGACACAATGGTTAAGATATCACACCATATGAATACTATCTTCTCTAACAAGGCAATTTCTACACTTTACTAACTAATACCAATCATTATAGAACTATCCTCATGTCAGACTAGAGAAGGGCAAACGTGCCGTTTTCTCACCATCCTTAAACCTTTGTTTCAAAACATATGCTGTGAAAAGTTTTGCTCCTATTTGCCCACTCACAATGACGTTAACTTTGAATTTTTCCCCTGAAACCTTTTATACAATATCAAAGGTGTCCCAACTGTTAAAACTGTAGGTGTCTGTCAATCTCAACAAGGCTGTGTGCACCTTAAGGATAAAAACAACAACATCTACTTTATATTTATTTACTGTATATTACTGCAATTGCCCCAGAGATAATTATAACTGAAAAAAACATATCCAGTAGGTGATTTTGCTGTAGTTTGTGTATCACGAAATAATGTGCTTAGCCAAATAAAACCAGAATACGAATACCAATATTATACATGCACAGAAGCCACCATCTGAAGTTTGACTGAAGAAACCTAAACAATTGCGCTAAGTGCCAAGAGCAATTAAAGATTACGAACTAAATAGTTTACTAAGTTAGGATTATGATTCAGACCTATTTTATTCCTGACACGTGACCCTGTAATCACAAACAGTACGTACTGAATTATTTCAAATAAATCCCAAAAACTCTTAAGAAAAAAATCAAGTATCAGTAAGTAATCTTACAGCTCCCCTTCCTGTAACCCCCCGAAATAGAATACAAAGGGCCTGGTGGCTGTGGCAGCACTACCCTTAAAATACAAGGGGTGGGCTTACCAAGAATAGCTTTGAAAGCTAACCAAAGTCAGCCGCTTCAGAGAAACGGACACCCATCTGGTGTTAGATGATCAAAGTAGAAGAGAAGGCCACAAGTTCCAGTCAGTGGGCACACAGCCAGGTGAAGACTTGCTCACCTGTTTGCAAGTTAGATTAGCACATGCCTTTAAACCAAGTGACTATACCAGCTTTGAAAACTGAAGACCCTTTCTCTGAGCCTTAGAAGCAGTCTTATACCTTCTGAAGGGCAGAATGTGTTGCATGTAAAGTTTAGTGGCTCTTTTACACGTACTTAACAGTAAACAGTAAGCTAAACAGTAGCTAGATCTTAGTTCTACAAGCACAGAATTCAGGGGGGAATCCCCAATGGTAAAGCCCTATAACAAACACCAATAAGAGGAGCACGAGAGGTCAAAAACCCAAAATCAGGGAACGTTTACTTTCCTAGTAACAGCAACAGGTGTGGCCATAGAATCAGTACAGACCACAATGTTAGAAACCTCAAACACGTACAGGCCACAGGTAAAGGGCTTTGGAAAAGCGTCTGACAATCACCCGTCATTCCTACAATACATAACCCAAGATTCTAAAGGCCACATTGCTGCATTTAAAGTCTCTCTCAGAAATACCCACCTTGGACTCAGACTACAGGTTCATCACCTTCAAACTGAGGGTGGTCAGCAGCCTGGAAATTTGAGAAGTCAGGTATTCCATATATGTGACTCATTGACAAACTCCAGTTTAGGAAAATTTACACTCTACCTGCAATGCTCTTTCTACGGGACCAAAGAATTCTCCTACAAGCAAGACCCAGGCAGGGGACTAAAGAAGTGGGGAGCTTAAAAGTTTGATTAAATTCAGAACCAAGAAGAGCAGGAACAAGCAGTCTCTCAGAAGAAACTATGTGGGAGGGAGCAAGCATGCAAGTCTGACTGGGCAGCCTGCTTTCCTGCTACTGCAGCCTCAGAGCTACTGAAAGGGCACCAGAAGTTAAGGAGCCTTGATAGGTCTCCATGGAATCCACAGTGCTGTCAGAAGTGAGAAACTACCACTATAAACTATAGTGTGCTGTGCAGTCAAGTCAGAGGGTACAGTTCTCTCTGCTGTGTGGCGTGAAAAATGAGGCAATCAAAACAGGGAAAACTCAAATCTGAGGAGAAAGTAATAGACATCTCTACTGAACCAAAAAAAAAAAGGGGGTGGGGAGGGTTGTACTCCCAGTTCGACAACAGGAGAATGGTTGGCAAAGACTCCCTTACAACTTGGGGAAAAAGAATGGATACAGGCCTGAAGAGCTGAAGGTAGCAAGCCCTGCAAGATGACTGCTGAGCAGCAACGGTACTACTTACAGATTAGTCTCAAAGCAGAGAGAAGGGACACTACAGCAAAACTCCTGCAAGCACAGAAGAACAGACAGGAGGAGGGTACCTGTGCTCAATCCACTCTACGGGGAAGCTGCAAGGGCTGTGTTGCAGGGAAGAAAAATAGGATCCTCAAAGAGTCAGTCAGTTAGTTAAGACTAGGCAACAAAAGTGCATGCTGTGCTGAAAGTTAACTGCATCTGCTGAGGAGATAGGTCTCTATTTGACAAGACTGTCAGCTGGGGTGAAAACTAAGCACTTGAGGGAAAGGTAGCATCGTAACCAACTCCACTGAATTCTCTCTTAATTTGAGTATCTTATGTGCTGTTACTCCTGGTTATAGATTCCAAAGAGTTTGGATATCCTTTTATTTTTTCTAAAAGTTTGGTTTGCAATGCTCTCAGTGCTAGAAAAACAAAGTTGATTGGTGAGTAAAAATGATGGAATATTCCAATAGGATAAAAACTATCACGACAATTCCATCAAGAGTATTAGCATCAAACCTCAGAAGTGTAAGTACTGCACAGTGTATGAGTGCCTGAACCACTTCGTTTTTGAGCATCAGTAACCCGTACCAAAATAGGTTACATTCAAGTCACTGAAACTTCAGTATTCACACAGTGGATGATTATTCAGCACTGCACATGCACTTATACGATGGTACTAAGCGTTGCAGCCCCAGTTCTCAGCTGCACTGGGGTGACTTCAGTCTACTCTGCCATGCTCAGAGCTTTAAAGCACACTAAGTCAGCTACAGAAGCATTTTCCTTACACCCCTCCCAGCACAGGAGAGGCAACTGGAGAAGCTTGACGTAGCTGAACCATACTAGCCCCACAACAATTATCAGCTGCAAAACAGACCTTGGAAGACAGCATGATCTGGTGCACCCCATAGGCCTGGTTCAGAACCCAGAAGGCCCATGATCACAGGAGCATAAAAAGGGTTTTTTGCACATGTGCACATACCCTCCAACCTGCATAAAGAATTACTCAGCTGCTCATGCCCATAGCATGGAGAATATTCGCTAGGTACTATGTCGAGACACATTTCATATGCTTTGCAGAAATGAGTCACATTAGAACTCAAGTCTCCAAGCAGCTTTTTACTTTCAACTACTGTACTGTGCTACCTAGGCACCAATTAATGGTTATACTCTAGACTGAATTAATGGAAATGGATATTCCTTGATGCTTTACCAAAACTAGCTATGCTTTTTACACAACCGTTATTCATACTGCAGCCTACAAGTGGAAAAAAAGCCACACAGAGAAAGGCAATAAGAGAGAAGATATTACTTGTGTGCACCAAGAACACAGCAGCTACCTTTCCTATTTATACACTTCAGCTTTTACAGCACACCTCTGAACTTTTTGTTCTTTATGTTGAACTGTTCAAACATTATTGGTCACTAGCTGTGCCTGGCCTACCTGGTCCACTGACATAAAAACAAAGTAACTGAGTACATTATATATGTGTCAATCAATCATTGCTACCTACCTCAGTAACTTCGACACAGGGACTTTGGCCCTGCAGGGCCGCTGGGGTTCTGAGTGTCAGCCCTATGGTTCTGCTCTCAGTTTCAGCCTTGTGGCGTTGCTTGGCTCAGGTCTTCGGCCCCGCAGCTCCGTTCCTGGTTTCTGCCCCACAGCTGCTCCCCACAGCTCTGCTCCCGGTTTCAGCCAGGGAAGGGGGGTTATGCCAGGGCTGAAACCAGCGCTCTCCTTGTAGAGAAAGCCCTGGCACCCCCCAGGGGGGCTAAAGCCAGGAACGGAGCTATGGGGCTAAAACTTTGAGTCCCAACACCCCATGTGGGGCTGAAGCTGGGAACAAAGCCAGGAGCCCCAGCGCTCCCCCCAGGCTAAAGGCCTGCGTCCCAATGCTCCAGTGGGTCAGAAACCCCAAGCCATACACACCTAACCCCAGAGCCCCAACCCACCCCCATCCTGCAGCTGCAACCCCAACTTCCCCCACTTGGCTGAAGCCCTTAGCCCCAGGCAAATTCCTGAGACAATACACTACTTGTGTGTTGTCTCCCTGCTACCTGATTGCTTACTTCTTGTTCCACATGGTGTCTGGTTGACCGGTAAGTCCCTAGCTCTGGTGTTGATATCTTTGAGGTTCTACTGTACATATAAGCCTGGTGTCTGGCAGGATCTAGTTTTCTTTTTAAGGTCACTATGTTGCACTGCTGGCTTCAGGCAGCACAGGAACATCAATATGCATATTGCTAAGCACTCCATGCATATAACAATTTTCATTGCACATCTATTCCAACCCATGTACTTTTGTGTGGTGAAAGTAAATAAAGGAAGTGTTATTTACTCCTACTCATACCACAAGAACTAAGGGGCATCAAATTAAATTAATAAACAGCAGGTTTAAAACAAAAAGGAAGTATTTCGTCACACAAGGTACAGTCAACCTGCGGAACTCTTTGCCAGAGGATGTTGTGAAGGCCAAGACTATAACAGGGTTCAAAAAAGAACTAGATAAAATTCCTGGAGGATAGATCCATCAACGGCTATTAGGCAGGATGAGCAGGGATGATTATCTGTTCTTTCCATCTGGGGCACCTGGCATTGGCTACTGTTGGAAGACAGGATACTGGGCTAGATGGACCTTTGGTCTGACCCAGTATGGCTGTTCTTATATTTTTACATTCTTGGCCTCTGTCATTCACCTTGAGAGAGAAAGTAAAACTATGGGGCTCAAAAGCAGCTGCATTTGCTTTATGGAATCATTTAGAAGCGGCCCATTTTAATTAAATGCCTATTTCAGCCACCTGCTGGTGGTCAAATAGTGCTGAGAAGTGACATCTGTCACACAGGCACCATGGGAGCACATTTTCTGAGGTTTTAAACTACAATTTAGATAATTATTATTCCTAAAAGTGACAGACTAACAGCAGTGGCTAAAACCAGGCAAAATTTGTTAGGTATAGTGCAAGATTTCCCCCTCAACTCAGACAAGGCTCCTCCTACCTGAGGAGAAATACCCTCCAACACATTGCCCTCGCTTCTCCTTTCCCATAACAGGTGGGATGATTCCTGTAAACCCCTGCGTGCACTGAGCTAGGGGACAGAGAATCCACCCAATACATCATTTTTTATATTTGGGAAGCAGACAGCATTCATTGATTCCATGTGTTTAGTGCTGGGGCAACATTAACTAGGGGGTCAAAGTTCAGCCATGGTCTTCATGACCAAGCAGCAAAGGACACAACCAGCAGAAGACCAGGCAGAAAAGGGCATGATCTGGAGCACCTACGTATGTTAGCTTAGTTCCTGGTTAACAGGCTTTGGGTAAGTTATGCAAGTCCTGACTAAGCAATTTAACCTTTCATGGAAGGTTTCTAAACTTTCAAGACACCATTTCAATTGAAGTACAAGCACTCACTGCTTTTCCACATCCTAGACTCCTCAACGGCGCTGGGGAAAAACTTTCATCAATGCAGCTCCACCAGCAGTAGCAGCTATTGGGCAGGCAAAAAAAACCAAAAAACAAAAACAAAAAAACAGTAGTGGAAACAAGCTGACAGCATTTTAATGGTCTTAGCAGGTCTGGACAACAGTGGCTAAACCACCAGCACTAGCTTGTATCTTGTCTGCAACTAGAACTCCCACCATGAGCAGAGCTGTAGCTATAGTGGATAATACTGAAAGTCTTGGTAGACGAAAAAGACTAGTAAATACAAATGGGAAAGGTTTAAATTATGCCTAATGGCAAAATATTAACGGTTCCTCTGTCTCTTAACGGGAGAGATTTGGGCTTGAAAAACAGTTTCTAAAGAGAAAAAAGTTTCCAGGAATTTGGATCCTCATATTTATTTGTGAAAGGGGGGGCGGGGACATTAATGCATTTTAAGCCTAATAAAGGCCTTTGTATGTGCATGACATCCTTCATTCAGCATTTTAACTAGAGGAATCCATTACTAACATTAGGTATCCTAATTTCCATTGATTCCAGGAAGTCTTCTTTCATTTCTTCATTCTCTAAGTGGAATTCCCAAGAAGGTATCTAGGTCAATAGAAGAATTCTTCCATCAACCTAGAGCTGGTCTACACCAGGGGTTAGGTTGGTGGTATAAATGCATCTCTCAAAGGGTTGGATTTTTCACACCCTTGAAAGACGTAGCTATATAATAAATTCCTAGTGTAGACCAGACCAAAAGGTAGCTCGGCATCAGGCCTCAAGCTTAGCAACACCATAGATTTCACCAAGCAACAAATCAGGAGGCACTGCAAATACATTTTACAATATCTGGGAAGAATTAGAAAACACCTACACTTATATTAGCCAGTTTGGTTTTTTATCTCCTTACAAGTAGAGCTCCGAGCACTACATAGACTACAGTCTCCCACAAAAAAATTCTGAGGCAGTAGAAGGGCCCTTTAAGAAGACCCCAGCATGAACTTTCCCTGAAAATGAGTGTCTCGGCAGCAGTACTGGCTGCCTGCAACATCAAGGTCTGGGACTAGCCATGCCTCAACTTCTTGGAGGAGCCTGGACTTTGGGACACAGCCCTAAGAACCTCCCATTCTTCCAGCAGCCAAGAGCACACCCATGACAGCCCCAGATACCCTCTTGTCAACAGTTCTGGACTCCAAGTTGTTCCATGGATTGGAAAATTGACTTGGGTGTGGGAAAGGCTTTTGACACCTTCAGAGCACTTTACCAGTGTAACAACAAAGCATATGCTCCATAGATTGATTCCTTTTTTGGCCCTCTTGCATCTCCAGGCACCCACACCTATGGCGGTAGAGCACGCTTGGTACCCTGTGGCCTAATTACTCAATTTGCAGGCATCCCGCAGGGAGCGGCACCACTGTCTTGAAGGAGCTGGGAGCTAATGTGTATTTTTACAAAATATAATTTAATGTTAAATAGAAGAGTAATTAACAATCTATACAGAAAGTGGAAAACCTATATCTACCTAAGATCAGGTAGCATGCCCATGATCACCCTCTGCAGGGGCAGAGAGTAAATATTAAAGGTGCATAAAGGGATACTGGTTTGGTATCTTTGAATCTTTCCAATTTTAAAAAAAGTCTGAACTATTGCAAACATTAAGATGGACACACTTCCCCATATAATCTTCTTAATGGAACACTAATCCTCCCTCCTAGCTATCATTTGTAACTCTTGCACTGCCTCTTACCTTTGCTAACAAACACCAATGATAAATGATAATTAGACAAGGCTCTTTGGGGTAGGGACAGTGTCTACACAGGGCCTAACGCAATGGAGTTCCAATTAGGATTGTAGCTTTTGTGTATTACCATAACAGTTATCCCCATTTTGATTATTTTGTTTTTATTCTCTGACAGCCTCTAGAACAGAGAAATGCAGATACCATAATTATAATTATGGTAAGTTTGGACTCCTTTTGTAAAGACAGGTTTTACAATAAGGGAGCCACTAACAAAACAAAAAAAAAATCTGATTAAAGTCTGTTTAAATTGTCAATAGGAAGCATGTCATCAATTTACAGAATGCAGCACTGAACAAAACTACAGCTTTCCTTTCACAGCAAAAATCAATATAGTACTACAACTCCTCTCAACATCAGTGCATGAAAAATGTCTGACACAGTTGCATGTCAACATCAAAATGGGGAAGCTACAGTAGGTACAGGGCTGGATTACCCAATAGGCAGGCTAAGCATGTGCTTAGGGCACCAGCAAAGCAGGGGCACCAAAAAAGATTTTTTTTAAATTTGATATTTCAAAAAAAGCATCGAAGTAGTCATCATGGGAAAAATCAGAACTTTGTTAGATTTCCTTACACTCCACACTTTCCCCGTTTTTCTGTTCTCTTTTTATTACTTATCCCCACCTGCTCACACTGTAAATAGGAGAAAAGATCCTGGTATGTGGGTTGATTTCAGTACCGATGGTGTAGCTTACTGGATAGATCGTGGACCAAATGATTGTAAACACCACACTGGGCCATTTGAGAAATCACATCAGACTTTTACCAATGACAAATAAACAAGATATTGTCCACAAAAAAATTTTTCGGCATGAAAGAGAATGGTGAGAAATACACTCAAGAATGGCTACTGTATTCACCATCAACAGGTGATGTGTACTGTTTTGTTTGCAAACATTTTGCATATAAACCTTCAACATCCCGGTTTGCTACAGATGGATTTAGTGACTGGTGGAATACTGTTTTAATTGAACAACATGAAAATAGCTCTTCTCACAGGAGATTCAATGTTGACATATTTAAATCAAAGACAGGGCTTTGGATTGACACAAAAATTGGAAAACAAATCAAAGGGGAGCATGAATACTGGCAACATGTTTTGCAGCATGTTATAGCTGTTATTCAAACATTAGCTGAATGTGGTCTGCCTTTCTGGGGATCAAATGACACATTTGGATCACTGCAGAATGGAAATTTCTTGGGATTGTTGGAGCTTGTGCCTCAGTCTGACCCATTTTTAGTAGGCCATATCTCAAAATATGGGAATGCTGGCAAAGGTAACCCATCATACTTATCCAAGACAATATGCAATGAACTCATTGGTCTAATGAGTGACAAAGTTCGTTCAGCTACTGTGGATGAAGTAAGTACTGCTGGGTACTTCGTTTATCTGTCGACTCTACACCTGATCTTTCACATATTGAGCAATTGAGCATTGTACTAAGATATGTGTCTCCTACAGATGGAAGACCAGTTGAACTATTTATAACATTCCTCAATTTGAAAAGCCACACTGGGTGAAGAAATGGCAAATCAAGTACTGTATTATCTGTGCCAAGTTTGCAAAATAGAGTTCTCAAAGTGCAGAGGTCAATCTTATGATGACACTGCCAACATGTCAGGGCGTTAGCAAGGAATGCAGAAGAAGCTTTTAGAACAGAATAGGTCATATTCATACCATGTGCTGCACACACTCTCAATCTTGTTGGCCGCGGTGCTGTTGATTGTTGTCCGGTGCCAGTAAGTTTTTTCTCAACCATCCAGTTACTTTATATATTTTTATCTGCCTCAACACACTGATGGGTAGTTCTTAAAACATATTTGGGCAATGATCGTCTGTTGAAATCTCTTTCTAATACTCGCTGGGAGGCACATGCCATGGCAACAAATGCAATTCTGGAGTCCTACTCAAAGATTGTGGATGCATTAGAAAGTATAACTGAAGACCAACAACAAAAGGGAGAAACTATATGAGAGGCAGAAAACACTGCAAACAAGATGCAAGAACTAGAGTTTGTATTCATGTTGACCATGTGGAATGAAATTTTACAACACTTTTACCACACAAGTCAAGCTCTCCAAGAAAAAGAACTGGATTTGAAAACATGTGCAGACCTCTGTCAATCATTAGCAGACCACTTACACACTTTGAGAAATGATTTTGAAAGATTTGAAGACATATCAAAAGATATCTTGCCTTATACTAACTACAAAGAAGCCCAGTCCCGCAAGCGAATCAGGAAAAAACAAGAAAATGATAGCAGTGCAACACAAACAGCATTGAATCCTAGAGACAAATTTTGTGTATCTACTTACCACGCTATAATTGATACACTTGAAGCTCATATGAAGAGGAGAACTGAAGTGTACAAAGAAGTATCAAGTAGATTTTCTTTTCTAAACGATATGGGCTTATCTGACAAACAATATTCACGAGGTTCCCAAAAGCTAGTTGACTCATACCCTGTTGACTTGAACATGAATCTCTGTGGAGAAGTACGGCAGTTCCACTGTTATACGTGCTCAAAGTTTAATGAAACAGGAAAAATGAAATTCAGTCACATTGAACTTCATGACAGAATATTGAAAGACTGAATACAATGTGTATTTCCAAATGTAGAGAGCGCACTACGTATTTTTCTAACATTGATTATTACTAACCTCTCTTCAGAACGCTCTTTTTCTCAGCTGAAGAGAATACAAAACCCTCAGAGAACAATGTATCAGGACAGACTTGATTCACTTTCCCTATTGTGTATGGAAGCGGACATGCTTCATCGTGTCAGCTTCGATGAACTTATCCAGAATTTTGCAAATCTAGAGAGAAGCTATTTTAATTTCAGCACACATGTAAGTTGTGTCATTTTGAAAAATAAAATTTTATTTTACGGTATAGTATTGTTTTTATTTTTAATTACATATGGGGGGCACCATAATCTTTTCCGTACGTAATCCGGCCCTGAGTATGCAAGTCACATGGGTAAAGTTAAAGCCAATGAAATGGGAATTTAAAAAGCCAGTTCACACTGATTAAGCCTGAAGTTTCAATTGTGGTTAGTGGCATTTTCTACAATATGTATAGTGTTATTTCAGCTTTATTCTTACATAAACGTATTCCCTTTCTAGCGGATTTTTCATGGGGATTATCTGGAGCATCGTCTTTGCAAATCCATGGCTTTACTGAACCTGAACCAAGACAATGTAAGCTTCCCATACCAAAGTACTAATGTGCCTCAAGCAGGATCTATAGAGACCAACTCCAGGGATGAAAGATAGTTTTGTCTCTATACAATTCAATTCCTAGCCTACCTGCTTAGGCTGCTAATTGTAATATACCATACCCATCATCACAGAAAAAAAATTAAGCAGACAAGTGGACAAAGCCATGTGTCCACTAGAAACTGAACCAAGCATACTAAAAGGTGACCTGCAAAGTTGGCTTGTGTCCTTTGCTTCCTTAAGAGGGACAGCTTGAATTTCTAATATAAAACAACTTAAATTCAAATTCTACCTAGCTATGAGAGAGTCTTCCAGGCTAAGAATTGGTGAATTCTTGACTACCAAATTCACGGCCATGAAAAACGCATCACGGACCATGAAATCTGGTCTTGTGTGTACTTTTACCCTATATTATAAAGATTTCACGAGGGAGACCAGCGTTTTTCAAATCGGGAGCCCCCACCCAAAAGGGGGAAATGGGGGGTTGCAAGGTTATTTTAGAGGGGGTTGCGGTATTGCCACCCTTACTTCTGCGCTGTCTTCAGAGGTGGGTAGCTGGAGAGCGGCAGGTGCTGGCCAAGCGTCCAGCTCTGATGGCAGCACCCCGCCAGCAGCAGCGCAGAAATGAGGGTGGCGATACCGTGCCATGTCATCCTTCCTTCTGCGCTGCTGCTGGTGGCGGTGCTGCCTTCAGAGCTGGTTGCCTGGCCAGCAGCTGCCGCTCTCCAGCCGCCCAGCTCTGAAAACAGTGCAGAAGGAAGGGTGGCAATACCGCAACCCCCCCTACAATAACTTTGCCCCCTCCCTGCCGTCCCTTTTTGGATCAGGACCCTTAGAGTTACAACACTCTAAAAATCTCTAAAATCATGAAATTGACTTTTTTTAAATCCTGTGACCATGAAATTCACCAAAATGGACAGTGAATTTGGTAGGGCCCTATTCATGACAATAGAGAGCTAAAGCCAAGCAATAGGAAGGCCAGGAATTTTTATCTGAATATTAAACTGTTACCACCACTTATTTTACTTCAATGCCTAATTAACATTTTGGGACAGGAGTGACTGTTAAAAGATTCAGCGCTGCCACTCCTTCAGTTAAGGTGCAAGAGCTCACAATACACACCAAATAGTCCAGCAAAAGTCTGGGAAGAGCAGCAGTCACACTGCTAGTACTTCTAATGGTAAGCAAACAAACAAAGAGCATACCTCAAAACACTAGGCCCTGCCTGCTTACCTATCAAACAAAAAAGTGCACAAGGTTTTTTTTGTTTTTTGAAGAGGCCTTTGCAGGTCACTTTTAAAAGTGATACCATCAAACACTTGACAGTTTTACATAGGAGATATTACAAGTAACACCAAGATTACTATTTAACTCAAAGTATAGAAAAATAATTTCTCTGTTTACTTTGCGCTTTTGACTGCACTTGATATCAGTTTCCCCTCTTTGTGTGGGTCTTTCACACAGGAACTGGGATAGGAAATTAAAAAACAAATAGAAAATTGGATTGTAAAACCATAAAAACTGGGAGCAAAATTCAAGGAAAGATTATCTGATGCTATTTTTACCTTTTCTTAATTAATTCTTAAGATTTTAAGACATCGCTTACCTTTAATTCACTTATCACCCAACATCTGACAGACTTCAATCACCACCTACAAGGAGGATTAAAGCTCTAGCTTAGACATGTGAGTTAAATAAATTTCCATGATCCATCCTGCCCCCATTAAGGGGTTGTACATTAAGTTGTACACAGCTACATTTATAGCTTTTCATACTAGTTAACTGCGTACATACAGACACGCACGCGTCTTAAATTCAACTTTCCTTCCTGGAGACTAGAAGTAGAGCGTCACAGCAGTTTAAGCTTTGTGTTGTTCCTTTTCACTTCTGCCTGTTGCAGTATACCAAAATATCAGTAAAGTCATACATTCGTGTTCTGTTTGTATATTCTTTTGCTGCATTATTTGCAGACACCTTTGTATGTTCCAGATTAGCATGAAGACCCAAAGGAGGTAATCTTTTCGGGTGATAAGACAGAAAGAACAGCTTAGATTTCATGTTCCACAGCTATTAGTCACTAAATCTAATATTAGAGTTTCAAGGAAGCTGAAAAACAGAAAACACTTTGCTTTATGAACCAATTTCTGTTTTACTCTGAAAAAAGGGGGTGCATAGGGATACAATGTACTTTCAAAATCTTGTTTTTTTATGATAATCTGGATACTTATTGCTGTCACCATGAACACACTATGATTAATATGTAACATTATGATGAAGGGAACATAGCCTAGAAATTGAGATTAACAACCATTGCTTACACTATGACACCTTTCTCTAATGCCACAATGAAAACGTATAGCTAGTTATGCTACGATACAGAAGACAAATGACTCCTTGGGACTTCATTTCAGTATTTTCTTAAAATGAAATTTACATTTTAGCAATATCCTTATTATGCAGTAACCACAACACAAATATGCTTCTTTAGCTCTAAACACATCTGCATTCAAAGCATGCTCAGGCTAAAAAGATGTAGATTCTAGAAAAATGAAGACTCTTCTGTTATGAAATGGAGATGAGGGACAGAAATGAAAAGAGGCAGAGGCAGTATTTGCATGCATAACAGCGAGTGAAAACATAGGTCATCTCGCTCAACCCTACAAGAAGCTAGGGTATTTTAGTGGTTTGAAAATTATGGCACGTAAGCAAGTTAACAAACTGCAGTGTGGAACTAAATCCATCTTGGTCAAAGTGAAGCATCATACTTACTTCTCACTCTTGAGCAAATAGTTCTCTACTCTCAAAAGATTGCCGCAATTCAAAGTACAGTCAAGTATTTATGAATCACACTTTGAAATGGTATGAAGTTTTTATTGCTCCAATTTACCATTTACCAGTGCTACATAATATTCCACATCAGTAAAACAGATGAGCACAGTATAACAAAACCATCTGTATTCAAATATTGTAAGAGCACAATATGATAGTATGAAAATACACCTGCCAGAACTGAAGCACTATTAAGTGTTCAGTTCTTATATCTCATGAGCTAACCTATCTCAGTATTGGCTGTTGTGCCCAAGTGCATAAACAATATGAGAGTTCACAAGAAGGTACAATGTGCACCCAGGTAATTAAGATTATATCCCCTTATATACTAGGCTTTCAACATTAAAATGAAACTATCACTTTCACCTGCACAGGAAATGTGCGTGCACACGTTTTCAATTTTGATGTAAGCAATGTCCAAAACAGAACTACTAGGACACTACAGAGGAAGAACTGGAAGATATTAGCAGCCTCTCCATTCTTCACCATCTTATTAGTGCAGTTCCCATAACATTAGCAGTTACATATTTTTAATATGGCAATACTTCATAGTAGTCCAGAAGTCCAAGTAAGAGCTTAAATTACTGTATCACTAGACCCATATACAGAGAAGTAGTATCACCCCCTCTGCAAAGCAGTAGCAGATGTTTGGGCCTTACAGGTTGGTTCCCCACTGGATGAGAAGTCAGCAACCTGGAGTCTGGGTATTTTATTAGTGAAACTTTATTTTCACTATGTACACCAGTCCCTGAATAAATGAGGTGTGAGAGCACACAGCAAAAATCTCAGTCCAAAACACCAATGCCTGGTTAGAGAAGTTATGGCAAACAGCTTCCCCCAAATAACCTATATCACAAAACTAAAGCATGACACTTTTTCCCCCAAGTCTGTCCACCGCTTGCACATTGAGAGAGAACTTGTAAAATTATATGTAACAGCACCATCTGGTGCCTCCCACCATAACAAATGGAAATTCCACTGGGGGGTGAGGGGAGGAAAATTCACTGTGAGTTTGAAGCTTTTTTTTTTTTTTTTTTTTTTTAAAAGCTTTCAGACTTTTCCTTCCTTTCTGTAGTTGAAGAGGACTGCACTATGCTGTGCTCACCAGCACAAAAATGCTCCCAAGAAATGTTGATCAGAAAAAAAAGTCTCCTGAATAATTCCTTAAAGTCATGTATAAATACAGCAGAGGAGTGGCGACCAATGAAAGTTCAGTACTGGTAATTTCTTATTCTTCCTTGACAACTATTCAGCCACTAAGAAGTGATGAGGTCAGACAGAGGTTTTTCCCCAGAGATTTGGTTTCAAAATAGAGGAATAGCAAGAGCAATAACTTAATTTAATTGCTCTGCAGATGTTAAAATTATAAAGCGATCTATACAAACTTGAAGACAGTGACAGTGCCAAAGGATGAACCATACAATGTTTAAAAAAAAAGAAGTGTTTCCACAATGACTGAGGAGAATGCTTTTTTGCTAAAGAGCACTGACACCATGGCAACAAATTCTGTGTCCCACAAATGGAAGAAGTTTGTAAAATTAGAATTACAATTTAAATGGCTCATTTTAATATTTACTTTAAGTTAGTCTTTCAGAGAAGGCAACATATACACAAAACATGTGCCACCTCCAAAAGGATTTCTGTCCTTTGGTTTTTCTTTGTTTTTGTTTGTTTGTTTGTTTGGGGGGGAGGGGTAAACACCTAATGAAGAATACAGAAATAGTATACAAGGATACTAAAGACCCAAGTAAAGAGGCTATGGTACTTCATTTTACTTATATAGCACCTTTGAACCAAAGGGCTTCATAGGTTTAACAGAAGGACAAAATCTAGAATTCCTTTTGGATATAATATTTGAGTCACCTTGTGCTGGCACATACAGGATGGCTCTGAACACAGTGGCTTGAATGGAAACTTGATCAGATATGACCTGAGGTACTTGCTACCCGATTTCTATTCGCTAAACTAACTGGATTAGTCCATTTCCTACTGGACGAGCATGCATGCACATCACTAAAACTACCAGCACACCTGGCCCACCTGATGGGCAGAGAGGCCAAAGATTGAATGTGCATGGAAAATTAACTATCCTCTCACCCCAAGAGTAACCTCAATAGATAAGAGCTAAGGCCCCACAGCAGTGGAAAGTGTCAAAGCTTGCAGCACTGCTGACTATTCTGCACTTGTTTTGCATCTACGGGACTTCAGTCTGGCATGCTTCATAAACAATAACATTCATATAAAAATTGTAAAGACAAAAGAACTGCAGCCAGGCTGAAGTCTCCCATTTCCCAAACAAGATTTTTTTTAAAAAAAATGCCCTTCATGTTACTGCAAAAGGTAAACTGCCTTAAATCTTTGTAGCAATTTGTATTTCTTTAGAAATAAGCCTTCCATGGAAGTGAGGATTCCAAAAGTGCTATGTAGAGAAAAATAGGTTTCCAGACCTCTCCACAGAGACTCAACTAACGTGACAAAAAACACATGCTCAAGTGTGTGATATGCTCAAATATCTTTTCAGAGCTTAAGCTGTTGTGAGCTACAGCTCACTTCATCGGATGCATTCAGTGGAAAATACAGTGGGGAGATTTATATACACAGAGAACATGAAACAATGGGCGTTACCATACACATTGTAACCAGAGTGATCACTTAAGGTGAGCTATTACCAGCAGAAGAGCGGCGAGGGGATGGGGAAGAAAACCTTTTGTAGTGATAATCAAGGTGGGCCATTTCCAGCAATTGACAAGAACATCTGAGGAACAGTGCGGGGGGGAGGGAGGGGCAAAATAAACATGGAGAAATATAGTTTTACTTTGTGTAATGACCCATCCACTCCCAGTCTCTATTCAAGCCTAACTTAATTGTATCCAGTTTGCAAATTAATTCCAATTCAGTAGTCTCTCGTTGGAGTCTGTTTTTGAAGGTTTTTTGTTGAAGTATTGCCACTTTTAGGTCTGTAATCGAGTGACCAGAGAGATTGAAGTGTTCTCCAACTGGTTTTTGAATGTTATAATTCTTGACGTCTCATTTGTGTCCATTTATTCTTTTACGTAGAGACTGTCCAGTTTGACCAATGTACATGGCAGGGGGGCATTGCTGGCACACGATGGCATACATCACATTGGTAGATGTGCAGGTGAACGAGTCACTGACAGTGTGGCTGATGTGATTAGGCCCTGTGATGGTGTCCCCTGAATAGATATGTGGGCATAGTTGGCAACGGGCTTTGTTGCAAGGATAGGTTCCTGGGTTAGTGGCTCTGTTGTGTGGTTTGTGGTTGCTGGTGAGTATTTGCTTCAGGTTGGGGGCTGTCTGTAAGCAAGGTCTGGCCTGTCTCCCAAGATCTTTGAGAATGATGGGTCGTCCTTCAGGATAGGTTGTAGATCCTTGATGATGCACTGGAGAGGTTTTAGCTGCGAGCTGAAGGTGATGGCTACTGGTTTTCTGTTATTTTCTTTGTTGGGCCTGTCCTGTAGTAGGTGACTTCTGGGTACTCTTCTGGCTCTGTCAATTTGTTTCTTCACTTTAGCAGGTGGGTACTGTAGTTGTAAGAATGCTTGATCGAGATCTTGTAGGTGTTTGTCTCTGTCTGAGGGGTTGGAGCAGATGCGGTTGTATCGTAGAGCCTGGCTGTAGACAATGGATCATGTGGTGTGGTCTGGATGAAAGCTGGGAGGCATGTAGATAGGAATAGCGGTCAGTAGGTTTCCGGTATAGGGTGGTGTTTATGTGACCATCGCTTATTAGCTCCATAGTGTCTAGGAAGTGGATCTCTTGTGTGGACTGGACCAGGCTGAGGTTGATGGTGGGATCCATTGTCTATAGCCAAGCTCTACGACTTCAAAAACAGACTCCAATGAGAGACTGCTGAATTGGAATTAATTTGCAAACTGGATACAATTAACTTAGGCTTGAATAGAGACTGGGAGTGGATGGGTCATTACACAAAGTAAAACTATTTCCCCATGTTTACTCCCCCCGCCCCGCCACCACTGTTCCTCAGACGTTCTTGTCAACTGCTGGAAATGGCCCACCTTGATTATCACTACAAAAGATTTTCTCCCCTCCTCCCCCGCCGCCTTTGCTGGTAATAGCTCACCTTAAGTGATCACTCTGGTTACAGTGTGAATGGTAAAACCCATTGTTTCATATTCTCTATGTATATAAATCTCCCCACTGTATTTTCCACTGAATGTATCTGATGAAGTGAGCTGTAGCTCACGAAAGCTTATGCTCAAATAAATTTGTTAGTCTCTAAGGTGCCACGAGTACTCCTTTTCTTTTTGCGAATACCGACTAACACGGCTGCTACTCTGAAATCTGAAAAGATAGTTGCTTTAACAGTGGGCTATCCTGAAATGCTGCCCCACACCCCGCAAAAAGGAGAGACCTCAGGCAAAAAAGTATGTGATACTTGACTCAGGAGGATTTAAGTTGTTCCTGTATGATCTCTTACAATCTCCCCCATTCCGGGTTTGCCCTGCAATAACTGCTGGAGAGCTCCCCAGCTGACATGGCCTGCAATAACTGCTTCTCCATCAATGGTTTTCTTGCATCCACATTAAAACATTGTTATCATTTCCTCAATTTGACCAGCGTGTGGGTGTGAAATTCCAGGACAGCATATGCTCAGAAAATTACAGTTATCTGTATTTACAGACTGTTTCAGAATCTGAGTTTCTTTGCCAGTATTAAGAACAAGCCTCAGTGCTCTACATGAGGGTACTGGATTTTAAATATACGATAACACTAAATGAAACTAAACAAATTCCTTAAGGAAAACCTCTAAGTATGCCAGATCAGTTCTCAGTAGTGGTTGCTCTACTTTGAGCAGAGATAAATATTTACAGTCTGGAACAGAGAAACAACACCTTATGTTGCAATACTAGGAACGCAAGCCCCATCAGTCTTTAATATACTTTAAAATCCCAGGCTCTTTAAAAAGAGTGAGAGTACTTGGAAATGCATACATTAAAAATTACCCATTACTCACAACTTTGGTACTTCTAGTACCAAAAAAAAGAAAAAAAAAAACAGTACAATTATGCAGGGAGTTTGTCTAATATGCACTAAAAACTTAGAACTGATCTTCATGAGGGGGGACCTCATCACTCAAGTGATGTTATACATATACACACACCCCTCTCTAATGGTTAGTCTTATCTGTTTATAGCTTCAACTCATTCCTCTTTAGAGCTCCCCCTTAATTTTAAAATCATTCACTGCTCTGAATCGTAGACTATTAGGGATTGGAAGAGTCCTCAGGAGGTCATCTAATCCAATCCCCTACTCAAAGCAGTACCAACACCAACTAAATCATCCCAGCCAAGGCTTTGTCAAGCTGGGCTTAAAAACTGCTAAGAATGTGGATTCCACCACCTCCCTAGGTAATCCATTCCAGTGCTTCACCACCCTCCTAGTGAAACAGTGCTTCTTAATATCCAACTTAGACCTCCCCCACTGCAACTTGAAACCACTGTTTCTTGTTCTGTCATCTGCCACCACTGAGAACAGCCTAGCTCCATCCTTTTTGGAACCCCCTTCAGGTAGTTGAAGGCTGCTATCCAATCCCCCCTCACTCTTCTCTTCTGCAGACTAAAGCAGCCCAGTTCTCTCAGCTTCTTCTCGTAAGTCATGTGCCCCGCCCCCTAATTATTTTCGTTGCCCTCCGCTGGACTCTCTCCAATATGTCCACATCCGTTCTGTAGTGGAAGGGACCAAAACTGGACGCAATACTCCAGGTTTGGCCTTACCAGTGCCAAACAGAGGGGAATAATCACTTCCCTCAATTTGCTGGCAATGCTCCTACTAATACAGCCCAATATGCAACTCATATCCAGCTTCTCGTCCACTGGAATCCCCAGGTCCCCCCAGAACTGCTACTTAGCCAGTTGGTCCCCAGCCTGTAGCGGTGCATGGGATTCTTCCATCCTAAGTGCAGGACTCTGCACTTGTCCTTGTTGAACCTCAGATTTCTTTTGGTCCAATCCTCCAATTTGTCTAGGTCACTCTGGACCTATCCCTACCCTCCAGTATATCTACCTCTCCCCCCAGCTTAGTGTCATCTGCGAACTTGCTGAAGAGTGCAGGCACTAGATTTTTCTGTTCCAGAGCTATGCTGAATTAGCCGTTCTGAGGTTGTCCTTCCTGACCAGGGTCAGTGCACCCAAATCCAGTACCCCTTTGAAACACATCTGATTGTGCATTTTTTGGCAATTCAGTGTATGGTTCCTCAGACCCACTGCTCCCTGGGGTTCCTTTTAGCAGCCTTTCTAAGCCAGTTCATTTCCCTAGAATGAAGAAAGGGATGTGGAGAGCATTATACATGATCCAAGAATTGAAAGTAGTATCCAGCTGTACTACTACACAATCTCATTAATATGGTATGACAGTCCCCATGCAGTCAAACTCATACACAAAAGCGCTCAGAAAGTACTGCATCCAACACGGGGGAAATTACATCAGATCTTGTCTTGACAGATAAAGAAGAACTGATCCCAGAACTAAAATGTTAATGCTAGCTTAGGTACAAGTGACTGTGACTTGATCACATTTACATGCAAACAGAATGAAGTCTAGACCAGTGATATATATTACTTAGTGGAATAAAAGGGCCAATTTCACAAAGCTGAAAACAATTATGAGCCAAATCAGCTGGGAGGAAGAATTTAAATCAGAAAAATGTCATTGATAGTTGGGAGATATACAAGAATACTATACTAAATGCCCCAAAAGCCCCAATCCCACAGTTGAGGAAGAAGGTCATATTAGTTAAAAACATCCGGCTTTAGATGGAAAGTGAAGGCAGCTATAAAAAAAACATCTATTTTATATATAACATTGAAAAGGAAAGTTGACAGTAGTGAATATAAACTAAAAGCTAGGAACTGTAGAAAATTATGGGAAGCAGAGGGACATACGGCCAGCAGAGTTAAGGACAATAAGAAATATATTAGGAACAAAAAGAATCCTACTAATGGTACTGATCCATTACTAGATGGAAATGCTATAAATTTTAACACTTCTTCCTTTTCTGCATTCATACCCTGTATTACCCTCCTTAAATTCTTTAATAAATCAACCCAGATAGGTTTATGGAAAACAGATCCTGTCAAACTTGATATCTTCTTTTGATGAAATTACAAGGTTGGCTGAAAAAGGTAATAGTACTGATGTAATATATTTAGCCTTCTGTAAGATATTTGACTTGGTACCCAACAACATTTTGATTAAAAAACTGGAAACATATAAAATTAGGATGGCACATATTAAATGGATTAAAAGCTTGCTAACTAATAGGTCTCAAAATGTAACTAATCGGAATCGTCATCCAGAGGGTGTTTCTAGGGGACGGTCTTGGGGCAAGGATCGCTTCCTGGCCCTACGCTATTTAACATTTTTATCAGTTACCTGGAAGAAAACAAAGTCACTGAAAGTTTGCGGAGGACAAAAATTGGAGTGGTAAATAATGACAAGGACAGGTCACTGATACAGAGCAATCTGGATCCATTGGTAAGCTAAGGGTAAGCAAACAATATGCATTTTCATATGGCTAAATATAAACATATACATCTAGGAACAAAGCCATACTTGCAGGATGGGAGGCTAACCTGGGGAGCAGAGACTCTGAAAAAGATTTGGGGGTCGTTGTGGACAATCAGCTGTACATGAGCTCTCAGTGCAATGCTGTGGCCAAAAGTGTTAGTGTGATCTTTGGTTGCATTAACAGGGGAATCTTGAGTAGGATTAGAGGTTATTTTAACTCTGTATTTGGCATTGGTGTGACCGCTCCTGGAATCCTGGGTCCAGAATTCAAGAAGGATGTTGAATAAATTGGAGACAGTTCAGAAAAGAGCCACAAGAATGATTAAAGGATTATAGAACTTGTTTTATAGTGATAGACTCAAGGAGCTCAATCTATCTAGCTTAACCTTTCTTTGTTAAAGGGTGCCTTGATCCCAGTCTATTAGTACCTACGTGGGGAACAAATATTTAATAATGGGCTCTCCAATCTAGCAGCAAAAAAGTATCCTTGATCCAATGCCAGGAAGTAGAAGCTAGACAAATTCAGATGGGAAATAAGGTGTACATTTTTAATGGTGAGATTAACCATTGGAACAATTTACCAAGGGTCATGGTGGATTCTCCATCTCTGAATTTTAAAATCGAGATAGAACCTTTCAGAAAAACATTCAACGGCCTATGGTATACAGAAGGTCAGACTAGATGATTAACATGGTCCCTTCTGGCCTAGGAAACTATGATTCTATGGCACATACATCAGATAAATCTCTCAAATAATTTTGCTTCTACCACCATTTTATAATTAGATAGTTAAATGCATCGTTAATGTATGCATAGCATTGTCTTTGTGCTTACCTATGTATGGAATGGATTGGAACTTTATTTCAAATACTGAACACATGGAGTGAGCATGATCTAGTGCAGTGGCTCTCAACCTTTCCAGACTACTGTAGCCCTTTCAGGAGTCTGATTTGCCTTGAGTAACCCAAAGTTTCACCTCACTTAAAAACTACTTGCTTACAAAAATCAGACAAATACAAAAGTGTCACAGCACACTATTACTGAAAAATTGCTTATTTTCTCTTTACCATATAATAAAATTGGAATAGAAATATCGTACTTACATTTCAGTGTATACTATATAGAGCCCTATAAACAAGTCATTGTCTGTATGAAATTTTAGTTTGTACTGACTTCACTAGTGCTTTTTACACAGCCTGTTGTAAAACTAGGCAAATATCTAGATGACGTGATGTACCCCCTGGAAGACCACTGTGTACCCCCAGGGGCACAGGTACTCCTGATTGAGAGCCACTGATCTAGTGGTTGTACCAGGGGATTTGGTGTCAGGAGTCTTGAATTCTGTATCTGACTGCCACCAGCTCAATTTCTTGCCTTCCTGCTTCCTTGTTCATGTAGCGGTATGTATGCCATGTGAGTTTTATGGCATCCCTATAAAAAATGTCTCCATCATTAATGTAAGGACTTTAGTTTTCTTACTTTTGACTTATTTTCTCCTAAAACATAATCCTCTTGCATATTTTTGCACTTTTCCTCCCTAGGAATTCAATTACACTATGACCACTATTACTGAGATTCAACTATAATGATTTCTTAGGCAACTTCTAAGTCTTCCATTTTGGTCTATTGTGCCAGGATTTTTCCACTTTGTTTTCAATGTACCTGATCTTATGTGTTTAGTTCAGTCCCTATTATAAACTAATATGCCACTGCCACCACCAGTCTGAGATTCAGTCAGAAATGAGACTATGTAGTAATTTCAAATTAAACATTTTTAATACTACAACAATATTCTGGACAATGGCCATGTAGGATGAAGTCTAGATCCAGTCATGCAGAAAAGCACCAACCTAGTGCTCTACTATTACTGCCTGCTCTCGAATATTCACGGTTATCGTCCCTGATTTTTTTCCCCCCAGTCCACCTTCAAGCCCATAGAGAATAGCCTGATGTGGCTGGAAACATCTCTACTTGGGACATTCCCTCACATTTGCATCAAGTGTTGGACTTTGTTTTGTTTCACAAACATATGACTTGTTTTGCTCAAGTTTTGTGGCACAAACCAAAATCCATATACTTGACTCTGCCACTGAACATCAGATTCACCAGCTACAGCAAACCACCATTTACATATTTAAAGGTTGTCACTCTACACAGTTTGATGATAAAAAGAGAATTGGCCATTATGGTAAACACACAAACTGATAAATGACTTTACACAGGTATTAAGTGAGGAGGAAAATGTCCCTATCATTAGTGTTGCCCTAAAATGATACGTAAAAAGAAAAACCTTGGCCCATTTCAAGCAACACTGCACATGCATGTTAGAGAAAGCTTTCAACCACCAGGCCACATGTAATGAGTCATCACTGAGCCTGATAAGTGCTACTGAGCCATACCTGAGCCTGACTGACTTGGAGCCCTCAGATAATCAACCAGGCCAATCTACAGGTGAAGATTTAACCAGATGACCACAAGGCCAGGGATATAGGATCCCCATGAGAACAGCCATTCTAGCTTGTTCAATGTTGCAATCTTGCCAGAAGTATCCCCTACTGCTTAGTGGTTCTGAAAGACTGCTCCTACTCCAGCCCCAGCCAGTGAGCCTGCCCCTATTCCTGCTCTGATCCCTGGCTCCAGTCCCCAGCCTGACCACTGTTGCTTCAACTATTAGTCCTGACCATCCACTTCTCACTTGCTGACTACTGGAGCAGACTGCCTACTTATGTCGCTGGCTCCAGCAACTGAGATGGAGACCCCTGGAATGACCATCACTGATGACAGAGTTGATCCAGAGCCTTTGGAGTCAGCTCAGTTGAATCTGGATAATGCTTCCCTCCACTCTCAGATCCTGTCAGCCACTGTAACCATAATAGTATAGGAATGGTCATACTGGGTCAGCCCAAAGGTCCATGTAGCCCAGTATCCTGTCTTCTCACAGTGGCCAATACCAGGTGCTTCAGAGGGAATGAACAGAACAAAGCAATTTATTGAGCGATCCATCCCCAGTTGTCCACTCCAAGCTTCTGGCAATCAGAGACTAGGGACACCCAGAGCATGGGGTTGCATCCATGATCATCTTATGCTAATAGTCATCGATGGACCTAGATTCCATGCAGTTATCTAATTCTTTTTTTAAGCCAGTTACACTTTTGGTGTTCACAACATCCCCTGGCAATGACTGGTTGACTACTTCACAGAACGCACTTTCTTTTGTTTGTTTTAAACCTGCTGCCTATTAATTTCACTGGGTGACCCCTGGTTTTTGTGCTACGTGAAGGAGTAAACAACACTTCCTTATTCACTTTTTCCACACCATTCACAATGTTAAAGATTTCTATCATATCCCCCTTTAATCTCTTTTCTAAAATGAAAAATCCCAGTCTTTTTAATCTCTCCTCAGATGGAAGCTGTTCTAGACCCTTAATCATTTTTATCGCCCTTCTCTGTACTTTTTCCAATCCTAATGTATCTTTGAGATACAGTGACCAGAACTGCATGCAGCATTCAAGGCATGGGCGTACCACAGATTTATATAGTGGCATTCTGACATTTTCTCTTATCTATCCTTTTCCTAATGGTTCCTAACATTTTGTTCACTTTTTTGACTGCTGTGTCACATTGAGCACATTTTCAGAGAACAATCCACAATGATTCCAAATCTTTCTTGAGTGGTAACAGCCCATTTAGACCCCATCATTTTGCATGTATAGTTGGGATTGTGTTTTCCATGTGCATTACTTTGCATTGATCAACATTGCAGTTCATATGACATTTTGTTAACCAGTCACCCAGTTTTGGGAGATCCCTTTGCAACTCTTCAGTCTGCTTTGGACTTAACTATCTTGAGTAATTTTGTATCACCTGCAAACTTTGCCACCTCACTTTTTACCTCTTTTCCAGATCATTTATGAATATGTTGAACAACACAGGTCCCAGTACAGATCCCTGGGGGACACCACTATTTACCTCTCTCCATTGTGAAAAATGATTTAGTCCTACCCTTTGTTTCTGGTCTTTAACCAATTACTAATCCATGAGGGGACCTTCCCTCCTGTTGTCAGATGTTGGCTGTGTGTGTGTGTTCTCTCTGCGTGCTGTCCCAGCTCTGCAGAGAGTTGGCACAGCAGACCTTGATGGAACTGCCCAATAACCACAAGCTCATTAATAGCAAAGGAACTCGGTCAGGTTTATTGTTAATGAAGCATGGTCCTAGTATCCCATAGACTCTACAGGACCACTAACACACGTATGCCCATCACAATAGACCAGCTCAGTCATAGGCTAGCCAAAGACACTCTTTGAGACTCCACTTTATGCACCAATTCAAACAAGTTACGTATTGCCCTGCTGACATGGTTAGCTACCACCATCTACCTTGTACACGTTGGTGCAATCAAAACATTTCTATCCATCACACTGTCATCCTGACCTTATCTTTAAGAGAGGTCATCATGTTCCTGTTATCTCTTAGGAATGTGTTTGTATCCACTTGGTATCAGGGTGTTCTGGTACCACCTTTCTGGAATATGTTTATGCTTGTGTCCTGTACCTAGCACTTCTCAAAAATGTGTGGTTTTTTGCAATACCAGACCTATTCTTGCCAGATTCGGTGAGCCTGCTCACAGCCTCTCTTGCTAACTTTGCTTTATATTAGCAAGGCTTGACCACTACTTTAGTTCAGGCCTCACACCAGGCCTCTGATACAAGGACTTATGTCTCAGACTCGCTCCACTACTTACCCTATGAATGCCTACTTTGCTTAAAAGCCTTTGGTGAGGGACCTTGTCAAAGGCTTCTGGAAGTCTGAGTACACTGTATCCACTGGGTCACCCTTGCCCACATTTGTTGACCCTCTCAAAGAATTCTAAGATTGGTGAGGCATGATTTCCCTTTGCAAAAGCAGTGTTAACTCTTCCCCAACAAACCATGTTCATCTAGATGTCTGATAATTCTGTTCTTTACTACAGTTTCAACAAATTTGCCTGGTAGTGAAGTTAGGCTTACCAGCCTGTAATGGCCAGGATCACCTCTGGGGCCTTTTTTAAAAAATTGGCCTCACATTAGCTATCCTCCAGTCATCTGGTACAGAAGTATAGCCAGCCATGGTACCTTTAGAACTTGGCCCAAAGGTTCCGCTGCCAGAAAGATTTGATGGGGACCACCAAAGTGCTGTGGTTTTCTTAACCAGTGCCGCAATGTATCTCAATGATGGGATCAAGATGGGGTTTAATATCAGTTTATTGATCGGTGAAGCACTGAACTGGGTCTTGCTCCTCCTGGAGCAGGCCAGCCCAATTCTCAGTAATGTTGACGAGTTCACCCATATCTTCTTGGTAGTACACTTAATGATACAAATCACATCTTTACCACTGAATCTGCAGTGCAATTTCTCCAACAAGGCCATCAGCCCACCTGAGTTTATACTGTCCATTTTCAGCATCAAAAACTTTTCTCCCTTCTCCTGAACTTGCTTGCAGGCTATGAGACATTGCGCAGGCTCTGGTGAGATGTAGTATTAGTTCAAAACTGCTCTGTCATTGTCTCTAAGCGATCCTGAAGAGATAAGGAGCTGCTGAGAACCTCTGACTATGGGTAAGAGTTGGAGCAAATCTTTTGGTGACAAAGGAATCTGCCCCAATCCTTGCTTTTCATTTCAAATACAAGACTCTGGGGGAAGGCGGGTGAGGAAAACAGAAGCTAAATTCCTAGAGGAAGGAATCCACTGTAAAAAAGCTCTTATTCCAAACAAGAGGAAAAGAGAGGCAGAGGCACTGAGACAAATGTCTATTCAGTAAACAACCAGAAGGAAGAGCTTTCATTACCAAAAATCTCTGCTTTTAATCCACTGGATTTAGAAAGAAGTTTAACTCACAGGTTTTGTTTTCTAGCAGAGTTCTAGATCCTACACTGGAGAAAGGACTTCCAAACACTTGACTATAGTTGAAAAGCAGAGACACAATCTTTCCCTTTTCACAGTCACCACAGACCACTGATCAAAGCACTAAAAGACAGTTAAAAGATTTAGTATTGAGCCTACTCTGCAGGATGCATTTCTGCAGGTCCTAAGCCAATTCCTGAGTGGCTGAGGCTTGCTGGTCAGTGCCAGGAGCAACAAAAAATTGAACTTTGCAAGATTTCAGGTCCATTTTACTGCTGCTGATTACAGGCGGACAGCAGCAGTGAAATCGAAGTTCACAAAAATCTAGTCACTGTTGCTGTTCAGGAAATATAAGCAGCCAAGACAGGAACTCAAACCATTTGCTCCTCTGACTGCATATGCAGGGAAGGGAAGACCTGCGTTCTCTTACCACAGCCACAATCTTCAGAAGCTGAACTGTGAAATTAACAAGAATGGAGAGGTTACTCACCCTGTGCAGTAACTGGGAGTGCTCCAAGATGTGCATCCCTACGGCTGCTCCACTTCAGGTGTGCACACGCACTATGCACCTTTGATTGGAGATCTTCAGTGGCTCGTTGGCTCATGCATGTGCCCTATGCATCCTCATACCCCATGCAGAGACTAGACAGGGTATGTGCGCAAACCTTCCCCACTGCACAGTCTCATAGAGAAAACTCCAAAGCAGAGGGGGAAGGAGGACCGGTAGTGGAGCACCCATGCGGCACACATCTCAAAGAATTCCAGTTACTGCAAAGGGTGAGCAACTTTTTCTTCTCTGAAGTGTCCCTACTGGTACCTCAGGTGACTACCAAGCAATACCCCCAGGTGAAGGGGGAGTTTCAGATCAGAATCCAGGACTGTAGACAAGACTGCATTCCCAAGGGCAGTATCCAATCTGGAAAAACAGACCACCACACATTTGGGAAAGGTGTGTATTGAAGTCTAAGCTGCAGGCTTGCAGACTTCAGCAACAGAAATGTTCTTGATCAGTGACACTGCGGTAGAGTGCGCCCTTGTGGATTGGGCCAATGCCCTAGAAGGAGGCTGTATATCAACAGATTCAGAACAGGAAATGACATCCAGAAATCCCTCTAGAGAGCCTCTGTGTGGAGACTGTGGACCCTTTAGATCTGTCAGCAATTCACATGAACAGTCCAGGAGACTTCCTACAGGACTTGGTTACGTCCAGATAGAAAGGTAATGCCCTCTTGACATCCAGTTTATGTAAAACAGCATCCTTCCTCATCTGGTATGGTTTTAGGGGGGAAACACACATGGATGACCTGGTTAATCTGAAACTTGGACAATACCTTAGGTAGGAATTTAGATCACAGACATAATAAAACGTTCTTGAAAAATACTATAAAGAATGGGTCTGCCATTAGTGCTCCTATTTCCCCAACTTTTCAACCATCTTTGTGGATAGGTTAAGAAGGGAAGAGATAGTCATCGATCCAAAGGGAGGTCTCATGAAAGACACCTGATTATGAAGTTCAGATCCCAAACAGGAGTAATTCTTTCACTCAAGGGAAAAAAGGTTCCCCAATCCTTTGATAAATCTCATTGTTGCAGGGCTAGCCACACTGAGAATCCCTCAACTGAGGAATGAAAGGCTGTTATAGCCACAAGTGGATTCTGATAGAAAAAGATAATCCTGTCTTTTGATTTCAGGAGGAAGCCTTGAACAGCAGAGAGGGAAGAATAAGTAGGTGGAAGATGTTGCTGTTCATACCAATCGTTGAATCATCTCCACTTCGGAAGGGAAGTATTTTGGGTGGATTATGTCCTGCTGTTCAACAATACCTGTTGTACTTCCACAGAGCAAGCAGTCTCTATTTCCAGGAACCACTGAGGAGTCACGCCTTGAAAGAAACTTACTCCTAAACTGAAGAACCCAACCAGCATCTTAAGGAAGTAGATGAGTAGCAGCCAGAAGGCTGATTGTTTGGCAGACATCCAGGTAAGGTCATGCCTCTCTTGGCCATGTTAAAGTTGATTTCCTGCCTCAATAAATGCTCAAGAGAGGGGTCCCAGAAGAGGGTCGGGGAAGGGAGGTAAAAATGGATGGAGCATCTCAATGTTAGGACTTCCGAGATCCATTTGTCAGATGTAATCTATTCTCAAGACAGTTGAAAATGGGAGAGTGTCCCTGAAGGGAGGGAGGTGGGCAAACTGTTGCAACTGGAGAAGCAAAAACACAGGGATGATTCAGACCCTCAATCTGCCCGTCAAAATTGATGTTTTAATAATGAAAAGGGTTCTGTAGTTGAACCAGGTTTAGTGGATTGTCTATTCTTCTGAAACTTTGGATTCCTCCTCAGAGACTCGGGTTGGAATCCAGACAACTGGATGGGGTGGGATCTCTGAGCTACCCGGGATCTCCATTTACTTGCAGGTGTGTAGATTCCAAGAGATCTCAAGGTGGCTCTCGAGCCTGTCAACACATGGAAATGACTCAGTGTTCTTAGTAAAAAGTTTCAAACCATCAAAAGGAAGATCCTCAACTGTATTTTGGACCTTCCTATGGAATCCAGAGAGCTAGAGCCAAGATGCCCGACATGTAACAATTGTTGTGGAGATGGAACAAGCAGCAGTGTCAGCAACATCCAGGAAGGCCTGTAAAAGTGTTGGCAAGCAGCCAACCCGCAGCTATGATGGCTTGGACCTGCTCTCAGTGCTCTCTCTTGGAAGGTGTTCAATAAAGGAGTGAAGCTTGCAATAGTTGGTGTGATTATGCTTGGCCATAAAAACTTGGTATAGGCAATCCTAAACTGCAAGGTTGCAAATTAATACCTTTTACGTTCAAAAAAAAGATAAAGATATTTGAATCTTGTCGTATGGTATCAATTGAGTGTGGTGCTGTCTTCCACACCCGTTTATAGCTTCAGTGATCAAGGAATTAGGAGAAGGGTGGTAAATAAAAATTCAGAACCCTTGGCTGGGCAGAATACTTTATCAGTACACTTGCAAGTAGGTGGTACTGTTGCCAGGATCCAGAAGTGCCTCATAAATGGGCAAGGCCAGTCAAGCAGACAATGCTGTTTGTAAAATGTCCAACAGTTTGTACTATGACTTCAAGGGATGCTTGCAAAGAATCTGCCACCTTCTTTCACAAGGCCCTGAAGCCGTCTGAAGTCATCAGCCAGGGAGAGTGGGGGAGACATCATGGCCTCATCTGGAAGAGATTAGCTGTGAGGTGGCATCCTTTTCCACCGTAGCCTCTTCCTCTTGCTGCTCAGATAGCTGAGCAGAATCATAGAATAGAATCATAGACTTAGGGTAGGAAGAGACCTCACGAGGTCATCTCAGCCAATCCCCTGCTCAAAGCAGGACCAACGCCAACTAAATCATCCCTGCCAAGGCTTTGTCAAGCCAGGCCTTAAAAACCGCTAAGGATGGAGATTCCATCACCGCCCTGGGTAACCCATTCCAGGGCTTCACCACCCTCCTAGTGAAATAGATTGAGGAGGAGACTGTCTGTCCAGATAATCCCAGCAAGCAAGGCTAGAGGCACTAGAAAATTTCTGACAGGCTGCCCAAGGGTCCTAATATGACCACTGAAGGAGACCATACAGAACAGAGGATGGTATCAATTACTATTCATACCAATGAGGAGGAGCTTCAAAGTGTATGCTCCAAGAATCACCCCTCTCCCTGTAGGTGTCAGTAAAAGGGTTCCTGTAATGGTAAGTAAGGTACGAGAGCCCGGCACTGAGATTTGAGGCACTGAAGAAATGTCCTCATCATCTAGTGGGGGAGTACCACCAGAGAACAGGGAGAATCTAGTAATTCCAGGGAAAGATGTAGTTCCTGTGATCCCATGGATCTCGGTACCAAGAAATGGTCAGTTTCACTGTTCCACGGAACACTGAGCAACTGACTTCATTCTTAGAAATTACATGCTCTGCCTAGGTAAGCAGACCAACAGAATAGGAGAGAAACTTTAGAGCCACACAAATCTGTTCTTCTATTTGACAACTGGCTTCATAAAAGATATTCCCTCACCCATCCTGTCTCTCTAATATCCTGGGACCAACACAGCTACAATTACACTGCATCTGACAGATAAAGAAGACAGAGTTCCCTGCAGTCTTGTGGATAAAAGCTACTTAGTTCATTACATAACAGATGAGAATATTTTTTAATAAACCTCAAGAGTTAAACATAATACACAATATGGGAAAGTTAGAGAATTTATAGTCAAGAAGATTACTGGGACCTTCCATGTCTGAATCTGAACTGTGAGGTGTACCCTTCTCCCTCATTCTTGGGAGTTAGATAACCTTTAGACTGTTAAACTGAAAACCCCAGTAAGAAAGCTGAAAGTTAAGGCTGATACTGGTGTGAGTGAAAGATGGAGTATGTTTAACCCTTCCTCTTTCAAATTATTAAATAGTCACTAAAAGCAGAACAGAACCAGCCTTAATTTCAGCATTAATCCCTCCCTATCGCTCCTTTGCGCACACCTTCCTTCCTAAGTTAAATTGTCTCAATCTTCCAGTTCATTCTGGTTTTTAAAATTATACAGGCTGAATAATGTTTAAATTAAAATGTATACTGTTAAATAAGCCAATACTAAATAATTAACATCTGCTTTTTACTTGGCTATGCTGTACTATTTAGACATAATACTAGACTGGCAATTACATATTTTATAGGAAACTATGCCAAAAGAGTCAGTCCAGTTTGACTGATAAGAAGAACCTATATTCTGAAGTTCAACACAATCTAGAACAAATACCAACACACAACCAGATGACTGCGCAATTCCCTAGGGAAAAAGTAATTCCATAATGGTTTGAACAACACTTCCACTTTGAATGCTGGTTCAGGCTGTCATACAATAGAACTAACTTATTGTTTCAGGCTTAAGCGTCAATCCAACAAAAGCATCTGAACTGCATAAAACTAACTGCTTTATAAACAACGCTAAACCAGAAACCCCTAACATGCACATTTTTATTCAGAGCAGACTTAAAGTGTTTCTATAAACCATATCAGCGTAATTAACACTGAAACTATGTTAACAGAGTACAGAGTTTTGTAAAAGCTACAAGATTAACCCTGTGTTAAAATGAAGTAAATTATTCTTCAAGATGACTATCCCCCTGAAGAAAACAGAAAACACAGAACATTAGAAAAAGTTTCCTTGGCTAGCGTTCCTGTTTTTCCCTTTTGCCATTAGAGGCTCATGGTTTTAAAAGGGCTCTCTCTAGTATACTAGATTCTCTTGCTTCAGGTAGTTTGATATTGGAAGTTATTAGTAGGGATGTAACCCCAGTGCTACAAATTCTGCATTTTTCCCTGCAGGACTGCAGAAAAGATGGAATACAGAGCTTTGCAAAAGCGGCAAAGAGTCCTGTGGCACCTTATAGACTAACAGACATGTTGGAGCATAAGCTTTCGTGGATGAATACCCACTTCATCGGATGACTGTAGTGGAAATTCCCAGAGGCAGGTATAAATATGCAAGCAAGAATCAGGCTAGGGATAAGGAGGTTAGTTCAACCAGGGAGGATGAGGCCCTCTTCTAGCAGTTGGTGTGAACACCAAGGGAGGAGAAACTGCTTTTGTAGTTGGCGAGCCATTCACAGTCTGTGTTTAATCCTGAGCTGATGGTGTCAAATTTGCAAATGAACTGAAGCTCAGCAGTTTCTCTTTGAAGTCTGGTCCTGAAGTTTTTTTGCTGCAGGATGGCTACCTTTAAATCTGCTATTGTGTGTCCAGGGAGACTGGAGTGTTCTCCTACACGTTTTTGTATATTGCCATTCCTAATATCTCATTTGTGTCCGTTTATCCTTTTACGTAGGGACTGGCCAGTTTGGCCAATGTACATAGCAGAGGGGCATTGCTGGCACATGATGGCATATATTACATTGGTGGACGTGCAGATGAATGAATCGGTGATGGTGTGACTGATCTGGTTAGGTCCTGTGATGGTTCGCTGGTGTAGATATGTGGGCAGAGTTGGCATCGAGGTTTGTTGCATGGATTGGTTCCTGGAGTTAGAGTTACTATGGTGCAGTGTCTAGTTGCTGGTGAGAATATGCTTCAGGTTGGCAGGTTGTCTGTGGGTGAGGACTGGCCTGCCTCCCAAGGCTGTGAAAGTGAGGGATAATTGTCCAGGATGGGTTGTAGATCACTGATGATGCGTTGGAGAGGTTTTAGCTGAGGACCGTATGTGATGGCCAGTGGAATTCTGGGGGTTTCTTTCTTGGGTTTGTCTCGCAGTAGGAGGCTTCTGGGTACACGTCTGGCTCTGTCAATCCGTTTTCTTATTTCCTTGTGTGGGTAGTGTAGTTTTGAGAATGCTTGGTGAAGATCTTGTAGGTGTTGATCTCTGCCTGAGGGGTTGGAGCAAATGCGGTTGTATCTCAGCACTTGGCTGTAGACAATGGATTGTGTGGTGTGTCCAGGATGGAAGCTGGAGGCATGAAGGTAGGCACAGCGGTCAGTGGGTTTTCGGTATAGGGTGGTGTTAACATGACCATCACCTATTTGCACTGTGTTGCCTAGGAAGTGGACCTTCCATTTAGATTGGTCCAGGCTGAGGTTGATGGTGGGGTAGAAGCTGTTGAAACCATAGTGGAATTCTTCCAGGGTTTCCTTCCCATGGGTCATCATCATCATCACCACCACGATGACATCAATGTAGCATAGGTGGAGAAGGGGTGTGAGTGGACGAGAGCTGAGGAAGCATTGTTCTATGTCAGCCATCAAAATGTTGGCATATTGTGGGGCCATGCAGGTGCCCATAGCGGTGCCACTGGTCGGGAGGTGTATATTGTCACCAAATTTGAAATAGTTGTGCGTGAGGATAAAGTCACAGAGCTCAGTAACCAGTTGTGCTGTGGCATCATCACGGATACTGTTCCTGACAGCTTGTATTCCATCTGTGTGTGGGATGTTTGTGTAGAGAGCCTCTACATCCATGGTGGCTCGGATGGTGTTTTCTGGAAGATCATCAATGCATTGTATTTTTCTCAGGAAATCAGCGGTGTCATGGAGATAGCTGGGAGTGCTGGTGGCATAGGGTCTGAGTAGAGAGTCCACATATCCAGACAGTCCTTCAGTGAGTGCCAATGCCTGAGATGATGGGGCATCCAGGATTTCTGGGTTTGTGGATCTTGGGTAGTAGATAGAACAACCCCAGTCGGGGCTCTAAGAGTATGTCGATTTGTTCCTGAGTTAGTGTAGGGAGTGTCCTGAGTAGATGGTGCAGTTTCTTAGTGTATTCCTCAGTGGGATCTGAGGAAAGAGGCCTGTAGAATTTGGTACTCGAGAGTTGTCTGGAAGCCTCCTTTTGGTAGTCAGATCTGTTCATGAGGACAACAGCACCTCCTTTATCAGTCTCTGATTATTTTGTCAGGGTTGTTTCTGAGGCTGTGGATGGCATTGCGTTCTGCACTACTTAGGTTATGAGGCAAGCGATGTTATTTTTCCACAATTTCTGCTTGTGCACGTCGGTGGAAGCATTCTATGTATAGGTCCAGACTGTTGTTTCAACCCTCAGGAGGAGTCCATGTGGAGTTCTTCTTCTTGTGCTGTTGGTGGGAGGGTATCTGTGTATCAGTGCGCTGTTCAGTGATTCTTTGCTGCTTTTACAGATCCAGACTAACACGGCTACCCCTCTGAGAGCTTTGCAAGTTAGGAAAATGAATGAATACAGAGGAATCTAACTTGTGCTAATGATTGGCCTATGATGAATTACTTACTGTTTCTCAAGATTCAGTTAATGCAAACTGAATAAGGAAACCAAAGCTATTTTGTTCATTTGACAAGTGTAATTTAGTTTTATTTATAATAAATCAACGTACACTGATAAATGTTAACACACTTTGTAAAAGTAATTAAATCTTAATAGGAGACCTCACTACAGCACTATTAAATCTTTCCAAAAAGTAAGGAGTATGAATTATCAAGGTTCTACTGTATATGTGAAAGGTAAATTTATACAAATGTAATCAGATGCTAGTGCTTTCCTCAGAATGAAAACGCATCTTTAAGAGGTCACCTCAAACACCATATAGTGCTGCTATTATTCTGTTCACTGTACAGATACCCAAATTACTGATGTTCCAATCCTGGAATTTATTTTTAAAGAAGTATTCTGCTTCATTACTGTCTCAGCTCAATAATTTACACGTTTGTTATAAAATCCTAGCCCTCCTTATGCAGATATATATATAGGACAGGTCTGTAGGAGGTCAGACTTTACAAAATGAGAGGTTCAACACACCAGCAACCACAGACATGACAACCGGATTGCACCTGAGGCATTGTCTTGGGTATTCAGTTTCAGCTACACAGAGAGAAGAGGAAAAGTACCCAGCTATACATATTCCCCATCTGATCACCTGCCTGCATCACACACACCCCCCTACGGCTCCCTGCCCCCCCCACGGCATTACCTCCTTGCTGTCTCTCTTCTGGAGACATATTGTTAAAGGAGTATAGTAATTACCAATTCCTTAAAATAGGGTCAACATATTCAGTACCATCTTGAGTTAACACATGATGGAATCCTACTAAGATGGGCTTTTCGATTGGGGGGAAGGAGGGTGAAGCTGCCACCACCGGGGACCTGCGCTATGCTTCACTAGCTGAAATTAGGAGACTGCGAATGTGCACCTGAAGTCTTCAGACCATCCAAACTGGTTTCCAGCTCTAGGCACCTCTACCACACTAGGGAACAAAAATTGTATGTGTAGTAGTCAAGGCCAAACAAAAAGTTTGTCAGACAAGTGTGAGGTTCCTCTCTGATGATGTTATTTGAAAATACTTTTATATTTGAAACTATGGTTCGATTATCAGAATAGGGGACATAATTGTCATAGGTCTGTGACCCCAAATCCCCATACATTCCTCAGTACTACTACAATGCCATCTGAAACAGTTTGTCACCAAAACTACTCTCAAATGTATCCACCAGGAAAACAAGAGGGGGAAAAAAAAAATGAACTGGATCAAGATGTGCACAACAGTAAATACCACAACTGAGGCTGAATTTTTATATTTACATAAAAGACAGGCCAAGCATAAATTCCTTGCAGAGGAAGAACTATAGAAGCTTTCCAAGGGATTTTATAGTCTGTTCTTGTTTCTTCTTTTACTGCCTTTCTATAATCTTGTGTGTCCCCCACCATTTTCCCTCTCATACTTTTCTCCCCTTCTCTAACTTTTTCTAGGACTGTCATGACAGCACAAGAACCCCATCAAGGAAACACAAGGCAGTATTTGTTTTCTTTTCTGAGTTTAACCGTGCAAATCCTTTCCAGGTAAAGAGGCATTACCCAAATATCCTGCTTACTGGTTAGACAGCACTGTTGAGGACAAGAATCACTCCATACATATATCACACATCGCCTGATCAACGTGGCCCATTGTAGGATAAAGCATCCCTCCACTTCAGTTTCCTAGTTAACACCATCAAATAGCAAGAAAAATTGCTTATCCAAGACACTCAGATACTACCGTAGCGGGAAGCATACAAGAACTTGAACAGAGCATGGCAAGCAGGAAGTTTGCAGAAGGTAAGTTTTCATTTTTAAAAAAATTATCTAGCTCTTATGGTTGAGGCGGCCTGCAAAATGTGAACTGAATAAAGTGATGATGTACTGCTGTGTTCCTGGTTCTACAGACAGCTCCAATACCCGTGCTGCTTCTCAGCACCCACAATCTGTAGCAGAGTGAAAACTGACCCAAAGTCTCACCAGTTTTCACTGCTTTTTTCAGACCTCTAGGCAGCAATGAAACTGAAAAGAATCAGGTCAATTTCATTGTGCCAACACTTGAGAAAGTTGAGAGCAACAGCAAAGTCGGACACCAAAGCTATTATTTGGGGAAATGAGCTAAAAAAATGACAACTAGGAGAAGGGTCAAGTATTAGAAACTGACTCTCAGCAGCAACAAAGCAGAGGGATGAATTCAGGAAAGCTACCCCTGTTCAGTGCCTGCCACTTATTTCATATCAGTCTGAGAGCTTGTCTACACTAATACACGGGGTCACTTTAAGATCCGCAACCTCAGCTACATGAATAGCATAGCTGAAGTCAACATACTTAGATCTACTTACCACGGTGTCTTCTCTGCGGTAAGTCGACAGCGGATGGTCTCCCGTCGACTCCGCTTGCGCTTCTCATTCTGGTGGAATACCGGAGTCGAGGAGAGCGTGCTCAGTCAATTTATCGTGTCTATACTAGACACGATAAATTGACCCCCGCTGGATCAATCACTGCCTGCTGATCCAGCAGTTAGTGTAGACAAGCCCTCAGATGATCGATTTAGTGCTTCAGCCACAAGGAGTCTAGTTAAAATTTTAACTCCAATATGTGGCTTTATGGGTTGGGGAGAAGCAGAAAGGAGACATTATATAGGAGACGGCAGAGAACATAAGGCAAGGAAAGGAATAAAAGAGGTAAGAGGGAATTAACCAAAAGGTAGCTCAGGAAAAACGAAATGTTGAGTGAAGACAGGAAGGAAAAGAAAATACCAGAGCATGTAGTAAGTAGTACTGATTGAAGAAAACTTGGCAAATAATTAATGGTATCAATGTTCATCAAATACTGTACTCCATTAATACTTTTTTGTGGTTTTCAACCAGCACAGTAGCTAGGCAAATACTATTCTGCACATACACTACTTCTGGGGGTATTATCAAATATAGTCAATGAATATTTCTTCTACTATTCATTCAACTGTAGTAATAAGTCACATTTAAAAATATCTATTACACTGAAAGTTGTTAAATACCATATTTAACAGTATTTAAAACATACTATCAAGTGGCCTGGAGCGATTTTCTTCTTTAAATTGCAGGGAGCATAGTAGCAAATATTTTCACCCAGGCATATTAGTTTAGGCCTTGGGCTATAAGTATCAATTTTTTGAAGCCCTGACTTTTCTTCTACATAGACTACTACCTTGATAATTATTTCCTCCACTTGGCCAATAGGACACCATACTGTACTTCAGAAAGAGTGCAGGGGTCTAGTTACAGTCGACACCTTCCAAAAGGTTAGTATGAGCTCTAACTGCAATTTCAGTAGCATTTTCAAGGAATCTAAGAAAGGCAAGTTTTCATCTTTGGCCTTAGGTTGCATGTACCCAAGCATTCAATACACCCAGGATTTAAGTGCATATAACATCATATTATTGTTTACCCTTCCCTCAAAGACCAGTGATTTGAACATATCTTACAATAAAGAAAATATTCAACTTAAAGAAAAAAAATTAGGAAAAATGCCTCTCTCAGGCAACAAGGTTTGAGATACAGACTACCTTTGAAGTTACCTTAAAAAAAAAAAAAATCATTGACTACTCCCCACTTCTCAAAATTCTGAAGGGCACTAGCAATAAGAGTTACACCTATCAAGTCCAACATTTGTACCGACTAGTTTCTTTGATACGTTTTATGCATTTTCAAACAAAATAACTGCTTATAACTTCCTTAAACTACAAGCCTAGGCCCCAAGCCTGCAGGCAGACTGCTGAGCCCAGGTAGAGTGATGTGCAATTTATAGTGCATAGGTGGTACAATCAGGGCCCGAACGCAGAGATTTCATACATTCTACATCTTCAAAGCAAGGACACAATTGGACACAGCTTTAAAAATCTACCCCACAGAGGTAAGTGGAAAGCTGTCTCTAGCTGTCTAGCCAGGGGATAGTGAGCTTAAAGTCATCAATTTCTGTAAAAACTAAGTTTTTGTTTTTTAATAAGTTCTTATTTCACACATGATTGCAAAGATAGCCCAGATGCTAAAAGAATGAGAACTGATTCCATGTTTTCATGAGCCTGCGGACAGGCAACTCCTGAACCTCTGCTGATGTTCATAGTAGCATCAGAGTATATCAAGAAGAAACTGGAAGTTTTAATGTGTAATATTTGAGCAGAAATAAAACTCAAATCAGGTCAATTCAAGCTGCTGCTGCTTCAGAAAGCTACCTGCAATTGCATACATAAAAGAGTAATTCATGGTAGTGAAGAATTTTGCAGATTGCATGGAGGACTTGCTCCCAACCCAAATCCACACAGTAGAAAGAAGGTTCCAAGAGATGGATGAAGTACTAGAAACCCTCCCCCGCATACACTGAAGAAGCTCTAAGGAAAAGTGAAAGGGAAGAGACTGTTTCTTCTTTCCAGCAGCTAGAGGGGAGCTGAGCAGTAACTTTCACCCACGTTTTATCAGAAGCTGCTGTGACAGAGTGGCTCAGGGACAGCAACCTCTCAAAAGCTGTGTGTGACAATTCATGGACATCACTTGTAAAGTCCCCACCCTCATCTTTCATATCTACCTCTGGCTCACAGTCACCTGTTTTTTCAAGTGTGTCTATTAATTTTGAGATACCAATAGTTCAGAAACTGGTTCAGAAACTGGTATGGAAGAGACCTCCTTTTTTCCTTTTGTACCATCCTCTATCAAAGTATTTGAATCTGAAGTCATTCTTGAAACTTTAAAGCTTCACAATCAAGCTGAAATTTGTATGTTGACTGTACAATTTTGTATTGTGTTCTTATAAATTTAAACAATCTATACAAGTAACTAGATTACTGAAAATCTGTAATATCCATCACGACCTTGTTTAAAAGGTTTTTTTAAATTGCTGATTAACTTCAGTAGACAAAGAGATCTAATTTATGTTGTCAATCCCGTATCAGAAACTTTATGCACAGATCCCGCTGTTCCCTAATTTTTGGTTCCTAGCTACTCCTTATAAACAAGGCATCCTGGGATTCTACTTTCACTGCTTTCTTACCACTGACCCCCTAAAGTTATCTTCTGTTCAGACTTGTCTGATTACATCTGTTGTACTTACCAGTATGTTGAAAATCTTGGCCCATGAACACTAAATTCTTCAAGTGTGTTCCACCAGATGAGACAACGGCTTTTACTCAAATTTGTTTTTACGTTACCTCTATTAAATAATTGACAAGTTTCCCCTCTATTATCATTTTATTTCCAGAATATTTGTGTGTTGGTTTAATCCACTTTACCTTTCTAAACTAAACCCTGAAGGAAAATTAAATACTGAAGTTGAAAGATGGCATTCTAAAGGTCCAAAAATAAGTGAACACAACTGATATTAATAATGAAGGATATCTGATAAGATACACATGCAAATATAAAAACAGCACAAGATTCATGAAGTTTCTCTCTTACATACTTTGGTTTATAAAAAAAATGTGGTCTCTTCTAACTGGGTGGCATTTTACATTTCCAACTGTAATTGAGTGAACATGTTGCCATGGTAACAATGGAATTGTGCAATAATTTTGGTGCCTTGTAATTGCTGGATATTTGTATACAAGCAGCTGAGCTTTCTTAATTCAGTGCCCCCTCAAATCTTTCAGGCAGACTCTGGAGCTACAACAGCATCTTTTAATGTGAAAACTCAAACAATTTCTGGTCCTTCAGCCACTATTAGAATTCAAAGCAATGACAGGTCACATTACAAAAAAGAAATCCTGTCAAGAATCAGGCTACTTAAATTTTTGTGTTCCTTAGCTATTTAAAAATATTGCCCTTTTTAAGAAATCTTATTAAGATAGATAACTTCAGGTAACTTTTGGCCGCAACAGAAAGCGCTAACAGTAGTGAACACCATACAAGTCACTTTTATTGATGCTATGTAACAGCAGTAAATCCAGATGTACTCTGACACCTTCCTGCAAGAAAGGTGAAACTCACCTTAGGTACAGAGTGCAAATACAAGACTCTCTACATGACTTAAATCTCGCATTGGGGCTATGCAGAAAGTAAAATACAGGCATCTCTACACTAGCCCAAATAGACAGATGTGGATGAGGTGAAACCAGAGGATCCATACTGTGATGAGTGACCCCAATACACAGCTACTACGTTCTGGGTGCCCTGATTCCAGGTTGGTGGATGACTTTCACCTGCCCAGTCCACCCACACTTCTCTCATAGACCGCTCAGCTACTTGTGAAATAAAACTTCCATAAATTCCCCCCTAAAATATTAGGCAAATCTATAGTAAATGAATGTCAACATTTTAAAAGTGACAACTCTAATGTATGCAAAGCTTTATATGAAAGTTGTCACAGCAAATCTAATGACAAACTGAAAAAACCTTCAGTGTCATGCAAATACGTACATAAGCCACTTAATAGCATTACATGTACTTCGAAGAAACGAATGGATCAGTTTTACCTCCCCTCCAAATGGTATGAGGTGTCTTGGTATAATATTAAATAATCATCATGTAATAAAAGTGATTTTGCTTAAGAGGTCATGCTGCACTTACAATGCCACACACACACACAAAAATCAAACGATTAAAGAAACTCAAGTATTGCACACAGCATTTTTCCTGATAAATTCCTGCAGCATAAACCCACACACAACAGTTCAGTAACACCTCTCTTCCCATTGCTCCCAATACATTATAATTAATTTTTTTAAACTATGACATGAACATTGTTGCACAAACCAACATTTCATACAGTAAAACTCCCTTTTAAACACACAGCAAGTCAGGGGGAAAAGGGAACAAGGCACAGTGCAGGGGTAGGCCAGAATGTTACCCATAAGTTTCATTTGATACTGTCATTGTGTGTTATATATTAACAGCCTAAAAGTAATCATGAAAATTTGTTACACAAAACAATCTACTGTCCACTCGTTCCATAAGAAGACAGAATTATTTTGTTTGCCAATCAATAAGTATCTATTTGGCTCACATAAGTGGACAAGCAAAATTTTGTAATGCTGATTTACTAGTATCTCAACCAAGGTAATAAAATACAAGTTATAAAAACTATCATAAGCATGAAATGCACAAGACTCCCACATAAGTCCACAGACACTTTACATAAGATACATTTTATTTACTAAAAAGATCAAAACAGCTACTTTGAATGGGTCAGCATTAGATAAAGTCACTTTTGAATAATACATGCATGTACGTATAGCCTGGACTATCATCATATTAGCACAGACACATGTGCAGAAGGGGCAATAGGGGACAATAATCATATTTTTAAAAACTTTTACAAGAACACAGGCCACTCACTGCAAAGCTTTGTTTTGTGTCATCTTCCAAATACTGGAATTATAACTAAGCATTCAAAACAGTAATCACTTACAGTTTAAAGAGCTATCTGCACCTCTTTATCCCAGCAGTCCCCTTTAGGTTTTATTTCAGGGCTACGAATAATTCAACTACGAAAATTCCCATTTTATCTAAGGGTTTATTTCCTAAAGTTAATATATACATAGTACTATCCTATGTATCAGAATTTTTTAATGAATTGTCACTCATAATTTAAAGGGCAAATTTGGGGGTGGGGAGGGCTAATTGGTTTAAAAAGCAGAATTGTAAACAGCTTAATCAATTTGCAAGTGAGCTCAACCCTTCTAATTCCAGAACCCCCCACCCATACCCCTGCCCCTTCACAGAACATGTCTTCGCTATTAACTTGGTGAGACAGACACGCCTCTGCACAGGGAAGGGAGGGAGATATTTGGGCAGTAGGAGGGATGGGGGATGTGAGCACACCCAAATCCTCACTGCCTCCATCTGCAAGGGTCACCCTGCTGCACGGACAGATTCCCGCACACACCCCAGTGCCTGTGACAGCCTGTCAGCCCCCCAACGCACACACAGCGCTGGACGGACAGCCAGACACCCAGCGACCCTACACACACGGCGCAGCTGTTGGGCAACATACACAGCGACCGCCAGACAGACAGACAGACACACACGCACCGGGGCGGCTGGATACACAGACAGGCAGACACAGCTCCCCTCTTACACACCCAGTGACTGCCAGACAGACACAACCCCTCCCCGGCCCCGGCCCCCACGGCCCCACACCCAGTGACTGCCAGACAGACACACGGCCGGACCCGGACCCGGCCCCCACGCCCCCACACCCAGTGACTGCCAGACAGACACACGGCCGGACCCGGACCCGGCCCCCACACGCCCCCACACCCAGTGACTGCCAGACAGACACACGGCCGGACCCGGACCCGGCCCCCACAGCCCCACACCCAGTGACTGCCAGACAGACACACGGCCGGACCCGGACCCGGCCCCCACAGCCCCACACCCAGTGACTGCCAGACAGACACACGGCCGGACCCGGCCACACAAACGGCAGGAGGCTGCCGGCCAGAGAGACCCAGCCCCGCCCCGCCCCCTGCCCTGCGGGCGGCTCTCGGGCCACGGCCCCCGGCGCCTCGGCCGCTCCACTCACCCCGGCCGCATCGCTCCCGGCCGAGCCCCGCTCAGCAGCGAGGCGGCAGCAGCGCTGCTCACTGGGTGGGGGGGGAGGGCAGGGGGAGGAGAAGGTGGAGCCGCAGAGACCCGGAGGGGGCGGGACGTATCACAGCCCCGGCCCCACCCGGCTCATTCACAAAAACCCAAGGCACGCCGAACCGCCGGAGAGCGGAGCCCGCAGGCCCCGCGCTGAATGGCCCCGTCAGGGGTCAGTCACCTCACGACCCGCCCCCGACTCCACCTCGTCCTCCCCTATTGGTGAGCGGACGGAGCCCCGCCCTCTCATCGCTGCTGCCTAATCACAGTGCAGCGTGAGCCTTCAAGCGGCTCAAACGCACCCGCCACTACAGCGGAGACGCCCCCCATTGGTGCTTCGACCTGCCCATCAACCTCCTGCCCGGAACCCTCCGCGTTCTCCACTCAGACCAGAGAAAAATCGCCCTGCGCGACCCATCCCTTTAAAGACCCAGCGGTCGGGAGCGGCCTCAGCAGAATTAAAAGCCGGAGGACAAAAATACCCGCAGCCTTAAAGGGACCGCACAGCGCCTGCCTCCGTATAGATGCGGGCACACGTTGCGCGGATCGGGGGAGCCTGGGTACTGACCTGTGCGGCGGCAGCAGACGCTCGGGGCGGCGGCAAGGCACGGGGAGGGCCAGGCGCTGGGGGAACACAGCGGCGCGCGCGCCACCAACGGAATCAGCCTGTGATGGGATCCGCCATTTTGGAATTTTAGATGGAAAGTCACGTGGTGCGACCATTTTTTCCCTCCGCCAATCAGCAAGCGGCGGCTATTTTTAGCACAATTCCCTGCTCCATGGACGAGGTGCGGTGGGGGGGAACGGGGGGCGGTGGGGGCCTGTGAGCAGGGCCGGCGAGCAGGGCCGGCTCTAGGCACCAGCAAAGCATGTGCTTGGGGCGGCACAATTCCGGGGCGGCGTTCCAGCCCGCCTGTCTTTTTCCTTTGGCTTGGGCCCTGCTGCTCTCCGAGCTTGGGGCAGCAAAAAACCTAGAGCTGGCCCTGCCTGCGAGCCAGCCGTGGTGGAGAGCAGTGGGATAGGGCGGCGGGAGCCGTGGGGAGGGGGTGCAGGAGCGATGGGGTGCAACGTGGAGCAGGGACCTGAGGGGGTTGTGGGAGTGATGGGGTGCAATGTGGGGCAGGAACCTGGGGGATGGGGGGAGGGATGGGTGCAATGTAGGGCAGGGAGCTGTGGGAGGGAAGGGGCGGTAATAGTGGGGTGCGAGATGGATGGGGTGGCAGGAGCAGGGGGCCGTGGGGAGGGGGTGCAGGAGCGATGGGGTGCAACGTGGAGCAGGGACCTGAGGGGGTTGTGGGAGTGATGGGGTGCAATGTGGGGCAGGAACCTGGGGGATGGGGGGAGGGATGGGTGCAATGTAGGGCAGGGAGCTGTGGGAGGGAAGGGGCGGTAATAGTGGGGTGCGAGATGGATGGGGTGGCAGGAGCAGGGGGCCGTGGGGAGGGGGTGCAGGAGCGATGGGGTGCAACGTGGAGCAGGGACCTGAGGGGGTTGTGGGAGTGATGGGGTGCAATGTGGGGCAGGAACCTGGGGGATGGGGGGAGGGATGGGTGCAATGTAGGGCAGGGAGCTGTGGGAGGGAAGGGGCGGTAATAGTGGGGTGCGAGATGGATCGGGTGGCAGGAGCAGGGGGCCGTGGGGAGGGGGTGCAGGAGGGATGCGGCGCAACGTGGAGCAGGGACCTGAGGGGGTTGTGGGAGTGATGGGGTGCAATGTGGGGCAGGAACCTGGGGGATGGGGGGAGGGATGGGGCGCAATGTAGGGCAGGGAGCTGTGGGAGGGAAGGGGCGGTAATAATGGGGTGCAGGATGGATGGGGCAGCGGGAGCAGGGAGCCCTGGGGAGTGGGGGGTGCAAGAGATATGTGACAGCCGAAGATGGGAGCTGGGGGGGGGTGCAGGGAGCTGGGGAGGTGCAGGAGCAGGGAGCCGCGGGGGTCGATGTGTGGGGGGGGGTGAGGGGAAGCAGGGAGCCGTGTGGGGTGATGCAAAGGGTAGAGTGCAAGCAGGGGCAGGGAGCTGTGAGGGGCAATGCAGATGTGGGGTAAGGGGAAGCAGGGAGCCACAGTGTGCTGGAGGGGTGATGGAGTCATGTGGGTGGTGATGGGGGGGCGCTAAACTGACTAACCCCCATTCTCTGCACTGCACCCCTGACCCCAAACACAGTGGCCCCAGCTGAAGTACTGTCTGCCATAGGCCACACAGCCCTTTCTCAAACCCATGGCCCCTTTAACTAGTGGCTGACCCAAACCCAACACAGGGTGTTCCAGACCATCGCAGCCCAAATTATCTTAGGAGTCAGGGAGAGTGGCCCTTTCCCTCACACGTCTCCTGGATGTGACTAGCTGGACAACCTCTCCCATCTGCAGGAGGCTTTCAAAGGTGGACATAGCTCCTCAGTCCTCCAAGGAATGTGTATGAGTATTGCTGACTCTAAGGGTTCACAGATCATGAGCCAAGCCCTCCAAAATCAACATTTTAAAAAAAAAATGTTTAGTCATTTTATGTACCTTCTGATTTCATGTCTTCAGAGTTTACACTTTCAAGCTTGTCTCTACAACCACAAGGGCTTGAAACATACTCTTTCTTTAAATGAAAGCTGAGATTGTCACATGCATCACATGACTCCAGGAGCTGAGGCTTTAAGAAAAACACCAAATATCATGACTCTTGATATCATTGCAAGAATCGGCAATACTGTGGCAAAGTCATTGCTTTTGTTCCGCTGGAGCTCAGGCAGAGCTTGGAAGGATTTTTTGGCAGGATTCTCCTCATAAAAGCAGGGAATCCCTAAAAACAGATAAACTCCACCCACTTGGGTGGGATTTCCCCTGTGCAAAGGAAGACCTGCCTAATTTGGTTTGGCTTCCACTAAGCACAAAGAGCCAGATCCACAAATGTATTTAGGAGGAAGTCAATGAAAGTTAGGAACCTAAATACAATTATTGATCTGGGCCAAAGAAACTTTGTCCACTAGGAGTGGGGTTTTCTCTAGGCAAGGGAAACCCCACCGAATGGTATTAGGGCTTCCCCCTGAAGCACAGGGAAATCCTGTCCACTAAGGATTGTGTCCCCCCATAGGAATGAAAAGACAGTCTATCTGGAATAGAGCTTCCCCACGTTCAATCTCAAGCTGTGGCTCATGAGCCGCTTACAGCTCTTTTACAGTTCATGGAGCCCACCCCCAGCCCCGTCTCCCCCACCATTCTCCATCTACCAGACTGGGCAGGGTGGGGGAGCTTGGGGCTTCTGCCCTACAGTGGAGTGGTGGGACTAGGGGATTCTGCCCTGCAGTGAGGGGGGAGATCTAAGGGCTTTAACCCCAAGGCCTGGAAGGCGCTACCCAGTGGGGCAGGTTGTGCATGTCTTGTGGCTCTTGATTTTCTGAAAATTCAAACATTCAAAAACCAGTCAGAGAACACTTCAACCTCCCTGGACACTCAATTACAGACTTAAAAGTGGCAATTCTTCACCACAAATCTTCAAAAACAGACTCCAGCAAGAAACTGCGGAACTGGAATTAATTTGCAAACTGGATACCATCAAATTAGGCCTGAATAAAGACTGGGAGTGGATGGGTCGTTACACAAACTAAAAACTATTTCCCCTTGCTAATTTTTTCCCCTACTGTTACTCATATCTTGTCAAGTGTTTGAAATGGGCCACCCTGATTACCACACAAAAGTGATTTTTCCTCTTGCTGATAATAGCCCACTTTAATTGAATTGTCTCGTTAGAATTGATAAGGCAACCCCCATCTTTTCATGTACTCTGTATATATATCTTCCTACTGTATTTTCCACTCCATGCATCCGATGAAGTGGGTTTTAGCCCACGAAAGCTTATGCCCAAATAAATTTCTTAGTCTCTAAGGTGGCGCAAATACTCCTTGTTTTGTTTTGTTTTTAAATTATTGTATGCAGGTCGAAGGGTCAGTAAGTTTGGCCACTCCTGTTCTATCTATTCAAAGCAGGGGCTGAGCTCCTTTTCCCCTAAGCTTACACAGGAGGTCTTTCGGCAGACTCTTTCCCTCCTCCACCCCCCAATGTACTTCCATTCACTGATGGATGGGAGGAAATGCATGTGTGTGGAATAAACATAGCAAGGGCTTTGGATGACTTCACATCGGTTGCAGAGGGGATAAGGATGAGGGGAGACTGGGGCATGATGCTGAGTAGGCGCATGTGGAATGTGAGTGGGTGTGAAGTGGGGGTATAAATGACAGTAAAGGGGGTTGAAGTTGGTGCACTGGAGCCTTGAAGTTGGTGCACTTAGGGCTTGTCTACACTGGCGTTTTATAGTGCAGCAACTTTCTCGCTTAGGGGTGTGAAAAAACACACCCCTGAGCGCAGCAAATTTCAGCGCTGTAAAATGCCAGTGTAAACGGTGCCCCAGCACTGGGAGCCGCACTCCCAGCGCTGGGAGCTACGCCTCTCGTGGAGGTAGTTTTTTTTAGAATGCTGGTAGAGCTGTCTCCTTGCGCTCTGCCGTGACTACACAAACCGTGTTAAAGCACTGCCAAGCATTGCCAGTGTAGACTAGCCCTTAGCTTGGAAAGCACAGGGAGCAGTCTCTCCTCCCCTCCACACATTCACATGCTGATTCTGACTGAGTGTGGGAATGGTGATTGTGCTTTCCCTTTGAATGTCTTCTGACCCATTGCCACATGTTGCATCTTTTCTCAGCACCAGGAGCTTGTGTCTATTCACTTCCCCTTTTCCCCACTGACTGAAACTGCTCTCACTAGATGACAATAAGAGCGAGAAGCCAAGGAGAGGAGCTGCAGAAGCAGGGAGAAGAGAAGACTCCAGGGCAAAACATTGTCCATGTTCTCTAGTAGTGCTTTTAGTAGAAGCTGCCTGGTACCCTGCAGCTCTCATCAGGGCTGCCTCACAGGTGCACCATGCCCTCTACTACCTGCACTTTCTCCCAATGTTTCCATCTGCTTCAAACTCCTGAGTTTTTGTGGGAAAGTTTCTTTCATATCCTCCCAGACAAACCTGCCTTTGGGGAGATGACACGGAACATTGCAGGTTCTGTTCTGATACAAACATCAAAGCACCACCTCCAGCCCTTTTCCCCCAAGGAAGTGGAAATAAGGTGTGGAAAAGTTTAAATTTGGATCAGATTTGGATATTAAAATACAAGCCCAAAAAAAGAACCAAGCACCAATGGATAGACTACTATAGCTAATTTTTACCGTGTTTTACACACTGAATTTCTTTAAAAAAATAAAACTTCTTGTTTCTATTCCAATTTTAACAAAAATTAGGAATAAGACAAGCTATAGAAGATTGTCATACTATATATGACACATATGTATTTAGCCAGTGCAGGTAATATAAATTTCAGCAAATCTGAAATTACTGATTTTTGATTGTTGGAATAATGGGGGAAAGAAAATGCAAAATATTTGGACATATACTACCTGTTCAATTATTAGCAGACAATCAGACTGTTAATTCTTTCTGAAGAATTGTCTATATAGGATCCTGCTCTTGAGATGCACTCACCCTTCTGTTTTGCAGCTAGTATAGTCTGTAAAAGGGCTGTCATGCACACCTCATGGTATCAAACATCCACTAGAGGGTATAAAAGAGACCCTTATGTGAATTGCCATAAGTAGCAATCAGTAGTCCTCTGTGCCCCTTTTGTTTACCTCCATACTTTCTTGGCAATCATTTAATGTTTAATTGGATTTTATACTTTAAACAGTTATTCTAATATATTGTAGGATCTTCACCATCTGTAGTTTTTTGCTTGGCCTGAGGATTTGGTTGGCAGCACTCTCATTATGCTTGGAGTCATTCAGCACCATGCCTGAAACTAATAAAACATGCTTCAAACATTTTATCCTTCAATATTCATAAGAACATCCATACTGGGTTAGACCAATGGTCCATGTAGACCAATATCCCATCTTCCTATAGCAGCCGAGCCTTGTGCTTCAGAGGGAATCAACAACAAGGCAATTTATCAAGTGATCCATCCCCTGTCATCCAGGCCTAACTTCTAGCAGTCAGAGGTTTAGGGACAACCAGGGCTTTGGTTGAATCACTGACCATCTTGGCTATAGCCATTGATGGACCTATCCTCCATCCAGTTATACTTTTGGCTTTCACAACATCCCCAGGCAACAAGTCACTTAGCCTTCATGAGCATGACCTCCTGCCATTCTCATCTACACAATATAAAATAGATTCACAATTTCCTATTTATGTGTGATCATCCCAGCATAGTGCTTGTGATGGTTGTTTGGACTGATCAATTACCTTTTGCTAAATCTTTTTTAAGCTTCCAGATCTTCCCAAAGAAAAATAATTCTGTTGCCTTATAGTTCCCACAATTCACTTGTCTGGGGTTAAGTAAAAACTGGGACCTGAAGGAAACTAATAGCAACTGTATTTTTATTTTTTAAAAATCACGATATGTATGATATGAGACAGTTTTCCATACTGGTTATGTTCAATCTCTCTATTGTGGTGGTGGGTAGCTCCTTAGCTGACAGGAAGAGCTTCCGGTATAAAATATTTGCAGGATTGGCTTGTCACCCTTGGTGGTTTTTTTACTCCAAACAATGTAATCTCACATTCTGGCAATTGTAAGAATTGGTTTTTTTTCATCTCCAAAGCATCTAGATGTAACATTTTTCCCGAGGCTCAGGCTTCTCCCTAGCACTCCACTTGTTTAGGATAGATCCCTGTAATTTTACTTGGGGTTATTCGTGGACACCACTTGCAGATTGGAACTATTGCAGAATGTGACAATTCAACTACTCAAGAGCCTTAATCTGAAAATTTCAGTGATGCCTGTGCTCTGGGAACTGCTGTATCTTCCATATTCAGCGAGGGCTTAATTATGCTTCCTTTGAAGTCAATGGAAAGACTCCCACTGACTTCAAAGGATTCTGGATCAGGTTTCTAGTCTTACTTTTATTATTCAAATATTTCTTCAGTAAGGTCAGTTTATCCAGTTTATCTGACCTTACACCCCACACAAACGCACACTTAAGATCACCGAACATGGGACTTCTTGTCATCCTAAGCATAAGAAAATAGGTTTCAGAGTAACAGCCGTGTTAGTCTGTATTCGCAAAAAGAAAAGGAGTACTTGTGGCACCTTAGAGACTAACCAATTTATTTGAGCATAAGCTTTCGTGAGCTACAGCTCACTTCATCGGATGCAAAGTGAGCTGTAGCTCACAAAAGCTTATGCTCAAATAAATTGGTTAGTCTCTAAGGTGCCACAAGTACTCCTTTTCTTTTTATAAGAAAATAGGAAACAGAACCTTCTTTGTAGAAGAAGACTTGAAACTTTAATATATGCCTAAGTACATCATTGGCATCCTTCTGCATAAGGCTGAAGCCCTTTTTTGTCTCCTTTTTAATTTATATTGGATTAGGGCCTTGTTTGCCTATTATTCTTTAGTTGGTGAGGTTTTGGGTTTGCTTCTGAGGTTGTTCTGCTATCTACTTTTTGGGGCAAGTTGTATGCTCATTTGTGTGTTTGTGTGTATGTATGTATATATATATGCTTTCAATTTTTTTAAGTGCTAAGAGACATGGGTATAAGGCCCAGATCCTCAAAGGTATGTAGGTGCCTAAATACCTTTGAGGATCTGGGCCTAAGTAACTTGGGTCTTAAAGTTTATTAATAGTGGGTAGTACAATTGACAGAGTAATATTTGGAGGCTCTAAAGGTTCCAATATGGGTCTGACTGAACTGTGATCAATGCTGACCTAGGTGGGGGAACAAGGTGGCTTTATGTCCACTTTACTGGCTTTCCATTTTTGGGTACAGCTGGGAGCTGGTTTGGTCACTAGCATAAATTAGAGCAGGCCCACCGCCCTAAGGGGTCAGTCCTGCATCTGAACATAACTGGAGCCTTGAAACACTCTGCCCACATCCCATTTCTCCTGATCATTTCCCCTTATGCTTGGAAGTGAAGGCTGTGACATGGACCCATTCCTTTAGCTCTACCACTGGAGGAATTCATAGCTGGCCAGATTTGCTGCTTCACAGTCTTTTTGCACTGCTGAAGTAGCACACAAAGATGATAGCAGAAAAGAGAACTGTACCCTAGAAGTTGCCTTACAGAGTGGCTATTATTTTCAAGATTTAATTGATGTACTACGAGCGGGGGGGGGGGGGGTGGAAGGGCAGGGGGGTGTAAATCAATTAATATCCAGTCTAAGCTAACCAGTGCTTGTGCACAATGATTGAAAATTCAACCTTGTTGCTGTCCCTTTAAATTAAAAATCAAAAGTAACATGAAAAAACATTTCTACTATATGTTAAATTCAAGTGTATTCAGGGTAGTCTGTTTTCACTCTGTAATTATTCTGAAAATTTTGCTTAAAAGCTATTGAAATCCACAAAAATTCAGCATGGCTAATTCATAAAGGCTTAAAATAAGATGCAATTAAAGTACTTCCCACCCACCTCCACCTTATCTTTAGTTGATTGCTACTTCTTGTTTGACAAAATGGTTACATTTTTGATGTTCTGAATAGGGAAACAGACATCACCAGGCCCCAGCAAGTCTCCCTCCCCAGTCACATGGACTGGGTGAAAGTAGAGTAAGGCATCTGGGCTGTTTCCAGGATCAGCTGCAGCAGGGTGGCCCAGATGGGGGTTCCTGCTGTACTTTCACCCCTGCCAGACCTGCACCAGGCCTAGATGTCGGTGATGTCACACTGTTTTATACAATTTAAACTTTGGACACAAGTTTCTGCCTGCTGATTGGTGGTTTCCCCCAGCATTCTCCTCACCCTGCTCCTCACAGTCACTCTGCTACCATCCTCAGTCTCCCTCACTGTTCAACTCTGTCCCCTCCTCTCCTCATCTGTCTCCTCCCCTTCTTTCCACATTCCCTGGATTCTGTTTATTTGCTTTTTCCTGCCAGCCCACTCCTACTGCCACAAAAAACATTTAAAAACCTTTCAAGAGTGAACTGATATAGCTCGGGCCTATCATCACATTGTTTGTCCTGCCCTTTTCCCTACAACTTATCTATATTTTATCTTGTTAAAGCTTTTCTGGCCAGGATCTGTGTCATCATGTGTATTTGTATGGTGCATAAAACAGCAGAGCTCCTGAACTCTCTTCCCATGCTACTAAATCTGTCTTCTGCATGCCATTCTCTACCCTGACCAGCACAAAGGAACCAAGGTTTTTCTGCTGCTTAGGATTCTCTGTGCCCCTAGAGACTGTAAGGCAGCATTTGGCTCTGAAAGCTATTGTTTCAGGTTGTCTGCAACTTCAACACTGCATTAAATCTTCACAACCATAGGATGAGAACCTTAATTCTTTTTTAATGAAAGTTTAAATTTGGAAACAATTGATAGGGTCACCAAAGAAATATGCCTATTGTCTCAGACCAACTCAGCCTGACCCCAGTTTTAAAGTAAGGAAAGGTCAATTTCAGGTTGCATGTGCAACCTTATCTCTGTCCCTTCTGCAGTCTTTAATGACATGATCACATATAGTTTCTCAAAGCATCCCACTGCTTTTTCAACAATTTCAAATAAACATACATAACATCTAGTACTGTACTCCTCTGTATGCCAGAGTCAACGAAAGCAACAGAGCCCGGAACAGCCCTACAGCCCCTGCGGCCAATGGGAGCTGTGGGGACGGTGCCTGTGGGCAGGGACACCTGGAGAACCCCTGTGTCCCCCACCTAGAAGCTACTGCTATAGGCGTGTGCCGGTCGCTTTCGGGAGCTGCCCAAGGTAAGTGTTGACCCCCTGACCTCCTCCTGCACCCCAACCCCATGCCTCAGCCTAGAGTCCACACACCCCCCACCCACTTCCGCCGGTGGCCCCGCCCCTTCTGGGGGCCGGAGCTGCCCTGGCCCCAAACTGGTAAGTGTCCTCAATTACTTTATTACATGACAACTATGTAATAAAGTGTACTTACATCGTATACACAGATTAAGGCTAGGTATAACAGAGAAAAATTGAAAATTTTGCTGTCACGGGGCGGGGGGGCGGGGGGGAAAGGGGTCAATTGCCCAGGGGCCCAGGCGATTTAAAAGGGCCCAGGGACCGCTGCTGCCATTGGCAGCACAGCAGAGCTAAGGAAGCCTTCCTGCCCGCCATCACTCCATGCTGCTCCCAGAAGTGGCCGGAGCCCGGAACAGCCCTACAGCCCCTGCGGCCAATGGGAGCTGTGGGGGCGGTGCCTGTGGGCAGGGACACATGGAGAACCCCTGTGTCCTCCACCTAGGAGCCACTGCTATAGGCATGTGCCGGTCGCTTTCGGGAGCTGCCCAAGGTAAGTGTCGACCCCCTGACCTCCTCCTGCACCCCAACCCCCTGCCTCAGCCTAGAGCCCACACACACCCCACCCACTTCCGCCGGTGGCTCCGCCCCTTCTGGGGGCTGGAGCTGCCCTGGCCCCAAACTGGTAAGTGTCCTCAATTACTTTCACCCCTGGCTTCACAGTTAGATATCTCCATCCCTGACTTGCACCGAAAAATGGCTATACTGTGCATGCCTGCACAGCTTAGTTAGATTCATAATCAGCAGCTTTATCCCTTGGATTGCAATGAAGTAAAGTTATGTTGCTGTTTGAAAAGTGTCTAGTACTGTACATGGGGACTGAAAATTTTTAATAAGATATTTAGAGAAAAGGACGCTTATAGAAAGAGTGCCAATGAAGATACATTGGATCATTATGACAATTTCTTTGGTCCTAAGAAGAATACATTTTTTAAAAATATTTTTCTTGTAACTGGGTCTCACCACACATTTTGATTATTATTTTATTCATTTAATATTTAAACAGTGGTAACATTTAGACTCAGACTAGACTGGGGTGCTTTACAAACATAACAGTGTAATGTCTTTGGGGAAGAGACCATCATATATTATCATCCTTTTGAACTATACTACTGTGGTTTTCTTAAATAAGGAGAGGTTGCTTACCTTGTACAGTAAGTGGAGTTCTTCAAGATATGGATCCCTAAGTGTGCTCCACTTCAGGTGCACATGCGCCCCATGTGACTTGGGTGATTTTTGGTAGCAGTGCTTGTTTGGCCTCCAGACCTCCTTGTGCCTTGTACCAAGGATATATAGAACTACACAGGTGAACTGCTCTCAGTTTCTTCTCTACCCCATAGTCCCATGAGATGAGACTGTGACAGGTTAGGTCACAGAGATCTCCTTGGGACTGTCACCTGATGTGCTGAAATTACCTCTGAGCCCATTTTCCCTGCTAGCTTGGGACTTCCAGAACCCTGTCTTGTTGAGCCAGACATGCTAGCCTGCTGCAACGCATACCCAGGGTCTGGTCCACACCCCCAAAGCTGCAAACTAAACTGAAAACAGCTCAGCAGGTTACCTGTCTCCAGCACTCAGACACCCAGTTCCCATTGGGATCCAAACCCCCAAATAAATCCGTTTTACTCTGTATAAAGCTTATGCAGGTTAAATTCATAAATTGTCCGCCCTCTATAACACTGATAGAGAGAGATGCAGAGCTTTTTACTCCCCCACGTATTAATCACTTACTCTGAGCTTATCAATAACCAAAAGGGATTTTATTAAGTATAAAAAGTAGGATTTAAGTGGGTTCAAGTAATAATAGCCAGAACAAAGTAAGTCACAACGCAAAATAAATCAAAACATGCAAGTCTAAGCCTAATACATTAAGAAACTGATTACAGGTAATATCTCACCCTCAAAGATGTTTCAATAAACTTCTTTCACAGACTAGACTCCTTCCTAGTCTGGGCCCAATCCTTTCCCCTGGTACAGTCTTTAGATCCAGCAGACATCTCCAGTGGTAAGCAGGGGTTTTCTCATGATTGGCCTCCCCCTTTGTCCTGCTCCACCCCCTTTTATAGCTTTGGCACAAGGCAGGAATCTTTTGTCTCTCTGGGTCCCCACCCCTCCTAAATGGAAAAGCACCAGATTTCAGATGGATTTCATTATCAGGTGACATGGTCACATGTCACTGTAAGTCCCCACGTCTCCATGCCCCATGGTCTGGACCACAAGTGCACAGGAAGTCTTTCAAGTAACTTAGGCCATTTACAACTGATTATTTTTGGAGCACCCTTAATGGCCTCCCCTTAATATGTTTACATCACTGATCATAGAATCATAGAATATCAGGGTTGGAAGGGACCTCAGGAGGTCATCTAGTCCAACCACCTGCTCAAAAGCAGGACCAATCCCCAATTAAATCATCCCAGCCAGGGCTTTTTCAAGCCTGACCTTAAAAACTTCTAAGGAAGGAGATTCCACCACCTCCCTAGGCAACGCATTCCAGTGTTTCACCACCCTCCTAGTGAAAAAGTTTTTCCTAATATCCAACCTAAACCTCCCCCACTGCAACTTGAGACCATTACTCCTTGTCCTGTCCTCTTCTACCACTGAGAATAGTCTAGAACCATCCTCTCTGGAACCACCTCTCAGGTAGTTGAAAGTAGCTATCAAATCCCCCCTCCTTCTTCTCTTCTGCAGGCTAAACAATCCCAGTTCCCTCAGCCTCTCCTCATAAGTCATGTGTTCCAGACCCCTAATCATTTTTGTTGCCCTTCTCTGGACTCTTTCCAATTTATCCACATCCTTCTTGTAGTGTGGGGCCCAAAACTGGACACAGTACTCCAGATGAGGCCTCACCAATGTCGAATAGAGGGGGACGATCACGTCCCTCGATCTGCTCGCTATGCCCCTACTTATACATCCCAAAATGCCATTGGCTTTCTTGGCAACAAGGGCACACTGCTGGCTCATATCCAGCTTCTCGTCCACTGTCACCCCTAGGTCCTTTTCCGCAGAACTGCTGCCTAGCCATTCAGTCCCTAGTCTGTAGCTGTGCATTGGGTTCTTCCGTCCTAAGTGCAGGACCCTGCACTTATCCTTATTGAACCTCATCAGATTTTATGAAGATATTGATCAAAACCAGCCCCAGGACCGACCCCTGGGGCACTCCACTTGACACCGGCTGCCAACTAGACATGGAGCCATTGATCACTACCCGTTGAGCCCGACAATCTAGCCAACTTTCTACCCACCTTATAGTGCATTCATCCAGCCCATACTTTTTTAACTTGCTGACAAGAATACTGTGGGAGACCGTGTCAAAAGCTTTGCTAAAGTCAAGAAACAATACATCCACTGCTTTCCCTTCATCCACAGAACCAGTAATCTCATCATAGAAGGCGATTAGATTAGTCAGGCATGACCTTCCCTTGGTGAATCCATGCTGACTGTTCCTGATCACTTTCCTCTCATGTAAGTGCTTCAGGATTGATTCTTTGAGGACCTACTCCATGATTTTTCCGGGGACTGAAGTGAGGCTGACTGGCCTGTAGTTCCCAGGTTCCTCCTTCTTCCCTTTTTTAAAGATTGGCACTACATTAGCCTTTTTCCAGTCATCTGGGACTTCCCCCGTTCGCCACGAGTTTTCAAAGATAATGGCCAATGTACAAAGTGCAAGTATACAAGTTTATACAAGTATATAAGTTTATAGCTTATTCTCCTAACTCCAGATACAGAAATAATACATGCAAACAAGTAGGATGAACACACTTAGTAGATTACAAGCTTTCTAATGACTCCATACAAGGGGTATTTAGCATAAAGCATATTCCAGTTATGTCATATTCATAAGCATATTTCCATAAAACATATGGAGTGCAACGTCACAGAGACTCTGAAGCAGAGGGAAAGGGGGAGCAAGTACTGGAGCACCCATAGGGACACACATATCAAAAAACTCCAGTTACTGTTCAAGGTAAGCAACCTCTCCTTCTTCAAGTAGTGTCCCTGTGGGTGCTCCACTTCAGGTGACTCCCAAACCGTACTTCCAGACAGTGGAGGGACCTTTCAAGATGGATCTCATACTGATGATACTACTGCTGTCCCAACAGCAGCATCTGAGCTGGATGCATACCAGGGCATAGTGTTTGGAAACAGTATGATCTGATGCCCCCAAGTTGCAGCTTTGCAAATGTCAAGAACTGGTACATTTTTCAACGGGGCCATGAATGTAGATTGGGATCTTGTAGAATGAGCTATCATTCTAGACAGGATCTGAACGTTAGCAGCCTCATAACAAGAAAGAACACATCTGGAAACTTCTGAGAGCAGTGAATTGTGACATGAAAGTAAACTGCCTGACAGTCATAGGCTGCAAACCAATCCTTGGAATCTAAAGATGGAATTATGGCTGCAAGAATTAAATTTGTGCGATGTAACAAAGATGTTTAGGCACCTCAGTTCTAATACTGGTCTGCATCCCCCTTTTCTTTTGGGAACAGGAAGATACTAGGAATAGAATCCCCCCTGTCCTGGACTGGAACTGGTTCTATGGCTACTGTGCATAGGAGGGAGATGACTTCCAGTCTCAGCAAGTGTTCATGAGATGGGTCCCCGAGGAGGCATGGGGTTGGGACAGAGGGGTGGAAGTAAAATGGATGGAGTAATGCAATATTATAACCTCCAAAACCCATTTGTCAGCTGTAATCTGCTCCTGTGCAAGTCAAAAGTGGGAAGGTGAGAGGTGGGTGGCGTGGTGCAGCTGAAGATTCCTGAAGTGGGGTTGTTCTGGACCCTCAGCCAACCCATCAGAATTGTTTCAATGAGGAGGAGGGCTGGATGGTAGTAGATGTATTAGGAAGTTTCTTCTTTTGAAATCTCGGTCTCTTTTTTGGTGGTTCAGCAAATCTATGTGTCAAGCTGTCTTGCAGTGGTTCATGAATGTGAGTACCAACCTCAGGGCATACTGTTAAGAACCAGGGCACAACCCCCAAATTGCCTGTGAGTTCTATCCTAAGACTTCATTGAGCAATTATCAAGTGTAAACTCCTCAGGCACTATAACAGCTTTAACATAGAGTGCCAGACAGCCCTTTTGGGCATTCTGATCTGTCTTGCCACCCAGATGAGCACACCTTTGCAATAGATAGTCCCTTACGCTGGCGATCACAGGAATATTCAGGTTACTCCAGTCCCAAAGGACCAGTCATTTACCCCAAGTTAATTGCACTTTAGATCTCACACCAAAGACAGCTTTTGTAGCCAATCCTATAATAAACCATCTAAAGATTTATTATACAGGAAAAGGAAATGAGTTATTTACAAGGTTAAAGCAGGTAAACATATATACACACACTATTGATTTCCAGTCGTAAGTTTCAAAAAGTAATAGAAGCTTCTATAATAAGCAAGCTGCATATGTCCTTTAGGGGATAACCCAGGTAGCCTCTGTTGCTTATACCTAGTAATCCTTGCCCTCCAGCGCAGAAGTCCAAGCAGCATAAAGATACAGTTCCTCCTTGGTAGGGTTTTTTATTCCCTCCCCACCCTCTGCTTTGAACTCCAAGCTCAGCTGATGGGAGGAATTCACTTGCAAGACTCATCTTCATTGTGGTGGGGGAGGTAAACAACAACATCTTGTGTCCTCTTTAATGTTCCACTGTATTCCATCTGGTGTCAAGAGGCCTTTCTTGTCAGGCAGGACATAACACCTTCTGTTGGAGATCAACACTTTATGCTAATTGATGTCTCTCTCCTGTCTGGTGATTTACACAGTCACCGAGACTTGTAATACAAATGCTTAAAAATGACCTTACAATATGGGAGACACATATTATAAGTGAGATTAATGCATGCAGCCACTTATAAGCATTCAATAAAGTCTAAACACTAAGCACATTTTTATAGTTCTAATACTATTGTTAAACTGGGCAACACATGAACCAGACTGATTCCAGCAATATATTTGGCGATGGGGCCTGGGGACGATATCATGAGCTGCACCTGCTCTGCCGGCATCACATTTTGAAAGCTAGGAAAGTGCACCAGGCAGAATCTCTGAGCCGTTTGTGATCTACTACATTTTCTTTTGTTCGCAGGTGTATATAAACACCAAGGAAACTAAGAGTAGCCCTTGAGTCCTTTGAGTGTGAAAGGATTCATCCATGGATGCACTGATGAGTTTAAGCCCATCAAAAGGGAGGTTTTCTGAGATATTTTGGGCCTCCCTAGGAAGTCACAACAGCTGCTGCCAAGATACTTGAGTTATGACGACAGCAATGGAAATGGAGCAAGCTGTAGTGTTGCCTACATCAAGGATGGCTTACAACAAGTTCTTGCTGGGAGCTGAGCTTCCACCATGATGGCCTGAAACTGTTCTTGATTTTCCAAAGGGAGAGCTTCAATAAAAGTATCTGATGAAGTAGGCTTTAGCCCACGAATGATTATGCTCAAATAAATTTGTTAGTCTCTAAGGTGCCACAAGTACTCCTCATTCTTTTTAATAAAAGCATTGAATTTGCTGTAATCGGTGTGATTATCCTTTGCCATCAGAGCTTGGCAATTCCCAATTCTAAACTGTAGTGTCATAGAGGAGTAGCTCCAGGCCTTTTTGGTCTTTATTTTAAGGGGTAGCCTATGACTGGTGCCTGCTATGCTGGTTGATACCCTCCACAACTAAAGAATTAGGTGGAGGATATGAGAATAAAAATCATCACACATTTTTTACTGGGATTTCATACTTTTTGTTGATACATTTGCATGTAGGTGGTACAGTAGCCAGAGTCTACCAGATGCTCTTGATGGGTTCAAGAAGAGTCTCATTCACTGGCAAAGCCACTCAACCAGAAGTTGTCATGTGAAGAATGTCTAAAATCTTGTGCTGAGACTCTTGGATCTCCTCCAAGGGGACGTGGAATGAGGCAGCAATCTGTTTCATAAGCTCTTGAAAATATTTGAAGTCATCCGCAGAAGAAGGTGGGGGAGGCATCACAGCTTCCTCTGGTGAATATGAGGAGATATTGGTTTGTGATGTCACCTCCTTGTCACCTAGTGTCAGTATTGAACTATTGACAGATTGGAGGTACCAGTAGAGTAGTCTGAAACACCAGCTTAGGTATTTGGGGTAGTATGGAGAGCTCTGTAGATGGTCTGGACTTCCCTGACACAGAGTATTTAGAGTCTCTTCTAGTGTATCATGCTTAGGCAGTACTGAAGATGGCTTTGGCACCAAAGTATGCTTGGTACTTTGATTCTTCTAAGAGGTTGTTATTTTTGATGAAGAGCTCCCAGTACTGGGAAAGCCTGGAGCCTCAGTGGTACCCATTCTGGGACACGAGATCTCCAAAATAGTTGATTTCTGCAATGACTGAGGCTTTTTTGAAGCAGGTTCTTTCTGTGGAGATCTGGAATTCCTCTTCATGGAAGGCTTGCTGGTACCCTCTGTGTTCTTATCCTGCAAATTTCCAGGTGAGCAGGTATGGATATGGATGGGGCACCATGCTCACTTGGAGGCAGATATATCAGAGTATTTGGACCTGGATCCAAGGTTGGTCAAAGGGTGTGCTACATCACGAGGATCCTCCATCTAATCACCCTGTTTTTTCTAGATCTGCTCTTGAAGGCCTCCAAATCGAGCCCGAATGTCTACAATGCAAGTAAACAGCTCCTTAGCCCAAGCCCCTGACATGGGCCAGCCATGGGTGTTTAACTGTAGGGTAGACATACCCTCTGTTTCAGGGCGAAGCGCAGTTGAGAAGGAACTGAAGGCAGGTTCACCCACGCAGCTTTATAGAACCTTGGTATGGGGCACAAGGAGATCTTGAAAGCATGTGCAGGGCAAACAGGCATTGCTACTGAAAATCTCCCATCAAAGGCTCATGCACACTTGAAGTGGAGCACCAATAGGACACTACTCAAAGAAGGACCCATAGATGTCTTTTTTTCCTACAATAAGTCCCAATTCAGCAAAGAACTAAAGCACATGCTTAACTTTAAGCAGATGTTTAAGTCCCATGAAAGTCAGCAGGTCTTAAGCATGTGCTTAATTGAATAGGGAAGGTTGGCTGAGTCAAGGCCACAATAATTACTAACAGCTTATTCTTCCAACTTTACTACTTTCTCAGTGACATGGTTACTGATTATTAACTTGCAGACAAAAATTACCCCAACATTTAAAAAAAAGAAAAGAGAGAGAACATGAGAGTGAGACAATGAGTCTGGAAACTCATTCCATTTTCAACCATCAGCTAAATACAGGATTGTGATCAGCCACTGGGGAAGAATTGTGGGTGTGCAGTGGGTGTGCACGCAGTGGTAGCCTCAAAGAAAATATTGATTCATTTTTCCATTATATTTCCTATGGCCAGAAAATAAAGAGATCCTGTAGTGTGGAGGGTAAAAAGCCAATTAGAACTGAAATGAATGTAGAGAGAAAAAAACCCCACATAAAAGAACAGGTTCTCTTTTTCAATAAAAATATATGCAGGCTGGTCCCTGGGTGTTGGTTTTAAGTGAAGATATTGACTTCTAGCTGAATGACGAGTAGAACATCTTTCCACTGAAATATTGATAGTAGATTACACTAAACCACAAACTATCTCCATAAAGCCCATCATTTCTAATCCTAATGGTGTTTTCTTTCCTGGGGATGACTACTACATTCATGATATAATGGCTTTATTCTATCTTGGGGAAAAACTTTTTACTGTGCAGCTAAATTAACTTGTCAAAAGACTTCGAACTTCGGAAGCTTTTACAGCTCAATTCAGAGCTATTATTCAAGATTGAATGAGCAGGCTGTGGACTGTAAAAGCTTGCAAAAATAAATTTCACAAGCATTCATAGACTGAATGAAATACTTACTTTTTGTTCAGGTTGTATGTCTTTCATTGAATCGTCTCCGAATTGCTGTATTTTGCCTAAAGTCCCTTAGCTCTGTAATGAAAGACAGTATGGTTTTTATCTGCCACCCTTGAAATTGCCACCCAGTGCTCCCTCATGCCCTTTTGATAATATTCAGATTGTACCAAACTAACTGTCAGACAGCTCTCCAGAAATGCGGAGAAAGAGGGCTCACTGCTAAAATTAGGGACAGAGGATGTAATATAATACAGTGCCATTTATTGTTGAATAGGCTTTTTCTTAAAACAGAATCTCAATATTTTACAGCCAGTTACAGCCCATGCATGCAAATACAAATAAATGTTTGTTTCAGTCATGCAGGTAGAGAGCACTGGTCACATCCTGATGTCCTCACATAGGGGTGGATCATCTTCCCACAAAACACAAGTGGAGGGATTCTCCATGCACATATCTCAGTACAGCTACAGGTGTTTCCACTGCCCTGTTCTTCTCCAAATCAAGACCTGGTGGAGCCCTCTCCATGCATCTAGGGAGGGGAAAGAAACTGGGCAATAGGATCGCCACCACTTCTGAAGTCTTGTAAGACAGCCCCCAATCTTAGAAAACTGTCCTGCCCTCCTCAGCTCTGGAACTAAAGAGAGAAAGACACCTTCCCACAAAATACCCTTAGGACTAGGAGAAGGTACACAAGCCTGGGAGACTACTGAGTTCAAGTCTCACCTTTTCCACTACATGGTTTTGTATTTCTGTGCACTTCACACCCTTGTGACCGAGCAAGGGATAGGCAGCTATCATTTCCCCTGTTTTACAGATAAGGTAACACCTGGCAGAGCTGGGACTAGGACCCAGTCCTTGGATCTACCATATCATTGTCTCACCCTCTTTGCCACACAGCCTTTCAGAAAGAATCTGCCATAACGATGTTCTGAGTCTGCTATCTAACCTCTGCCATACCCAATGGACAACACTACCCTTCCAGAGCCAGGAAGAGAACTCAGGGATCCTGATACCCAACATTCCACTGAGATCTCACAAATAGTTGTATAACCTACTGGCAAAGTGTGTGTCGTCCTCCAACAGTGATTGCTCCACTCAGCGGATAACAACCTACTACTACCATGAGTTTAACTTACTTTGGCTCACATGGTAGTAACCTGTGCTGTGTGTCTCAGTATCAAACCCTGCTGACAACCTATATTAGGGGAAATAAAGTATGCATTCATGTAATTAAAGACTGTATCATAATGCACATGAACAAGAATGCAGAACATTGCATGGGCAACCTGAATTCCTACATTTCCTAACTTCTGTGTGCACATAGGATCCTCCTCTTAAGTTAGCACTTACTGGGGGTATGGATGTCTCAAAGTATTGTTAACTAGTTACAAAACCTTTCACCAGTTTTAATCTGGCTAAGCTCCATAGGGAGTCAAAATTGTTCCAGCTACTGGATGTTTGGCAGCTCCTATAGGAGATGCATTTGGAGGGTGTCACAACACAAACTCGATTCCATGCTTTGTGCATTATTGGCAGACTCAGCAGAGAGGCCAAGACCTTGGTGGACCATGGAGACTGAACTATCCCAATGATAATAAGCACTTTTTTCAATTTTTTACTGCCGGATAACAATTATATTAACTGATAGTGTTTCCTGTTTCACAGTATCCCTTCCAGGGAAAGTATTTAATACTAAAATCAAGCTATCAAAAATGCATTAAAAATTCACGTGTTAAGGTGATTGTGTTGTGATGAAATATCCATTACTTTACACTGGATAAGAATGTGTTTGCTTATTGTGAGGCCAGTCTAGAATATCCCAAACTTTTATTTTCCTTGCTTCTCAGTTTTGTACACTATGTGATATATCAGTGGTTCTTAAACCTTTCCCATATTGCAATCCCATGCTCCAACAGGAAGGAAAATATAGCAGGACTCCTCTTCCATCTATCCATAAAGAAAGGCTGGGTGGTCACAATCTCCTGAAGTCTGTCTGCAACACCCTAGAGGTTGAACATCATGTGATAGATAACATCATTGTCACCTAGCAACCTTAACAGGTTTTTTAAATGAAGCATTTTATTTATGGAATATACAGATGAGAGGCAAAATTCAGAGGTTCTCAGTTTTTACCTGGTCCTCATTCAGGCCAAGGCCCATTGAAGTCAAGGACTGACTTAACAACTAGACAAGGACCTTAGCATTATGGCCAGTATCTGAAGTTTTGATAGTGAAAGAGTGAAGATGGATACATTGGAGAGCCATAGGGCCAGAGACTGAATCTTTTTAAGACTAAGCGTGGAAAAACTCAAAATACCCAGTGTACAAGGTGTAATTAATTAGATGTGTGATGCAAATGAGAGTTTTAGATCAAGCTAAACATTCTGCTTTCTGACACTAGGAAAAAATGTAGACTTTGAGTAGGGGCAGAAAATAGTAGCTGTAGGTCTTGACTGAGGTGTTCTTCTTAGGAGATGAAGAAGTGGAGTGAGGAAAAGAATGGAACATTGAAGGGGATAGAATTTTGGATGTCATCTGCACAGAAATAATACCAGAGGTTGATTTTATTGAGGCTGTGATGGAGGACTTCTGGTCACAAAAAAGGAGAAGTTGGATAGTTATGAGCAAAATCAGATTAGAAAGAATCTGGGTGACTGAAAAAAATGTCATGGCTGAATATCAAATGCTTTGAGAGATAGGATGTTCCAGTGGTTAGGATACTAGCTTGGGGCTTGGGAGATCAAAGTTCAACCTTTGGCTAGTCAATTAGTCTTTCTGTGCCTCAGTTCTCTATCTGTAAAATGGGGGATAATAGCATTTCCTTGTTGTGAGAACAAATACACTAAAGATTTTGAAGGTCTCAGATATTGCAGTACTGGCAGCCATATATATATATACCTGAGCTATATATAGCTTCAGATCCTGAAGCTGAGGAGAGAGTAAACCGAAAATGGGAAAAGAAGCTGATTGGCCACACATCCCAGGGCAGCTTGTCAAAGGAGAGGGCCGGGTCTCTTTTCATACAGGTAGTTAGAGAAGAGACAACTTTTTTTCAAGGTGTTGCTAAGACAGGACTGACGAGATAGGCAAATAGCTGGCAGAGAAATGTGTCGCTCTAAAAGACTTTTTGTGATGGGACAATCTTTAGGGCACCAGTGAAAATACCAGTAGATGGTAATTTGCTGATTATTACTGTCAAGGCTCAAGAGACAGGAAGAGACATGGTGAGAGCAAACAGACAGATATGTGATGTATTTGTTTGCTGAAAGAATGAAGCCAGAGAAGTTGTACGGAAGGCTTATTGGGAGAGTAGGAAGGTGGGGGATGGAGGGATAGATGGAGGGTCACATAAAGGACCGGGAACGGTAGCGTTAGCAGAAATGTTCCTGCAGAAGCTAGTGATCTTTTCATGCAAGGACTGAAACTCAGTGTCCACTATCCTTGAAAACACTCAATGTTACATGACCTGTAACCCTGTTACAAAGATAGAAATAGATTCTAGCCAACACCGATGCTTGTTCACACGTTTCTTAGCTTCTCATAAGTAGCCAACCCTTGTGCCAGCATCTACTGTCACAAAATGTAATATCTATATCAAGACAAATATACACTCTGTATTTGCTCTGTGACATCCTACCTGATATCTGGAGTTTTGGATATATGAAAAGTGCAGTGTGCTACAGAAAATCGGTGAGCACTTTAGCCATTGCATGGAGGCTAGAAACAATCTAACTGCGGGCAGGTCTACACTTAACATGCTGCAGCTCCCATGTGCTGATGAGAGAGCTTCTTCCGTCAGAATAGTTAATTCACCTCCCTGAGAGGCGGTAACTATGTCAATAGGAGAAGCCCCCCTTCGACATAGCACTGTCTGCACTGGGGGTTAGGTCAGGGTAACTGCGTCTCTCAGGGGTGTGGAGTTTTCACACCTTTGACGACCTAGTTATACCAATGTACGTTTGTAGTGTAGACCTGACCTGAGCTGCAGCAGGCTAACAACTTGCTGAAGATTACTTCTTAGAATCATAGAATCATAAAATATCAGGGTTGGAAGGGCCTCAGGAGGTCATCTAGTCCAACCTCCTGCTCAAAGCAGGACCAATCCCCAACTAAATCACCTTCTTATTGATGCCCTATTTATTGGATTCTAAAAAACAAAACAGAAACCTCAGAACAGCTGGTGTGACAATATACAACTAGGAAAGTGGATGCCGTGTTGCCTTTCATAGAATATCTGGGTTGGAAAGGACCTCAGGAGGTCATCTAGTCCAACCCCCTGCTCAAAGCAGGACCAATCCCTAATTTTTGGCCCATATCCCTAAATGGCCCCCTCAAGGATTGAACTCACAACCCTGGGTTTAGCAGGCCAAAGCTCAAACCACTGAGCTATCCCCCTCTCCCTTTCATTTATTACACTCTGATCATCTTCCTGGTTCTCTTTGTCCACTCATTGGAGATTGTCAGTTGATGTCAGTGCTGATGAATGTTCTTTAAACAAGGCACTGCTAGACATCAGACTTATACACACAAAACTACAAACCCGATGTCATAAATATAAAGGGAAGGCTAACCACTTTTAAATCCCTCCTGGCCAGAGGAAAAAACCCTTTCACCTGTAAAGGGTTAAGAAGCTAAAGATAACCTCGCTGGCACCTGACCAAAATGACCAATGGGGAGACAAGATACTTTCAAAGCTGGGGGGGGGGAACAAAGGGTTCTCTCTGTCTGTGTGATGTTTTTGCTGGGACCAGAGCAGGAATGCAGGTCAGAACTCCTGTAAAGAGTTAGTAAGCAATCTAGTTAGATATGCATTAGATTCTGTTTTGTTTAAATGGCTGATAAAAATAAGTTGTGCTGAATGGAATGTATATTCCTGTTTTTGTGTCTTTTTGTAACTTAAGGTTTTGCCTAGAGGGATTCTCTATGTTTTGAATCTGATTACCCTGTAAGGTATTTACCATCCTGATTTTACAGAGGTGATTCTTTTACTTTTTCTTCAATTAAAATTCTTCTTTTAAGAACCTGATTGCTTTTTCATTATTCTTAAAATCCAAGGGTTTGGGTCTGTGTTCACCTATGCAAATTGGTGAGGATTTTTATCAAGCCTTCCCCAGGAAAGGGGGTGTAGTGCTTGAGGGGATATTTTGTGGGGGAGACGTTTCCAAGTGGGCACTTCCCCTGTTCTTTGTGTAACACTTTGGTGGTGGCAGCATTTAACCTAAGCTGGTAAGAATAAGCTTAGGGGGTCTTTCATGCAGGTCTCCACATCTGTACCCTAGAGTTCAGAGTGGGTAGGGAACCTTGACACCTGGTCTGGAAACAAAAAGGGCCAGTAATGCCCAATGACAGAAGCGGCATGCTGTTCAGAAATTAATCATTTTTGTCAGACATGGTTGCTCATGGCATTATTTGACCAAGGTTCCACAGGAAAAACAATTTCTCCTGTAACCAGAATAGTCTGATAGAAACAATGGCAGAAAGTGTCCACATGCAAAGCGCTTCAGAAGTGTCACACTCCCGTCGCATTCATCCTCTGCTTTTTACACTGGTCACAGTTATTCTGAATCTATGCAGTTCCTGAATATGTACATCTATTAAAAGGTTTGGGCAACTGTGCTTTGTTTTTGGCCAAAACCTCAATCGTCATGTTTTGCCTTTCCTCTGACAAAACCAAAACCACAGCTGGTATTGGATTTGTATCCACTAGGAAGTACTGAAATACCTCATATCTTCTCTGTCTACTTAAGATACTTCTAGGGCAGCAATCATTGTAATATCTTAGCCTTTCCTTCCTCATCTACCTTTTGGATTTCTAGGAAGTTCAAGAAAAAAGAATGGCATAAAAGGAAGAGGGTAAGACCAAACAAATGAATTAACTGCAGCCAAAAGGAAGAGAGAATGGAGCAGAGTATAAGGATGCAGCATAGGTAGCGGGGAGATCCTGTCCCATAGAATATACCTGAGCATTTACAGCTGAAATGATGTAACCAGGTTTCTTAAAGGTACAGTATGGCGTCCAACTCACTTTGCCAGAGTAAACATGGAAGATGCTATCCATCTAGTAGGCTCTCTAGGCTGGATAGAGAAGGTGAATGGGATAGACTTGACTCTCTGACTTGTGGTAGAATGGTCAAGGGGGGATGGTGTTGTTTCTTGGCTGCATCTAAAGAATAATATGCAAGATGTTGTGATCTCAGCACTATAGGTGTGAAAGAGGTTCTGTGAGGTGAGGGGGAAGAGGTGAGATGTTGGTGTCATTAGCTCATAACAGGCAAGTGAGCTGGAGGGTGGTCTGTGGCCCATAAATGTGGGATTTGTGGTCCAAACGGGATAGCTGTATGGGAATTTCTGATATGAAGTGGAGGACAGGTTGAGTGATGGATGATGTGTGTTATTTTAATACGTCATATATAATATGACATTTATTAGAGCAATTGAATGAGCTTGAGACGCATGCCGGGTAGTTGAACGTTTGCTGCCACAGTTTTAAATGCATAGGGATTTGTAACTGTTACTTTTCTTGTAATACATACTTCTGACTTAATATTAAGATGCAACCTTAGTTAATATTAAGTTTTTGTCTACTATAAACGAACCATGGAGTAGTATTTCCCATGACAGTCATGAGCAGAACATGTAAACACTAGCCACGCAACTCAGCGAGTAATACAATTCGCAATGGAGGATGCACAAAGTCAGTCAATGGCCCTTATTTTGATTTGATACCTAGTATATACACAATGTGTGTGTCATTGAAAAGCCCTTATTTCAATCGGTACTGCAATATATAAATGGATGAAATGATAGCTCACTGGAAGACCCCAGAGATGACGCATTGATAGTGGGGGTAGGGGGGCACAGTTTAAAGGTTTTGGTGGTATGCACTGAGCATATAAACCCTGACAGAAATCGGAGGGAGGGGCCATGTGATCCCACATGCCCCTTCCCCCCCCAAGTGTCTCCTCTGAAAGAGCCCCATCTGCGATAGGTAACAAAGTATGTGTTATGTAGAAAAGGTCCGTTTGCTATTCTATACTAGGTGCTGTCTAGAGAACCTATTGGTTGCTTTTCTAGATCTGAGCGCTGTGTGGATTGGTGCTCACCCTGCTGGATATATATGCCTATGGGTGCTGGAGCGGCCCCCCTGTTGCAGTTTGGAGATCCTCATTTGTGTAGAGCAGAGGGCTGTTGAATCCCCTGCACAAAGATTTCAGTGGGCACTTCCTTCTGATGTTCTATCTCCCCTTCCCTACACAGACTCTTGCCCAGAAGTCCCCAACAGTATGTGAAATCAGAGCACCAGATGGAGAGTTCTGCTTAGCAGAGTAGGGGATCAAGAAATCCTACTCTTGCTCTGTCTGACTGTTTGGGTCTCGGTGCAGGAGCAGAGGGGAAGAACTTGCCTCCCTTTTCTTTTCTCTCCCTCTGTCTCTCCAGACCCTACCCTCCAATTCTCTCTCCCAGACTCCCCAAACCCTCTCTTCTCTCCTAGGGCCTGAAGAGTGTTGTTTTTAGCAGTGCTGTGCACAGGCCTCTTGTCCTCTCATTCTTCCCCTGGGGCCACACTGCTGCCTACAAAAGGTGCTGACTTCCTGGTGAAGTGGCTTCTGATGAACTTGAAAACTTGCAAGCTGTTCTCAGAAGATTCTGCCGCTCTTTTCTGTGCCAGGCGATCAATCAGAAACGCATCAAATGCAGCAGTGAAGTTCAGAAGGAGGAAAAGGAGGGGATCCAAGATGGGCTAAGACAGGCTTTTTAAATAATAAACTCTGAATATTCATATTTTGTTCTTTGTCTTATGAATAATGAATCTGAAATCTTTCCAAAATTTCTAAGCATTGAATGACCACAATGGCCCAGCTGTTCTAATGATGTTGCATTGCACACAGTTTCCATCTTTAATGATTTATATTTACAGTGGGATTTAGAGGTCCCAACTCAGGGTATGTCTACACTACAAGTGCTGCTGCGGTTCAGGTACACCACTGTAGCACAGACGTTTACTACAGAGATGGAAGGTGTTTTTCTGTTGCTCTTGTAAATCCACCCCTCAAAAATGGCAGCTGCGTCAATGGAAGAATTCTTCTGTCAACATAGCTGTGTCTACAGTGGAAGTTAGGTTGACCTAACTACGCTAGATAGGGCATGACATTTTTCACAGCCCTGAGTGATGTCGCTAGGTTGACTTAAGTTTTAGGTATAGAGCAGGCCTCAGATTGGGGGCCCATTGCGCAAAGAGCTTAGAGTTTAAGTAGACAAGACAGACAAAGGTTAGAAAGGGGGAAGAGAGACACAGAAACTTACCCAAGGACACTAGCAAGATGCAGGGCTGGGAATGGTCTCCGGACTCCTGGTTCAGTGCCCTACCCACTAGGCTATGCTGCCTGACAGAACATTAAGAACATAGGAATTGCCAGACTGTATCAGAACTGCAGTACATCCAATCCAGTGTCCCAGCTCAGGTGCTTCAGAGGAAGATGCAACACATCTCTCCTTAGGCATTTTCCCCCCCAGAGAAATGGGGAAATTAATTTTACAGACTGGGTGGGGAGAACTGCATAGAAATTAGCCAAAACAGGTCATTATCTTTTCTGCTGATCCCCCCGCCGTGGCAGATAGCTGCAGCCAGGGGCGGCCCTATAACAAGACTCCAATGCAGCTGCGGGGTAGGGAGGTGCCAGGGCCGGAGGCATTATAGGAATACAGGCCTTCTGCAGGATTGCCAACTCCAGGTGTTCAAAAAGCAGGAGTCAGGCTCACCAAAAATCATGAGATTGGCTTTAAAATCATGAGATAATGTAAAAATAATAGATGTGGTGTTCTTTTTATTGGCCTTCTGCTTTCTGAGCCTTTAGGGTGCACTAGGGGGTCACATTTTAAAGCTTTCTCCACAGTTATGAGGGCTAGAAACTTACTAGAAACACTGCTTGTGCATGGATAGACCTGGCCTCCTACAGACTCCTCAGGGTCCCCTGGGGGTTTGCCAAGTTTAAGTGCAGCCTTTTCCAAGGAGGAAGGGAATTCCATGGGGGATCTCTGTGAGGAGATTTCCTACCTCTGAGTCCCTTTTCAGGGGTTTTCCCTCAGAAGGGTATGAGCCAATAATAGAAATGGAAAGTCTATGAAAGATGGTATACATTTTCTGGGCTCCTTTATATTTGATTTTGTTTAAATTCCCCTCTGAATCCTGCTAGCCCTGGGCAATTATCATACACCAAAGCACAAGGAAAGCTTCTTGTTGCCCTGACTTAGGGGGATCTGAACTAAGGTTTCACTGCTTTAGCACAGGTCACTTGTTTGCTTATCCGTAATAGCTACTGCTGTTTGTGTGTTTATTTCAGTCATATATTTCAAGGGACTGTTTTTCCAGTAAAGTAAACAAACAGGGTAACAGCTGTGGCTGATAAAGCTCATGGGCATAGTCATCTCCCTCTTCCTGATATCATATTGTTACAGATTTAATGATGAATTTCCCTTGAAAATAAGCTTTGGATTCACTATTGGTGCTGAATGTGAACTTGTTTTCTTCAAAATGACAAGCACAGAGAGGAAAGGTATTTTTAACAATCCCTTTCTCTTAAAAAAAAAAAAAAGGATGGGGTGAATTTTAAGCAAAACTCAAGAACTAACAGCTCTGTCAGACAGAGTGTAAGATGGAGTTATTCAGGCTTGCTCTGCCAATGCAGTTCAATGCTCTTTCTGAGGCCTGCTAGTCCAGTTCTGCCCCCACAGCTCTGCCAATGAATCTCAATGCTGGTCTTAAACATCACATGAATATCAATATAAATTCCAGGCCTGGCTGGGCCACCGCAAACCCAGATCCTCCAATGGGATCCACCCATGCGGGCATAAGGGACGGCCTGTGTGGATCTTTTTGCAAGGTTGGGAATTTTGGAAGGTGACCCATCCTGGTGCTAACAGTATCGAAACTTGCTTACACATTCATGGCTCAATTTTCAAGAGCGTTGGATGCCTCAGCTGTCAGGTACTCCACTTGGGGCACTAAGGGTACGTCTACACTGCCATTAAAACCTGTGGCTGGCCCGTGCCAGCGGACTCGGGCTCGCTCTAAGGTGCTGTTTAATTGTAGTATAGAAGTTTGAGGCTGAGCTGCTGCCTGAGCTCTCGTACTCTCACACCTCACAGGGTCCCAGAACTCAGGCTGCAGCCCAAGCCCGAATGTCTGCACCACAATTAAACCGTCCCACAAGCCTGAGTCGCTGGCACAGGCCAGCTGTGGGTATCTAACTGCAGTGTGGACATATACTCTTAGGGTCTGATTTTTCAGAGGTGCTGATCACCCACAACTCCCCTGAAGTCACTGCCTCTGAAAACCTGGCCCAAGATTTCTTGAGCTGGGCACTCAAAAATGGAGACAATCGGAACAAGAGGCAACGTCTGAAAATCTGGGTCTCAATGCAGTCTGATGATCCCTTTGATTTGTAAGTGTACAGTCAATAAGCAACTGCAAACCTTGGGAAGAATAAGTATTTAAAGCTTATGTGAAGTAATTATTCCAAGGTAACTCATCCATTAAAATAAATAATTAATACCTCACTCTTGTCTAGCAGTTTGCATCAGTCGATTTAACAGCACTTTACAAAGAAGGTCAGTACCATTAGACCCATTTCACACATGGGGAAACTGAGGCACAGAACGAGGTGAAGTGACTTGCCCAAGGTACCCCAGCAGGCCAATGGCAGAGTCAGGAATAGAACCCAGGTCTCCTGAGTCCCCATCTAGTGCTCCATCCACTAGGCAACAATGTACACACTTTTATTTTAAATTAATTTTTCAAAGAATAAATAGAGTGCTCCTAACAGGTGCAAACTGTCAGACTTGGTATTGAATTCTGTTGTGTATGCATGGATCAGTAACTGGTTAAAAGATAGGAAACAAAGGGTAGGAATAAATGGTCTGTTTTCAGAATGGAGAGAGATAAATAGTGGTGTTCCCCAGGGGTCAGTACTGCGACCAGTCCTATTCAACATATTCATAAATGATCCGGAAAAAGGGGTAAATAGTGAGATGACAAAATTTGCAGATGATACAAAATTACTCAAGATAGTTAATTCCTAGGCACACTGCAAAGAGCTACAAAGGGATCTCTCAAAACTGGGTGACTGGGCAACAAAATGGCAGATGAAATTCAATGTTGATATATGCAAAGTAATGCACATTGGAAAACATAATCCCAACTATCCATATAAAATGATGGGGTCTAAATTAGCTGTTACCACTCAAGAAAGAGATTTTGGAGCCATTGTGGATAGTTCTCGGAAAACATACGCTCAATATGCAGTGGCAGTCAAAAAACCTAACAGAATGTTGGGAATGATTAAGAAATGGATAGATAATAAGACAGAAAATATCATATTGCCTCTATAGAGGCAATAGAAATCCATGGTATGCCCACATCTTGAATATTATGTGCAGATGTGGTTGCCTCATTTCAAAAAAGATACATTGGAATTGGAAAAAGTTTTAAAAAGGGCAACAAAAATATTTAGGGGTATGGAACAGCTTCTATGAAGAGAGATTAATGAGACTGGGACTTTTCATCTTGGAAAAGAGACTACTAAGGAGGGAATATAATAGAGATCTATAAAATCATTACAGGTGTGGAGAAAGTAAATAAGGAAGTGTTATTTCTCCTTCTCATAACACAAGAACTAGGGGTCACCAAATGAAATTAATAGGCAGCAGATTTAAAACAAACAAAAGGAAGTAATTTTTGACACAACACACAGTCAACCTGTGGAACTCTTTTCCAGAGGCTATTGTGAAGGCCAAGACTATAACAGGGTTTAAAAAAGAACTAGATAAGTTCATGGAGGATAGGTCCATCAATGGCTATTAGCCAGAATGGGCAGGAATGGTGTCCCTAGCCTCTGTTTGCCAGAAGCTGGGAATTGGCGACAGGGAATGGATCCCTTAATGATTACCTGTTCTGTTCATTCCCTCTGGGGCACCTGGCATTGGCCATTGTCGGAAGACAGGATACTAAGCTAGATGGACCTTTGGTCTGATCCAGTATGGCCATTCTTATGTTCTAACCAGCATGAACAGGAGCAATACAAACTTCCTCAACTGTCTTGGCAATTTTCAGAGTAGCAGCCATGTTAGTCTGTATTCGCAAAAAGAAAAGGAGTACTTGTGGCACCTTAGAGACTAACCAATTTATTTGAGCATAAGCTTTCATGAGCTACAGCTCACTTCATCGGATGCATTCAGTGGAAAATACAGTGAGGAGATTTATATACACACAGAACATGAAAAGATGGGTGTTATCATACAGACTGTAAGGAGAGTGATCACTTAAGATGAGCTATTACCAGCAGGAGAGCGGGGGAGGGAGGGGAACCTTTTGTAGTGATAATCAAGGTGGGCCATTTCCAGCAGTTAACAAGAATGTCTGAGGAACAGTGGGGGGGGGGGAGGGGAATAAACATGGGGAAATAGTTTTACTTTGTGTAATGACCCATCCACTCCCAGTCTCTATTCAAGCCTAAATTAATTGTATCCAGTTTGCAAATTAATTCCAATTCAGCAGTCTCTCGTTGGAGTCTGTTTTTGAAGTCTTTTTGTTGTAATATTGCAACTTTTAGGTCCGTAATCAAGTGACCAGAGAGATTGAGGTGTTCTCCGATTGGTTTATGAATGTTATAATCCTTGACGTCTGATTTGTGTCCATTTATTTTTTTACGTAGAGACTGTCCAGTTTGACCAATGTACATGGCAGAGGGGCATTGCTGGCACATGATGGCATATATCACATTGGTAGATGTGCAGGTGAATGAGCCTCTGATAGTGTGGCTGATGTGATTAGGCCCTATGATGGTGTCCCCTGAATAGATATGTGGACACAGTTGGCAACGGACTTTGTTGCAAGGATACGTTCCTGGGTTGGCGGTTCTGTTGTGTGGTGTGTGGTTGCTGGTGAGTATTTGCTTCAGGTTGGGGGGCTGTCTGTAGGCAACGACTGGCCTGTCTCCCAAGATCTGTGAGAGTGAGGGATCATTTTCCAGGATATGTTGTAAATCTTTGATGCGCTGGAGATGTTTTAGTTGGGGGCTGAAGGTGACAGCTAGTGGCGTTCTTTTGTTTTCTTTGTTGGGCCTGTCCTGTAGTAGGTGACTTCTGGGTACTCTTCTGGCTCTGTCAATTTGTTTCTTCACTTCAGCAGGTGGGTATTGTAGTTGTAAGAATTACAACAAAAAGACTTCAAAAACTGACTCCAACGAGAGACTGCTGAATTGGAATTAATTTGCAAACTGGATACAATTAACTTAGGCTTGAATAGAGACTGGGAGTGGATGGGTCATTACACAAAGTAAAACTATTTCCCCATGTTTATCCTCCCCTCCCCCCCCCCGCCCCCCTGCCTTCCCCCATTCCTCAGACGTTGTTGTTAACTGCTGGAAATGGCCCACCTTGATTATCACTACAAAAGGTTTTCTCCCCCCGCCCCCCGCCCGCTGATAATAGCTCATCTTAAGTGATCACTCTCCTTACAGTGTGTATGATAACACCCATTGTTTCATGTTCTGTGTGTATATAAATCTCCTCACTGTATTTTCCACTGAATGCATCCGATGAAGTGAGCTGTAGCTCACAAAAGCTTATGCTCAGATAAATTGGTTAGTCTCTAAGGTGCCACAAGTCCTCCTTGTCTTTTTGTCTCGGCAATGTACCTCAACCCAGTCCTGGAGGCACTAATTCTAGAAGTGCAGGCTAGTTCATTTTCCTTCTTTGCTGATTCAGTCACTGGCCTGTCTGTTGAGACATCCTGCAAAGATGCCAAGTGAAGTGATGGGTTTTCTGAAATGCATACCTAACCGCTAGGAACTGGAATGGGACCACAACTCATTTCAGAGAGGTCACTGAACCACCAGCAAATGTTTACTGCTTTCAGTCACTACTCACGTAGGCTGGATTCAAGCCCGCAGCCTCAAGGAAAAATGATCCCCATCTAATACCTATCTTCCGATACACCCCATCACTTATCCCCCTTTTTTAGTGAGCCAGCAGCACTGGTCTGTATTCTGGACTAGCAGTCTGTACAGTGGGTATTTTTTTTATAACCCTCATTTTAAGTTACACAAGTGCATGCGAAAGTAGAAAATATTTAGGGTCAGATTCTCTGTTGGAGTCACTGCATGTATGTCAATGTAGTTATACCAGCAGAACACATGGTCCTTAATTCCCCCCTCTCCACATACCCAACTTGTAGCTAAACTTTTTTTAAAAATACATTCAGATTAAACCATCATCGTCACTCCAGACTAAGATTTGGGATGTCAAGTTTCAAAGCATGAGTGAATGCTACCAGTGGAATTAAAAAGCCCCTTGAAATAGTTTTACTTAGCTTAGAAAGGATAATCCACCCAGAAATTTAACACCACAGGCACCACTGCAGCTTGTTTCAGTAAACGTTATTCTCCTAAACCAACCATCAGAAATGAAATAGGGCAGTGGGTTTTTAAACCATTAGCTGCACATGCAATCTTTCTGTTACCTTCATCCTCCCTTTCGAGGATATGCAACTCCTGACTTTGTCTCAGGACTGAGCTACAGTTAAAGTTTTGCTGGCATAGTTATCTTGGTTAGGAATGAGAAAAAAACACACCCTAACTGACATAGCTATGCCAGCAAAACCCCCAGTGTACATGCAGTTAAACCAGAAAAAGTCTAATTGCCAATGTAGCTTATTTATTTGGTTAACTAGTATAAGCTACACTGGGAAAAGAACCTTCCATATGTATAAGCTGCATATCCAGTTTGCCACTATAGCTATACCAGTCACACTGACACGCCTTTTCTCGTGTAGCCAAGGCCTCCTTCTGGAGCACAGTTTCATTTGGGCATATAAAGACAGATTTTCAGCTCAACACTCACCATTGTGACTAGGTTTTTAAATGCACTCAGCCCTTGCTGTTTATTTTCATGCCTAAATGGGAGCTGAGCTCTTTTGAAAACCTGGTCATGGAGAATATGGATAGACAGAGAAATAGAGTTAATCAATGCCAATAAGGCCGTCTATGGTTCATCAGTTGACTTTAGGCTGTTGGTTTTGTGTTTTGACTCTTGCTGTGAATGTTTTAACTGTTCACTAAACTTCAACCCACTATGGGTTTTATACCTTAGCTACATATTTATTACAGATGGGTATGATAAGCTCACAGGAAAGAAACACAGGGAAGCACTACCTCAAACTAATCTAACTTCGTGACTCTTAATGAACAATTTAGTAAATATGTGGATATTGAAATGAAAGCAGTAAAAGGAACTGCTCTTTGAACAACAGATGTGGGCTGTAGCTGTGCTGTGGATTTGATGCATGCTCTAACTCATAGGTATGCAGCTTGTGTGGGCCGGTGACATTTAAAGAAATACATGTGCAGTCCAAAGGGGTTGGCTACAGAGCCTCTCGTCAATTGAAGCCATCCTGGGAATGCTAGTGGAGTGGATCACGCTTGTAGAAATTCCAGGCTGGGCCTGCTCCAGGTGGCGTCCCTCCCGAAACCATGAGACATACTTCATGGGAGGATAACAGATGAATGGAGTGTGTGTGTGTGTGTGTGTGTGGGGAGGGGGAGGGGAATCAGAAGTAAACCCAAAACATGTGGCTTCAAAGGGATAATGTAACTACTGTTTAAAATGTGCCTGTCTGCCCTTTGGCCACAGATGCAAAGAGAACTCAACTTCTCTGAAATTGGAGGTGGCTGAACTTGCCGATTTCAACAATATTCCCATCTTTGGTTTCTTCACATAAAAAAACAGTGTGTTTCTAGCCCCTTTCCTTGTGAAGATAACTTAGAAAACAAAAACCGATGTCAACGAATCAACGAAAAGAACAGTCAGCCAGGCTCCACTTCTGCTGCAGGTCATAGAGAGGAGTTAGAGATAACATCTCCCTTTCCACCTCACCCACTTTTACATAAAAAGCTTTGAGGGGGTGTAGTGAGGCGATGTGGGTTCCTGCCGTCCCAGAGAGAGAAGAGCCCCTCTGGCTACCAGAGTGGGCGGAGCCAGGGAGCTCTGAGCCTGCCCCCCAGAAGGTCAGGTGTAGCACAGGAAGTATAAAGGCCCGACCCCAGAGCTCACTGGGAGAGCAGCCGCTGGGAAGACCAGATGCCTCTGGCCTACCTCCTGGTTAGGAAGCCACAGCAACCTAACGTGGACCCAAGGGCTGGCCGGGCCTGCTGCAGGCCAGCTACCCGGAGGAGTGGCTGAGCCTGCCCTGCACCAGCTATCCCGAGGAACCCATGGTGCTGGACCCCCCTGAGGACACCACCCCGACCCAGGTCCCTCAAGATGGGGAGTCTGGAAGTAGCCTGGGGGCAGCCGACCCTCGTCTGGCTGCAGCACAGCCAGAGCCCATGTCAGTGTGTTGAGGCCGGGATCCCCACTGACACAGCAGCGGGTCTCTTGCCGCTGCTAGGGCCCCGGGCTGGGATGCAATGGACTGGTAGGGCCTGCGTCCCCCCTGCCACCCACCTCGTGGGTAGCCGTCTCCCCCTCTGCCAGGCTTTTGGACCCAGGGCCTGGGCTCACTGTTGATAAACTGTTCTTGCTCAGCCCCTGCCTGAGGGCCTGAGCACCTGACTCACCATTGCCCTGCCCTGACCCAGGGCCTGGGCTGACGACAAACTGTGTTGTTTCAGCCCTCACAAAGGCCGCTGACGAAGACTCGTGCGGCTGGACTAATTCGCTGCTAGACCTCTTCCCGAACTTAGTGAGGCGGTGTGGGTCCCCACCGCCCCAAAGAGAGACAAGCCCCGGCTAATCTCTCTACAGGGGGATCCCAAAGACTCATCTCACAAACTTTTCCCAGAATTCTCAGGCCAGCCCTGGGTGCAATAATGGTCAGAGAACAGAGATCAATTACATTATTAGTAAGCAGGAAAACTAATATTACAGGTCCCTCTTTAAATACTGCAAGCAGTTCTGCTGACAGCACTACAATCAAGAATGATTTTGCAGTATCAAAAGCATTGATTGGCTGTGATGTTCCTTAATCTTCTTTCTAGAGGTAGTATACTACTGGAAATAACCTGACACAGGTTTTGGTGTACCCGAAGCACCTATTTTGCATGACTGCAACCCATGGGTGCACAACTTCCACAGGACAGAAGCGACTTTGTCTGTACAAAGTGCAAGCTGGTCTCCATATTGGAAGAGAAGATTGAAGGTCTGGAGCAACAGATAACAACCCTGCGTTGCATACGGGAAACTGAGGATTTCCTGGACGAAACTCAGGATAGGCTTCTAGGGGCACAAAGCTCTACAGATATAGAGCAGGTTGCACAGAGGAGCCAAGAGACCAGTGAAGAAGCTTGGCAACATGTGACCTCCAGAAGAGGTAAGCGGAATGTCCGGGTTCCAGTAACACAGACACAGGTAACTAACCGCTTTCATGTTCTCTCCACAGGTATCGTTGCGGAGAGTGGACCAGATGATATGTCTGGGGTGAGAAAGCAGAAGGAGACTCCGCTGGTTGGAAGGCATGAGATGCGCTGTCCTGAGGTTGGGGGTTCCACGACCACCACCCCCAAGAGGAGAAGGCGGGTGGTGGTGGTCGGGGACTCTCTCCTCCGGGGGACTGAGTCATCTATCTGCCGCCCTGACCGGGAAAACCGAGAAGTCTGCTGCTTGCCAGGGGCTAAGATTCGTGATGTGACGGAGAGACTGCCGAGACTCATCAAGTCCTCGGATCGCTACCCCTTCCTGCTTCTCCACGTGGGCACCAATGATACTGCCAAGAATGACCTTGAGCGGATCACTGCGGACTATGTGGCTCTAGGAAGAAGAATAAAGGAGTTGGAGGCGCAAGTGGTGTTCTCGTCCATCCTCCCCGTGGAAGGAAAAGGCCTAGGTAGGGAGAGTCGAATCGTGGAAGTCAACGAATGGCTACGCAGATGGTGTCGGAGAGAAGGCTTTGGTTTCTTTGACCATGGGATGGTGTTCCATGAAGGAGGAGTGCTGGGTAGAGACGGGCTCCATCTTACGAAGAGAGGGAAGAGCATCTTTGCCAGCAGGCTGGCTAACCTAGTGAGGAGGGCTTTAAACTAGGTTCACCGGGGGAAGGAGACCAAAGCCCTGAGGTAAGTGGGAAAGCGGGATACCGGGAGGAAGCACAGGCAGGAATGTCTGTGAGGGGAGGGCTCCTGCCTCATACTGGCAATGAGGGGCGATCAACAGGTTATCTCAAGTGCTTATATACAAATGCACAAAGCCTTGGAAACAAGCAGGGAGAACTGGAGGTCCTGGTGATGTCAAGGAACTATGACGTGATCGGAATAACAGAGACTTGGTGGGATAACTCATATGACTGGAGTACTGTCATGGATGGTTATAAACTGTTCAGGAAGGACAGGCAGGGCAGAAAAGGTGGGGGAGTAGCACTGTATGTAAGGGAGCAGTATGACTGCTCAGAGCTCCGGTACGAAACTGCAGAAAAACCTGAGTGTCTCTGGATTAAGTTTAGAAGTGTGTGCAACAAGAGTGATGTAGTGGTGGGAGTCTGCTATAGACCACCGGACCAGGGGGATGAGGTGGATGAGGCTTTCTTCCGGCAGCTCACGGAAGCTACTAGATCGCATGCCCTGATTCTCATGGGTGACTTTAATTTTCCTGATATCTGCTGGGAGAGCAATACAGCGGTGCATAGACAATCCAGGAAGTTTTTGGAAAGCGTAGGGGACAATTTCCTGGCGCAAGTGCTAGAGGAGCCAACTAGGGGGGGGTGCTTTTCTTGACCTGCTGCTCACAAACCGGGTAGAATTAGTGGGGGAAGCAAAAGTGGATGGGAATCTGGGAGGCAGTGACCATGAGTTGGTTGAGTTCAGGATCCTGACGCAGGGAACAAAGGTAAGCAGCAGGATACGGACCCTGGACTTCAGGAAAGCAGACTTTGACTCCCTCAGGGAACGGATGGCCAGGATCCCCTGGGGGACTAACTTGAAGGGGAAAGGAGTCCAGGAGAGCTGGCTGTATTTCAAGGAATCCCTGTTGAGGTTACAGGGACGAACCATCCCGATGAGTCGAAAGAAAAGTAAATATGGCAGGCGACCAACTTGGCTTAATGGTGAAATCCTAGCGGATCTTAAACATAAAAAAGAAGCTTACAAGAAGTGGAAGGTTGGACATATGACCAGGGAAGAGTATAAAAATATTGCTCGGGCATGTAGGAATGTTATCAGGAGGGCCAAATCGCACCTGGAGCTGCAGCTAGCCAGAGATGTCAAGAGTAACAAGAAGGGTTTCTTCAGGTATGTTGGCAACAAGAAGAAAGCCAAGGAATGTGTGGGCCCCTTACTGAATGAGGGAGGCAACCTAGTGACAGAGGATGTGGAAAAAGCTAATGTACTCAATGCTTTTTTTGCCTCTGTTTTCACTAACAAGGTCAGCTCCCAGACTGCTGCGCTGGGCATCACAAAATGCGGAAGAGATGGCCAGCCCTCTGTGGAGATAGAGGCGGTTAGGGACTATTTAGAAAAGCTGGACGTGCACAAGTCCATGGGGCCGGACGAGTTGCATCCGAGAGTGCTGAAGGAATTGGCGGCTGTGATTGCAGAGCCACTGGCCATTATCTTTGAAAACTCGTGGCGAACCGGGGAAGTCCCGGATGACTGGAAAAAGGCTAATGTAGTGCCAATCTTTAAAAAAGGGAAGAAGGAAGATCCTGGGAACTACAGGCCAGTCAGCCTCACCTCAGTCCCTGGAAAAATCATGGAGCAGGTCCTCAAAGAATCAATCCTGAAGCACTTGCATGAGAGGAAAGTGATCAGGAACAGCCAGCATGGATTCACCAAGGGAAGGTCATGCCTGACTAATCTAATCGCCTTTTATGATGAGATTACTGGTTCTGTGGATGAAGGGAAAGCAGTGGATGTATTGTTTCTTGACTTTAGCAAAGCTTTTGACACGGTCTCCCATAGTATTCTTGTCAGCAAGTTAAGGAAGTATGGGCTGGATGAATGCACTATAAGGTGGGTAGAAAGCTGGCTAAATTGTCGGGCTCAACGGGTAGTGATCAATGGCTCCATGTCTAGTTGGCAGCCGGTATCAAGTGGAGTGCCCCAAGGGTTGGTCCTGGGGCCGGTTTTATTCAATATCTTCATAAATGATCTGGAGGATGGTGTGGATTGCACTCTCAGCAAATTTGCGGATGATACTAAACTGGGAGGAGTGGTAGATACGCTGGAGGGGAGGGATAGGATACAGAAGGACCTAGACCAATTGGAAGATTGGGCCAAAAGGAATCTGATGAGGTTCAATAAGGATAAGTGCAGGGTCCTGCACTTAGGACGGAAGAACCCAATGCACAGCTACAGACTAGGGACCGAATGGCTAGGCAGCAGTTCTGCGGAAAAGGACCTAGGGGTGACAGTGGACGAGAAGCTGGATATGAGTCAGCAGTGTGCCCTTGTTGCCAAGAAGGCCAATGGCATTTTGGGATGTATAAGTAGGGGCATAGCGAGCAGATCGAGGGACGTGATCGTTCCCCTCTATTCGACATTGGTGAGGCCTCATCTGGAGTACTGTGTCCAGTTTTGGGCCCCACACTTCAAGAAGGATGTGGATAAATTGGAGAGAGTCCAGCGAAGGGCAACAAAAATGATTAGGGGACTGGAACACATGAGTTATGAGGAGAGGCTGAGGGAGCTGGGATTGTTTAGCCTGCAGAAGAGAAGAAGGAGGGGGGATTTGATAGCTGCTTTCAACTACCTGAAAGGGGGTTCCAAAGAGGATGGCTCTAGACTGTTCTCAATGGTAGCAGATGACAGAACGAGGAGTAATGGTCTCAAGTTGCAGTGGGGGAGGTTTAGATTGGATATTAGGAAAAACTTTTTCACTAAGAGGGTGGTGAAACACTGGAATGCGTTACCTAGGGAGGTGGTAGAATCTCCTTCCTTAGAGGTTTTTAAGGTCAGGCTTGACAAAGCCCTGGCTGGGATGATTTAACTGGGAATTGGTCCTGCTTTGAGCAGGGGGTTGGACTAGATGACCTTCTGGGGTCCCTTCCAACCCTGATATTCTATGATTCTATGATTCTATGAACTGGGGTTAAAGAGAACCTTGGGCCCAGCTAGCCCTGTCCCATTAAACCTACAGCCAATGTCAAGTGAGACCTAGGAGTCTGCAGCACTCGAGGAACCTATTGAGGAGGTGTGGAAGGACAAGGGGCAGCCCCACCCTAATCTCATCTAAAGGCCCCTCCCCCAGTTTAAGGGGAGGAACCACTGAACGCAGGTCTCAGCTGGAATCAGGGGACAACCAATGAAATACAGGGATGGGGATGAGTGTCACTGGTTCAAAAGCAGGGAGTCAGAGGGGAACACAGAGCAAAGAACCCTGGATAGTGCCTACTGCTCCTTGAAGACATTCAAGGAGCTAGCGGACGTGGCTCAAAGGAACTCTGCCCGGATACATGAGCCATGGGAGGAGGAGAAATAGGCCCCACAGTCTCAGAGCCCCTTGCTATCCAGCAGCCTCCTCCTGGTATGGTGGACAGCCACCTTGACCAGTGCCAGGAGGAGGTTGACCAGGAGGTCTTGCGACATCATGGGGCCATGGGTGGGATGAGTGTAGATCAGGAGGTCAGGAAAAAGTGCAGCCAGAATATAAGGAGATGGTTCTGGAGGAGCCAGAAAAGTGGCTGCATCCTGGCGCACTCAAAGTAGATGTGCGTCAGGGTCTTCCTCAAGCCACAGAAGGGGCAAGAGTTGGGGAGAGGGGGCGAACCACACCAGGTACACACCTGTGCTAATGGCTCTATGAAGGAGCTGCCAACTAATATCCCCGGCGGGCCATGGGACTAGGGTGGAATACAGGCTGGCCCACCAGGGCTCCTCACTCTTCACAGGTGGTAGAAGGTCCCTCTACTTGGCATTGGGGCAGGACGCAAGGATGAGGAAATGAAAGGTGTGGGGCTACAAGCGCATACAGCTGTTTCCTAGGCATGATTCGGAAACAGACTGGCTGCAGGTCACACAGCCAGCTCGGGTATGTGGTGGGATCAGCTGGGGGGCTCACAGGGCAGGGGCCTGATTACAAGGCCCAGAGGGCCAGGGGTGAGGGGTGGGTGGGAAGCACCCTCCTGCTGGACCTGCTCAAGGAAGGCCTAAGAGGCAGGTGGTAAGGCTGCCTTCACCTCCTGGAGTATGTGCTGTGGGTATTTTTGAGAATATTCTCTATAGCAGTGTTTCTCAAATTCCACCACTGTGGCCGCATGCGGCCACCAGGAGCTTTTCTTGTGGCCACAGCCTCCTGGGCAGTGATTGGATGGCAAAGCAGCCGCCCCACCCCCTCTCTGTTGCTCCCGGATGTGCCACCTTGGTGTTGGTTGCTGGGGCTGCCAGCAGGGGGTTGGGCCCTGCCCCTGTCCTGCTCTGGAGACACCTGGGGCACAATGCTGGAGGAGCAGGCAGACAGTGAGTTCCCCACCTTCCTGGGGGTGGTGGGGCTAGGGCTTCAGCCCTGGAGTGGTGGGGTGGTAGGCTCTGGCCATGAGGCTTCAGGCTTTGCTCTCTGTCCCTGGGCCCTGGCCATGGGGCTTCGGGCTCTGGCCCCATCCCCTGGCTTTGGGCTACAGCCCAGGAGCTTCCAGCTCTGACTTCCCAGTGCCTCCCTCATTGCCCCTAGCCCCTACTGTCTATCCATCCACCTCCCCATCCAGGGCTTAATTTGTCCAAGGTGAGTAACTCTGCTGTAAAAAGTGATACTTGTATGTTTGTTAATATTACTTTTCACAGCTGACTTAGTAGCTAGCTGGGAGGCTGTGAAAAATATTAAACATACAAATATCACTTTTCACAGCAGCAGACTTACTAGCTAGCAATAAATAAATTATAATGGTTTTCATGTGCATATTTATTTATTTTTCCTAAAGTTAATTAAGTATTTTAGGAAAAATTGTCAGAGTGGCCACCAGCAAGAGTTGGTAGCCACACTCTGAGGCCACTAAAAATTTTGTCGTGAGAACCCCTGCTCTACAGTCACTGGTAATCAGTGCCAGAGTGGAGCAATTTGTAGTCATCATGGTAAAGGTCTGTTTTAGAGGATCATCCAGAAAGTAAATCATCTAGAAAATAAAGAATCTGAATTTTAGGGAAGGGATTTTGACATATCTTTGGATAACAGACAAAGACAGGCACATGATCCAAGACTTGGAAAGGTTCAGAAGGAAATGCTACACATCTATCAATCTAGCCTAGAATAAGATTCATGGCCAGGAGAATAGAATGTAGTCTTTATTCCCTGAGGTTAAATAGCACTCAGGGTCTGGAAGCTGTGATTCAGATGTAAAGGAAGAGAGCTGTGATTGTAGGAGAAAATATATATTTTGGAGATGTGAGGCAGTGAACCTGAGGACCTAGAGCATTATTGAAATGTTTAACGTGTCTAGATGTGCCAGTAAAAACATAAGGAATGTAGGGGCCTGTCTGGTAATCTATATATCCTAGACATATTGCTTGGTCCTGCATTGAGCTCTGTGTGTGGGGATCTCTCATTGAGAATTGAGCCAAATTCTATTCCTGTCTAACACACTGGAAATGACCCACCTGCCATCTTCATCTGCAGTGGTTGTGTTCGCCACAAAGGGCAGGTTTTTATGAACTGGCAAAGAAAACTACTCCTGGTGTGGGAGCAAGAAGAGTTGCAGGACACCTGCTCCAATCCATCCCCAACTATTTAATTTCCAGATCTTTCAGGTGGGTGTCGTGTGTTAGTACCCCATTAGTCTTTTCTTCTGTAAAATGACTGATCACATACTCTTTCTTGGTAAGGTACAGTGTCCACTCTACTTTCCGTTACACAGCATTTAAAAACTGCCCCTTCTTTGAAAGGATTTCTCACTGTTAATTCTATGAGGAACACATCTTTCTTGACTCATCTCTCTCCTCAGCCACTGTAATAGTGAGAGGCAGCCCCACCCAGGTGCCATAAGCAACCAAACCACATTTTAAAAATGTACATAATAAAAAGAGAGTAAATGCAAAGGGTCCATGTGATGGTATTATCCTCCCAGTTTAATTTGGGTTAGTAAACCGATCACTTACATGATCATTAAACCTTAATACTACTTTCTAATTCTCCTGATTCTCTCAGGAGGTGTGTACTTCATTAAAAATCGGTCTCTACACCTTTTCCTCTTAGGCTGGAGGGACATTGTACTGTAGTTGTGTTTGTCAGTTATCTCTATCCTTACCCTTATACAGGCCACCACCTGTCCCGACATCCTGACTAGGCCGTCTGCGAGATTAAACATGGGACCTCTGGAGTCACGGGGGCTACTCACATATTTTAAGTTAAGCAGGTGCAAGGTCTTTGCAGAACTGGGGCCATAAATCCTTTTTTTCAGTTTTGTTGTTTTTGTTTCCAGTTTTCCTCAGAAAAAAATCCAGCTTTATTCAAAAGCAGAAGAACAGCGTTAGCAGCTAAAATCTGTTTTAAAAATTGTTATGAGTCACGCTAATTATTTGTATTACAGCTGTGTGCAGGGACCCAACCAAGATTGAGGCCCCATTGCAGCAGGTGTGTTGTACAAACACACATGACCTGATCCTGTTACTTGATCCGTGCACCTGGATGGTTTTGAGTTATTTAATTTTTTTAAAGGTATGCATAAATAAAATAAATACCAGGGCTCCCAGCTGGTCCAGACATTATCAGCTGACAATTCACTGTAGGCATCTGCTACAAGATAGTACACTCACCGATGGGGCACCTCCTCCTGGCTACTCTGGCGATTAGCTCCTTCCAGGTCCAATGCTCCCTTTCACCATTCATTTATGTGCCCCACAGCCTCTCTCTCCACAACTCAGGGTACTTTCTTTTCCTGGCTCGATCCTCTGGCCAGGTCACTATAGTCCTCACCTTGCAAAGTCCTATTGGATGACTCCCAGGCAATCTTCTGTTCTACTGCCCAATCTGTGCCACTTTCCCAGTGGCTGATAGGGGAATCTGGGCCCACTCTCTACTCCGGGTTCCAGATCAGGGACCCTCTAATCAGCAGCCAAGGTCTGAAACGTCCCATCTTGCTGACATTTCCCTGAGCCTTTTCCTACTCCACCTCCCCCAGGCTTTTGCTCCACCACCCTTCTGGATAAATCCTCCCTTCAGGGCCTGCATCCCGTGGGGTTTTTACTCTCCTCCTGGGTTTCCTTCCTTCCCTAACATCCAGAGAGTGGCTGCAGGCTCCCTCACTGCAGCCCTTGTCAGCTGCCAACTTCCTGGCTTTATACTAGCCCCACCTCTTCCTTCTCGTCTGGGCTCCTCCATCAATCTGGGGTTACTTAGGCCAGTGTTTTTTGAAGTTCGGGTTGTGACCCAGTACTGGGTCATGGCATGGAAGGCACTGGGTCACTCTGGTCAGCAGTGCCGACCGGGACGTTAAAAGTCCCATCAACGGTGCTGCCCCGCTAAGGCAGGCTAGTGCCTACCTGTTCTGACACTGTGCTGCACCCCAGAAGCAGCCAACAGTGGGTCCAGCTTCTAAGCAGGGGGGTCACAGGGCTCCACGTGCTGCCTCTGCCCCAAGCACTGGCTCCACACCAGTGGAACCGGCCAATGGGAATTGCGGGAAGGGCATGGTGCCTGCAGTCGAGAGTTGCGCGAAGCCATTTGTGTGCCTCCACCTAGGAGCCTGACCTGCTGCTGGCCGCTTCCGGGGCGGAGCGTGGTCTGTGGTGCCAGGACAGGCGGGAAGCCTGCCTCTGCACCCTGGCTGCACCACTGACCGGGAGTCACTGGAGGTAAATCCATGCCCCAACCCTGTGCCCCAATCCCCTGCCTCAGCCTTGAGCCCCCCAAACCTGGGTCCCCTTCCTGCACCCCAAATCCCTCATCCCCAGCCCAGAGCCTGCACCCCCAGCCCAGAGCCCTGACCTCCTCCCACCCCTTAATGTCCCGGTCAGCAGTGCTGACCAGAGCGACCCACATGCTATGACCCAGTCCTGGGTCATGACATGAACTTTGAAAAACACTGGTTTACATAAACCAAACCCTAATTCGTATACTATTAGAATTATTGACATTTGTATCTAACCTTTATCAGGATTCAATTCTTGCTCAGAAACTACTAGATTGATAACCTATAGCAGCGTAATACTTTACAGACCATTTCTTTTCTTATTGCAATTTGTACCACTTAATAACAATTCAAAGAAAAATCATACACCCAGAAAAGTGAGTGGGGAAGAAATGCCGTGAACACGATGCTGATCTTTTGGGGGTATAAACTTGAATTGGTTCCTTTCATGGCTACACTGCTATTATAGAAATGTTACTAACCTTTTATAAAAAGTGATTAATAGATGGTTTGATAAATAATTAATCAATTGTTATAGATTATAATAGAGTCCAACAAGTCAAAAGGTTGCTTAAAACCAGAGCTTATAAACAGCTGGAATAATCTTCCCCCTTACAACCATCAAGTCTACATACTGCTCTGGTCTATAACATGCTTATAGCATCCATTAATCATTTATTAACTAATTATAAACTATATATACCCTTCCTGCATGTCCACCCCTTGTAAGTGTCAAACTCAAAGATAAATAATTATGGCTCAGATTTGGATACTCCTTTCTGACTAGTACCTGACTCCTTGAGTCAGTGGGACTTTTTTAGCTGAAAAAGGTATTCAGTATGAGTACAGGTAACAGAACCTGGCCTTTTTTTTATACATGGCAAAAAATATCTACTGCTATCTTGAGAATCCAAGTTTGTTACAGTGTTACAGACTGGCAGAATCTAGCCTTGAGGTTTTTAAACTGTCTTTGCCTGATATCTGGGCCTCTTGCAATGTAATTTCAATCCTAATAATGTACTTGAATTTTCTCATTATTCAGCAGCAAGGAAGGGGACTGAGGTTTGAATAGCAAACTGCTTGCATTGGTTCAAAGTGTAGGCAGGTTCAAGTTCTTCTTAGAAAGATTGAGGTGCAAACTAAATCATATATTTAGAGGACAATGTCAATCAGTTATTTCTCTCAGAGGCTTTTTTTCACTCTTAGTTTATACTACTACTTTCCAAAAAGCTTGAGTATAATTTCCCCCCTTCTTTTGTTCTCTCCTATTTCACAAACATTAATTCTTTCCATCTAGCCCCCCTATTGGGAGCAGAGATGAAATAAACAGCTGTGTTAGTAACAACTCAAACAATTCTACCTTCTAGTCATGCCAAAATACTTTTGTCTGTACACCAACACCATCAACTATGTCAGCACTGCTTTAGGAATAGGATTTGCACAACCAGCAATGGCAACAAAACAAAACCCTTGACTTTTCATATGTCCTACAAAAATAATGACTACTTAAAAAACACTCCCGGTAGATTCTGAAAATATGCAATTAGCTGCCTATTAAAATCTGAAGGGATTCAACGAGACTACAAAGTAGAATAGTTTTAATATATCAGCATTGCTATGAATCAGAAGAGCTGAATAAAATAATGTAGAGCATTAGCATTATGGCAGGCACCATCAGGTGGTGCAGTTACACACAGTCTTTCAAGTTCTTAACACATAAGCAAGTTTTGACTCTTGAAAAGGCATGCTATGTTGTTTTTAGTTTTGTGTTGTTAGTTTTGGGTACAGGCAGTTTATAGTGAGAAAGAGTTGTGCTAGCAGCAGAAGACATTGCTCTTTGCCTTGATGTGTAACTAGAGTCATTTTTGGGGGCACAGTTGCTCCCTGGGAAGCAGCCATTTGTGTTGGGCTGAGATTGCTGAAAGAGGGGATTGTCCTGCATCCTCTTTGACCACCTCTGTTCCAGGACTGGTATGTGTGTGTAAATAAACCAGTTATATTTAAATATATACCATACTCTATGTCACTGATTTCTCCTCTCCTGGGAAGCCAACCTGCAAGACCCTGGACATCTGCTACTGCTTGGTGGAGGGGCAACACATATCAGAAAAGGACACCGGTATGAGAAAAAGGACAACAATATTTTAGCTGATATGGCCAAGTATGGTAAGGCTCCCTTGTGGGGCAAGGACAAACTGTGCAGTTACCATTTCTGAATTAAAGCGACCCCGAATCAGCCAGCGCTGAAGGAAGTGTATAACTGTAAGCAGGTGCAAAGGCCTCTTGAGCACAATGGGGATCCTTGCATGTTTACGACCGTGCATGTGTTGAAGCACTTGGCGAGATTGGAACCTTTGTGAGCAGAGATCTGCATCCTTGATAGCACCTTCCCATTTATCCTGAGGATGAGCAGCCCTGTTCCTCATTTTTATTCTTCCCCTTTTTCTGTTAATGCTTTGTTTATGACCAAGTGACTTTTGTGTGTCCGGCCCTTGGATTGGTGTAAATATGAAAAGAGAACCAATATTGGTTTGTTATTAATGTGTCATGGCACATGGTTCATATATTATTGATGAATGGTATAAATGACTGCCTGCTGTCCATTTACTTTATTGTAAAATGTTAATATTAATTATTTAAAACAGAATAATTTTAAGAGAGGTCAAATCTAGGGCCGAAAATGCTTGACTGGCCGTGGTGTATTCGTTCTTCTTCCGTGCACGCATCTGTGATAGGTGGATGTGCCCTATATTCAAAATGTATCCTCTAATGCAGTCTAATGCAGTGGTTCTCAGACTCTTTTTCACTGGTGACCCCTTTCACACAGCAAGCCTCTGAGTGCAACCCCGTTATAAATTAAAAACACCTTTTTTTTATATTTAACACTATTTTAAATGTTGGAAGTGGAGCAGGGTTGTGGGTGGAGCTGGGCTGGTGGGGCTCAGGCTATCAGCACCACCATGTGCAGGGGCTGACAGCTCATACAACCCCCAGGTAATTACTCTGTGACTCCCTGAGGGGTTGCGACTCCCCCATTTGAGAACCCCTGCTCTAATGGAAGCAGCTAGAAAGGCTGCTGGTGCTAGTCATAGGGGCAAACTAATCTAACTCCAAGCCCTGGTCTACACTAGGACTGGAGGTCGAATTTAGGAGCGTTAAATTGATGTAAACCTGCACCCGTCCACACAATGAAGCCCTTTTTTCCGACTTAAAGGGCTCTTAAAATCGATTTCCTTACTCCACCCCTGACAAGTGGATTAGCACTTAAATTGGCCTTGCTGGGTCAAATTTGGGGTACTGTGGACACAATTCGACGGTATTGGCCTCCGGGAGCTATCCCAGAGTGCTCCATTGTGACCGCTCTGGACAGCACTCTCAACTCAGATGCACTGGCCAGGTAGACAGGAAAAGAACCACAAACTTTTGAATCTCATTTCTTGTTTGGCCAGTGTGGCAAGCTGCAGGTGACCATGCAGAGCTCATCAGCAGAGGTGACCATGATGGAGTCCCAGAATCGCAAAAGAGCTCCAGCATGGACTGAACGGGAGGTACGGGATCTGATCGCTGTATGGGGAGAGGAATCCGTGCTATCAGAACTCCGTTCCAGTTTTTGAAATGCCAAAACCTTTGTCAAAATCTCCCAGGGCATGAAGGACAGAGGCCATAACAGGGACCCGAAGCAGTGCCGCGTGAAACTTAAGGAGCTGAGGCAAGCCTACCAGAAAACCAGAGAGGCGAACGGCTGCTCCGGGTCAGAGCCCCAAACATGCTGCTTCTATGATGAGCTGCATGCCATTTTAGGGGGTTCAGACACCACTACCCCAGCCATTTTGTTTGACTCATTCGATGGAGGCAACACGGAAGCAGGTTTTGGGGACAAAGAAGATGGTGATGATGATGAGGTTGTAGATAGCTCACAGCAAGCAAACAGAGAAACCAGTTTTCCCTACAGCCAGGAACTGTTTCTCACCCTGGACCTGGAGCCAGTACCCCCCCGAACCCACCCAAGGCTGCCTCCTGGACCTGGCAGGCGGAGAAGGGACCTCTGGTGAGTGTACATTTAAAATACTATACATGGTTTAAAAGCAAATATGTGAAAGGATTAATTTGCCCTGGCATTCGTGGCTCTCCTGGCTGTACTCCCAAAGCCTTTGCAAAAGGTTTCTGGGGAGGGCAGCCTTATTGCGTCCTCCATGGTAGGACACTTTACCACTCCAGGCCAGTAGCACGTACTTGGGAATCATTGTACAACAAAGCATTGCAGTGTATGTTTGCTGGCGTTCAAACAACATCCATTCTTTATCTCTCTGTGTTATCCTCAGGAGAGTGAGATATCATTCATGGTCACCTGGTTGAAATAGGGTGCTTTTCTTCAGGGGACACTCAGAGGTGCCCGTTCCTGCTGGGCTGTTTGCCTGTGGCTAAACAGAAATGTTCCCCACTGTTAGCCACGGGGAGGGGGAGGGTTGAGGGGGTAGCCACGCCGTGGGGGGAGGCAAAATTTAACTGGGATTTAACTGGGAATTGGTCCTGCTTCGAGCAGGGGGTTGGACTAGATGACCTTCTGGGGTCCCTTCCAACCCTGATATTCTATGATTCTATGAAAATGCGACCTTGTAACGAAAGCACATGTGCTATGTATGTAATGTTAACAGTAAGGTTTACCCTGAAAGAGTGTAGCCATTGTTTTATAAAATGTTTCTTTTTAAATACCGCTGTCCCTTTTTTATCTCTGCCAGCTGCACGTGTTTCAATGATCACAGGATCTTCTCCTTCCCAGAGGCTAGTGAACATTAGAAAGAAAAAAAAATGCAATCTTGATGAAATGTTCTCTGAGCTCATGCTGTCCTCCCACACTGACAGAGCACAGACGAATGCGTGGAGGCAAATAATGTCAGAGTGCAGGAAAGCACAAAATGACCGGGAGGAGAGGTGGCAGGCTGAAGAGAGTAAGTGGCGGGCTGAAGACAGGGCTGAAGCTCAAATGTGGCGGCAGCGTGATGAGAGGAGGCAGGATTCAATGCTGAGGCTGCTGGAGGATCAAACCAATATGCTCCAGTGTATGGTTGACCTGCAGCAAAGGCAGCTGGAGCACAGACTGCCGCTACAGCCCCTGTGTAACCAACCACCCTCCTCCCCAGGTTCCATAATCTCCTCACCCAGACGCCCAAGAATGCGGTGGGGGGGCCTCGGGCCAACCAGCCACTCCACCACAGAGGATTGCCCAAAAAAACAGAAAGCTGGCATTCAATAAATTTTAAAGTTGTAAACTTTTAAAGTGCTGTGTGGCATTTTCCTTCCCTCCTCCACCACCCCTCATGGGCTACCTTGGTAGTCATCCCCCTATTTGTGTGACGAATGAATAAAGAATGCATGAATGTGAAGCAACAATGACTTTATTGCCTCTGCAAGCGGTGATCGCAGGAAGGAGAGGAGGTTGGTTAGCTTACAGGGAAGTAGAGTGAACCAAGGGGCGGGGGGTTTCATCAAGGAGAAACAAACAGAACTTTCACACCGTAGCCTGTCCAGTCATGAAACTGGTTTTCAAAGCTTCTCTGATACGTACCGCGCCCTCCTGTGCTCTTCTAACCGCCCTGGTGCGTAACCAGCAGCCAGGCGATTTGCCTCAACCTCCCACCCCGCCATAAACGTCTCCCCCTTACTCTCACAGATATTGTGGAGCGCACAGCAAGCAGTAATAACAGTGGGAATATTGGTTTCGCTGAGGTCTAAGCGAGTCAGTAAACTGCGCCAGCGCGCTTTTAAATGTCCAAATGCACATTCTACCACCATTCTGCACTTGCTCAGCCTATAGTTGAACAGCTCCTGACTACTGTCCAGGCTGCCTGTGTACGGCTTCATGAGCCATGGCATTAAGGGATAAGCTGGGTCCCCAAGGATAACTATAGGCATTTCAACATCCCCAACAGTTATTTTCTGGTCTGGGAATAAAGTCCCTTCCTGCAGCTTTTGAAACAGACCCAGAGTTCCTGAAGATGCGAGCGTCATGCACCTTTCCCGGCCATCCCACGTTGATGTTGGTGAAACGTCCCTTGTGATCCACCAGAGCTTGCAGCACTATCGAAAAGTACCCCTTGCGGTTTATGTACTCGCCGGCTTGGTGCTCCGGTGCCAAGATAGGGATATGGGTTCCGTCTATGGCCCCACCACAGTTAGGGAATCCCATTGCAGCAAAGCCATCCACTATGACCTGCACATTTCCCAGGGTCACTACCCTTGATATCAGCAGATCGTTGATTGCGTTGGCTACTTGCATCACAGCAGCCCCCACAGTAGATATGCCCACTCCAAATTGATTCCCAACTGACCGGTAGCTGTCTGGCGTTGCAAGCTTCCACAGGGCTATCGCCACTCACTTCTCAACTGTGAGGGCTGCTCTCATCTTGGTATTCATGCGCTTCAGGGCAGGGGAAAGCAGGGCAGGGGAAAGCGTAGTGATCAATGGCTCCGTGTCTAGTTGGCAGCCAGTATCTAGCGGAGTGCCCCAAGGGTCGGTCCTGGGGCCGGTTTTGTTCAATATCTTCATTAATGATCTGGAGGATGGTGTGGATTGCACCCTGAGCAAGTTTGCAGATGACACTAAACTGGGAGGCGTGGTAGATACACTGGAGGGTAGGGATAGGATACAGAGGGACCTAGACAAATTGGAGGATTGGGCCAAAAGAAATCTGATGAGGTTCAACAAGGACAAGTGCAGAGTCCTGCACTTAGGACGGAAGAATCCCATGCACCGCTACAGACTAGGGACCGAATGGCTAGGCAGCAGTTTTGCAGAGAAGGACCTAGGGGTGACAGTGGATGAGAAGCTGGATATGAGTCAACAGTGTGCCCTTGTTGCCAAGAAGGCCAACGGCATTTTGGGGTGTATAAGTAGGGGCATTGCCAGCAGATCGAGGGACGTGATCGTTCCCCTCTATTCGACATTGGTGAGGCCTCATCTGGAGTACTGTGTCCAGTTTTGGGCCCCACACCACAAGAAGGATGTGGAAAAATTGGAAAACGTCCAGCGAAGGGCAACAAAATTGATTAGGGGACTAGAACACATGACTTATGAGGAGAGGCTGAGGGAACTGGGATTGTTTAGTCTACAGAAGAGAAGAATGAGGGGGGATTTGATAGCTGCTTTTAACTACCTGAAAGGTGGATCCGAAGAGGATGGATCTAGACTATTCTCAATAATAACAGATGACAGGACAAGGAGTAATGGTCTCAAGTTGCAGTGGGGGAGATTTAGGTAGGATATTAGGAAAAACTTTTTCACTAGGAGGGTGGTGAAACACTGGAATGCGTTACCTAGGGAGGTGGTGGAATCCCCTTCCTTAGAAGTTTTTAAGGTCGGGCTTGACAAAGCCCTGGCTGGGATGATTTAGTTGGGATTGGTCCTGCTCTGGGCAGGGGGTTGGACTAGATGACCTCCAGAGGTCCCTTCCAACTCTGATATTCTATGATTCTATGATTCTAAGTCACAAAGTTCCATGAAAGTGCCCTTACGCATGCGAAAGTTTTGCAGCCACTGGGAATCGTCCCAGACCTGCAACACTATGCGGTCCCACCAGTCTGTGCTTGTTTCCCGAGCTCAGAATCGGCATTCCACCGCATGAACCTGCCCCATTAGCACCATGATGCATGCATTGGCAGGGCCCATGCTTTCAGAGAAATCTGTGTCCATGTCCTCATCACTCACGTGACCGCACTGATGTCGCCTCCTCGCCCAGTATCGCTCTGCCAGGTTCTGGAGCTGCATATACTGCTGGATAATGCATGTGGTGTTTAATGTGCTCCTAATTGCCAAAGTGAGCTGACCAGCCTCCATGCTTGCCTTGGTATGGCGTCCGCACAGAAAAAAAGCGTGGAACGATTGTCTGCCGTTGCTCTGACGGAGGGAGGGGCGACTGACGACACGGCTTACAGGGTTAGAATCATAGAATCATAGAATCATAGAATATCAGGGTTGGAAGGGACCCCAGAAGGTCATCTAGTCCAACCCCCTGCTCAAAGCAGGACCAATTCCCAGTTAAATCATCCCAGCCAGGGCTTTGTCAAGCCTGACCTTAAAAACCTCTAAGGAAGGAGATTCTACCACCTCCCTAGGTAACGCATTCCAGTGTTTCACCACCCTCTTAGTGAAAAAGTTTTTCCTAATATCCAATCTAAACCTCCCCCACTGCAACTTGAGACCATTACTCCTCGTTCTGTCATCTGCTACCATTGAGAACAGTCTAGAGCCATCCTCTTTGGAACCCCCTTTCAGGTAGTTGAAAGCAGCTATCAAATCCCCCCTCCTTCTTCTCTTCTGCAGGCTAAACAATCCCAGCTCCCTCAGCCTCTCCTCATAACTCATGTGTTCCAGTCCCCTAATCATTTTTGTTGCCCTTCGCTGGACTCTCTCCAATTTATCCACATCCTTCTTGAAGTGTGGGGCCCAAAACTGGACACAGTACTCCAGATGAGGCCTCACCAATGTCGAATAGAGGGGAACGATCACGTCCCTCGATCTGCTCGCTATGCCCCTACTTATACATCCCAAAATGCCATTGGCCTTCTTGGCAACAAGGGCACACTGCTGACTCATATCCAGCTTCTCGTCCACTGTCACCCCTAGGTCCTTTTCCGCAGAACTGCTGCCTAGCCATTCGGTCCCTAGTCTGTAGCTGTGCATTGGGTTCTTCCGTCCTAAGTGCAGGACCCTGCACTTATCCTTATTGAACCTCATCAGATTCCTTTTGGCCCAATCTTCCAATTGGTCTAGGTCCTTCTGTATCCTATCCCTCCCCTCCAGCGTATCTACCACTCCTCCCAGTTTAGTATCATCCGCAAATGATACTTCATTGGCTGGCTTCAGGGAGCTAAAATCAACAAAGGGTGTGCCTGTACATCAAGGAGTATTTCAGGCAGGACTGCACGGATGGTTCCAATAAGAAATGGTGCACCTAAGTTATCGTTGTTATTGGAACAAGGAGGTTAGCCTGGCCTCTGATTGATACATGGCTAGATTTACCTCGCTGCACCTTCTCTGTGAGTGACTGCAGTGTGACCTCGAGGAATGAGTCCCCTAGACAGCTGGGAGGGGAGGGGGGAAGCAAATGAGTACAAAACAAATCTGGTCTATTTCTTGTTTTGATCCACTCAGAAGTTCAGAAGATGGTACAATAGGACTGCTAGCCATCCTCATCTCTTGCCTGCCCGGCAGAAGATGGTACAATAGGACTGCTAGCAATCCGTATCGCCTGCCTGCTCACCATAAGATGGTTCAATAGGACTGACTGCAGGACTAAAGAGAATGACCTGGTCAAGTCACTTCTAATGTAGTCCCTGCACCCATGTGTGGCCAGGAGTGCCTTGGACATGACGATGATGGCTACCAGTCCTATTGTACCGTCTGCTGCCACAAGGCAAGGGGTTGCTGCTGCTGTGTAGCAATGCAGTACCATGTCTGCCAGCACCCAGGAGACATATGGTGACGGTTACCTGAGCGGGCTCCAGGCTTGCCGTGGTATGGCGTCTGCTCAGGTAACTCAAGAAAAAAGGCGCAAAATGATTGTCTGCTGCTGCTTTCACAGAGGGAGGGAGGGAGCGAATGGGGGCCTGATGATATGTACCCAGAACCACCCGTGACAATGTTTTAGCCACATCAGGCATTGGGATCTCAACCCAGAATTCCAATGGGCAGCGGAGACTGCGGGAACTGTGGGATAATCCATGCTAGGCTAGTGTGGCTCTTTGTCACCCTGGGGGCCAGACTACATTTAGGGGTTTAGAAACTGGAGCGACAATCATAAAAAGGGATTGCGGTGGCTACAGAAATGCCTCCATGGAACCAGGAATGGAAAGAAGCACTAATTTGACCAAAGTTTTAGCTACTGCTTGGCTCCCTAGATCCAAACTGCACCATCATGTGAGGGGAGGGAAAGAGAACATATGTTTTAAGAGCCTTTCATACTTTAGGGGCATATTTTCCTCTCAGATTCCCATAGTGGATCTCTGACTTGTAGAAACAACAACAGAAAAAGAAACCTAGAAGAGCTCCTGGGACTGAGGAGAGGGAAGGAGCTAGGAGTGCGGCTTGGCAGGTCTAAATGGTCTGTTCAGCAGGCAGTGCACAGGGGTTAGGTGCTATAGAGAAACATGAAAGAGTCAGATACTGTAGATGGATCTGTCCATGTAGAATATTGGAGTTAAAAGGTGAATTTTACCCTTAGACTTTAATATTGATGATGGATATTATAGTAGCCCCTAGAGGCCCCAGCTGAGGACAGGGCAACATTGTGCCAAGAGGTGTACACGCAGTGAGACAGAACGTATGACAAAGTACTTACAATCTAAACAGGCAAAGCAGACATGAGGGGGTGGGGGTGGGCATGACTTGCCCACGCTCACTGAGCAGGTCAGTGGCAGAGCAGGGAATAGAACTCAGGTCTTCAAGCTCCAACTCTCATTCCCTACCCCTTAAATTGCAGTGTGTTCCCTAGAACCAAATGGATCAGGAGGGCATGAAAGCCAGATCTGTGACTTTCCACAGGCTTCTGTGGCACCAAAGAACTTGAATTCAATGGGACAGAGAGGCTGGATCAATGGAAGGATCAATCTGAAATTTGAATGAGTAATTTAGGATACCTGGAAAACAGTTCTTAAAACCCTGCTCTTAAGGAGTGTGTGTGTGTGCTGGAGGGGGGTGTATGTGTGTGTGTTTTAATTGCTTTGTGGTGCTGGCAGGGGAGAAAAGCAGAACACGCAGGTCTAATCATCCCTTCGCTATTGATTGCCATGTGCGTCACTGAGCGCAGAAGTGTGGGAGGTGCAAGCGTGCCTTACAATCAAGTCACCAGCCTTTCAGGATTCTAACGACACCTCCTGGGGGATGCTTTCTTTCTTTTCCTTTTCAAAATAAAATTAAAAAAAACAAACCAGGAAAGGAAACAAATGCTCCCAACAATTCAACTCAAAACAATCTGGGGGGAGGAAAAACTTTTTTTTTTTGCATAAAACCTTTTAAAAAATTATTTGGTTTAGTGGTAGTTAAAGATAATGGGGCCCTCTAGCAGTCTGGAAGTGACAGTAGAGAGGAAATTCATAGGTTTCATGGCTAGATGGGACCACTGTAAGCATTTAGTCTGACCTGCTTTGCACAGGCCCCAGAATCTCTCACAGTCATAGTTGCATCAGGCCCAATGTAACCACTAGAGCTGGTCTGAACATGTTTCCAGTAAATGTTTTTCCATCCAACTATGTTGTTTCATCAAAGCCAAAACGTTCCTGAGACATACTGATTCTGACAAAAATGTTAACAGGAAGGATTCTGAGGTCTAGGGTGGACTCCCCAGTCACTTCCTGACAGAAACTGAAACCAAAAACCTGACCTTTTCTTCCAAAAACCAGATCCATTTGGAGAGAAGACAGGGAGATTCACTTGCGGGCTCCCAAACTATTCATAATACCCAGGTTTCCCTTTTCCTGCTGGCCTCTCAGTACAATATTCCTAAAGTACTGCCTTGTGTTGTCATCTCCCCCTTTTCATCAGCCCCTCTCCCTTTCCCTCATATGCAGGCACAGGACATTGAATTCAATGCACATGTTGCCATTGACATTAAGACATGTAGGATAAAGCCCATGATGTATGAAATGTAAGGAAATGAAGACCCTCCTGCTCACAAATCATTGTCTTGGCTGCCGTTTGAGTGGATGCCAAGTTGTCTAGGCTGTGGAGGGAGGGTGCATGATGAAGTGGGGAGGAGGTGTGGTCAGGTCATCCACAAACCAAGCTATGGCAAGCTATGGCAGCCAGTAGGGACAGCCCCAACGGAGGGGCCAGGGCTGGCCACTGTTGCTTGGTTCCTCTGTTCGGGTCTGCACTGATTCGGGGATGAGTCTGGCTCTGGGTTTCTGTCAGAAACTTCAATCCATCGGTGATCTTCCTGATAACACCATCCTGGCCACTATGGATGTAGAAGCCCTCTACACCAACATTCCACACAAAGATGGACTACAAGCTGTCAAGAACACTATCCCCGATAATGTCACGGCTAACCTGGTGGCTGTACTTTGTGACTTTGTCCTTACCCATAACTATTTCACATTTGGGGACAATGTATACCTTCAGATCAGCGGCACTGCTATGGGTACCCGCATGGCCCCACAGTATGCCAACATTTTTATGGCTGATTTAGAACAATGCTTCCTCAGCTCTCGTCCCCTAAAGCCCCCACTCTACTTGCGCTATATTGATGACATCTTCATCATCTGGACCCAGGGAAAAGAAGCCCTTGAGGAATTCCACCATGATTTCAACAATTTCCATCCCACCACCAACCTCAGCCTGGTCCAGTCCACACAAGAGATCCACTTCCTGGACACTACAGTGCTAATAAACAATGGTCACATAAACACCACCCTATACCAGAAACCTACTGACCGCTATTCCTACCTGCATGCCTCCAGCTTTCACCCTGACCACACCACACGATCCATCGTCTACAGCCAAGCTCTGCGATACAACCGCATTTGCTCCAACCCCTCAGACAGAGACAAACACCTACAAGATCTCTGTCAAGCTTTCTTACAACTACAATACCCACCTGCAGAAGTAAAGAAACAGACTGATAGAGCCAGAAGAGTTCCCAGAAGTTACCTACTACAGGACAGGCCTAACAAAGAAAATAACAGAACGCCACTAGCCATCACCTTCAGCCCCCAACTAAAACCCCTCCAACGCATTATTAAGGATCTACAACCTATCCTAAAGGATGACCCAACACTCTCACAAATCTTGGGAGACAGGCCAGTCCTTGCCTACAGACAGCCCCGCAACCTGAAGCAAATACTCACCAACAACCACATACCACACAACAGAACCACTAACCCAGGAACTTATCCTTGCAACAAAGCCCGTTGCCAATTGTGCCCACATATCTATTCAGGGGACACCATCACAGGGCCTAATAACATCAGCCACACTATCAGAGGCTCGTATACCTGCACATCCACCAATGTGATATGTGCCAGCAATGCCCCTCTGCCATGTACATTGGTCAAACTGGACAGTCTCTACGTAAAAGAATAAATGGACACAAATCAGATGTCAAGAATTATAACGTTCATAAACCAGTCGGAGAACACTTCAATCTCTCTGGTCACGCAATCACAGAGATGAAGGTCGCTATCTTAAAACAAAAAAACTTCAAATCCAGACTCCAGCGAGAAACTGCTGAATTGGAATTCATTTGCAAATTGGATACTATTAATTTAGGCTTAAATAGAGACTGGGAGTGGCTAAGTCATTATGCAAGGTAGCCTGTTTCCTCTTGTTTTTTCCTACCCCCCCAGATGTTCTGGTTTAACTTGGATTTAAACTTGAAGAGTGGTCAGTTTGGATGAGCTATTACCAGCAGGAGAGTGAGTTTGTGTGTGTATGGGGGTGGGGGGGATGTGAGAACCTGGATTTATGCAGGAAATAGCCCAGCTTGATTGTCATGCACATTGTGTAAAGAGTTGTCACTTTGGATGGGCTATCACCAGCAGGAGAGTGAATTTGTGTGGGGGGGTGGAGGGTGAGAAAACCTGGATTTGTGCTGGAAATGGCCCACCTGATGATCACTTTAGATAAGCTATTACCAGCAGGACAGTGGGGTGGGAGGAGGTATTGTTTCATATTCTCTGTGTATATATAAAGTCTGCTGCAGTTTCCACGATATGCATCTGATGAAGTGAGCTGTAGCTCACGAAAGCTTATGCTCTAATAAATTGGTTAGTCTCTAAGGTGCCACAAGTACTCCTTTTCTTTTTGCGAATACAGACTAACACGGCTGTTACTCTGAAACCTGTCAGTTCCTTCATAGCTTTGGGATTCATTAAGGTTGGACGTGCACAGAGACTCCCATGGAGCATTGGGTTATGAGTATTATGGCAAAAGGGAGTATTTCACAGGCTAGCTCACAGAGCTAATACAAATGGTCCAAAATTTAATTTTTCAATGAGGGGAAAAATTGACCAAACTTTGCCATTTATTTTTTATTTCATAGTTTTCGAGCAGCTCCATTACCAAACTTTCCCTTTCTTCTGATTATCAGGGGGAGGCTAAATATGATTACACATAGGCGTCTTCTCTAGGTGCCAGGTACTTTATCAGTGACCATATTCACGCTTCTGTTCCGAAAGACCGACCTTCTGCTAGCAGGTGTGTAAGCTGCCTTATGCATTTTCGTTAATGGTATTTTTATCCCCCAAGGAGCTGGCACAATAGACTGTGGCTGCTGATCTGGCAATGAAAACATATTTAGGCTTTAATTTAAGGAAAAGGCATTTTATTTACTCAGTAAATCAAAATGGTCCCTGCAGATCTGTTACAGGCCAATGTGTAAATCCCTTGTCACTAAGAACCTACTTAATTTATGATATTGTAGAAATTGCAGATCCTGCACTACTAGGCTTCCACCACCATTTTGATTTTAATGAGCTCTGGCTCTCCACCGCACCCATGTGTGGGGCGCGTGCGGTCAGACACAATTAAAGGCCCATTATAACTTTTCTACGAGTCTCCATGTCTTGTCTACAACTCGACTGCAATTATTTGACAATCATCCCACGATTCAAGTGGGACCCCATTCATAGTCCATAGACCTGGCAGACTGTCATGGTTGTCAGGAGTCACTGTTACTGAGGCCAATAGGGGCTCCAGTACCTTGGAAATGGAGAAACCCATCCTTTTGCCTTTTCTAGGTCATCTGAGCACTTTCATCATCCACTGAAGTCCTGGGAGATGCAGGTGCTCAGCACCCTTGTGCATCAGACCCTTTCTCAGCTGAAAGAAGGCATTTTATGTCTCTTTCTTGGATGCTATGGAGTATATTTCCAGATGTTTGGCTGGAGCGGGGGAGTTAGCTTTGAAACTCCCACTGGCATTAATTGGAATGACATAGTTAAATCCATGAGTGTTGCTTTGAAAAGGTGTCCTTCTGCAGCTTTCTGTCCAAAATCTGTCATGGGTGGCTGCTGTGCACAGCCTTAGAGCTAATTTCCAGGCCAAATCCCAGGTATGGAGGTAGGAAAGCAGAAGGAAAGGGATTACTGGAATGGAGCCTTTTGCTCCATCGAGTTTCCATGTCACTCTAAATCGCAAAGGGTGAGTGTCTCTCATAGGGTCTGCATTTAGCTCTGAGAAATACTGTTGCTTTATAATCTATAAGGTTTGATATGGCTATGTTATACAGTGAGTCAGGAGGAAGGATGCACTTGGTTTGATTCTGGCTCTGCCCTGGAAGGCCTGCGTGACCCTGGGTAAATCAGTTAATCTACCTTCTGTTGCCATTCCCCAACTGTAAAATGGGGGTGAGATTTCCCTGCCTTTCTGGGGTGCTCAGAGGATAAAATCCACTCAGGACTGTGATGGACTCAGTTACTCTGGTGACCAGGGCCATGTGAGTACCCAGACAGATAGAATAAAATCTACACAGAAACAGCAGAATTCCAGTAAAGTCGTTGGAAAATCACTTGAGAACAGTGGGTACTCTGCAATCTACCCTTTCTGAGATAGCCCTTCGGAAGTTGATATAACCTAAAATCACATCCCACTGCTGTGTGACTGTTTCCTTCTGTTAGCTTTAAATTTGGAAAGCCCACGTTCCAAGTGATGTTTTTCTGAATGTGCTGCAGTCAGTGCTTCATTTACAATAGAGACGTTAATTTATTTTATGCTTCAGCTTGTGAGTAATATATTCTATTGATATTAGTCATATTTCAAATACTTACCTTTCAAAACAGCATTGGATTTGATAGGATAATCTTCCAATAGACACGTAGGAAGTTTTCATTGAGGGACTTAGTCCTCTTGGCAAATTATAACCTGCCACTCTTTGTACTGCTACGTTGAATCCTTTTGTTATGGAGGTGTTTGAAACTTCAAGTGCACAGAATCAATAGCCACTTAGGGATAGATTTAAAGCCAACCATGGATTTTTTTCCAGCATTTTGTGAAATCCAAAGAATACTACAACCACTTTTGTTTTGATGGAAGGTGTTTTCCATTTCTGACCTTAGTTTCAAAGGCTTTTCCTTCTTAGGAGTTTTGAGCTGTCATCTGTACCATCACGCAACTGATCCATTTCCAGCTGTAAAGTTCTTTTTGCAGATTGACATGACGTCTGAGATAAGCCAGTCTAAGATTTATATGAAAAATGACAGAGTGGCACTTGTAAAAAGCTGTTTTATCTATACAGGTGTTCACATGAGCAAGGAGGTTCCTAACTGGTGCTTTTATTAACACAATCCCAAATTTTGCACCCTTTCTCATGACTCAAAAGAGACGGGTCTTTTTGACTGAAAAGTGATTGTCTTCTCTCTCTCGGATTCTGCTGTCATTGTTCAATAACATTTAACCTGCATTATTTCCTGAACACAAAAATCCAGCATTGCTGAGAAATCAAAAATATATCGGTTTAAAGACTGATTTTATTTCACACACATAGACTTGGGTCTAAGAACTTTCGGTGCCCAAGACATGGTGCACCTGGGGTGGAAAAAGTTTTCTTGTCCCATGAAAACTGTCAAGATTTCAAGAATATTTCTCATTTCACATTAGGACAAAACAGAGATCTGTTTATTATTTATTTTTGGGTGGCAAAAATGAGACACAGCCCCACCCCATGTGGGAGACAGGTGCAGTTCTGATTCAGAATATGGACTTGAACCTGGATTTCCTACATCTCAGGTGAATGTCCTAACTGTGGGAGTATTGGCTATTCTAGGGTAGGGTGCTCTCTGACCTGAAAATCCATCCTGCACCTGAAAAACAATTTTGATGAACGTTTCAGTTTTGACAAATCGGTATTTTCCAACAAAAAATTTTTTGGCAAAAAATTCCTGACCAGCTCTACTGCAGCCTCCCTCCAACGTAATGTTTTCAACAGCTTACTACTGCTGAAAGTGGGTAAAAGATGGGGAGTTGTGGGGGATGGGCAGAAAGCAAGTTTGTACAGTGATAGTGAGACATGCATCATAGTCTACTCTCAGAGCAGGGCCAGGGCATTCCATGACTAAAGTCAAGTTAAAATGTGGAAGGTGGAATCTTTGTCTGGTACTTTGGCAGAGGGAAACCTGCCATGTAGCCTGGTTAACACAGAATGAAGCTGGTGGGTTGCTACTTGGGCAAAATCAAAGCTGAATATAGGAGTCAGTTATTAGCCGGACAAGTAGGCCAGCTCAGCCTCTGGCGAGAATAGACTCAAGATGAAAATGCAGAGACTCTCCAGAACATGAGCCGTGAAATAGCCACTCAAAGGTCTATTTAGTTCCTGTGCATCTGAGATGAGGATAGAACTATGCAGGTTACCAGCTAGTATTTGAAGTAGAATCTTGAAGGCTATATAAATAAAGTGAGATGTTTGATGATGAGTAGTACATTGGTACCTAGAGGCCCCAACTAAGATCAGGACCTTGTGCTAGGTGCTGTACAAACACAGAATAAGAGGCACTCATTGGCCCAAACAGCTTAGCATCAGTATAGACAAGACAGACAAAAGGTGGGTGGGGAAAGAAGCACGGACAGGAGACAGGACTTGCAGACACATTTCATTGGTACTTTTCTTAGGAGTGGAAAATGTAAATTGTGAGCCATCAGAGACACATATGAAGATGATGATAACGGCAAGAAAAGGGCAAATGGAAAGCTCAGGACATAATCCTGAAAGCACCCTTGTCTGCAGAGAGTTTTAGTGCTGCAACAAGGTGAGAGGGAGAAAGAGGGGTTTGAAGGGTTTGGAAGACCCACCTCCTTGTTCTGAAATAAGGAATGATGGATTTAAAAGAATCCTCCCCTCAGTAGTGTCAACCATTTCAGGCCTGATCCTCTCTTACCCTGTACCTTGCATAGTCTTTTACAGCAGTGCAAGAAGTGGATGTGAAAAGAGAGTCCTACTGTTTCACACTCACTGTGCATGGATGTAGATGCCTACAGGGGTAGCAATGGCAGGCCCTTAGTGTTTTGCACCAAAACAATTCATAGTTGAGACAAAGAAGTGCTTTTTAAAAAGTGGCCTTGGAGAATCTTGAGCACCAGGAGTATAAAGCTTGGCCAGCTGTTTGCACATCCTGGAAGGTGCCACTGGTCACTGCTGTGGGAGGGAGCATAGTCGGGTGCATTGGTCCCCTTTAAAATTTAAAACCTTACACACGTTTTCTAGCATGAGACTCCCATGCAAATACTCCCTGCAATATTCAAACCACTTGGGCTCCTTCCTTATGTTGTTTCTAAGTTTGAAGAATGCCTGCTGGGTGTAATTAATATTCCTCCTCCTACACTTACCATTACTCCTGACAGTAAAAATTAAAACATGAGCCTCTCTTCATTCAACCCCAGCCCACGGGAATTAGACTTCACAGGAAAGTTGCTAATAAAGTGAAAGGCTTGTAGATCTGTATTCAGCCAGGCAAGGTGTAGTGTTCATTCAGTTACCCTGATGGATACAGGATCTCTCACCTCATCCTGATTGGATGCTTGGCAGTGGCACTGTTCAGCCTTGTTTGGTGAGAAGTAACAACAGACTGCACTGCTGAGCCAGCTTATACTGTTGATTCAATTCCCTCTCTCTCATATGGTAGGGATATCTGCAGTATTGTTGCAATCTTACTAGTACCAGTCAGTGTTGCTATGGGCACTGCTGCCTAGGAGCAGAGAATAAGACTGGGAATAAGAGAGGCTGTCCCAGAACCTTCAAAACTAAGCTACTTATTATGCTGCATGCTTTTTGTTTCAAATTACCTTTCATCACAGAATACAGTTTTATTCTTATTCTAAGCATTGTTGACAGATGTGTTAATTCGTGTATTTAAATAGATGTTTAATAACCAGGCAAAAGCAGCCTCTAAATATAAATCATTATTCTAAACAGGCTATTTAACATCAGACTCATTCTTATGCTTTATTAAAATGTCATTTTCTACACTTATTATCAATTTGGATTAGCCAGAGTGGCTTTGTAAAGGCTTCCAAAAGAAGGTAACCTGATCACCTTACATACGTCCATAATGTCCTGGGTAGACAGGCAGGGCTCTCTTGCTTTCTCTCATCCCTTTAGGATCTCACTTCTCCTGTAGGCCCTCAAACTTCATTGCATCTGAACCTGTTGTGGCCACAGGCGACAGTGATGGGGATGAAAGAGCAAGAAGGACTCAACCTTTATCTCTTTCCATCACTCTGAGATTTTGCCACATCCAAAAGGATATATCTGCTGCATCTGCCCCATCTTCTCCTTTGGGATATTTCTGTGATGGCATTGTACTAGCAACTATAGAGAAGCACAGGGAAAGAATCTGATGGATGCACACCAACAGGAATTGCCATGGCGGAGCAATGGTCCATCCAGACCAATGTCCTTTCAGCAAACATGGCCAGTACCAGATGCTTCATAAGGCAGCACAAGAATCCATGCAATAGGTGGGTGTGGGATAACTTGTTACCAGATAATTTTCTTCCTATCCCCCAATAGTTAGAGGCCAGTCTATCCCCGGAGGCATGAGGGTTTATAGCCACTCTGAAGTTACTGGATATTGTTCAGCAGAATCTGTTACAATGGTGGATATTTGTGTTGTCCATTTAAATGTGCAATCCTTTTCTGAATCCTGCTAAGCTCTGGGCCTCAGTGGTCACCACAGAGAGCAGGTTCCTCCACTATAAATGTCCCAGTGCCCGGCCTGGAGAGTCTAATCCCTGTAGGCCTTTCGGAGCCCCAGCCACTTCACAATCACCCCAGGAGCTGACAGCAAGAGCAAGCCATCAGATCTCAGCCTTTGCAATAAGATGAAGGGAGAGAGGCATCCTCTTGTGGAACTAGGTCTTATGGCTTTGTAGCTCATGACCAACACCCTGACCTGCACCTGAAAGCAAACAGATAGCCTGCCCATATGCAGAACACATGTTATGATGTTAAAGACCAGCCAAGGTTTCCTCGGTGGGACCTAACTCCTTCCTGTTTAAGAGTGACTGGCTGCTCACCAGCTCTCATCTATAATGGTCTCCAAGCCTCCCCATTGGCCCTCCCCAGCTGAGAGAACCCAGGGCTCATGGTAGTGGCAGGACACAAATGCTGCAATATGTCCAGAACCTCACTTAGCACAATAGGGGAAGCTCAGCGAGAGAAGGTGGTGTGCTGTTAAGCTTCGGATGTAGCTCTGCCCCATTCCATTGTGCTGGACAGGCAGCCCTGAATCCTAACCATCTCATCAGCAAAGCAAGTGGGAAACTCCTTGCAGCAAGACAAATCTTTGGACTCTGTGAAAGGAAGCTGGATTCACCAGGCTTCCCACTATGCTCAGCAGCTCCCATGGATGAGTCTGCAGATGCTGAGGGAGAGGCACATTTGGATCTGATCACTCAGCTCACTACCACAGGTTTGGGGGCACCTTCTGTCCTAGTGTCACTGTTACAAACGGGGCTATACTTACAGCAGCTGCCCTAGGCTCTGCATAGAAAGACTGGCTGGGCTTACAATCAAATGGTGGGCTTACCACACAGGGGTGTTATAATAGCCATTAAAATTGGCCATGGTTCAGCGGATAGAAATTTGATGGATTTAATTGGTTTCCAGGAATCTCTGAGTGACTGGACTGCTTTTTAGCTTTCTCAAAGTCCTGAAATAAGGAAGCAAAGTGGTGCAAAGGTAAATGTGAAGTGCTTTAAAACACCCCCAGGGACCTGAGGAGGGTCACCTCGGTGTCATCATCAAAAATGAAATATTACGGGGAATTTGAGAGATAGAGATTTAAAAATCAAATTTCAGTTACAATTAAAATTTCTGATGGCTGCTAGTGTCCTTGTTAGAGCATCATTCTCCAGTTCTGCTCAGTGTATCTTCAGGATAGGAGTGGAGATTTAATTTACATCAGCTGAGGAACTGCTCAGTCAGCTTAGCTCCATTGACTTAAGGCCAAATCCTGATCCCAGTCAAGTCAATGATAACACCCTGATTTATTATTATCATTATTGCAATGGGACCAAGATTTGGTTCTTAATGCAGCATTTGGGGCATGTTTATTTGCTTTTTGTTGTTTTTGGGTTTCCTAGGGATAACTTAGGATGTACAAATCTTGAAATAATGAAACAAAATGTGCAAGAATAAAAGTAAGTTGCTTTAGAATGCTCTCAGGAATAAACTGCACAATACCAGAGAGAATGCAGGAAACTGGCCCCCCCGCCCCCAGACTCTACTGGGGACCACTGGAACATGTCCTCTACTTTAACAAGGCTATGCTCTGATCTCAGTCTGGGAAAGGTGAAGAATTGACCATGGCAAAGGAGGTAACTTTACAGCTTCACCCAGATCCCCCACTACTATTCGTCACCCTTCCCACATGCCATGTGATACAAGTGCATGAGGTTTTGCATTATTCCATGAGTGGCTATTTTCAGAGAAGTGATGTCAGGCCATTCTCTAAGATCGCTATCTGCATTTTAAGCTCAGGTACACTGACATTAAAGGCTTACACCAAAGCCCACTGATGTTAATTTCTTTCCATTGACTTTAGTGGGGTTTGGATCAGGACCTAAGTAACTTGCACGAGGTCACAACGAGAGCCTGTAGCAGGGCCAAGAATATCTCAAAGGGGCCTTATTCTAAGCTGCTTTGTGCCCTGTGCAATAATACACATCAGTGGAAAGTAGGCAGAAAACGTTACCAGCTCAGAATGGTGTTTGTTACACCCACTTTGCATGACTGAACAAGGCAAGGTGCAGGGCAATGTGGAAACAGAGCCTAGCTGTTCTGAGTTCCAGTCCAGTGCCTCAGCCATAACACATGGGCCTTGTGTTTTGCTCTGAAATTGGTATGCCCCGTAGTCAGTCTAATTTTGGGGTGGGAGGCTATTCCGCAGCCATTGTGCTGCCACTGAGAAAGCCCTGCTCTTTTTCCTGGGAGTTTTATCCTTGGCTCAGTCAATTCCAACATGCCTGATGAACACAGGTAATGTCAGTAGACCACAGAGACATGATCCCTGGGATAATCAGGACCCAGCCTGCTGTAGATGATACATAGGGACATGGGAATTCCCAGACTGGAGGCAGACCTGCGGTCAATCTACTCCAGTATTCTGTGTCTGACAGGAACCAATCCAGATGCTTCAGAGGGAGGTGTAAGAACCCTGCAATAGGCAACTGTGGGAAAACCTGATCCTCCCATTAGGTGTCAACCTGGTCATTAATAATTAGAGATTGGCTTATGCCCTGCAGCAGGAGGGCGAATATCCCTTCCAGAATTTGTTAACATTAATTAATTCTAACTCTGCATATTCTTGTTGTCCACATAAATGTTCAATGCTTTTTAAATCTTGCTAAGTTCTTGGCCACAATGACTTCATGGGGCAGACAGTTGCAGTGTCTAATTGCATGTTGTGTGGCAAAGTATTTCCTTTAATTGGTATTGAATTTCCCACTTTTCAATTTCATTGAATATCCCCATTGTTGTCAATCTGTAAGGCTACAAGTCTTTCACAGAGGACGTGTCCTTTCACAGAAGACATGGAAGTCACGGATTTCATGATTTTCTGGGACCTCCATGACTTCTGCAGTGGCGGACCCCAGGGGCCAGCAAATGGGGCAGCCCTGGGGCCAGCCGCAGCAGCCATTGCTCAGGCGGCCCCAGATAGCTGGCCCCAGTGGCTGCCAGAGCAGCAGCCGTCCTGGGTGCTTCCCCAGAGCAGCGGTCCCAGAGCAGCAGCGGCTGGGCCCCAGGCCATTCCCCCTCCCTAAAGCAGCAGCAGCGGGCCCCATGCCACCCCCGCCCCAAGCAGCCACAGCAGGGCCCTGGGCAGCCCTCCCCCAATCGGCAGCAACAGGCTCCCCCCCTCCGAGCAGCAGCGGTGCCCTTGAGCCCCCCAGAGAACCTAAGATTTAGTCAGGGGGTATTTATAGTACAAGTCATGGACAGGTCACGGGCTGTGAATGTTTGTTGATTGCTCGTGACCTGTCCATGACGTTTACTAAAAATACCCCTGACTAAATCGTAGCCTTAGCTATGAGACACGGAGAACAAAAGCTCCCAATCTACCCTATCTAGACCAGTTTTATTTTGTATACGTCTATTATGTCCCCATATATTCATCTCCTTTCCAAGATTACAATCCCAATCTTTTCCATCTCTTTCCATTTGAGAGGGGTTTTTTCACGCCCTTGATCATCCTCGTCACTGGTCTCAGAACCCCTTCTGGTTCTGCAATATCCTTTCTGAGATGGGTGCCCAGTGCTGCACATAGAATTCCAGTTGAAGCCACACCATTTACATAAAGGCATTAAAATATTATCTCTGTTCCCGACTGTATGCATCTTGTTTGCTTGTCTGTAGCTGCACGTTGGGCAGACCTGTCCCTTCTGAAGTTGATACAGTTAACAATCCTGTAATTTGAAATTTATTCCTGCTATATGCATTTGCTTGCCTTTATCTACACTGAATTTCATTTGTCATTGTGTTGCCTATTCACCTGGCTTAGTCAGGTCTCTCTGAAGTTATTCACAGTCTTCTCTGGGCCTGACTAACCTAAATAATTTGTGCCATCTGCAAATTTTGTTACTCCCCCTTTCTAGTGTCACAGTTCAGGGCAACTACACGTGTATTCCTCTGAATGATTCCTCGAGGGCATCCACTCTAGGCTCCCAGCACCTCAGCTGCCATCTCTTTTGGGTGGAGACATTTGTCTCTCCCTTCTGATGAGTTTTTCCAGGCTGCACAGTTCCCTGCCTATACTGTGATATTCGCAGCAAGCCAGACTGCCTAAAAAGGTCAGCAACTGCACTTTGCTTTCTCTCCAGAAGCTATGAACATCTGTAATTGCCAGCAGGCACAAGCTACCACTTAGCTCTTTCTAAGGAAGCACATTTATTCTTAAGGTAAAAGCATTACAGAGAAAATACATTTAAAACAATAAAAGAACCCAGAGGCATGCTAAGAAGCTTACCACAGGTAACCCCCCCACACACACTTCAACAAAGCCTCTGGTAGGAGTCAGTCATTCATCTCCCACTCAAGATTCCCCAGGCAATTCACTTGACACTCTTTGTCCCAAAATTCCATCATAGTCTGGCACATTGTTCAAGACAATCCTTTGAAGTTCATCACACGTCCCAGTGTTCATATCACATCTCCCCCTTTACAGAGATTACACACAATCCTGGGTTCTCCGAGACCAACAAACAAAGAAAGGGCCTTTGACAATCTGAGACCAGGCCTTCCTTCTGACCCAGTGAAGAGACAGGACCTTCTGTCCAAAGGGGCTGGGGGAAGCCCTTACAGAAGCATTGAAGGACTTTGGCCTACTAGGGCCCTGTAAGACTGATGGGTGACTCGGGTGAGCTTTTAGCCACAAGAATAGGAACTTTTATTGTTTTTATGTTTTCTCTGTAATGCTTTTACCTTAAAAACAAATGTGCTTGCTTAGAAGGAGCTGTATGGTAACTTGTGACTGCTTGCAATACACTGTTCATTGCCCTTGGAGAGAAAGCAACTTATAGATGCTGGTCTCTAGGCTGACTGGCTTGCTGAGGATATCACAGTGTAAAGCAGGGAGCTGTGCAGCCTTAAAACTCCTTGACAGAAGGGAGAGACACGTGAGTCTGCACCCAAGATGTGACATCTGGGATCCCTTAAGTGGGTGCCCTTGAGGGACCCCAGAGGAAGACTACAGATACAGTTACCCTTGAAACTGTGGCAACCCTACTCTTTGCTTTCTGTCTTTTGGTCAGTTTTTGATCCATGACAATACTTTGCCTTTCACCTCATTAAAAAAGGTGAGAGTCAATGGCTTCACCATCTACCCATCTCATTGGGTTACAACAGAGTGCTACAAACCAAAATGGAGAATTTGCTTAATTTCTAATGTGTTCCAAGAAGTGTCTTTCACAATAGCATTGTGTAACCTGCGAATTAACTAAGGTCTCTTAAAATTGTAAACATCACAGGAATAAATGTTAATTGCACCCCTTTCTCTTCAGTTAGTGCCTGCTTTTAGAGCTGGGAACTCAAAATACATCACTAGAAACTAAGCAACAAAAGCAAGCCTGAAAAAATTGCTGTTTTATAGTAGACTCTATACTTAAAAGCCAGGCCACATAGCTGTTATCTGCAACAAAAAAGACACTTTACTTACTTGTCAAGTTCTATTGCTTTCTTTTTTGTGTTTTATTTATTCTTTAAATGGAGCTATTCTCATAGTAATACAAGTGCTATAAATTATCCATCTATGATGCATCATACTTTGCTGATGGGTGTTCAATAAAGGAAGCTAAAATTGCAGAATCGTGGGCTTCAGGGTTTTTTCCCTGCCGGACTGAACAGAATAAGCACTTTCAAAGCTGCCTAAAGTCTTCTAAGTGTGACACATTTTGAGGGACAGCCCTGTTAGGAAATGAGCATGACTGCTTAACAGGGCACTGGTCTAATAGGGCTGAGCACACTGAGGAATGGAGAGAAATCCAGGGTATATTGCCATGGCAATTCTAATTGTTCCAACTTTATTCTTCCTGTGTGGCTGTGCAGCCCTAGTCACTCTAATAAAAAAAACACTTCAATGGGTGTGCTGAGTATGGAGAAATACCCAGCTAACACTGGGGAACAATTGTGTTCTTTTTATCCTTGTTAAATAAAGCCAAACAGAGTAAATTAAGTCTGGCTTTAATAAAATTTTTATAAGTATGTAAAGGTTGGTATAAGATAATGGAATACAATTTGTTTGAACTGTGTAGTCTTTTTTAAATTAATTTTTCATGATCCAGTTCAATTTCTCTATGACTGGTGTATTCATAGAATTCAATTGTCTGCACACAGTGACAGATTTAACCCTTGCAATTCCCAATAGTTTGTAAGCCTCTGGAGGGGGGCTTTTGGACAGAAGTTTGTGATTTGGAAATTCTACTTAGATTGTATGTTCATTCAAGATGAAAAAGGTTTTTTCCCCCAACTGATGTCTATAAACTCTCCACAAATGTTATTCCTCCTCTTAAAGTGGATCATATAGACAGACGTATCTCCTGTTCTTTTGCAAACATCAAAGCTGCCTCCGTTATTCTGTAAATGTCAAGGTGCTAATTAGTTGAAACAGGAGTCAGCTGAGGACATATCAAGGCACTTAAAGAGAAGATTAAATTCAGTAGAAATATAGCAGTGCACAAAGAGCACTGGGTGTCCTTTAAATAGTCTGCTCACAGCTTCTGAGTGAAGGGGTATTAGTCATATGCAATATCTTAGATCCTTTGTATATGTCATGCTGATAACAAGATTTCAAGCATAGAGATAGGGCTTATTGTACCTTAGGGCTAAATACTGGATATTCCTCCATTACAGGCCCTTGACACCCCATAGTTAGTGTGGTTTTGCTGTATGGGGTTGGAGGCGGTGAGGCAGCTCAGGGGATGCCATGTTCTTGGAGAATAACAGAGCTCTGCTCTACTGTGTCTCTCTGAAGCAGCCCAGCATGGTTGTGGCTAGTGGATCTGCCATGAGATAAAAGCACAAGCCTGAACTCCATGCATGCTCCCCAACTGGGCACATTTCACAGCAGAGACTCTGTGTCAAGCTGCCTTGATGGAGGAAGGATTCCTTCCCCTATCCCTCTGAGAGTAGCTGTGTGATAAAGCCTATCTAACTCAGGCTGTGAAAGGCCTGAGTTTCCAGAATTTGGCTTTTTGGACCATGATTCTGTAATGATGTAAGCATGTGCTTAAATTTATGCACAATGAGCCCCATGGATGGCAATGGGAATGCCCACATCCATGAAGTCAAGCATGTATGTAAATCTTAGCAGGATCAGTATCTTGGTTGTGCTGATTTACTCATATAATACCACCTAGCTCTTATCTGGTGATTTTTTTTCAGTACATTTCAAAGCACTTCACCAAAAAGGTCAATATCATTATCCCCATATTACAGATTGGAAAACTGAGGCACAGAGAAAAGGAAATGATTAGCCCAAAGTCACTCAGTGGCAGAGCTGGGAATAGAACCCAGGTCTCCTTACAGTCCAGTGTTCTAGCCAATAGGCCACATAGCCTCACAAACTCCCCCTGTTGGCATCAACTGAGTAGGGAACTTCCTTCTTCTTGTGTCCTGTTGGCTGTTGGTTTTTCCTTACATAAAACATGCCCTGCTCATACCATCCATCAGATTTCAGTCAACACTTTGTAATTACAATTTTTTCCTGTTATATTTTAAGCTTCAGGGCATAAATATCAAATAAGTCCTCTTTGTTTAGATGGTGTTGGTTGACCATTTAATTACATAGTCATTACCAGGTACTGACAGGGTAATTACATGGTAAGGATCATATCATTATACACAAGCACTTCGCTCTTTCTAACCAAGGTGCAGGTTGGATGGTGTAATTACTTTTGAATCTACTAAAAGTGCAAGTGCAGAATAATTTACAGCAGCCTGCAATTATTGAGTAGTTGTATGGTATTTACCAAGTACACCCTAGAAATTACCATTCATACAAAGGCAAGACAGAGGAAGCCACTAAAATGGCTGTCTATTTCAAGCCATGCAACCATAGGGCCAGAGCCACACAGGCCAGCTTCTAATAGCCACACTGGTCTCACTCGGACCCAGATGCCCATGGAGAAAAATAGCAAGGAGCAAATTAGACTTAAAATGCATGTAACATTGATTTAACTAGCGGTGAAAACCCTGGGAACCATAAGAGTTTGTGGGCCAGTGCTGGGATTGACTCAGTGCAGTTAAGTTCATGTGACATTTGATTAAAGCAAATTATTTTAAAAAGCTTCTCTTCAGCCTTTGGTGTTTCAAATGATCAACAGCCACAGTCATCAGCCTTATTGTAGCTCATGCAGCTGCTACCCATGAGCAGTAAAGTAGGCTTGGAGCCAATCTGAAGGTGATGCAAGCCTACGGAGAACCTGGATGTTGCAGCAGTGAGTACAGCTGGACACAACATAATAGTGTAGCCAGGGTGCCCAAAGTGCCATCCACAGAATCCTAAATGTGGCCTATGGGCTGTCTTTCTTCTCTAATATGGTGGTATAGCCAGTGGAGATCATGTGTCCCAACATACATGGTGCCATCTTTATCACAGCAGCCTCCTTCAGTGGCTGCAGTACCCATAATGCAGATCAGCATGACATGTGAAGCTGGTTCTGCTTAAGACAGGCTACTGCTTGATGGCTGGTGTGCAAACCTCCACGTTGTCGACCACCACTCAGATACAGAAGTGACTGCCAGACTCCTGGAAATGTGCCTGTATGGTACTCCACTGGCAGAAGTTTGGATGGCCCAGTGCAATAGTTCACCAGTGTGGGTAAGGAGAGGGATGAATTTACGGGGCTTCTCCTGTTCCTTGATTCCTCTGTCTTTTATGTTCCTTCCTTGTGCTCTCCTGTGCTCTACGTATATTAGTAGCAGCAGCGTACCAGCCATCAGTGCAGAGGTGTGACAAACTATTGGCTCAGGTGGACAACAGACCTATTATTTATTATTCCAGCAGGGCTTAAAGGCCTCAACCAAAATTGGGGCTCCATTGTGCTAGGCACTGTACACATAGAATAGCAATCTACTGTCTGAGTTTATTTCCCCATACAGACTAATAAGAGGTAATTCCTTTGAATATTAGCTCTACTAATTTTATTTATTGCTACCCATGTATCCATTTTTCTTATATTCATTTTGAGGTGATTCAAGTGCCAATGTACATCCATTGCCCTTTTTGATATTCAGCTAATCAACTTTAGCAAAGACTCTTCGGTTTCTTCTTTCTAGAAAATGAGAAATTTATTGTCTCCTTTGCCTGTTCATAATCCTTCACTTAAGCATGCAGATTATTCAAACATAAGCAGGGATGTCAGCAATCATACTGGGCTTTGGAATGCAAAAGCAACTCCATGACATCAAATGCCTCTACTTTATCTTCAGAATGCTAAGTCCTAACACTGTCGTACAGAAATAGAGCAGAGAAAGAGCAGCTTAGTTTGACTAGTGGAGCAATATATGAATATGGCAGTGTGCCAGCTCTGGAAACTTGGAACCTTGTGTTGTGTGGGAAAGTCTGGACGTTGCAAAGCTGATGCCGTTATTCTGTAGGAACCGAGGTAGGGACATTCGTAGAAGGCTGTTGCTGTCTCAGCTGCAGTGTTAATGGCACAAATTTAGCTGCTCAAAGAAAGGAATGCGGGAGAGCTCTCATTTGGCTGTATCTAGGATGCCTGAACAACAGCACTGCTAGGAATCATGAGAAGTCATTCAGTATCTCTCACACCACGGCCCCACAAAGAAATAATTGGTTTGGAAAAATCAATTAAAGCTTTTGAACAATTACATGTTCAAATTAGAAACTAAAAGCTGTTCCTAAAACTCTTCCCACTCAAAACCAGATTTCAGCACAATCCTCAGATGCAGAGAGCATGTTTGCTTTTTTCTCTGTGCATTGCAAAATATCATTTCAAAAGCAGCAAATCAGGTCACTTCTTTGCAGACTACCTTAAGGTTCTGTTGTCATTATATAGAAAGATATTGGGAACACCTTATATGAATGGTACAAAAATTTCTACGTCATGGCCCCAGGCAAAGATCATAATTATAATGCTGAATTTCTTTATCCATCTTCCAAAATGTCAACTTGATCTCAAATTAAAACACTTGCTAGAGAATGCCAACATCAATGAAATAAACGAGGCAATACAAAATCTTAAATAGTACAAGTTTGCTAAAGGTAGCTGAGAGCATGGCTGGGAAAGGAAATGAGCAGCCGGCAGAGAACAGTGAAGTGACACTAAGACTCACTAGAGCAGTGAAAAGCATGACTCATCCAAATGGCTGTTTACCTGGTCTGGTCTTCACCAAGCAGTGCCCCCTCTCTGATTTATCCCCTTCTCCAGACACTGCCTTGTGTCCTTCAATAGTTCCCATCCACCCCCTCTTCCCATTATCTGCTCTTTCCATGACTTCCAGCCCATCAGTGTCAACCACTTCTCATCCACACACAAATTTATCCTCTGTCCTTTCCCCTCCTCCACTGACTCAGTTGGTGACTTCCTCCATTCCACAATCTCAATTTTTCTCAATTCCATTGCCTCTCTCCTCACCTCTGCCCCACTGTGGTGGTCCACCCTGCCAACCAGCAACCCTAGATTGCCTCACCATCCTGTTTTCCTATGCAGCAGAGCATCTCCAGCAGAAGTCCAGTAACTATCTCTTAAGACCAATCTTTTCTGTGATATTCATGGTAAAACTGCCTAGCGACAATGGCTAGGCAAGTGACCTGACAGTGATTCATTCGTATCTGCTACTCCCTTATCTTCTTAAAGGAAAACAACAGGAGATGGGAGTATATGTTGTATTTAGACTGCTTTCTGGTAGCGTGAATGTAAGAATCCAAATGGGATGGATTGTTACTCAGAACGGACTAGTTCAGGGGTGGTACCTTTGGGGTTTCCTGCACAGAAGTGTCACTAAGCTCACAGAGCTGACTGAGAAATGGACTGTTTTCAAAGGAATTTTGACAAAAGATGGGAAGAATTCTTATGGTAATTTTCATGAAAATTATGCCCATTTTTTTGACCTACTCTAGAAAGAGATTTTCATAGGCACAAAAGGCAGCTGGGTGCCTAACTCCTATCAACTTTCACGGGCAGTTAGGCTAACTTTGAGTTGTGCCTTTTTAAAATCAGGACCCTAGTCCTTACATTATTGGTCTCAGTACCAGGGTTACTGGGTGAAATGTAATGTATACAAGAGGTCAGACTACGTAGCCTGATGTGTCCTGCTGGCCTTAACTTTATGAAGCTTAACTTGAAATGGAAGGCTCAACATTTCCGTGTCCTTCAGGCTCTTATCCACACAGACCTCAAGGCATTTCTCATGAATGAAATCAGTATAGGGTGAGCATGTGGTAGTCATGTTGTATCTAAGCTGTACACACTTTGAACACCATCAGTGTAACTGTGAGGTGTACAGCACTTCTCATGTCTTCCAGTAGGATCAACCAAATAGCCTGAAAAGACGAAATATTTCTTCTCAGGTGTCAGCAGCTTTTTATTTTGAGCTGCTATAGAAGAGAGCTTTGTAGAGGAGGGAAATCCAGGGTGCAATCAAATGATCTATGCAGAGAAAATATGCACATCTGATGTTATTCCACAGCAATAGCCACTTACTGGAGTTTTATGGGGAAGATTTCCTGCCAGCCATCTCATCCAGAAGCTTCTGCTGCTCTTCTCCTGCACTCACAGTGAAGTGTTTGACTGGAACTTCATCATGCTTGTCCAGAGCAGATGTGAAGAACAAGCAAGTCCCTGTTACCCACAAACCTTACTAACTAGGCTGACTTGTCAGAGGTTGTTCTTTGTCAGTTTAGTTGCTATTGTCCCACTAACTATGAGAAAATGGCACCAACCCCTGAAGCAGTATGGTAGTGCTAAAGTGGAGGACAGAAAAGGGTAGCCACTGATCTGTATGTTCCTTTGAACTAATATTAATTCAGTAATAGGGTTGTCAACTTTCTAATAGCACAAAACCGAACACCCTAGCCCTGCCCCTTCATCCAAGGCCCGTTTCCTGCCCCGCTCCTTCCACGAGCACCCCCCCACTACATTCGCCTCCCTCAGTGGCTCACTCTCCCTCACCCTCCCTCACTTTCACTGGGCTGGGGCAGGGGATTGGGGTGTGGGAGGGGGTGAGGGCTTTAATAGGGAGTGCAGGCTCTGGGACACGAGGGGGCTCTGGGCTGGGGGGTAGGGCCAAGTGATTCGGAGTGTGGGAGGGTACTGCGGCTTGAGGCAGGAGGTTGGGGTGTGGGAGGGGGTACAGGCTCTGGGCTGGGGGTGCAGACTCTGGGGTGGGGCTGGGGATGAGGGGTTCAGGCTGTGGGAGGGTGCTCTGGGCTGCAGCAGGGGGTAGGGGTGCAGGGGTGTGTGAGGGCTCTGGGCTGGGGGTGCAGGCTCTGGGCTGGGGCTGGGGATTAGGGGTTTGGGGTAGAGGAGAAGGCTCTGGGTTTGGGGGGGCTCAGGGCTGGGGCAGGGGCTTGGGGCACAGGGCGTGGGTTTACCTCGGAGTGGCTCCTGGTCATTATTGCAGCAGGGCTAAGGCAAGCTAGTCCCTGCCTGTCCCGGCACTGTGCTGCGCCCCGGAAGCAGCCAGCGGGTCCGGGTCCTAGGCGCGGGTGCCAGGAGACTCTGCGCTCTGCTCTCGCCCACAGGCACCACTCCCCAGCTCCCATTGACCATGGTCCCCAGCCAATGGGAGTGTGGAGCTGGTGCTCGGGGTGGGGGCAGCACACGGAGCCCCATGGCCCCCACGCAATTAGGAGCCGGACCTGCTGGCCACTTCCAGGTCGAAAACCGGACACCTGACAACCCTATCAGTAAGCTGAAATGTAATACCCAATCCCCAAAATTCAGTGAGATTCCTACTTTGGTAAGCATACACCAGTGAGATTATATTATGTAAATACAGGTCACATATATAGAGTTAAAAACTGCTCCTGGTCACACCAGTATAAATCAATAGCTTTAGCTGAAGTGAATGGAGTTACTGTGGATTTACACTGTTGTAACTGGGAGTGGAATTTGGACCCTTGTGTTTATGCATGCCCAGCATGAAGTATGGAAAGACTGGTGGGCTGTACTGGGTCCTCTATCAGTAAGAACACTAATCTCTAAAGGAAAATCTGTTGAATTGTAGCCGTGGAACTACACCTAAATGCACAGGAGTATGTTATGAGTAGTACTAGATTCTGGCTTGTTTTGAAGAGGTGCACTAGCAGTGGTAGACTCTTCTTACTGGGACCCCAATGCATCAAGACAAAATGCTGATAGCCAGTGCTTTCCAAGTGCTGGGGTCAAACATCGAGGGTTGTGTGATCCAGTTTTCCAGGGGAGGTTGGTCATCTATGTTGGGGTGTGGCAGAACAGTACTCTCTGCCTCTCACACCACAGCCTCTGGCAATGAGCACTTGGGAGAGTACAGACTGCATCTTTCACCAGGAGGTGTGAGGGATGCTATACAACCCGGGTGCCCAGACTTACTGACCCTCAGAGCTGCTGGCCCCTCCCTGCAGCTCCCAGCTGTTTGCTGCTGCCTCTCCACGTAGAGCTAACACCTGAGAGCTGCAGAGCGGGGCTGCTGAGGATAAGAGGGGTGTGTGTGACTCAAACTGTTGGGGATGCAACTCAAGCTGTTAGGTGGGGCAACCTTTAAATTGTGTCCCCCCGCCCCCAGCAGGCTCCAGTCATCTCTGGCAGAAGCCCCTAGCCCCACCACCGGGCAAAAGCCCCAAGCTCCGTAGGAGCAGGAACTAAGGGTGTGGGGGTGCTGCAGCACCCCCAGGCTTTACGTGGGGCTTTGCTCCCGGCCCCGCATGCAGGGTCCCAGCCCTACACCTGGGGATCTGCTTCTGGCCCCCAACACGGAGTCCTGGCTGCCAGCCCCGAGCCCAAGGTTCTGCTCCTGGCCTCACATGCTGGGTCCCGGCCCCGTGCCTGGGGCTCTGCTTCTGGCCCCCCATGCAGGGGCCCAGCTGCTGCCCTGCAGCCGGGGCTCCGCTCCTGGCCCCACACACAGGATCACAGCTGCTGGCCCTGAGCCTGGGGCTCCCCTCCTGGCCCTGCATTCAGGGTCCCGGCTTCTGGCCCGCACCCAGGGTTCTGCTCCTGGCCTGGCACACGGGGTCCCAGCTGCCACCCCACACCTGGGGCTCCGCTCCCGGCCCCACACATGGGTTCCTGGCCCCATGCCTGGGGCTCCGCTCCCAGCCCCGCATGTGGGGTCCCGGCTGCCGCCCCCCCAGCCAGGGCTCCGCTCCTGGCCCTACATGAGGGTCCCGGTCTCCCTCCCAGGGCTCCGCTCCCAGGGCCCTACTCATGGGGTCCTGACTGCTGGCCCCAAGCCCATCCTGAACCTCAGTCCCCTTAACCCTGTTCAGGTCCCCCCCTCCTGTAGACACGGCCCTGCTCCGGGCCCAAGCTCTGGGGGTGGGGCACAGACAGGGGTAAGCGGGCTGGCTTTCAGCACCCCTACTAGTAAAAGTGTTCCATCGCCACTGCCAAGCTCCCCCCTCCCAGTCTGTAGGCAGAGAATGGGGGGTAGAGAGGGCTGACTCCACGAGCTGCGCTTTAAGTGTAAAAGAGCTGTGGTTTGGCCACCCCTGCTATACAAATTTTCCTTCGCTTCATTGGCTTATACTTCTTACGCACATTTGAAACCCTCGCCCTTTGCGATATTGTAATCATCACTACAGCAACTAACTGTGACAAACAGAGGGCTATGTCTTCACGTGAACAAATAAACAGCAAGAATAAGCAATGTCTTAACAAGAAAAATTCTGTTTGCCTCCTGTTACTATCACTAAACTGTTTGGCATTTCCTTAACCTATACGGGAGCAAAGGCTGGTTTTATCCCAGGCATGTGTTAGGAACCAGACAGTTCTTGGAATGCACTGCAAACAGATTTATTTTGTGTTTATGGCATGTTCGTGTTCCTAACTAGCAGCCAAGATCAATCTCAGATGCAGAAGAGCCTGTATATCTCCAAAAAATTTGCTACCATGTTAAATACGTGTACTCAAGTAAGGCATGATGAGAGTTGAGTGGAAGTTTTCAGGCAAATAGTTTAGTCACTAAAAATCCCATTTTGGGGCAACCAAAACTGTTTGAGAACACGGATCAAATTTGGTTAATAGTTTTGGACAAAAAACTCTAAGTTGAACTCTTTCACTTTGACATTTTTGAAATAAAACATTTTGACTTTTCATTTTGAAATGTTTCATTTAGAAATATAACTAGATTTACATTAAAAACAAAACAAAACCCCAAAGGGTAAATGTACTCACAAACTAAATGGAAAAAAGGAATAAAAATTTGGTTTGGATCAAACAAAATATTTCATTTGACCTGAAACAATTTTTTTTTCAGTTTTTCATTTCAGTGAGAAAATCTGAAAAATTCTATTTTGGGTAGACATGAAATGAAATTCTTCTCTTTTTTTCTTTGACCACTGTACCAAAAAAATCAATTGTTCACTCAGCTCTAGGTATGATTCAAGTCTGCTTTGAAGTACTTTGGTCAATGGGTTTTCATGCAAAATCTTTACTGAATTAACTTTCAAAGACAGACTTTGGTAGTGTGGAGAATTTCCAAATAGACCATACATTGCAAACAACTCTATCACTGGGCACACTATAATGACTCAGATGGACAGATATCTCTGCTAAATCATTTTGCCTTTTAGTTTGAGCACCACATCAGATTGCAATTTACCGCTTTGTGTCCCACCAGATAACTAAATTTTATCCCAGCCCCGATCAGAATATCTCAGTACAATAAACATCTTAGCACAAATCTGTCCTTTGCCATCAGTCTAATTTTAAATACCCAATACATTGTTTTTAATTCGATGTTTAACTCATGAGATGCAAACACAAAAAGATTCCTGTCTATATATAGTGTGTTGATTTAACTATATCATCAAAAATTAAGCTTTCAGCAGTGTTATTACAGGTAGATTCTTATATTTGATTGAATATCTTTTAAAGACAACTTCTCAAGTCAGGTTTCAGAGTAACAGCCGTGTTAGTCTGTATTCGCAAAAAGAAAAGGAGTACTTGTGGCACCTTAGAGACTAACCAATTTATTTGAGCATGAGCTTAAGAGAGTGAATTTGTGTGTGGGGGGGGTGGAGGGTGAGAAAACCTGGATTTGTGCTGGAAATGGCCCACCTGATGATCACTTTAGATAAGCTATTACCAGCAGGACAGTGGGGTGGGAGGAGGTATTTTTTCATATTCTCTGTGTATATATAAAGTCTGCTGCAGTTTCCACGGCATGCATCCGATGAAGTGAGCTGTAGCTCACGAAAGCTCATGCTCAAATAATTGGTTAGTCTCTAAGGTGCCACAAGTACTCCTTTTTTTCTCAAGTCACTGAACTCAAGTGCCCTGGACTTTATTAAGTGTGTGGCCAATATTTTGCTTTCTTTAAATTAAATGCAGGTTTCCATTTGAGAGCAGGTGTTGCCTTCAGACACTGTTTTTCACAGGTGGGTCCAGTTGACTCACCATCCTGATACATCACGGAATGAAGTCTTGTTATTGTCCCCTTTTGTATAGTCCCTTGCCCTTTAAGGTGAAATCAGGTGGCAGGTATCTCATACCATCATACAAAAAACCTTGTGACAATTGCACTGTAATTAGGGTTGTTTTTCGCAGAGGAACATTTCAAGAGTTGCACGAATGGTTTGGCTTTCCTTCCAAAACAGCCTTCAGCCTCCTGTACTCTGCTGGCTCCACATGTTGTACCTCCTCCTTCAGGAGGACTGGCAGAGCTTGTCACTGGTGGGCTGTTCAGGGTTGACCCAGAACCTGCCCTGAGCTGTTTCTCTGATGTTAAGTTGGAGAACGGAAGATGTGACAGCAGCTTTGGAAGCTGAACTACTTCCCCTCATTCAGACATCTCTCTGCTCGATCTGACTCATGGCTGCTGGCTCCAACTTAAGATTGTGGTAGGAAGCCAACTCAATTGGGGCAGAGGCCAACACATCATCAAGCTTGGTCTGCAGGAGGACCTTCTGGCTTGGTATGAAATCCTCTGCTCTTGGGGAACTTCAACAGTGTCAGGGCTGGGTTGTGGGCTGCCAGCCTATTGGCTAGAGCCAGGGCAGACATCAGTGAAGGCGCTGGGTGCCAGCTCTACATGAAAGCAAGCCAGCACACTCCTGCTATCTCAGATGACCAAGACTCGGGTGGATGTGTCCCCTGATGTCCTAGGAATATATCGGAAGATCTAGAACTACCAAGGTGGCTATAGATATCCTTTACGTCTGCTGTTCTCAACAAACTATTGAGATATACTATGGTCTGGTCACTGTCTGACAGAGTAGGTGCCATTCTGTACCAAGAAACATCTACACCTACAAGTTTGATGTGAGATTTGAACAAACAGTTGGTGCAGCCAGCGAGCAATGGATAGGACATGGCCACAACGCTGTCTGCAGCCCAGTGAACAGGAGACAAACGATCATACATTGCTGGAAGCCTTCCAACATATTTGTAGACAAGGAAAAGTCGAGACTTCCAGCTGCCAAATACTAGAAGGCATTCCCTGCCAAGTATGAAAAATCTGAATTTATTCCTTGGCTCATTAAAACACATCCCCTTTGATTTTTTTTAAGTACTCAATTATTTGTTTGAGGGCAATAAAAACTTATTTCCTCACACCTTCTCGACAGGTATAATCCTCCCACAGCAGAGGGACTGTAGACTGACCCCAAATCAGCCATACCAAGGCAATTCTGCAACAGGAGATGTGGGTAGCTGCAGTGAGGGCATGAAGGGACACTCCCTGCCTCAGTTTCCCTTCTCTCAAGCTTTAAGAACATCCATTTGGACTGTGGCAAGTAAGACAAAATTCCCATGCTGGGGCTTTACTTTATTAAACACAAATAAACCTGACACTGTCTCTCTGCTTGGCCCAGGGATTGCCCAGCCTTCCTCCTTGGGGTCTGGTTTCTCAATCCTGGGAGCTCCTCTCTCTTGGCAGAGCCTCTCCCTCTGTGAACACCATCCTGTAAGTGCTCCCTGAAGACTTTTTATTAGGCCCATGTGCTTGTTGTCCAATTAACCAGCTTGATGGGCTCTTTAAATTAGCTTGCCATGGGTAACCTGAGCCTGCACCTCCCCTTAAAGGGGCCAGCAGTGTTGTGACAGGGGGTGAAAGCGCAAGGCAGCAGATGGCCCCAGGTTGGCCAGGAGCAAGGGAGAGGGAGTATAGCAGGGCAGTGGGGATCCCAGGTTGGCTGGGAGTAGGCAGAGTGGTCCCTGGATTAGGATGGGGAGGCCTAGATGTGTCTCCCTCCATCCCACATGTAACCCCACAGCTTTGTCCAAAGGGATTCACACATTCTCACACTCTCTCTCTTATTTGCATTTTCACCTGCCAAGAACTAACTGGTAGATTTTCCCTGCCTCCTGCTACTTTCTCAGATGTGGTTCTTCACACATGCTTCCGTCCAACATCCTTTTACTGGATATGGCTTGATTCCTGTCTGGACAAGGTTTGCATTAAATGCCTCTTGGTCTCTCAGTCTTTTCCATCATCTAGATCAATGTTTTAGGGCAGTTTTTCTCCCACTTATTTTTAATAAACATTGTTACAAAAGCTAAAAATATGTGTACAATTTCACAATAAAACCCACCCTTCCATATCCAGTGTAGCTGGGCTGCTTGCATCTCATATTTGTCATGTTCAGCAGATCAAAACCAACCTGAATAGGGAGCAGTGTGGGCTGGAGACACGAGCATAGCTTCGAGACGCAAAGGCCTTAGGTCTAATGTGGCTCCACCATTCTCTGGCTCTCTGGCATGTCACTTTGCCACTCTCTGGGCCTGATTGTCACTTTGTCACTCTCTGGGCCTGATATACCCAGGGAAGAGTATAAAAATATTGCTCGGGCATGTAGGAATGATATCAGGAGGGCCAAATCGCACCTGGAGCTGCAGCTAGCCAGAGATGTCAAGAGTAACAAGAAGGGTTTCTTCAGGTATGTTGGCAACAAGAAGAAAGCCAAGGAATGTGTGGGCCCCTTACTGAAGGAGGGAGGCAACCTAGTGACAGAGGATGTGGAAAAAGCTAATGTACTCAATGCTTTTTTGCCTCTGTTTCCACTAACAAGGTCAGCTCCCAGACTGCTGCGCTGGGCATCACGAAATGGGGAAGAGATGGCCAGCCCTCTGTGGAGATAGAGGTGGTTAGGGATTATTTAGAAAAGCTGGACGTGCACAAGTCCATGGGGCCGGATGAGTTGCATCCGAGTGCTGAAGGAATTGGCGGCTGTGATTGCAGAGCCATTGGCCATTGTCTTTGAAAACTCGTGGCGAACGGGGAAAGTCCCGGATGACTGGAAAAAGGCTAATGTAGTGCCAATCTTTAAAAAAGGGAAGAAGGAGGATCCTGGAAACTACAGGCCAGTCAGCCTCACCCTCAGTCCCTGGAAAAATCATGGAGCAGGTCCTCAAAGAATCAATCCTGAAGCACTTGCATGAGAGGAAAGTGATCAGGAACAGCCAGCATGGATTCACCAAGGGAAGGTCATGCCTGACTAATCTAATCGCCTTCTATGATGAGATTACTGGTTCTGTGGATGAAGGGAAAGCAGTGGATGTATTGTTTCTTGACTTTAGCAAAGCTTTTGACACAGTCTCCCACAGTATTCTTGTCAGCAAGTTAAGGAAGTATGGGCTGGATGAATGCACTATAAGGTGGGTAGAAAGCTGGCTAGATTGTCGGGCTCAACGGGTAGTGATCAATGGCTCCATGTCTAGTTGGCAGCCGGTATCAAGTGGAGTGCCCCAAGGGTCGGTCCTGGGGCCGGTTTTGTTCAATATCTTCATAAATGATCTGGAGGATGGTGTGGATTGCACTCTCAGCAAATTTGCGGATGATACTAAACTGGGAGGAGTGGTAGATATGCTGGAGGGGAGGGATAGGATACAGAAGGACCTAGACAAATTGGAGGATTGGGCCAAAAGAAATCTGATGAGGTTCAATAAGGATAAGTGCAGGGTCCTGCACTTAGGACGGAAGAACCCAATGCACAGCTACAGACTAGGGACCGAATGGCTAGGCAGCAGTTCTGCGGAAAAGGACCTAGGGGTGACAGTGGACGAGAAGCTGGATATGAGTCAGCAGTGTGCCCTTGTTGCCAAGAAGGCCAATGGCATTTTGGGATGTATAAGTAGGGGCATAGCGAGCAGATCGAGGGACGTGATCGTTCCCCTCTATTCGACATTGGTGAGGCCTCATCTGGAGTACTGTGTCCAGTTTTGGGCCCCACACTTCAAAAAGGATGTGGATAAATTGGAGAGAGTCCAGCGAAGGGCAACAAAAATGGTTAGGGGTCTGGAACACATGAGTTATGAGGAGAGGCTGAGGGAGCTGGGATTGTTTAGCCTGCAGAAGAGAAGAATGAGGGGGGATTTGATAGCTGCTTTCAACTACCTGAAAGGGGGTTCCAAAGAGGATGGCTCTAGACTGTTCTCAATGGTAGCAGATGACAGAACGAGGAGTAATGGTCTCAAGTTGCAGTGGGGGAGGTTTAGATTGGATATTAGGAAAAACTTTTTCACTAGGAGGGTGGTGAAACACTGGAATGCGTTACCTAGGGAGGTGGTAGAATCTCCTTCCTTAGAGGTTTTTAAGGTCAGGCTTGACAAAGCCCTGGCTGGGATGATTTAACTGGGAATTGGTCCTGCTTCGAGCAGGGGGTTGGACTAGATGACCTTCTGGGGTCCCTTCCAACCCTGATATTCTATGATTCTGCTCGTACATCACTTCTACCCTGGTGTAACTCCACTGTCTTAAATGGAATGGCTTTGGATGTATGCTGGTGTAAATGAAATCAGAATTAGATCCTTTGTCTTGGTTTCTCCATAATACAAGACCTGTCCTGCTGTAAAGGGGTGCTGCAGAGGTGCACAGCTGCAGCCTGAGCTTGAGTAGGCCTTGGGCATCATAGCTCACAGTATGGCATTGTGTGGGCTGCTGTATCTGTGTAAAGGGGGAGTTGGATCGCCACACTGGTGAACTGTACCACTCATACACGTCAAGTGACACCTCTCTTGCACCTGGAGCTGCAGCTAGCGAGAGATGTTAAGAGTAACAAGAAGGGTTTCTTCAGGTATGTTGGCAACAAGAAGAAAGCCATGGAAAGTGTGGGCCCCTTAATGAATGAGGGAGGCAACCTAGTGACAGAGGATGTGGAAAAAGCTAATGTACTCAATGCTTTTTTTGCCTCTGTCTTCACTAACAAGGTCAGCTCCCAGACGGCTGTGCTGGGCATCACAACATGGGGAATAGGTGGCCAGCCCTCTGTGGAGAAAGAGGTGGTTAGAGACTATTTAGAAAAGCTGGACGTGCACAAGTCCATGGGGCCGGATGAGTTGCATCCGAGTGCTGAAGGAATTGGCGGCTGTGATTGCAGAGCCATTGGCCATTGTCTTTGAAAACTCGTGGCGAACGGGGAAAGTCCCGGATGACTGGAAAAAGGCTAATGTAGTGCCAATCTTTAAAAAAGGGAAGAAGGAGGATCCTGGAAACTACAGGCCAGTCAGCCTCACCCTCAGTCCCTGGAAAAATCATGGAGCAGGTCCTCAAAGAATCAATCCTGAAGCACTTGCATGAGAGGAAAGTGATCAGGAACAGCCAGCATGGATTCACCAAGGGAAGGTCATGCCTGACTAATCTAATCGCCTTCTATGATGAGATTACTGGTTCTGTGGATGAAGGGAAAGCAGTGGATGTATTGTTTCTTGACTTTAGCAAAGCTTTTGACACAGTCTCCCACAGTATTCTTGTCAGCAAGTTAAGGAAGTATGGGCTGGATGAATGCACTATAAGGTGGGTAGAAAGCTGGCTAGATTGTCGGGCTCAACGGGTAGTGATCAATGGCTCCATGTCTAGTTGGCAGCCGGTATCAAGTGGAGTGCCCCAAGGGTCGGTCCTGGGGCCGGTTTTGTTCAATATCTTCATAAATGATCTGGAGGATGGTGTGGATTGCACTCTCAGCAAATTTGCGGATGATACTAAACTGGGAGGAGTGGTAGATATGCTGGAGGGGAGGGATAGGATACAGAAGGACCTAGACAAATTGGAGGATTGGGCCAAAAGAAATCTGATGAGGTTCAATAAGGATAAGTGCAGGGTCCTGCACTTAGGACGGAAGAACCCAATGCACAGCTACAGACTAGGGACCGAATGGCTAGGCAGCAGTTCTGCGGAAAAGGACCTAGGGGTGACAGTGGACGAGAAGCTGGATATGAGTCAGCAGTGTGCCCTTGTTGCCAAGAAGGCCAATGGCATTTTGGGATGTATAAGTAGGGGCATAGCGAGCAGATCGAGGGACGTGATCGTTCCCCTCTATTCGACATTGGTGAGGCCTCATCTGGAGTACTGTGTCCAGTTTTGGGCCCCACACTTCAAAAAGGATGTGGATAAATTGGAGAGAGTCCAGCGAAGGGCAACAAAAATGGTTAGGGGTCTGGAACACATGAGTTATGAGGAGAGGCTGAGGGAGCTGGGATTGTTTAGCCTGCAGAAGAGAAGAATGAGGGGGGATTTGATAGCTGCTTTCAACTACCTGAAAGGGGGTTCCAAAGAGGATGGCTCTAGACTGTTCTCAATGGTAGCAGATGACAGAACGAGGAGTAATGGTCTCAAGTTGCAGTGGGGGAGGTTTAGGCTGGATATTAGGAAAAACTTTTTCACTAGGAGGGTGGTGAAACACTGGAATGCGTTACCTAGGGAGGTGGTGGAATCTCCTTCCTTAGAAGTTTTTAAGGTCAGGCTTGACAAAGCCCTGGCTGGGATGATTTAATTGGGGATTGGTCCTGCTTTTGAGCAGGGGGTTGGACTAGATGACCTCCTGAGGTCCCTTCCAACCCTGATATTCTATGATTCTATGCTTCTATGATTTTCTTGTTCAACGTAGGTGTAACTGCAACCCCACTGCTGGGCTCAGTCCATTGATGTTTCAGCTCCTGAAAGGCATTTGAGTAGATCCATTTCCCATCCCGCTCTACAAACACAGTCCACGTGATTTGCAAAGCCCAAACTTGCCCCCTTCCTGGGGTTTGATTTAATTCATAAAGAGGACAAAAATGAGAACTTAATGCTCAGGTTTGGCTGTTGCAATGCTCCTATCTCAGGATTACTCAGCCCACATACCAGGTCCTCCCTTTCTAGAGAATCATGCACTCTTCCCTTATATCCCAGTTGGGTAACACATCATATGCCTCAGGGAGTCAGCAGAACCCACTTAACCCTTTCTCACCTTAACAGAATTGGGTATTTTAAAAAAACACTACTAGCCCACTTCATGATTTTTGAATAGGCAGGGTAAACATAAGCCCTCAACAGAACTAGTGCCATGTAGAGAGCCAAGAAACACCATTCCATGTTACATGGATGGTGTGATCAGCCTTAGTAATGTAAAAAACACACTCATTGACTTTACTGGTTACACAAAAACAGCATTGTGCATGTTTATACTATACTGGTGACAACCAGCAGCCTGTTGTATTGTTCTGCAAACTGTACTAACAAAACTGATTCTACCAACATAAAAAAAGCTAAACCAGTTTGTTTGCCCGATGGCTAGGGCTTTATGCTGCTAGATGGAAGTCTGGGTTAATTCCTGATCTCTTGCTGCTGGAGCAGCCCACTCTCCTTGGAGTTTGGGGTGTGCATTCCAAAACACCATCTGTTCTGGCTGATCAAAGCAAAAGGAGGACTCCTGACCTCTCCTATCAGAAGATTAGTGGCTGTGATTTCAGAGACAGTGAGGGAAGAGGTGGAGGCATTCTCAGAACTCTGGGAAACCCTCCCCAATGTCATAGAATGGTAGCAGGGCTGCGTCTCAGCCCAGCACACTTCTTTCATGGAAGAAATCATTGCTGTAATACATGGAAATGGACACAGGTCCTTCTGCCCTGGGTGAGTCTGGTTGTGAATCCCCAGCCCAGGGGAAGAGAAAGTGTATCACCACTTTCCCACTGTCAGGCATTCCCTCTCCCCAAATAGAGCACAGTGCTCTACTGAGGGCTGTTCCTAAGAATTAGCCTTCACTATTACCTCCATGTTGGGGTTTATGAGTCAGATTAATTCTTACCAGTGGAATACACTGCCTTATGCTAAAGCACTAATGCTCTATAAACTTTTAGAATTACTGGAAGACACTCCTTCTCCCACCAATAGCTGGAACAGATTGTTTGTTACATTTTGAATGTACCCTCTGTATAAACTGGGGCTTTAAAAAGAACCCAAGAGAGTTGGCTGCCCAACTTTCACTGTATTTCAATGGGATTTAGGCACTTAACTCTCTAAGGCTTTTTTGACAATCCCAGCCAGAGTTGTACAGGAGTAATTAAAAGAGGGCTGACAATATATTGTAATTTACACAACAGATGCAAAGGGTGAGGCTTCCAAACCCATCTAAGAGAGCTGGAAACCCAACTCATTCAAATTAATGCTAACTGGGTCCTGATGCTCTGCGTAGCTTTGAAAATCCTGTGTGACGTATATTCTGAAAGCTTCCTACTTGCTGAATTATTTGGGGCAGCATGATGAACTAATAAGCTAATGAACAAGCACTAACTTGCCACTCCTGGAGATATGGCTTCAAATCCTGCTTGCAGTAGGCCACAACTACAAATGCATTTGGTGGACACCACAAATCCAGTCAAAGTTGAGTTTTGTCAGGAAGTCTCTTCTCTTCGGGAGAGCCTCCGCATTCACCAATTCCAGGCTTCTGGAACAGGCAGACCTGTATTGAGGGAATCTTCAGGCACTCAGCTCTTGCACAATTTAAAAAGCCTGTGCACTCACTCACTCATTACTTCCTCCTGCTGCGCTGCTCTCTGTACCCATTGCTTAGTCGCTGCACACTCATTGCTTCCTCTTCATGAACTATCACACAGGTTTGCTTGGGAGGGGGAGAACCAATAATAATACATGCCAATGGTGAGGTTCTAAGCAACAAAAGGAGTTTTGCTCCCATTTCCCCTGTGAATGATACACAACTGTTATAACAGTGACAGTGGGTAATCTTGCAGGCCTTCTGTGAGGGTTGAACCTGTGACCTCTCTGTTTAGGAGACATTAATTGCCTACTGGAACACAGTTCATCTGCATTTTATAGATGGGGAAGCTGAGGTAGAGCACTTAGGTGACTTGATTAATACTATAGAGAAAGCCCATGTCAGTATCAAAACCCCAGCATCTGCTGCTCCCAGACTCATGCTTAATGCATTAGACTATGCTGCCTTGTGTTATTGAGCTACTCCCCTTTTATCCAGAGTCTCTTCTGACAGCAGAGGCACCAACCCAGCTGCAGGCAGCTAGCTAGCAGCTGGGAGGAAGCTTGTGGCCATTGTGGCGCTGTTAATGGCAGTCTGGAGGTCCCCCACTACAAATGCAAACTGTTCTCTTCCAAAAATCAAGAAAGCACAACTCTGAACTTACATGGACAGAAAGATCAGATCAGCTTTGCTAGGGAGCCAAGAATAATATGGGAGTTTCAGGAAGAATCGGAAGGACAAAGTTTTAACACTAGCAATCAATGTACATTTTCAAGGTGCTCAGTGCAATAAGAAAAGTGAAAAACTTATTTTTAAAGGGCCAGATTGATATCTCTACTCCTGTTGAATAATACCTTATTAAACAAATAGTCCCACTCAAGCCAAATTAAAGGTGACTTGAGTCTTGATGTTTAGAGGCCCCCAGGCTAGGTGGGAAGATGGCTAGAGGCTTTTTGGACTCCAAAGAACAGCTAAGATAGTTCAAAACCTAATAACGTTGTTGGTTATATTGTCCCTCTTCCACCTCTGGCCAATTCTTCATTGTACTCTGGGTCTCCCCGGTGCGGTTGTGTCAATTTAGCAGCACATCTGTTTGAGTCCACCTTGGTGAGCAGCTTCTTGCTAGTGTCTGCAGGCAGGCATACCAGATGGTAAGCAGCTGAAAAGATTCTGAAAGTCATCCAAAAGAGTGACCTTTCTGACTCATTTATTTTGCCAAAAAAACACTGCCCTTTTCCTTGAAAGGCTACACTCAGGCTGAAAACTAAGTGACCCATCTGGGCAATCGCGATTATCTAAATTAAACAGAGAAGCATATTTTAGACCATTTCCCCAACTGTCTGAAGTGAAGGACAGATGGACCAAAGTGGGGAGGGCGAGCTCAGTGGTTTGAGCACTGGCCTGCTAAACTCAGGGTTGTGAGTTCAATCCTCGAGGGGGCCATTCAGGGATCTGGGCCAAAAATTGGGGATTGGTCCTGCTTTGAACAGGGGGTTGGACTAGATGACCTCCTGAGGTCCCTTCCAACCCTGATATTCTCAGGTTCTCCATTTGTGGTGAGTCATTTATTCAGCACATGACATAGACCCATCTGAGCATTCTGTCTTTAATCTTCACTTTCTCCCCATCTGAATGAATCCTGTTGATATGCTTTGAAGCACATATGTTATGCAAAGGCTTGATTCTGCGCTTATTAAAGTCCATTGCCATTGACTTCAGTGGGAGTTGGGTCAAACCGTAAACCTTGAGATTGGAGCATATCTACTGACTTTTTTTTTACTTTTGTAACTGTAAGCATTGGACAAAGGCCAGAACAACTTTTGAGTTCAGATGAAGAAACATTTTAAAACACATAAAGGTTGCAACAAACTGTGGAGCCTCAAAAGATCTGAGGGCATCGACTCTGTTTGACAGTCTCTCATAGCATTTTTCTCCAATGAGCCCCATAGAGGAAGTTCTGAAAGCTTTTTGGGTGAGGTTTTCAAGGCTACCTAAGGGATTTGGATATCCATTTCTCATTCACCTCAGTGGGCCACTGGCTATCCAAAAGCCCATAGATGTCTGAAGATCTCAGCATTTCCTCTCTAACACTGTCTGAGGCTGCTGTTCCTTGCTGGATCTCTCTGCCATAGGAAACAAATCCATACTGGAGTGTACTAACACCACAAAAGATGGTTGAAAGTGTCAGGCATATATTTTTAGAGGAAGGGAGAGAATGATTTGGGATTATCTGAGGATGTCTTCAGTCCCCTTGTCACTCTATCATCCTGGCCTACCCATGAGACTTTTGCCCCCTTCACTGGGGATCCCACCACCCTCACTTTTACCACCTTTTAAAACAAACCGCACTTTATTTTCATTGCTCCCAACACCAATGCATGGTTCATATGTCTGGAGGACTGGCTCTGAAGCAGACTAAAATGGCTTTGAGGCATGAGCTGGTAATTAGGGCTGGTAAAAAATTTTCTGTCGAAACTATTTTTCAATGGAAAATTGGGTTTTTAACAAAACATTTTTTTCCCTCATAAAAAGTGTCTGCTTTCCACAGAAAATTTCAATTAGTCATCAAAAATCAAAATGCCTAAAAACCAAATTATTTTTACTGGGAAATGCCCCATGATGCCTCACGGGAAGGGGAGGGTTGCCAAGAGTCCAGTTTTCAACCAGAATACTTGGTTGAAAAGGGATCCTGGTGGCTTCAGGCAGCACCACTGACTGGGCCACTAAAAGTCTGGTTGGTGGTGCAGCCTGCTCTGGCTCCACATGGTTCCTGGAACTGGCTGGCATGTCTGGCTCCCAGTCACGGGGGCAGCCATGGGGGCTCTGTGCACTGCCCCTGCCCCAAGTGCTGGCTCCGCAGCTCCCATTGGTCGGGAATCGTGGCTAATGGGAGCTGCGAGGGCAGCGCCTGAGGGCGTTGGCAGCGCACAGAGCGCCCCTTTGCCTCTCTGTCTTCTGCTGGATGCTTCCAGGAGCCGCCTGAGGTAAGCGCCGTCCGGAGCCCACACCCCTCACTCCCTCCCATGCCCCAACCCCCTGCCCCAGCTCTGATTCCCCTCCCAGAGCCCATACCCCACACCTCCTCCCACACCCCAACCCCCTGCTCCAGGTCAGAACCCTGTCCCACAACCTAACTCCCTCCCAGAGTCCGAACCCCAACCCCCTGCCCCAGCCCTGAGCCCCCTTCACAGGCCCACACCCCCTTCTGCACCCCAACCCCCTGCTCCATGTCAGAACCCTGTCCCACAACCTCACTCCATCCCAGAGCCCGCACCCCAAACCTCTGTCCCAGCCCTGAGCCCCCTCCAAAACCCAAACTCCATCCCGGAGCCTGTGCCCCACCACCCCCTCCCGCATCCCAACCCACTGCCCCCACCCAGAGCCCCCTCCTGCACCCAAACTCCCTCCTGGAGCCCACACCCCAGGCCTCTTCTCCATCCTAGTGAAAGTGAGTGAGGGTGGGGGAGAAGGAGCGACAGAGGGAGGGGGGATGGAGTGAGCGGGAGCGGGGCCTTGGTGAAGGGGTGGGGCAGGGGTGTTCGGTTTTGTGCAATTAGAAAATTGGCAACCCTAGGGAGGGGTAGTTTGTTCCCTCATATCCTCATTCCCACCTATGGGCTGGGATCCCCAGTCAGACTACATCTCCCATGGTACACCATGGTCAGGAAACAAAACATTGATGCAACACTATCAAGGTTCCTTCCCTACTCTGAAATCTAGGGTACAGTTGTGGGGACCTGCATGAAAAACCCCCTAAGCTTATTTTTACCAGCTTAGGTTAAAACTTCCCCAAGGTACAAACTATTTTACCTTTTGCCCTTGGACTTTATTGCTGCCACCACCAAGCGTCTAACAAATATATAACAGGTAAAGAACCCGCTTGGAAACATCTTTCCCCCCAAAATCCTCCCAAACCTTACACCCCCTTTCCTGGGAAACGCTTGATAAAAATCCTCACCAATTTGCATAGATGAACACAGACCCAAACCCTTGGATCTTAAGAACAATGAAAAAGCAATCAGGTTCTTAAAAGAGGAATTTTAATTGAAGAAAAAGTAAAAGAATCACCTCTGTAAAATCAGGATGGTAAATACCTTACAGGGTAATGAGATTCAAAACATAGAGAATCCCTCTAGGCAAAACCTTAAGTTACAAAAAGACAAAAACAAGAATATACATTCCATTCAGCACAGCTTATTTTATCAGCCATTTAAACAAAACAGAATCTAACGCATTCATAGAATCATAGAATATCAGGGTTGGAAGGGACCCCAGAAGGTCATCTAGTCCAACCCCCTGCTCAAAGCAGGACCAATTCCCAGTTAAATCATCCCAGCCAGGGCTTTGTCAAGCCTGACCTTAAAAACCTCTAAGGAAGGAGATTCTACCACCTCCCTAGGTAACGCATTCCAGTGTTTCACCACCCTCTTAGTGAAAAAGTTTTTCCTAATATCCAATCTAAACCTCCCCCACTGCAACTTGAGACCATTACTCCTCATTCTGTCATCTGCTACCATTGAGAACAGTCTAGAGCCATCCTCTTTGGAACCCCCTTTCAGGTAGTTGAAAGCAGCTATCAAATCCCCCCTCCTTCTTCTCTTCTGCAGGCTAAACAATCCCAGCTCCCTCAGCCTCTCCTCATAACTCATGTGTTCCAGTCCCCTAATCATTTTTGTTGCCCTTCGCTGGACTCTCTCCAATTTATCCACATCCTTCTTGAAGTGTGGGGCCCAAAACTGGACACAGTACTCCAGATGAGGCCTCACCAATGTCGAATAGAGGGGAACGATCACGTCCCTCGATCTGCTCGCTATGCCCCTACTTATACATCCCAAAATGCCATTGGCCTTCTTGGCAACAAGGGCACACTGCTGACTCATATCCAGCTTCTCGTCCACTGTCACCACTAGGTCCTTTTCCGCAGAACTGCTGCCTAGCCATTCGGTCCCTAGTCTGTAGCTGTGCATTGGGTTCTTCCGTCCTAAGTGCAGGACCCTGCACTTATCCTTATTGAACCTCATCAGATTTCTTTTGGCCCAATCCTCCAATTTGTCTAGGTCTTTCTGTATTCTATCCCTCCCCTCCAGCGTATCTACCACTCCTCCCAGTTTAGTATCATCCGCAAATTTGCTGAGAGTGCAATCCACACCATCCTCCGGATCATTTATGAAGATATTGAACAAAACTGGCCCCAGGACCGACCCTTGGGGTACTCCACTTGATACCGGCTGCCAACTAGATATGGAGCCATTGATCACTACCCGTTGAGCCCGATAATCTAGCCAGCTTTCTACCCACCTTGTAGTGCATTCATCCAGCCCATACTTCCTTAACTTGCTGACAAGAATACTGTGGGAGACCCTGTCAAAAGCTTTGCTAAAGTCAAGAAACAATACATCCACTGCTTTCCCTTCATCCACAGAACCAGTAATCTCATCATAAAAGGCGATTAGATTAGTCAGGCATGACCTTCCCTTGGTGAATCCATGCTGGCTGTTCCTGATCACTTTCCTCTCATGCAAGTGCTTCAGGATTGATTCTTTGAGGACCTGCTCCATGATTTTTCCAGGGACTGAGGTGAGGCTGACTGGCCTGTAGTTCCCAGGATCCTCCTTCTTCCCTTTTTTAAAGATTGGCACTACATTAGCCTTTTTCCAGTCATCCGGGACTTCTAGCATTTCTAACTAGATTGCTTATTAACCCTTTTCAGGAGTTCTGACCTGCATTCCTGCTCTGTTCCGGGCAAAAAACATCACACAGACAGAGAGAACCCTTTGTTTCCCCGCCCCCTCCAGCTCTGAAAGTATCTTGTCTCCTCATTGGTCATTTTGGTCAGGTGCCAGCAAGGTTATCTTTAGCTTCTTAACCTCTACAGGTGAAAGGGTTTTTTCCTCTGGCCAGGAGGGATTTAAAAGTGGTTAGCCTTCCCTTTATATTTATGACGAACACCAAGAGGAGAGACTGTGGTGCATCAGGGGAAATGTTGTCTTATCAAGGAACCTGGCGTACAGAGAATAGGAGCATGAGACACCCTAACTAGAACGCCCACAAGGAACTGCAGCAGCATTTCCAAATGAAAATATTTTGTAAAACTCAAAAATAGAGAAAGTCTACATTTATGCAAATGTGCCATCTAATATACCTGTTTAGTAAAGATACATAAAATATATGTAGGTGGTCAGTGTGCACAGTCCAGAGGAGAGAGTATGAGATTGAGAGGTTAGAGTTTGGAACTAGGAATTGCCCAGACAACTCACTCCAGTTTTCTTTGTCTCTGTTTCTTCATCTAGGACAGTGGTTCTCAACCAGGGTACACAGAGGTCTTCCCGGGGGTACATCAGTTCATCTAGCTATTTGCTTAGTTTTACAACAGGCTACATAAAAAGCACTAGTGAAGTCAGTACAAACAAAAATTTCATACAGACAATGACTTGTTTATACTGCTCTACACACTGAAATAAGTACAATATTTATATTCCAATTGATTTTATAATTATGGTAAAAATAAAAGTAAGCATTTGTCAGTAATAGTGAGCTATGACACTTTTGTATTTTTATTTTGATTTGGTAAGCGAGTAGTTTAAGTGAGGTGAAACTTTGGGGTACACAAGACAAATCAGACTCCTGAAAGGGGTACAGTAGTCTGGAAAGGTTGAGAGCCACTCATCTAGGATAGTTAACACAAGGTGTTAGGAGGCTGAATTAGTTAATGCTGTGAAGTCCTATGAAATCCTCCAAAAAAGGCATTTTCATTAATGAACACAGAGATGTGGATTTGGTTTAAGGTTTACCTGAATAGGGCACCACAAATCTGTGAATTCCTCCATTTGGGATTGTATAATAAGATTATATGCCCTGTTAATATAAATGAGAGGGCCCTGATGGCTGGGTTTTGTCTGTGAGGGCCCCAGGGTTTTGGAATTGGCTTGCAATTGTCACTCTAGACAAGTCCAGGATTGGGAGAAGAGGGGTAAATAGTTCTAGAATGAGGTGCACAGGCAGAGGCACCCTAATATCTTGCATCTTGCCTGGCTCTGCTTAGCTACTGTTATCTACGTCTCAAATTCGTGAGCACTGGATTTACTAAAATGTCAAATTATGAAAGCAAATTCATGGTCCAATTTTTTATGGGAGAGGGTGGGGAAGGAGGTATGGAGGTGAGAGACATGCTTGTTTTTCCTGGAGGTAGATCACTTGTGAAAATGAGTTTGCTGATTCTGGGCAAAATTTTCAAAACCTCCAAAGTGATTTAAAAGCCCAAATCTAATTTTCAAAAGTGACTTAGCACCCAAGTCACTTAGCCACTTACAAAAACTTTACCCTTAAGCTCCTAAATCACTTTTGAAAATGGGACTTAGATGCTTTTGAAAATTTTACACATCATCTTGTATCCTTTCTCCAAGAAGGATTTGAATACCAGAGGTTCATGTTTAGTGCATTAAACCATTTCATCAACCTAACTGTTCCTAGTTTGCCTTGATCAAACTTCATGAAATTCCAAATAGCACGTCTGATGAGCTTCCCCCTCCTCTGTTGGCTTTAGTTAAAATTACCTTAGATTAGTTAGCCTGGCAAAATTGGAAAAGATTTCCTTTGAATCACAAACGTAAGCCTATTCCCTAGGTAGCTTTTCCTCAGGTTCACACACAGCATCTCCAGCAAAATGTAATATCTCATATAAAATCTAATCTAGCACCAGTTTACTTCTGGTGGGATTCAATTTATTGTATGCATTTCCCTTTCTCGTCTCCCATTTATGACACCGTTAGTGACAGCTTTCACAAGAACAGGAGTACTTGTGGCACCTTAGAGACTGACAAATTTATTTGAGCATAAGCTTTCATGAGCTACAGCTCACTTCATCGGATGCATTCAGTGGAAAATACAGTGGGGAGATTTATATATACAGAGAACATGAAACAATGGGTGTTATCATACACACTGTAAGGAGAGTGATCACTTAAGATAAGCTAATACCAGCAGGAGAGCGGGGGGTGGGGGGGGAGAAAACCTTTTGTAGTGATAATCAAGATGATATATGCCATCATGTGCCAGCAATGCCCCTCTGCCATGTACATTGGCCAAACTGGACAGTCTCTACGTAAAAGAATAAATGGACACAAATCAGATGTCAAGAATTATAACATTCATAAACCAGTCGGAGAACACTTCAATCTCTCTGTCACTCGATTACAGACCTAAAAGTCGCAATATTACAACAAAAAGACTTCAAAAACAGACTCCAACGAGAGACTGCTGAATTGGAATTAATTTGCAAACTGGATACAATTAACTTAGGCTTGAATAGAGACTGGAAGTGGATGTGTCATTACACAAAGTAAAACTATTTCCCCATGTTTATTCCCCCCACTGCCACTCCTTACTGTTCCTCAGACGTTCTTGTCAACTGCTGGAAATGGCCCACCTTGATTATCACTACAAAAGGTTTCCCCCCCCTTCATCCCCTGCTCTCCTGCTGTTAATAGCTCATCTTAAGCGATCACTCTCCTTACAGTGTGTATGGTAACACCCATTGTTTCATGTTCTGTGTGTATATAAATCTCCCCACTGTATTTTCCACTGAATGCATCCGATGAAGTGAGCTGTAGCTCACGAAAGCTTATGCTCAAATAAATTTGTTAGTCTCTAAGGTGCCACACGTACTCCTTTTCTTTTTGCAAATACAGACTAACATGACTGCTACTCTGAAACCTTTTACAAGAATGTTAACCTTTCCTAACCATATTATTCAGTGTCTCAAAGTTTCATTTCACTGTTGAATTTTAAAACTCAACTGTGTATTTACAGTCCACATGAGTACACTAAGCCAAATCTTGCAGTGATTACATAGGCCAAACACACATTCACATCAATGGGAATGTTGTCTAGGTAAAGACAAAAGGAATTGACTCGTTGATAATATAAAATGCATTCTGTTCTAAAGAGTAATTGTGAACAGTGGAAGAGTGTGTTTCCATGCTATTTCTGTCAGTGATTTCCAGTTCAGATCTGCTCAGTTCAAATGAAAAGATGACTCGTACAAATTTCTGCTGCTGGGGAGAACACCAGTGGAAAATTGGGGCTGAGTATTTTTGCACAGCAATTTTACTCTGTTGAAGACAATAAAGCTATGCTGATTTAAACTAGCTGAGACTCTGGAGGGGATGCCAGGATTTAGGGAATTATTTTAATATCTTCTGGGATTTTCCCAGATTAAAAGACAATTTTAGAATATTGACGCAAGAATTATTGCAAGACTATGTCCCTCTAATTCAGGGGTTCTCAACCTTTTTCTTTTGGAGGCCTCCCTAACATGTTATAAAAACTGCACAGCCCATCTGAACCACAACGGTTTTTCTGCATATAAAAGCCAAGGCCAGCGTTAAGGGGTAGCAAGCAAAGCAATTGTCTGGGGCCCCACGTCATAGGGTGCACCACAAAGCTACGTTGCTTAGGCTTTGGCTTCAGCCTGGGGGCTGAGGCTTGGGGCCCCAGGCTGCAATCCTGTGTGGTGGGGCATTGGCTTTCTGTCCTGGGCCTTACCAAGTCTAATGCCAGTCTTGCTTGGCGGACCCCCTGAAACCTGCCCTTGGCCCTCTAGGGAGCCCCAGACCCCTGCTTGTGAACCACTGCTCTAATTCATATGATTACGGTGTTAGTAAAGTACGATGATTTCCTGAAATTAAATAAATATATGTACATATTTAGAATTATTGTGACTGCTGCCAATAATTTTATTTCATTATTAGGGTTGAAAAAACAAGTATTACCTATAGAAATATGGTTGATTACAACAAAAGATTTAAGGGACAATTTACTGCCAGTATTAGAACAGCAGCTGCACTATTTGAGGAAAGATGTGCCCAGTGCGAACCTGTAAATATCATCGATGGAACTGTTATAAAAAAGGAGGTATATCTACTATATACTGCTTCAGCTCCACTGTACCTGCTATACCCACGATTCACAGATCTTCATCTCCTCCACACCTGTCTCCTTCTGCCCAGACTAGTCTCAGTCTCTTCCTCTGATATCTCCTTGTAGATGTCTAGCCTTCAGCTCAAGCTCGCGGTAGCTAAAACAGAGTTCTTACCCCCCTCACCTCCCAAGCTCTCCATGCTACTTCCTTTCTCAGTCAATGGACAACACCACCATTCGACATAAGAACTATCCTACTGGGTCAGACCAATGGTCTATCTAGCTCAGTACCAGTCTTCCGACAGTGGCCAATGCCAGGTGCTTCAGAGGGAATGAACACAACAGGGCAATTATCATGTGATCCATCCCCTGTCATCCAGTCCCAGCATTTGGCAGTCAAATGTTCAGGGACACCCACAGCATGGGGTTGCATCCCCGACCATCTTGGCTAATAGCCATTGACGGACCTATCCTCCATCAACTTATCTAGTTTTGTTTCTGAATTCAGTTATATTTTGGCCTTCACAACATGCCTTGGCAACAAGTTCCACTGGTTGACTGCAATGTGTGAAGAAGTACTTCCTTTTGTTTGTTTTAAATCTGCTGTCTAGTAATTTCATTGGGTGACCCCTGGTTCTTGTGTTCCATGAAGGGATAAATAACACTTCCTTTTTTACTTTCTCCACACCTGTCATGATTTTATAGACCTCTATTGTATGCCCAGTCTCTTTTCCAGGCTGAACAGTCCCAGTCTTTTTAATCTGTCCTGTCTCTCAGGCCCACAACTAGAGTGCCATCTTTGACTTGGACCTGTTTCTAATTCCTCAAACCCAGGCTATGTCTGAATCTTGCAGATTCTTTCTGCAGAACATCTCCAACATACAGCCTTTCTTATCCATCCATACAGAAAAATGACATCCAGGCTCTCATCATTTTGTGTCTTGATTACTTCAACATCCTTTTCTCTGGCCTTGGCAAACGCAATTTTGCCCCACTCATATCCATTCAGAATGGTGCTGCAAAGATTATTTTTTTCTAGCCCATTGCTTTGACCATGTCACGCCTCTCTTTGCATCCCTCCACTGGCTACCTCTTCTATCAGGTAAGTCACTTGTCTTCATGTTCAAGGGTCTTCACAACCAACGCCCACCCTAACTATCATCTCTCATTCACTACTGAAAGGTCGACTCCTACCTCCAGTTGGCTCATGATGTCAGCACCCATTGCCCACTTGCTACATTTTCAAACAACCACCTCTGCTTTCTCTTTTGCCATCCCTCACACTTGGGAGGAGCTCCCTGTAAGCATCTGTAAAGCCACCTCATTATCCTCCTTCAAAACCCTTCTTAAAATTCTCCTTTGCTGTGAGGCTTACAGAAAACTTACAGTGGTTAGGCTGCTGTTGTGCTGAGACCAGACATAGCCTGTCACACTGACCAATGCTGTCTGTTTCCTTGTGCTCCCCCATCAGTCTGTCTGCAACAAAATGCTTATTTTTGCCTCTATAGTAGCCAGATACACCTTTGATGAAGCAGCTACAACAGGGATTAAGAAGTAAGGTGATGTATTTCTTATACAGTCACTTTTCAGAGCAGTTTTCAGAGTGGCAACTGTGTTGGTCTGTATCCGCGAAAAGAAAAGGAGGACTTGTGGCACCTTAGAGACTAACAAATTTATTTGAGCATAAGCTTTCGTGAGCTACAGCTATCCGATGAAGTGAGCTTTAGCTTACGCTCAAATAAATTTGTTAGTCTCTAAGGTGCCACAAGTCCGCCTTTTCTTTTTTCAGAGCAGAGTCGAGCTCTAGGATTCTAGGATTGTCACAGTGGCTACATCTGCGTACACACACTACTTGCCACTGTCCTTGCACCTGCAACCACACTACTATTTTTAGTGCACTAGCTTGATGAATGCTAGTCTGAGTATGTCTAAGTGACTTGGGAATCACACCCCTAGCTCCAACTGTACATGCAACCTGTGTGTCACTCTGAAGCTTAGAAAGTCTGTTGAGTCAGTAGGAAGTGAAGAAAACAGTGACAAGCATATGATGATTTTGTTCAGAATATCACCAGGTTCAATCATCAATGGGATTCACAGTCTGTTATTGTCCGATTTTTAAGTTCTCAGCCATTTAGATTTTAAAACTAGCATCCGTGTGGCATACAGCTATAGTAAGGTATGTATCTATGCCATGCTAAGATTCCTCAGCTATTATGATATCAGAGGTAATTCAACCTATCACCACCCTTACTCTAAGCTAATTTGCATGCAACAATTTCATTGGTTATTTGAGGGACACTGCACCAATGGTGGCCCAACTGCCATATGCATGCAATAGCATGGACTTTCAGCTACTAGTAATACTAGTTATTTCTATTCTAACTTCCTTCTGAGGATCTCCAACCAACGTCTCCCTGAGCGAATGTATTAAACCTCACAACACCTCTCTCTGGCAGATAAATATTACTATCCTGAAGAAACAGGAATAGAGTCCAGAACTCCTAACTCCTTCTCCAATCAGCAAAGTACTTAAGCAGTGCTTAACTTTAAACTCCACTGGAATTTCAGGTGTTTCGCCCAATGGGGTGGACTTAAGCACAAACTTAAAGCTAAGCACATTGGGACTGAGACCACAGTCTGTTATAAAGGTTGTCTAAAACTTCCCATTATAAGCCTTGTTTTAAGCTGCTTATAAGGTCAAACTTTCATCATTATGGCTGAAAATGTTCATGTTGGGCATCCACCACTGGTTGAATGCTATTGGAAAATTTCAGCCCAAACCGTTTGGCTGTTTCTGAAAATGAGGTTAAGAAAAATACATTGCTTTGCCCATGTTAAAAATCCTGGTGACCTTTCCTTTGAGAAGCTCTAATGTCCCTATGCTTTGGATCAGGGACTTGAAATTAGGCAGGGAGCTGCCTTTGAGTCTAGGATGTCAGTGTGAAAATCTGTCGGAATTTGGTTAAGCTATAAACCTTTGACAAGTGCATTTTGCATGTGTCCAGTAGAGACTTGCTAGAGCTTTGCGGTGAAGCATGCCAAAGATTCCGTCTGCGCTGAGCAGGAATTTCCCTGCAGTTTCAGTTCTGGGTTGCTGTGGACCAAGCTGGGGTGAGGCACTGGAAATGAAAGCAGGGAGCTTGTCTTTTCTGTGCTCTCACTGACTCCCCTACTGGTGCCCAGGCAGTGTGGAGTAGGAAACTGCCTGATTTAAACGCAGAGGGGACAAAAGTTGAATTGGGGGGTGGGGTGGAATATAGTAGATTGGGACAAGGACAATGTGGGTATGGGGACATACAAATGGACAGGAGGCTCATGGGGAGAAGAGGGAAACTTGGAGTGAGTTAAGGTGGGGAGAGGAGACTTGGACTGGCTGGGCAAGGAGACTGGGACTGAGATGCTTTGGTGTGGGAGAGTGGAGACAGATCTGATAAGAAGCCAGGGTACAGGGAGAGAACTGGGACTGTCTGAGGGGAGAGAACTGGTATGAAGAATCTGGGATTGGCTAGGTAAGAAGACTGGTACTGGAAGGGGGAATGGGGTAGTATGGGTCAAGCTTGGAAGGAACTGGCTGAAAAGTCTGTGTGCACTAGAGCACACTTCCCTCTAGACCCTGGAATAGAACCCAAGATTCCTAAGTCTTACCATTTCTCTGGTGTCAGCAAATATCTGTGAAACCTACCGGCGACGTGTCACATCTCCCTCTAGTGCTGTTCCACCGAGGATGACAACCTACCTCGGAGATCATTTACTTCATTAGCTCAGGTGGCAGCATGGTGGATCTAAAGGTTCCAACTCCGCTGCTGACCCAAGTGGGTGTCAGTGTGATGCCGCAGGATGAAATTTAGATTTTTCCAGTTTGCTTTTGAAAGAGACTCAGTATTTTTGTGTGTAAATGCCTCTGTTAAAAGAACATTATTCAGAGATTGCAATGTCAAGCACCCAAGAGTTCAGAAATGCCAGAATTAAGGTTGCCTGTGCAGCCGTAATTGAGATCCCTTGTGCACATGCATTACGATACAGACTTTAAATATGTGATCACATCCTATTTGTTCCACTGGCTCTTTAGAATGTTTGGTGATTCTGGGAGGCTGCCAATACACCCAGGAGGAGAAAGAAAGGGTGATTTTTAACACTTTGCAGCTCAGCTGAAATTGAACAGAATTTCACAAGACTAAGAAAAGGCACTTCCGTAGCCTGAGGGGTTTCTCCTGGCTGAATAGAAAAGGGTTGCTGCAAACAATGGAACTGTTGATGCGTCTCAAAAAAGGGCACAAGAATGGGAGCAGGAGCAATGGGGCCAAATCAGGACCACTTCTCCCCCAGAACTCCACATACCCAGAACTGTGCAGGGGGAGATCCCCCCCAGCTCTGGGACAAAAGACACAGGTGATGCCTCCCCTGCTGACCGCTGCCACATGGCCTTGGGGCAGTACCACAGGGAGGAACCAGTCCCAGACATCAGTGGGTAGAAGCAGCTGCAAAAGCAGCCAAAGTGGGGACCTCTGGACATTCACACCTTTCTACAGTTTGACTGGACTTTCTCTGCCCTGTGCTGACTCGCTGTTGGCACCAATCCTCCCTCTATCTCACTGTCTCTTCACTTCAGCTTCACCCCACACCTGACCCCTCACCCCTCTTCTTCCCTTGCCCTGTCTCCTTCACCCACTTCTCTTCAGTGCCCCTCTCCTGTCCCTTTTCCTTCCACTGAGCTTGTTCCCTCCTAAGTAAACCCACCATCCCACTGTTCACTCTGCTGGTGTGTTTTGTCCCTTCCCCCCACCCTGGATCTGTCTGGTCTATTTAGATTATCAGCTTTTGGGGCCAGGAAATCTCTGCTACTGTATGCTTATACAGTGCCTGGCACAATGGGCCCACATTCTTGGTTAGCCCTTGGGCATTAATGTAATACACATTCTTAATAATCCTTTGTTTATGATGGCAAGTGTTAGGCCACCTAAATATAGGGGTTGACACCAGCTTTTCCGCTAATATTAAGTAAAAATAAAAAATCCCCCCATATTTCTCCACCTGTCAAAAAGGAGAGAGAGAGAGAGAGAGCGTGAGTGAGTGAACCACACAGGACAGATGTTAATCATATAGCTTAATGCACGACTGGAAGGGGCTCAGATACGATGGTGATGAGGACAGTATAAGAAACAGAACAGAATAAACACTACTTTTTAACTGGAAAAAGTGAACAACAATAGTGATCTCTCTGCCCCACAAAAATGAAATACCTCATCTTGTCTCAGGCTGCCGAGAGACTCCTACCTTCTGGCTATCACAGCTGGAAACTGCACTTCATGCTGCTAAATAACTGACAGCCTCCAGAATGCCACAGGGTGCAAGGCAGCAGGACAGCAGGCTGTTTACGGCTTCTTGAAATGCATAGTTCACCTGCATCTCTTGTTTTCTATGCATAAACCATTTATTTTTTGTGTGTGCGCGCGCGCATTAAAAAGGTGTGGGTGGAGCACGCCTGTGTTTGTGAGTCACCCACTGCTCTCAAGTACCATTTTCTTATGAGAAATATACTTATTTTTCTATTCCCGGGTCTTAAAGATGGCTTCTAAAAAAACCAAACCAGCATTCTTGTTGGTTGTATCACCCGTGGGTAATAGCCCAGAGTCACCACCTAATGTGATGTGACACAACCTTACAGAAAGAGGGGAGGGGTATGTACTATTTATAACTTAAAACATGTCCCCCCTAGGTATCACCCTGACAAGCTAAATTATTTCTAGACTTATTGCCTTGAGAGTCAGGATAAGCTCATTTCCTCACTGCCCTCTCGATTATTTGGAAATGTCTTTAGGGTCCCAAACGATTAGGTTATGGTGGCCTTAATCTTCTTTAGGTAGATGTTGATGAATACTGATATGGGAATTCCACTCTGTTCTCATCACCATGGCTAGAGTGAAAGGGAGCAAACAGCCAGCAGTGAAGTTTATATGGAGGGATTTCTTAATACTTTTGAGTGAACTGAGTGCTTATAGAAGTGAAGGACCAGCAGCATTGCTTTGGGATAATCATAGTGCTGCAGTCAGTGGTTGTGTAGGCTTCTTCTTCGCACTCAACAGTCTCTGCTATTCCAGGTCTCTGCCAAGCAAGGACTGCCAAACCACATGGCAGTTTTGTAACATGGCACACTGACTACAGACTAGTGTACAAGCAGCAAACCCGCATTCCCTTGGATGTGGGGGGCAGAGGCATGTTCCACTTGGATCCAAGAATTAGTTGCAGAATAAGGGACTTATAGAATATTGCCAGGTTGAAAAGACAGCCACTTGTGTGAATCCATGTGTAAGTGTAATATCTGATTTTCCAGGATATACTGCGGTATCTGCCTGAATATCTGAGAGGCGAAAGAGGAAGATTCAGAGGGTGAATTTTTAAACCCACCTAAGAGAGCGGGATGCCTAATTCTCATTAGAAAATAATGGGCACTGGCCAATCTTGTAGGAGACTTTGAAATCTAAGATATTTATATGGCCCCCATCACCACAGCATCTGAATACCTACACAGTGTTTAACATGTATATCCTCACAGCCAGAGGCACGGACTTTCTGGTTTCCCCAGGGATGCTCAACCCCTACTCCACCCATTGCCCTAAGGCCTCACCTCCACTCCACTCCACTCCACTCCTTCCGAACTCCGCTACGCCCCCTCCCTGCCTCTTCCTGACCCTGCTCCTCCCTCCCACCCACCTGCTGACGACTGGCAAGGTGGAGGTGCTGGGGGAGGGGGAGGACTTGATTGGCAGGGCCTCTGGTGGGTGCTGAGCACCCACTATTTTTTTCCCGGGGGTGCTCCAGCCCCGGAGCGCTCATGGAGTCGGCGCCTATGCCCACAACCCCCCCTACAAGGCAGGGCAGTGCTACTATCCCTGTTGTACATATGGGGAACTGAGGTGCAGAGAAACTAAGTGATTTGTCCAAGGTTTCCTACAAAGGTCTGACAGAGAAGAAATTGAACCTGCATCTCCCGAGATCCAAGCTAGCATGCTAACCACCAGACCATCCTTCCTCTCCTTGTACTTTTCAGCTGAGGTCAGTAAGCCTCAAATTGATTCAATTCTCACTATAAGATGAAAAATTACCATCCTGTTCACTTAAAATTATGGAATAGCTTGCATTCTAGCTGTGGAACTCTCGCCCCCATCCCTCAATGGTCAAAAGAAACAGGTCATCCATGAATATGCCCATACTTAGTGGTATGGAAAGTCATGATCATATTTATATATAATTATGATGCAGAAAAGGCAAAAGTATTCAATAAATGGTTCTGTTCTGGATTCAGAAAGAAGCAGGATATGTATTCATATCTCACAGTGATAAGGAAATACTTTCTACTCCATCAGTAACTAATTTTAAACTGCAACTATTAAACATTCAATAAACTACACTCAAATATCCATAACTTTCACCCCTGCTGGGGTTGCTCCTCCACTGACTCGTCCCCTCTTCCCGGGCTCTGCGGGGCTGTTCTCCCACTCTTGTGCAGAGGGATGCCTCCCAGGACTTTCTCCCTGGACTCCAGGCTCCGAAGTTAACATTCCTTCTCTCCCTGGTGTCAGGATGTTTCTGCATCACCTTTCCCAGTGGACAGTAGGCAAACCTTGGCCCACCCTCTGCTTTGGATTTCAGCCCGGGGACCCTGTGTTGAGCAACTAAGGTCTGCTCCCTCAGACATCTCACTGCCTCCCTAGACTTTTCCAGCCATCACCTTCCTTCAGGCCCTTTCCCACAGTCCTCCCTGCCTGACTGTACATCTGCCTATCTCTAAGCCTTTCCTCCATTCTAGCAACCAGAGAGGGACTGCAGTGTTCTTCCCACTTCTCATCTGAGCTTCTTCCCTTTATGCTCACTAGCCAACTCCTGCCCCAGCTAGACTTCATCTTTAGTTGGGGCTGATCCCCACCTCCACCCCCCACCCCAGGCACCTTAATTGAACTCTCTAGCTCCAGTTAGCCCTTTTAGTGCCAGTGTGTGGTATATACCTCATCACAGTTACATGACATTCTGCTAAAAAAATTAGCACTATACAACATCAGAGCAGTCCATCTCAAATGGTGTAAAAACTGGTTAACTGATAAATCTCAAACAGTAATTGAAAATAGGGAATCGTCATCCAAATGGGATGTTTCTAGTGGGATTCCACAGGGATCTTCTTCTCGGTCCAATGTTACTGAATATCTTTATCAGTCATCTGGAATATAAAATCATTGCTGGTAAAATTTTCAGATGACACAAAAATTTGGTAAATAATGATGGTGACAAGTCAGTTATACAAATCACCAGGGGTTCCTTGAAAAGGGAGGCTCATTAGAACATGCATTTTAACAAAGCCAAATGAAAGATCATACATGTAGGAACAAAAGAACATAGGTCACACTTGCACGATGGGGGGCTGTATTCTGGAAAGCAGGGACTGAAAGGTACTTAGGGGTCATGGTAGATGACCAATTGAACTAGGGTGACCAGACGTCCCAATAAAATTGGGACTGTCCTGATTTTTAGGTCTTTGTCCGGCATCCTGACTGATGCCATTTGTCTTGATACTGCAGCTTTGGCCACTTTTTTTTTTTTTTTTTGCTTCCCCCATGTGTCCTGATATTTTCTTCGTTTCATCTGGTCACCCCTAAATTGAACACAAGCTTCCAGCGTGATGCTGTAGTGAAGAGGGAAAACACGATCCTTGGTAGTATAAGCAGGGGAATATCAAGTAGATATAGGGAGGAGGTATACACGGCATCAGTGAGACCATTACTAGAATACTGTGTCCAGTTCTGGTGGCCATATTTAACAAAGATATTGAAACATTGGAAAGGGTTCAGAAGAGGATCACTCTTGTAGCTCAAGTTCTGGAAAATGCTTTATAGTGAGAGACTAAAGAAGCTCATCTATTTTGTTTATCCAAAAGAGGCGGTGATTTGTTCCTGGCCTACAAGTACCTACATGGGGAAGTGATTTCTGGTAATGGATGACTCTTTAACCTAGCAGAAAAAGGCATAACAATATCCAAAGGCTGAAGCTAAAACTAGACAAAGTCAGACTAGAAATAAGGTGCACATTTTTAATAGTGAGGATGATTAACAATCAGACCCACTTAGCTAGGGGAGTGGTGGATTCTCCATCACTTTAAGTCTTTAAACCAAGACTGGATGTCTCCCTAAAAGGTAGATAATACTAGATAATACTTAGCCCTGCCACGAGTGCAGGGGACTGGACTAGATGACCACTCGAGGTCCCTTCCAGTCCTATGATTCTAAGGTATGCAAGAGCTCAGACAGAAGTTATGGGCTTAATGCAGGAATCTCTGGCCTATGTTATGCAGAAGATCAGGCTAGAGGATCTAGTAGTCCCTTCTGGCCTTGGAATCGACAAATATATACAATGCAAATGTTCTGATGGGTTGAAACAGCAGATTCTATTGGTAATAGTGTAGCTCTGCACTTCCTTTCCAGGTGTTAACCAAAATAATTTTTACTCCTGAGGCCAGATTTTCAGGCCCCTCTTCTAACAGCTAGGAAGCCAGCCCAACTAGTTATCTGGGACTTCCACTCATGTAAGGGCATTTCTGGGTGACACATAACTGGTGTAAGCAGCACAGAGCATGTCTTGGAGTGAAGCCAGGGGAAGGGGATGAGGCTAGATTACCACTGTATTTTGATGGTCTTCAGCTGCCTGAATGGCCTCTTAGAAGCCTTTGAAGCCAGGAACAACATAGAGCAGCTCTACAATGGACCAAAACAGTGCCCAGCCAGGCACAGGAACAAGGGTGTGTGTTTGAAAGTGCTGTATGACTATCATTGCTCTCACCTCAGCTGTTGTATTAACATGGACAAAACTCTTATTATTTTCATTTCATTCCTGTTTAGCTGTACTTTGTACTTCAAAGATTAACTAATAAATAACTTGTGTTCCAGTACCATAGCCAGGTGGATTATGGGGGAAGATTCCAGGTATGTTTTCAATACTAGCCATTAGTCCAGACCAGGAGAATTTAAGCATTTTAAGGGGCATGACAATAGTGCATAAAGTAATGGAAGACATCCTTCAGAGCGAAAGAGAGATGTGTTTCAATATATGTATAGCAAACACATTTGCTAAAGTCAGTTTTGCCAGCAGCCTTAATTTCTATGTGGACAGTGATTGCAAAGGTATAAAATGAAAAAAAAAGTTAGGATTGTATGTGAAGTCAGAAAGCAAATACATAAAAAGGAAAAGAATACAAACCTCTGGCAAATGCCAAAGCATAACAAAAAGTGAAACAGCAACCTTATTCACCATGCTTGTCATTAAACTAGTCACAGAGCTACTATGCTCTAACGTTCTCCTCTTTGTTCCCTGTGAGTCACTTGCATTTTATTTACAGAAAATTCTTAATTCAATTGGGCATGAAAAGTAAAAGGCCTTTTTGCATCTGCTATTAATACCTTTTGCTCACAGTTCATTCCTCTCTATGATTTTAACCATATTTACATTTACACTTATAAAGCATGTACTATTTCTTGTTGACATGGTTCTTGACATCTGTGTTTTCTATGTCTTTTTTCAGGGTATGACTCCATATCTTGATTTCTCAGCTTATTTGCCGATCTTGAAGTTGTCATAGTGCACAAAGAAAGTACCCTCCAGCACATCGCTATGTTCAAAACAATGCTTGCTCTAACTTTGTAATTTTCACTTTCAGCAAAGTGATATAACAGCACCAGCATAATACGGTCATTTTCTCACAATTTCAAACTGAGCATCTTTATTAGCAGGTGCTAAATTGCTGCTCCAGCTGCTGAATGGTAACAATTAACTCAATTAACATCTAAACAGCTGTACTTTGTGAGGAACCGAACAACATTAATAACCACCAAAAGGGGGGAAAAGCTGCAATTACAAGTGTGGAAAATACCATGCCACTGCTCCAGGCAGGCGTGTGCTGTTTCCAGCATCCCCTGGGGAGCTGTAAAAGGACACCCTTTTTTCTGAGCATTGGCAGTCTGCGCAGTTAATAATATGCAGCAGACTTGCTGCTATGGGTCAGAGTATGTTTGGAATGGATGCAGCTTAGTTTGTGACCAAAGGGTTAAGATCAGAGGGCTTGATTCTAGCGAGGACACGAAGCAGAACATACTAGAAATAACAAGATGGAAATGGGTGTGTGGCTTTTCACATTAAAGCAAGGAGGGCTTGTATTTAGCTATTAAATTCTTTATTCACACTTTACAGAATACCACAAATATGAGAGCCTTCTGACAGCTGCAGCCTTTAGCTGCCTGTTCCACCCTGCAGTCCCACCTTTCAATACAAAGGGTGACTTTTTGATAGACAACCATACACACAACAGTTACACTAGTGAAAAAAGGTGCTATCAGCCAGTCACAAAATATAGTCACAGGCACTATATCCACACACTGGCTATACTGATTTAAAAAAATCAGCTAGACGTTATAGACACAAACAAGCTTCCATGCAGCTCCAGTTCCAGCTTGGTCATCTTTGTTTACTAGGGACCACATCCTGTCTAGAACTCGATACAACGCAGAGAGACACCTAGTGGTTGAACACCACACTGCAATCAACATACCATCAGAGACTTTTGTTAAAAGTTTCATAGAAATATTCCTCTGAATTATTAAATGTGTTTGTTTTGGCCTTGCTTGTGCCCTGTTTGCATTCAGTTTCCAGGAACATTTGCAGGGGCTAGATTTCGCTGTCACAAATGTTCACAGAAAGCAAATTTCAATGTCTCATGCAAAAAAGTATTTGAAGAATCTGAATTTTAAAGTCACATATACATGAGAATTAACACCCAAAGCGTTTATGTGCGTCCAACCAGGAACCCCAAACTGACTTGACTCAGCTGACAAATCACAACTAAAAATGCAGCTCTAATTTTGAATATTAGTGATGAATATGTAACCGGGGGAGGCATACTGAGTCAACACTATGTATAACTATTACACTCCCTCTCTTCCTGCACCTCAGCTTAACCCTGCAGAAGCCGAGGCCAGAGTTTTATCTGTTCAGGACTTTTCAGAAAGCATTACATAGAGTTAAACCTCAGGGCTATTGTATGTAAAACCCCTGATAAATTGATGTTAATAGTTCCCAGTCAACTTCAAATACAGTGTACCTTATGCTTTCTTAGTAAAATAAAGATATAATAGAGACAAAAATACTATAAATAGTAATTATAAAGTTATGAATATCTTTTGAACAAAAGCTGTCAGACAGAAAATCTGCTAGTGTTCCTTATACACACTTCCCCTGAGGTTGTTGCATCTATTCACATATATAACATTTACACTTCTATTCTTTAGCACACATATAAATACATTTCACACAGGTAGTCTCTCAGAGAGGATTTCCCAGTCTCTGCAGTGTGGCCATGATATGTAGCGTGTATCACCTGGGCTGTTCAGAGTTTGAGAAGAATGGTAGCATTTGAGTCCTTTCCAAGAGAGCTGGGAGAATAGTTGATTTTTCAGCTCAGTTAACAAACTGAAAAAGTCAGAAAAAATATTCAGTTTGGTTCCTAAATGCCATCAAACAGTGTGTCCTCATCTGTCTGTCTATCCCACTTTATATAACCTTTAGCTCAGATGTTAGGGCACTTGCCTGCAATGTGGGAGGTGTAAATTTCAATGGAGTAGAGATTTGAACTTAAAGGGGGACAGAAAGACACACCTGGTTTGCTAACCTGGAAGTTTTTCCCAGCTGAAACTAATTTGATCAAATTCACAAATAGTGTCAGCTAATCCAAAACTGCAGTGTTCTACAAATAAACTATTAGTGTGAAAAATGTTCAATCACTTTAGAATCCTGTCAGCAAATAATCTGGGGTCTCCTCTGAAATGATCTGGAGGATGGTGTGGATTGCACTCTCAGCAAATTTGCGGATGATACTAAACGGGGAGGAGTAGTAGATACGCTGGAGGGCAGGGATAGGATACAGAGGGACCTAGACAAATTGGAGAATTGGGCCAAAAGAAATCTGATGAGGTTCAATAAGGATAAGTGCAGGGTCCTGCACTTAGGACGGAAGAACCCAATGCACAGCTACAGACTAGGGACCGAATGGCTAGGCAGCAGTTCTGCGGAAAAGGACCTAGGGGTGACAGTGGATGAGAAGCTGGATATGAGCCAGCAGTGTGCCCTTGTTGCCAAGAAGGCCAATGGCATTTTGGGATGTATAAGTAGGGGCATAGCGAGCAGATCGAGGGACATGATCGTCCCCCTCTATTCGACATTGGTGAGGCCTCATCTGGAGTACTGTGTCCAGTTTTGGGCCTCACACTACAAGAAGGATGTGGATAAATTGGAGAGAGTCCAGCGAAGGGCAACAAAAATGATTAGGGGTCTGGAACACATGAGTTATGAGGAGAGGCTGAGGGAACTGGGATTGTTTAGTCTGCAGAAGAGAAGAATGAGGGGGGATTTGATAGCTGCTTTCAACTACCTGAGAGGTAGTTCCAGAGAGGATGGCTCTAGACTATTCTCAGTGGTGGAAGAGGACAGGACAAGGAGTAATGCTCTCAAGTTGCAGTAGGGGAGGTTCAGGTTGGATATTAGGAAAAACTTTTTCACTAGGAGGGTGGTGAAACACTGGAATGCGTTGCCTAGAGAAGTGGTAGAATCTCCTTCCTTAGAAGTTTTTAAGGTCAGGCTTGACAAAGCCCTGGCTGGGATGATTTAATTGGGTATGGGTCCTGCTTTTGAGCAGGGGGTTGGACTAGATGACCTCCTGAGGTCCCTTCCAACCCTGGTATTCTATTATTTTATGATTCCTCAGCAAGCAGCACCCCAGCCTTTAGGTTAATAGCTGACTGGTCCTCTCAGTGGCTGGTGAAACAGAAATCTGTAGAATCATAGAATCTCAGGGTTGGAAGGGGCCTCAGGAGGTCATCTAGTCCAACCCCCTGCTCAAAGCAGGACCAATCCCCAATTTTTGCCCCAGATCCCTAAATGGCCCCCTCAAGGATTGAGCTCATAACCCTGGGTTTAGCAGGCCAATGCTCAAACCACTAAGTTATCCCTTCATAGAATCATAGAATCATAGAATATCAGGGTTGGAAGGGACCCCAGAAGGTCATCTAGTCCAACCCCCTGCTCAAAGCAGGACCAGTTCCCAGTTAAATCATCCCAGCCAGGGCTTTGTCAAGCCTGACCTTAAAAACCTCTAAGGAAGGAGATTCTACCACCTCCCTAGGTAACGCATTCCAGTGTTTCACCACCCTCTTAGTGAAAAAGTTTTTCCTAATATCCAATCTAAACCTCCCCCACTGCAACTTGAGACCATTACTCCTCGTTCTGTCATCTGCTACCATTGAGAACAGTCTAGAGCCATCCTCTTTGGAACCCCCTTTCAGGTAGTTGAAAGCAGCTATCAAATCCCCCCTCATTCTTCTCTTCTGCAGGCTAAACAATCCCAGCTCCCTCAGCCTCTCCTCATAACTCATGTGTTCCAGTCCCCTAATCATTTTTGTTGCCCTTCGCTGGACTCTCTCCAATTTATCCACATCCTTCTTGAAGTGTGGGGCCCAAAACTGGACACAGTACTCCAGATGAGGCCTCACCAATGTCGAATAGAGGGGAACGATCACGTCCCTCGATCTGCTCGCTATGCCCCTACTTATACATCCCAAAATGCCATTGGCCTTCTTGGCAACAAGGGCACACTGCTGACTCATATCCAGCTTCTTGTCCACTGTCACCCCTAGGTCCTTTTCCGCAGAACTGCTGCCTAGCCATTCGGTCCCTAGTCTGTAGCTGTGCATTGGGTTCTTCCGTCCTAAGTGCAGGACCCTGCACTTATCCTTATTGAACCTCATCAGATTTCTTTTGGCCCAATCCTCCAATTTGTCTAGGTCTTTCTGTATCCTATCCCTCCCCTCCAGCGTATCTACCACTCCTCCCAGTTTAGTATCATCCGCAAATTTGCTGAGAGTGCAATCCACACCATCCTCCAGATCATTTATGAAGATATTGAACAAAACCGGCCCCAGGACCGACCCTTGGGGTACTCCACTTGATACCGGCTGCCAACTAGACATGGAGGCATTGATCACTACCCGTTGAGCCCGACAATCTAGCCAGCTTTCTACCCACCTTGTAGTGCATTCATCCAGCCCATACTTCCTTAACTTGCTGACAAGAATACTGTGGGAGACCGTGTCAAAAGCTTTGCTAAAGTCAAGAAACAATACATCCACTGCTTTCCCTTCATCCACAGAACCAGTAATCTCATCATAAAAGGCGATTAGATTAGTCAGGCATGACCTTCCCTTGGTGAATCCATGCTGGCTGTTCCTGATCACTTTCCTCTCATGCAAGTGCTTCAGGATTGATTCTTTGAGGACCTGCTCCATGATTTTTCCAGGGACTGAAGTGAGGCTGACTGGCCTGTAGTTCCCAGGATCCTCCTCCTTCCCTTTTTTAAAGATTGGCACTACATTAGCCTTTTTCCAGTCATCCGGGACTTCCCCGGTTCGCCACGAGTTTTCAAAGATAATGGCCAATGGCTCTGCAATCACAGCCGCCAATTTCTTCAGCACTCTTGGATGCAACTCGTCCAGCCCCATGGACTTGTGCACGTCCAGCTTTTCTAAATAGTCCCTAACCACCTCTATCTCCACAGAGGGCTGGCCATCTCTTCCCCATTTTGTGATGCCCAGCGCAGCAGTCTGGGAGCTGACCTTGTTAGTGAAAACAGAGGCAAAAAAAGCATTGAGTACATTAGCTTTTTCCACATCCTCTGTCACTAGGTTGCCTCCCTCATTCAGTAAGGGGCCCACACATTCCTTGGCTTTCTTCTTGTTGCCAGCATACCTGAAGAAACCCTTCTTGTTACTCTTAACATCTCTGGCTAGCTGCAGCTCCAGGTGCGATTTGGCCCTCCTGATAACATTCCTACATGCCCGAGCAATATTTTTATACTCTTCCCTGGTCATATGTCCAACCTTCCACTTCTTGTAAGCTTCTTTTTTATGTTTAAGACCCGCTAGGATTTCACCATTAAGCCAAGCTGGTCGCCTGCCATATTTACTATTCTTTCGACTCATCGGGATGTTTTGTCCCTGTAACCTCAACAGGGATTCCTTGAAATACAGCCAGCTCTCCTGGACTCCTTTCCCCTTCAAGTTAGTCCCCCAGGGGATCCTGGCCATCCGTTCCCTGAGGGAGTCGAAGTCTGCTTTCCTGAAGTCCGGGGTCCGTATCCTGCTGCTTACCTTTCTTCCCTGAGTCAGGATCCTGAACTCAACCAACTCATGGTCACTGCCTCCCAGATTCCCATCCACTTTTGCTTCCCCCACTAATTCTACCCGGTTTGTGAGCAGCAGGTCAAGAAAAGCGCCCCCCCTAGTTGGCTCCTCTAGCACTTGCGCCAGGAAATTGTCCCCTACGCTTTCCAAAAACTTCCTTCATATCACAGCAATAAGAGCTGGTATTTAACAGCTAAATTATTCTTATTTAAGGGTCACACAACCACAACCAAGTTCACCATGGCCTGCAGTTCAACCTCCTCAGGCCAGATCCCCACCTTCCAAAATGAAGAATGACCTTTGGTCTTTGCAGGCGCACCTCACATTCTTACACATCCACAGCTGCTTCCCACAGTCTTCAGTCTTCAACTTGCTGTTCCAGCACATTCCATATACTACAAATCAGTTTTAATTAAAAATATGCATAACGATGATGCACAAGACTAAGTAGAAAGTAAGACCCAGGGGTTCTGACCCCTCTGTTGTTTTTGTTTCCACTGGGTCTTATCTCTTTATTACAGTACACACTCTTCGGTGCCCCTGTAACCTAACTGCATCATCATGAAATACTATGGGTGTAGCTTAGTGGGCACTCAGTAGGCCAGGTAGAAGATAGACTTTAATAATACCATGATAGTAAGCCACACCAGAGAAGGCAGGCAGTGATACCTGTCATAGTGCCCCTGGGAACAATCTGTTTTCCTGCACTTTAAAAAGCCACCTCATTCCATGGTTCCTTGTTGCAGCCATCCTCCATTTGACGACTGCCCAGATCTCTCGCTCAAGACCAGGCCTTCTAGAGCTATGTGAATAACTGATTTTTCAGTTCACTGGCAGTTCAAAAAAAATTGTGAAAAAGTTTGTCTTGAGTTGACCCAAATGAAAACTTTTTAAAATTTCTGGCAAATTGAAGTCAAAAATTGTTTTTCATTTCATTTTGATTTTAAGCTTGTCTAACATTTTTTATTTCTTTATAATAAAACTGAAGGAAATTTCAAAATGAAAAATCATTTCAAATAGAAAAATAGAAACATTTCATTTAAAAAATGTCAAAATATTTCATTGGGGGGGATTGAATGAAATAATTCAGAAAAATCAACAAAAAAATTGAAAAATGTTTTGGTTGACCTGAATCTGCATTTGTTCATCAAAAATAATTTTGGTTCAAAAATTTTGCCCAGCTCTAATGTCTCATCTGCTTGCTGCATGGTTATTGAGTGATCTACAGCACTCCCTCTCCCGATGGCTGAGTGCCCTGCCTTCACAGCACTCCCACAGTCTGCTGGAGCTGTGGGTTCAGAAGACAAGAACCAAGCTGGAGTCTCTTTGGGTAAGTTTATATTGTGTTTTAAAATGTGCAGCACTGAGCCTCAGAGCCCAGGTCTACTGACTCCAGCTCACACTATGGCACTAAAAACAGCCACGTAGATGTTGCAGCTTGGACTGGAGTTCAGGCTCTGAAACCCACCACCTTTTCTGGCTTCAGAACCTGAGCTTCAGACTGAGCCCAGCTGTTGTTAGTACCTTGGCGTGAGCCCCGCGAGCCCAAGTCTATAGCCCCAGGCTCTGAGACTTGCTGCTATGGATTCTCAAATACAGTGTGGGCATGCCCTCAGAGATTATGGATAAAATTTTCTAAGGTGCCTGAGTGTCTTAGGAGCCTAAGTCCCATTTTTAAAAGGGACTTAGGCACTTAGCACACTAAGGGTCAATGGGACATAGACTGCAAAGTGTTTAAATCACTTGGGAGCTTTTGAAAATGTTACACGATATGATTAAAACCCCAAATCAAACCCATCTCTTACAGACTGGTAGTGAACCAGGAGCGCGCTTCTCTAGCATGAACATGCGATTTAATAAGCATCATTCTCTGTTGCATTTACTGTTTAGATTAAATTTTCAACAGCATTTAATTGGCAATTGCTCCATTCTTCCCATTTATTTACCCTGCATTTCACTGTGCTCCTTTGAAAGTCAAATTGAATGTACTTCTTTTTTTGGCACAATATGCTCTCTAATTCTGTGTGATGATCACAGGGGAACTACAGCTAGTCCCCCATATGTAAATGCTAGTAGCTGTCATTCACCTTCCTGAAATTATGCTGCTGAGAGAGCCAATGTGTGCGCATTTGTTAGTAAAACTGAGAGATAGATACACATACAGCATTTCTAAAAGCAATTGTTCACTATATGTTCCTTAGTGCATTTCATTAAGTTGTTTGTTTACTTACAATATTCTTTTACACGTTTCTACACTAATTGTTGTGACCTCAGCAACAACAATGGTCAGCACTAGGATTTTCAAAGGAGCCTAAGGGAGCTAGGCATCCATTTTCCACTTCATTTGAGCACTGACTCTCTTAGGCTCCTTTGAAAGTTCCACTTTGTTTCAGGTCTGATCAACATTAAACAGCGTTTTTCAATGATTGTGCATCCCCTTATGGGAGTTGTAGTTCAGAGTGTGTGTTGCCCTCATTCTCCCCTATGGGCCAACTACCCTGGCTGAACTACATTTCCCATGATGCAGCACAGTCTTCTCGCTGACTGATCTGTCTGGTCCATCATGGGAGATGTAGTCCAGACAGGGTACCCGGCCCAGAGTGGAGAATGAGGGCCCCCCTGGGCAATCTGAACTACAACTTCCATAAGGCAATGCACCATAATTGGGAAATGCAGCATAATATTGAACTGAATCAAAATGAAACATTTCATACCAGATCAGCAATCCAAAATATTTTGACTGACCTGAATTAAAATATTTTGTTTTAGTTTTTTGGCAAAATTGAAATTTCCCCACAGAAAATTTTGATCTTGCTGAAACTGCATTTTCCATTTGAAAATCATTCTGTGGGAACATTCCTGGCCAGGTTCAAACATAGGTCTTCTGAGTCACAGGCTAGCACAGATATAGCAAGCCATCCTTCTTCTTCAGGTATGTTAGCAACAAAAAGAAAGTCAGGAAAAGTGTGGGCCCGTTACTGAATGAGGGAGGCAACCTAGTGACTAGCTAATGTACTCAATGCTTTTTTTTGCCTCTGTCTTCACGAACAAGGTCAGCTCCCAGACTACTGCACTGGGCAGCACAGCATGGGGAGGAGGTGACCAGCCCTCTGTGGAGAAAGAAGTGGTTCAGGACTATTTAGAAAAGCTGGATGAGCACAAGTCCATGGGGCCAGATGCGCTGCATCCGAGGGTGCTAAAGGAGTTGGCGGATGTGATTGCAGAGCCATTGGCCATTATCTTTGAAAACTCATGGCGATCGGGGGAGGTCCCGGCTGACTGGAAAAAAGCTAATGTAGTGCCAATCTTTAAAAAAGAGAAGAGGGAGGATCCTGGGAACTACAGGCCAGTCAGCCTCACCTCAGTCGCTGGAAAAATCATGGAGCAGGTCCCCAAGGAATCAATTCTGAAGCACTTAGAGGAGAGGAAAGTGATCAGGAACAGTTAGCATGGATTCACCAAGGGCAAGTCATGCCTGACTAATCTAATTGCCTTCTATGATGAGATAACTGGCTCTGTGGATGAGGGGAAAGCAGTGGACGTGTTATTCCTTGACTTTAGCAAAGCTTTTGGTATGGTCTCCCACAGTATTCTTGCCAGCAAGTTAAAGAAGTATGGGCTGGATGAATGGACTATAAGGTGGATAGAAAGTTGGCTAGATCGTCAGGTAGTGATCAATGGCTCCATGTCTAGTTGGCAGACAGTATTAAGCGGAGTGCCCCAAGGGTTGGTCCTGGGGCCGGTTTTGTTCAATATCTTCATTAATGATCTGGAGGATGGCATGGACTGCACCCTCAGCAAGTTTGCAGATGATACTAAACTGGGAGGAGTGGTAGATATGCTGGAGGGTAGCGATAGGATACAGAAGGACCTAGACAAATTAGAGGATTGTGCCAAAAGAAATCTGATGAGGTAGGTATGCTGGAGGGTAGCGATAGGATACAGAAGGACCTAGACAAATTAGAGGATTGGGCCAAAAGAAATCTGATGAGGTTCAACAAGGACAAGTGCAGAGTCCTGCACTTAGGACGGAGGAATCCCATGTACCACTACAGACTAGGGACCGAATGGCTAGGCAGCAGTTCTGCAGAAAAGGACCTAGGGGTTACAGTGGATGAGAAGCTGGATATGAGTCAACAGTGTGCCCTTGTTGCCAAGAAGGCTAATGGCATTTTGAGCTGCATATGTAGGGGCACTTCCAACAGATGGAGGGACGTGATCATTCCCCTCTATTTGACATTGGTGAGGCCTCATCTGGAGTACTGTGTCCAGTTTTGGGCCCCACACTACAAAAAGGATGTGGAAAAATTGGAAAGAGTCCAGCGGAGGGCAACAAAAATGATTAGGGGACTGGAACACATGACTTATGAGGAGAGGCTGAGGGAACTGGGATTGTTTAGTCTGCAGAAGAGAAGAGTGAGGGGGGATTTGATAGCTGCTTTCAACAACCTTAAAGGGGGTTCCAAAGAGGATGGATCTAGACTGTTCTTAGTGGTAGCAGATGACAGAAGAAGGAGTAATGGTCTTAAGTTGCAGTGGGGGAGGTTTAGGTTGGATATTAGAAAAAACGTTTTCACTAGGAGGGTGGTGAAACACTAGAATGCGTTACCTCGGGAGCAGGTGGAATCTCCTTCCTTTGAGGTTTTTAAGGACAGGCTTGATAAAGCCCTGGCTGGGATGCTTTAGTTGGGGATTGGTCCTGCTTTGAGCAGGGGGTTGGACTAGATGACCTCCTAAGGTCCCTTCCAACTCTGATATTCTATGATTCTATGATCCTTCCTACCATCCTATTCTAGCCATATTTACACCACAACCTCCAAGTGTATGTCCACGTGGAATAAAAAAATCTACAGCCGTGATTCTCAGAGCCCAGGGCAACTGAATTTATCTAATCTCTCTGCACCTGAGTTTCTTGTAAAATGGGGATAAACGATGCTTTGTAGAGATAGGTTTATAACACACTTTAACAGCATTATAGAACAGTAGAGTATTATTAATGCCGAACTAAAGTTAATTTCCTATCTTCCCTCCCAGCTCAGTGCTGAAGTATAATGAGGAAGGTATTGTGTGAGAGAAAATATGTGCTGCTCAAATCATCAATCATCAGTGGGATTCACATTCTGCTTTCATCCAATTTTTAAGTTCTCAGCCATTTATGAATGACACCAATGTAGCGCACAGGCTTTCAGCTACAGTAAGGCATGTATCTATGCCATGCCAAGAGTCCTAGACCTTTGTGATATCAGAGGTAATGCAATCAATCACCTCCCTTACTCTACAGCTAATTTGCATGCAACACTTTCATTGGTTGTATGAGACTGCACAGATTGTGGTTTATTTGGCCCATCTGCCATTGTTCTTACAGCACAGGGCTTCAGCTACGAATGTGGATGTAATGTGACATCCATACTGATTATCAAGAGTAGGATTCAAACCTGGGACTTCTGGATCTAAAAGCATCTACTACTACTACTACTACTGAAAGACCTACTTGTTAGCTAGAAGTCACCTGGCACATAATCTTCTACGCCACTAGAGGGAGACAGAGAGCCACACTGTCAACAGGTTATCTACATGATCCCATCCATTTGAATCTGAGTATCTCTCAAGCATTTATTAATCTATTTGATAACACCTTTTTCAGAGAGGTTTCAGATACCAGACACGGGTGGGAGACAACTTTTACATCCCATGAATATTTTCAAGAGTTCAAAATTTCTTTCCATCTCAAACTGAGATAAAAAGTTGACATCTCAAAAATATTCTCCAGATGGTAAACAGATTCTTTCATTTTGGATCAACTGAACCATTTCGCTTTGATAATTTTGAAAAGTTTTGTTTCACTGTTGACCTTTCTTTTTTAACCTCTTTTTTTAGTTTCATCTACTTAAATTTCAAAATGAAAATTAATTTTGAACCAGAAAACTGGATTTTGAAAACAAAACAAAACACATCAACAATTTTGAAATCTTTTTTTCCCCTCAACAATTTTTGGAGTTGGGAAATATGTTGAACCATTCAATTCCTGCTTTACCCCCAGTGACACAAAGATACTGGTGCAGAGCAGGGCACGGATCTCTTTAGTCTCATTCTACTGCCTTAACCACAAGACCGTATTTCCTTAATGAGCTGGTGGCCTTTGTGCAGATGCCAGTGGACATAGGGCGACATGATTAATATTGGGAAACATATATGTAGTGTTGTTGACCGCTGTGGTGGAGAAGCCAGTGAATCACTGCATTCACAGATTGGACTGTGTCAGGTGATGATAGTGCTGAGATGTATTAGGTGGGCCATGGTGCTGTAAGTGCACTAAGGAGAAAAAGGGGTCATTTGCATGTCCAAGCCCCTTTATATTCTCCCTTTAAAGGAGAATATAAAATAAATGAAACTGCTTTAAATGGTCATCCTTACAGTTGGAAATTCACAACAGGCATCCTATTACTGCCAACAGGAATGTGCTCTTGTCTCCTGCATCCTAGGGTTTGACCATAAAGCCAGGAATTGGGGACTCTAAAAGCAAAGGAAAATGGAAAGCCGAGATTGCCACTGCATTTTCAGCTCAGCCCATGCCTAGGCAGTGCAGCATGGATGGTCCTTTCATTAAGAACAGTGGGCCGTGTTGCATACTGTGTCCTGCACTGAACCACGGCGAGGCACATGAAGGCTGAATTGAGAGGGCACTTTTAGCCTGGACTGAAAATAGTTGAGCTTTGTTCGTTTGTGTCTGACAGACCTTTGGGGTAGGTCTATACAACAGCCACGGCTGTGATCTGCAGCTCATATAGATGTCCTCACTCCAGCTAGCTTGCTAAAAACAGCAGTGAGGGTGCCTGTTTAGTGCAGACTGCACAAGCAAGTACGTAGCTGGGGGTCAGGTGGGGCTAGGCTCCTGCCACAACATTCTCACTTTTTTATGGAGCTAGCTAGAGCAGAGCTTGTGCAGGTTTGTCGACACAAGCTGCCATTCACAGCTCCAGCTGCAAGGCAGATGTACCCTTAGTGCAGTTTTAAAGGAAGAAATTTCAAGTTTTTCTATTTGAAAACACCCGTGAAACCACTGGCAACCCATTCTTGCCCATGCTGCCTCCTGGGTGGTGGTGAATGGTAGAAAAGTTATGGTTTGGTAATGATGCAAAAGTCCAAACATCCGCTCTCTCCCCGGTGTAGCCCAGTGGGCTAGTTTGCCTTTGTTATATTCACTGCTACTGTAACCCAGTGGGCTAGCTTGCCTTTATTATATTTACTTTTTTGCATTATATTCCGCTTTGCATTATATTCAGCAGGTTTCAAAAACAGACTCCAACGAGAAACTGCTGAGCTTGAATTAATATGCAAACTAGATACCATTAACTTGGGTTTGAATAGAGACTGGGAGTGGCTGGGTCATTACACATATTGAATCTCTTTCCTTAAGTATCCTCACACCTTCTTGTCAACTATCTAAATGGGCCATCTTGATTATAACTACAAAAGATTTTTCTCCTGCTGATAATAGCGCATCTTAACTAATTAGCCTCTCCAGTTTGTATGGTAACTTCCAACTTATCTGTATGTATATATATATATATCTTCTTACTATATGTTCCATTCTATGCATCCGATAAAGTGGGCTGTAGCCCACGAAAGCTTATGCTCTAATAAAGTTGTTAGTCTCTAAGATGCCACAAGTACTCCTGTTCTTTTTATTATATTCAGCAGTAATGCAAGAAATTTACAGGTCTGTATCCTGTAAGACATTAGCTTCAGCAAGTTAGCATAAGGCTTGAGGCCTATGCACATTGAACAGATAAACTTTGCACAGATAGACAGCCCAACAGAAAACCCCAAGTATCTGGGGAGCTTAAAATAGAGTTTAAGGGGAAGTTCTGCCCACAGGTACACGAGTCAACCACAGAAGCGTCCTGGCAATGAATGGACTTACATAACAAGTACATGAGATACATCTAAGGCTAACCTGCTTGCTTGCCTATATATCTTTTCTTATAAGTTTCTCATTTTCTTATGGGTTTGATTATTTGTTTTATTATAATAGATTTATATTAAAGTACATTTTGGCTGTAACACAAGGGACCTGCAGGCCAGATCCTGTATGTTGAGCTAAGGCAAAGTTAGTGTATATATGTTTGGGACCTTTCACCTAGATAGATGGTGATGAGCTAAAGCATAAGGTCCATGTATGGCTGCGACCTTTAACATATAGGATGCATTAAAGCAGGTTGGCTTACGGGTGTTCCTAAGTTCATACCCCTTTAAACTTATCAGGTACACCACAACTTGGAACTTGGAAAGAACCGAAAGAACCAGTTAGGACAAAAATAACAAATGTGATACCTAATCTTAAAAGGGCTATGGTAATGAATGGACATACATGATAATAAGTTGAGATCACTGATAGGAAAAAGACACTCCAACATTAGTAAGGTAAGGAAATATAAATAAGGAAAAAGGGGAAAAAAATCCCCTACCGAATATGCATCAAACACAGCGGCATCAGTGTAATATATTATAAAAGTGACATCCTAGCATAGGGGCGGTAGGAGAGAGAGATGCCAGAATCATGGCCACTGGTGATGATGGGGAAGGTGATGAGGAAGATGACAGCTAACATTTCAGGTTGTTCTGCAGGAGATGGTGTGGGTACATGGATGTGCAGATTTACATTCTGTCGTATCTCTATCTATCTTACTAAGTTGGGGTATTTGTGACTGTGCTAAATGTTTTAATAAATTATATTTGTAAATATAAAAGAGTTCCTATAGTGTGAGTGTTGCAACTGTGCACATCAGAGTTCCCAACTATATAATAATTTGAATAATACTGGGCCTGATCTTGGGCCAAAAACCTGGCAACCCTCAAAGTAATAATTGTGGATGCTCAAGTAACCAATATAATTATTACACGACCTATAGATCGGGCAAGACGGGGCCAATTGGGACACCAATGCTGAAAGGCACCTGCTGCTTCTTGCACATAGCCAACTCATCCCTAATTTTAGTGCCAAGGTTCTAAATACATTTATGAACTCCCATATGTATGATATCAGTGCCTGCAAAGGACAATCCTAAGTGTTTAAATAGTTGGTGGGAGCTGCCACATTGGCACTGTTTCTGATATTGATTTAGAAGCATCTTATCCCCACAAAGCAATCAGGGCCACTGGCTCTTTTTTACAGACCATTTCAAATGATCTAGAGGTACTGTTTGCCAGAAGCTGTGAATGGGCAACAGGGGATGGATCACTTGATGATGACCTGTTCTGTTCATTCCCTCTGGGGCACCTGGCATTGGCCACTGTCGGAAGACAGGATATGGAGTAGATGGACCTTTGGTCTGACCCAGAATGGCCGTTCTTATGAGGGAGAAGAAAGTGAGCACCGCTCCTCCTTGTATCTAATATGTTCTTGGGAGGAAAGGGGCATAAGTGGAAACAGCCTGAGTGGGGGCATGTGTGTCTGTCTCAATCTCGACTACAGCCTGCCCCCTCTTTTGTTATCTATTTATTTAAGGGATGTGGCACAGGTAATGGATCTAAGGAGCAGATCTAAGGTGTTGCCTTGCTTTTGCCAAATAGTCTCATTTAATTCCAGAAATGGGAACCCCTCCTCTGCCCCTTCAGAAGCCAGGGGCTCTGGCAAAGGAAAGTTTATGGAACTGGGGCACCTGTCAAAACATTCCAGTGACCAAATCAAAGGTAAAATCCATGATCCATAAAAGAGGATCTGCATCATCAGGAAGTGAGGCAGAGCGAGAAAGAATGGTCTTGTGGCTAACACAAGTTACTAGGGCTCAGGAAATCTGAGATCAGTTCGCAGCTCTGCCACAGACTCCATGTGTGACCTTGGGCAAGTCACTTAAGCTATGTCTACACTTATGGTGGCATGTAGAGTACAGGTGGTACAGGTGCCACATGCCATGAGGAGAGGCTTTGGCAGGGGGGAGGTAGCGGGGAAGGACTCTGGCAGGGGGGAAGCAGCAGGAGCCTTTCCCTGCTGCTGCAGTATTTCACTATGGTGGGGCCAGGCTCTGGCACCAGGGTGGCAATAGGACACTATACTGCAGTGTAAATGTGGGAGGCCAAGCTTGGGTTTGTAGGAGGCCCATGTAAGCTCCTTGGGGGAAGGGGCTCTCTCTTACTATGTACAGCACCTAGCACAACAGGGCTCTGATCTTGGCTGAGGCCTCTAGTTGCTACAGTAATACAAATAAATAATACTGAAGCATATGACCCTGAATCAGAAGTGTACATTGCCCTATAGAAATCTGTGCAGGCAATATGGATATTAAAGAACAGATGCTGGAACTTACCAAATGGGAAGAAACAAATATGAAAGAACAATATTCTTGAGAGAAGCTGCTTGTAGAATTTGACTTATGGCCTAATGGACAAGCAAATGAATAGTAGGCCTGAAATCCTAGGGAATAAGCTGCATGGGAAGAATGGGTTAGATTCTCCTCTGCCTCATACTTCATGTAGACCTTTACATCTGTGCCAAGCGGCTGTAAAACATTGCTATTCTGGTGTGGCACAAATGGATACTTACTTTGTAAGAAGTGGACCATAAATCTGTCCAGGATGTTAAGAGGAAAGGGACTGATGCTGGAAAAGTATCAACATCCCAATATTAAATTTGACAATGTTTTACCACCAAAGAGCTGCTTGTGGAAGGAAGCAGCCTCTATCTAGAAAACACTGTGCTCTGCCTTGCAGCTTAATTCCTCAGAAAAGCAATTTAGCATGTGTCAGCTTCACTAAAACAATGGGCTCTCCAATATGGATTGATTTATCCTACACCCGAAGGCCTGTCAGGACATGGTTACTGAACAGTCCTCTGAAGACAGAGAAGAGACGTGAAAGGAGAGGATAACATGAAATGCAACTTAGACATAAATTGGTACTTTTAAATTTCACACACACAGCATAAACCAGAGAGCTGTTGTAAAGTAAACACTAATAATGGGCCAGAAAGCAGAAGGCAGTATAGAAACACAGTCTGCCATTCAGTGTGAAGATGCATGGAGAGAGGTCCAGTAACACAGTAACAGGCAGTCCTCAGAGTTACGAAAAACTTGAATTTTTCTGCAGAAAGAGGGCAGGGTTCACAAACAATTGGGTTTAATCAGAACACCAATTTTCTGCTGAAACCAAGTTTAGAGGGAAAACTTGCAGCCAGCCCTAATGATTAGTCTTAATGCCTTTTAGGTGGGATTTTCTATAGTGTACAGTAGCATTGACTGCAAAGTTAGGCCTCTGCTGGTGCTATTGAAAATATCACTTTACAGGTCTATCTAATCAACACATAACATGACACACATAGCAGGGATTGAACCAATAGTCTCTGGGTCTAACAAAACAAGCTTCTATGGCCTGAGCTAAAGAATGCAGCTTTCCTAGTTTAAGGGGCTGTAGTGGATTCTAAACCTCTCTGCATGCACTAGCAAATAGAAGGGGACAAAGAACCACACTGCATAAGCATGTATTACATATAGCTTAGCAAAGGACGGGGTAGATAAATGGTGTCCCAACCTAACAGCCACATTGTGTCCTGTGCATGGGCTGGTCACAGATGTATGCCTTGTGCTTCCCTGAGTGCAACAACTGCTCTGGGTTAGCTGCTCTAGCTGCGCCAGCTAACAGAGTTGACTGGCTACAGAGATGAAACTTTTCTGCACTTCCATTAAGAGGTGGGTGGCCAGTGGGTCCATGTGGCAATAGCAAATGAGAGTCAATACACTTGAAGAGGGAAAAAGACAGTTGGTTTTATTGCAAGCAGATCACACTATACAGATGTAATCCTGCTGCCAGATGAGACTGGCATCAAAAAAGGCTAGATTCAATTTTCTAGGGGTTCCTGCTGACAATTGAAACAACACTGGCTCCACCCCCGCCCAGAAACCTGGGAAAGTATCTATACGACACTGATACCATACCTATGGGAGTTCATAAATGTGTTTAGAACCTTGGCACTAAAATTAGGGATGAGTTGGCTATGTGCCAGAAGCAGCAGGTGCCTCTCAGCATCGGTGTCCCAACTGGCCCTGTGTTGCCCGATCTTTAGATCGTGTATTAATTATATTGATTACTTAAGCATCCCCAATTATTACTTTGAGGGTTGCCAGGTTTTTGCCCCAAGATCAGGCCCAGTATTATTCAAATTATTATATAGTTAGGAACCCTGATGTGCACAGTTGCAACACTCACACTATAGGAACTCTTTTATATTTACAAATATAATTTATTAAAACATTTAGCACAGTCACAAATACCCCAACTTAGTAAGATAGATAGAGATACGACAGAATGTAAATCTGTAAATTGCTCTGATAGGTAATACTTCCCCACCCACAAGCACTGAGTGCAGGGGTTTAAAACAAAGAGAGCTTTGGAGGAGCAGGGAGGGGGAAGAGACCAAACTGGGGAAAGCCAGTAATTAATAAATAAACAAATCCAGGGTGTCTTAGCAGGAGTTCTAACCTCAGTCCTCTTCTGGAACTTGTGACTGGGTGAATGTGTGTTCTAGCCACTTCCCCGCACCCAAGCTCCCTGCCCACAGTTTGTTGTCTTGGTTGGTGGAGGCCAAGGATTCTGGCAGGTAAGTGGTGTCTGGGCTGCTCTGGGACCTCTACAACAAGACCCAGCTCAGGTGATTTCAGCTTTGGTTGCTAGATAGGGAGGTCCACACCAGAGTTCCCCAAGTAGGCTGCTGTTCTCTGTAGCTTCAACCCAAGCTACCTCAGAACCATCACCCGCACCAGTACCACCCATGCACTGTCTGCCATCTCAAAGCAACCTCAGCTCTGCACCACCCACTGTTTTGTAGCTGTCTGAGCTCAGCTGTTTAAAGAAGAATCAGTGGTATAGAGGACCCTTAACAATATTCTTATCACCACAAGGGCAGTCCCAAAAGAACTCAGCAGAGCGTTCCGCCCTCTCTTCCTTTAGCCCTGTAGTCTCCATCAGGGTGACCCCTCACCCCAGGCACATTTGATGGAGGACCAATGAAACTTGTTTGTAAATCTTCCTCTGTACATGGTGCTCCGCAGATCTCTGTTTCTGGCCTCTTGCATGAAGTATGAGGGAGAGAAGAAGGAGGGCCTTCTCCGCACATATTTCTATCCCCTCCTCAATGTCTGTGCAGTGGCCCTTTCGAGGGAAAAAATATCACCCATTTCCCTGCTTGCCCTGATATGGGATTTTGTGCTCCCTGTTGCAGGTTGTGTGTCTTTTTCTGTTTGCAAATTGTTCATGAGCACTTTACAATTTTCTCCTATGTAGTCCTTGCTGACTGAATCATTTCTGATAATAATTCTTGGTCTGCAGTAAGCAGTTCATTGTTTTCATGATAAAGGCCTTGGCCCCTTTGACAGTAGAACAATATCTGGTACATAATATATTCAGGGAGGGGAAGGGAAGATGTAGATAGATTCAAATCCTCTTCCTAAAACTGGAACTTACTGTAATTGTGGTCAGTCAGAGCATATATTGGTCTCCTAAAAGCACCCAAACTCTCTGTTCTGTCTTGTTTATCTAGACATCCTCCCATTTGTAGTGAACCGCTACATGTATTTACAGCTGAGGAGGAAGGGGAAGTACAGTACTTGAAAGGCTCCAATTAGACTCCAGGGAGCACTCTGAGCTAAACTAACAAAGGATGCCTGGCAGCACCACAGAAATACTGTTGGCACACTATGAGTTGTGCCTGTAAAATAGCACCTCTGTCTCTGTGGTCCAAAGAGTCTGATAGTGGCCTCTCCAGAGTTTCTGCTCCTCAAGCCATGTTTCTCCTCCATTTACAGGTCCCTCTCTTGTTCCTTGCTAGGGTTTTTCTTTCCTTTTTGATTCCTGCTTCTCATTCTTTCCTCTTCAGCCACCAGGATGGAGGTGTCTTCTTTCTTGGATTCTTAAAGTCTAGTGAGATTACAGTAGGGGACTAGAAATCAGTACCACTAGGTTATCTTCCTGCCTCCGCCACTGACACTGTCAATTGACATGAGCCTCCCTATCTCACTTTTCCCATGTGCCAGATGGGAATAATTACATATCCTCTCTCTACTGTAAAGCACTGAAAGGAGCCAGGCACGTAATACGGTTATTAATCATAGTACAACAAAAAACAGATATATTTGGGATAGGGTCTGGTTTCTACAGAACAGTTACAGTATCTCAAAGGTAAGCTTAATGACAGAGCAGTCATTGCACCAGGTTCGATTGTTTATGCCAGCCACTTGGTCAGAATTACATACAGCTGGACTGGGCAGAATTTGATTTTTTTTTATCGTTTTGATGGATAATATTGATTTTTAGTTGTAAGCCTGTTTTTCAATTTTCATCAATTTAAATTTTCACAGTTGTGCAAAATTAGGGGGTTTAAACTTTTTTTAGACTTTTATTGATTTAAATGTTCACAGTTGCAGGAGGGTCAGACAATGTGTGTGTGTGTGTTCGTGTGTTGGGGGGCAGGCAACAATTATTTAAGTACAGTAGATGTTGAGATTAAAAAAGCTAAAGCTTTGTAACCATTAAAACACAAACTGTTAACATCATATGTCAAAATTTTAGCCTTAAATCACACTTGAGGAAGTTCTCAAGCAGCATTTTCCTTACTTTGCCAGGCTTTAAATATCAATAATTATCTATGGAACTATTTTTTCATTGGTTTGTGTGTGGGCGGTGAAATCAAGGTTTATCAACATTCACTGATAAAAATCTAAACCTTCCAAGCCTTCAGAGAGCAATAGCTCAGTTGTTCTGGCGGGTGGATGCTGTAGAGACCTTCCCCCACTGACAAAGATCGTGTGATGTAGGTGATTTACTGAGTCACACTACACGGTATTTCCAGACAGCTATGTGGCAGCTGCAAGGTAACATTTCTGCTATCACTGATGAAACGGGGAGAGAATGACTCTTGTCACCATTAGATACTGTCAGTCTAGAATTGCAATCTACTCTCTCTGGAAAAGAATGATACAGTATCTCTCTACTGATGAGTGGGAGTGAAGATGCAGGATACCTTTGCAGATGTGGAGACAACGAGAGGGTCAGGCATGGTCATGAATGCCAGACTCTGAGTCTAGCGCCACCACATGGAGGGAGGTCAAGAGGGGAAGTGTCATGTCCTAGTCCTTCCTTTGCACTTGATAGCCGGGCTGGACCCAAATGAGAGTGGAGAGGGCACACTGCGCTTTGCCAAAGGGAAGTGCTATAAGTATGCTCCTGTTGCTCTCCAGAGGGAGCTGGGACTGTCTGTAGATCAATGCTTCCACAAGTTCCGACTTGGGGCTGCATGCCTCCACACCTGCTGCTCCTTTGAGCTGTGTCACAAAGGCACAAATTAGCTTCGGTTTTGTAGCATACAAGTTTACCTTCAATGAAAAGTGAAGAACTGTGAGAACCAAATATATTATGCAAAAAGAAAAGGAGGACTTGTGGCACCTTAGAGACTAACCAATTTATTTGAGCATGAGCTTTCGTGAACTACAGCCCACTTCATCAGATGCATGCCGTGGAAACTGCAGCAGACTTTATATATACACAGAGAATATGAAAAAATACCTCCTCCCACCCCATTGTCCAGCTGGTAATAGCTTATCTAAAGTGATCATCAGGTGGGCCATTTCCAGCACAAATCCAGGTTTTCTCACCCTCCACCCCCCCACACAAATTCACTCTCCTGCTGGTGATAGCCCATCCAAAGTGACAACTCTTTACACAGCTGTGCAGAACACAATGCCATCCACAGCCTCAGAAACAACTCTGACATCATAATCAAAAAGGCTGACAAAGGAGGTGCTGTTGTCATCATGAATAGGTCGGAATATGAACAAGAGGCTGCTCGGCAGCTCTCCAACACGAGTTTCTACAAGCCATTACCCTATGATCCCACTGAGAGTTACCAAAAGCAACTACAGCATTTGCTCAAGAAACTTCCTGAAAAGGCACAAGATCAAATCCGCACAGACACACCCCTGGAACCTTGACCTGGGATATTCTATCTACTGCCCAAGATCCATAAACCTGGAAATCCTGGGCGCCCCATCATCTCAGGCATTGGCACCCTGACAGCAGGATTGTCTGGCTATGTAGACTCCCTCCTCAGGCCCTACGCTACTAGCACTCCCAGCTACCTTTGAGACACCACTGACTTCCTAAGGAAACTTCAATCCATCGGTGATCTTCCTGATAACACCATCCTGGCCACTATGGATGTAGAAGCCCTCTACACCAACATTCCACACAAAGATGGACTACAAGCCGTCAGGAACACTATCCCCGATAATGTCACGGCTAACCTGGTGGCTGAACTTTGTGACTTTGTCCTTACCCATAACTATTTCACATTTGGGGACAATGTATACCTTCAGATCAGCGGCACTGCTATGGGTACCCGCATGGCCCCACAGTATGCCAACATTTTTATGGCTGATTTAGAACAACGCTTCCTCAGCTCTCGTCCCCTAAAGCCCCTACTCTACTTGCGCTATATTGATGACATCTTCATCATCTGGACCCATGGAAAAGAAGCCCTTGAGGAATTCCACCATGATTTCAACAATTTCCATCCCACCACCAACCTCAGCCTGGTCCAGTCCACACAAGAGATCCACTTCCTGGACACTACAGTGCTAATAAACAATGGTCACATAAACACCACCCTATACCGGAAACCTACTGACCGCTATTCCTACCTGCATGCCTCCAGCTTTCACCCGGACCACACCACACGATCCATCGTCTACAGCCAAGCTCTGCGATACAACCGCATTTGCTCCAACCCCTCAGACAGAGACAAACACCTACAAGATCTCTGTCAAGCTTTCTTACAACTACAGTACCCACCTGCAGAAGTAAAGAAACAGATTGATAGAGCCAGAAGAGTTCCCAGAAGTTACCTACTACAGGACAGGCCTAACAAAGAAAATAACAGAACGCCACTAGCCGTCACCTTCAGCCCCCAACTAAAACCCCTCCAACGCATTATTAAGGATCTACAACCTATCCTAAAGGATGACCCAACACTCTCACAAATCTTGGGAGACAGGCCAGTCCTTGCCTACAGACAGCCCCGCAACCTGAAGCAAATACTCACCAACAACCACATACCACACAACAGAACCACTAACCCAGGAACTTATCCTTGCAACAAAGCCCGTTGCCAATTGTGCCCACATATCTATTCAGGGGACACCATCACAGGGCCTAATAACATCAGCCACAATATCAGAGGCTCGTATACCTGCACATCCACCAATGTGATATGTGCCAGCAATGCCCCTCTGCCATGTACATTGGTCAAACTGGACAGTCTCTACGTAAAAGAATAAATGGACACAATTCAGATGTCAAGAATTATAACATTCATAAACCAGTCGGAGAACACTTCAATCTCTCTGGTCACGCAATCACAGACATGAAGGTCGCTATCTTAAAACAAAAAAACTTCAAATCCAGACTCCAGCGAGAAACTGCTGAATTGGAATTCATTTGCAAATTGGATACTATTAATTTAGGCTTAAATAGAGACTGGGAGTGGCTAAGTCATTATGCAAGGTAGCCTATTTCCTCTTGTTTTTTCCTACCCCCCCCCCCAGATGTTCTGGTTTAACTTGGATTTAAACTTGGAGAGTGGTCAGTTTGGATGAGCTATTACCAGCAGGAGAGTGAGTTTGTGTGTGTATGGGGGTGGGGGGGATGTGAGAAAACCTGGATTTGTGCTGGAAATGGCCCACCTTAATTATGCACATTGTAGGGAGAATGGTCACTTTGGATGAGCTATTACCAGCAGGATAGTGAGTTTGTGTGTGTGGTTTTTGGGAGGGGGTTGAGAGAACCTGGATTTGTGCAGGAAATGGCCCAACTTTATTATCATGCACATTGTGTAAAGAGTTGTCACTTTGGATGGGCTATCACCAGCAGGAGAGTGAATTTGTGTGGGGGGGTGGAGGGTGAGAAAACCTGGATTTGTGCTGGAAATGGCCCACCTGATGATCACTTTAGATAAGCTATTACCAGCTGGACAATGGGGTGGGAGGAGGTATTTTTTCATATTCTCTGTGTATATATAAAGTCTGCTGCAGTTTCCACGGCATACATCTGATGAAGTGAGCTGTAGATCACGAAAGCTCATGCTCAAATAAATTGGTTAGTCTCTAAGGTGCCACAAGTACTCCTTTTCTTTTTGCGAATACAGACTAACACGGCTGTTACTCTGAAATATATTATGGGTAAACTGCTTCCGGTTTATGAAATGCAAAATCCCAGCTGTGTGTTTGCACATGCACAGTGGGTCATTTTATACCAGAGCAGGGCTTTAAACACGTATAGACGAAAGCTGTGTGCTGACATGTTCAGAATATGCACCCTGAACATTAAGCCAACACATGAAGTTGCCAGTGCTGCATCATAGAACAAGAACTGTCTTCCAAATCACATGCTCTCACTTGGTTTTTCGGCCCTTGTGTGAGTCTATTTAGAGCTGATGGGAAACTTCTGATGAAACATTTTGTTGAAATTTGCAGATTTGGCAAAATTGCAACATCGCAGAGAGAGCTTGATTTTTGCTGGCGTTCTAACAGGATCCAGGCAGGTCTCCATCAGAAACCTGCTTGGTTTCCTGGCAGCTCACCTGCCTGGCTCCTTGGCAGCCTGCCTGGAGAGCTCCTGGAGAGCCCAGATTCCAGGGTTTGCAGCTCTGGATCAGCCAGCCACGTGGACTGCCCCAGGGCCAGGGACCCCAAATCTACCAGTATCTGTGGCTCTGGGGCAGCCTGCCGGGCGGACTGTCTGGGAGCTGGCACGCCATAACTTTCTGTGGAGAATTTTGAAATAGTTGGGTTTCATTCTTAATCAGAATGGAACCAAATTTCAAAATCCTCTGTGAAATGGAATGACCTTCCCCTGCCTTGCTATAAGTTTATCTCTATTAAAATTTTAGTCTCAATTTTTGGAACAGGTCCTCATGCTGTCACTGTAGCTTACGTCATGAATATTACTAACTTATGTTCCTACTAATTGCTGCTTGCTGTTTTTTCTTTTAATTTGCTGTAATTAGGAGGACTCATAAAAATAAAACAAGCTTGAGAATAAAAATATTCATTGCAAGAGGCATAGTGATGCAGTGGGCTACTTCACTAGTTTTCACTCCTACAGATGGAATCTGCAGGTTCAAATCCTGTCATAATGCAAATAAATTTGATAGTTTCCTGTTTAATGAAGAGTGAAGCCACCACACAGTGTAACACAACTGGCAGTCTCATAGAAAGAGCAGATAAAATGTACCCCTGGCCAGTACAAGACTTGTGCACCACTGAAGCCCTATTTCAAGGACTTAGGCTGGACATAAATGTTGTGTAAATCTTAGGCCAAGATAATGTACTAAATCTGGAAAGACACAGAAATGATTAGTGTGGCCCCTATGCAAAGATGACATGCAAATTTGTGAAACATTCCATATTTTTGGTGTGGATTCTCCACCACTGGTAATTTTAAAATCAAGATTGGCTGTTTTTCTAAGAGATAGTTGGGCATTGGTCCTGCTTTGAGCAGGGGGTTGGACTAGATGACCTCCTGAGGTCCCTTCCAACCCTGATATTCTATGATTCTATGATATGAAGTAGCTCAACCAGGAATTATTTCAGGGAAGCTCTAGAGTCTGTGTTATTCAGAAGGTCAGACTAGATGATCCCAGTGGTGCCTTCTGGCTTTATAATCTATGAATCATGTAGCGAATCCTCATACGATCTTTATGAGATAGGAGGAGTGGAATTATTTCCATTCTATACCTGGGGGAACCAAGACAGCAAGGTAAAGTCAGATAAAGCCAAGGCCACTAAGGGAGTTAACATCAGCACTGAGATGAGAATTCAAGAATTGCTGAATCCCAGTTCTGTGTTCAGATCCTTTGCCCCTCTCCCCATCTCAAAAGCATACAGAGTGGAGTCTTTTTCCATGCACCAATTCATGCCCATCTAATATTACTGGTGCTTAGATTCTACAATAGTAGATGCTTTGGAAAGGCAGATAAATGGAATTCAGTAAAGTTGTGTCTCTTGGACACAAATTGGCATTGAAAGTTTTCCTGTTTAATGACAATTGAACAGCCCTGTTGCTGGCACTTACTGTCAATTACTATCCATAGCCTCATGAAGTGAATGCTCATAAGTACTACATGGTCACAAAACTTCATCCATAGATAAAAATATTAATCTTTGTGCCGTGCACAGATGCCTTGCTGCTTCATTGTGAATGATGGGATTTTGAAGCTCCAAAGCATAATCCCCATAGCTGAAAAATGAGGATGCACGCTTGACAGTCAGTCTCCTTCTCTTTCTTTCCCTCTGACGTGCCATTATTGGTTTCCTGGCATGCATCAGTACAGCTGCTGTCACAATGGACTGACAAATTCTCTCCGAATGACAGAAAATCTGGACAGAGAGCTGCATATTGTTCCTGAAAAATATCAGATTCTTCTTGTGAAGAGATTCTTCATGTGGATGAAAAGAAAAGAGAAGAGAAAGAAGCAGAAGTACTGTAGATATTACTAAGGCCGGGTATCTCCCAAATTATCTTTGCACTGCACAGTGACCATGATACTGGGTTTAATCCAAAAATGTGAATGCCTGGTGGTGCATTGCCTCACCCCTCCTCACTAGCTCCTTTCCTCTTACAACAAGGACTTCTGTGTAGAAAGATCTCTTTTCCACTAGCTGTTATTTGGCACAAGGCCCCCTCAGTCACACGCTTTACAATCACTCTCTCCACCTAATGGGCCCAAATCAGAAAAGAGCCCAAAGTGGTGTAACTGATGCTGTCTTCCTCTTACCTCAGCACCTCCTGCATCAGTTACACCCGGTTAGGCTCACTGGCCTCATTCCTGCCTCTGGTCAAGCAGTACTAGGTACAGCAGCGGAGGGGTGAGGCAAAGGTAGTATTATGGCACCTCCTGGTTTGTGTATCCATGAGCTTGGACCCAGCACAGGGCAAGTTTGGCCAACAGAATAAATCAGAGCCACTCAAAGGCTTTTCTGACTTATGCCCAGTTGCCCATGGCTCCATGGAGGCAATATCTCCAGTTGTGCCTCCTGCATCAAGGGAGTGTGTGGGTGGTATAAAACCACAACCCTGGCTCTGTGCCACACAAGGATCTCCTTCTGCTGGGAGGATTTCCAGGTAGCTGATAGAATGGTGCAAAGGATTCATGGCAGACCTGACAACCGGGAAAATGCAGAGGTCACCTGGGGGGTGGGGATGGAAGTTCCATCTTAGGAAGTGGGTGTGAATGACGGGGAGTCTAAGTGAGTCTACGAGTGTGTACGTATATTGATGACACTCACATGCAGAGGGGTCTGGGAAATGGTGTAAGTTACATCATCTTAGGCCCCCCCCCCTTTAGACCCAAATCTAAATTTGCCTCAGTACTCATACATAATACCCCTTCCTGCTATTTGCCACTATGGTCAAACACAATGAGCTAAATTCAAGATGCTGCATAAATAGGCACAAATCTGAGCTCCTTGCCCTAACTTGAACTCCCTTACACGTAGTTAAGCTGGTCTAACACAGTTTAAACACAGTTCAACACTGTTTAACACAGCTGGTCTAACACAGTTTACATCACCTCTACGCTGGGCCAAACATCTACAGCCTAGTCCACTGAATGGAGGGAACAACAGAATATCTGTGTGCATTGGCAAAATACTTGGCTTTTTAATATGCTCGTTAGACTCCTCACCATCAGAAGGATATTATTCCTGGTTCTAGAGAGATGACCAGCGATTGGCTGACAACACCTAGAACAGTGTTTAAAGGTTTTGGAAGATCCTTTTTACCTGGCATTTCAGAAAGTCAGGTGGACAGTTCGGCAGAGCTGTTCCAAGACAGACAGGTGAGGTTCAGTTGCTCGGTCAGCTGACAGTGAATCCATCAAGGAAGAGTTTCAGAGTAACAGCCGTGTTAGTCTGTATTCGCAAAAAGAAAAGGAGTACTTGTGGCACCTTAGAGACTAACCAATTTATTTGAGCATAAGCTTTCGTGAGCTACAGCATCCGATGAAGTGAGCTGTAGCTCACGAAAGCTTATGCTCAAATAAATTGGTTAGTCTCTAAGGTGCCACAAGTACTCCATCAAGGAAGAGGAGTGCCTCCTCCCAGTTCTTTAATCATATAATGTGAAATATTCCTTCCAGCCTCCCAATCTCATTATTTCACCTGCCAACCACGCAATTGGACTAAAAATGTAATTATAGAATGTTAGTAATTAAAAATTGAAACGACATTTGCACCACCTGGCCCTGAGTAGTGTGTACACTAACTGACGTGCGTTGAAGGGCATCACTGATTTTCAAATGGTGTACACCAAAAAATCACTTAAAGCCTGCTGCTTGGGAGTTTTGCTATTGATTTCAATGGAAATAAGGTAGGCCCCTTAATTTACTAAATACCAGTTGTCAATTTATTTAATGTAAATTGATATTAAACAGGTATAATTGTAATGAATTATAGTGCAAGCCAGTTCCCTTTAAAGTCAACAGGAGATTTACCATTGACTTCAAAGGTACTGAGTTCATCCCATACAGCACGACTTGATACACAGACAAAATATTCCAGGATAGTCTGTTAAGCGAGCTGATATTGAGGTGGCTTCTCTGGCCTTTGAAATTAGGGTGGTCACCAAGACTCATTCCCATCCAGAAAGAATGCAAGTGCTAGCTAGGGTAGCCAGGTGTCGAGTTTTCAGCTGGACACCCAGTCAAAAAGGGGCCCTGGTGGCTCTGGTCTGCCCCCACCCCGAGTGTTGGCTTCGCAGATCCCATTGGCTGCGTCTTTGCCTAGGGGCTGGAGGGGGGAGATGCCACTGCATCTGGGGAGCCACCTGAAGTAAGTGCCACCCAGAGTCCACACTCCGAACCCCTCTCCCGCACCCCAACCCACTGCCCCAGCTTGGAACCCCCTCCTGAACCCCAAATTCCTCATCCTTGGCCCCACTCCAGAGCTCGCACCCCCAGCCAGAGCCCTCACTCCCCTGCACCTCAAACCCCTGTCCCAGCCTGGTGTCCCCTCCCACACCCTGAACCCCTCATTTCTGGCCACATCCCAGAGCCTGCACCCCCAGCCGGAGCCCTCACTTCCCTCCCACACCCCAGCCCCCTGGCCCAGCTTGGTGAAAATGAGCGAGCGAGTGAGTGAGGGTGGGGGAGAGCGAGCAACCGAGGAAGTGGGGATGGAGTGAGCAGGGGCGGGGCCTCAGGGAAGGCGCGCGGCCTTGGAGAAGAGGCAAGGGTGTTTGGTTTTGTGTGATTAGAAAGTTGGCAACCCTAGTGCTAGCTAAATGGGAATGGGGAGGTGGGGACACCAGCATATCTAATTCTCCTCCATTGGCTTATGTATTAAAGATCAACTGAACTAGCTAAAGATTAAAAATCCTTGTTGGCACATATTAAAAGAAGACAGCTGGGGCTCTGAGTGTGTCTGCATCTACCCCCTACAGTGACACATTCAACCTGCTGGGGTTCGAGAAATTTGGCTTTTTTCTTTCCTAACAATTTTAACAGTACCTTACCCAAGCACTGCACAGAATCAGCACTCATAAATGCTGTATTGTGTTACAAAGACTGGCATGTCATCCATGTTCTTTAAAAATTTAAACTCCGTATTGTCTGTGTATCCTGTCTTTGTCTTATCTGTCTGGCCAGGCGGTTACACATGCATTCATCATTGTCATATCTGGACCTCAATCTCCAGTTCTCTTCTAGGAAAAAACAAGAGGGCATTTTTTTAGCTGGATAATTTCCAGGTTTTGTGGCAAAAAAAGAGTTTGTAATAATAATCCTTTTCACTTACATATCACTTTTGATCAAAAGCTCTCAAAACTCACTTGCCAAGAGGGAGTATTATTATCCCACTGCTAATAAAGGGCCTCTGAATATTTGATAGAGTCATAGAGTAGTAGACTTTAAGGTCAGAAGGGACGATTATGATCTTCTAGTCTGACCTCCTGCACAACGCAGGCCACAGAATCTCACCCACCAACTCCCTCCCCCCCGCAAATCTGTGTCCAGCTCAAATAACAATTGTTTATGGGTGCATGGAGTTCAGGTTCTGAGCTAAAGAGATTTACATTTCAGTATCTTTGGTAAGTGTTGTTTACACATATCCATAGGATTTAACCTGTAAGACATCTTGAGCTGAGTGGTGACAGTGGAAGGTTTTATAGGTGTTTTGGAAAAAGGTGGGGTTACGGGTCATTCCCTGGACTGAGAACACAGGGTGTCTGGGTTAATACTAGGCTTTACTACAAGCACCCTGTTGGTAAGTCATTTCATATCTCTGTGCCTTAGTCCCCCATCTCTTGGCAATCTTTCCTTTGTCCATCCTGGCTATTTAGACTGTAAGCTCTTTAAGGCAGGGACTGGCTCTTACTATGTGCCAGAACAGTGCCCAGCCCAATGGGGCCCTAATTTTGGTTGGAGCCTCTCTAGACATTACCAGAATACAAGTAACATGATTAACTTCCCATTTCTACCTGTACAAGCAAATACACTCCACTTTCACAAAGGTTCCTCCTTTCAGATTGTGCCAGGGCTTCCCTGACATATCTCAAGTAGCAATAATGCCACAAGCTGATCCTTCTCATCACTGCTAGGGATGCACTGCAGCTGAGACCCACTGATCCTCCAGTGCAACCTTCTGTAGGCTTCCAAATGGGTCTCCACCGTTTCTACATCTGACACTTCGCTACAAGACTTTTTTGTTAGAAGCTACTCACAAGCCCTTACCCACAGAACCTCACCCACCCACTGCTGTAATAGACCCCTAACCTTTGGCTGAGTTACTGAAGTCCTCATATCATGATTTAAAGACTTCAAGTTACAATAAGACTTGGACTGTACTTCTATGGTACAGTAAAACGTCACTTAGGAGTTTCTACAATGAAGGGAACAGTGTTTCAGAATAAGTGCTTAGACCTTTCTACATGACTTTGTGAGCTGTGCCTCTTAGAATCTTCCTAGAGATCCTACTAGTTGAGAAAGTGCAGGGAAACTCACCTCTCTGAACCTGGGGTGTCTGTCCCTGTAGCTAACTCTTGCTACACCAGGCACAACCAGTCTAAGCGGTACTATATAATGTATTGGTCTCTTCCATTTTTCCAGGAACATGCCTGTTTCATGATAAATGCTCCATGATAGTCTTAAAGATAGGAAAACCTAAGCCCTTCCTCCCTCTCTAGAAAGGCACATCTTGTTCTAGGATGTTTTAAGCTTGTTACCTTATCTCCATGATATCTCCATCAACATTTTATTAATCGTTATGGGGACTGTGAGGGATTGTGATGGAGGTGTTTAGACCTCTTTTACAGGTCGCGAAGGGTGTAATATCTCTCTGTCGGGGAAACACCTCTGTCACATGGCCTAACGGGAGCATGCCTGGGCCAGCTGTAGTGAATTGGGCAGGTGTTCTAGGAAGCCCAGGCTAGCTAGCCAATGATGGAAAAAATCCTCCTTCCAATACTCCCATTTGGCTACACAAAGCCAGCACTTCTGTTTTTCATTTAGGGACAGTCCTGGCTAGGAGAGTGTTTATTTATTTGATAGTATTCACAAGGCTCTGGAAAACCTGAAGACAGATTACACCATCCTGGGCTCTTGGTCTTATATTTACCTATAGAGCCCTACAAATACATAGCAATTCACTTTATATCTGCAGAACATTTTTGCAGATTGGATGTGGATACAAATTTTGTATCCACGTGGGGCTCTATTTACCTCTAGCTCCTGTGACTGGACAAAGGAATAGATACAGGAAGTAAGCCAAAAGGTGTAATAATTTAAGGAGGCCAGTTGTCTCCTCCGTATTATCCCTTACTCACTAAACTGCAATTTATTTGCTTCTTCTCACAGATCCACTTCCAACCGAACCCGCCTCCTTTGGAGTGGAGAGCCAGCCCTCTTCCTGGAGCCAGTGGAGTGACGTAGGAGTTGACTGCTCCTAAACGTGTTTCTCTCTCCATCACACATCTGGCCTCCACATGCTCCCTTTGTTGGAGGCAATATTCCTCGGTGAACTTCATCAGCTGGGCAGTAAAGACAGGCCCTGTGATCCCCGTATTACTGATGCGGATGTCAGCTGCTGTGCTGCACACAGTGGCAGCGTAACCGCTAGCCTAAGCAGCTGGTTTTATCGCACTGACAGGCTGAGCAGGTCTCGTGCCACAGTGGCCATGTCTACGAGCCTGGCTCTGAACCAGTGCTGCTGCACCACCGCTGGCAGTCACTAACAGGCAGATGCTAATTTTGCTGGTTTAGACGTGGCCAGATATTCCCCTCCAGCACAAAATATGCAGGGAGAGGAACAAATTAGGCATGAAACATGGCCGCTGATACAGCACCCAGCAAGGATACAATGTATCCAAGGGACTAGGCTACAGAACCAGACAGACTGCTGGGGTCCAGCCCTCCCCCCCCTACATTAGTGTGGATCCTGGCCAGATAGGCAAATGGAGCTTCCATTTTCTTCCCCATAACCCCTACGAGCCATGGTAGCCCAGTAGAGCTGCTAACTGTGTTGCTAGTGGCTGCCGAGTTCCAACCGTGCACTGGGATCCATCCAAAGGAGGACAGAGTGTCTCAGAGCTGCCGCTGTCCAAATCTTTTATTAAGTATCAGAGCAGTAGCCGTGTTAGTCTGGAGCTGTAAAAGCGGCAAAGAGTCCTGTGGCACCTTATAGACTAACAGACGTATTGGAGCATAAGCTTTCGTGGGTGAATACCCACTTCGTCGGATGCATGAATCTTTTATTAAGCAGCCTATGCAGTTTTGTTAGGGAAAACTGCTACTTAGTGCAGCCCTTCCCTCTCCCTCCCTGCCCTACCACTCTTTTTTGTGTAGCTCATTGGCATGGGGCTATTTTTCAGAAAGGACTGAAGATGGTATGCGGAAGAGGAGCATGTCACCCTTTGTCATCTCTGCTATCCAGGAGGCTCCCATACAGTTTTGCCGATATGCCATGGTGCAGGGCTTGGGGGAAAGATAGGGGCCAGGATCAGCAGACAGCTGCAACAATTACACTAACTCATTTAGGCTATTAATCCCATCAAAGCACCTTTCCATCAGAATAGGGTTCAGACAATCCCTTGTAAATTTCTAGCCTCTGGGTGCTTGCCTCTTCTCGAGTGAGGTGTATTCATGTCAGTGTTCTTGGTATGATGTACAACATCTGGCTAAAAGAACCCTGCCTCCAGCACAATGGTCTGTACAATTACAAAACCAAAAATCAATTGCTTCTTCAAGAACTAGTGGAAGCCATTCAGGATGGGAGCCAATTCCTGTTCCTTCAGCATCCAAGAGGTCTCCACCCCGTAGCTTTTTGGAAACCCTCGACTGATAGCTTTTAGCATTTAAGAAATGGTTTCCCCTCTTCACTGATGTACTGTCTCTTTTTCCTGCCAAAGCCCACACATTCCATGCCAAAATAAAACCCCACTAGAATATGAAAGCAGCGATCATCATCAGGGGAGGGCGAGAGAACACATGATAGCACTGAAGATATTAGTTCCTGGAAGCCTTGTCTATTTCTGTCTGCTGTTTTATTTGCTTCATCATAGTGTGGGCAAAAAGAGATTTTACCAGGGCCAACTTAAGCCCAATTAAAACCCTCCCTTTTTAGTTTTCTCAGAGCTGGTTTGGGCTGTCCAGAAATATGTCGCAGACTCAGGAAATCCACGGATGCCTTGTTCTTCCCACTATTTATATCTCTCCATTCTGAAAACTGACCATTTATTCCTACCCATTGTTTCCTATCTTTTAATCAGTTACCAATCCATGACAGGACCTTCCCTCTTATCCCATGACTGCTTACCTTGCTTAAGAGCCTTCGATGAGGGACCTTGTCAAAAGCTTTCTGAAAATCTAAATACACTATATCCACTGGATCCCCCCCATCCACATGCTTGTTGACCCCCTCAAAGAATTCTAGTAGATTGGTGAGAATCATAGAATCATAGAATATCAGGGTTGGAAGGGACCACAGAAGGTCATCTAGTCCAACCCCCTGCTTGAAGCAGGACCAATTCCCAGTTAAATCATCGCAGCCAGGGCTTTGTCAAGCCTGATCTTAAAAACCTCTAAGGAAGGAGATTCTACCACCTCCCTAGGTAACGCATTCCAGTGTTTCACCACCCTCTTAGTGAAAAAGTTTTTCCTAATATCCAATCTAAACCTCCCCCACTGCAACTTGAGACCATTACTCCTCGTTCTGTCATCTGCTACCATTGAGAACAGTCTAGAGCCATCCTCTTTGGAACCCCCTTTCAGGTAGTTGAAAGCAGCTATCAAATCCCCCCTCATTCTTCTCTTCTGCAGGCTAAACAATCCCAGCTCCCTCAGCCTCTCCTCATAACTCATGTGTTCTAGACCCCTAATCATTTTTGTTGCCCTTCGCTGGACTCTCTCCAATTTATCCACATCCTTCTTGTAGTGTGGGGCCCAAAACTGGACACAGTACTCCAGATGAGGCCTCACCAATATCGAATAGAGGGGAACGATCACATCCCTCGATCTGCTCGCTATGCCCCTACTTATACATCCCAAAATGCCATTGGCCTTCTTGGCAACAAGGGCACACTGCTGACTCATATCCAGCTTCTCGTCCACTGTCACCCCTAGGTCCTTTTCCACAGAACTGCTGCCTAGCCATTCGGTCCCTAGTCTGTAGCGGTTCATTGGATTCTTCCATCCTAAGTGCAGGACCCTGCACTTATCCTTATTGAACCTCATCAGATTTCTTTTGGCCCAATCCTCCAATTTGTCTAGGTCCTTCTGTATCCTATCCCTCCCCTCCAGAGTATCTACCACTCCTCCCAGTTTAGTATCATCCGCAAATTTGCTGAGAGTGCAATCCACACCATCCTCCAGATCATTTATGAAGATATTGAACAAAACCGGCCCCAGGACCGACCCTTGGGGCACTCCACTTGATACCGGCTGCCAACTAGACATGGAGCCATTGATCACTACCCGTTGAGCCCGACAATCTAGCCAACTTTCTACCCACCTTATAGTGCATTCATCCAGCCCATACTTCCTTAACTTGCTGACAAGAATACTGTGGGAGACCATGTCAAAAGCTTTGCTAAAGTCAAGAAACAATATATCCACTGCTTTCCCTTCATCCACAGAACCAGTAATCTCATCATAGAAGGCGATTAGATTAGTCAGGCATGACCTTCCCTTGGTGAATCCATGCTGGCTGTTCCTGATCACTTTCCTCTCATGCAAGTGCTTCAGGATTGATTCTTTGAGGACCTGCTCCATGATTTTTCCGGGGACTGAGGTGAGGCTGACTGGCCTGTAGTTCCCAGGATCCTCCTTCTTCCCTTTTTTAAAGATTGGCACTACATTAGCCTTTTTCCAGTCATCCGGGACTTCCCCGGTTCGCCACGAGTTTTCAAAGATAATGGCCAATGGCTCTGCAATCACAGCCGCCAATTCCTTCAGCACTCTCGGATGCAACTCGTCCAGCCCCATGGACTTGTGTACGTCCAGCTTTTCTAAATAGTCCGTAACCACCTCTATCTCCACAGAGGGCTGGCCATCTCTTCCCCATTTTGTGATGCCCAGCGCAGCAGTCTGGGAGCTGACCGTGAGGCATGATTGCCCTTTACAAAAACCATGTTGACTATTCCCCAACAAATTATGTTCATCTAGGTGTCTCAAAATTTTGTTCTTTACTATAGTTTCAACCAATTTGCCTGGTACTTAAGTCAGGCTTACCGGCCTGTAATTTCCAGGATCACCTCTGGAGCCCTTTTCAAAAATTGGCGTCACATTAGCTATCCTCAAGTCATTTGGTACAGAAGCTGATTTAAATGATAGGTTACAGACTACAGTTAGTAGTCCTGCAATTTCATATTTGAGTTTCTTCAGAACTCTTGGGTGAATGCCAGCTGGTTCCGGTGATTTATTACTGTTCAGTTTATCAATGTGTTCTAAAACATCTTCTGGGACAGTTCCTAGGATTTATCGCCTAAAAAGAATGGTTCAGGTTTGGGAATCTGCCTCACATCCTCAGCCATGAAGACCGATGCAAAGATTTCTCCGCAATGGCCTTATCATTCTTGAGTGCTCCTTTAGCATCTCGATCATCCAGTGGCCCCACTGGTTGTTTAGCAGGCTTCCTGCTTCTGATGTACTTAAAAAAAATTTGCTATTACTTTTTGAGTCTTTGGCTAGCTAGTCTTCAAATTCTTTTTTGGCCTTCCTAATTATAGTTTTACACTTCATTTGCCTCACTAGGATTTAACTTTCACTTTTTAAAGGATGACCTTTTGTCTCTCACTGCCTCTTTTACTTTGTGGTTTAGCCATGCTGACACTTTTTTGGTTCTCTTGCTACGTTTGTTAATTTGGGGTATACATTTAAGTTGAGCCTCTATTATGGTATCTTTAAAAAGTTTCCATGTAGCTTGCAGGGATTTTACTTTTGGCACTGTACCTTTTAATTTCTGTTTAACTAACTGCCTCATTTTTGTGTAGTTCACCTTTCTGAAATTAAATACTAAACTGCTGGGCTGCTGTGGCGTTTTCCCCGCCACAGGGATGTTAAATTAATTATATTCTGTGGTTTCGCAAAAAGAACAGGAGGACTTGTGGCACCTTAGAGACTAACCAATTTATTTGAGCATAAGCTTTCATAGCTCACTTCATCGGATGCATAGAATGGAACATATAGTAAGAAGATATATACACACACATACAGAGAACATGAAAAGGTGGAAGTAGCCATACCAACTGTAAGAGGCTAATTAATTAAGATGAGCTATTATCAGCGGAAGAAAAAAAACTTTTGTAGTGATAATCGAAATGGCCCATTTAGACAGTTGACAAGAAGGCATGAGGATACTTAACATGGGGAAATAGATTAAAAATGTGTAATGACCCACACTGTGGTCACTATTACCAAGTGGTCCACCAAGTGGACCTGATCCTATGCTCCACTTAGGACTAAATCAAGAATTGCCTCCCCTCTTGTGGGTTCAAGGACTAGCTGCTCCAAGAAGCAGTCATTTAAGGTGTCAAGAAACTTTATCTCTGCATCCTGTCCTGAGGGGATATGTACCAGTCAATATGGGGATAGTTGAAATCCCCCATTATGATTGAGTTTTTAATTTTAATAGGTTTCAGAGTAACAGCCGTGTTAGTCTGTATTCGCAAAAAGAAAAGGAGTACTTGTGGCACCTTAGAGACTAACCAATTTAGTTGAGCATGAGCTTTCGTGAGCTACAGCTCACTTCATCGGATGCATACCGTGGAAACTGCAGCAGATATTATATACACACAGAGATCATGAAACAATACCTCCTCCCACCCCACTGTCCTGCTGGTAATAGCTTATCTAAAGTGATCATCAAGTTGGGCCAACTTGATGATCACTTTAGATAAGCTATTACCAGCAGGACAGTGGGGTGGGAGGAGGTATTGTTTCACGATCTCTGTGTGTATGCATCCGATGAAGTGAGCTGTAGCTCACGAAAGCTCATGCTCAAATAAATTGGTTAGTCTCTAAGGTGCCACAAGTCCTCCTTTTCTTTTTAATTTTAATAGCCTCTCTAATCTCCCTGAGCATTTCACAGTCCGTATCACCATCCTGGTCAGGGAGTCAGGAATATCTCCCTACTGCTATATTATTATTCGAGCATGGAATTACTATCCATAGAGATTCTCTGGTACAGTTTGGTTCATTTAAGATTTTTACTTCATTTGATTTTACGCTTTCTTTCACATATAGTGCCACTCCCCCATCAGCACGACCGGTTCTATCCTTGCACCCTGGTATTACTGTGTCCCACTGATTATCCTCATTCCACCAAGTTTCTGTGATGCTTATTATATCAATATCCTCATTTAGTACCAGGCACTCTAGTTCACCTATCTTATTATTTAGACTTCTAGCATTGGTATATAAGCACTTTAAAAACTTGTCATTTTTTAGCTGTCTCCCATTACATGATGTACACTGGACCCTCGCTAGGACATGGGATTTGGGATCCATGCGCAGTACCGTGTTAACATGGGGACCGCATTAAAATGAATTGCAATTAGAGTAATTAAATTTGGGATCCATGGCCGCAACTATGTTATATGCGAATTATCTTCCATACTCTCCTCCTTACCAGGACATAGAGAATCTCCATTAATAGATCCTCCCCTAAGAGATGTCTCTATCTGAACCACATGCTCCTCCGCATCTGTCGGCTTTCCCCCAGCCCTTAGTTTAAAAACTGCTCTATGACTTTTTACTGTTAAGTGCCAGCAATCTGGCTCCATTTTGGTTAAGGTTGAGCCCATCCTTCCTGTATAGGCTCCCCCTTTCCCCAAAGTTTCCCCAGTTCCTAATAAATCTAAACCCCTCCTCCCTACACCACCGTCTCATCCACGCATTGAGACCCTGCAGTTCTGCCCATCTAACTGCCCCCGCACGTGGAACTGGAAGCATTTCAGAGAATGCTACCATGGAGCTCCTGGACTTCAAACTCTTACCTAGCAGCCTAAATTTGGCCTCCAGGACCTCTCCTATCCCTCCCTATGTCATTAGTACCTACATGTACCATGACCACCGGCTCCTCCCCAGCACTACACATAAGTCTATCCAGATGGCTTGAGAGATCCGCAACCTTCACATCAGACAGGCAAGTCACCATGCGGTTCTCCTGGTCATCGCAAACCCAGCTATGTTTCTAATGATCAAATTGCCCATTACTAATAACTGTCTCTTCCTAATAACTGGAGTTCCCTCCCCTGGAGAGATATCCTCAATGTGAGAGGATACATCATCATCCAGAAGGAGCGTCCCAACTATGGAATTGTTTCCCTCTGCTCCAGTTGGATGTTCTCCTTCCCTGAGACTTTCATCCTCCTCAACAGCACAGAGGCTGTCAGACCGGGGGTGGGACCGTTCTACTGTGTCCTGGAAAGTCTCATCTATGTACTGCTTTGTCTCCCTTAGCTCCTCCAGTTCAGCCACTCTGGTCTCCAAAGCCCGTACATGGTCTCTGAGGGCCAGGAGCTCCTTGCACCAAATGCTCACATATGCCACATGCCCATAGGACAGGTAATCATACATGCTGCATTGAGTGCAATAAACTGGATATCCCCCACTCTGTTGCTGGACTTCTTCCTACATTTTCTCTTTACTCCTTAAGATAGTTCCTTTGTTGAGGTTTTGTTTTTATCGGGGTTTTTTTTTAAGCTCAAGTTTAAAGAAGTTTAAGGAATGTTAAGTGTATCTAGCCCCCCACTCTCCCACTCCCCCTGTAAACTGCCTTGCAAAACACGCGTTAGCCGCTTCTCAAGTTGCAGTGGGGGAGGTTTAGATCGGATATTAGGAAAAACTTTTTCACTAAGAGGGTGGTGAAACACTGGAATGCGTTACCTAGGGAGGTGGTAGAATCTCCTTCCTTAGAGGTTTTTAAGGTCAGGCTTGACAAAGCCCTGGCTGGGATGATTTAACTGGGAATTGGTCCTGCTTTGAACAGGGGGTTGGACTAGATGACCTTCTGGGGTCCCTTCCAACCCTGATATTCTATGATTCTATGATTCCTGTTCGCTAGCTTGTAGACTTGTCCACGGTGTACAGCAGTGGACCCTGATCTTGGAAACAACTATGCATGTGCTTAACTCAGATGCAATGCACTCAGGTAGTCCCACTGGATTTTGTGAGACTGCACATATGGCAAACTGTTTGCAACTCAGGCCTGAGACATTTCGCCAGAGCTCTTCCATTGTGGAGTATGCAGCTAGAGAACTGAGAACTGAGCTAGAGAACAATTGCCATATCCTCAATCTACTGTTGCATGCAGTGTCATTGTAGCTGTGTTGGTCCCAGGATATTAAAGAGACAAGGTGGGGGAGGTAATATATTTTATTGGTCCAACTTCTGTTGGTGAGAGAGACAAGATTTTGAGCTTACACAGAGCTCATCTTCAGGTCTGGGAAAGGTACTCAGAGGGTATGTCTACACTGTAATGTGAGCCCAAATTAGTGGGACTCTAATCTCACTAGCCGTAGGACTGTGGTGCACTGTGGGAAAACTTTACTGCCTACCCTCAGTGTTACAGGAAGCTTGAAGCAGCTCGTTTGGCAAAATGCTTGATGGGTTTGCTCTCCATTGAAAATTCAGGAGGCTCTCTGATAGTGTGCTTACAGATCGATGATCAGAATAGAATGGGTTAATGCTGCCCTGAGCTGCTGCTCGTTGCAAAGGGGGTTGGCTTCTATTCTCAACAGAGTAGATTGCAGATTGTTGTGATAGAGGGGTCTACGGAAGTTGTCTCATGGAATTGTGGGATACTTCCAGCTGACTCCCAGATCTGATTCAAGCAGGACTGCGTCTACACTGCAAAACACTAGGGCTCGGACCCTGGGTTCCAGTTTAACTTGAGCTCAGACCCTCCAGCCCTGCAGGGTCCTGGAACTCTGGGTCTGAGCCCTGGATTAGCGCAATTGCAGTGTAGATGCAACAGGGGTTAGGCTTCAGCCTGGATCCAAGCACAGGCTTATGTTGCAGTGTAGACATAAACAGAGCATTACAGCTCAGTACCAGATAGAACAGATTGTTTTGCATCAGTAGTTAACTCATTTCAAGAGATCGTTTAAGGTGAAGTGGCCCATTAACACCTCTCCAGTCATGATCCATGGGATTTCAAGATCTATGGGTCTTACACTTGCCTATCACAACATGTGGTGTACCTCATCCTGTGCATGAAGTACCCCCAATAACAACTATGTGGGTGAAAGCAGACAATCTCTATACTCTTGAATGAACTCACACAGGAAAATGATAAAAAACAAAAAACACCTTGTCACCAGTGGATAAACACTTTGCGAACACTTTTCACAGAATGATCACTGTGACCTATCGGTTCTTACCCGCAAAGGAAACCTGCACAACACTTTCAAAAGATGAGCCTGGCAACTTACGTTCATAACTTTGAGACACTAAAAATCATGGACTGAAGAGAGACACTGGAATTATGGCTTATTACAACAATCTGTCACCCATTAACCTATTTCCACCTCTCCCCACAGCTCTTTTCCCCTATGGAGAGGTGTTAAAAGGCCACATAATACATATTTCAAGGGACCATTCAAGGTTAACTACTTTATGTTAAACAATCTGTTCCACCTTGTGTTTAGCTCTGAGACACTGAGTACAGTCTCCAGATCTGAAGAAGAGCTTTTGGTGAGCTCAAAATTTGTCTCTCTCACCAACAGAAGTTGGTCCAATAAAAGATATTACCTCCCCCACCTTGTTTCTGTAATATCCTCAACGTTTCATTCTTACACAGAGAGCAGTGGAGCAAGCAGCCAAGAAACTGCAATTAACATTTTTTTCCAGAGTTATTAAAAAAGACCTTGGACCATGCCTAAGGCTGTTATTTCTTCATTTGGGGATTAAATGCACCATTAAGAGAACTCAGAGCCTTCTTTGAAGTCTTGGGAATCCTACAACATCAACTCACTGTCCTGTGGGAGAGCTTTCCACCTCCTCCCCACCCTGCAGTTACCACACCCAGAATGACAGAAGGCCTTAATAACTGGGCAGTTCCACTTGTCAGGATATTGGATGAATTTGCCACCTTGAGATCCTCCAGGTTTCTTCCTGAGGTGGTTTCTTTACATACTCATGAGTTACCGTAATGGAGACCTTTCAGAGTCATTCTTCAGATAAGGAGCAGTACAAAGTAAGTGGACTCGGGGTAACTGAACTGCTCACACATTCATTCATTTAGAAAGTCACAGAAACAGGTGTGTCTGTCTAATGAGATAACATTGATCTCCCTGTATAGCACCATATAGAGGGAGACCATTCTGAGAATTGGAGGCATATAGAAAATTATTTTCCTTCTCTATTACAACACATTGAACCCATGGAACCAAGGACCTGATGGACTGATCTCCATCAATCTGTCCCCTATTAAATTTCCACTACCACAGCCCTGACGTTAACGTCCATCTAAAAATAACAACATGTTCACAGCACCTTGTATCTTCTAAGATGATTATAAACCACAACGCCCACCCTGAAAATGCTTACACTTAGACACTCTGTACCAGACAATTTAGTGTCAGGCATGATCCATTTGCTAAGGAAGCACAGAGGAAATTTCAGAGCTAATTTGGTGATGGTGAATATAAATGTCTCTGATCCAGTCTCCCGGGGCTTGTTCCCAGGTCTATCGAAGCAATATAAAAACTCCCATTGACTCCCTCAGATCTCTAACTATATCAGTGCAAAGTTGACTGTCATATGGACCAATATTGCCCTAACTTCTAGATCACGAAAGACATCAATGGGAATTCCATCCTTGTAAGTGATGACGGAATTGCCTTCTGTGGGGTTAAGGTGCTGCTTTTTTCTAAGCGCTGTCAAAACTTACATATGTAAGTTTGGTACACTTCCACTAGGCTATCTTTGAACTCTGAGTATGATTAAAAAGGCAGTTTCAGTGTTTCAAGACAATTGTTCAGAAGAGTTTTGTGATCAGGTAACTTTAAAGTGCTTTTGCTGTTAAAGCTCAAACTTGGTACATACCTAGTCTTCCTTGGGGAAAGCAAGGTTTGCTAAGTGGGAGAAGGAGAGGTTTGCTTATCCTGTGCAGTAACTGAAGTTCTTTGAGATGCATATCCCTATGGGTACTCCATTGTAGGTGCGGCAACGCCCCCTCTGCCTGGTATTGGACATCAGCAGCAGTGCCGGTCGAACCACACAGGCACACTTCTCCCGCTGTGAGTGGACATTTTATATATACAGCAGAGGGGAGTAGGGCAGCTAGTCGAGCACCCACTGGGACACACATCTTGTAGAACCTCAGTTACTGCACAGGATGAATAACCGTCTCCTCTTCTTGCAGTGATGTCCCTGTGGGTGCTCCACTGTAGGGGACTATAACGCAGTGCCCCTGATTGGAAGACTGGGGCTTCGGAGTGGCATTTACTGCAGATGATAGGACAGCGTGTCCTAGGAGAGTGTCCGCTATGGTGTCATAAGTAATGGCGTAGCAACGGACAAAAGTGTCTGTTGATGCCCATCAGGGCCATCCCTACCCATACGCAAAGTACGCACCTGCGTGGGGCACCAGGAAATTTGTTAGGGTGCTGCTCCAGCCCCAGCCCCGCCCCCACTCAACCCCTTCCCCAAAGCCCCTGCCCTGCTCCACCCCCACCCCTTCCCACCCCTGCTCCACCCCAGCCCTGCCCCCACTCCCCTGAGAACTGCAGCAAGGGTGGGGCCTGCACTCACCGGTGGCGGGAAGTGCAGCGACCCAGCCCCCAGCTGCGCCACCAGTGAGTGCTGGGGCGGTTCCCCCCAGACCCCTAGCCAGCCCCCCCCCCCCCCCCGTGGAGGCCTGTCCCCCCAAGAAAAGCCATTTTTATTGATAAGTAAACATAAGAGCACATTGCCATTGGTTCGAAGGGAGGTCTAGTCCGAGAATGTAGGACTAGGCCAGGTCCCCAGTTGCATCTGGGTCTCGTAAATAAGGATAAAGATTTTGGAGACCCTTCAGAAAATGTTTGGTGAGTGGGTGTGTGAAGACGGAATGGCTGTCTATGTGGCAGTGGAAAGTGGTGATGACTACCAAATACACCCGAATGGAGCTGGTGGATAATCCTGATTGTTTAAGGTGTAACATATAGTCCAGGATAAGTGGTAGTGGAACGCTTATTGTGTCAACCTGATGGGAGGCACACCAGCATTGCAATCTAGTTCATTTGTGAAGGTAAGTTTGTCTAGCCCTGTTGCACCTGCTATTCAAAAGCATCTGTTTAACTGCACTTGAACAGGTTATTTCTGAATCCTGGAACCACAGAGGAGCCAGGCTTTGAGGTGGAGCACCTGTGGATTGGGATGGAGGATGCGACCCACATCCTGTGAAAGGAACCATGGAGTTGGATGGAGAGAGATTGGTCGGCCCACCATCATGTGAAGGAGATAAGTATACCAGATCTGTCATGGCCATGTTGGAGCTATAAGGATGACATGAGCTTTGTCCCCCAGTATCTTGTGGAGTACTTGGAGGGAGGGCATAGAGTAATGGTGCATCCCATGTGACGAGGAAGGGGTTCTCCCAGAGATCTGTGTCCCAGTGGTTGAAGATGAACTGAAGGAACTGGAATGGGGGAATGGCTCTCAGCCCTCGACCTCTAAGACACTTATTTCTGTATCATGGTACACCCTACCCACAGATGGTTTCTCCAATTCACTATAGGCACTAACCACTCTCAGTACAAGATACTGCCTTTCAGACTGTCAATGGCTCCTGGTGTATTCTCCAAAGTTCTTTCAGTAGTCACTGCCTACCTAAGGAAACAAGGCGTCATCTTTCCATACCCCTGTTCCAGTGCTGGGATAATGCAGAGAGGCTAACCATCTTGAAGCATTGCAGTTTGACAAGCTCGTTTAGGTTTTGAAGGTCCAGGATTGGCCGAAATCCACCGAATTTCTTCTGGATCAGAAAATAATGGGAGTAGAAATCCTTTCCTCTGTGTTGAGAAGGGACCGATTCTATGGTGCAGAAAATGATTATTTCTTCTCGTAAAATGGGTTAGAGAGAGGGGTCCCTGAAGAGGGATGGGGAGGATGGGTGGTATGGAGTGATACGGATGGATAGATAGGAAAGGGATGGAGTATCCTTCTCTGATGATCTCTAGAACCCACTTGTCTGAGGTGAACAGTCTCCATGGTGGAAAGAACAGAATTAAACAGTCGCCAAATTAGTGGCATGTTGAAGATGTATGACTGGAAAAGGGGGAGGCTTCTCAGGGCCTTGACCACACCTTCAAAATCGTTGCTTGGCTGGAGCTGTGTGAGGGGCAGCCCCTTGAGAAGTCAGCTCTCTACATTTGGTAGGGGTCTTTCGTCATCGGTGCTGAGTGTCATAGTGCTACTGAAGAGTGTTCTGTGGTGGTTGGGATCGGGGGGGGGAGGGGGAGCAAGATGATACTTCCCTAGGCATCTTTTCAGAGCAGTGTAAATACCAAGGGAGAGGAAAGTAGGCAGCAGTCATTAAGGGAGTGTAGGAAGTTGTCTGTATGCTCCACAAATTGTTTGCAGCTCTAAAAGGGTAAGTCTTCAACTGTGATTTGTGCCTCCTTCCAAAAGCCCGAGAGTTGCAGCCATAATGCATGTCTCATGACCACGGCAGTTGCAATGGAGCAGGTGGCAGTATCCGCAGTGTCTAATTCGAAATTGGACCATGGCCGATAACTAAGCCTTATCTTTGAATAAATTTAAGCATTTCCAGTCTCTGTCCTGATGGGCAGAACGAGATTGATATGATCATCCTCTCTCTTGCACCCCATTAACTACTAGAGAACTTGGGGTGGAATGACAGGTTTCAGAGTAACAGCCGTGTTAGTCTGTATTCGCAAAAAGAAAAGGAGGACTTGTGGCACCTTAGAGACTAACCAATTTATTTGAGCATAAGCTTTCGTGAGCTACAGCTCACTTCATCGGATGCATACTGTGGAAACTGCAGAAGACATTATATACACAGAGACCATGAAACAATACCTCCTCCCACCCCACTCTCCTGCTGGTAATAGCCCATCCAAAGTGACCACTCTCCTTACAATGTGTATGATAATCAAGGTGGGCCATTTCCAGCATAAATCCAAGTTTAACCAGAACGTCTGGGGGGGGGTAGGAAAAAACAAGGGGAAATAGGCTACCTTGCATAATGACTTAAATAGAGACTGGGAGTGGCTAAGTCATTATGCAAGGTAGCCTTTTTCCCCTTGTTTTTTCCTACCCCCCCCCCAGACGTTCTGGTTAAACTTGGATTTATGCTGGAAATGGCCCACCTTGATTATCATACACATTGTAAGGAGAGTGGTCACTTTGGATGAGCTATTACCAGCAGGAGAGTGAGTTTGTGTATGGGGGTGGGGGGTGAGAAAACCTGGATTTGTGCTGGAAATGGCCCACCTTGATTATCATACACATTGTAAGGAGAGTGATCACTTTAGATAAGCTATTACCAGCAGGAGAGTGGGGTGGGAGGAGGTATTGTTTCATGGTCTCTGTGTATATAATGTCTTCTGTAGTTTCCACAGTATGCAGCCGATGAAGTGAGCTGTAGCTCACGAAAGCTTATGCTCAAATAAATTGGTTAGTCTCTAAGGTGCCACAAGTACTCCTTTTCTTTTTGGGGTGGAATGCGAGGACAGAAATTCCACATCGTTCACAGGAACATAATATTTTCTGTCAGTGCATTTGCAGGTTGGAGGGATGGACACTGGAGTCTGCCAGAGCACTTTTGCGGAACTGAGAAGAGCTTCATTGATAGGTAGGGAAATTGTGGAGGATGAAGATGTGTGCAGGGTATCAGGTAATTTATGCTGCTGATTTTTCACTTCCTGCAGATTCCTCTGGAGGGAGTCTGCAAATCTGTGGAATAATTTTTGAAAATGCCTGAAGTCAGCACCCATAAGAGATGGAGGCATGATAGCCTCATCAGGGAAGAAGAGGAATAATGTAGTGTTGGTCGGGCTTCCTCCTCCTGATCTTCCTCCTTACTTGGTACCCGGGGAGGTTCAGTCTCTGGTGGGCGAGACACCAATGGAGAAGGAAGAGGTGTAGATCTCCGAGTTTCCTCCATGGGAGGTTTCCCAAACTATGCCCTGTACATGATCCAAGGATCCCAATATGACCAATGTGGAGAGAGTGGAATGTGTGGCTGCACCTATGGCAATCCATGTCAGGACTGTGGTCTGGATGTGGACTGCAAATAGTGAGGATGTGTAGATGAAGTCATTGCAGCCTGTCTCGAAGACGAGGGTGTGATGGAGCCCTCCTCCTCCTCTTCTTCCTCCTCCTCCTTATTGCTGGGGAAGGGAGGTGCCATCCTTGGAGGAGAAAGGGAGGAGTGTCGTCAGTCCAGAGAGGAGGTTGGAAGTGGGGGCAGATGGTGTCTGAGGGGAGGTAACTCAGGCATGTCAGATACCAGCAGGTCATTAGGGTATCTGAATTCCTGTGGAGGAGGGAGGAGTATGATCAGTACCAGTGCACAGCTCAGTACTGAAGGAGAGGTGCATTCTCCTGAAGATTTGCCTAGTGCCAAGGACTTGCCCGGTGCCAAGGACTTGCTCTGTGTCGACAGCTTCCTCTGTGTCAGTGCCGTGGTTACCAAGTTACCGACTGTTGTTTCATTCAGGAACCAGAGGTACTCAGATGGGCTCTGGAGCTATGTCCCCTGTCCAAGGATGTTGAGGTGACTGACCTTGCAGGGGATGGTGTTCTGGCAGGCTGTGCTTTGGAGTGTGATGAGGAAGCCTCTTTCTTCTCATCAGAGCAAGAGAGACACTACTTTCTCTTAGAGGGACACGGGGAATGAGAATTGGTGGACAACCTGGCAGAGTGTGAAGTCCACACAGTGGGAGAGTTGGGGCTTGGGTCCAATGCTGGACACAGTGATTTCTCCATGAAGAGAAGTCTTAACCAAATGTCCTGGTCTTTTCTGGCCCTGGCAGTCAAATCGTGGCAGTGGGAACACTCTGTGGGACATGTCCTTCTCCCAGACAGCGAATACTGTTACCAGGAAGGCAGTCCGGCAGGAGATGTATCTTTTAAACCTGAGAGATCTGGGCATAAGGGTGAGGGAAAAAAAGCTTCCTAGCTGGGAAGGGGCGGGAAGTGGGGAAACAGAAACCGAAGTTATGAAGTAACAGTAAAGGTAAAGCGAAAACAAAAACACGGTTTGTTGAGACGGGAAGAAGTACTAACTACACTAAAACTGACAGGTAAGAGACTATCTACTGAGGGAAATGTGGAAGCAGGCTCTGCTGTGGATTCTGTCCCAGACCAAAGGTGATAGAGAAGGAACTGGGGGGCAGTTGGACCACACAGTGCTATATATACGTCCCACTCACTGTGTGAGAGGGGGGAGGTGCGAATGTGCAGTCTGACGAGCACTACTGATGAAGATCTCTGATCCAGGTGCAGGGAGCACTGCTGCACCTACAGTGGAGTGTCCAGAGGGACATCACTTGAAGAAGATGAATTGGTTGAGAAATAAAGATGCTAGCAAATGCTAAAACATACCATGCCTGCTCATCACTATTTTCTTTAGCATGTATGTACACAACGTGTCCTTAACCATAGGGGATGCAAACAGAAATGTGTATGCATTTATTTCAGATATGGAGTGGGGGAATTGCATAAGTGCAACAGCTATTCTACTGTGTTGCTCCCAATTCCACTTCTTTATCTGGTCCTTCTGTTTTCACTTGGCTTTTAGAGTAGAATGGCTGAGCTGTCTGCTCCACTCTGCACTGATGATGCTTGTAAAAGAACAGACAACTGTCAAGGAATAAGTGAGCACTGCAATGGCCTTTTGGTCACACTGGTGAACGTCCCTGGATACCTGTCAACACCCCAGAGCTGCACATACCACCCACTTGCTCTTACAATTTTAAAACACAAAGCATGGGAGCGGAAAGAGGGGAAATGACTTGCCTAGGGTTAAACAGGTCCGTGACTGACCTCCAGTACTGTGCTCTACCCATTGGATAATGATGCCTGTCAAAAGGACCAGATTTTACCATATTAGGGCCAAATCTTGAGGTTCTATGCCAGTTTTCACTCTGTCCTTACTTGGGATTCTTGCAGACTTCAGGCACATTTTTTCCTGAGTAAGGACTGATTTTCAACCGAGCACCTTAACGCCTACTGACTGGCACTCAGCACCTCGGAAAGTTAGCCCTTGTATTTGTAAGGAAGCAACCTTTCCCCAGTCAGTGTGCCTGGGAAGAGGCAGAAGGATGATGCTCACTTTTTAAAAGAAAAGTCTTTGGGGAATTGGCAGCAGGTCTGGATTTTAGAATCCCACGAGAACATGTGTGTTACTTTATGTATCCATGGGGAATGTTCCTCATTATCCTTCCTCTCCATTTAATTAATCTGCATTCAGTAATGAACCTTGAAGTTCCAATTAAAAACATCATTACTAATCAGGACAGGATTCAAAAGAGTCAGGGGGCTCTCAATACCTTTGCAGTGGCAGGAAGTTGGGGTCTCAAATAGTATTTCTACATGCTACATGATCAACCTCTAGTGGGACATTTACATCCATCAGACTGCACGTTTCTTCTATTGTTTTGGCAAACCCAAGGGAGTTGTGTCTCAGAGGAGAGAGGCCTGAATTAGTTTTAGATTTCTGGCTTACATAGAAAAACACAGGCTTTGGAAATAAATCTGTTTAAAGATGAGATGTCACTGAAAAATACCAACACAACAGCTTGACAGTTTCACTTTTGGGACAGGGTTCTGCATAGGAAGTGGTTTGTTTGTCTATGTATTTTCTGATGATTACAATCTTGTAATAGGAGAGCTGCATGTTTTCAATTCATTAAACAGACTGCCCTGGCATTACTGTGCTGTTCTGCATGGCATGCAGAATTGCTGCATTGGAAATGTCAGTATAACCTGACCTGATAAAGACTTACATCTCTTGTCCAGCTAATAGCCCCCAGATTTACTTTGCCACCCCTTTCCTTCAGTTAAGTATCTCAATTGCACTTCAGTTTAGGAAATCCCTAAGCATGCAGCCACAGAAACATCACTGGGATTTAGGATACAACAGGACTTGTTAGCAGAGCCAGACCACAGCCTTAATTCACAGCTGTCTTATCCACAGAGTCGAGACAGTTGTACAGTGGAATTACCCACAGTGAGAGAATTGCAGATTCCATGAATTCTTGCACGGAGTAGCAGGGGAAAAAGAAAAAACCAAAAAAAAACCATTTACAGTTCATTTCCCACTGCCCTAAGGAACCTGTGCTCTCTGTGCTGCTGTTTCCCCTCCCACCCTTTGGACTGGTTTGTTGTAAACTCTTCAGGGCAGAGCCTGTTTCTTACTCCATTTGTACAGCATCTGTTCCAATGGGGCCCTGATCCCAACTCTTCCCTACAACTGTGAGACTTGGGTGACCGACAGAAAACATCTGAAAAACCTGGAACGCCAACACTTTCTCTGGAAGATCCTCAACATAAAGTGGGAGGATCACCGCACTAATGTCAGTGTCTTCATGGAGGTCAACATCTTCAGTATTGAGGCCCTGATTATCCAGCACCAGTGGAGGTGGAGCGGGCAGTGTGTGCGCATGACTGCTGCATGCCTGTAACAGGATGCTGGCCAGGAGGTCCTGAGCCAGGCCCTTGTTAGCCCAGCTCCAATTAATTGGGGCTGGCTGAGTATGCCACGCGTAATTGCTAGAAGAGAAGCACCTGCGGGCCTTATTAGCTAGGGGGCTATATAAAAGGGTGGCAGGAAGGATGTGAGAGGGGACAGAGAAAGGAAAGGGAGGAGCCCAAGGCTGTGCATCCCTGCTGGCTGGAGAAGCGAGCTGTCCCCCAGGTTGCTGGTTTGGAGCAGACTGTAAATAGAAGGTGGTGGGAGCGGACACTGAAAATAAAAAGCACTGGTGATTGCACTCAGAAGGGGTCTCTGGCTGATTTGTTGTGCGGGCAAGAGAAGGCCTCATTACATATGGGGGCTTGTCCGGGACCCAAGAGCCAGCGAACATGGTTGGTGGCCCAGATATGGAGGAGACCCTGCAGTTGCTGGTCAAACAGCAGGAGCAGATGCAGCAGGCCCTGCAAAGTTTTCAGCAGTCCCACCAGGCTGAGAGACAGGCCTTACTGACCTGGCAAGCAGAGCAACAGCAGAGTCCGCGAGAATTCATACGGGAACAGACCAGCATGCAACAGCAGCTCTTGCAATGAGTGGTGAATCCTGTAGGAGGGGATGGCACCCGGCTGCTGGGCTGGGGACTTTGTAAAATGAGCCCGGTGGATGATCCGTATGCCTTTTTCAGGACCTTTGAGCGGGTAGCCACGGGAGCCAGGTGGGAGACGGGAATCTGGGCCCTCCGACTGGCTCCATAGCTGATGGGAGAGGCTCAAGCGGCCTATATGGCCTTGAGCGACGAGCAAGCCCAGAACTATGAGGCGGTGCAGGCGGCCTTTCTAGACTGGGTGGGCCTGTCAACGGGGTGGTACTGCCAAAAGTTCCGAGTGGCTCAATGGACAGAGGCAGGGAGGCCCCGGGTGTACACCCAGAGACTAATGGACTGGGCCATACCCTGGCTGAGTCGGGGAAGAAACTGGTGGAACCTTTTTCTGGGAAAGGCTCGGAGAGAAAGGAGGAGCCCCAAGGAGCCCTAGAAAGGCCTGCCAAGCTTGTTTGCTGGCAGTGTAGGAGACCTGGACACACAAAATGTCACTGCCCTGATATGGAGTGTGGGTGGGCTGAGTTTTGTGGCTGAACTCAAATTGTGGGGGTGTAAAGGGGGACACAAACTGTCCACCATCCCAATGAAGATTGGGAGGAACCCCCAAACAGGCCTGATAGATACTGCATCAGCCTGTTCGCTTTTACAGAGTGGGCTGGTAAAGCCACACTGGCTGATCGCGGGGGCAAGGATGGCCCTTGAGTGTATCCATGGGGACAAGAGGTCCTGCCCGGTGGCCCAGGTGCCCCTCGAAGTGAGGGGCTGCTTCAAATGGAAGCGGCTAGAGGGGCTACCATACCTGGTGGTGTTAGGTAGGGACTGGGGCCCACTACCTAGAAAGAAGCGGAGGGGTGCCCCAAAGGAGGGGGCAGATATCCCTAAACTGAGGATCCCAAGTGGGGAAGATGAGCGAAATCCCAGAAACAACAAAGAAGAGACTCCTAGACAACAGAGCCCAGAGTAAGCAGACCCACGGGTAGGGTGTACGGGGGAGCCAGCCAGCCTGAGCCCCTTGGAAAGGGAGAGGGGGCAATTGGAGCACCCCACAACCCCGCTCCCCAGGGAGGGGACCCAGAACCCACTGGGTGGCCTGGGGGAAACTGAGGCACAGAGGGTCCTGCAGGATGGTGAGATGGATCCTGACCCCCTACCAAAACTAAAGGGGAAACAGGGGATGGGACACCTGCCGGGGTGCAACTGGTGTGATGACCTGTGAGCAGAGGTGGAATTATGGGGGCAGATACTCTCCGAGCAGTGTACATTTTGCAGGAGGGAGATGGAGAAAACCCCAAGAGAGGATGCTGGGGATCGCCTGGCCAAGAGCAGGGAACTTCCCCGGAGGAGCCCCTGGGGCAGAGGGGCCAAGGTTGGCTGGCCCTTTCAGTTCTTAAGGGGGGGAGGCATGTAACAGGGTGCTGGCCAGGAGGTCCTGAACCAGGCCTGTTAGCCAGCTCCAATTAAGAAGCATTAATTGGGACTGGCTGAGTATGCCATGCCTAATTGCTAGAAGAGAAGCACCTGCAGGCCTTATTAGCCAGGGGGCTATATAAGGGTGGCAGGAAGAAAGGGGAGGGGAAGGGAAAGGGAAGAGAAAAGAAAAGAAAAGAAAGGGAGGAGCCCAAGGCTGTGCATCCCTGCTGCTGGAGAAGCGAGCTGTCCCCCAGGTTGCTGGTTTGGAGCAGACTGTAAATAGAAGATGGTGGGAGCGGACACTGAAAATAAAAAGCACTGGTGATTGCACTCAGAAGGGGTCTCTGGCTGATTTGTTGCGAGGGCAAGCGAAGGCCTCATTACAATGCCCAACTCATGAAAGGAGCAAGGAAATGGGGAGGCCAAAAGACACGCTCAAGACAAATATCAAGAGCTGTGACATTGATATCACACACTGGGACCCAGTTAGCCCAGTCCTGGGCTGCTGTCTAAGACTTGTCAGAGAAGGAATGGCCACTTTTGAGGAAGATCACCTTGCCCTGGTTGCAGAAAAATGCTTGAAAAGAAAGGACAGATAACTGTCATGCAGCAATCATGGACCAACTCTGCCTTCCAACATCACCTGCAACATCTGCCAACGAGTTTGTGGCTCAAGGATCGGACTCCTCAGTCACCAAAGGACCCATAAAAAATAAAACCCATGGAAGAGATCATCCTCCACCCCGATGGATCATCAGCGATGATCACAATGGGTCCTTGATCTTAGATGCAGCCTCTGGGTGCTACTATAGGTACTAACAGTTTGCCACTGAGAAGCAACAGAGTCTCTGACAAGCTGTATAATAGTGTTTAAAAAAAAAAAAAACCCTCATAGAATATCAGGGTTGGAAGGGACCTCAGGAGGTCATCTAGTCCAACCCCCTGCTCAAAGCAGGGCCAATCCCCAATTTTTGCCCCAGATCCCTAAATGGCCCCCTCAAGGATTGAACTCACAATGCTGGGTTTAGCAGGCCAATGTTCAAAGCACTGAGCTATCCCTCCCCCCTAATCACTGAGCTATCCCCCCAAACCACTGAGCTATCCCTCCCTCCTTCCCCCTCTTTGGTTTGTCACTTAAAGGAGATTTGAAACAGACTTTGATGGTACTATCCACTGCACAGTCTGAAGGAAAACAGAGTTCTGAACAAATTCCCTCGTCTCCCTGTGTGAAAGGGTCTCACAGGGCAGATGTGCTTGTCCCACCTGTTTAAGAGATTCTGCACCCCTCTGTCCACTGGAATCGGCTGCAGACAGGTAATTTTGCTCAGGAGTGCTACGTTACTTGGAAAGTCAAACAACTCCAGGAAAAGATCTGGTGACTGTGAGGAAGATGTCTCATTGTCAGTTTTCAAGGAGATTAATGTGCCAAAACGGGAGAAAATCTCTTTTGGGTGATCAGGATCAGCTAACCTTGTTCTCCCTTTCTACTCACAATCTCAACATTAAATGTGTGTAGGACTCCAATTTTAGAGGGAGAGAGAGGACTTATTTTTCTCTTTATCCTGCATTGCTGATTTTCCCACAGTAACTTGTTTTCCACCTGCCCAATGAGACATGACAAGCCAAGATCCGACGCCACTGAGTGGAAACTGACATGTCAGCAGAAATCTGAGACAGGCCTTCCTTAAAAACAACTGCTATGGTAGGTCATGTTATCAGTAGGAAGATAAAAAAAGAACAAAAGAGAAACTCATTATTTGTATAGCTAGTTGCCAAATTAGATGTCTCCACTCTTTGACAAAGAAAAACTCAAACTGGAGAAGAAGCATTAAAACTAAAGCACAAGATCTTAAAGAAGAGACACACTCTACAGAATGTTTTAAATCTTTCAGCAGAGCTCAGATACCATTGCAGGGGGGGGGGCATATAAGTACCTAGATATTAGTTAGATAAGCTGAACCAGCATTATTTATGGCATCAATGCCCCACCACACCCACCTTTGATCTCTCCAGATACTAAAACAATATGTACAGTAAAAATTTTAAGTGACCCTAAATGCCAAACGGAATTGTAGTGAAAACTCCAGACAGAGAAATGTACAGGGCGGGGGTGGCGGGGAGAGGAGATAAAGTTACATTCACTTGATGTCATAACATTTCGGTGGTGGTTTTCAGACCTGGATGACTGAAAATTGTCTCATTGCTACACAATTCCACACATGTATGTCATTTTCCTAAACTTAAGTGGTAATTTTGTGAACTAATTGATTCTAACATTTTTAGTCTCCCTTGAAGTAACCACACAAATGACTTTGATGCATCAGAGTATGCAACTGGCTGCTGATTGTAGACTTTGGTAAAATACCAGATGGGTTGAATTACATAATTCATCTGGTACCTTTATAATTCTGCTACTCTTTTACAGTTAAAGACATGGGTTGAGATCTGCCTTCCATTCAAGTCAATGGCAAAGCTCCCAATGACTTCATCCATGGTGCCTAGATACTCCGGTGAGGGGTGCAGTGGGACTGTATTGACAGATTTGATTGGGGTGGTCTGACGGATCAGAAGGATAATTGGGAGCTGTGGGTCTAAGCTAGGACGCAGAGGCATTGAATTCACTGTGGGCCCATTCTCCATCTGTCAGACAGTCTCTCGCTGTGCAGCACTAGCTGTGAGAAGCCCAGGCTCAAGCTGCTTTCATGGTGTAGATACATATTGGCACATGGCAAGTAACTGAACTGTGTGCAACCAAGTGGGGATTGTTGTGGGGTGGGCACCTCACACCAGCTCTGACAGGGTTAACAAGGTCCTGAGAACCCAATTAGGTTACCTGGGAGAGGGAGGGCCAGGGTTAACGGACAGTGAAGCCCCGCTGGGGAAGGGCTGGAAGCCAGGAAGCTGTGTGGGGAATGGGGGTAAAGGGGAAGAGGGTTATGGTCACTCTGTGGAAGGCTGTCAGGGACAAGGAGTGAGTCTAAGGGGCGAGTAAGCCCTGGGATCCTGCCCTGGAGTAAGGAGTCGGGTAAGAGGCAAAGGGGTGTGTGTGTGTAAAGTAGCCACAGGGACCAGAATTTGATCCCGTGGTAAACCCAGAAACAGGCAAGGGAAGGGTACGAAGGAGCCCAGCCCAAGGACACAGGAACAGGGAATGGGGACTGAGCAGACTTGGATTGAAGGCTATAGGGTCCCTGGGCAGGAACCCAGTGTAGCAGGTGGACCTGGGTTCCCCTGCCAGCTACTGGTATGGTGGCACAGAGCCTGAGCTGGGGCTGAGCACTCTCTGGGGAAGGCATTTGGAGAGTGGTCCTGTCAGACTTCACAGTCCTGGAAGGGGTCGACTAAACAGGGACCTGGCCAGAGAGACAATCACAGCGTGAGCAGAGAGCAGAAGGAAGGGAGCCCCGAATGCTGTGAGAGCTACTTTCCCAGACCTAGACATGAGGAGGCATGCCAGTGGGGAGCAGGAACCCCAGTACAGGGATTCAGCTTATTAAACATTCACTGGCCACCCCCAACTCCTCAGCTCTTCCACAGAAGCTGCTTTTTCTCCTCACACCTTACTGCAAACTAGTGACTTTATCTCCTCCCTTTTGCTTTTGTTCTCTTACCTCAGCAACTCGCCGACCCACGTTCATCCTACCGGGCCTACTTCAAACACGCTTTCACTTAGCCCTGAATTCCAAACCTCCTTCTCAGTAGGGATTCCCTGGATTTCCTCCAGTGGCTGCTGCAGAAGGAAAGGAAAAACTCTCTTCCATTGTTGGCTTTGCAGCCCTGTTGCATTGTATAACTAGTGCTCCTCTTGCAGACCCCCACTAGCAGCCTCCTTTTCCTCTGTGCATGGGTGAGAGTGTGCACAGCTGCGTCAAGAGCCCCTATGGTCTAAATTTCAAAAGCAAGTTCAGCAACCATCACTGGGGACAGATTTCCAGCAATGTAACCCTGGGAGCTACTGGGTGCTCAGCGCTTTTTGAAAAATCTATGGCCAACTGTGGCTGCCAGACACTTGAAAATCCAGCCCGGATCCCTTTTGAAAATCTGGCCATATACACCCTTGCCAAAAGCCCCAGCTACTACTTGGGTAATTACTGATGGCTGCATTGAGCTCCCAGGTCCCAGTCTGTGCAAGGAGGGGACAGTCCCATGCAACCTCTTCTGGATGGAAGTGAGGCCCAGATGCCTCCATAGTCCTTCCCACTAACCTGGGCAGAGCAGGGACCTGTCCCCTCTAGGGAAGAGGAGGAGACTGGCTGAGTGGGCTTGGAGCAGAACCGTGGGCTAGGGGGAGTGTGCACATCAGCTTCCCACTGGCCTCAGCTTCAGAAAAACAACAAAGCCCCAGCATGTATTCTTGTCTCTACCCAGGGTGCCCTGGGGGCTGTGTGGTCAAGGCAAGTCTCCAGCAGTGCAGCTCTCAAGGATTCAGGCTGTACAGAGGCTTGAGGAAAATATTCTACAGATCCCCCAGGAATTTTGCAGATCCCTGGGCATCTTCCCAGGTTGGTGACCGGTCCAATGGCCTTTTCTGTCATCCCCCCGAAATGGGATGTCACAGGGGATTCTCTATGAGGGCCACCTTCTCTCAGCTGTGTCCTCTGCAAAAGACTTTAATATGGAAGGGGATCATCATGATCTGGCCCTGAGTGAGCTACATGCAAGAAGCACTTATTCTGTGGATTTCTTGGGTTGAGGTGAGTGTCTAACTGCTCACGCCTCTATACACGAGATGGTCTGATCAGAGGCGGCTGCACACAGCACACTGCCAACACAATGCTTGAGGAAATGGCTGGGTGCCTTTGTTTCACTGAGTTGTTTTTTGGGGGGTTTTTTGCACTGTAAAAGGAAGATGTGGTGTGCTGAACAGAAAACATGTCACTAATCTGTCGCCTTCCCTTCTTCGTCCCACCTTCTTTCCTGTGCAACCTTCAGAGAGTCAGAAACAAGCCTGATAGTGTTTGGATTTCCACTCTGGTATGTCAGTTCTCAGCAGGTCTTATCTGGTGCTTTGGAATTGCTTGGAGGCAGTTTATGTTACAAATTGTATCTGGAATCATTCTTTGAGCCAAGGACATGTTTGGGTCCTACTCCAAATGGCTTGTGTGTGATATATAATAAAACAGGTGACCCATTTATGCCATACAGTGATGTAAATGACACGTCACTCCAATGGACCTGGGATCACTTAACATAGCATCTACTGCTGAGATGCACAAAAGGTTACTATCCACAGGCTGGCATTCATGCTTCATTTCTTTGATTGTGAAGACAGTCTACGCATTGTGTCACTGGCTCCTTCCAGAGCCAAAAGAAAACCACTGCTGGCTCCAATTTGCCCAATCCTATGAAGAGACTTAAAATTAGGTGAGTGAAAGAGTTGTCAAATCTCACACAAAAACTTGGGTGCTCCTCCCTCAACTGCCAGAGAACCTCAGTCTTCTGGGGTTTGACTCAAAAATAACTCAGAGTTCCATTTCCAGACTTCTCTACGTAAAAGAATAAATGGACACAAATCAGATGTCAAGAATTATAACATTCATAAACCAGTCGGAGAACACTTCAATCTCTCTGGTCACGCAATCACAGACATGAAGGTCGCTATCTTAAAACAAAAAAACTTCAAATCCAGACTCCAGCGAGAAACTGCTAAATTGGAATTCATTTGCAAATTGGATACTATTAATTTAGGCTTAAATAGAGACTGGGAGTGGCTAAGTCATTATGCAAGGTAGCCTGTTTCCTCTTTTTTTTCCTACCCCCCCCCCCACGATGTTCTGGTTTAACTTGGATTTAAACTTGAAGAGTGGTCAGTTTGGATGAGCTATTACCAGCAGGAGAGTGAGTTTGTGCGTGTATGGGGGTGGGGGGGATGTGAGAAAACCTGGATTTGTGCAGGAAATAGCCCAACTTGATTGTCATGCACACTGTGTAAAGAGTTGTCACTTTGGATGGGTTATCACCAGCAGGAGAGTGAATTTGTGTGGGGGGTGGAGGGTGAGAAAACCTGGATTTGTGCTGGAAATGGCCCACCTGATGATCACTTTAGATAAGCTATTACCAGCAGGACAGTGGGGTGGGAGGAGGTATTGTTTCATATTCTCTGTTTATATATAAAGTCTGCTGCAGTTTCCACGATATGCATCTGATGAAGTGAGCTGTAGCTCACGAAAGCTTATGCTCTAATAAATTGGTTAGTCTCTAAGGTGCCACAAGTACTCCTTTTCTATTTCCAGACTTGGACTCTGCAGCTGGTGATATCACACAGTGCTCCTTCTGGGAAACCCTTTGTTTTTAACCAAGTTCTCCAGGACAAAAGCGTCATAAATGACCTATACAGGCTTGCCTGGACAACTCTGAGTGTACACCTCATGGTATCATGTTTCTCTTCTGCGCTTGCAACCGGAAACAGGCTCTCAGAGCCAATCCAAGGTTCTGCATGGAAGCAGAGAGAATTCTCTATTTCTCTTTCACATCCGATGAAGTGAGCTGTAGCGCACAAAAGCTTATGCTCAAATAAATCTGTTAGTCTCTAAGGTGCCACAAGTCCTCCTTTTCTTTTTGTCTGCTAATGTTGAACTATCCCCTTTTTGGGTAGTCAAAGCTGTCTTGCAAGCTGAACGGCAGTGCAGAGCCCTGTGAGCAATGCGTTATGAAGATCTATACATCCTAGAAGTGCTAAGTAGCGCTAGAATAACATGGCAAAACATTTTCTGCAAATTTGAGACTTATCTGCTTAGACTGTGCCTGCCTTGCAAAATATTTGGGAAAAGTGAATTTGTAATTTATCCATAATATTTGAGCTGGATTTTGATTCTCAGTTATACTCATCTAAGCAGGGTACGTACGGACCATGTGACTTATGTGACTGATCAAAACTTCTCAGTTTTAAAATTCTAAGTATTGAAAATTTGCAATGAACTGGTCCCAGATGAGCTAAAGACTAAGAATTATTCACTGATATGATTTGGCAAGTAATTCTGAATAATGAATACATTCAGGAAACTTGCAGTCTGTTTACAGACAATTCAAACACAGAAATACAAGTAAAAACATGATTATCTGAAATTCAGTAAATTGGAAAAGAAAATTCTAATTTGAGGAGATACTTCCAAAACTTGGATAGTCCAAATTCCAGGGAAATGGGGTGTGGATAATTAGATTTTACCTGTACAGAAAACATTCACAGAATAAATCAATCATTACCCATTACTTGCCCAGCATGAATATTAAATAAACAAGGAGGAAGCATTAACAAAGCCAGTAGTTGGACAGCATATCAACAGCTACTACACTACTAAAGGGTGCTAGCCAAGTTTCAATTCCTGTCTCTCCAAGTTTCAGAGTAACAGCCGTGTTAGTCTGTATTCACAAAAAGAAAAGGAGTACTTGTGGCACCTTAGAGACTAACCAATTTATTTGAGCATGAGCTTTCGTGAGCTACAGCTCACTTCATCGGCTGCATACTGTGGAAACTGCAGCAGACTTTATATACACACAGAGAATATGAAACAATACCTCCTCCCACCCCACTGTCCTGCCGGTAATAGCTTATCTAAAGTGATCATCAGGTTGGGCCATTTCCAGCACAAATCCAGGTTCTCTCACCCTCCACCCCCCACAAATTCACTCTCCTGCTGGTGATAGCCCATCCAAAGTGACAACTCTTTACACAATGTGCATGATAATCAAGTTGGGCCATTTCCTGCACAAATCCAGGTTCTCTCACCCCCTCACTCCCCTCCCAAAAACCACACACACAAACTCACTATCCTGCTGGTCCCGAGCCTGCAGCTTCCAGCATGGTTGTTAGGTTGCCTCACTTAATAATATGATCCACCATACTTTCAAGTTTGATTTCCATGGTCACTGCAAAAGTGAAAGGTTGCAAACTCTCAGTTCTAAGAGGGCCTTGAACATATCTTTCCAAGGCTGGCTTAACTTTGGGAGGCAACGCAGCCTGAAAATCCTGCCATGGGATCTGCAAGGCTGAGGAACAGTGTCCAGTGGCTACAATGTAAGAAGTTTTATTGGAAGGCTGCAGCCAAAAAAAATCCCCCAAAGTGCTTCATGGTAATGTGTTTTCTCTCCTTCATTGAATTCTCTACCCTGAATTCTCCTCCCTTTCCCAGTTCAGTGTGTTTGAACTAAGTCAGGAGTTACATTATTGCATATATAATATAAGTAAGGGCTCATCAACACCATACAGCTACTTGCCCTGGTGGAAAGCATTGCAGTGGGAAGTCAAATAAGGCAGGACAAAAGCTTCCACCAGGTCTGGCTTTGCAAAGCACACAGAAAAGAGCTCTGCAGCTAGCTCAGCAGTTTGGGTAGCAGGCTTTCCTTGAGAGACTGTTTGCTGAGACAATGAAAAGCACACCAGAGTTGCATGCTAGCTTCGCATGCTTACCCAAACCAGAAAAGGTGTTGAACAGATCAGATTGATTTTTGTCTTTTTGGTTCATTTCCCCTCCACAGAAGATCCCTAGGGTTTTTTAGATCTTGTTACAAAGCATCTTATTACATCTTCAAGGGTTGGCTCAGTTCTGGACTGCAGCATTTACAGAAGGGAAAAACAACAAGGAGTACGTGTGGCACCTTAGAGACCAACAAATTTATTTGGGCATAAGCTTTTGTGGGCTAAAACCCACTTCATCAGATGCATGGAGTGGAAAATACAGTAGGAAGATTTAAAAAAAAAAGTGTGCATTAAAAAACATGAGGCCAGTCCCAGGCGGAGCCAGCATTCATCTCTTTGCGTGTGTGCATTCAAAACAGGAACATAATATTTCCCGTATCAGACCATGGAACCATCAAATTCTGATAACCTAACCTGGCAGTGGCCAATATCTTATGCATCAGAGAAAGATGATTCTCACCCCACCATTATCCATCTAGCTAATTGTGCAATTCTGTATCTAGAGGAGGGAAATCGTATTTGATGCCTGGGTTTATCAGCTTAGGCAGTGAAGGAGAGGGGCTAGAGACACTGGAGGCTAACCTAGCAGGAGAACTCAGCTGTGAGGAGGCAGGTGGGGAATGACAGGTAATAGGAGGTGTTCCCAAATGTGCTGGCCACATGTTTACAATGTGGAGGATTAGCAGAATTGCAAGTCGTTGTAGTACAGATTAAGGGAAAGGTGTTCTCTGAGGTGAAGCGAGGATACATGGGGTACGCCTACACTGCAGTAAAGCCCCACCCACCTCCCAGCACCGAGTCTCAGAGCCCAGGTCAATTGATGCGGGTTTGTGGGGCTTGGGCGGCAGGAGTAAAAATAGCAGTGCAGATGTTCAGGCTTGGGCTGGAGCCCAGACTGTGAGCCCCCCCTGAGCCCCATGGTCTACACTGCAATTTTTAGTCCCACAGCCTGAGTTGCATAAGCCCCACTCAGCTGACCTGGGCCTGGCATGGCTGTGCCACCGGTCTTTTATTGCAGTGTAGATGTACCACAGTGCACAGGATTTAGGCTGAAGAGGAGTGGAGGGCAAGGGTAAAGGCACAGAGGCAGTGGTGGGAGAAGGCAACAAACTGGCAGAGCATAAGGCCACAGTGGGAGAGTGTTAGGAGACATGAGATGACACGAGATGTAGCATGTTTGTGAGGGGGCAGCAGCATTTGGGAAAGTGGATGTGGAAAGTGATGCAAAGGCAGGTAGGGGACTTGGCGTGTGTGTGTGTGTGTTGGGGGGTCCTTGTCCATAACTAGGGCTTCTCAGTGCTATGGTAATACAAACAAATAATAAGATGACAGTGGACATTATGGAAATCAGATAGACCAGGCAGATGGAGGCTGCAGTAGTCTAGGTAGCTGATAGATTAAGATATTTATCAGACTGAGCACCGAGGCAATTGCAAACTCTGTGTAAAACCTCTCTGGAACACACCCACACTTTGGGTTAATGGCTGATTTTCAACTGAAAGGAAAAAAATGGAAATGAAGAGGATGCCTTAATCCTAGAGCTCAAAGCTATAAAGAGACAGCGTCGGACGATTCCCACCCCAGGGGGTGTACATTATTAGCCAGCTTGAAGAATCTTATTGATGAGAAGGGTGGCTATTGGCAATTCAGACAAGATAAGATCTCATTGGAGCTGAGTGCTGCATGGTACCATTGCACACAGCACAAAGCAGAAACAAAGTCTGCCACTTCCCTCTTGGGGAAAAAACCCAGCTCATGCGAGTCTCAAGAGGAAAATGGCGGGGGGCGGGGTGTGCAAGGGTGCTGGAACAATTTTTATAGGGGGTGCTGAAGATGGAAACCATGTATTTGGTGTTTATTATTACTACTTCAAGCCAGGGGGTGCAACAGCACCCCCAGCCTCCCTAGGTCTAGCACCACTGGTGTTTAGGAGCATATCAAGTGTCCACAGCATACTGTGTCTCCGGCTAGTCCTAGAGCCATGGGACTGGTATCCTCAGTGAGTAATAAGCATTGCAAGAGAAGTTCGCTACACATCCAAAGTTTAGATAAATACATCGGTGCCCTTTCATTTCCAGGTCTAGTTTACAGTCCCCAGATCTCCTGCTGTGAGGGGAAAAAATGATAGTCCCCAAACAGCCAGAGTGAGCTCCCAGCCCTATAGCTAGTCTATTATCTCTGACCAGCCACTGCATGAACCAACAATAGAGAGGCTACAGCCAAGATAACCATCAGCTTCCCATCCTAGGGCCACCCCCACTGGAGTATAAACCCAAAGTTATACCGTCTTGCACTGCATAAGGAAATTTACAGTGTAAGCTCATAGAGTTCGCCCCTCCCTCAATGTGGAGAGGAAATGCAATAGCCCCTGAGCTAATATTCCCAAGCACTTCACTCCAAACTTACTGGTTTAGATTAAAACAAGTTTATTACACAAAGATAGATTTTAAGGGATAGCAAACAGATCAAAGCAGATTACCCAGTAAATAAACGAAAATGGAAACTAAGTCTAAGATACTAGAAAGATAGGATATAAATTAGTAAATTCTCACCCTGGCTCATGATACAAGCAGGATTGTAGATTCTTAAGGGACAAGCTACATTTGTTTTGCAGCTTGGGATCCCTTCCCCAGTCCAAGTCCTTTTCCTTAGGAGCTTCTCTTAGGTGTTCAGTTGTGGGGGAGTGAAGAACTGATGATGTTACTCTAGGCCTTATATAGCTTTAGCATATGGTGGGAACCCTTTGTTTCAAACTTGGTTCCCAGACCAGTTTGTGGAAATATACAGACATCCCAAAATGGAGGTCAGAGTCATGTAGCCTGGTCACATGCCCTTGCAAACCTTGCTGAGTCATAGCAACCATTACTTGCAAGTTGCCTGGAGCATTCTCAGGAAGGTTAAGCTGTTCCACAGCCCATTGTCTTTGTTGATGAGCCATTAGCACTATCTGTTTTCTTCCTTGTTGTGGTGTTTTCCAGAGTAAGCCCATTTGAAATACAGAGCCATAATCAATATTTATCATTTCAGATAAAAAAAAGATACATGCATACAAATAGGATAATCATATTCAGCAAATCGTAACTTTTCCAATGATACCTTATATGACCCATCTTGTACAAATGCATCACAATTATGTCATAATAATATAATATTACTAGCATGAATATGGGGGGGTAGTGTCCCACCTGGAGACCGGTATCTCCTGTCAGTCAAATGCAGACCCTGCTTGCACACAAAAATGGCAAAGGTCAAAATGAATTAAAGGGACATTACTTGAAGAATCATGATTATTCAGAGGCAGCTGGGCCAGTGGTTAGGACACAAGCCTAGATCTTTGGAGACTATGGTTCAAGTCCTTGCTCTATCACAACCTCTGTGACCTTGGGCAAATCACTTAGTCCTTCAGAAAAGGAGGACTTGTGGCACCTTAGAGACTAACCAATTTATTAGAGCATAAGCTTTCGTGAGCTACAGCTCACTTCCTCAGATGCATATCGTGGAAACTGCAGCAGGCTTTATATATACACAGAGAATATGAAACAATACCTATTCCCACCCCACTGTCCTGCTGGTAATAGCTTATCTAAAGTGATTTCCAGCACAAATCCAGGTTCTCTCACCCTCCACCCCCCCACACAAATTCACTCTCCTGCTGGTGATAGCCCATCCAAAGTGATAGCCCATCACTTTGGATGGGCTATCACCAGCAGGAGAGTGAATTTGTGTGGGGGGGTGGAGGGTGAGAGAACCTGGATTTGTGCTGGAAATCACTTTAGATAAGCTATTACCAGCAGGACAGTGGGGTGGGAATAGGTATTGTTTCATATTCTCTGTGTATATATAAAGCCTGCTGCAGTTTCCACGATATGCATCTGAGGAAGTGAGCTGTAGCTCACGAAAGCTTATGCTCTAATAAATTGGTTAGTCTCTAAGGTGCCACAAGTCCTCCTTAGTTTCTCAGGAGTGGACCTACCTGATCAAAAATGATATGATCCCACAGTGTATACGAAGCTAAAGGATGAGTAGAAGATGAGGCAGTTTGCAGGAGCCCAAACAGCAAAGATACAGTGTAACCCAGAAAAAACACAATATATGGTAACGGTAGTTACGTGCAAAGGCATATTGTTACATTGCCAAGCATCAGGACAAATGTCAGTGAAGTACAAACAGCCAACATACCACCTCCTCAAGACAAAAAAGAATTGCAGAGACTTTTAGGAATGGTGCAGCACAGTGCAAGTGGACCAGTGTGGTGGTCTAACAGAGAGAAAAGTTATGTAAAGACAATGTAGCAACGGGAGCTGGAATAAAATGCACTGCAGCAATCAGACAGTGGCCAGCACTGGATGGATCAGTGGAAGGTGCAAAAACCCTGCTTTTGTAAAGGAGCCCTCCAGGCAACAAAATAATACTTTACTCACAGCAGGACTCTGCCTGCTGGCTGGGGAGCTTGATGCTTTATTCACCTTAGTCACAACGAACTCTTGTGTGTGTGTTGTGTGTGTGAGAAAGAGAGGTGGGGGGCAGTCTGCCCCCCACAAAACAGGAAATAAGGGAGCATGGCTCCATCCTCTATACTTTGAGTAACCCAGTTAAATTTACTACACCTGCAAGAGTCAATTATGGGATAACTGTCCCCAGGGAAAATTTCCTTTCAACCCCTGTGCCCTGAAACATGAGTTTCTATCCCTTCCAAAGCTCTTGGCTATTGATAGATATTTGCTATTATAACTCTGCATATTCTCATTATCCATAGATAGCAGGATTCAAAAAAAAAAAAAAAAAAAAAAAAGAATGGTTAAGCTCTTGACTGCAGTAATATGTTGTGGCGATGAGTCCCACAGGTAATTTTGTGTGTTAGGCCAAAACCACCAGAAAGACCTGTTATGGTCTTGCACTAGGAAGACACAGTTGAGACCAAGAAATAGCAGGATAAAAATATCTTCATCTCTCATTTTTCAGCACATATGATGAAAATATGAGACCATTAGGATTTATCTAAGCAGATTTGACAGCCTTTACTTGATCTTGAGACACAAATTAAATTCGGGGCTCGCTCCAAGAATTAGTTATTTTTACCTGAGTAAGTATGTGCTGGTGAATCAGACATTGGGAAGATGCTTCTGTTATAACTATATAGTTGGTATGGTTTATATTAGTCCATGTTGTTTTATACTGTGCTTCATTTTGGAATACTTAATTTATTTGAGTTGCCGGTTTTCATTGTTTAAATTGTTTTATTTTTTAATGGTTGGTTTTGGGTTTCAGTGACTGATGTTAGTATTGTAACAATTTAATGCAAAGAAAGAATATAAAACAATGGCAAAAAACAAAAATCACACTGGGTTTGCAAATCAAACATATCCCTCCGGAAATTGATCTGGAAATTGAGAATAAAGCATCACAAAGTGCTTTTCAAGAATTCATAGCTCCTTATCTAGGGAAATGCCTCACGTGAGTTCAGGAGTACAATTTATATCCTTAAGTATGCTCCAGATGTCCTTGTGCATTTAAGTACATGACCACACCCAGGCCTGCCAATTTAACCATCAATTCTGCAAAGACTTCTGCATTTTTGAGTTCAATAGGACTACTTCCGTGTGTAAAATTAAGCATGCATATTCAGTGTTTGAAGGATCGAGGCCCTATTTTGTTTAAGTAAGTAATAGAGCACTTTTAAGCCCTATCTGCTGAAAATTTTCACATGTGCCTGTGACAAGCCACCGAGAGACAGTAGGCGCACAGAATATGAATTCTCCTTTGCCAATGAAGGTTGGGGAGAGGAGTGAAGACAGGTGTATTTGAAGAATCAAGTATTACCTTTGTTCGAGATTTCAGTTTCTGCAAGGATGTCCAAGAACTATTGTCTGGCTAGGCATGTGCCTGCCCATTTCACACACGCATATCAGGTTCATTGCTTTGAAAAAAATCTATGGCCTACTCAATAAAGATGCATTTTACACGATTGGCTTTTCTGATGTAGTCCACATAACCGGGTATAAACATAAGATGGAGGAAGTGACTGATGGCAAAACTAAACTCAAAAATACATCTGCCAGCTGGACAGGTGTGCTGTTCCATTGGAGTGGGAGTGGCCAGGATGGCAGGCCTGTGGTCCTTCTCTAGGGAAGTTGCTCAGCTTTCCAGTTTAGGAAGGCTGGCAGAGGCCTAAAATGTATGGGATGGAAATAAGAAGAGAATGATGGGAGCATATACAGTGACAGGAATTTATCCTGACAGTAGAGCAAAGGGATAAAGTCATAGAATCACAGAAATGTAGGGCTGGAAGGGATCTCAAGAAGTCATCTAGTCCATACACACACACACAGTGCTCAGGCAGGATTAATTTGCAGCTCACACTGAAATGAACCTTTCAGCGTTTAGCAGAAAGGTAAAAGGGAAATTAACTACATAACTGCACACACTACACACCTATATCCACCTCTGTGGGTCCTGATTTGTGACTGGCTCCCTAGGTGCTACCACCATGCAAATAAAAACAGTCACCTATCCATTTATACCCCAGGAACAGGGTGAATGGGCATGGAGCCATATACCAATCCTCCTTTTGTTAGCAGATGTTATGAATATCATCCACAGATAAAATATTCATGGAGATATACTGAGTGGTGTCAGCTACTGGTGAAGTGGATGGATGTGCTGACAGGATGGATGTGCTCACAGCTCCCTGAATGCTCCTGTATTTGTTGTATATTCATCAGCAGTTGGCCCACTCTTCCTTAGAGTGTAAAACAACCCTTACAGTTAGAATTCTAGTCCTTAGAAATCTTTGCACATATTGGAATCTTCTTGCTTCTCCAAATACACACCTCATTACCCCTCTGCCCGAGCTTCCCTGGCAAAGGAGAATTCACATTCTGTGCACTTCGCGGCTCACTGGCTGTAACAGGAAAAATAAGTCCTGATCAGCATTACTGATCAGTGAGATGCCTGCAGCTGGTAATTAACACTGGGGGTGGGGGGAAGATAAATCATCTTCTCTGTGCTGATTTATGCGATTTTAAAAACTTAGGAACTGAGATTTTCCTATCACCATCTACGGGACCCCAGGGACAGTTTTGACTTAATACAGAGTCAGATGCCTCTGTTGGTTATGAATTCAGAAGGTGATCTAGGGAGCTTGAAACAGAGGTACAAGCATTTTAAGATGAGCGCACATAGGGGCTTTGATATTTTTGGTTTTACCATCAGTATTTTGTTTTTATTGCAATTCTAACAGTGTCCTGGTGCTTTGAGATTAAGGGGGTGAATCCTCCTGGGCCAGCATCAGCCTGTTCCAGGTTCAGTGGAAGGCTGGTCCAGTGGTTAGGGTGCTATGCTGGGACTCAGGAGTCCTGGGTAGGGTTGCCAACTTTCTAAATGCACAAAACTGAACACCCTTGCCCCCACCTTCTGAGGCCCCACTTCCCACTCACTGCACCTCCCTGTCGCTCACTCTCCCTCACCGTCACTCACTCAGTTTCACTGGGTTGGGGCAGGGGTGTGGGAGGGGGGTGAGGGCTTTGGCTGGGGGGGGTATGCTGGGGTGGGGCCAGGAATGATGGGTTTGGGGTGCAGGAGGGGGCACAGGCTCTGGGCTGGGGGTGCAAGCTCCAGGGTGGGGCCAGAAATGAGGGGTTCAGGGTGTGGGAGAGGGATCTGGGCTGGGCCAGGAGGTTGGGGTGCAGGGCTGAGGGCTCCAGCTGGGGGTGTGGACCTGGGGTGGGGCTAGGGATTAGAGGTTTGCAGTGCAGGAGCGGGTTCTGAGCTGGAGCAGGGGGTTGGGCACGGGAGAGGGTTGGGAGTGCAGGCTCTGGGAGGGAGTTTGGGTGCAGGATAGGACTCAGGGCTGGGGACTGGGGCACAGGAGGGGTTAAGGGGTCCAGGAGGAAGTTTGGGTGCCGGAGGGGGGCTCAGGGCAGGGGGTTGGGGCGAGGGGTGCGGGTTCTGGGCAGTGCTCACCTAAGGTAGCTCCCCGCAAGCAACATGTCCCTCAGCTCCTAGGCGGAGGCATGGCCAGGCGGCTCTACACGCTGCCTCTGCCTGCAGGCACCACGATTCCCAGCCAATGGCAGCTGCGGAGCCGGCACTTGGGGCGGGGGCAGCAAACGGAGCCCATGTGGCTGTCCCTCTGTCTAGGAGCCGAGGACATGTCACTGTGTGTGGGGAGCCACGTGTAGCCAGGTAGGGAGCCTGTTAGCCCCATTCCAATGGCTGTGCTGACTGGAGCCACAAGGGTCCCTTTTCGATCAGGTGTTCTGATAGAAAAACAGACACCTGGCAACCCTAGTCCTGGGTTCAGTTCCCTGCTTTGCTAATGACCGCCTTGATGACCTTGAACAAGTTACAAGTTTAGTCTGTGTGCCTCAGTTCCCCATCTGTGAACTGAGGGTAAATAGTGCTGCCTATGTTATGCAGGAGGCCAGGCTAGATCACCACAATGGTCCCTTTGTGACTTAAAAATCTATTAAAACTGTTGGAGGTTCAGTGTCTGAGCCCAGCTGTGCCACCCAGTGGTCAGTCTGAGGCCCTGTTGCCCGGTGTCAAGTTTATGGCCGTGTCACCCAGTGGTGAGAGTCTACGGCTGGTGGTAAGGGAACCGGAAAAGTCCCTGCTCCACCAGGTTCACAGCCAGGGCCCTGTGACTGGCTGGTGGGATATGTGGCCTGGCACATGCACACTCCCAAGCCTGCTCCCTGGGTCACTTCCTATCGCATTCTCAGCTCCCTCCAGCGTCACAAAAAGGGGTCAGCTTATGAGCTCACAGGAGACAGTTCTCACCAGAGGCTCTTCTCCTTCAATTGCGGCCTTCCCTTCCTGGTCTCCATGGGGGCCTTGGCAGTGGGGTCTGGTCCAGGCAGTGTGGAGCCCTGTGGTCTTGCAGGAGCTACCAGTGTAGGACTGCTTCCGTGCCCAGCCTTTTGGGCCTAGAGCTGCTTGTTAACCCTTGGCTCCCAATCACAAAGACACCACCAATAGAGCCCTCCTTCTCTCATATGCAGGTATTATCACTGAAGGGGAGGAAATCTGAAGGGGTTTATAAACAAGCTGATACTAGTTTTAAGCCTTGAGTCTGTAGTTCTTTGTATAGGGAAGGCTGGATGGAACTCCCCTCCATAGTGAGGAACACAGCTGGCTATTCCTAACTGGTCTTTGTCGGGCCAGGAAGGCTGGGACATATAGTTCATCATGGCAGACAAGCACAGAGCTTTTATGATTTTTAAAAACAAAAGCCAAAAAGATGTGTTGGGCCAAAGAAAAGTAGTGCTGAGGAGAGTACCTGGGTGAAGTGTTCTCCAAAGGCGAACAGAAAAGTTCTGTCCCTTCCTTGGTGATTCGTATTTAGCTCTGAGTGAGACAAAGGCCATACGGAAGGAACCAGGGTAGGTTCTGGGAGCTATTGCAGCCTTCCCGTAACAGATAGGAAAAAGAAAGAGGTGTTTCTGATCTCTGATTTTCTAAACCTCCCTGGGAAACCTGTCCAGTCCCTGAGCCTCTCCCCAACTTCACTGATGAAACAGCCACAGATTCCAGTTAAGGTAATCGTCTTGCTTAATAATTCATTACCTGCTTTCAGGAGAAGCTCAAAGGAAATCTAAAAAGCTGCTGCATCCATTCCCATCAACAACATTGTTCAGAGAATATCTTTTTAAAAAATAAAAATCAGTGAAAGCATTATTAATAACTCCAGGGTCATACAATGGCTCCCTCTGTGCTAGAGATTTCAGATGTCTTACTTACAGTTTATCTCTCTTTTTTTTAAAAAAAAAATATCACCTAACAAATACTAGCACCAAATGCAAATAAGGGTATAAGACAAACAGTCACAGCTGAGGCTTCCACCTTTAATAACGAGGCAAAAGTTAATGTGGTCCCTTGGAGGACCAAAGGAAATAGGGATTTAATTTGTGAAGAGATGAACTTTGGAAGATATTCTGTATATGCTTTACATGCCGGTTTTCCATAGTTCCCATTATTTCTTAGTTGCATTAGGGTAGTGCCTAATGGCCCCCACAACTCAGGTCAGGGCCCATTGTTTTCTTACACCTGGAAAGGAATCAAAGAACTCACACTCTAAACTCACAAAGAGGGAAGAAACTTGGCCAAGGTCACAGCAGGTCACCTGGGAATAGAACCTGATCTACAAGTCACTGTCTAGTGCCCGAACCCTTGAACCCTGCTGCCTTTTTTTGATTATTGCCAAGTATGTTTGCATGATACAGCAGCATTATTTTGTAAGGGTTCATCTGCTGCTGGAATTTCCCATGCTGAAAGCTTATGGCCCTATGTTTGTGTCTGTTTTGTCTGCCAACTGGTGCAGAGCAGGCTTCAACAATTGAGTTCATCAGTTGATGGCTAGACTGGCCAGGTACCGTCCTACATAATACTGCACCCAAGTCTCAAAACATCCATCTCCCTTGCATTGCTAGAGATGCTCCTGGCTCAGAACACTGGCTGTGCAGAGACCCAGGACTTCAGAGAAGTTGGGTTCAGGATCTGAAGTCTCATCATGCACGTGAAATTCCAGAACTAAAGATCAGTGAGTGTTATAGTACATTGCAGCTGTGTCGGTCCCAGTATATTGGGCAGACAAGATGGGTGAAGTAATATCTTTTATAGGCCCAATTTCTATTGGTCCAATAAAATAAGGGACCTTGAATGGTCCCTTAGATATTGTGCTAACTACGTATGCTAAGCTATCTGTTCAATCCTGTACGTAGCTGTAACTCTATCTTTCCCGGACCTGAAGAAAAAGCTGTGTAGCTCAAAAGCTTGTCTCCCTGACACTCAGAAGTTGGTCCAATGAAAGATATTACCTCATCCACCTTGTCTCTGTTATCAGAGGACACTCTAATGGATGAAGAACAAATACTTCATAGTTTGCAGTTCAGGTACCAATAAGAATGATTTTTTTTTTTTGAAGATTGACTCTGAAGATCATAGAATATCAGGGTTGGAAGGGACCTCAGGAGGTCATCTAGTCCAACCCCCTGCTCAAAAGCAGGACCTATACCCAATTAAATCATCCCAGCCAGGGCTTTGTCAAGCCTGACCTTAAAAACTTTTAAGGATTCCACCACCTCCCTAGGCAACACATTCCAGTGTTTCACCACCCTCCTAGTGAAAAAGTTTTTCCTAATATCCAACCTGAACCTCCCCCCCTGCAACTTGAGACCATTACTCCTTATCCTGTCCTCTTCCACCACTGAGAATAGTCTAGAACCATCTGCCCTGGAACTACCTCTCAGGTAGTTGAAAGCAGCTATCAAATCCCCCCTCATTCTTCTCTTCTGAAGACTAAACAATCCCAGTTCCCTCAACCTCTCTTCATAACTCATGTGTTCCAGACCCCTAATCATTTTTGTTGCCCTTCGCTGGACTCTCTCCAATTTATCCACATCCTTCTTGTAGTGTGGGGCCCAAAACTGGACACAGTACTCCAGATGAGGCCTCACCAATGTCGAATAGAGGGGGATGATCACGTCCCTCGATCTGCTTGCTATGCCCCCTACATATACATCCCAAAATGCCATTGGCCTTCTTGGCAACAAGGGCACACTGCTGGCTCATATCCAGCTTCTCGTCACCCCTAGGTCCTTTTCCGCAGAACTGCTGCCTAGCCATTCGGTCCCTAGTCTGTAGCTGTGCATTGGATTCTTCCCTCCTAAGTGCAGGACCCTGCACTTATCCTTGTTGAACCTCATCAGATTTCTTTTGGCCCAATCCTCCAATTTGTCTAGGTCCCTCTGTATCCTATCCCTGCCCTCCAGCGCATCTACCACTCCTCCCAGTTTAGTATCATCCGCAAATTTGCTGAGAGTGCAATCCACACCATCCTCCAGATCATTTATGAAGATATTGAACAAAACCGGCCCCAGGACCGACCCCTGGGGCACTCCACTTGACACCGGCTGCCAACTAGACATGGAGCCATTGATCACTACCCGTTGAGCCCAACAATCTAGCTAACTTTCTACCCACCTTATAGTGCATTCATCCAGCCCATACTTCCTTAACTTGCTGACAAGAATACTGTGGGAGACCATGTCAAACACTTTGCTAAAATCAAGATACAATACATCCACTGCTTTCCCTTCATCCACAGAACCAGTAATCTCATCATAGAAGGCGATTAGATTAGTCAGGCATGACCTTCCCTTGGTGAATCCATGCTGACTATCCCTGATCACTTTCCTCTCATGCAAGTGCTTCAGGATTGATTCTTTGAAGACCTGCTCCATGATTTTTCCGGGGACTGAAGTGAGGCTTACTGGCCTGTAGTTCCCAGGATCCTCCTTCTTCCCTTTTTTAAAGATTGGCACTACATTAGCCTTATCTTATTATTATCTATTAGTAAGATCTTATACAGCGGTGCACAGGCAATCCAGGAAGTTTTTGGAAAATATAGGGGACAATTTCCTGGTGCAAGTACTAGAGGAACCAACTAGGGGCAGAGCTCTTCTTGACCTGCTGCTAACAAACTGGGAAGAATACTAGGGGAAGCAAAAGTGGATGGGAACCTGGGAGGCAGTGACCATGAAATGGTCGAGTTCAGGATTCTAACACAAGGAAGAAAGGAGAGCAGCAGAATACAGACCCTGGACTTCAGAAAAGCAGACTTTGACTCCCTCAGGGAACTGATGGGAAAGATCCCCTGGGAGAATAACATGAGGGGCAAAGGAGTCCAGGAGAGCTGGCTGTATTTTAAAGAATCCTTATTGAGGTTACAGGGATAAACCATCCCGATGTGTAGAAAGAATAGTAAATATGGCAGGCGACCAGCTTGGCTTAACAGTGAAATCCTTGCTGCTCTTAAATACAAAAAAGAAGCTTACAAGAAGTGGAAGCTTGGACAAATGACCAGGGATGAGTATAAAAATATTGGTCGGGCTTCCAGGAGTGAAATCAGGAAGGCCAAATCACACCTGGAGTTGCAGCTAACAAGCGATGTTAAGAGTAACAAGAAGGGTTTCTTCAGGTATGTTAACAACAAGAAGAAAGTCAAGGAAAGTGTGGGCCCCTTACTGAAGGAGGGAGGCAACCCAGTGACAGAGGATGTGGAAAAAGCAAATGTACTCAATACTTTTTTTGCCTCTGTCTTCACAAACAAGGTCAGCTCCCAGACTACTGCACTGGGCAGCACAGCTTGGGGAGGAGGTGACCAGCCCTCTGTGGAGAAAGAAGTGGTTCGGGACTATTCAGAAAAGCTGGATGAGCACACGTCCATGGGGCCGGATGTGCTGCATCCGAGAGTGCTAAAGGAGTTGGCGGATGTGATTGCAGAGCCATTGGCCATTATCTTTGAAAACTCATGGCGATTGGGGGAGGTCCCAGATGACTGGAAAAAAGCTAATGTAGTGCCCATCTTTAAAAAAGGGAAGGAGGATGATCCTGGGCCAGGCAGCCTCACCTCAGTCCCTGGAAAAATCATGGAGCAGGTCCTCAAGGAATCAATTCTGAAGCACTTAGAGGAGAGGAAAGTGATCAGGAACACTCAGCATGGATTCACCAAGGGCAAGTCATGCCTGACTAATCTAATTGCCTTCTATGATGAGATAACTGGCTCTGTGGATAAAGGGAAAGCAGTGGACGTGTTGTTCCTTGACTTTAGCAAAGCTTTTGACATGGTCTCCCACAGTATTCTTGCCAGCAAGTTAAAGAACTATGAGCTGGATGAATGGACTATAAGGTGGATAGAAAGGTGGCTAGATTGTCGGGCTCAGCGGGTAGTGATCAATGGCTCCATGTCTAGTTGGCAGCCGGTGTCAAGTGGAGTGCCCCAGGGGTCGGTCCTGGGGCCGGTTTTGCTCAATATCTTCATAAATGATCTGGAGGATGGTGTGGATTGCACCCTCAGCAAGTTTGCAGATGACACTAAAGTGGGAGGAGAAGTAGATACGCTGGAGGGTAGGGATAGGATACAGAGGGACCTAAACAAATTAGAGGATTGGGCCAAAAGAAATCTGATGACGTTCAACAAGGACAAGTACAGAGTCCTGCACTTAGGACGGAAGAATCCAATGCACCGCTACAGACTAGGGACTGAATGGCTCGGCAGCAGTTCTGCAGAGGAGGACCACGGGGTTACAGTGGACGAGAAGCTGGATATGAGTCAGTGTGCCCTTGTTGCCAAGAAGGCTAATGGCATTTTGGGATGTATTTTGGGGCATTGCCAGTAGATCGAGGGATGTGATCATTCCCCTCTATTTGACATTGGTGAGGCCTCATCTGGAGTACTGTGTCCAGTTTTGGGCCCCACACTACAAGAAGGATGTGGAAAAATTGGAAAGAGTCCAGCAGAAGGCAACAAAATTTATTAGGGGTCTGGAACACATGACTTATGAGGAGAGGCTGAGGGAACTGGGGATGTTTAGTCTTCAGAAGAGAAGAAAAAGGGGGGATTTGATAGCTGCTTTCAACTACCTGAAAGGGGGTTCCCAAGAGGATGGCTTTAGACTGTTCTCAGTGGTAGCTGATGACAGAACAAGGAGTAATGGTCTCAAGTTGCAGTGGGGGAGGTTTAGGTTGGATATTAGGAAAAACTTTTTCACTAAGAGGGTGGTGAAACACTGGAATGCGTTACCTAGGGAGGTGGTAGAATCTCCTTCCTTAGATATTTTTAAGGTCAGGCTTGACAAAGCCCTGGCTGGGATGCTTTAGTTGGGGATTGGTCCTGCTTTGAGCAGGGGGTTGGACTAGATGACCTCCTGAGGTCCCTTCCAACCCTGATATTCTATGATCTGTCTACACTTAAAAGAATACAGTGGCACAGTTGTGCCACTACACCTGCACAGCTGCAGGACTTCAGTGTAGACACTACCTATACTGATAGGAAGGGTTTTCCCGTCAGCATAGGTAATCCACCCTTCCGCCACACCCAAAAGGCATTAGCTAGGTTGACAGAAGAATTTTTCTGTTCACCAAGCACTGTCTACACCATGGATTTCACACTCTTCAGTGACATAGTTAAGCAGACTTAATTTTCTAGTGTAGACCAGATCTGACTTTAATGGTCAACTCCTTCTGCTCTTGTGGTGAAGGGACACTGGGAGGAAGCAGAAGATCTGAATACTATTTCCCACTCTGCCATGGATTCATTGTCTGATCCTGGGTAAGTCACACAGGCCTAGAGTTTCAAAAGTATCTTCTGATTTTGAAATTGATTTTGTCTCTAGTTTTGGGGACTTCACTAAAGATATACCTATTGCCTGATTTTCAGAGGTGGTGAGCCCCCCCCCATGACTCCATCTAATCTCAGTTGAAGCTACAGGTGCTCAGCCAGTCTGAGGCCCTAGGTGTCAATAATTCAGGCATCCAAATTGGTGCACTCTTGAAAATTTGAGCCTAAACCTTTCTATGCCTGTTTTCCTTGCCTGAAAACTAGGGAAAGTAATATTTATCTTCCTCGAAGGAATATTAGAAAAACAAGGTGGGTGAGTGTGACAGGTTTCCCGCAGGGTGCCACCTGGAGCTGGGATTCCACTGAGCCCTCTGGCTCACTCACCTGGGCTCCCTCTCAGCACTGTGCTGCTGTGACAAGCTATAGACCACTCCCAGTCCTACACTCCCACCAGCATTCACATAGGCAGGGACACACCCAGCTGCAGTTGCAGGCAGGCTGCGGCCAGCCACTGCATGAACCAACAATAGAGAGGTTCCAGCCAAATAAACCCCCAGCTCCCCAACCTCAGACCCTAGAGCTGAACTGTCCTGCCCTGATCGAAACCCTGACCAGTATGAATTTATTACCTGGTTTGACCCTCCCTCAATGTGGAGAGAAATATGCAACAAACTTATGTCAAGCAAGCTAAGATTTTCGCCAGACACTTTAGTCAGAGGCACACTGGTTTAGATAAAGCAAAAAAAAAAAAAAAAAAAAAACCAACAAGTTTATTACCTACAAAAAGATAGATTAAGTGATTATTAGTGATAGCAAAGAGATCAAAGCATATCATCTAGTAAATAAACAAAATCACAAACTAAGCCTAAAATACTAGAAAAATTGCTAATTCATATCCAGTCTCTCACCCTGGCTGATGAGACAAGCAGTCCACCAGGTTTCCAGACACAGGCTACAAATCTCTTGAACTTGGGTCCAGCACTTCCCCCAGTTCAGTCTTTGTTCTGTAGGTGTTTCCAGGGGTGTCCTTGTGTGAGGAGTGAAGCCCCTTGATGTCACACCCCACCTTATATAGCTTTAACATATGGCGGGAATGCTTTGTTCCAAAACCAGTTCCCAGCCCAGTTTGTGGAAAACTACAGGTACCCAAAATGGAGATCAGTGTCATGTGGTCTAGTCACATGCCCTTGCAGTCATAACAGCCATTACTTACAGGCTGTTTGGAGCATTCCCAGGAAGGCTCAGCAGGTGGGAGATAAGCTTCTCCTAAGGCCTATTGTTTTTCCTAATGGCCCTGTCATAAATATAAAGGGAAGGGTAAACCCCTTTGAAATCCCTCCTGGCCAGGGGAAAGCTCCTCTCACCTGTAAAGGGTTAAGAAGCTAAAGGTAACCTCGCTGGCACCTGACCAAAATGACCAATGAGGAGACAAGATACTTTCAAAAGCTGGGAGGAGGGAGAGAAACAAAGGGTCTGTGTCTGTCTATATGCTGGTCTTTACTGGGGATAGACCAGGAATGGAGTCGCAGAACTTTTCGTAAGTAATCTAGCTAGGTATGTGTTAGATTATGATTTCTTTAAATGGCTGAGAAAAGAATTGTGCTGAATAGCTGTAGCTCACGAAAGCTTATGCTCTAATAAATTGGTTAGTCTCTAAGGTGCCACAAGTCCTCCTTTTCTTATTTCTGTCTATGTATCTTTTTTGTAACTTAAGGTTTTGCCTAGAGGGGTTCTCTATGTTTTTGAATCTAATTACCCTGTAAGATATCTACCATCCTGATTTTACAGGGGGGATTTCTTTATTTCTATTTACTTCTATTTTTTGTTAAAAGTCTTCTTGTAAAAAACTGAATGCTTTTTCATTGTTCTCAGATCCAAGGGTTTGGGTCTGTGCTCACCTATGCAAATTGGTGAGGCTTTTTATCCAACATTTCCCAGGAAAGGGGGGGTGCAAGTGTTGGGAGGATTGTTCATTGTTCTTAAGATCCAAGGGTCTGGGTCTGTAGTCACCTAGGCAAATTGGTGAGGCTTTTTACCAAACCTTGTCCAGGAAGTGGGGTGCAAGGTTTTGGGAAGTATTTTGGGGGGAAGGACGCGTCCAAACAGCTCTTCCCCAGTAACCAGTATTAGTTTGGTGGTGGTAGCGGCCAGTCCAAGGACAACGGGTGGAATATTTTGTACCTTGGGGAAGTTTTGACCTAAGCTGGTAAAGATAAGCTTAGGAGGTTTTTCATGCAGGTCCCCACATCTGTACCCTAGAGTTCAGAGTGGGGGAGGAACCTTGACAGGCCCATTACCCTGAATAGGCCCTTCCCAACCAGCTATCTAGACAAAGCATCTTGCTTAGTGGGCGTCACCCAGGCCTTACTACATTTGAAATACAGATGCATAGCCAATATTTTTTAATTTCAGATACAAAAATAATACATGCATACAAAGACAATCATATTCAGCAAATCATAACTTTTCCAGTGACACCTTACATGACCCAACTTGTACAAAATGCATCATAATTATGCCATAATCATAACATAATATTAACAGGATGAATATGGGATGTAGTGTCAGTGAAGTAATAGTCATTGGACCACCTTCTGTTGGTGAAAGAGACAAGCTTTTGATCTACACAGAGCTCTTCTTCAGTTCTGGGAAAAGGATTCAGTGTCACAGCTAAGTGGAACAGATTATTTAGGATAACCCCCCTACCCTTTTTGTCCTATGACTGGAGAGGTGTTAACAGGCCCTTGAAATGTGTTAACTACTTATTCTAAGGAGAATTGTAAGGAGAGTGATCACTTTAGATAAGCTATTACCAACAGGAGAGTGGGTTGGGGGGGAGAAAACCTGGATTTGTGCTGGAAATGGCCCACCTTGATTATCATACACATTGTAAGGAGAGTGATCACTTTAGATAAGCTATTACCAGCAGGAGAGTGGGGTGGGGGGAAAGAAAACCTTTTGTAGTGATAAGAAAAGGAGTACTTGTGGCACCTTAGAGACTAACCAATTTATTTGAGCATGAGCTTTCGTGAGCTACAGCTCACTTCATCCGATGAAGTGAGCTGTAGCTCACGAAAGCTCATGCTCAAATAAATTGGTTAGTCTCTAAGGTGCCACAAGTACTCCTTTTCTTTTTGCGAATACAGACTAACACGGCTGTTACTCTGGAACTTGTAGTGATAAACACCCATTTTTTCATGGTCTGTGTGTATAAAAACATCTGTATTTTCCACAGTATGCATCCGATGAAGTGAGCTGTAGCTCACGAAAGCTTATGCTCAGATAAATTGGTTAGTCTCTAAGGTGCCACAAGTATTCATTTTCTTTTTACTTATTCTAAACAATCTGTTCCACCTTGTATTCAACTGTGACTCTCTGGTTACCTGTCCCAGGCCTGAGAAAGAGCACTGTAGCTTGTCTCTTCCACCAACCATCTTGTCGCTCTAATATCCTGGGACCAACATGGCTACAACATTGCAAACATCAAAGGAATATTGTCAGGTGTATCTCACTGAACTCTGTAAAGCACTTTCAGATCTTGAGATGGAAAACACATCAGCAGAGCAAATATTGTCATCTTGATTATTATGAGGAGCTTGCTGTTACCTGGGCTCCACATGGTGAAGGAGGAAGAGAGAACAAGCTTCATTCCTGCCCCCACCCCCACTTTGCATTTCAAATGGATTGTAGTGATCATTTTAAGTGAGATAGATAGTGCTGGTGGGAGTCCAACATTCCGTACACTAAACCCATCTTAATCTTTGCCTGCAAGCATGCTTCCTCCTTTTGCTGTTTCAGTCGTAACCCCCCATCCAGCCCCCGCTGCCTTTCCCCCACTGCTGGTGTTTGCAAAGCAGCCAAACAGATCTGCTTGGAACTAGGGTGAGTGTGCCAAACTCTTCAAGGCAGATTTTACTGAAATTCTGTAGAAAAGAAGAAAAAACACCCAGTGACTATATTTTTTTAAGAAGAAATGATTGTTTAATCCTGCTCCTTAGGCAGGACACAAAGCATGGGTGGTGGGTGAACCCCCTCTTCAGGGAGGCTAACTTGTCACGCCTATACCCCCCATCCCGTGCCCAGAGGAGCCCCACCCTAGCTAACCCCAAACAGCTGGCCAACCTGACCCCTGGGCCGAGCCAAGTGCTCCAGGCTGCTGGCTGGAGCAGACTAAGCCTCTGCTGGCTTTGGGGAGAGGGGGAGGGAGGGCCTCAGGGAAGAACATGAGCAGGGCCACAGCCTGGGTTAGGGGAGGCTTAGCCTGCCCTGGCCTTTGGTACCTGCCGCTCATGACAAAGTGTACAGGGCTTGTTGTGATTTCTGAAATCTGTTCCATTACAGCATATTTTTTTAGGTTGCGAACCCTTCAGGACAGGGATTGCCTCTGAGGTGTGTCTGTGCTGTCCCACACACAATGGGGCCCCAGTCTCATTTGGAGCCAACAGGTGTGACCATAACATAAATATCTTAACAGTAATGTCACCAAGTGATTATACATAGTATGTTGTGGGACTAAAACCGACCACACACCAATGACTATATTAGAGGTGCTCAACCAGGGAGTTGTGACCCCACCCAGCCCTTCTGATAGTGCTAAAGAGGAGGATCCCAGTTGGATGGGTAGGGACCCTGGAGAGGGGAGTTGCAATCTGGAAAAGTATGAGAATCACAGAGCTAGATTGTGGCTCTGCACATGCTCTGCCTGGACCTTCAGGAAGAAGGTCAAAGAGAGAATTATTATGTGTATTACAGTAGTCATATAATCATAGAATATCAGGGTTGTAAGGGACCTCAGGAGGTCATCTAGTCCAACCCCTTGCTCAAAGCAGGACCAATCCCCAATTTTTGCCCCAGATCCCTAAATGGCCATCTCAGGGTTTGAACTCACAATCCTGGGTTTAGCAGGCTAATGCTCAAACCACTGAGCTATTCCTCCCCCCATCATCCCTCTATGTGTGTTACAGAAATTTCCATCACTGCTGGCTGAGGTCAGGGCTCCATTGTGCTAGGTGCAGCCAAATGACATATAGCCAAATGACAGTCCCTGCCCTGACAACCACACAATATTGTGAATCCAACAGAGGTATATTATTCTATTGTAGCTCTAGGGCTGTTGGGCTTTTCACCTTTGTACAACCCAAAAGCAATAGTCTTCAATAGAAACTTTTTATGTACCTATCAAAGCTTGAAGGTTCAGAAATCTGGAGACATTATGCAAATGATATAATATCCTAATTTGCATATTTAATGACTACTCACTGCCTTATTTACATAGATGCCAGCAGAACTTGATTACCAGAGTATCAGACCAGTACGGCTGGAGAATGGAAGGCGTTTTAGGAATTGCTATGCTCCAGGCTGCTCTGGCATAGCCCTGGGCTGCAGTCTAGGTAGCTCTTGCTGCTTCTCCCGACTGCCACTGGCTGCTCTGTGTCCTGGACTGGGAGGAGGTAGCCCTGTGCTGGCTGCTGCGTGCCCTAGGCTGGGAGGGGCTCTGGCCACTTCCTGCTGTCACAGCTGGGCATACTGTGGCTTTGCCTTGCCCCATGGCTGTGAGGAGGGGAGGTGGGGCTCAGGCTGCTGTCCCTGGTCATTGCTTGCAGGCCCATTGTTGTCCAGGACAGGGGGCTAGAGCACTGCGTGGTATTTCTCTAGCCATCACTCCGAGTTCATGGCTGTGGATGGGCTCAGAGAATATGGCTGGAGTGCTCCTTGATGGCACTGCAGGACTCTGCTGGTGGGGAGAGGAAGTCTAGGACCCCACTCCCAGGCAGGGTGGAACCGTGCTAACTGCTGTATGGGTGACACGCAGGCTCCCCCTCCCCAGGCCAGCGAGTGGGGCAGGGCCCGTCAGGACAGAGCGCTGACCACAGCTTTGCTACACACAGGATGTGACTGCTCTGTCTCCATTCTGCTCATCCCCATGCTAGAGACTGCATGCTCCTGCTTGTGGCAAGGGCTGGATAGCCAGTTCCTTGTAGCCATCGGGACAGTTGGTCGGGAATTCAAACTGTTGAGTCTTTCACTGTTGCACCGCATGCGTCTAGCCAGTCAGCGGAGTTTCTTGCAGAAAGATCGTGAGCATTTGCTGGTCTTGTTCGGAACCAGTGTTCGACTTCAGATGAACAAGTGACCATGCACTTAACACTGGCCTCCAGTTTGCAGTGTGTGGTATCTCTTGCTTAAATAGACAGTAGGATGCCATGGCCATGTTTGTTTCCATGAACTGTGTTGTGTCTCCAGCATTCTTAACAGCCTCATTAACACTCACCGGTGTTGTCCTTGGTCAGTGGAGACTCAGAGTTCAGAGATTCAGAGTTCACATGAGTTGACCTCCCAGGTTGGGGGCAAGAAGGCACCTTGCTCGTTCCTCCAGCTGCTCACTGCTCGCTCTGGCCAGTGTTGTTCGTTGTGCCCCCGTTCACTCCCTGCGCCGTCACCTTCTGCTGCCACCTGCTGCTGTGACCTCTGCGAGTGGGTCTCTTGAGGTTCCACACAGCTCTCCGTGATTTCAGCTGAGCTCTCAGCGGGGGAACCACACTGCGAGTGCAGACTGGGCCGTCTCTGCCACAGAAACACTGTCCCACAGCCGGTCTAAGCACTTAGACCTGATTCTCAGTGATTTCAGCTCTAGTGATCACTTAACAGAACAAAAGACTCGCTATGGAGCCTAATCAGCTCGGTCTTTAAACAGTGGAGAGGGGCAGGACAAATAGAACTTGTGACTCAGGCAGACCATCAAGCAAATCACCTGTTCCCCACCCTCTCTCTCAATGCCCTCCATCAGCACAGGCTGAGCACAGTTCTATTGCCCTTTACTCCTACAATAAGAATACCAAGATTTCTCCCGCGCCACCCCCCCCCCCATGCACTGACATGGTCATAAAAACAACAGCTGTATAACGAAGCTAGTCTCTGTTCATACCTTTCAAATCTATTACACTTTTTCAGATACACGTATTTTATGATACACTTTATTTGCTTTTAAAGTGTGTATTAATGTTTCAATTTCAATTCAAATGTCCAAACAATCACTAAACTGGCAACACTGCATGTACCTAGTTCACAAAACTGGGGAGGGGGGGTGTTGGGGAAATTCAGGGGGGGGAAACACCCCCATAGGGTGGGTGTAGGGAAATCCCTGGATTCAGCGTTCAGCTACATTACTGACAGAGGTGTAGCCCTCAACTGCAGCATCTTCTGGCTAGCCTGGTCTCTAACCCCCTCCGCTCTGCTTTCTAACCCATCCCCATGCTATGGGAGGAGACGTGCGGCGCTGTAGGGGACTTGGAACACTGTTCAATTGTGGGTGCCTAAAGCTAGGCCCCAAATCCATATTTCTGGCAAATAAGTGGTCTGATTTTCAAGGCTGCTGAGCACTTGTAGCTCCCATTGGCTAAATAAAGACCTTTCCCAGAAAGCCTGACCACTGCCATGCACTTTGCCAAGTCCAGCCAAAGGCTGTAGAGTTAATAGACTCCAACCCAGAGACCTGCTATTGAGAACATACTCGTCACCAGCTCCCTGGCACATACAGAAAATGTCTTTTAAAATTGGCCAGGGATGTGATGCTGATATAATTACAGCCCAGCCCACATGGAGTACTGCAGACATGCTGTTCAAAGGCAGTGTGGCACAATAAAAATAACAGGGCAGATCCTCAGCTGGTGTAAAAGGGAACCACTGATGTTAATGGAGCTACGCTGATTTCCATGGGCTTAGGATTTGGCCCAATGTCTATAATGCTTTACTGTACGAAGAGGTTCTTTATTAATATAGGTTTCAGAGTAGCAGCCGTGTTAGTCTGTATTCACAAAAAGAAAAGGAGTACTTGCGGCACCTTAGAGACAATTTATTTGAGCACAGGCTTTTGTGAGCTACAGCTCACTTCATCGGATGCATTCAATTATTAATATACAATTTCAGGAGTCAAGCAGGCCAAGCACAAATGCAAGAAACTGTATGTAAAAAGCAAACATACGTCGTTTAGTTTCCCACTGTGTGCTGTTGCTCTTGTATCAGTGACCACCAACATGTGTTCTTGCTGTCTGAAACAGGACTTGCCAGACCGGATTGAACCTGGGGTCCATCTAGTCCAGTATCCTGCCTCTGACCATGACTGTGGTTAATACTTCAGAAGGGGTCCACAAAGCCCTGCAGGAGGCAGCTAGTGGGTAACCTGCACCTATGGAACAGTTCTTCCTGAGCCCAGTACTTAGTGGTTGGCTTACACCCTGAAGCAGGAGGTTTGAGATCAGTTTCAAAACTCTTATTTAAATGAAATTTACTACTGTAACTAGAGATTCTTGTTATGCACTGAAATGGCCAACCCTTTTTTTGAATCCTGGTAAGCTCTAGACCTCAACAAACTCCACAGGTTAATGATGCATCCTTTGAAAAAGTATTTACTTAGTTTTACATTTGCCACTTTTCAGTATCATTGAATGGCCCTTCTTGTATTATCAGCCGGGTTAATGGAAGTTCCTGATCTACAGTAGAACCTCAGAGTGACGAACACCAGAGTTATGAACTGATCAGTCAACCACATACCTCATGATCGGAAGTACACAATCAGGCAGCAGCACAGACCAAAAAAAGGCAAATACAGTACAGAACTGTGTTAAACATAAACTACTAAAATAGGGAAAGGTTTGACAATGTAAGGAAATTTTCTGTACTTGTTTCATTTAAATTAAGATGGTTAAAAGCAGCATTTTTCTTCTGCATAGTAAAGTTTCAAAGCTGTATTAAGTCAATGTTCAGGTGCAAAGGTCTGAAAGAACAACCATAATGTTTTGTTCAGAGTTATGAACAACCTCCATTCCCGAGACATTTGTAACTGAGGTTCTACTGTACCATTGTTATCCCATCCATTATACATTTACCATGTCTTAGTCTCTTCTCTTTTACGCATCTTCCCCCTAAGACCTTTTCAATTGCTCCTCCTGTGAAAGTTTCCCCATACCCATCCTGTCATCTTATTATTCAGGGCTCTCTCATAGCTTTCCCAGGATAAAGGTTCTTTCTGTCCCAATATTTTCCTGGTCCATCAGCAACGGAGGGGCATGGGTGTGCTGGGAGGGAAGGCTCAGAGTGAAGCAACTACAGTCTTTGCAACAGGCTCCGAGCCCTTTCTCCAAGCCATCTGTGATACACGGCTGTCTTTCTGCCATCTCCAGCTTTCCTTCATTCCGCATGCCGACTCTTGTGCCAGACCCTCCTGTCCTTGTGTCCCAGCACTCAAAGTTCTCCTTCTGGACACAGTTTTTCTGTATTCTCTCTGCTAATGCTGCTTCATAGGTGAAAAGTAGCTACACTCTTGACTGCTTTACTGACAAGAAAATATCAGCTCTACTTTCTTTTAATCCTTGACTGAGGTATTTCTTTTCTTCTCTCTTTTTTTCCCTTCCTGCCACTTCTCACCCAATATTTTTGTTTAAGCTGATTTGTCCTTTTATGAGGAGCTCTAGCTTTCGATGAGGGCTTCATGTATGGGGGTTAACAGATTTAACACAATTATAACTTAATTACAAGAGGAAAACTCAAAAAAAATTTTCACATAAACTTTCCTTGACTGGAAAAACAGATGTCAAAAATAGCTCCAAGGGGCATCAGAAATTGGTCCTAAATTCTCTGGGTCCATCACAAACTATCCATTAGAGGGAAAGAATACAGAGCTGATTGTGGATTCAAAGTGTCTTACCTTGTTACGCTTCTATGATAGAATTACATCATGACTGTTGCAAAAAAGAGATCAGCTATCCAGCACACAGTACTCACCAAAATCATACACAGTATGGCTGATTCTCACAAGTTCATTGGGAGTCATATGTCATTTGGTGTTTTCCTTAAAACCCCAGCCCCTGGAGTGATAAGATTATATGAGACCTGACAATATGAGTCCTAAAGCCTCAAAATCCAAGAGGACAAATAAACCCTCTCCCCCCCCCCATTTTTTTAAAAATCATGATTTTTAAGCCCATCTCATGCTTGTTGAGGACTTGACTCAAGGTTTTGAATGCTTGGAGTTGAAATATATCCATATCCACCCTTCCATAGGCAGATTCTCATTCACATTGAGTCCCCTTTACACCTCTCAAGCAACATAATGTGATTTTAAAATGGGAGTATATTACATTCATTTTAAGGCCTGTGTATAGTGCCAGCTACTTGAAATAGCATGCAAACCGTAATATTTTAAGTGCATGTATAGGCCATGACAAATAAACATTTGACTTAATTTATGGAAAAAATATATACATATTTCCATATGTGAGCTTAAATAGGCTCCTGACTCTCCCAAGATGAGATCACCTCTTCTTTTGCAAAGCTCCACAGCCAGAACAGTACCTGCCTGGCTTACTATTGAGATTAATACTGCCTTGGCTTGGTATTGCAGGTCACTGCTGTGAAAAGACTGTTATCAATATGTCTATGCACCGCAGAATGTAAGGCCAGGGCAAGTCGGTCATATGATACTGCCCTTTAATGTCAGCAAGAGGGAAGTCTATAAAAGCCAGGGAAGGGATTCCAAGGGGGTGGGTGGGGGAGGCCATTTTATTGCTGGAATGCACTTCACAGGCCCTGGGACTGGTATGGCGTGGGGTATAGTCACTACAGCAACAGCAGTGAATACCTTCCTATCTTTTTATCCAAGCTTTGAATTATTAAATGCAATTGAAAAATATTTCCAGCTCCTATCTTAAAGATGGAAAGCCAATATATATGCAACTCACGCAAAGCACACGTAGGGAACAACTGCAGAAACAAACACACTTTGTAAGGTACAACCAGACTCCAGTTGTTATCTCATTTGTGTTATAGTAGCACCTATAGGCCCCAACAGATTGGCAGCCCCATGGTGCTAGGCATGAGGTGAAGTGATTTGCCCAAGGTCACAAAGCAGGTCAGTGGCAGAGCCTCCTGACTCATTGTCCAGTGTGACAGCCATTGAATCACACTGCCTCCCCTTCTCACCGTGTGTGGAACAGCAGCCACTGAATGCCAAAAGGTCTGGGGGTAGGGAGGGTTAAGAAGGGAAAGTTGGCAGCCGGTATCAAGTGGAGTGCCCCAAGGGTCGGTCCTGGGGCCGGTTTTGTTCAATATCTTCATAAATGATCTGGAGGATGGTGTGGATTGCATTCTGAGCAAATTTGCGGATGATACTAAACTGGGAGGAGTGGTAGATACGCTGGAGGGGAGGGATAGGATACAGAAGGACCTAGACAAATTGGAGGATTGGGCCAAAAGAAATCTGATGAGGTTCAATAAGGATAAATGCAGGGTCCTGCACTTAGGACAGAAGAACCCAATGCACAGCTACAGACTAGGGACCGAATGGCTAGGCAGCAGTTCTGCGGAAAAGGACCTAGGGGTGACAGTGGACGAGAAGCTGGATATGAGTCAGCAGTGTGCCCTTGTTGCCAAGAAGGCCAATGGCATTTTGGGATGTATAAGTAGGGGCATAGCGAGCAGATCGAGGGACGTGATCGTTCCCCTCTATTTGACATTGGTGAGGCCTCATCTGGAGTACTGTGTCCAGTTTTGGGCCCCACACTACAAGAAGGATGTGGATAAATTGGAGAGAGTCCAGCGAAGGGCAACAAAAATGATTCGGGGTCTGGAACACATGACTTATGAGGAGAGGCTGAGGGAGCTGGGATTGTTTAGCCTGCAGAAGAGAAGAATGAGGGGGGATTTGATAGCTGCTTTCAACTACCTGAAAGGGGGTTCCAAAGAGGATGGCTCTAGACTGTTCTCAATGGTAGCAGATGACAGAACAAGGAGTAATGGTCTCAAGTTGCAGTGGGGGAGGTTTAGATTGGATATTAGGAAAAACTTTTTCACTAAGAGGGTGGTGAAACACTGGAATACGCTACCTAGGGAGGTGGTAGAATCTCCTTCCTTAGAGGTTTTTAAGGTCAGGCTTGACAAAGCCCTGGCTGGGATGATTTAACTGGGAATTGGTCCTGCTTCGAGCAGGGGTTTGGACTAGATGACCTTCTGGGGTCCCTTCCAACCCTGATATTCTATGATTCTATGAAAGGCAGAGGCTGTTGAGACTGTGAAGGCTCAGCTACCACTCTGGACACAGCAAACATTTTTGGAAAGGCTATTAACCCTTGTGCTTCAGCTTTCATACCAATCGCTAACAGAGACCAGCATGAGTCCTGTGTGGGCGCCGAGTATCTCACATCTGCTTCTGTGGGATTCTTACACCTTCCTCTGAAGCATCACCGTGGTGTTGATCCCTGTCAGAGACAGGATACTGGGCAAGATGTGCTATGGCTCTGATCTAACGTGGCAATTCTTTATAATCCTGATCTGCATCGTAGTAGCTTCTGCATGTCCTACACAAGACTGGGGGTCTCACTGTGATGGGTACTGTATAAACACAAAGGAAAAGACAGCCTTTTCCCCTAAGAAGCATACAGTCGAATATAAGGGATAGTAGAATCAGCTGAAAGGATAAAGAGGGAAACACAGAGGCAATGGTGGTAGGGACACACAGTAGGGAGTTAGAGCTGGACAAAAGAAGGGAAGGATATTCTGTGAAAAAAATTGGAAAGAATTTTTTGTTTAGTTCAAAATTTTTCATGCATTTTTTCAGGCAAAAATGAATATTTCCCAAACATTTTGATTTTGTGGAACACCCCCCCCACACACTTTCCTTTTAAAAACCTTTCTACCTCTGCCCCCCTTTTTCCAGCAAGGAGGTGGGGGGGAGGAGAAAAAAAAGAAAGAGAGATATTCCCCAACAAAGTGTATGGCAAAAATTAAAAAAAAAATTGGAAAAATTATTCCCATTTTTTCCTTTTTGAATTTTATTCAAAAACCAGGAAATATCGAAGAAACAGAAATGCTTTCACAAAAATGTTCTGATTGTGTCAAAACATGATTTTATTAGGGGCTTGGGGAGGGGGTCAAAAGTTATTTTGAAAAGCTCCCAAGGAAGACCTAACTATGTGCACAATTAGCAGGTGGCAGGACAATTTAAAAAACCTAATAATCAAAAGAGATCAATCTGATTGGTTTTCCCTGTTGTATATGAGGAAAATCAGAAGGAGATCAAAGAGGGGAAAGATATGACCCCTGGGATAAACAGCAGTAACAGCATCAGCATCTTTATAAGCAGTGCAATATGGAACCAATCCAAAGCCCAATGAAGTCACTGGAAAGACCCCTGCAGACTTCACTGGGCTTCGGATCAAGCTGTATATCTTTCCAGCTGCCTGTAAGATCAAAATGCTCTGCAACCCGTTTGTTTGATTAAAAATGCATGACATCGACTGTGGCTGAGGCCCCCAAATCACATATTTAATATTTTATTTGTACAAGCTGTTTGTCTGAAATGAATTTATTACCCCTGCTCTCCAGCTGGACACGCTACCCCAGAAGCTGAAATGCCAAGTTACGAGGCAGTAATTTCATCTTCTTTTTTGCCCCCATCACATCACACAAGCCAGAAACACAAAGCAGCACCCTGGGCCTAATGTTTTTTCCATAAGAGCCTGCAGGCTACAAGAGCAGTACCCAGCCTGTGCATTTTAAAGAAGGCTACCTCCCTAACAAATCATCAGGGATCATGGGATGATGTGAGAAATGCATTATAAAAGACAGCAGGAAGCTGCTTGGCTAGGACTAGCATCACACACACAGCCCTCTTTCCTGACCAGTTGTTTGCTCAGTGATTACAATTCTCGCACAGCCTCCTTTAAAATAGTCAACGCTGAGTATTTATTCAAATTAATCAGCTCACAAATACAGATCTTCTCGGCTAAATACATATTTTACCATCCCTGTGGCTTTTGTTGTCTGGTTTCACCAGAAGCTGCCTGATGCTTTATAGTCTTTGCTTACAGTTTAAAGGAGAGACTCACAGCTTTGCAAGGCACATTATACTCTTTGCTGGTAGACACTCATGTATGCCTAGCAGTTAGCAGGTAATAGTATGCATGTGTAAACACTAAGGCAATGTCTACACTATCATGAATGTTGGCATAACTGGTGTGAATAAACCACCCTTGAGCAACGTGAATTATACTGACCTAAGAGCCGGTGTGGCCATCACTATGTCAGCGGGAGATCTTCTTCTCTTACCAACATAGGGCATGGCTACACTTGCAGGTGTAGAGCACTGTAAATTAAACCATCCCTTGGAGACTGCAGCAGGGAAAGTGCTGCCATGTGTTCACACTGTCAGCTGCAAGCACAGTGGCGTGGCCACAAGAAGCACTGGGAGTGGTGCATTATGGGCAGCTATCCCACACTTTAGATAAGCTATTACCAGCAGGACAGTGGGGTGGGAATAGGTATTGTTTCATATTCTCTGTGTATATATAAAGCCTGCTGCAGTTTCCACGATATGCATCTGAGGAAGTGAGCTGTAGCTCACGAAAGCTTATGCTCTAATAAATTGGTTAGTCTCTAAGGTGCCACAAGTCCTCCTTTTCTTCTTCCCATTCTGGCACTGTGGTTTGTGGGAAGGAGGCGGTGGGGTGCGGGGCATTCTGGGTCCTGTCCCAATGCCCCGTGATGCATTGCTTCGCATCCCAGTAATCCCTGTGTTTCCGTCCACATTTGACTCCATCTTTCAACTTTTCTTGTACTGCACGCTCTGTCTTCCCTTTCGGTCTGCGGGAATGGATCCTGAATCTGTGAGGAATATGCTGATGGGTCTTGCCAGCACATCAGGAATTGCAGCCGAGTTACTCCTTAAGCTACAAAGTGACAGTGAGGAGTCCGATGATGATGTCGACTCACATAACACATACGACACGAGATTGTTTGTGGCATTGACGGACATGCTCACCACCATGGAACGCTGCTTTTGGGCTCGGGAAACAAGCACTGAGTGGTGGGATCACATCATCATGCAAGTCTGGGATGACGAGCGGTGGCTGCAGAACTTTCGGATGAGGAAAGCCACTTTCATGGGACTCTGCTGAGCTTGCCCCCACCCTGCGGCGCAAGGACATGAGATTGAGAGCTGCCCTGCCGGTGAAGAAGCGGGTGGCTATTGCAATCTAGAAGCTGGCAACTCCAGACAGCTACCGATCGATTGCTAACCAGTTTGGAGTGGGAATCGTGTTGATGTAAGTTTGCAGGGCCGTTAATCTCATCCTGCTCAAAAGAACCGTGAATCTGGGCAGCATGCGTGACATTGTGGCTGGCTTTCACAAATGGGTTTCCCTAACTGCGCAGGGGTGATAGATGGGACGCATATTCCAATTCTGGCACCAGACCATCGAGCCTCAGAGTACATAAATCAGAAGGGGTATTTCTCTACAGTTCTCCAGGCGCTTGTGGATCGCTGTGGGCATTTCATGGACATTAACGCAGGCTGGTCTGGAAAGGTGCATGACGCATGCATCTTTCGGAACGCAGGCCTATTCAGGAAGCTACAAGCCAGGACTTTCTTCCCAGACCAGAAGATCACCATAGGGGAAGTTGAAATGTCAATTGTGATCCTTGGAGACCCTGCTCATCCTTTAATGCCATGGCTCATGAAATCCTACAAAGGGAGCTATGACAGCAGCAAGGAGTGGTTCAACAACAGGCTGAGTTAGTGCAGAATGACTGTTGAGTGTGCTTTTGGCTGTTTAAAGGGCCGCTGGCGCTGTTTGTATGGGGAGCTATACCTGGCCGATGACAATATCCCCAGGGTTATAGCCGCATGCTGTACCATCCATAATGTTTGTGAAGGGAAGGATGAAAGCTTTACTCAGGCATGGACCTTGGAGATTCAACACCTAGAGGGTGAAATTTGAACAGCCAGAGAGCAGGACTATTAGAGGGGCCCAGCACGGGACTGCAAGGATTAGGGATGCCTTGAGGGAGCAATTTGATGCTGAAAGCCACCAGTAATGTTTGGTGCCCTGCACAGGAGTGAAGTGTAGTGGTTCCAATGCAATGTATGATGCACTGATTTGCAGTGCCTGTTGCTTTCCTGGGCTACGGCATCTTTTACTTAATGCAATAAAGAATGTTTTCAAAGCCAAAAAATTCATTTATTGAAAATAAACACAACTGCTTGGGAAACAGAAAGGGCATGATACATCTGTGCTGAGTGGGAGGAAGGAAGGGGGCGGGGTGGGGACAATCACAGATTTGCGTATGTCCTGTTATCATGCTCAGACTTCTTGTCTGGAGTGCCATGCAATGAGTGCTGCACTTCAGGCTGGCTAAAATGCATGGTGATGGGGGTTGAGTACAGTGGCTAAGGGTCGTAGTTTGCAGGGCTGGGCAGTGAAGCTACAGGTGTTGAAGGCAGCTGGGGGTGATAAGAACCCAGATGTTGGGGAAAGTGGGTTTGCAGTGACATGGGGCCACAAGGGAAAGAGTTTTGGGACAACGGCTGCGGGCGGGAGATGGGAGAGGGCATGGATGTGCTCCATCTGCATTGCCTGTATTGAGTCCGCTTAGCACTCCATGATGCTTAGAAGCTGCTCTATGCTTTGGTGCCAGTGATGGCACCTCACCATTGCTCCATACTGGGGATCGCCTGGTGCATGGAAGCATGGTCACCTGGAGAGATGCACTGAGAGCACTCCACGCCTGGCTGAGCAAACAGGAAGGGGAATTTCAAAATTCCCAGAGAATTTAAAGGGCAGGTCTGATGGTTGGTCACCTGAGGGCAGGGCAGTAGAATTCAATGTGATGACCACAATAGCTAGAGCAGGCATTGTGGGACACTTCTGGAGGCTGATCAGAGCGCATTAACAAGCCAGGGCGTCCACACTGGTGCCACGGCACTCCAGCCGGGGCACAGCAAGTGTTGTGCTTCTTGTGGAGGTGGATTACCAGAGGTGCTCCAGCTGTGGAGTCCGGGCGCTCTACATGCCTCGCCAGTGTGGACACCACAGGAGTTAGGGCGCCTGGGGCTGACTTAATGCACTCTAAGTTAGAAGTGTAGCCAAGCCCATAGTTACTCCAGCCCCCAAGAGTAGTGGTAGCTAAGCTGACAAGAGAGCTCTCTCCCATCGGCCTAGAGTGTCTGCAATAGCAGTGCTACGGCAGTGCATGCAGCTACATCGGATCAGCTGTGCCATGGTAAGCCCCGTAGTGTGGCCCTCGCCTCAGGGTTTCTCTTCTGTAGTGGCACTGGGACTGATCTGTTCTTTGCTATTCACTTAGCAGTGCTTTTTCTGCTGTGTCATTAGGTAATACGCTGATGTACAATCCAAACAAACTCTTTAAAAAAAGTTGATTTTGTCCTTGGTGAAGGCCATGGCATGAAATCTACCACGGATGGTCTCTCCTTAGAGACTGAAGAGTCGTCTGTTTGGTTTCGATAAAACACTTTTCTTTGAAACAGCAGAGTCAGTGACTGGAATTGGACGTACATGGTAACAGACTGGCACATAACCTCAGGACTCTGGGGACATGTCAGAGAATCATAGAATATCAGGGTTGGAAGGGACCTCAGGAGGTCATCTAGTCCAGCCCCCTGCTCAAAGCAGGACCAATCCCCAACTAAATCATCCCAGCCAGGGCTTTGTCAAGCCTGACCTTAAAAATATCTAAGGAAGGAGATTCCACCACCTCCCTAGGTAACGCATTCCAGTGTTTCACCACCCTCCTAGTGAAAAGGTTTTTCCTAATATCCAACCTAAACCTCCCCCACTGCAACTTGAGACCATTACTCCTTGTTCTGTCATCAGCTACCACTGAGAACAGTCTAGATCCATCCTCTTGGGAACCCCCTTTCAGGTAGTTGAAAGCAGCTATCAAATCCCCCCTCAGTCTTCTCTTCTGCAGACTAAACAATCCCAGTTCCCTCAGCCTCTCCTCATAAGTCATGTGTTCCAGTCCCCTAATCATTTTTGTTGCCCTCCACTGGACTCTTTCCAATTTTTCCACATCCTTCTTGTAGTGTGGGGCCCAAAACTGGACACAGTACTCCAGATGAGGCCTCACCAGTGTCGAATAGAAGGGAACGATCATGTCCCTCGATCTGATGGCAATGCCCCTACATATACATCCCAAAATGCCATTGGCCTTCTTGACAACAAGGGCACACATATCCAGCTTCTTGTCCACTGTAACCCCTAGGTCCTTTTCTGCAGAACTGCTGCCGAGCCATTCGGTCCCTAGTCTGTAGCGGTGCATGGGATTCTTCCATCCTAAGTGCAGGACTCTGCACTTGTCCTTGTTGAACCTCATCAGATGTTTTTTGGCCCAATCCTCTCCTTTGTCTAGGTCCCTCTGTATCCTATCCCTACCCTCCAGCGTATCTACCACTCCTCCCAGTTTAGTGTCATCTGCAAACTTGCTGAGGGTGCAATCCACACCATCCTCCAGATCATTTATGAAGATATTGAACAAAACCAGCCCGAGGACCAACCCTTGGGGCTCTCCACTTGATACTGGCTGCCAACTAGACATGGAGCCATTGATCACTACCCATTGAGCCCGACAATCTAGCCAACTTTCTATCCACCTTATAGTCCATTCATCCAGCCCATACTTCTTTAACTTGCTGACAAGAATACTGTGGGAGACCGTGTCAAAAGCTTTGCTAAAGTCAAGGAATAACACGTCCACAGGTTTCCCCTCATTCACAGAGCCAGTTATCTCATCATAGAAGGCAATTAGATTAGTCAGGCATGACTTGCCCTCGGTGAATCCATGCTGACTGTTCCTGATCACTTTCCTCTCCTCCAAGTGCTTCAGAATTGATTCCTTGAGGACCTCCTGTATGATTTTTCCAGGGACTGAGGTGAGGCTGACTGGCCTGTAGTTCCCAGGATCCACCTTCTTCCCTTTTTTAAAGATGGGCACTACATTAGCCTTTTTCCAGCCGTCCGGGACTTCCCCGGATCACCATGAGTTTTCAAAGATAATGGCCAATGGCTCTGCAATCACATCCGCCAACTCCTTTAGCACTCTCGGATGCAGCGCATCCTGCCCCATGGACTTGTGCTCCTCCAGCTTTTCTAAATAGTCCCGAACCACTTCTTTCTCCACAGAGGGCTGGTCACCTCCTCCCCATGCTGTGCTGCCCAGTGCAGTAGTCTGGGAGCTGACCTTGTTCATGAAGACAGAGGCAAAAAAAGCATTGAGTACATTCACTTTTTCCACATCCTCTGTCACTAGGTTGCCTCCCTCCTTCAGTAAGGGGCCCACACTTTCCTTGACTTTCTTCCTGTTGCTAACATACCTGAAGAAACCCTTCTTGTTACTCTTAACATCGCTTGTTAGCTGCAACTCCAGGTGTGATTTGGCCTTCCCGATTTCACTCCTGCATGCCTGACCAATATTTTTATATTCTTCCCTGGTCATTTGTCCAATCTTCCACTTCTTGTAAGCTCCTTTTTTGTGTTTAAGATTAGCAAGGATTTCACTGTTAAGCCAAGCTGGTCGCATGCCATATTTACTATTCTTTCTACACATCAGAATGGTTTGTCCCTGTAAGCTCAATAAGGATTCTTTAAAATACAGCCAGCTCTCCTGGACTCCTTTCCTCCTCATGTTATTCTCCCAGGGGATCTTGCCCATCAGTTCCCTGAGGGAGTCAGTCTGCTTTTCTGAAGTCCAGGGTCTGTATTCTGCTGCTCTCCTTTCTTCCCTGTGTCAGGATCCTGAACTCGACCATCTCATGGTCACTGCCTCCCAGGTTCCCATCCACTTTTGCTTCCCCTACTAATTCTTCCCGGTTTGTGAGCAGCAGGTCAAGAAGAGCTCTGCCCCTAGTTGGTTCCTCCAGTACTTGCACCAAGAAATTGTCCCTTATGCTTTCCAAAAACTTCCTGGATTGTCTGTGCACCGCTGTATTGCTCTCAGCAGATATCAGGGTGATTGAAGTCTCCCATGAGAACCGGGGCCTGCGATCTAGTAACTTCTGTCCAATGGTGCAATGACAATTGGTGCCAGCTGAGGATCTGCCCCCTCCCCCATTAGTTACATAGGAGCATTAAGACACATTGATTCTGGGACTTGTAATTGCAATTGTTCACTATACAGTTATTGATGTGCTCCAGTATGATCATCTTTGAGAATGGATATTGGCCAACCCAGTGGAAGGACTCAAGCTTGCAATGAGCCACCAATTTAGATTCTCAGCTTCTATGTCTTGAATCACAGATTGGTACTCCCAGCACCAGCCACACTCAGTTTTTCGGCAAGAAAAATGGGAGTGCTTCATGTCACTCAACAGTAGTCTCTCCACCTGATTAAGGAAGGATGCTGCAACGTTCCAGACTGAAACCCCCTCCAGATCTCCTAGGCGAGGATAAAGAATGGGATGTGGAAAAGGGATCAGAAGAGATCCTCAATTTAAAAGAGACTGGAATTCAGCCCACATTGGTGTTGAGTCAGAGACCAATTTACTGAAAATAGAGGGTTTAAAAAAATTGTCTACAGCAGTTTCAATTTTATTTTTTCTAACATAGTTATGGTGAGAGCAGCCGTTACAACAAGGAATGTAAGTAGAGACCACCACAAGCTGCATTTGGTGTAATGCACTTTACACTGCTATCCATCTTTACTTCTGGGCAAAACTGTCCTTTACAAAGCATCACTGTGCCCAAGAGCTCTATCTTCTATTGGCTATACAGGACCCCCTGTGTACTTTTTTCCTTAGGGATGCTTGTTATCTGAAACTGCTGTGAAACAGCTTACAAAGGTAAAAATCCCACAAGTGTTTTTATACCCTAAAGAAGAAATACCCTAAAGCAGCAAATTAAACCGTATTTGAAACTTTTTAAAGCATATGAGAACAGCAGTTTATGTACAGCATTTAAAATCTTGCAAGTAATATACTAATACAGTGGCAGCTTCTTGCTTTGTATGCTACCAATATGCTTTGCACTTAGAGCTCCTTTTATTTAACTATCCCCAAACATTGTGCAAACAGTTAATTATTTAAATGTATGATAAATATGCAGGGCCCCTGCAAAACAGATAAATATCGTCATGCTATCCATATAACAGACTGGGAAGCTGAGGCATGGTGATTTTAAGGGATTTGCTGGAGGACACAGAGCATCTCACCATTGGAGCTGTGAATAACTGGAGTTCTGGCTCCCAGTCTCATATGCCTCTGACACCAACTGAATATTTTTTATGCTGCATGTCATTATTTATGTTTCTGTAAAGCTGTTCTTGACCGATGTGCTTCATGCAGTCCTTTCAGTAATTAGGAACTTTATTTTTGTTGGAATGCTCTATTTTTATACTCCAATCATGACACATTCATTCCCTTTTTCTAATCCTCCATCTTGCCATCCCTTTACATAGGCCACTTTCCTGCCAAATGACCTATATCCATCTCCAGCTCAAACATATAAACCTGACTAAAGGGCAATTAATGGATTAGAATGCTGGATTTGATTCTTCCTTACATCATAGCCACATAAGACAAAAGGCATATTATTTCAATGTATTTTAAAGGAGTTATAGTTCTTTTTGTTGCTTATTGTCACATGTACAATAATGGTACAGAGCCTAATTTGTGACTGTGACACAAATCCTTCACTCATGCTTTGCATGAAAGAGGCAATCAATAAGAGCAGATGCTTACTTCATGATGGGCAAAAATCATCATTAAAGACTTTGATACTTGGAATAAATTGTCCAGAAAAGAGGAATGAAGAAGTGCAACTGGGAAGCAGTTTTACGTGATGGGAACATTCTATCTCAGACACTGGCAAACCCTACAGTTTGCTTTCATTATTTTACACACTTATCTGATGTTATGATAGATTAAACATAGCAACCCAAAGTGGTCTAACAGGTGGTCTTCTTCAGAAGTGGAGAGCAAGCTTTGATCAAATATAGGCCACTAGGAAGTATGCAGCCGTGTGATGTAAGGATTTTCACTTTTATGATGTTTTGGCCATGCCTGGCCATATGAAGCTCAATACCGGTAGGGTTAAAACTTTTAAACAAGGTTTGGGCTGTTAGATTTTGTACTCCGTGAAATAGGCTATGAAGAGGCAATATACTATGGTGGTTAGAGCAACAAATTGAGAGTCAGAAGACACTAAACCTGGGTCTGTGGACATGGTGTTCTCAAGCCCTTTCTTGAGTATCCACACTGCATTGTAAACCTGGGCTTACCATTGCTGGACCCCGGTGTCTCAGCCATGCTAATGCAGTCACACTGCACTACACAGACCTTCTGACTCAGGTCTGTGGCATGGCCGGCATCCACACTGAAAAAGGACAGGGCTTGGACTGGAGTCACAGTGGATCTCAAGCTCTGACTTACCCCCTGGTGGCGTGCTAGGACCCGGGTCCTGAGTGCTTGCTAACCTGAGTCAGACTGATTTGTATGTGAACGGAAAGAGGGGGGTGGTGAGCTCAAAGCTGAGTCAGACCCTGGGCTTAGTGTGCAGTGTTGACATACCCACAGCAATCTGGGGCAAGTCAATTTACCTCTCTTGTCTCTGTTTGCCTGCACATTCTTTATCTTGTCTATTTAGACCATATGTTCCTCAAATGAAGTGCTTGTACAGCACCTTGCACAAAAAGTCTCCAGTCTTGATTCCTGCCCAGAAGTGCTACTCAAATACAAAAATTGGGTAAAATTGTCAAAAGCACCTAAATGACTTAGAAGCCAAAGTCCCATTTCCAAACGTGACTTCGACACCAAGGGTTAGATCCGCAAAGGAGACTTAGGCTTAATTTTGTAACATCTAACTTTAAGTGCCCTGGTGCCCGGTAGAATTCAGAGCCCTGAGTTAGGTACCCAAGCTCCCTGTACAATGCAGAGGGAGAGTTAGGCGTCTAAGTTTGGGATTCACAGAAGCCAGCACGCTGACTGGGGAGCTGCCTAACCTAGCCAATAGGAAACCCTCTAAGGGACTTAGCTGTGAAGCTCTGGGCCAGAGGGAGGTGTCTCTCTCTGCTCAGGCTTCACAGCTGTGAATCCTCGCCTGGAATATGGCACCTAAGTTCTTTCTCACACAAAACTGAGGCAGGGGGTGTTGCCTTTAGCCCAGTGGCTAAGAGCACTCACCTCAGATGTGGGACACCTAGGTTCAAATTCTCCCTCTGCCTGATTCAATGCTCATTGGAACATGGACTTAGGATGAGTGCCTATCCACTGGGCTACAGAATCACACTTTTTGATGGCTCAGTAAATATTTAATACAAAATGAAAGAGCTTCAACAGAATAAAGACCCATCCCAGAACTCCTCATAGCCCTGGGGCTAGAGTACTCATGTGGGAGTTGGGAGACCAGATTTCACGTCTTTGCTCCATATGAAGAAAGATTGGGATTTGAACCTGCATCTCCTGTAGCCTGGTTGAGGGTTCTAACTAGTGAGGAAAAGGTAATAAGGGCCATCACCACCACCATTTTGTGTGATGCCTGATCTTGTAGGCATGGTCTGAGACCACATTCCAGACCACAGCCCATAGGTGAGAGAAAATGCCAAGTTTGGGGGATACTGTCAGGGCTTCGGTGTGAACTGGGTGCTGGGCATCAGGGCTTAGGCAGCTTTGTGCATACTAACCAGCAGGAGTTTAGGCACCTGGGGAATTTAAGTGCATACAGAGCTAAGCAGCAGTTGAGCAGGGGATTTGAGGATCTAAATTTTTGACTTAGCCACCTAAATCCCTTTGTAGATCTCGCCCCCAGGATCCTAATTCTAATGGGTTGTCTTGCAATGGCCACTACTGGAGAAACTTATTGTGTGGGCCTAGCTTCTTTCTTGCCAAACCCCAGTTCAAGAGACTTAAGCTCACCTTCACTTCTCTGGATGTGAAATGGGATTAGTTGATGAGACTGAGTAACCCACGATATGCCAATGTCAGTGTTGAACTCTTCTTGCAAGTCTTTTGGTTTACCCATGCTGTGCAGCTGCTTTGGGTATATCTGATGCAGTGGGTCAGCTGTAAATATCATGGGCTAGATCCTCAGCTGGTGTCAATAAGCATAGCATTATTAACTTCACTGTGAGTATGTTTGGTAGTATGAAATTACTATACATACCCATCAATCTGCTAGTATGTAATGAGCCATAAGTGTGTTCCAGTATATTAGTGTGACACATTAGTCTATGACACCAATGACATTCTGCTAAAATGGTTCAGCAGTGAAGTAGTTGAGAATTTAAATATCTACTTGGTTTTGGGCTTCAGAGTTAACAACTCATTGAGATGAATGAACCGGTTCACATCTTTCAGAGGTATTGTTTCAGGCTCTTTGCAGACTCAGGAAGACAACACTGCATCAGTTACACTCAAGTCATATTTTCAAGGTTCTCTTCACTACCATGAGAGGTAATCACATTTCATAAACATGAAAACTGAGCTGCTGGAGCACAATTCTGCAACAAAGATTGATTCTGCAGTACAGTCTCTGCCAGCGAGTTGCACCATATGTAGAGCCCCGATCCAGAGGTGTAGGTTTTATTGCAGACTCTCATTTCTACCAAAAGCTCAGCTGCCATCTGTCATTCACAAGACAGGAATGAGGGTCAGAGCCAGAAATAACAAGTTTGCTTCCAATGACTAAGTGATTGAGAAGAATGGAAACCTCTCCTAACCCTTACTATGGATCGTTTGCTTTAGCTCTCAGCTGTGGGGATATTTAAGAGAATCAAAGGTGATCAGCTTTGCTTGTTAGCCTTTAAAATGCATATCTCCTTGCTTGACTGAAGCCATTTTGCTACACTACTCAAACATCAGTCATTGTAATTGCAACATTAGCTATGCTCCACACAACTTTGCAGCCCCATCGCTGCTAGTGTGCTCTTCTTTAATGTGCTTCCCCCTGCACTGGGTCTCTTCAGCATTGCTCGGGAGATTGAAAGTGAACTGTTACTTTCATTCTAATCTGGGGACCATATATTGCCATTCAAAAAAGCAGGAACATCTTTGAAGGCCAACACCCAATGATGTCACACAATCTCATTGTTTTCATAGATTCCAAGGCCAGAAGGGACCATGGTGATCATGCAGTGTATTGACAATTAAGTCACTCTAGTTAAGCAACTCTACAAGAATATTAAAGGAATTGGTACATGAAATTGCAAGCCCATTAGCAAGAATTTTTAATGACTCTGTAAACTCAGGGGTTGTACCGTAAGATTGGAGAATTGCTAACATAGTTCCTATTTTTAAGAAAGGAAAAAAAAGTGATCTGGATAACCACAAGCCTGTTAGTTTGACATCTGTAGTATGCAAGGTCTTGGAAAAAAATTTGAAGGAGAAAGTAGTTAAGGACACTGAGGTCAGTGGTAAATGGGACCAAATACAACACGGTTTTACAAGAGGTAGATCATGCCAAACCAACCTGATCTCCTTCTTTGAGAAAGTAACAGATTTTTTAGACAAAGGAAACCCAGTAGATCTAATTTACCTAGATTTCAGTAAGGTGTTTGATTCTGTACCACACTGGTAATGATTAGTTAAATTGGAAAAGATGGGGATCAATATGAAAATTGAAAGGTGGATAAGGAATTGGTTAACAGGGAGACTACAGCGGGTCATACTGAAAGATGAACTGTCAGGCTGGAGGGAGGTTACCAGTGGAGTTCCTCAGGGATCGGTTTTGGGACCAATCTTATTTAATCTTTTTATTACTGACATCAGCACAAAAAGTGGGAGTGTGCTAATAAAGTTTGCAGATGATACAAAGCTGGGAGGTATTGCCAATTTAGAAAGAGACCGGGATATCATACAGGAAGATTTGGATGACCTTGTAAACTGGAGTAATAGTAATAGGATGAAATTTAATAGTGAGAAGTGCAAGGTCATGCATTTAGGGATTAATAACAAGAATTTTAGTTATAAACTGGGGACGCACCAATTAGAAGTAACAGAGGAGGAGAAGGACCTTGGAGTATTGGTTGACCACAGGATGACTATGAGCTGCCAATGTGATATGGCTGTGAAAAAAGCTAATGTGGTCTTGGGATGCATTTGGCGAGGTATTTCCAGTAGAGATAAGGAAGTGTTAGTATCGTTATACAAGGCCTGGTGAGACGTCACCTGGAATACTGTGTGCAGTTCTGGTCTCCCATGTTTAAGAAGGATGAATTCAAACTGGAACAGGTACAGAGAAGGGCTACTAGGATGATCCGAGGAATGGAAAACATGTCTTATGAAAGGTTTCAGAGTAACAGCTGTGTTAGTCTGTATTTGCAAAAAGAAAAGGAGTACTTGTGGCACCTTAGAGACTAACCAATTTATTTGAGCATAAGCTTTCGTGAGCTACAGCTTAGCTCACGAAAGCTTATGCTCAAATAAATTGGTTAGTCTCTAAGGTGCCACACGTACTCCTTTTCTTTTTGTCTTATGAAAGGAGACTCAAGGAGCTTGGCTTGTTTAGCCTAACGAAAAGAAGGTTGAGGGGAGATATGATTGCTCTCTATAAATATATCAGAGGGATAAATACTGGAGAGGGAGAGGAATTATTTAAGCTCAGTCCCAATGTGGACACAAGAGCAAATGCATATAAACTGGTCTTCGGGAAGTTTAGACTTGAAATTAGACAAATGTTTCTAACCATCAAAGGAGTGAAGTTTTGGAATAGCCTTCCAAGGGAAGCAGTGGGGGTAAAAGACCTATCTGGCTTTAAGATTAAATTCAATAAGTTTATGGAGGAGATGGTATGATGGGATAACATGATTTTGGCAATTAATTGATCTTTAACTATTCATGGTAATAGGCCCAATGGTCTGTGATGGGATGTTAGATGGGGTGGGATCTGAGTTACTACAGAGAATTCTTTCCTGGGTATCTGGCTGGTGAATCTTGCCCATATGCTCAGGGTTCAGCTGATCACCATATTTGGGGTCAGGAAGGAATTTTCCTCCAGGGCAGATTGGAAGAGGCCCTGGAGGTTTTTCGCCTTCCTCTGTAGCATGGGGCACAGGTCACTTGCTGGAGGATTCTCTGCTTCTTGAAGTCTTTAAACCACGATTTGAGGACTTCAATACCTCAGACATAGGTGAGAGGTTTATCGCAGGAGTGGGTGGGTGAGATTCTGTGGCCTGCATTCTGCAGGAGGTCAGACTAGATGATCATAATGGTCCCTTCTGATCTTAATATCTATGAATCTATGAATCCACCCTAATTGAAATCCCATGTTGACAATCCCAGCGGTCTTTTTGTCACCTTTGATTTCTTCCTCCAACCTTTCCCCTTCCTGCCTTGACTTCTCTCTGCACAGGATCTCACTGATTTCTTCATTGACAAAATGTGGTGAGATCTCTCTGCTCCTTCTCGCTTATCTTTCTTTTTCCCCTCTTCCTTCTCCCCTCCTGTGAGAGGGAGCCTCTTGTGGCAGCTTCCCTGATATTGCCAGCCCTTCAGCCACTCAAGCACTCTCCTCTGGACTCTGCCAGCCCCTACTTTGCCTTACAAACAAACACTTGAACTCTTCAGAAGCATGCCTCCTATAATGTCCAGCCCCCGTCACTGAATGCTCACAGTAACTACCTGGTTCCCTACTCCCAAAGCAATCTCAGTAAGACTCCCCGTGCAACCTCTGGGAAACAGCAAAATTTTGTCACGTGGTATTTGTGGCATAAGTAACGTGGGAAATCCACCTGCTGTTAAGTCTATAACCCATTTAGGGCCTGATTCTAAGTACATTGAAGTGGATGGGATTCTTTCGATTGAAATCAAAAGGAACTGGATCCCACCTATCCTAACTTATCTTGTCAAATGCACCAACCTGATGTCTCACTGTTGATGATCAAATAAGTCTATGTTCTAATGCACAATTTTGAGAAAATCATATAAACTTAAATACCACTATGTGAGGAGTCTATATCTCCCACTTAAGGAACTCCTAATGCATCCCAGAGCAGGCAATAAGAACCAGGGTAAAATCTGAGCTCCACCGAGATCAATGAAGGGTTTGCCACTGATTACAATGGAGCCAGGATTTCACCCCAAATATTCCTGGGGAAAGAAAGAGGAAGAAAAGGCAGGAATATGGGGAGGATTTATGCATAAAACTTAATTTTAATCCATATTAACTTTGTTATTTTAATACTGAGCCATCAGTGAGCGCAACCCTTCCCCTAAACAAAAAATACACCTCATTGTTTTACAGCAGTGATTCACAAGCTTTTGTACTGGTGACCCCTTTCACATAGCAAGCCTTTGAATGCGAATCCCCTCTTCCCCCATTTAAAACACTTTTTTATATATTTAACACCATTATAAATGCTGGAGGCAAAGCAGGGTTTGGGAGTGGAGGCTGAAAGCTCGCCACCCCACACATAATAACCTCGTGACCCCCCCTAAGGGGTCCTGAGGTTCAGTTTGAGAACCCTTGTTTTACAGTAACTAGCCCCCAAACACTGTTCTTGCTCTAGTGTTTGTGATCTAGTGTTTGCGTTGCCTAGGGAGGTGGTGGAATCTCCTTCCTTAGACGTTTTTAAGGTCAGGCTTGACAAAGCCCTGGCTGGGATGATTTAATTGGGTATGGGTCATGCTTTTGAGCAGGGGGTTGGACTAGATGACCTCCTGAGGTCCCTTCCAACTCTGATATTCTATGATCATAACTATACAATATCACAGCAGTTTCTTATGAAGATGTACAATAAGGAGAACCAGGTCAAACACGTCAGATGTGTCTGGCCTGGGGATCTGAGAGTTTACAAGTCTGATGCAGCTCCTGATGAAGGCAGTGGGTGCTTTTCCATTGACTTCGGTGGGAATTGGACCAGGCCCTAAATGCAGAATGCAGTACAATAAACACACATGTGTAATGGCAAATGCACATTCCACTGAGCACTGTGCAGATCAGAAGGGGGGTTTTAGAAGCAAAATTGTTAAATTGTGGTAGTGTCTTTCACCCTGAAAGATTTCAAAGCATATTTTAAATTAACAGGCTGAATAGGGTGCTCCATTCACCACTGGGTTGGCACCTGCTCCTGGTCACTCTGGGGATTATCTCTCAAGGCCAACACCCGCATCCACAGTTTGTACGCCATCACTCTGACTCTGGTCTGCAGCTCCTCTTGCTCCAAGGCCCACAGTGTCCTCTTTGTGATGTAGCCCTCCGGCTAGGTCACTGAGCGTTCCCCCTTCCGGGGTCAGTTCATCAGCAGTCCTAAGCAGTCTGCCCATTCATAGCATCAGTTCTATGCCATGCTGTGGTGCCTGGTAGGAGAACCTGGGCCTGCCCTCCTCTCCGGGTTCCAGTCCAGGGACCCTCAGCTCAGCAGTTCCAGGCTTCCTCTCTCTGCCCTCTCTGGGCTGCTTCCTCCCACTCTGGTTCCCCTTCTCATTCCAGGTATACCAGCTCCAAGAGCCCTTCTCCCATTTCCCAGGGAGTGACTGCTGCCTGCCTTCCTGCAGCCTTTCCCAGCAGCCCCCAATTTGTAGCCCTCTACCTGGCTTTATAGGCCCCGCCTGTTCCAGCACAGCTGAGCCTGCTTGTAACCAGTTAGTTCCCTGCTCCCTGGCTCCTTCTCCAGGTGCAGCCTGGGCAGTTAATTAGCCTACCCGGCCACTTTAACCCCAGTCTGTCCTGTATGTCCCATCACATAGGCGTAGTGTTATGTGATACCTTCTGCCACAACTCAAATGCAGCCATCTCTGGTGTGTAATATGGCAGCTGTTTAACAATGCAGGGCAATTTTAGGACAGGATGAGAAAAAGCACTACTCAGTTGATATTGAAGGAGGGATTTAGGGATGCAGAATTGAATTGCCCATGTTGGAATTTTGACTGGACACTTGGATTAGCAGCCCCTGTTCTTGTTTAAAACCTCAGGAGATATGGAATGGGCACAAGTAGTCAAGAACTCACTCCTATGCTTCCTCAGAAAGGTGGTGCCCTCAGCAGCACACAGATTCCTAACCCCACATCGTCTTTAAGGGTCACCCAGTTTTCCGTTTCACCAGCTGGTTCTAACACAGGGAGGTCAGGATATTTTAGCTAACAGTTTGCATTTGGGATTTGCCCCAAACATGCATGTGCCACTTAAGTTCTGCTGCTCTCTGTACTTCAGGCCTAAAGGATCTGCTGTAGCATTGTCCAAAATCTCCTATGGAATTCCAAACCCAAGTTAGTTTTTCAGTGGGTTATTCCCCTAGCAAAGGTGAAACCAACTATGCCCTCTGGCAAGCAGAGGACTCTGACCAAAGGGCAGTGGCATCGCAAATAGAATGCTAACAAAGGTCAGGTGCTATGGAGACAATCAGCCAGCGCTCAGTCAAAGGTGGACATTGAAAGCTGGCACAGCCCAGGAAATGTAGTCTGAACTAAATTAACCCCTCGAGTGAGGAACTTCATGCCATCCCAAATTATAACATCCACCCACTGCACTGCAATCACTTCATCCACTGTTCAAATATGCTCACCACCTCAGCCTTGCCATGTAACAGCTGTGTAAGGAAGCATGGCAACAATCCATACAAAGGTAGGACCAGACGTGAACACTGAGCAGTGTTCCCAGAGATGCCCACTGGCATTGAGAAAGCACGCTTTTGTCTGTACCACAAGACGTCATTGTGAGGGGACGGCCAGAACCTCAGCTGGTGTAAATCTGTGTAGTTCCACGGACTCAGAGATAGCTGCCTGGATTCACCCTAGCTGAATGTCTGCCCATGAGGTTGCACACCATACAACAGTGCTATCGTTATAAATCTCAAAAGGCCACCATTTTGCCCCCATTGCCAGGGCACAACTCCCCCTCTGGCCCAAGGAACCTTTCAAGGAAAACTTGAAACATGGGATGAGCTTTTCTCAACTCATTCGGGAGCCCAGATATCTGGCTATGGCCTTACCTTTCTAGGGCACTGGTTCTAGGAAGGCTCAGGTGATAAAATGCTGGTAGCACATGGTGACCTGTGTGAACTGAGCCTGCACCTAGATATCTGTCTGTCTCCTGCAGTATCTCAGTCCAGTTCCATGTGGGCAGAAATTGACATAAACAGGGCTTCTGATTTTGGGGGATTATTCATTTCTTTTTTCTGGGTTGGCTTTTTTTGTCAATTTTTGAATTTTATGTAGATGTCCAGAAATTGGGGGTTTTCAGGGTTCTCTCTTTGTATATCCTGTAATGTATATCATAAACATTATTCATTACAGTGGTATATATGAGAATGAGCGATCTCTTTGTAATGTTCCCTAGTGCACTTTAACATAGTAGTGTTTCAAAGAGCATTATGTTAAAATGCACTATGGAACCTTCAGTGACCACCAGTAGGGGCTATACAGACTGATTAGCACACAACGTTAGCGCACTTTAGAACGTTTAAACTACTCCACATTTCTGCTTCACGTAGACAAGCTCTTAGATACAAGTAACGATTTCTGGTATTTTTCCAATGTTTGTTAGATAAACACTGATTTCATTTTTTTTTTTTTGGTATTGGTGGGCTTTTATTGGTGTTTATCGGTTAAAACTGAAAATCAGAAACTCTAGAACTAACAAAGAATGCAATGCCCTGAGCAACTTTGTTGTCAGTCTTAGCAGAGAAGAAAGTGAGACCAGGGGCTTGGCCAGGCACGTGGTGACGTAGGGTATGGGGCACGCTCAGAAGTGGCCCAAAGCGTTTTCAGCCTCCCACACTGGCGTGGCCAAGCAAAAATATATAAACTAGAGCAGAGAAAACAAAACACCCCAAACCAAAACATGGCTGAGCAATATGGACCCCACTTGCCCACCCTAGAGCTGGCCCTTGGCATGCTTTGTACACTAATTAGAAATGCAGTGGGAAATATTTCCATTGGGGGCACTCTGGGCACTGGGCTATGTTCTATGGTAAAGGTGATTGTCATGATATAACAATTGAGATAGCAGCTTAGGTTATAGACTCTTACTGCCCCGGGCCCCAATTCCACGTAATTACACGAATGCAGCAGCGTAGTGTGCTAGACTCCAGCTGCAGAGGTAAGTACATGGATCTGTCTGGAATTACACAGGAACAGGGGTTCATTTCAGAATGCTGTTCACTTCTAAGGGAGCTACATGATAGTTACATAGTTACGTATCAGGATGCAGGAGATTGAGGCATGTGCTGGAACGCCCCATGATTGCTTGCGAGAACAGTGGGAGGGCAATTACAAGCTTCCCCATAAACCAAGTTCTGCCTTGTGGTTAAAATTCTGTCCTTCTGCGCAGGATGGGGCACATTACTTGAGCGTGTCACGCAGGCAATCCTGGTTCCTAGGAGACTCCTAGATCACCCTTTCCAGCTGAGCTCTCTCACTTTGTAGGCTTTCCCGACCCGTTCTGAGCTGTGCCCAAGAGTGGCAATTCAGCCGCCCTATCAGGATCAGAGGGGGGAGGATGAGGTGGGGGAAGGAGAAAGTGCTGTACTGGCTGCTTCACAGCTGAAGCTGACCCTGACTTCCTTTAGCGGGCCAACAAGCCTGGGCCACATGAGTGGACCCCACTGGTTGAGGGAAGCTCCAGTCAGGCACCAGGAATGGCAGTATAAGAGGAGTGGGTGGCAGATGCAGCGAGATAGGTGTAGCCAATGCAAAGGGGACCCTATCAAGGGTATGGACCCTACACAAGGTGTCTACCCCCCACTCCCTGCCCTGCCGCTAGAGGGGCTGGGCTTGTGGTGCACAGTGTGGCTGCACAGGGGCTGTCTGAGTCCTGCCTGGGTCATGGGATAGATTAACGGGGGAGGGATGGAGTCTGATCAGCAAACGGATACTGACTGTAACCCATTCAAATCAGCTCCCTGTGTCCTAACTGCTCCGAACCAGGAATGCGAACATTTACACAAGCAAAGCGGTTCTTTTGGGCATCTTAACAAACTGATAAACCATAATGTCCAGACCACGGTCTCTCTGGAGTTGCTGAGCACACTTCATCGATCAGTTGTTGCAAGAGGTCCAAGGTTAACCCTGTGGAGAGGAGTCAACGCTGGAGCAGACTCTGGGGCTGCTTCGCTTGAGGTGCTGGGTTAACATTTTCTAAAGCACCTACATGACTTAGGAACTTAAATCCCAGTTTCAAAAGCGACTAAGGGCTTGTCTACACATACAACTTGTCCCCCTTTAACTATATCAGTGCAGTTAACGTGTTATAACCCCACCAACGTGGATATAGCTATATTGGTACAAAGGCACTTTAGACCAGTCTACATTCCATATGGGAAGGGGAATAAGCTATACCACTCTAAGATTATGTCTACAATAACGAGCTTACAGTGGCATAATGGAGCTGTGCCACTGTAAGATCACTCAGGTAGCTGCTCTGTGCTGATGGGAGAGAGCTCTCCATCAACATAATAAAACGACCTAAACAAGCGGCGGTAGCTATGTCAGTGGGAGAAACTCTGTGTACACTATCACTTATGCTGGTGAAACTTATGTTGCTCAGGAGTGGTTTTTTTACACCCCTGAGCAATGTAAGGTTTGCTGAACTCAGTGGTAATGTAGACATGGCCTGTGGCACCTTTATACCAGCATAACTGCAGTCACACTAGGGCTTGTACTGTATATAACTATTTATAACTATTTCAGTTAAAAAAATCACACCCTTAATTGACAGTTATAACTGTACAAAAAAGTTCATAGACTAGGTTTTAGGCATTTTGGACCATAAGTCTGATGGGACCTAGGGCCACATTTGCAAAGGTGTTTAGGTGCATAAAGTTGCTGATAGTGCCTAGGCAGGTTGGGCACCTAACTGCAATTGATTTCAGCTCCCATGAGAGTTGGGCACCTAACCTGCTTAGGTGCATTTGAAAATCCCACTAGGCATCTCTCTGCACCTTAAGCTGCAGCACTTTTGAAAATTTTACCCACAATAAAGAAAAAGGAAAAATAAAACTAAGACTATGTCTGCCCTGCCCTGCAGCTTGGACAACAGGGTGCGAATAGCAACATGTGCCAAAGTGCTGTGCTGTCTGCGGGCGTGAATTTAAGAATTCCTAGCTCAGATCAATGTAATCCTGGTGGAAGAGGACTACACCAATGCAAACTAGGGACCTTTTAGTTCCCTGCAGTCTGAACAGCAGGGTGGTGCGGATAGAGGTGCCAATTTTGGTTGGACGTATTCCTGGAGGTTTCATCACGTGACATAACCTTTAATTGAAGATTAATCTGGAGACTCCAGGACAAGCCTGGAGAGTTGGCAAGCCCAGGTGAGGATATGCCCTAATACCCAGAGCTCCCACAACTCAGAATAACAACTAAGATTGGCAATGGGAGACAAATTCCACTGTAAGAGTTCAGTTGCTGGAGATCCTTTGTCAGTCTGTTAAAACGTGTGTTCTTGGGAAGGTAAGTTCTCAGAGGGAAAATATAGAAGTATTTAGTGCTGTAACAGAACGTCCAGTTTAATGCATGACTCTCCATTAAATGTAATTCATATTAACATGAAATATTGTGTGTGAGTTTGTGTGCTTGTAAATGGGTCAGCTGCACCCTCAGCAACCCCTCATGACCGAGGTAGCTCTGCAGCACCCTGCCTCCATTTCCTCTCTTCAGATGAACGGAAATAATCTGCAAATACTTTGTATCCAGTAACACCCTTTCTTGGGGCCTGGGTTTAAAACAATTAGGCTCCTTAGCACAGGCCTCTGCCTGCCTTGTCCAACTCTGGTTTTGAGGGGCTCACGGACAAACTCCCTCTGCTGCTTTCCTGCTGCCTCCCGGTTTCTTAGGGTCCCTGCAGCCCTGCTCTCATTTTCCTTCTCCAGGCCTCTGCTAAATTTTGTCTCTTCTCTAGCCAAGCATCTCACTTAGGGCCTATTGAATCACATGACCTTCATTTTCCCCATCTGGGGAGTAGACTTGGCTGAGACCTCTCTCTCTTTAATGGGCTACACACCCTGTGACAGGGCTTAACAGTTGGGGTATGACTTTTCTGTTACATGCACCAGCGCAAACCAGGAGTGGAATCAGTGGCATCACACTGTACAGGAGAGGAGAATCAGGCCACTGCTCTCTTAGAGATGGGATCAGAGAGAAGAGAGAAATGGAGAAAGAGAATGACATGGTGTCTAGCACTTTGTACATGATGCCTCCACATGGGGTGGAAAGTGCCATAGCAATCTGGCCCCAATAAACATGGACCAAGGGCTGTTACTAACATATTGCTTCCTTGTCAAATGTATCACTGATTCTGCAGCCAAGTTTCCTGCCAGCAAGACTGCAGCCGTGCCTCTCCATTGCTTTCATATGCAAAGAGGATGTTAACTCAATTGCCAATAAAATTCTAGTGGGTGTAGAGGACATCTGCCTTTCTAATGCTATGCTTGCCAATATGCCTCTTTTATGCTCCCAGAAGCCAAAAGCTCCTGCTTGAGCTGGTATTTTGACAAGCATTTCTGTTTTCTTGACACAATGGGCAAAGTGTGCACGGATGTCACATGCCACTCATCATATGTTTTTCATGCCATGATTAGCAGTTGCTGCATCTTTCTGGATGACGCTTGGCATAGCACTGGCCAAAGCAGAATTAGCAGTTTGTCCAGTGGGTTAAGCCTGCCATGTGAACTGACCGTTTAATTACGTGTCAGGGCATTAGGGACGAAGCTCCTGAGACTGCTGTGGTTGTAACACTCATCTGAAGTTGGTTTTGGAAAGCCACCAGCTAGGCTGAAGAGGGAAGGGGAATAAAGTTAATTAAGGAATATGTCAAAGGCAGGAATGAGGCCAGCTGCAGGTGTGCAAGTTAGCAGCAGGGTTGGGGGAATCATGGATCTTTTGGTGCATTGTCAATTTTGAAAAAGTTTTTAAAAATGGTTTCTGGTTGAACAGAAAATGAAAATTTTGGTGAACCAAAAAATGGAAAAGAAAATTGTTTTGGGTCTCTGTCTGGAAGCGGGGCTTGGAACAGACAAACCTTGAAAAGTCTCTAGATGTAGCTGTTTAAGCACTCAAAAGGCGTCAAAAATGTCACTGAACAAAATGTCCAGAGAATTATATATATATATACACACACACACGGGCGATAGGTCACAAAATCATTCACAAGCAGCGCAATAGTGTTAATAAGATCCATTCCATGTTTTTCTTACTACATTCTGCTGCACACCAGCAGCAACTACACCAGTACAGTCATCATCAGGAGGGCGCCCTTTGCTCATTGGGAAGGAGACTGCAGCCCTCTGCTCATTGAGAAGGAAACTGCAGTCCTCTGCTCATTGGGAAGGGCGCTCTGTACATGCAGCCCAGGTTGGCCAGGGTTGGTTAATTTCAGCCGAGCCTCCCTTTCTTGCCAGCCTGGATTTGAGCTGGCAGGTTAGTGAAAGGGAGAGCCCAGAGGTGGGGGGGAAGAGGCCATTCACCTGACCTGAGCTCAGCGCTGCAGGGAGCTAAGAAAGTAGATTTAAAAACAAAAGTCCGCTAGCCGGACTCCTTCCCCCACTTCCAGGGTTTCATTTCTGAAAACAGCTGGGCAGCTAACCCCAGGCCAAGCTAGGGGAAGGAGTAAAGGGCAACTGAAAGCAAGATAGCTCCGCCTTTGATCCTGTAGTAAGGGCTTCATCCCTGGAGGCATGGTGCCCGCAGGCCCACTGGGACACATGGCCCTGTCTCATTCCACCCCACCTTCCATCCATGTAATTCTCCTTGCTGGCTAACCTGCCTCCCGAGCCCTGCCCACTTCATTAGCCGTCTTTCCCTGCATCATAGGGTGTGCTACCTGCAATGGAACGGCGAGAAAGAACACATTTGGGTAAAAACATGCCCTGGCTAATGTGCTGCCCTCTCCAAAGTGCGCCAGGATTTAGCAAAGTATTTAATTAGCCCCCCCAGACTTCTTTTTCTCACCTGCAGATTATAGTGATCTCAGCCCAAGCAGCCCTGGAATATGATTCCTTCCAAGGACGTGCCCAACTGAGATGTAATGACATTGACTTGGTGTGCAGCAGAATGTAGTAAGAAGAGCATGGAGTGGATTTTGTTAACACTACTGAGCTGCTTGTGAATGATTTCGTGACTATACATATTGGTGACTTCTTTCTCTGAATATCATTGTCATTGGCAGTGAAAGTCGCTAGATTGGTCACTGGTCACTTTTGACACTTCTTTTCTCGCTAAGGAAACCAAAAAGTCACTAAATCTAGTGACCAAGTCGCTAAGTTCGCAACACTGGGCCTAGCTGGCTACATCGCCTGGTTGGCTGGAAGAGTCAGCAGATTGACTCTTAAGCCCAGCAGCAGCAGTCGTTTAGCAGCTGCTCAAAGCATTTGCCCATAGCTGCGTTAGTGCCCGTGCCTATTTGCACCCAGCCATGTCCTGGCCTTGCCTTGTTCCGGATAACCCAGTTCTGACTCTGGCTCTGCCCTTTGCCTCTGCACCTGGCTCTGACCCTGGGCCCCGACTCCTGGCTCCTGACACCGCTGTAACCACTAGACTTGACGCTTGCTCCAGCCACTAGGCATGAGTTGACCGCCCATGTCCCAGTCGCTGATCGTTTCACTTCTACAAGATCAAAATCTTTCATTTCAATTTTGGCCACGTTTGAATGGTTTTAGATTTTTTAAAAATAAAATCAAAATAAAATTTTGAAACAAAACATTGTTTCAAACCGAAAAATTGAAATGTTTTGTTTCAGAAGTGTCAGAATGAAATGTTTTGATTGTTTTCAAAATGTCTTTGTTTTGCGGGTTTTTTGTCCCCCTAAATGAACATTTTGGAGAAACTGATACCGATTTGTGAAAGGTTTCAGGGTAGCTAAATCTGCATTTTTCACCAAAAAGACGAGTTAGATGGAAAGTTTTGCCCAGCTCCAGTGAGGAGCAGTTTGTTGGAACATCCATCGTCTCTGTAATCTTATTCTCAGCCTGTCCAGGTCAAGGCTCTTATTCTGATTTACACCATGGCCCTTTTACCCCACTCTGGCAGCATAAAGGGTCTTAAAGTGTATGTCTACACTGCATTTTGGAGAGACACGCCCCCAATCCAGACCAACAGACAGGGGCTAAGGAGGTTCATGTTTGTGCTCTAAAAATAGCTGTATGGACATTGCAGCTCCGGCTGGGCTTGGGCTCCGAAGCCCCTACCTCTCCTTATGCTTCAAAGCCTGAACCACAACTTTAAAGTACTGTCTACAGAGCTATTTTCAGAGCACTTGCATAAGACCTGCTGGACTGAGTCTGTTGACCTGGGCTGGGAGGCTCACTCCAAAATGCTGTGTAGACACACCCAATGTGGCTATAAATGAGAAGGAGGCCCAGATTTCTGTGCCCTTGCTTTTCACTGGTCACTGTTTCATACCAAGTAATATGGCCTGGATACCTGGCTTGTTCTGCAGCACACTTTGCACCATAGTTACACGATTGCTTAAAAGGGCACTTCATCATGAACTGGGCTAGTACCCTACGTACAGGCCTGCCAGACTCAGCAGACTTCAGAAAGCATAACTCAGAGATGTTCAACGTCTAATTTGTGCATCCAGATTCCCTAACGAGAAACTCCCACGCCCCTCCACCTAAAGAACCCAAGTAAATGTCCCTTTCCTCTCAATGAAAGAATATTTAACTCTGCAATAAAGAAATGTGGAGATTTGTTGTATGACTGTAGCAGTGAAATGAAATTGTATAGGGCCAGGCTTCAGATATGATCAAGTTCTGTAAATAAATATATATCAGCAGTGAAAGTCCATACCTTTTTTAAAGCCTGATTTGTATGCCTAATTTGCATGCTGTATTACTGCAACTTTGCATGCAAAGACTGGATAATCACGCATGCAAATGATTACTTAGTTTGCATGGACTATTACTCAGTGTGCTCATGATGCAGTACTTGTACATAAAAATCATTTTTACAGTAGGCCCCAACACTTGAGAAAATTAGGATTTTGCTGTGTATTTGGGAAGGAGCCTAGGCCTTAAAATACTTTTAATGAATATTAGGAAAATAATTAGTCAGTTTCTGAGTGATCTGACAACAGGGACCAGTCTGTATGTATGCAATGGAGCAACACAGACTGACAAGAAAACAGATTTCAGCTTCTAATGTTAGAGAGGTTATTGTAAATGACCGTAGAAACAAAAGCTTTTTAGAATATGCTGTAGATGCTTAGACAGTGGCCTTTGACTTTCAGAAATGACGGCTGAGTGTATATCTGCCGCTTTCCCCTGGTTCTATGGCGGTAAGCAGAATCCGGTAGCGACTTAGAGAAATCACGAGCTGTAGCGAGGAGTTCACCATGTCAACAAGTCCGAAGGACGGGCTTCCTTACGCTTTGTGCACCTTAGCTAGGCATTCCTCTCGACAGCACCGGCTGACTGATCCGGAGGTACCTGTGGGAAGAGTAAGGCAAAAGAAAATGGGAAGAATGGAGACTGCAAGTGCCATGGGTGTAGAAGAGGCCGGATGGTCTGTGGGGTGAGCATGGGGCTGGGATCCAGGACCTCCTGCGTTCCAGCTTCGGTTTTGTGCTACGGTGGCGCAGCAGCAGCACCACGACTGCAGTTCACGCTGCACCGGCTGGTCTACGTCCTCCGCAGCTGACCTGTGTTCGGACAGAGACACTCAGGCCTGCCTGTAAAGGCCGGTGCGCTAAGAATGTCCGTCTACGTTTATCATTTCGCTGGTTATAGAGGTATACAAGAAAGAATCTGCGTAAGGGCCTTCTCTCACTGTGACAGTCGGAGGCCTTTGGCTAAGCAGCAGAGGCAGCCATAAGCTGGGAAGAGACCGGTCACCTCCTCACCTTCCAAACTAGTCAATATGGGGCTGTGAGGAAGGTGATCCGATCTACCACCTCCAGACAAAGGGAAGAGCCTAGACGATGTAAAAGGAAATTTAGTCTGATAGTTTTCTGTCTGGTAAGAACTCACTTATCAATAAACACAGTTGGGAAACCCTTATGTCTTTATATAGGTAGTTGTGAAATCCTCACTTCTGTATTGTTTTCTCATAGTTCCCACTTTGCTCTTGTTTATTTGCATGGTCTCTGTCTGGTTCTGTGATTGTTTCTGTCTGCTGTATAATTAATTTTGCTGGGTGTAAACTAATTAAGGTGGTGGGATATAATTGGTTAGCTAATCATGTTACAATACGTTAGGATTGGTTAGGTAAATTTCAGTAGAATGATTGGTTAAGGTATAGCTAAGAATATTACTATATAAATTAGGAAGTAAGTTGGGATTCGAAAATAAGGAAAAAGGAACTTGGATTTAAGCTTGCTGGAAGTTCCTCCCAATAAACATCAAATTGTTTGCACCTTCAGACTTCGGGTATTGTTGTTCTCTGTTCATGCGAGAAGGACCAGGGAAGTGGGAGAGTGAAGGAATAAGCTCTCTAACAACATGCTTGGGCTAGTGTACACTACAAAATTAGAATGATGTAAGCTGCCTTGGGCTGACCTAGTTGTGCATGTGGCTACACTTTGATTTGTCTCCCACCAATAGAAAGAAAAGGAGGACTTGTGGCACCTTAGAGACTAACGCATTTATTTGAGCATAAGCTTTCGTGAGCTACAGCTCACTTCATCGGATGCATTCAGTGGAAAATACAGTGGGGAGATTTATATACACAGAGAACATGAAACAATGGGTGTTACCATACATACTGTAAGGAGAGTGATCACTTAAGGTGAACTATTACCAGCAGGAGAGTGGAGGGGTGGGGGAACCTTTTGTAGTGATAATCAAGGTGGGCCATTTCCAGCAGTTGACAAGAATGTCTGAGGAACAGCCGGGGGGGGGGGGGGGTAAGGGGAAAGGAGGGAATAAACATAGGGAAATAGTTTTACTTTGTATAATGACCCATCCACTCCCAGTCTTTATTCAAGCCTAAGTTAATTGTATCCAGTTTGCAAATTAATTCCAATTCAGCAGTCTCTCCTTGGAGTCTGTTTTTGAAGTCTTTCTGTTGAAGAATTGCCACTTTTAGGTGGCATTTGCCACTGTAATCGAGTGACCAAAGAGATTGAAGTGTTCTCCGAATGTTTTTTAAATGTTATAATTCTTGATGTCTGATTTGTGTCGATTTATTCTTTTACGTAGAGACTGTCCAGTTTGGCCAATGTACATGGCAGAGGGGCATTGCTGGCACATGATGGCATATATCACATTGGAAGATGTGCAGGTGAACGAGCCTCTGATAGTGTGGCTGATGTGACACCATCACAGGGCCTAATCACATCAGCCACACTATCAGAGGCTCATTCATCTGCACATCTACCAATGTGATATATGCCATCATGTGCCAGCAATGGCCAAACTTCCATTGTCCCGTCTTCTCTATGATTTTAAGAGGAGCTGTGAATTTATGATCCCCTTTGCGTAAAATTCCAGGTTTTTCTATTCTAACGAAGGAACCACACTCAAAATTTGGTTCCTTAGTACCCTGCTGCTTGTCTGTGAAAGCCTTATACTTTGCTTGGTTCTGTTCAACTGTTTTTCTCACATCATCCTCATTTGGAGCATTACGTCATGCCTTTAACAATCCAGCAATGTTCAGTTTAGTATTCATCTGTTTCCCATGCAGTAACTCTGTGGGTGATTTTTGCATTGTGGCATGTCGTGTAGCCCGATATGCTTGCAAGAAATCAGAAGTGAAGAGTATCCACAATCGCCCTTCCAGTTTAGCCATTTGCAAACTCTCTTTCAAACTCCTGTTAAACCGTTCAATTTCCCTATTGGCTTGAGGGTAATATAGGGATGACCTTCTGTGTAAAATGTTCCTCTGTGCTAGAAAAGTTTCAAACTCCAGGGAAGTAAATTGACTACCATTATCTGAAACCAGTTCTTTGGGTTACCTTCCCTGCTAAAAACTGAAGAGAGGAACTTAATTACTATAGCAGAAGAAATTTGCTATGTAAATGCTACCTCAAGCCATTTACTGAATAGTTTATTAAAGTGATGGCATAATGGCAGTCAACTGGAGCAGTATCAAAGGGTCCTACAATGTCAATCTCCACTCTTTCCCATGCAGACTCAGGAAGAGGAACAGGCTGTAATGGAGGGGTACATGTCACTGCTGTCTTATCATGCATTTGGCAAGTGACACAAGATTTTATGAGTGCTTCAGTTTGAGAGTCCATTCCTGGCCACCAATACAGATTTTGTAGTTGTTGTTTGGTTTGGACAATTCCTTGATGAATATCATGTGTCAGGTGTATGAGTTTTGACTGTAATTTGACTGTAATTCTTCTGGCTCAAGGAGCTGGTGTGTACCTCGTAGCACACAGCCATCAAACAAAGAAAGTTCATCCCGAACTCTAAAATAAGGCAGCAAAACTGGGTCAAGGTTTTTAGGGTTACGGGGCCATCTCTTTGTCAGAAATTCTTGTAGTTTTGGTCGAATTGGACATGCTGAACAAGCAGCTTGAAATTGTTCTTTTGTAACTGCAGTGAGAGTGCTTCTAATAAGCGCAACCACTACGTCCTCATCCTCCGGTGGACCATCTGGTGAAGGCAAAGGCAGGTGAGAAAGGCAATCAGCGACCACATTTTGGTTTCCAGGCTTATATTCCAGTTCATAATTGAAAGAGAGTAGTCTTGCAGATCATCGAGCAATACGATATCCTGCTCTTCCCAGTCCTTTCGTGGTGAGCAACATTGTCAAAGGGCTGTGGTCTGTGCACAACTTGAACATGTGGCCCCACAGGTAAGTTCTCCTTTTTTCAGTAGTCCAGACACAAGCAAGTGCTCCTTTTTCGACTGTAGAATATTTTCTCTCAGCTTTACTTAGTGTCCTTGAAGCAAATGCAACAGTCCTCTCTGTGTTGTTCTCATGCAGTTGTGTGTGAACAGCCCCAAGTCCATAATCAGAAGCATCAGTAGATACAATTGTGGGCAATGCAGGACTGAATAGTGCAAGTACTGGACTATGTACAATCCAGTCTTTCACCGTTTCGAAACTAGCTTGTGCATCCTAAGGTTGAACTTCTCCAGAGTAATTCCCAATGACAGAAGCATAATTGGGAATGAATTTTGCATACCAGGAGGTAAGACCCAAGAAGGAATGTAAGGTTTGCAAATCTGTTGGAGGAGGAGCATTTGAAATTGCCAGGATATGATCTGGATCAGGTTTTAGTCCAGCCTGAGAAATTGTATGCCCCAGAAAGGAGAGTTCAGTTTGTCTAAATTTGCATTTGGACCAATTGAGCTAGAGGCCTGCTGTGCTGATGCAGTTTAGTACAGTCTGCAGGTTATTGTCATGCTGCTCAGAAGTATTTTCAAACACGATAATATCATCCAGATAGCACTGAACTCCATGTTGATTCTTCAGAATCAATTACATCATTTTTTGAAAGGCACTTGGGGCAGATGCGAGACCGTATGGGACACGTTTAAAACAAAATAGTCCCTCATGTGTAATAAATGCTGTGAGGTCTCTGCTATCTTCATGCAACATAACCTGGTGGTTGCACTCTGCAAATCAAGAGTAGAAAACATCTTTGCTCCACGGAGTTCTGCAAATACTTCTTCTATGTGAGGAAGAGGATGGCTGTCAATCACAATAGCTTTATTTGGCTCCCTTAAGTCCACACAAAGGCGAATGCCTCCACCCTTCTTCTGCGTCACTACTTTTGTTGAAACCCATTCCGAGGAGTTGATCTCTTCAATAATGTCCTTTTGAACAAGTTTTCTGAGTTCCTCTGAAACAGCTTCTCTGACTGAAAATGGTAAGCGCCGTAACTTCTGTCATATAGGCATTATTCTGCATTTTAACTTTATGCAGAAACCCATGAGCACAGCTGAGTTTCTCCCCAACCTCGTGTTGTGTCCCAGCTGAAACTGGTGTGTGTACCGCAAGAGAGCTTTGCTGAGGAAGATCAATTCATCCATTAACTACCCTGAGATTTAAAGCAGCCAATAAATCTCTGCCAAGGACAGGATTGGCTTTGTGGACAATGTAGAGCTCTGCTGTTACACAGCAATCACCAAAAGTAACTATTACTAGCAGACAGCCATGTACTAGAATATTGTTTTTCAAATAGCACACCTAGTAAAATTTGGGTTCAGTAAGAGGCACATCTTTAAAGTAAAGTAAAGCTTATGCTCAAATAAATTGGTTAGTCTCTAAGGTGCCACAAGTACTCCTTTTCTTTTTGCGAATACAGACTAACATGGCTGCTACTCTGACACCTGGCAGATAGATGGAATCAGGTAGTATAGATACTGCTGAGCCAGTGTCCAACATTAGCTGAATAGAGTGTGGTTTGCCTGAGGGTATGGCGGAAATATTTACAATGCACTTTATCTGTTTTGGAATATGTGCAGTAGTGATTTTGTCCACGCTCAGCATAGTAACATCTGGTATTGTAACTGCATGCACCTGATAATTGAACTGGCTACTGCAACATACTTTAGCAAAATGTCCAATCTTTTTGCAATGATTGCACTGAGCTACTTTTGGCGGTCATCCTGTGTAGCTTGCAAGGTGTTGTGGGGATCCACAGCAAAAACAGGCTTTTACTCTATTTTGAATTTGCTGATTTGGTGGTTTTTCATTAGTTTTCCTCTTGTAATCGTTTGTCTGCAGTGGTAGTGAACTTTTCTGCAAAGGAGTCACAGCCTTGACTGTGCCTCCTGTACCCATGCTCATTATTTTGGCTTCAGCTGTAGCTGACTCAATCTGAGTAGCAATGGTTATTGCTTTTTCTAGTGTAAGTTGTGGTTCTAGAAGTAAGCATTCTCTTACATGAAGCATGGTTGTTTTCTCAATGAGCTGGTCTATAATCATCTCATCTGCCATATTCCCAAAGTCACAAATTACAATCAGACTCCTCAGGGAAGCAATATACTGCCTTATAATTTCCCCTGGTTTCTGCTCACGCTGGCGAAATCTGTAGTGATTAGCTACTACATTCACTTTTGGCACAAAAAAATTCTTTAATGCTGTGAGTGCAGTCTCATATTTATCATCTGCAAGGGGAAAAGTGTAAAATATACGCTGCCCTTCTGCTCCAAGGCAGTGGATTAGCAGAACACTTTTTCTTACTTCAGAAATCTCTGTAGCAGTAATTGCAAGCAGATAAGTCTCAAACATATGGATCCAGGCAGTAAAAGCAATTGGAGGCTCACTTGGGCTTTGCAGAAAGCGTGCAGGTAGGTTCAGAGGCAGAAGATCCATACTCATCGCGAAAATGTTGTATCAACCAGGCAAGGTACTAATAAGCTTCAACAGGACTTTATTTTCAAAGTGGAAACCTCTTTACCAAGCTGCTGCTGCACCCTCTATAGCTTTCTCCCAGCCTCTCAACTCCTCCCCCCTCCTTCCTGTTTCCTGTCCTTTCAGACTCCCAACAGCCAGTGCTCCCAATTCTAATAATTACAAGCAACATCTAAACACCAAGCACCACACAATTCCTAATAGGCCCCCAAACAGCAGGGCCCGATAAAGCACAGTACATCACAGCACATTACTGCTAAAGTGCTCTGTCAAAGCCTCACTGACAGACCCCACCGAATTGGTTCTCGCTATGTCCCACAGTATTCTGTCCTCCATGTTCCCTGTGGATTCCGTTCCTCTTGTGGAGCTGCAGCCTTGTGCTTCCTGTGCTTGCAACACTTAGGATTATAGTGCAGAGCTGTGCAGGCTCAATGCTTCTGTCAGAGATGGCAGATAGTGAGGAGGGCTGGGTGCATTCATGGGATTTTGAAAAAAAAGACAAAATTATCCCTCTCTCCTGCTGGTAATAGCTCGTCTTAAGTGATCAGTCTCCTTACAGTGCGTATGATAACACCCATTGTTTCATGTTCTGTGTATATATCAATCTCCGCACTGTATTTTCCACTGAATGCATCCGATGAAGTGAGCTGTAGCTCACGAAAGCTTATGCTCAAATAAATTGGTTAGTCTCTAAGGTGCCACAAGTACTCCTTTTCTTTTTCCAAATACAGACTAACACAGCTGCTATTCTGAAACCTTTCATAAGACAGGTTTTCCATTCCTCGGATCATCCTAGTAGCCCTTCTCTGTACCTGTTCCGGTTTGAATTCATCCTTCTTAAACATGGGAGACCAGAACTGCACACAGTATTCCAGGTGAGGTCTCACCAGTGCCTTGTATAACGGTACTAACACTTCCTTATCTCTACTGGAAATACCTCGCCTGATGCATCCCAAGACCGCATTAGCTTTTTTCATGGCCATATCACATTGGCGGCTCATAGTCATCCTGTGGTCAACCAATACTGCAAGGTCCTTCTCCTCCTCTGTTACTTCTAATTGGTGCGTCCCCAGCTTATAACTAAAATTCTTGTTATTAATCCCTAAATGCATGACCTTGCACTTCTCACTATTAAATTTCATCCTATTACTATTACTCCAGTTTACAAGGTCACCCAGATCTTCCTGTATGATATCCCGGTCTCTTTCTAAATTGGCAATATCTCCCAGCTTTGTATCATCTGCAAACTTTATTAGCACACTCCCACTTTTTGTGCCGAGGTCAGTAATAAAAAGATTAAATAAGATTGGTCCCAAAACCGATCCCTGAGGAACTCCACTGGTAACCTCCCTCCAGCCTGACAGTTCACCTTTCAGTGTGACCTGCTGTAGTCTCCCTGTTAACCAATTCCTTATCCACCTTTCAATTTGAATATTGATCCCCATCTTTTCCAATTTAACTAATCATTCCCCATGTGGCACAGTATCAAACACCTTACTGAAATCTAGGTAAATTAGATCCACTGGGTTTCCTTTGTCTAAAAAATCTGTTACTTTCTCAAAGAAGGAGATCAGGTTGGTTTGGCATGATCTACCTCTTGTAAAACCATGTTGTATTTGGTCCCATTTACCATTGACCTCAGTGTCCTTAACTACTTTCTCCTTCAAATTTTTTTGCAAGACCTTGCATACTACAGATGTCAAACTAACAGGCCTGTAGTTACCTGGATCACTTTGTTTTCCTTTCTTAAAAATAGGAACTATGTTAGCAATTCTCCAATCATACGGTACAACCCCTGAGTTTACAGAGTCATTAAAAATTCTTGCTAATGGGCTTGCAATTTCATGTACCAATTCCTTTAATATTCTTGGATGAAGATTATCTGAGCCCCCCAATTTAGTCCCATTAAGTTGTTCGAGTTTCGCTTCTACCTCAGATATGGTAATATCTACCTCCATATCCTCATTCTCATTTGTCATGCTACCATTATCCCTAAGATCCTCATTAGCCTTATTAAAGACTGAGGCAAAGTATTTGTTTAGATATTGGGCCATGCCTAGATTATCCTTAACCTCCACTCCATCCTCAGTGTTTAGCGGTCCCACTTCTTCTTTCTTTGTTTTCTTCTTATTTATATGGCTATAGAACCTTTTACTATTGGTTTTAATTCCCTTTGCAAGGTCCAACGCTACTTGACTTTTAGCCTGTCTCACTTTATCCCTACATGTTCTGACCTCAATAAGGTAGCTTTCTTTGCTGATCCCTCCCATCTTCCACTTTCTGTATGCTTTCTGCTTTTTCTTAATCACCTCTCTGAGATGCTTGCTCATCCAGCTTGGTCTACAACTCCTGCCTATGAATTTTTTCCCCTTTCTTGGGATGCAGGCTTCCGATAGCTTCTGCAGCTTTGACTTAAAGTAATCCCAGGCCTCCTCTGCCTTTAGATCCATAAATTCTTCAGTCCAATCCACTTCCCTAACTAATTTCTTTAATTTTCGAAAGTCAGCCCTTTTGAAATCAAAAACCCTTGTCGCAGATTTATTTTTGTTTATCCTTCCGTTCACTTTGAACTGAATTAACTCATGATCACGTGAACCAAGATTGTCTCCTACAACCATTTCTTCTATGAGGTCCTCACTACTCACCAAAAACAAATCTAAAATGGCATCCCCTCTAGTCGGTTCAGCAACTACTTGATGAAGGAATCCATCAGCTATCGCATCTAGGAAAATTTTAGCCTTATTATTATTACTACCAGTCATCCTCCAGTCTATATCTGGGAAGTTAAAGTCTCCTATAATCACGCAGTTTCCATTACTATTTACTTCATTAGAAACATTAAAGGGGGCTCTATCCATATCCAAATTAGATCCCGGCGGTCTATAGCACACCCCAAGCACTATCCCAGGGGAGGCTCTAGTAGTTTTCTTCCCCAATGTATTTTTACCCAGACGGACTCTGTCTGATCCATTCCATCGCTTCTTATTTCTTTACATTCTACCTCATTCTCGATATACAATGCTGCTCCACCACCTTTACCTTTATATCTGTCTTTCCTAAATAGCAAATACCCTTCAATACCCGTAGTCCAGTCATGACGACTATTCCACCATGTTTCTGTTATCCCTATAATATCTGGTTTCACTTCCTGCACCAGTAGCTCTAGTTCCTCCATTTTGTTACCGAGGCTCCTCGCATTGGTGTACAAACATCTTAATTTTTGCTGTTTGGCCTCGCTCACATTCTGTACCCGATTAGGCACGGACATTCTACAGCCAGTATGACCTATTGGACTGGTATCCACACTGCCCTTCCTCCTTATGTCCATTCTCCTACCCACGGCTGTATCCTTTCTTGCTTTGTTTTCTTCCCTCTCAATGCTAAAATCCGGCGTGGAGATTACCTGAACATCTCCCAACCATCTCCCCAAATTCCTAGTTTAAAGCTCTCTTAATCAGTTGTGCCAGCCTCCAACCTAGAAGTCTATTTCCTTCCCTACTCAGATGAAGTCCATCCCGAGAGAACTGTCCTCTGTCCATGAAAGCCTCCCAGTGGCCATACATCCCAACGCTCTCCTTATAGCAGCACTGCCTGAGCATCTATTGATAGTCATAATCTTGTCACACCTTTGTTGCCCTTCTCTAGGAACAGGCAGAATCCCACTAAAGATCACCTGAGCCTCAATTTCCTTAAGCTTCTTCACAGCATCCTCTGGCAAAGAGTTCCACAGGTTGACTGTGTGTTGTGTGAAGAAATACTTCCTTTTGTTTGTTTTAAACCTGCTGCCTATTAATTTCATTTGGTGACCCCTAGTTTTTGTGTTATGAGAAGGAGGAAATAACACTTCCTGATTTACTTTCTCCACACAAGTCATGATTTTATAGACCTCTATCATATCCCCCCTTAGTGATCTCTTTTCCAGGCTGAAAAGACCCAGTCTTATTCATCTCTCCTCATATGGCAACCATTCCATTCCCTTAATAATTTCTGTTGCCCTTTTCTGAACCTTTTCCAATTTCAATATATCTTTTTTGAGATGGGGCGACCATATCTGCACGCAGTATTCAAATCCAAATATAATGAGGGAGCAGAAGAACTTGTGACTTCAAGGGAGCAGCTGGGCAGAGGAGCTAGCACCAGACTGCTTCTGAGAAATCTAGACCCTCCTGGAGTAAAAGGAAGGGAGCTGGAGATGGAAAGCTGGAGTTCCAGAGCTTTTTGACTCATTTGTGTTATATTTATGGAGTCTGCCTTTTTCTGATTTGCTTTAAGCCACTGCTGCCCAAGTCCAGGGCTGACCCAGGCCCCTCGAATTAGAACTTTACCCACGATAGTGTTCATCATCCACTGACAGCGACCCACTCTGAAACCAAACTGTGACTGTTATTTACAAACATGTTTACTTCTTTGCCTGTGTAGAAGTGCAGTCTGGAAGGATTACAGTGCATATGTGCCAACAAAGGAAAAAGCCGAGGGGGTTTCGGTGCAGTCACTTTATGCTTCCCTGGTTAGTTCAATGGAATGTGCTGATGCCCTTGCCCCAGGGGTGGCGCTAGACTAGCTGCCAGCAACTGACCATGCAATCGGCACCTCCCAAACCCCAAGGGCAGATCTAAGCTGAGGTTTTTGGTAAACTGGGAAACATTTTGCCCCTTTTTCCCTTTTAATGATTTTTAAGTGTTTTTTTTTAAACAGTGTCCGTCTGTCCAACCAATGTTTCTGAGATCAGATAAAATAGAGACATGAAATTTTCAGAATAGATTTGTACACGACAGCTAGATGATATTTCAGTCTGATTTCAAATAAAAATGCATTAAAATGTTAATTATAATTTTTATGATTACAAATCCAAAATCATCCATTACGCTATCCTGCTTTAACTGCCATTACCACCACATCCAATATGGAAAGAAATAAGAAAACCCTTCAATGAACTTTAACCTGTATTTACAAAACACTTAGAATAAAAAACACTCTGTGGTCTTAAAACATGACTTTTCTTGCTTTAAGTTTTGAAAATTCAATCACTAGTTTTTAGTTCCAGTTTTCCAGCTTTTCATGCTCTATTGACATTGTGGCAAGTACAACAAGTCTCTCTTGCATCATTGTTGAATGCAGATATGTTTTTATCAATTTTAACTTTGACAAGCTATGTTCCCCACTAGCTACAAAAACTGGCAAAGTTAAAATAATGCGCAGAGCTATAAAAATGTTTGTGAAAATAAACTCAGACAGTTTTCCAAACAAACTTCAGTACTTCTTCAGGAGTGGAATGTTTCTTAAGTCGTCTTGAAAAAGCCTAAAGCTCACTACACAAATCTGTAGCATCAATGTCTTTTGAATTTTCATGAGTCAATGCTGACTCCAGTTTTATACAAAATTCTCTTATCTGTTTTGCTGTTTTCTTTTGCAAGCTGTGAATATCATACAGGAAGCCAAATACTGACTCTAGCTGCTGCATCTGTTGAAATCTTTCATCAACTGAGTGAATAGCAGTATCAAGGACTGCGAAGTAGAAATTCACTTTGAACCTTTGTTTTGGGTTCTGAATGGGTGTGTCTCATCCTTCATATGAAAACTGCTGTTTCTTTTGCCGAATCTGAACTGGATCAAATTCTTTCAGAAAGTCTATTTCTTCAGCAAGCTCGAGGGAATCTACCAGTGTTCTTTCGAACCCTTCATCACTTCTGAATTCCTCCGGAATATTTTTAGTTTGCTGCAGTTTTTGAATAGCAGAATGTATGTTCACGTTCTTTTCCTGAAGCTGCTTTCTAGTGAGGGTAATCTCGAAAAGGATATTATACCACAAAATGAATGAACTCACAAATTTGAACTTGGAAAGGCCATTTGCAAGAGCTTCTGCATCTGAACGTGCCGTATTGCCAGATGATCCAGTAAAGGGAATATCATCAGAAATTTCAATTAGGGCATCATAAATGTTTCCAAGTTCATAGCAAAGAGGCTTCAAAGCATTAATGTGACTCTCCCATCTTGTCTGACTAAGTGGTTTCACAGTTAGAGAATTCACATGGCGAGTCAGACTCTCCCAACGGCGTGTTCAGCCTGAGAAAAACACATAAACACATTGCACCAGGTCAAAGAAACTGTTTGCCTCCAAAGAGCATCTAGCAGCATCACTGACAACCAAATTCAGAGAATGCGCACTGCAAGGAAAGAAAAAGGCCCTAGGATTGATTTCCATCATTCTCCTTTGCACACCATTGTCTTTACCCTTCATATTACTCCCATTATCATAGCCTTGGCTACTTAAGTTTTCAACAGAAGATGACATTCTTTCAAGCTCTTGTAGAATAGTTTCAGTCATAAATGCTCCAGTCATGTCCTTCAGTGGTATAAAACCCCAAAAATGTTCCTTTATGAGCACTTCAACACTATCTTCATCTGTAGACTTTTCCATATTCACAAAATGAATGATCATCGTCATTTGTTCAACATGACTCACATCGGGTGTACAGTCCAGTATTATTGAAAAGTATTTTGCAGAATGGGCAGCTTCTACAATTTTCTTTTTAATGGCATTTGCTAGGATTTGAATCAGTTCATTCTGCATATTTTTTTCCTAAGTAATGAACCCGTGTTTCATTATCAGTTATTTTACGTAGATGCTCCTTCATGACTGGATCAAAGTTAGGTATTCAACAAATTTTTAAAAGTTTCCATTACCCAGAGTGTATAATTTTTCATTTCTACCACAGCCACGGAATGCTAAATTTTGTCCACTGAGAACTCTCACTAAAGCAATCAGACGCTCTAATATTTGTTGCCAATATTCTTCTTTTTCCTTGGTCACACATAAATTTTCTTCATCAATAGTTTTTCCTTTTTTCAATTGTAATTCAAATTCTTTCCAATTTTGAAAACATTCCAAATGTTCTGTACTTCTTTCATGTGAAGAGAGAATTGAAGATATGTTTTTCCAGTCCTTCGAACATTTTCAGTAAGTGATGTACCAATTGCTTGCTTTCTAAACAACTTGCAGCAAAAGCCAAACACAGAGTCCTTTGACACTGAATATTGTAACCAGTTTCAATGAATTTGTTCCCTATTAATGAGTTTCCTCTTGTAATGCTGATCAGAGAATTTTCTTTTATTTCCATCCTTAGGGAAGGGAAATTTGTGAACTTGTTCAGGTCCATGTTCCACGAGAATTTGCCGCACACTGTCAGCACATCTGGACCATGAAACTGAGTCCCCATACTGTAACTTGGTTGTAACTTCCTCATCCTTTCTTCCTTCTACTTCATTTACTTCAATTTCTTCATGTGTCTCTGAAGGTGAATAAATCTTTTCCCCCTTCCATATCAGTCTGATGCCTTCATCTAGAAGTATGTTTCCATCATCTTGATGTTCCAAATTGCTTCCATGCGGATGTGAGCTAACCTCCTCTCCAAGTAAAATTCCTTCATCTGGATGCTGTGAACTTCTTCCATCTTTATTTGGATTAAAGAGAAGATATTTCAGGAAGGATCCCTGCTGTTTTGCTTGGTCCTTTTCCTTCTCAGCCTTTCGTTTATGATACTCAGCTCCTGAGGGTTTTCTTTTTCCTCTTTCTGCCATGGGGCATTTGAATATTGTTACATACTGTGCTCCCGACTGCAAGCATTATAATGTTAAGGATCGCCGACACACCACATGGTTGGCGATTTAAACCACATTGCAGCCATTCCAACAAGTCTTTTCACTGCTTAAAGGTTCAAAGATTAGTAACATACACTCACCTATTAAAACAGTTAGTTACAGCTTTTACACGGAAACAAAATGACCTTTTTTGACGTTATAACGCGACACTGGTTGTTTGGAAAGTAATCCCCTTCCTCATGGTTACCCGCTTGGAGTGTGATGTTATCACTTTTGTAGTCTATTAAGCATTAACACTGTTACTTTTCTTTTATGGACCTTATTTATTACGTGTGAACCAGTTATAACAAAGAAAAGTTCATAATTATACAGCCAGATAATAACTCTAAGGTTTAATAACGCTTAAAGATACTCACATTTTGGATTTATAATGCTGAAAGATGTTGTTCTTTATTCTTTGGTGCCAAGAAACACAATTTTCCACAGTATTTGCTTGATTATTAACCATCGACGTGTGTTAAAATGACCGTTTGACATGTATCAACTCGCAATATCTCCGCTCTACATGAATTTGCAGCTATGCAACCTTGATGTATATTCGAGTTAGGTGTCACTAGCATTGCAGCTCTTGCCACTGGCAGATGTGTTTCACCATGGCTGAGTTATTGCTTATCAAAGTTGTGGAGTGGGTCATCTAGACCCTACATGGCAAATTGAAAAAAAAATTTGCTAAAATATTATTTATTTTCGCAGTAAATAAAAGATTTGACATATTAATAAATTTTCAGAAATGTAGAGAAATGAATTATAATTCATATTCCCTCCGTAAGCGCACAGGAATTGAAATAATGACATCTTCGTTATTTTTTTTCATCTTTTTCATTTTTTTTCATTTTATTTTTTTTTAAATTTTATTTTTTTCCTCAAATTTGGAACCCCTTTTAACTTGGCACCCTAGGCGACTGCCTAGTTCGCCTATATGGATGGGCCGCCCCTGCGTTGACCCAATGATCATCCCACCACTGATGTTGTACACCTGTGCAATAAAGAGTTAAGAAGTCATGTTGCATGCTACAAGTTGCTTCTGTTATAGTATTACGTGTTTTCATTTTGTGGGGAGGTTTGCTGCAAACACAAGAATAGCCAGCAGTCAGTCTAATCAAAAGTGTTATGATATTGGGTTGAGAGGAGCCAGAGACAGAGGACTTTGTGTGTATGTCGGTTGAAGGTGGAATGAACCAGGAGAGGAAAAGAGGTTGTGCCTGCAGAGGCAACAGGAAATGTGGAAAGGTGGGAAGCAAACTTTGAGAAACTCTGTATTTTACTAGCCCATGACTGGCAGGCAAGTGGTTTCTTCCTGATCTTGGAGCAGATTAATATGTGGTTTCCAAAGATATATAGCACTAAATTTTGGAACTGACTGAGCAGATACCTTGACAGCTGAGGGAAAAGAACTATGTGCACTGCCAGGGTTGTGGATTCTGGATGATTCCTGGCTCACGAGGTTGCAGAAGTTTTCAGGAGAGCAAGAAGAACATTATGACATGGGGATTGCTGACTACAGGCTGATTTGGGTGGAGAGAAGTGGCCTGGGTTGGCATCATATTTTGCCCACTCTGCAGCATCTAACCAATGACTTAAGAGGTTGTGATCTACCAGACACTGTGGTGGTTTACTTGGGCAGAAGTTATCTGGGCCTTGTTCCTGGTGTGCCCCTCATACAATGTATGGGAGCAGATTTGGACTACATCAGATTTGTGTCAGAGAATCATAGAAGATTAGGATAGGAAGAGACTCAGGAGGTCATCTAGTCCAACCCCCTGCTCAAAGCAGGACCAAACCCAACTAAATCGTCCCAACCAGGGCTTTGTCAAGCCGGGCCTTAAAAACCTCTAAGGACGGAGATTCCACCACCTCCTCTAGGGAACCCATTCCAGTGCTTCACCACCCTCCTACTGAAAAAGTTTTTCCTAATATCCAACCGAAACCTCCCCCACTGCAACTTGAGACCATTGCTCCTTGTTCTGTCATCTGCCACCACTGAGAACAGCCTAGCTCCATCCTCTTTGGTACCCCCCATCCAGGTAGTTGAAAGCTGCTATCAAATCTCCAGGATTTGAAAACTGTCCAGGAGCTGTGACAGTTTTCTCTGATTTGGCTGAGCATCTGAATAAGTTCTACAGTGACAATATGAAAGCTATTAATAAGTGTTGGAAGAACAGAAATTGGAGGATTCATGGCTGGCTGGACAATGTGTACTGTATGGCAGAGAAACATTACAAGCACTCTGTTCACGGAGGGGGAACATCTGTCAGACAGTCGTCAGAGGATCTTTCTCTCAAGCATAAAACTCTCAGTATTTCGGAACAGAAACTATTTGTGATTTCTCTGGCTGGCCCTGCCACAAATTCCACCCTCCCGCCGTTCTGAAACATGACCAGGAACACCCTTGCACCATGACAGAGTTTCCCTTTACTCCAGGCCCTGCATGTCAGTTGGGTTCTAGGAGTGGAGAAGTAACAGTCATAGAAAAGTTTGTATACCAGGGAGTGAAGACTGCAGGGACATGTGTTCCCTGCTTGCAGTGGGGAGTCTGTGTTGAGAAGTGGGGAGGGGCCAGTTTGGAGGGGGAATGCATTGAAAGGGTCATTGGAGGGGGAATGCATTGAAAGCTGGGGAGGTGTGCTGAAGGAGGGCTGGCGGGGTGCAGCTGATATTTATATGGGGGAGAGAGACATCTGGAGCAGTATGATAATTGTGGGACACTCTATATACACAGCTGCCTAAATGACTACTAACTCCTATCAATGTCATGTCTTTTCCTGTTCAAAAAAATGAGGAAATTCAATGGCAAAAACTCATGTGAATGCAGAGTGGTGGTTCAGTGACCCCATGCAGAATGCTGATTTGAGTAAAACTCAAACTTTGGAAAACCAGGAAACGCATACTTAAATCTGCCATCATTCAGCAGTGTAGGTAAACCTACCCCATTGACTGCACCTGGAGTGTATGCAAATAATTCCCATTGGCTATTGCCAGCTCCAGGGGAACAGAAGGATAGTGGCATAAGCAACTTTCTCCCCCTTCTGCGCCTTAATGATGTTAGATGGAATCCAGTGAGTGAGAGTGAACGAGTTGTAAACAGAGGAGAAGAAATGGTACATTTCAGCAACTGTGGGGTTGGCAGAGTAAAGGTATGTGTGTTAATGGGTAGTATTGGGGCATTGATGAAAGGGGTAGGGTTGCACATGCAATCTTCACGATGCATTTCCTGGTTTTCCAATGTTTGAGTTTTGCTCACCTCAGGGTGCTGCAAGGAGATGATGGAAGGGCAGTGAGTGAGTGAGGACTTGTGATGCCACTCAAATTTGTGGCAACTAAAAAAGTTGCAGCATGTTAAGAGTTGCAGTTTTTGCAACACAATTGCCGCTTACAATTTTCTTACCACCTTATATGAATTAGTATCAGGATTATGGTGTATTTAAAAATGGTGCTCCAATTGTGGGCTATCACCTGAATATCCAGGGCTTTCCTGGTCCTACTTGCAGGCTAGGAGGCTCTATGGGGATGCATGTGATCTGGGCCTAGCAGTCCTCATTCTGCAGGCAGACAGCCCAGAGTAAGATGTGGTGAGTTGTGCCTCTCTCTGTCTTAAGGAGCAGTCCGCTTTGTTTCTCTCTGTTTTGGGTTCTTATATGTTATTATTCTGAATTCTAAGAAACAAAGCAGTGTTACCTTGCAATCTTCCAGCAAGATTTTTTAAAAATCTAACATCTCTGTGTACAGACTGTAAAACATAACAAGGTTCAGGGAGACAGTGCTTGGTAAAAGGACTGGTATTTGAGAGGAAGAAAAACCTTTATTTAACTCTTCTAGGGGAAAGTAAAGATGATATCCATCAATGGTGGTTGCTGTTGTTAGTACAGATAGTGAAATGGCCGTAATGTTGGCATGGGTGAAAATGTGCTACCATCTTTGGAGGTTTGCAACCTGGTTTAATCTATGCTTTCGTTTGAATTTTTTTTTAACTACAAAAAAAAGGAGGCCAAATTCATCCCTGGTGTCCCGTGGAGTTATCCACATGAGCTCCTGTATTGTTGCTACAAGCCTTACTTTAACACACAGACAAAAAATCTAGTACCAATCAGCTTTCTTAACTCTCTAGGGAGTGTCCTGAGACTAAAACTGCTTGTTTAGCTAGGTTAGTCTGACATCTGAGAGGAGCAGGAGATTATAATCTGAAAACTGGAATGGGAAGGGGTTTAGTTAATTTTATTTCCTGTTCTCATAAATAAAAGACCAAACAAGAGATACATGTCATTCTGTTTTCTGTTCTTGGTCTGACATTTCACCTTTAGGACAAAGAATTAAAACAAAAAGTATATTGTCTCATTAAATATCTGGTGCTTCGCTACTTCAACTCTTTCACTGTTCTGTAACTTAATTATTTAGTTTTTCCAGGCTTTAATTGATTCATTCCTACCGTCTATGTTCCATTGGGAAGTCAAATCTAGGGAACTGAGAATAAGATAGGAAAACCCAGCTCATTTGCATAGAATCATAGGACTGGAAGGGACCTCAAGAGGTCTTCTAGTCCAGTCGCTTGCACTCATGGTAGGACTAAGTATTATCAGATCATCCCTGACAGGTGTTTGTCCAACCTGCTCTTAACAATCTCCAATGATGGAGATTCCACAACCTCCCTAGACAATTTATTCCAGTGCTTAACTACCCTGAGAGTTAGGAAGTTTTTCTTAAAGTCCAACCTAAACTTTGGTGCCTATCTTGTTCAAACACGATTTCCCAAAGTCTCTCTCTCAAGCCTGGCCCTTATTTGTGGGCATTTCTTTTCCCACCTATCCACAGACCTCAGCCCATGAAAGAAATTGGGTGTTTGAGATTACCACAGTGTGCTCATAAATGTTTAATAACTCCTCAGTCACTGCATGGTGCTTGGATTTCTTGCTTGTGCCATCATTGTTACTAGCGCAGGTTGGAACACTCCAGTTAATTTTGTTTTGTTTAAATAAGTTGTTTCATGGAACACAAAGTGTTCCAGAGATGTATCATTTTCAACCAGGTTTTCAATGGGAAGGTTTCAGAGGTCCAGGATGGAGTCTCCAGTCACTTCCAGAGAAAGAGAGAGGGGAAGGAATTGAACATGTGACCTTTTCAATCCCCAAATATGGTGTTTTGACCCAATTCCATTACGTGATGCTTGACAAATTTTGTTTCCATTACAATGAAGAAGAAAAACAAAAACTTGAGGATCTTGAAAGTTGTCACAAAACAGCATCGTTGTTCCCTGGCCAGCACTAGTCATTACTTTATGAAGTTTCAGGCCAGGAAAGGTTTTAGATTTCCAGCCATTACAATTCCCCACTACACTGAACTAAGCATATAAGGGATTTGATTGTGAGACCAAAACAAAGCAACAAGAAACAACTTTAGCTTTGCTCATTTCACCTTTTTGTTTGGCTCATGTTAAATCAGGAGCTATTACCACTAACATGAGATCTCATTTAGGCTGAATCTATTCGAAGAACAGAGGGCCAACAGCATTCACTTTCCCACCAGTGAATCAAATGAACCCCATTTCCATTTAATTCATATTATGCTATAATAATGTAGGCTATTTGAATTAGCAAACTATGAATTGTCCCTGACTTCTTTGTAAACATTTTGGACCTTATTCTGAAAGGAGTCCTTGCTGCTCAGCTGGTGGGAATTTGGTATTGTCTCTTAGAGCTGGGTGGAAGGTACGCAACAGGAAAATGTTTTGACAAATCAGGAACATTTCACTGAATGTTTCCAGGCATATTTCTTTGGTTTCCCAGCAAGCTCTGCTCCCTGCCCGTTACATACACACAGCACTGTGGCTCTGTGGGCCATAACTCTCCCAGTGACCTTGGCCAACTCACTTCAACTCTCTCTACTTCAGTTTCTCTGTCTGTAAAATGGGAATAGCAGCATTTACTGACCAACCTCAGAAGAATATTGCTTTTAGATGAGGCTTGAACTCACAGCCTCAGCATCATTCCACACAGTATTGCTCTACAAGTACTGCGCCACTGGCAGATTCATAAGTAGCTGTGAATACTGCCAAGTGTATGTTTTATCCCTTTTCTGTGTGCCTTTTCTTTGGAACTGGTAGCTTTGATGTGTGGCACCAGAAGACCAAAGGAAGGTCTGATCTTTCAAGGAACATGGCTCTGCAACCCTTTCCTTATACTACCTACACTCTATATTAAATACAAAGGGCTAAAACCTCAGATGCAGCTGACTCCTCTTGGTGCACCAGGGTGAGGAGTGATATAAGAGGCTTTCTACCCCCACTCTTCTTACCCCAATCCCCAAGGATCATGGGAGCGCAGCATACTCTCCCATCACTCTGTCCTGTCCCTGGCATGCCTATTACACTCCTGCAGGAGCAGGCTGCACAGACCTGGATATGTTGCCTTTCTCCCACCCAGGGATTTCCCTATGGAAGCAAGCTGAATCACTTAATAAACTGGGCTGTATCTGCTCAGCATGTATTTAATCCAGCCAAATGCACACCTCCCAAAGGGGGAACACTGCTGGCTCGAGGGGAGTACTGGGGATTACAGTGGATCACAAGCTGAAAATGATTTAACAGTGTGATGCATTTGCAGAAAAGGCTAATATCATTCTTGGGTGTATTAACAGGAGAGTTGTATGTGAGATACGTGGAGCAGCGGCAACTTGTCCCACTCCACTGAGCACTGGTGAGGCCTCAGCTTTAGTATTGTGTCCTGTTATGGGTGCCACCCTTTAACAAAGATGTGGACAAACTGGAGAGACTCCAGAAGGGGGCAACAAAAATGATAAAAAAGTTTTAAAAACCTGACCTCTGAGGAAAAAAAACCTGACCTCTGATTTAACTGGGAATTGGTCCTGCTTCGAGCAGGGGGTTGGACTAGATGACCTTCTGGGGTCCCTTCCAACCCTGATATTCTATGAAAGAAAACTGGGCATATTTAGTCTTGAGAAAAGAAGACAGAGGGGGAACCTGATAACAATCTACAAATATGTTATAAGGAGGGCAGTGATAAATTGTTCTGCATGTCCACTGAAGGTAGAACAAGAAGCAATGGGTTTAATCTGCAACAAGGGAGATTTAGGTTAGATATTAGGAAAAAACTAACTATAAGGGTAGTTAAATTCTGGAATAGGCCTCAAAAGGAGTTTGTGGAATCCCTGTCATTGGAGGTTTTTAAGACTAGATTGGACAAACACCCGTCAGGGATGGTCTAGGTTTACTTGGTCCTGTTTGACTGCAAGGGGCTACACTTGATGACTTCTGGAGGTCCCTTCAAACCCCACAGTTCTATGAATAAAGAATGCAAGTCACACAGAGGATGGAGTACTGTATCTTGGAAAGCAGTTACTCTGGAAAGGACTTGGGTGTTATGGTAGATAGCCAACTGGACATAAGCTCCCAGGACAATGCTTTAGCTCAGAGAGCTAACGCAATTGTTGGAGGTACAAGCAGGAGAAGATCTAGTAGAAGCATACTCCTTACAACACTGATGAGACCATTACTGGATTCGGTGTCCAGTTCTGATGTCTGCGTCCATAAGGATGTTGACCATTGGAAATGGTTCAGAAAAGAGCTACAAGACTAATCTATGGTCTGGAAAACCTGCCTTATAGTGGGAGACTAAAGAAGCTTAAAGAAGCTAAAGACAGCTATTTAATTTAGCAGACAAACGCATAACAAGATCCAGGCACTGGAAGCTGAAGCTGGATAAATTCAGACAAGAAATAAGCCACACAGTTTAAACAGTGAGGGTAAATAACCATTGGACCAAATTACAAAGGGATATGGATTCTCAACTGCTTGATGTTTTAAATCAAGGCTGGATAGCTTTCCCCCAAAATATGCTGTAGCTCACCCACCAGATATGGGCTTGATGCAGGCATCATTAGGTGACGTTCTCTGGTTTATGTTATGCAGGAGATTAGACTAGATTATCACAATGGCTCCTTCTGGCCTTAATAAAAGCCTCGCTACTCTCTTGAAATAATTGTCTATCTCCTTTGCAGAAGCAAGGCAAAGAGGAAAGGGTGAAGATTGAGGATTTGGCCCAAACTATTTTTCAATCTGCTTTATATGGCAGGAGGCAGTGCATATTGCAAGGGCTGTCCATCTGGAATTTTATGGATGCCTTCATCAGGATGGCAAGCATTTTGATAGCAGCAACAGGCTACTCCTTTGTTAGCATTAGATCAATTTGCTTTCTGTAAAGGAATGAACTGCTTGACCTTAAAGGGACTTACATTTTCAAAGCAATGTGCCAGGATTGCTCAGTTCCCATTGCTGCTAATGGAAGTCATGTGGCTAAGCCCTTGGGTTTCACACAACTTTGAGTCTTGTGAAAGGCTTTCCTGGAATTTCAAAGGAAATATAATTTTAAAAGCATTTATTTAGCTCTCAGTGGAAGCCCATGCCAATGCAAACAATCAAGAGTAAAGTTTGGAAGTAGTTCTTGCCATGCATCCAGAATGAGAGGAGTATTAAAAAAACAAAAACAAAAACCAACCCCACCATGCAGCCCAAAACACAAGTTTTGCTCTAGCAAAAAACACAACATGAGGATAAAAGTACAGAATCTTTTGTTCTTACTCTAGAACAAGTAAGTGAATTCTAAATGTAGCAAAACAAGATCTCATCTAGAGCTGGGTGAAAATTTTCAGAATAGTTTATTTGCCAAAGAAATGCAGTTTCCCAGGTTGTGCAAAACTACTTGTGAATGTGTGTTGAAATTGGCAAATACAGTTTCAATTAAAAAAATGAAATTTTTTTAAAAAAGATTAAATGTTTCATTTTGACATTTTCTAAAAAGAACAGTTTTGTTTTGAAACAACATTTCATTTAGAAATTTAGCAAGAGCCATTTAAAAAAATGAAAGGAAATGTTTCATTTTGCATTGAACAAAAAGTTTCATTACATTCCAAATTAATTTTTCCATGTTGGTGGGGAGGGGGAAAACCTAAAAATCTCCTTTTGGTTCCACCTGAAATTAATTTTGCTTCCTACCCAATTTTTCAGTTTGACGACTGAACCAAAAACAAAAATACCCCCTGTCCCCCAAACCCAACCAATGATTTGCTTAGCTCTGTTCTCATCCCGGCAGCCTCCAGGTTCTGCCTTCCCTGCCACCAATAGCCTCCTTTCTTCAGCAGTGTTGACTTCTGTGACGGGTTGGATCACAGAAACCCCCTTGCGGCTGCCAACTGATGTGCCAAGACTACTTCTGCCCCTGCTGTCCCTGCCCACCCAGCTTGGGACTCCAGAACCCTGCCTGGTAGTGTCAGATGCGCTTGCTGGCTACAAACACAGACCCAGGGCTGAATCATGTCCCACAAACTGTAGGCTTAACTGAAAAAAGCTCAAGAAGTGTTCCTGTCTCCAACACTCAGATGCCCAACTCCCAGTGGGGTCCAAACCCCAAATAAATCAGTTTTTACCTTGTATAAAGCGTATACAGGGTAAACTCATAAATTGTTCACCCTCTATAACACTGATAGAGAGGTATGCACAGCTGTCCCCCCCCCCCAGGTATTAATACATACTCTGGGTTAATTAATAAGTAAAAAGTGATTTTATTAAATACAAAAAGTAGGATTTAAGTGGTTCCAAGTAATAACAGACAGAACAAAGTGAATTACCAAGCAAAATAAAATAAAACACGCAAGCCTATGCCTAATACAGTAAGAAACTGAATACAAATAAAATCTCACTCTCTTCTACAGACTAGCCTCCTTCTAGTCTAGGTCCAGCAATCACTCACACCCCAGTGGTTACTGTCCTTTGTTCCAGTTTCTTTTAGGTATCCTTTGGGAGTGGAGAGGCTTCTCTTGAGCCAGCTGAAGACAAAATGGAGGGGTCTCCCAGAGTTTTAAATAGACTTTCTCTTGTGGGTGGACACCCCTACCTCCCCCTGTGTAGAATCCCAGCTACAAGATGGAGTTTTGAAGTCACATGGGCAAGTCACATGTCCATGCATGAATCAGAACTTACAGGTAGCAGCCATTGTTCACATGCTTCCTTGAACGTCCTCAAGTAGTCTTCTTATGTGGATTGGAGCATTACATGTTTCATTGTCCTTTAAGTTGATTGGGCACTTAATTTGCACATTCCTTTCTCAAGAAGCTGACCAAATGCCTTACTAAGGCTACTTAAAATCAAACAAGTACACAGCCAGTATTCATAACTTCGAATACAAAAATGGTACATGCATACAAATAGGATGAATATATACAGCAGATCGGGGTCCCCAACGTGGTGCCCGTGGGCGCAATGGTGCCTGCTGGGGCAGTTGTGTGTGCCTGCAGGACACCACGCTGCCGCAATGCCGCCACCGAGCGCGGCCACCTGAGAACCGCCCACTGAAATGCTGCTGAGAAGCGTTGCCATTTCTCGGCGGCATTTCAGCGGCAATGCTTCTTTCTGCTGCGGCTTCTTGGCGGCATTTCAGTGGCAGCAAGGTGTCTGGCACCCGCCAGTGTCTTCTGGGAGTAGGACTGTGCTTTTCCTTTTCTCACAGAAAGGTTGGGGACCACTACAGTAGATCATCACCTTTGCAGACATATGTTACTGGCATATGTAGCATAAAACATCTTCCAGTTATGTCATATTTACATTCATAAGCATATTTCCATAAAGCATTATGGGGTGCAACATCACAGTGTCCCTTTCTCTGCACTCCAGGTAATAAATTTATTTAAAGGGGGCCTTACAACTTAGTCTTAGCTGTGCCTTGTGTAATTTCAGTTTAAAAGGGTACCCCAGTTCTGACATTTGTTTTGTAATCAATATGTCTTTCCATGTCTGAGGGTGGTACCTACTCAGATCCAGATCTGAGGGAATCTTCTCACTCTTGCTTCTTTCCTTTTCTTGGCATGTGACTAGAGCAGGAATGAGTGTACCCCAGAGGGGAGCGCACCATGGGTAGTGTTCTTTCCCCGCCCTCGGCTGGCTAAAACTCTTTCAGGTGCCAGGCAAAGATGGTGTTTGGGGAGCTGTCAGCTGGAATGCTGGGCCTGAAGGCTCCATAACTTGTTGGGGATGACAGCTGGATAGTTCATTAGAGAGAGGAGAGACTCCTGAGGAAGAAATGGGATGAACATGCCGAGCAGTTAGAATCCTAGACCAACATTTTCAAACCTGGTGCCTAAAACTAGACCCCTAAATCCATATTCAGGCACCTAACAAAGTGGCCTGGGTTTCAGAGGTACTAAGCATTCACAAATCCTGCAGTGAAGCTGTCTAATGGATTTGGCAGTATTGCACTTTCCACAGCATAGACTCTTCCCTCGGGGGTAGCCCTTCCTGTCACCATGGACTCAACCAGAACATTTCCTCTTCTGGGCCCTTTGCCTGTGGAGTCAGTTTAGGATTGGCTAACAATTTTAACCCTGAGTGACTGAAGTGAATCCCGTAGAGCCATATTTTTGTGCCTAACAGCTCCTTTTTAGATTTTTTTTAAACATATTAATTCAGTTTTGTGTAATATTCTTAGAAGTTTAAAAATAATTTCCTCTCCTGTGTCAACATTGTCTTTTTCTCTATTTGGCAAACAGACATTGATTCCAACACAACCCTCCCACTACAGCATATTTGCTGAAGCTGAAACTGCACCTGGCTACATGCATAGGTGCCGACTCTGTGGGTGCTCTGGGGCTGGGGCACCCATGGAAAAAAATAGCGGCTGCTTAGCACCCCCGGTGGGCCCTGCTGATCAGCCCCTCCCTCTCTCCCCAGCACCTCTCTCCCGCCAATGGTCCCACCAATCATCTCCCTTCCCTCCCCAGCGCCTCCCACTCACCAAGGATCAGCTGTTCAGCGGCATGCAGGAGGCGCTGCAGGAGAGGGGGCAGAGTGTGGGTGGGGCACACTTGGGGGAGGGGACAGAATGGGGTGGGAAGAGGCAGGGTGGGGGTGGAGCCTTGGAGGAAGGGATGGAGTGGGGGCAAGGGCTTGGGGGGGAAGTGAGGGTTGAGCACCCCCCCGGAAAATCAGAAAGTGGGTGCCTCTGGCTCCATGATTTACTTATTTGCATGTCACTACCATTGAACATGGTACAAGAACATGCATAGCTCTGGGAAGAGAAAGCTGTTAATTGCTACTGCACATCTATTTAATTCCTCCTTAAAATTCACCTCTGCCAGGATGCCTACAGGACACTTAACAGCTGTGACCTTGATCATACACATCCCAGTATTCCATCTGCCTGTTTGCAGGATTGGGGCCTTAGCCCATTACTTGATACAACAAAAACTTATATGCATGATGAGCTTTACTGATGGTGAGTAATCCATGTATGTAAATCTTTGCAGAAATAGGGCTCTAAATTATAAACTCGACCTTTACCTTTTTTTTAATTTGTGTCTTGCTTTTATCACAGCTGGGCTCCAACTCTTGCTGATAAAAATAATAAATATCAATGCTATTAAGAATACTGTTATGATTCATCTCACAGCTTCTGATATTTCTAATGTGCAATAGCACCTAAAGTTGGGGAGTTAGCACAAAGGGTTTGAATAGGCCCTACAAAAACAGTGTACCCTACCTCCGTAATGAAGTGATGAATCAAAAAGAAACTAAAGAGATTTTTAGAATCCGGGGGCTTGCCACTAGATTACAACAATTTTTAAATGGGTTGATTTTTCAGCCGGAACTACTTGGCAGTGTCCCTCAAACTCATTCTTACTTTATTCACAGCAGTAATAAATAATAAACCTAGGGATCACAAAATGCCATCACACCTCACACATCTTCCTAGCTGTAGATCTCACAAATAAATAATAATTGCATCTTACTAAATCAACCCCCGATTAGAGAAAACAGGAAGACATTTCATATTGTTAAATTCCTCGCAAGGGGGAAAAATTAGGGCATGGAGGCATTAAAGATTTATATCGTACCGTCTGACTGAGCTCATCCCTTAACGAAAGAAAACAGGTATTTGGGCAATTACTTTGAACCCTTTTACAGAATGCACACCAGAGAGGCTAATAAGTTGACGGGTAGATATATAAAATATGTATACTACATAAATGTAACAAATAATATATATATATTACATGCACAGGAAGAGTAAGGTATAAATCTATTTATATCTTTCAGCTAAAGATAGACACAAAGATAGAGTTTAAAAAACCCTATACAGACAGCATCATATTTATAACTGGCAGTTTGGAAAGAATAACTTCTTTACCAATTTTCATAGTGCAGCAGGAACCTCAAAGTTTCGTTCATTAGCAGCCTTTTTACTATTTATTGTGCAATATTTTTTTCTTCAGGCATTTTCTACTCTAGTAGTTGAAAAATACCTTTTCTGGAGTAAAGAAAGTTGCTGTCTCCTGAACAGTGTTGGCACACAGATGACTGGGATAAATCAAGCAGAATTGGAGGCTACATTTCCAACACATGCCTCAGGATATTGTGACATAAAACTTGCTATTGCTTCGATGGTTTTTACAGCTTATTGTTGTCATTGGTGTTGCAAAATTTACTCCTATGGTACAAAGCAAAACAAAAAGTTACAGACCTGATAGCTTCTTGGTGTGCATAGCATTTATGCAAATTATATTAGTCATCTGGCTTTGCATGACTAAGGTTGCACTAGGAATTTATTAGGAGCCTTCTGATGACACCTAAATCAAAGTGGGTTGCAACTGTCTTCTTTATACAGCAGTGTTTCCTCACAGAAACTACATGGACAGTGCACAATGCTCCATGTTAGTCTGAGTCATCTGGCTGCTCAGAGTCAGAAGGAGCATTGCATGCTCGGAGTTTTTCCTTTTGGACGGTGCACCTCTGGGTTAAAGAGAAAGGTAGATGGGGAAGACTTGGATGGGCAGAGGAGAGACAAGCCTGAAGACACAGACCATATTGTAGCACTGTGCATCTTGAATTTGGCTGATGGTCTACGGTTTGACCACCCCATTAATCGTCTTCTAAAAGCAATTTACATAGACCAGCAAACAATAGTCAATATCAATATGGACATATCATAAAGCACCACTGGAGTCAGCAGGACATCCTGTCAAAGCAAACCCCCCATTTGGAATGTAGCCACACAATATACTCCCTCTTGTTCACATTGAGGAGAATGGCAAGATTCAAAATTATTCTGAATCAGGCCTGTAACTTTCAAATTTCCAGTTCTAGAGTGAGGGGAACCGCCAAACAAACATCTGCCCAACGGAATTGAAGGAAAATCCATCTTGCATTCCATGTGAAGAAATACCCATTTTTATAAGATACAAGGCTACATGCCAAATGTTTTCAACATTGTATGCAGTGCTATTGTAGCCATGTTGGTCCCAGGATAATAGAAAGACAAGGGTGAGGTAATAGCTCGAAAGCTTGTCTCTCTCACCAACAGAAATTGGTCCAATAAAACATACTGCCTCCCCACCTTGTCTCTCTTCAACATGACTGTAATTCTAAAGTGGTTTGGAAAGTGAAAAAAATACTGTAAAGAATAAAAGTTTGCTTTGTATAGTCTTTTCAGACCTGACACTCCAATGAGGAGTCAGGATATTTTAACCACATACACATTTACAAGGCGGTGGTCAAAACCTCCTCACAGATGTTTTGAAAGATTCTCTTTATTTGAATTTTTAAAAATATCTAAACTCCTTTTCTGAACATCTGTAGTCAGTTTACAGGAGAACGGCAGCTCGCCTTTGTTTGTGTGTAAACTGTACACATGAAATCAGAAGAGTTATTTTAAGGTGTTTGTTGCACACAAAGATTCTAAATTCACTTTCTCCTTCATTTTCCTGAACAGTGGAGTCCAGAAGTCATTCATTTCCCTTTGCAAGAGACCATGCAATCACAACACCTAAATCATGAAGAATGCAAGAAAGACAAAATAACAATGGAAAACTAATGAGAAGCAATTTATGAGTTAAAAATTAGTGGTGATGAAGGCAATGAAAGAGACAGATTCTGCTAAAATAAATTAGGCTAACACATTAGAATCTGTGTCAGTTTAAACGGACCTGTAACTTCGTTCATGATAACCATTCAGCATTTTAATTACAGAAAATACTGGCAAAAAATCCTTCCCTGTATAGTTGACTGATTCATGGATAGTGCAAATATACCTCTTTAATATACCCCATTGCAGTAGCCTCTGAACTCACAAGAACATAAGAATGGCCATCCTGGGTCAGACCAAAGTATCCTGTCTTCCGACAGTGGGCAATGCCAGGTGCCCCAGAGGGAATGAATAGAACAGGTCATCATCAAGTGATCCATCCCTTGTTGTCCATTCCCAGCTTCTGGCAAACAGAGGCTAGGGACACTGCCTTTCCTGGCTAATAGTCATTGATGGACCTATCCTCCACAAATTAATCTAGTTCTTTTTTTAACGTTGTTATAGTCTTGTCCTTCATAACATCCTCTGGCAAGGGGTTCCACGGGTTGACTGTTAGTTGTGTGAAGAAATAGTTACTTTTGTTTGTTTTAAGCCTGCTGCCTATTAATTTCATTTGGTGACTTCTAATTCTTGTGTTCTGAGAAGGAGTAAATAACACTTCCTTATTTACTTTCTCCACACCTGTCATGATTTTATAGACCTCCATCATGTCCCCCCTTAGTCATCTCTTTTCCAAGCTGAAAAGTCCCAGTCTTATTAATCTTTCCTCATATAGAAGCTGTTCCATACCCCTAATAAGTTGTGTTGCCCTTTTCTGAACCTTTGCCAAGTCCAACCTATCTTTCTTGAGATCGGGCAACCATATCTGCACTCAGTATTCAAGATGTGGGCGTACCATGGATTTATATAGAGGCAATATAATATTTTCTGTCTTATTATCTATCCCTTTCTTAAAGATTCCCAACATTCTGTTAGCTTTTTTGACTGCCGCTGCACATTGAGTGTGTATTTTCAGAGGACTATTCACAATGACTCCAAGATCTCTTTCTTGAGTGGTAACTGCTAATTTAGTCCCCATAATTTTATATGTATATTTGGGATTATGTTTTCCAATCTGCATTACTTTGCATTTATCAATCTTGAATTTCATCTGCAATTTTGTTGCCTAGTCATCCAGTTTTGTGAGATCCCTTTGTAACTTTTTGCAGTCTGCCTTGGACTTAATTATCTTGAGTTGTTTTGTATCAGCTGTAAATTTTGCCACCTCACTATTTACCCCTTTTTCCGGACCATTTATGAATATATTGAATAGGACTGGGCCCAGTACAGACCCCTGGGGGACACCACTATTTATCTCTCTCCATTCTGAAAACTGATAATTTATTCCTACCCTTTGTTTACTATCTTTTAACCAGTTACCAATCCATGAGAGGACCTTCCCTCTTATCCCATGACTCTTTACTTTGCTTCAGAGCCTTTGTTGAGGGACCTTGTCGAAGGCTTTCTGAAAATCTAAATACATTATATCCACTGGATTCCCCTTGTCCACATGCCTGTTGACCCCCTCAAAGAATTCTAGTATATTGGTGAGGCATGATTTCCCTTTACAAAAACCATGTTGATTCTTCCCCAACAAATCATATTCATCCATGTGTCTGATAATTCTGTTCTTTAGTAGAGTTTCAACCAGTTTGCCTGGTACTGAAGTTAGGCGTACGTGCCTGCAATTGCCCGGATAACCTCTGGAGTCTTTTAAAAAAATTGATGTCACATTAGCTATCCTCCAGTCATTTGGTACAGAAGCTGATTTAAATGATAGCTTACAAACTACAGTTAGTAGCTCTGCAATTTCAAATTTGAGTTCCTTCAGAACTCTTGGGTGAATGCCATCTGGTCCTGGTGACTTATTACTGTTTAGTTTATTAATTTATTAAAAACCTCCTCTAATGACCTCAATCTGGGACAGTTGCTCAGATTTGTCACCTAAAAAGAATGGCTCAGGTTTGGGAATCTTCCTCACATCCTCAGCCACGAAGACCAATGCCTTATTGTCCCAGAGTGCTCCTTTAGCATCTCGATCATCCAGTGGCTGTTTAGCAGGCTTCCTGCTTCTTATGTACTTAAAACATTTTTGCTTATTATTATGGTCACTATTACCAAACGGTTCACTATATTCACCTCTTGGTTCCAGGACTAGCTGCTCCAAGAAGCAGTAATTTAAGGTGTCAAGAAACTGTCCCCCTTTCAGGAGTCTGATTTGTCTTGCATACCCCAAGTTTCACCTCACTTAGAAACTACTTGCTTACAAAAATCAGACATAAAAATACAGAAGGGTCACAGCACACTGTTGTTGAAAAATTGCTGACTTTCTCATTTTTACCATATAATTATAAAATAAATCCATTGGAATATAAACATTTTACTTACATTTCAGTGTATAGTACATAGAGCAGTATAAACAAGTCATAGTCTGTATGAAATTTTAGTTTGTACTGACTTCACTAGTGCTTTTTCTGTTGCCTGTTATAAAACTAGGCAAATCTCTAGATATGTTGATGTACCCCCAGCAAGACCTCTGCGTGCCCCGGTTGAGAACCACTGACCTAAGCTTTGACTAGTGAGATGGGAGCTGCATAAACCTTCCAGTTTTTATTTCTCCATGTAGATTCTTCCAGGGTAAATTGGAGGGGGAGGGGCAGGGGAAATCTAGAGAAATTCTGCAGAAAATGCCTACCATGTTGTAACATGGAGACCCTTTTGCAAACAACTTGTCTCACACCTGACAAACTCACTAAACCAAACATCATTAGGATATTTATCTATAAAGAGTTACATGTAAGGTATCTGCAGAAAGCTGATGACTTAATCAAGCCTCATAATGAGTGTGAGATGTATGTATGGATAATATTTAAGGAATAATGTAACTGTTTTGAAAGTATGCTTTATGGCTGTGGTGGGCAGTCTGCGGCCCATCAGAATAATCTGCTGGAGGGCCGCAAGACAGTTTGTTTACATTGACCGTCCACAGGCATGGCCGCCCGCAGCTCCCAGTGGCCACGGTTCACCATTCCCAGCTAATGGGAGCTGCGGGTAGCCGTGCCTGTGGATGGTCAATGTAAACAAACTGTCTCGTGGCCTGCCAGCAGACTACCCTGATGGGCCATGTGTGGCCTGCGGGCCAGAGGTTGCCCACCATTGATTTATGGTCTTGGAGTAGAAGTTAGTCACCAGAGAATAATGTGTCTCGGTGACAGGCCATTCAAACCCTTTTTGTCACCCCTTCCTTGCTAGCCAGTGATGTAAAATGCAAGGCTCAACTGTCTAGCCTTGCTCCATCCCAGGACTTTCAATGGAAAGGCATTAGAAACACCTGCAAACAATCAAAGCCACTTGAAGGTAGAAAAGGAGCATTACAACTAGGCTGGAGTTCACCTGTCTATGACTAGAAACAAAAGGCTTTCAGTATATCAGAGGAGGAAAGGGTCTCTGGATCCACGCACTGAGGAGACATCTTGGGTGTGAGGTATTCTTATGAAAAAGTGGGTCCTGGCCCCTGTGAAGCCAGCCAGCTCTGCAACAGGCTGAACTTGTGGGGTTTGAGTGTGTGGTGGAACCTACTCCATTTGCTAAGAAAGATAACTCTTACTAAGTGTAGACTCAGGTTTGCATTTTATGATTGTGTTTTGTACTGTAACCATTTTTTTCTTACCTCTCATTTCTAGTGAACTCTTGATCCTTTCTTAAATAAACCTTCTTTTGTTTTGTTATAAGTGTGGTACACAGAAGCGGTGATTTAAGGTAAAACTGGGGTACACTGCTCCCTTGGGACAGAGGACCTGAGATTTCTGTTAGTAGCCAGTATCAGGGGCTGGATATCACAAGGGAATGTGTGAGAGGGACTTGGGGACGAGGTGCACCTCTTGTTAACCTGCAAGGCAAAGTCAGGGCTGGCATAGCCCAGAGGGGAGTGCTTGAGTGGCTCACAGGATGATGGTGTTATGGATATAAACATCCAGCCACCACAGGCAAGGCTCCCTCTAGCTAGAGGCAAGAGGTAACAAGGTGATTGACAGAGCTGGGTGCCCCAAGAAATGTCACAGCAGTGTAGTCATGCATAAACTTTACCGTTTTCATTTTTCCATGTAGGTTCTTCCAGCGAAAATGGGGGGAGGGGATGGAAATCTACAGAAATTCTGCACAAAATGCCTACCATGTGCAGCTTGTCAAATCTGATTTAGCTTTACTGTTCACTTATTGTATTTTATGGGCACATTTCATATGAGAATGTCTCCAGAGCAGTGTCACATTTTGTAGCTTTTTTCAGTGATGAAAATGCTGTCAGAACCACTGTGCAATGTATATATAAAGCTCAAAAAGCAACAAATTCATCAATTTCTACTTTGTGCGTAAAACTTTCTGCACCACTCCAGCAGAAATGGCAAACATGAAAAGAACAGGAGGGATGTGGTGGAGGCATTGTTCTCTTTCCAGAATATTCTCTTTCTTTCTCTGTCTTTCTTAAGAGAAACTTAATTGTAATTCTTTAGTTTAAGGCCATTTATAATACAGAATCATCCAGCAACGTTATTTTTTTCTTTTTTCTTTTGGTTCTTCCAGGCAATTAAAACTACTACTCAAGACCAACCTATCCGGAGGGTGACAGGATAATTGGGGACCCATTGGTTTAGCTGTCCTGAGATGTCAAGGATATACAGAGGTGTAGTCCTAAGATTCCAGTGACACACAAACTTAATAAGCGTTAGGGGTGAATCTAATCACCACTTTGCAGTTCTCAAGAGCTAACATTTTGTTGCTGTTTTATTCAGTTCCATTTAACCCCAATAGCAGTTGAACAAAAAGTATCGCAGCTCTGCCGAATGATCACTAGAATTTCATGCTGTGAAGTTCGTTAGTTTTTAATCCCTTTTTCAGTTTCTTTCTAGAGCCAGTAGGGCACTAGACGACACAGAGTTTACCTTTGGGATATAAATGCCTTTTCTGTCATATTTTTAAGTATAGGTGGGGAATTACATTGGTCCTAAGGATGAGCTTTTTAAAAGCACTCAGCTTTGGCCTAACTGCTGCCAAGGGAAGTCAGTGAAACTCCCCTTGACTATGATGGGGACAGAGTCGAGCCAATGCTGAAAACTTTGGCTGGCCACAGTTGGGTCACCAGCAGGACAGAGGCAGCTAAAAACATGTCCCGTTCTCGCCTGAGCTCAAAGACTATGTTCCTTAGCTGGAAGGAAGCAGTAGCTAACTCCCGATTCTTAGGTGGAGCAGCCACTGGAGGGAGACAGATCCAGAGCATCCTCAGGTGGGACATATGGGACATATCCACATATGGGACACATATTACAAATAAAGGGATTTAGTTTTGCCATGCTTAGGAGACCCCCAGCATGAGGCTGCTCTCCCATTCAAGTCAGTGAAAGCTGTAATGCCCAAAGGGCTGGATGTGAGTTATCAACTGCAAAATGTTTTAGTTCTTCCAAATGTCCAGCTGGCCCATTGATGGGGATTGGCATTTTGTTGCTCTCTTAGCACAGCTTCTTTCTGCTGTGGGCCAGGCTGTTTCTTGGAAATGTTGCAACATGTGGTACTTCCTGAGAGGACATTTAACTCCAGAAATGCTGGCTGGCTTGCAATGAATCATTATTCTGGGCAGGTCCATGTCACAAGGGACAGAACTTCCCCCAACTGATGTATCAGCACATGAGGGATCAATGGGAAAGAGGTGGAAGCCCCTCTGCATGGGTCATGTAGAACTAGACTGGACATGGCACTGAGGATTGGGGTTGGGGTGCAAGAGGGAATGTGGGGTGCGGACTCTGGGAGGGAGTTTGGGTGCAGGAGGGGGCTCAGGGATGGGGCAAGGGGTTGGCATGCAGGACAGGGTGTGGGGTGCAGACTCTGGGAGGGAGCTTGGGTGCAGGAGGGTTCTCAGGGCTGGGACAGGGCGTTGAGATGCAGGAAGGGGTGTGGGCTCCAGGAGGGAATTTGGATGCAGGAGAGGGTTCTGATCTGGGGTAGGGGGTTGGGGCACAGGAGGGGGCTCAGGGTACGGGCTCTGACCAGGCGGTGCTTACCTCAGGTAGTTCCCGGTAGTGGCCAGCATGTCCAGCTCCTAGGTGGAAGAGCCAGGGGGCTCTGCATGCTGACCGCACCTGCAGGCACCACCCCCACAGCTCCCATTGGCCACAGTTCACAGCCAATGGGAGCCAATGCGGAGCCAGCACTCTGGGTGAGGGGCACCACGCAGAGCCTCGCTGGTCACCCCTGCACCTAGGGGCCACAGGGACATGCCGGCCACTTCCGGGAGCCACGTGGAGCTAGGGAAGGTAGGGAGCCTGCCTTAGCCCCGCTGCGCCACTGACTGGACTTTTAATGGCCCGGTCAGCAGTGCTGACCAGAGCCCCAGTGTCCCTTTTCGATCAGGCTTTCCGGTTGAAAACCAGATGTCTGACAACCCTAATTATACTATAATCTTTTAGGGTGAACCTCAATATTTGTTCCCTCCCCATGATCTGCACTGGACATGTTTACATCCATCCGTGAGCAGTGAAAAGCTGCAAAGCCAAAAAAGTGCTTGGAATTCTTCACCCACAGCAAACCCTTACAGTGCAATTCTGACAGCACAGCATTGCTAGGGAAAGGCTGCAGAACACAGTTAGGATGGCCACAGAGTTAGCTCACCCTTATTGCTTGCCTGGCAAAGGTTATGTCTCAAGGTCTCTGCTCTGGGGCAAAGACAGGAGCCTCACTTACCTCAGACATCTGACCTCGGACAACAGCAGTGCTGTGATCTGGTCCTGGGGTATGAAGTATAGGTCTCTGGCTGTACTGCTTAGGAAGTGCAACCCCTTCAAGAGGTGTACACGCAGAACAGTCCAGATAGAAAGGAAAATGGTCCAAAGCTCACAAGGGGCCAGGCAGCCAATATCAGACAAAGGGAGAGGAAGCAGTTTGTCAGGCTCTGCAGACAGCCACAGCTCCTGTCCTCCTTGGTTAAAAGCCAAGATCTAGTCCTGGGTACTCCAGCAAACAGAACAAACCATCTAGTTTTCTCTCCTCAGAAGGCTCAGGTTAGTGGCAGCCTCAAGCCATTCCTCTGTACCCCCAATCTGGAAGTTGTTGTTCTACTTCGGTTCCTCCCTTTTAAGGGTCCACCCCCAGGCCTGACAAGCCACAGAGGTGTGGTGAATTGGGGCTGATTGTGACTGCAGGGTTTTTTAACCCCTTCATGAGCGGTGGGGAAGGGGTATTATCTGCCTCACCACATTGCCATGTAGAACTCCAAACTCTGAGGCAACGAGATCAAAAGAGAACAATTTGCCCCAGCAGGATTCCTGGGTCTTGATGAATGAGCTACTTAAGAATTTTGTGTTTTCCTGTTTTGCCTCATGGGTGAAAAATATGTGGAACAGCATGGATTGTGGACACTGCTGTGGTGTGATTCTATATCGGAGAAACTCTTTACAGCAAAAGAACAGCAAAAAGGTCTGGATTACAAAGGGGTAAAAGTGCACCAGTGTAAACTAGCCTTGGCTCTTACATACTATCCCATGATAGTACAGCAAGTATTGAGCTTTCCAGACTTCTCAGATTAGTACGATGGTACATCTGCTAGGATACTGTTCCTCTAGCATACTCCTGCTGTGGCCAGCAATCCAGTCATTTCTCTGTTGTTTTGATGTGACAGGACTGATCTCAAATGGATCTAGTAGAGGCAGAGGGAAGGGCTGAAGGACAAGCAGTATCATTGTTAATCTGAGGAGGTGACCAGCAGCAAAGTCATGCTGGTAATTTACATGATTCACACAAGGATGGGGTCAGGCAAGTCCTGAAGGCATGTCAGTGAGATGGGAATGCAATATTCATGGCCTGTAAAGCACAGTCCCCACATGAGAAATGTGAGCATCAGAAAAACAGTCTCAAGGCCACTGTGTTTACCTTGTTAGGCCCAGATGTGGAAGCTAGCGTGACGCTTTACGTGGAAGAAATAAACTTCATGCTCTATCAGAAGAGAAGAGAATGGGAGAAGGTAAGGGATTGGCTGGAGCAGTGTCATGACTGGGATGTGGGTGGTCAGACCTAATGATCAGAACAGCAGTCAGAAACGAGGCCAGGTCAGGATACCAGGAGATCAGAATCCGAGACAGGCCTGAGGGCAAACCAGGTGTCAGGAGGCCAGCAGAGTCAGGCAGCAGGAGCAGATGGAACAGGGAAGGCAGCCCCAAGCTGGGGAAACTCACTGGCACAGACAAATTCCTCTTCCTCTGCTTGGTTTTAAATAAAAACTGGGAACCAATCATGCCCCTCAGCATGTCACCAGTCAGATCCCAGGACTGGAGTTCTCTGGCAGAGTTGTGTTGCAAGGGTTAGTGGATGGCAGGTTGGACCATATTGTTGCCTAAGCACCATGCAGACTATGGTTTGAGACCCAAGGCCCCTAACAAATAGGAGCTGGACTTAGCAGGTAAAGTGGGTACTGGTAGAGTACTTCCTTTAGCCAAGATTAAGCGTGTGGCAGTGAGGCCTTCACTGGCAGAGCCTCTAGTTGTCCTGGGACTGTTAGTCTATGCTGGGAATGAACATGCTCTCAGGATGTCACTGTGGTTGTATAAGCCATTCCCACCAGCATGGCTCTTCAACACCTCAGTGCCTGTCTGAAAAAAATGGGTGTTGGGGGCTCTCTAATCATAGTGGAAATTTTTTTTTTAAACTTGGGTCTTTGCTACAACCCAAGTAGCTTGCATTCAGCTTTTAGCGGGTGAGTGAGTGCCCTCTTTACTGACGCTCTGTTGCCATTTCTTGGGTTACTCATTGATCCAGCTGGTGGCACTTGATGAACCAATGGAGGAGCTGCCTTTGGGAAAGGGAGGGGAAGGGGAGGAGAAGTTACAATGTACTGTCAGTAGCAATGCCTTTCAACTTGCCATGGCTCAACCATGGGACACAATGTGTGACAGAGACCCAAAATAGAAAATATTGTGGGATTCATTCCTTTGGTGTAAATCGCTCTTTCTATAAACTCCATTTAATGATCTTTTCTGTCTGAGGTAAATAATTTACTTCAATAAAAGTGAGGGGCACCAAAGTTGTGTGGAACTTTGTGACTAAAATGAGGGAAATTTGGGTAGTGTGTCAATATGGTTTCAGTTGAGTTGGGGAGATTTTAATTTTAAATGCTAACTGGCAAGGATGATCACATTTGATCCCCCACAGCTGAGAGTTAAAGCAAACAACCCATGGTAAGGGTTAGAAGATGCTTGCATTCCTTTCAACCACTATCAGTCATTGGAAGCAAACTTTATTTCTAGCTGTGACCCTCATTCCTGTTTTGTGAATGACAAATGGCAGCTGAGCTTTTGGTAGAAATGGGATATGTCTGTGCATCTTATATCAGGGATCCATGTACGGTGCAATTTCATGGCAGGCGCTGTACCGCAGAATTTATATTTGTCAGAGAATTGTGCTCTGGCATCTCAGCTTTCATGTTGACAAAATGAGATTAGCTCTCCATGGTAGTGAAGAGAACCTTGAAAATCTGACTTGAGAGTAACTGATGCAATGCTGTCTTCCTGAGTCTGCAAAGAGCCTGAAACAATAGCTCTGAGAGGTGTTAACCACTCTGTTCATCTTAGTGGGTTATTAACTCTGAAGCCCAAAAATAAATTGATATTTAACTGCTCAATTACTTCAGTGATGAACATTTTAGCAGAAACATGCTTGATGTTATAAGCCGGTATCGTAGTGCAATGTATTATCTTTATACCAGTATATCTGTGTCCACACTAGGGGAAGTGGGGGTTGCATCACATGAACTACACTGGTACAGTTAATTGGTACAGTCAACATGTATGGGTAGACAAGCCATTAGTCACTTTTGAAACTGGGATTTAAGTTCCTAAGTCATGTAGGGACTTTAGAAAATGTTAAACCAGCACCTCAAGAGAAGCAGCCCCAGAATCGGCTCCAGCATTGACTTCTCTCCACAGAGTTAACCTTGGACCTCTTGCAACAGCTGATCAATGAAGTGTGCTCAGCAACTCCAGAGAGACCATGATCTGGATGTTATGGTTTATCGGGTTTTTAAAACCTCCAAAAGAACCGCTTTGCTTGTGTAAATAGGTATGTTCACATTCCTGGTTCGGAGCAGTTAGGACACAGGGAGCTGATTTGAATGTGTTACGGTCAGTTTCAGTTTGCTGATCAGACTCCATCCCTCCCCCATTAATCTAATCCATGATCCAGGTGGGACTCAGACAGACAGAGGTGAAAGTAAGCCAGTCTGGTCCGGTACGGCGTACTGGTAAGAAAGTAGCCGCCGGTACACAGCTGACCATACCGGCAGGGCTGCTGACGGGGGGGAGGGGCAGGGCAAAAGGGGCAGCTACCCTGGGGCCCGGCAATTTAAAAGGGCCTGGGACTCCCGGCTGCTGCCCCTGCTCCTACTACCACTACTGCACCAGCAGCCAGAGCCCTAAATCCTTTAAATCAGTGCCAGAGCCCTGTGGCTCTCGGCCGCTGCGACTGCTACCCTGGGGCTCCGGCAGCAATTTAAAGGGCCCAGGGCTCCCATTCACCACTACTGCTACCATGCCAGCAGCCAGAGCCCCGGACCCTTTAAATCGCCTCCAGAGCCCCGGGCAGCGCAGGCCGGGCAGCACAGATGGGCTGGCTGAGGGAATCTAGCCTCAGCCTCATACCTTCCGCCCAAGGCCCTGCCCCTTCTGGGGGCCCAGAGCCCCTCCCCCCACCTTGCCCGGGACTCTGGCCACCCTGCGTACCAGTAAGTCCTTTAAGTTACTTTCACCCCTGCAGACAGCCCCTGTGCAGTCACACTATGCATCACAAGCTCAGCTTCTCTAGCTGCAGGGCAGGGAGAAAGGGGGCTAGAGAGCCTGCATTGGACCAGCTCCCTAAATAAAGTCTCCTCTTTGTGGTGAATGCATCTACTGTCTCTTATCTATCAAAGTGGATACTGCATCTGTCATACAACCCTCTGACACTAACCCTCTGGTACCTGACTGGAGTTTTCTCCAGCCAATCAAGGCCAGCCGTGTGGGAAGATGTTCTGACACGCTCCGCCCGTCCTGTTTGCATTTCGCCGTCCCTTAAAGCTCTATTATAGTACAGCTTTTAAAAACAGCTGGGATCCCATTCTACTACTTGAAGTGCAGGGCTTCAGCTATACTCATCTGTATAGAGGCTGCAGGAACATCCTTTATGGGGCTGAAGAGTGAATGCTGTAGAGTGAAGAGTAGGGGCATCCTTATACCGCCAAGTATATTGGTCCACAGTTTATCATGTTGTCATCACTACAACGTATGTGGTACAACTATAGATATGCTACCCAATGTATATATTATAAAAAAATAAATATCTAACATAATTTCAGATGCTAAACAAAAGGGCTTTTCCCCCCTAAAAATTGGGATTGCCTGTGAAAACAATAAAATACAGTACAACCATAGACACCATGTGTCTATCAGCTCAGGACTGATAGAAACATGGGCAAAACACTGGCTCATAGGCAAATAACCCTGAAAGGTGCTTGTTGGAGATAAGTTAATGACTGACAGTTGTTAGATAGGAGGATGAGAAGTAAGTAATTGAATACACAGTGGAGAATACTCCTGATATCTTTCTAGTTCCTCAGTGTGGATATGGTCTCTCCAGGAGAAGGGAAAGGACACTGAAATTCAGAGGGAGGGATATTCAGCCAGTTAGGGAGGGATGTTCAATCCAGCCAGAGGGATTGTAGGTGAAAATCTCTCCAGTATTTTATAATTGAGCACATAAAGTGTTTTGACGTCCTCAAGACAAGCAATTTCTTGAGGAAAGAGTGTAAATTATTTGCAGACAGGACTGAACCTCCTTTTACTGACCATGGGGGGTGTGCGTTGTTGTGCGACAAGGAGTTCAGAGAGTTAAGATAGAAAAAATACTTTCTAAAACAAATTTTAAAAAAAATCTATCTGTGCTTTCCCTGGAAAACAGCTGTGTCAGCTAGTTCTATAGTATATGTTTATTAAACAAATATTTCACGAGAAAATTCCTCATTGCTATAAAAACCTCATTTCCAAGGATATCCTGGGGCACAAGGAGAGCAGGCAGTAATTGCTCATTCCCATAATTACAGATATTATATTAGCAGGTTAACGTGAAGCAACATTTACATAGAGTAATATAGTTAGGTGACAGTGCTCCTAACTGAATTAAAGGCCATCTTGTTTATCCGGTCTTAAAAGAGGCAGCACAACTTTGCTGTTACTGTGGTAGTTAGGGGGATTTAAATACCTGACCTAGGGCCTGGTTCAAAGCCTATTGAAAGACGTGGAAAGACTTCCATTGACTGTGGTGGGTTGTATTGTATCAGGTTCCTAAAGTTTTGTTTCCGTTGTTGTTTATTAAAGCTTGGGGCCTCTTCTGAGAGTTGGTTTTATGCACAGCTACAGCCTAGTGCAGTTCAGATTTCCCTTCTCCTTCCAGCCATCATGAGGGCTGGGCCCAGCTAGTCCCATTTCTGCCTGAGGTGAGGGGAAAACCTTAAAGGGTTTTTTCATCTGTCAACCCCAAACGACAACAGTTGGAGATGTGGCACTAGCTGGGGAGGGCTCTGATTTACTACAGAGAATTCTTTCCCAGCTGCCTGGATGGTGGTTCTCGCCCACATGCTCAGGGTCTAACTGATCGCCATATTTGGGGTTGGGAAGGAATTCCCCCCCAGGTCAAATTGGCATAGACCCTGGGGGTTTTCATCTTCCTCTGCAGTGTGAGGCACAGGATACTTGCTTGTTTGAAGTAGAGTGAATGGTGGATACTTAAAATCTTTAAATCAAGATTTGAGGATGCCAGTAACTTAGCCAGAGGTTATGGGTCTATTACAGGAGTGGGTGGGTGAGGTTCTATGGCTTGAGACATGCAGGAAATCACATGAAGGTGATCTGACCTTAAAGTCTATGAGAGGGTCCTCAGAACACGCCTCCCACTGGAGGAACCAGCATCATAAATGCCTAAAGAATGTGGTATGGTTTTATCAATTTTTTTGTATTTTCTTGGCTTTTTACACCCACAAAACACCCAGCTGCTTTTCGTATCTGAGCTCTCCACTTCCATTTGCACTCTGCACAGAAACAGGATTCATCAACAAAGATGGCGGAAGCAAATATACAGTCCATGAGAATTTGTCCCATTTGATACAAGCTGAGAGCAAGGTCGTCATTAGAGTTGGCCAGGAACCTTCCAACTAAATATTTTTTCATTGGAAAATTTGATTAGTTGAAACCATTTGCAAAACAGCGTCAGGTTTGATGAGATAACTGACTTGAAAAATTGTTGTTTAAAAAAGTTTAGTGATTGTAAGACAAGAAGAACAGGAGTACTTGTGGCACCTTAGAGACTAGCAAATTTATTTATTTGGGGGGGGGGGAAGGGAACTGTTCCTTACACGTTCTTGTCAATTGCTGGAAATGGCCCACCTTGATTATCAATACAAAAGGTTTTTTTTCTCTCCTGCTGGTAATAGCTCACCTTACCTGATCACTCTCGTTACAGTGTGTATGGTAACACCCATTGTTTCATGTTCTCTGTGTATATAAAATCCCCCTACTGTATTTTCCACTGCTTGCATCCGATGAAGTGAGCTGTAGCTCACGCAAGCTTATGCTCAAATAAATTTGTTAGTCTCTAAGGTGCCACAAGTACTCCTGTTCTTTTTGCAGATACAGACTAACACGGCTGCTACTCTGAAATAAGACAAGAAGGTTTCAGTTCTGAGTCAAAAGGGTTTTTCATTTAAAATTTGTAGTAAATTTACACTAGAAAAAAAAGGTTAAAAGGAAAAACAGTCAAAAATCAAAATGGAATGTTTTGATTGATCTCAGCCAAAATGTTTCAATTAATTCAAACCCTTATTTTTTCATATTGTGAGTGTGCAAAAATTTGAGATTTCACCATTACTTCTATTGGGGACAGGAAAAAAAATTGAAATGTTGAAAATTCTTGGGGGATGAGAAAAATCTTTCCTGATCAGCTTTAGCTGTCTCAGCCATTATTCAGCTGCCGTGAGAAAGATTGCAGAAATAACACCCCCAACCCCCGCTTTTCCCTTCTCCCATTGCAACTCTAGTGAGCACTTCCTGCTCCCCACTTTGGTGGGCAGATATGTCCCGTTGTGAGAAGTTAGGCTGGTTGGCGTTGGAGCAGTTCCAGCTCTGCCCCTGCTCAAGGGCCAAAGTAGCTGGCTGGGGGTGAAGAACTTTACTCCTCAAAGCAAGGAGGAGCAGAGAAAGAATTTGGACTGAGTCTCAGTTCATTCTCTGGTCTGCGCTCTTGGGGTGATGCAGCTCTTGTGTGCTGCCCCTCATTCTAAGCAGACAGCAATGTTACAACCCAGCCTGATAAGAAATCACACGAATTTCACACTTGCTGTAATGTTGCCAGTTTGAATATTTCCTGGAAAATTGTATTTTTGAAGCAAAAATTGCCAGGAGGTAGGGCTTGGTGCATCCAAGTGAAAGACACCCCTCCTCCACGGGCTGCTGAAGGAAAATGAATGTGCAGGTAGCGTAGTTTGGCACAACTGCACCCACAAATCCAACTGCTCAGGATTTGGGCAGACAGAGATTGTCTCCCAAGTCACCTTACTCCCTTTGATGAAATATTACATTTGAAACCCAAATCAAATCCAACTCCTCCCATCTCCTCTGTAGTCATTTTCAAAGTTCAGACTTAACTGTAGAAGGCTGCTGACATATTTATTATCCTTTTTGCAGTGCCATCTGGCAGTTGTGTATTACTGGAAGACTATATATATATATGTCAAATGGGGAGGGAAATATCTTTTCCTGTAACAGTTGTAGAAACAAAAAAAACAAAAAAAAAAATCCTGCCAACCATATGGAAGATTTTTTTCCGAAATGATCCATCTTGAACAATGAGGAAATGCCACAGCCAACATGCAAAAAGATTTTTTTAGATCTTGTACATGCTGTAGGCTCTGGAGGAGAAAAGGGGAAGGAACTACCTGAAGAGCTGAATGCATCTTATTAAAATTACCTTCCCTGTTGAAAGTCAGCCTGGGAACCTAAAATGATGTGAACAAAGTGAGACAGCTTGCAGCATGCTATGTGAATCAGAGCAATGGCCTTTCTTTGCCTTCCGGGATTATTATCATTTTACGACTTGCAAAAGCAATAGGTGTGAACCCACAGTGGATATGAGCCAAGTTTTGAATACTTGTTCTCTGCTTGGTAACAAGGGGGAGTGGAAAATTACTGGTGTCTCCTCCTGGCTTTACCAAGTAAATAAGCTGCAGCATTTTTAATAATGAACAAGCAATGTGAACAGGCTGTGGAGTGGAGAAGGAGTTGATTGGGGACACCCTGCATGGTTGGTGTAGTGCATTAGCCCACCACATTTGGAGAGCTGGGTTGAAATCATAGTTTACATCTGCAGTGCCATGGAGACTTATAGTCTCATATTACCATCTCTTTGCTCTTAGCCAGTTTCTTTAATCTCAGAGCACCTTCCCAACAATTATTTAAGTCTTATTATTTAAGCCACAGTATTATCTTTATTCCACAGCACGTGTCCTCTCACAGCAGATGGGAACTGTGTAGAATAGGAAGATCACATAGTTTGCTCATGGTCACAGCAAACTCCCGCCTCCCACCCTGGTTTGTCCCCAACACAGAAAAATGCCTTGCAACTGGCCCTGTTTGCTGACATGGTGCTAAAATAGATAGCTCTGCCGATGACCTACAGTCACTTTAGAAAGGCGCTTATATGACCTTCATCACTGTGGCATCTTAGCACCTCAGTGCCCAAGAGATCCTACTCCACAGCATCCCTGCGAGAAAGGGAGCATTACCCCAATTTTACAGATGTGGAACTGAGGCACAAGGTTGATTAAACGACTTGTCCAAGGTCACCCAGGGAGTCCGTGGCTGTGCTGAGAATCAAACCCAGGTCCCCACTTGGCTTCTATGCCCCTGGAGCATCCTTCCCACCTAACTGTATGCACTTGAGGAGAGGCAGGAAGAAGCTTTTGAAAACTTGAAGAAAAGAAAGCTCTGGTCAGAGAGCCAGATTGTGAACCCTGTTGGCCCATTGATGGCAATTGGACTTCTTGTGTGAGCGACTGTTCACCAGTTGGAGTGGCTCTTGACAGTGATTGTGCACCAGTGTGAGTCCAGGGCTCACAACCTGGCCTAGGAACCTTGGGTGAAACCTGGCTTTTTGGAACTCCCTCTAGCTTCCATGGGGCAGGACTTCTACCCCTTGTTTTCAAGGCACAGAAAAGGATAATTTCACTTCCTGGTGCAAAGGCAAACCCAGACCTTCTTGTGGGGAGATAGAAAAACACTCCTCAGGGCTATTTCATGGCAAAGTCAGGGATGAACCTTCAGGCAGCATCTGACCTAATTTTAGAGAGGGGCCAAAATTTCTCCTGTTTCGCAAACAAATCCAGGCTCCTTCCCTCCTGCTTTTTTAGTTCTCTCTTCTTTTGACCATCTTCTGCTGCTTTTAAATAAACAGCACATTCGGTGAGCGAGAGCCTGAAGTTCCCAAGTGAGTCAGTTTATCCCAGTATTTATTTACCTTTCATCCCAAACAAGCTTTCCACTCTGGGTCTTGCCAGCTTCAGACTATGATGTTTCCTCCCCGCACCCTGTCCTCTCGGTCTGATTCAAACCAGTCCAGGCAGCTTTCATTGTACAGCGCTCTGATGTGGTCTGACTTGCAGCAGCCGTTTCCTCCCCCCCCCACGTTTATGTTCTGATCGTCATAAAAATATTTTTACCAGGAAATCTAGCTGAGATCAACATCTTGTTGCAGCTGCCGGGCCCCTGGGATGAGTAGCACGAGATAACCCACTGCATTCCAGAGAGCTCCACCAATCAGAGGAGTGCCAGTTTTCGTGTAATGGGACTGGCTCGCTAACCCTCTTCTGAGCTGTCTGCCCACTCCCTCCACCCCAAATTTAGAAAATATGCAAACCAGGCTGTCGCTTGGATCCCTGCCTGCCGAAGGGAAACAGTGCTGTGTATCTGTCATAGGCCCTTCCCACGCCAGCTATTTCCATTACAGATGCCTGCCATAGCAATCCTGTGCTAGGCCACTGCCATTCACAACAGCCAGTCGGCCTGAGTCACTGGTAATGTTTCATTAAGGGCTAATTCCATCACCCAGGATTTTGGGGGAGGAAAGTGGTGGAGGGAAGCCAAGAGGCGGGGGCTGGTTGTAAATTACTAGAAATCAAGAGTCATTTAGAGTGTTGGTAGGTTTTAAACTGGAGGGAGTGAGAATGCGAAGGCTCAGGGTGCTATTATGGACTGGGATGTAGGCAGTCAGGTCTAGTGGGCAGAGCAGGCATACAGGCTCAGGAATGAAGCCAAAGGTCAGCACCAGAGTCAACTGCCAGTGACCAGAGCCCAGGGCCAAGCCAGAGTCAGAACCAGGAATTGAAACTGAGGGTTCTGAGCCAAGGTCAGATATCAAATGCCAGAGCCAAAAGGTCAAACAGGAGTCAGGGTTGGAAGTCAGAGCTGGGGTCGGAGCCAGGATTGGTCCCTGAGGATGGGAAGCGAGGGTGTACGGGAAGGACAAGAGGAAAGGATCAAGTATGGTGGGAAGAGGAGCAAAGGCAGGAGCAGAGCAGGAACGAGGAACCAGGAACCAGGGGTGGGGCGGGGCGGGGCAGGAAATTGCCTTGTTCTTCAGACAAACTTCCTGTTCCTCCTCCTGGCTCAAATAGTGTAGTTGGACCAATCGGTAGAGCCGGGTGATCCTCCAATCAGAGCTCCTGTGGGTGGTGCTTAGCTGGGACTATAGCCCTAATTGCTTCTCTGAACACCCAGTTTCAGTAGCCATTGGGTGGAGGCCAGGATGTGGCAGCTCTCTGGGGACTCCAAAGCCTGGGTTCAAGACCTGGGACATCATAGGTGCTATAGACACCCTGTCAAGATTCCTTCCCCACTCTGAACTCTAGGGTACAGATGTGGGGACCTGCATGAAAACCTCCTAAGCTTATTTTTACCAGCTTAGGTTAAAACTTCCCCAAGGTACAAACTATTTTCCTTTTTCCCTTGGACTTTATTGCTGCCACCACCAAGCATCTAACAGATATATAACCGGGAAAGAGCCCCCTTGGAAACGTCTTTCCCCCCAAAATCCTCCCCAAACCCTACACCCCCTTTCCTGGGGAAGGCTTGATAAAAATCCTCACCAATTTGCATAGGTGAACACAGACCCAAACCCTTGGAACTTAAGAACAATGAAAAAAGCAATCAGGTTCTTAAAAGAAGAATTTTAATAGAAGAAAAAGTAAAAGAATCACCTTTGTAAAATCAGGATGGTAAATACCTTACAGGGTAATGAGATTCAAAACATAGAGAATCCCTCTAGGCAAAACCTTAAGTTACAAAAAGACACAAAAACAGGAATATCCATTCCATTCAGCACAGCTTATTTTCTCAGCCATTTAAACAAACAGAATCTAACGCATATCTAGCTAGATTACTTACTAAGTTCTAAGACTCTATTCCTTTCTGTTCCTGGCAAAAGCATCACACACACACTTTGTTTCTCCCTCCCTCCAGCTTTTGAAAGTATCTTGTCTCCTCATTGGTCATTTTGGTCAGGTGCCAGTGAGGTTATCCTAGTTTCGTAACCCTTTACAGGTGAAAGGGTTTTTCCTCTGGCCAGGAGGGATTTTAAAGGTGCTTACCCTTCCCTCTATATTTATGACACACCCCATTAAAATAAGATGGCCCCCAATGTGCTGTAAGATAGCAGCAATAATGCTCAAACAAAGGACAGTGCTGAGATGACATGCATCTAACAGAGCAGGAGACTAAACTATATTATCCACTGGGATAGACTGATGCAGCTGGGTGGGGCGATTTGCTGTGCTTTGTGATGTATCTATATGGAGGAACTGGTGTGGAGCGCCAATAGCAACCTGTCAAATGGATGGTGGTCTTGCCTGGCTTCTTGTTTATAGCTGTAGGCAGGTATCAGCACCAATGCCTTCGTGTGAAGGTGCTCTACCTCAGCACTTGCAGACAGGGTAGCCCAATCAAATGGCCACAGAGGGGACCCTAGATCTATTTTTTGTATTGTAGTTCCTAGGATCCACACACATGGACCATGACCTCGTTGTGCTAGGCATTGTAGAAACACATGTGGTCTCAACACACCAGCAGCCTGTCCTCTGCAAAGTTCGGTGTAGGCCTCTCACTCTGTGTAGGAGCACAGGGACATTTGCCAGCTTTTGGGTCAGGAGTAGGGTTGTCCATTCTTGGTTGGATTGCTAATTGGTTGAGCTGTTGCTGCTGCCCAGTTACAAAACCTCCTCCTCTTTTTTGGAAAATTCACTGAATGTTTAGCCTAAGGTGACACCTTGTGCCTAGGATCTCTGCTTCTTTTTCTCCCGATCTTAAAATTTCTTATGGATGATAGAGTTCTTTGACGGTACTTGAAAATGATAAACAAAGGACACTTACATACCAGTGTAGCATTCCCCTCTGGTGTTATCTGGACCGGCGATCTGCTAGGTCACTTCAATCCTTGACTCTGGGAGCCAGCCTTACCCTGCTCTGCTGTGAAAACCCCCACTCCTGGGCTGTTCACGCACAGTCTCTGGCATGTAAGCTGCTCCCAGCTACTTGCAACTGAATGACCCTAGCCAATATCTCCGATCCCAGACACAACCATAGGAACCTCCATCTTGCAGAGTCCAGTTATGCCCTCTGGATGCTGCAAACTTATATAAGTTTGTCAATTTAACAAAGAAATTGATATGTACCAGGCTTGTTATCCAAAGGGGAGCCTCTGACACACTTCAGACCAAACACACTGCTTCAGGTAGAATAAACAAACACATTTATTAACTATAAAGATAGATTTTAAGTGATAAGTCAAAACATAAGTCAGATTTGGTCAAATGAAATAAAAGCAAAACGCATTCTAAGCTCATCTTATCACTCTCAATGCCCTTACAAACTTAGTTGATTCTCTGCACAAGCTGGCTGGTTGCACTTCAGCTGGCTCTCCCCTTTGATCAGCGCTTCAGTCACTTGGTATGGTTGTGTCTGTAGATGTAGGTGGAAGAGAGGGGAAGAGCATGGCAAATGTCTCTTCCTTTTATCAGGTCCTTTCCTCCCTCTTGGCTTTGCACCCCGCACCCCTTCAGAGTCAGGTGAGCATTACTGAGCCTCTCCAAGCAAGGTTGAGCAATTCCCCTGGTGTGGCCTCATGCAGGTGAGTCATTGCATTGTAGCTCCCTTGCTGGACAATGGCTGTTGATGGGCACCCCACCCAGGCATTGGATACTTTCCTTGGTGTTGCCTCTGGGGAGCTAATATCTGGCTGATTCCCCCAATTTACAGCATGTTTTAGTGACAACCATACTACACAATTCTCATAACTTCATATGCATTAATGAGAGACATATATGGATAGAGAAATGACTTTCAGCAGATTGTAACCTTTCCCCGATACCTTACAGGGCATGCTTTATATGTAAGATCAGGATTATAGGAAAATGAGGAATATGGGGATTACAGCATACTCCCCCAAAGGTATAGAATGTCACAATCAGCCCATTGATTGATCTAACACACTGATATTGATATCCACCAGATTAGGAGGCCAGATGGGAAAAAAATACCCACAAACCCCTTAATGGCTATATCCCTTAAAAAATTATATACATGTAGTGCTGATGCAGGTGAAAGATTCATAGTGCTATTTGAGTCATGTACTGTGACGTAGGATCCGTACAATCTTGCCCCACATAGGTCTGTCAGTGGCCCATATGCATGACCACTACCATCCTTTCCTATGACAGTCTATAAGGTCCCACACAGCTTTGCCACTTGATTAGAATCCTGACCTGCAGCACATCCTGCTATTGCTGTCCAGGGACTCCTAGTCTTGGAATGTGAGTCATCACTAGTGAGATCATCTGGAGAATCTATCCTCACACAACTTATGAATTCTGGTTGATGTTATGAAATTGTTGTATTGTGGAACAGCTCATGAATGTAGAGACACCCATTTGCTGTCAGAGCTGTAGCACATCCCTTCCAGACCAGGAACAATGATCAGCATTTGACTTTAATGATTGCCTATTCAGGTGGAAACACCTTAGGACATGGGTTGGCTGAAGCTAGAAAAACCAGTTGCCTCCATCTCCTCTACAGTGGGCTGCAATTTGGAGAATGGAAAATCCCTAACAGCAGATAAAGGAGCCATATGATGGTGATGGGCCATATAAACTTGAGCAGGAACAGGAAGCTTTTGGCAGGAGAGAGGGCATGCTTTTGTAGTAGGGTATCCTGTTTAGCTGCAGGCCAGCCAAGGGAAAGGAAGCTAGTTGAAAAAGAGACTCCATAACTCAGAGGAGAAGCCATGTGTAGGAGATGGGACCCTGGACTCTGCCCCCTAAACCTAAAAAACTCTCCAGAGTGATGAGGAAACTGAGGCAGGGAAATGCTCATAAATATGTTTATTGTTTTGTCTAAATCTATGAAAAATGCACTACACAATCAATGATATCCCTGAGATACATCAATGATATTTTCATCCTCTGGTCAGATGACCTAAACTCCCTCATAGATTTCCACCACAATGTCAACACCACCACCCACCATCAAGCTCTCTCTAGAACACTCCCACACTACCACCAACTTGCTGGGCACCATGATCAGCTTCAAAACTGGAACTATACAACTATACTGGAACTGGCGGCTGTGATTGCAGAGCCATTGGCCATTATCTTTGAAAACTCGTGGCGAACGGGGGAAGTCCCGGATGATTGGAAAAAGGCTAATGTAGTGCCAATCTTTAAAAAAGGGAAGAAGGAGGATCCTGGGAACTACAGGCCAGTCAGCCTCACCTCAGTCCCCGGGAAAATCATGGAGCAGGTCCTCAAGGAATCAATCCTGAAGCACTTACACGAGAGGAAAGTGATCAGGAACAGTCAGCATGGATTCACCAAAGGAAGGTCATGCCTGACTAATCTAATCACCTTCTATGATGAGATTACTGGTTCTGTGGATGAAGGGAAAGCAGTGGATGTATTGTTTCTTGACTTTAGCAAAGCTTCTGACATGGTCTCCCACAGTATTCTTGTCAGCAAGTTAAAGAAGTATGGGCTGGATGAATGCACTATAAGGTGGGTAGAAAGTTGGCTAGATTGTTGGGCTCAACGGGTAGTGATCAATGGCTCCATGTCTAGTTGGCAGCCGGTATCAAGTGGAGTGCCCCAAGGGTCGGTCCTGGGGCCGGTTTTGTTCAATATCTTCATAAATGATCTGGAGGATGGTGTGGATTGCACTCTCAGCAAATTTGCGGATGATACTAAACTAGGAGGAGTGGTAGATACGCTGGAGGGCAGGGATAGGATACAGAGGGACCTAGACAAATTGGAGGATTGGGCCAAAAGAAATCTGATGAGGTTCAACAAGGATAAGTGCAGGGTTCTGCACTTAGGATGGAAGAACCCAATGCACCACTACAGACTAGGGACCGAATGGCTAGGCAGCAGTTCTGCGGAAAAGGACCTAGGGGTGACAGTGGACGAGAAGCTGGATATGAGTCAACAGTGTGCCCTTGTAGCCAAGAAGGCCAATGGCATTTTGGGATGTATAAGTAGGGGCATAGTCAGCAGATCGAGGGACGTGATCGTTCCCCTCTATTCGACATTGGTGAGGCCTCATCTGGAGTACTGTGTCCAGTTTTGGGCCCCACACTACAAGAAGGATGTGGATAAATTGGAGAGAGTCCAGCGAAGGGCAACAAAAATGATTAGGGGACTAGAACACATGACTTATGAGGAGAGGCTGAGGGAACTGGGATTGTTTAGTCTGCAGAAGAGAAGAATGAGGGGGGATTTGACAGCTGCTTTCAACTACCTGAGAGGTGGTTCCAGAGAGGATGGTTCTAGACTATTCTCAGTGGTAGAAGAGGACAGGACAAGGAGTAATGGTCTCAAGTTGCAGTGGGGGAGGTTTAGGTTGGATATTAGGAAAAACTTTTTCACTAGGAGGGTGATGAAACACTGGAATGCGTTACCTAGGGAGGTGGTAGAATCTCCTTCCTTAGAAGTTTTTAAGGTCAAGCTTGACAAAGCCCTGGCTGGGATGATTTAGTTGGGGATTGGTCCTGCTTTGAGCAGGGGGTTGGACTAGATGACCTCCTGAGGTCCCTTCCAACCCTGATATTTTATGATTCTATGATAATATGTTCAGAGGAAAATGTCTGAGATACACACCTTAGCACACTTAAAACTGCCTTCAGTAAACAAGGTCACTCCACCGGAGAAGTAGATCACATCAGGAATGGGCCACACATATACCCTGAAAACTTGCTTCAGTACAGAAAAAAAAAACCCTATAACTCCACAACCCTAATTTTCACCTACCCCCTACAATGGAATCCATACAGAGTATCATTAAAGAATTAAAACCTATGCTTAATGGAGACCACACCCTGAAAGAAATATTTCCTGAACCCCCTCTTCTGGTCTTCAAATCACCCCCCAGCCTTACCAAGCTCATCATCAGAAGCAAGCTCCCCATATACGAGGACTAGATGACCTCCAGAGGTCCCTTCCAACTCTGATATTCTATGATTCTAGGACACACCACCTCAAAGATGGAACAGACCCTGCCAGAGTAATAGATGCAAAACCTGCAGATGTATCTCCACTGCTACAATGATCAGCAACCCCCACAACACAACTTTCAAGATCAATGAGTCATACACATGCCTATCATATTGGTGAACCTCATCCAGTGCATCAAATGCCCCAACAATAACTCTGAGGGTGAAACCAGACACTCACTGTACTCTCAGATGAACTCTCACAGAAAAATGATAAGACAAAAAAACACCCTTTCACTTGTGGGAGAATGCTTTTCACAAAGCAATCACTCTATATCTGACCTCTCAGCCCTTGCCCTCAAAGGAAACTGCACAACATCTTCAAAAGACAAGCCTGGAAACTTAAATTCATAACTTTGCTAGGCCGGTTGGCATAACTACGTCATTCAGGGGTGTGACAAATCCACACCCCCTGAGCAGCGTAGTTAAGCCAACCTAAGGCTAGATCTACACTACAGAATTAGGTTGATGTAAGGCAATTTATTTTGACCTAACTCTGTAAGCGTCTACACTACAGTGTTGCTCCTGTCAGTGTAAGTCCCCAACTACACTGACCTAATAACTGAACCTCCACGGGAGGAGTAGCTCTTAGCTAGGGTGATGCAGTATCTGTGTAGATACTGTGTTACGTACATTGCCTGGGAGCTCCATGTGGAGCTAACAGCTAGGCTCCCAGCTCTTAGCCTCCCACACTGCCTCACTTAAGTCGCTGCACGAGCTCCTGGTGAGGATGTGCACTCCCGGCAGAAGGAGGGTAGTTTGGACATGAATACCGCAGTAAATACGGTGGTGGTTGTATGTCGATCTAACATAGGTTGATTTAATTGTGTAGTGTAGACAGTGCTAGGTCAACAGATGAATTCTTCTGTTGACCTAGCTGCTGCCTCTTGTGGAGGTGGATTACCTATGATGATGTGAGAACCCTTCCTATCAGCATAGGTAGTATGTACACTGAAGCACTCCAGCTGTAGTGTTTTAAGTGTAGACAAGTCCCTAGACACCAAAAGTCATCAGCTCAACTGGTTTTATGGCTCATTAAAACAATTTGTAACCTACTAACCCTCCTTTTGTCCCGACTTCAGTGGTGTTATTGCCCACTTCACTTTAACTGATGCCTTGCAGTGTGTTTAGTCCCTTCTTCTTAACAATCTGTCCCATCTTCTATTTAGCTGTGACACTGATTACTTTCCCCAGACCTGAAGAAGAGCTCTGTGTACCTCAAAAGCTTGTCCCTTCCACCAACAGAAGTTGGTCCACTCAGAGATATTACCTCACCCATCTTGTCTCAACCCTATGCAAAGTCTATGTGTCTGTTTGCTTCACTATCACATGCCCCAAAGAAGTTAACTGTAAACCCAGAGTTCCCACCCAGTTGGAGCTGTGGGAAAGGGTGTGTGTAAAAGAGTCCCCTGAGGTCTTTCTCCCAGATGGCAGGAGAACCTGACCCCACCCAGTTATCCACACTGGGTAGCTCCACCACACTTCCTTACTCCTTGCAATGGGGCCCTGCTCTTTGTGGGCCTTTTAAAGTCTCTCCGGATGGGGGGATTGAAAGGCAAGTCAAATGACCCAATGCACTCAAGAGTTCTCCCTTCCCAGGGCCCCGCAAAGCAGGGGGGGAAGGTCCATGGTGCTCCCAATACAGCGCATGCTGGGTTTTGAGAAATCCTTCTGCCTGGGCTGCTGAACTGGGCTTAGTCTGTCCAGTTCATCCTAGGAGTTTGCTGCACTCTCCGTAGGGTCAGAGTGGAGTCTCTTGGCTGGGAGCTCTCTCTGATGCTCCAGGAGTCACTCTAGCAATCTCCTGCTTAGGGTAGTCCTGTTCCCCACCACCAGCTAACTATCCAGCTAACACCAGCTAACTACAGCTGGCTATGAGTCAGCAGTGTGCCCTTGTTGCCAAGAAGGCCAATGGCATTTTGGGATGTATAAGTAGGGGCATAGCGAGCAGATCGAGGGACGTGATCATTCCCCTCTATTTGACATTGGTGAGGCCTCATCTGGAGTACTGTGTCCAGTTTTGGGACCCACACTACAAGAAGGATGTGGATAAATTGGAGAGAGTCCAGCGAAGGGCAACAAAAATGATTAGGGGTCTAGAACACATGACTTATGAGGAGAGGCTGAGGGAACTGGGATTGTTTAGACTGCAGAAGAGAAGAATGAGGGGGGATTTGATAGCTGCTTTCAACTACCTGAGAGGTGGTTCCAGAGAGGATGGTTCTAGACTGTTCTCAGTGGTAGCAGAGGACAGAACAAGGAGTAATGGTCTCAAGTTGCAGTGGGGGAGGTTTAGGTTGGATATTAGGAAAAACTTTTTCACTAGGAGGGTGGTGAAACACTGGAATGTGTTACCTAGGGAGGTGGTAGAATCTCCTTCCTTAGAAGTTTTTAAGGTCAGGCTTGACAAAGCCCTGGCTGGGATGATTTAATTGGGGATTGGTCCTGCTTTGAGCAGGGGGTTGGACTAGATGACCTCTTGAGGTCCCTTCCAACCCTGATATTCTATGACTATGATTCTATGATACACTTTCCTCCCTTTTAAAGGCCTCCTCCCCACTATACATCATTGACAGGGCTGGAGGAGAGGTTGTCAAGGCCTCCCTGGCACCATCCTTGTCAATGTGGGGTCTATACACTCTGTCACCGGGTGTTTAAGCTCTGGGTCTCGAGTTCAGTTTCTTTCCCATTAGATCTCAGACTTGCTCACATCAATGCGTCTCCCTTTAGGATATATTCTGTCAATGCACCTGTATAACTCCAATTAGCATCCGCGTCAAGAGGAGAGTATACATAAGATTTTTTTGCCCAACCAAAATAAGCTTCTGATGTTTGGAAATAAATTACAATACATACCAGCAGGTGTTACCTTTTAAAATTTAGCCTTGTTTGTAGCCTGTTACAAGACAACATTCTCATTCCATCCGAGGTAAGCAGATGGCACTTATTAATTTACACTGAAATATACTTTCAATATGTACATCGAAAGCACATTTCTATTGAAGGAAATTGTCCTTAGTTTACCTGACTCCCAAAATATATCATAACACAAACTTTAAATCTGAGATTATAAACAGATGTTAGGAGAGCACAGTACTGCAGGGTATGCTCACATTGAAAAGCGTGATTTCCATAATCCCTGAACAGGTTATTCATTCTCTCTAAATTAAAGTTGCTCAGGAAAGAAATGAGAGATCTTAAGCAGACCCTTTCTACCATGCTCAGTTCTGTGTTGCATCATGAATGGGTTCCCCACCTGTCTCTTCCTACTCTGAACAATGGCACAATCCAGCCCCGTATGTATTCTATATGGGATTTAGTAATGGACTAACTTTTTTGTGTGTGCAAAAAACCCATTAGTTAAGTATGGCCAAATGCCTCAATCTGGCTACTAAACTTGCACCTGAGTGCACAAGCCCACCCGATGGGCTCACTGTGAGTGCTGAGTATGCTACACCTGTTCAGATAATGGTCTCTGAGCTCATGGTACACCTGGCATATTACCGTGCACTGTAGGTCCTCTGGGGTCTTGTCACTGGTGAGTTCCCAGCAAACACTCATATGCATGGCTAGGAGGAAAGGATTGTTTATTAGAACAAGTATAATGGCTCCCTTGGGCAGACACTGGGGTTTGCATACTGGACAAGCAGCATTCCAAGCATGAGCCTCTACCATCTTGAGCTAAAGGAACAACTCCTCTAGCAACTAGCTGTGGTAGACTCTTATCTACGGTGCAACGGCTTTGTCAATCACTGTAGAAGATAAACATGACCAGTTCCTAACTCAAGCTCTATGGCAGTGGTTTTCAAACTATTTGCCATTGTGGGCTGCATATGCAGCTCTCTGTGTTATGTGGGCCAAACCATATATATACACTATCTGTATGGCCCTGAGGATGTCACATGGGCCGCAGCTGTGTACTGACTGGGCCACAAGCAGCTTCTGGGTTGAGAACCACCTCTCTACAGGGCAGTCCAGAATAAGGGCACAAAGGTACCTTCATCCTGTCGAGCTGCTGGGGCCCCGTAGCTGGGGTGCACTTACTGATACATTCTTCTACTGGTCTGTAAGTTCCATTGGTCAGACTTCAGTCCTCTCCTCCGTGTTCTTGAGAGCTCTCAGCTCTCTGCCTCACGCCCTGCAGGGCACAATAGGCCCTGAATGTTCCACTCAGCCTTTAAAATGCCATCAAAACCTCTGTTCAGTGTCTCTTAAGTCTGTTAATTGGGTAGCTGCTCTTATGTAAAATAAACACACCTATTATCCTGACACTTTGTGGCAATGGTCTCCTAGCAACAGGTCCTCTGGAGGTGGCACTTGCCATTCCAGGGGTCTGTGCTCTCCGTCTGTTTGTACTGACACTTAATCCTTGTCTCTATACCAGCTGGATTTCCCATCAAAGAGCCTTGATCTCGAGAGTCTCCTAGTAGGCGAATGATAAAATATGCTAACCAACCACGGTTCCATATTTTTCTGTAAACCACACAGCACAAAAGGAGACACTTTCACAAGTGCTCCAGGTTAATAAGCTAGTTCAGGGGTCGGCAGCCTTTCAGAAGTGGTCTGCCGAGTCTTCATTTATTCACTCTAATTTAAGGTTTCGCGTGCCAGTAATACATTTTAACGTTTTTAGAAGGTCTCTTTCTATAAGTCTATAATATAGAACTAAACTATTGTTGTAGGTAAAGTAAATAAAGTTTTTAAAATGTTTAAGAAGCTTCATTTAAAATTAAATTAAAACGCAGAGCCCCCCGGACCGGTGGCCAGGACCTGGGCAGTGTGAGTGCCACTGAAAATCAACTTGCGTGCCGCCTTTGGCATGCGTGCCATAGGTTGCCTACCCTGGGGCTACTTCTTCCAATATCTGAAACCTCTTCATCTGCTGGGCATAGAAGACAGTGTCTGTTGGCTGTACCAGGAGCTCTGGCCTATAGCCCTATAATAATGATAGGATTTATATTTTACAGGTGTTGTCAACACACCACAGCCTTCACTAGAGTCTCAGAAGAGATTATTTCATAGTGCAGGCCTATTACCATTATCTGCATTACAGCAGCACCTAAACCTCAGGCGAGCTCTAGCCCCACATAGTCCTGTACCCTGGAGAGTTCACAATCTAAATGGACCAGACAAAGATAATCCTGAAGGGGATGCAGAGGCACAGGGAGGTGAAGTGACTTGCACAAGGTCACCCAGCAGATCTGGGGAAGAGCAGGAAGTGGAATGGAGGTCTCCTCACTCCCAGCCAGGCACAGCCCTGGAACACAGACCTGACTGTCTCCTTTCGCATAAGATGAAGCTGGAGTGAAATTCAGAGCATTCAAGCTGACAGAGAATTTCAAGCTATAGACTGCACCTTTCCATGGACAGAAACTTACTCTGATAAATGAAGTTTAGATATTCCTGCTATCGTAGCACCAGTAAGGCTGGCAGATCCTATCAGTGAGTAGAGCCCTAGGAGAACCTAGGCAGGTTGATTGTATCAGTGAGGTTTTAACACAACAGCGAGGCACAAGGAGTGCAACACCACCTCGTTTTTGCGCACTGTAATCAGGAACTAATTGATGGAGACAAAAAGTACATACATTTTTACTAAGCTCAAAATTTAAAATTTGACTGGATTCAAAAACTGCCTGTTAAAAAAAAAAAGTGGCTCCCCTACGAACAGCAGTGGTTTTAAGAGACTCTGTGACCCCGCGAGGAAGGTCTGTGGTGAAAGGAATAGCTTTAGAGATGCCAGAGAACAGATTTTAATGAGATGAACTTGCCGCCCTTTCCTTGTTTTAAAGATCCTCGTTTGCCCATCTGAAAGTGCTGTACAATGCCAGCACGTACCAATGTCGGGGGTTTATTTTCTTCCCTCGTACAATGCAAGAGACAAAGCGTGATGAAGAAAGTGAAGTTTTAGTTCCAGTTCTTGATACTAAAGTCTGGGAAGATTCCCTTTTGCATGGTTGGGCACAGAGTGACTCAAAGGTCACAGGCTAGAGTGGAAACATCTGAATACCAGACGCAGTCTTTATACCAGCATGTTCACCTACTGAAACAAGGAGTGAGTGAGCCCATAGTACCAGAGAGGCAGGACCAATAGACCCACCAGGTATGGGCCTAGAGTGTGTGGTTTATAGGAGGCACTGTTTTGCAGTGACAACGTGGGCCAAGTGGGCAGGGGAGCCTGGGAAGAAGTGGGCATTTAGAACCTGGCAGCAGGCCTTAGGGAGAAGCTGCACAAGTGCATCCTCTGTCCAAAAGTAAACAGATTGCAGGAAACTTTTCTAACAGGCTGAAGGCAGGTCGGTGGAGTAATCACTATTGATGAGCTGCAGCTTGGTTTTCAGTGAGATGAACATGTGGTGGGGAACTAGTCTCCAGCTCAGTTTGTTTCCATTGTTGCAAAGTGGTGTTTGTATTTGCAGCTCAGCTGGTGACTCCACTAAAGCATATGCTGATTGACTACACTCCAAGCAGAGATGCATGGGCATAGAGAGACTGAAGCGTGTGAAAAGAATGGAAGGTATTCGCTCTGCCAGGCTGCATAGAAACTAAGTTTTATGCAAGAATTCTAGTTAGAAGGGATATGGGGTAGAAAGTCATTAAAGCAGATGGACACAGACTAAAGAGCTCTGTTTCCACACCCCTCCACTCTGAAAACCAACACATTCAAAAATTGCTGACTATCTTTGTGGAAGAGGCAAGAGCAAATTGACAGGAAAAGGAAGCCCAGCACCTCTGAGGAAATCAAAGGAAGGTCACTTCTTGGGCATTAGCACTGAGACTCACCAGCTTTGAGGTACAGAACTTGGAAAACAGTAGCCTGGCTTTCCCAACCCAGCCATCACACGAGGAAAACTATGCAGCTGTTGACAGCAAAGAGGAAGCCCAGTGCCATGCAGCAAAGAGGAAGGATCGTCCACTGGTTAGAATATTAGCTTAGGACATAGGATTCAACTCCCTGCTCTACCATAGACTTCCTGTCTGACCATGGGCAAGTCCTTAGTCTCTGTGCCTCAGTTTCCAATCTGGATGATAGTGATAAGAGCACTGCCCTGCCTCACGGGCGGGGGGATGTGAGTATAAACACACTAAATGTTGTACGATGGTTAGATACTTTAGATATGTGTGAATATCAACCAGCATGAATTACAAAAGGAACTGAATGCAACCGTTCCAAAAATAGACAATGAAATGGATGCTTTCCAAAACCAATGTGATCTGAACAAGCGGCAGCATGTTGGAAACAAGAGCACAGGATGGGCACATTTCATAAATCAAAATAAACAGATAAATAATATGCAGACAGAGGCTGGAAGGAACAGGTGGGGAAAGTCACACGTTTCGCTGAAAGATGTAGAGATATTGTCAATGGTTTTGACCCTGTCCTGTGAAGCTAGTGGGAATGCTAGACGGTTTAGAGGGAGCCAACCTGAATTTCTTTTAACAACCCTTAAAGAGGAGGTTTTTTTCTTCTTTCAAAACGATTGACCAGGCCCAGCAAGCACCACAACCCAACTAGATAATTAAATGGCCCCTACCATCGTTGTGTCTGAGGTTCTCACAGTCACGACTGGCTTTATCTTCACAACACCCCTGTGAGGTAGGGAAGAGCCATTATCTCCTTTTTATAGATGGAGAATTAAGGCACAGAGCAATATAGCAACTGGCACGAGATCACACAGGAAGGGTGTGGGCTTCCCGAGAAACACCAATCTATTAGAGTTCTTTGAGGGTGTGTCACAGGGCATTCCCTCAGCTACAGGGTGTGCTGTGCTGGCTGGCCCCTTTGCATGGTCTCTTATTCACAACATCCAGCAGGCCGTTTCTTTTCCCCATGTGGACCTATAATCTATCGATTCCAAGCTTTGAATAACACAGCACAGGCATATGCCAGCAGGAGCCTTCCACCAGCTTTCTTTACCACATCCAACTCTCTCTCTGAACTCCCCTTTTACTTCCTGGTCCTGCCAGTTATATATCCTACCCTTACGGAGATAATTACTTCATTAGCCCAACCATTGTCCCCAAGTGTCAAAAATCCCCACCATGACAGATTAATTTGTTCCAATTAAGTCTGTAATCTTCATTACCCAATTAATCAGTGTTCTACAGACAGCGCTCTGTCACAGTGTGACAACAAATGTGGACAAGGGTGATCCAGTAGACACAGTGTACTTGGACTTTCAGGAAGCTTTTGACAAGGAACCTCACAAAAGGCTCTTAAGCAAAGTAAGCAGTCATGGGATAAGACGGAAGGTCCTCTCATGGATCAGTAACTGGTTATAGGAAACAGAGTAGGAATAAATGGTTAGTTTTCACAATGGACAGAGGTAAATAGCGGGGTCCCCAAGTGATCTGTGTTGGGACCTGTGCTGTTCAACATATTCATAAATGATCTAAAAAAGGGGGTGAACAGTGATGTGGCAAAATTTGTAGATGATGCAAAACTACTGAAGATAGTTAAGTCCAAAGCTGACTGCGAAAAGTTACAAAGGGATCTCACAAAACTGGGTGACTGGGCAAGAAAGTGGCAGATGATATTCAGTGCTGATAAATCCAAAGTAATGGACACTGGAAAAAATTATCCTAAAAATAACCCCATACAAAGTGGTGGGGTCTAAATTAGCTGTTACCTTTAAAAAGGAGATCTTGGAGTCATCGTGGATAATTCTCTGAAAACATCTGCTCAATGTGCAGCAGCAGTCAAAAAAGCTGCCAATGTTAGGAACCATGAGGAAAGGGAAAGATAAGAAGATAGAAAATATCATAATGCCACTATATAAATCCATGGTATGCCCACACCTTGAATACCGCCAGCCGTTTTGATCACCCCATCTCAAAAAAGATACATGGGAATTGAAAAGGTACAGAGAAGGACACCAAAAATGATTAGGGGTATGGAACAGCTTCTGTATGAGGAGAGATTAAAAAGACTGGGACTAGTCAGCTTAGAAAAAAGACAACTAAGGGGGAATATGATAGAGGTCTATAAAATCATGAATGGGGTGTGGAGAAACAGTATGGGTATGGATTCACCAAGGGAAGGTCATGCCTGACTAATCTAATCGCCTTTTATGATGAGATTACTGGTTCTGTGGATGAAGGGAAAGCAGTGGATGTATTGTTTCTTGACTTTAGCAAAGCTTTTGACACGGTCTCCCACAGTATTCTTGTCAGCAAGTTAAAGAAGTATGGGCTGGATGAATGCACTATAAGGTGGGTAGAAAGCTGGCTAGATTGTCGGGCTCAACGGGTAGTGATCAATGGCTCCATGTCTAGTTGGCAGCCGGTATCAAGTGGAGTGCCCCAAGGGTCGGTACTGGGGCCGGTTTTGTTTAATATCTTCATAAATGATCTGGAGGATGGTGTGGATTGCACTCTCAGCAAATGTGCGGATGATACTAAACTGGGAGGAGTGGTAGATACGCTGGAGGGCAGGGATAGGATATAGAAGGACCTAGACAAATTGGAGGATTGGGCCACAAGAAATCTGATGAGGTTCAATAAGGATAAGTGCAGGGTCCTGTACTTAGGATGGAAGAATCCAATGCACCGCTACAGACTAGGGACCGAATGGCTAGGCAGCAGTTCTGCGGAAAAGGACCTAGGGGTGACAGTGGACGAGAAGCTGGATATGAGTCAACAGTGTGCCCTTGTTGCCAAGAAGGCCAATGGCATTTTGGGATGTATAAGTAGGGGCATAGCGAACAGATCGAGGGACGTGATCGTTCCCTTCTATTCGACATTGGTGAGGCCTCATCTGGAGTACTGTGTCCAGTTTTGGGCCCCACACTACAAGAAGGATGTGGATAAAATGGAGAGAGTCCAGCGAAGGGCAACAAAAATGATTAGGGGTCTAGAACACATGACTTATGAGGAGAGGCTGAGGGAGCTGGGATTGTTTAGCCTGCAGAAGAGAAGAATGAGGGGGGATTTGATAGTTGCTTTCAACTACCTGAAAGGGGGTTCCAAAGAGGATGGCTCTAGACTGTTCTCAATGGTAGCAGATGACAGAACGAGGAGTAATGGTCTCAAGTTGCAGTGGGGGAGGTTTAGATTGGATATTAGGAAAAACTTTTTCACTAAGAGGGTGGTGAAACACTGGAATGCGTTACCTAGGGAGGTGGTAGAATCTCCTTCCTTAGAGGTTTTTAAGGTCAGGCTTGACAAAGCCCTGGCTGGGATGATTTAACTGGGAATTGGTCCTGCTTCGAGCAGGGGGTTGGACTAGATGACCTTCAGGGGTCCCTTCCAACCCTGATATTCTATGATTCTATGATTCTATGAAAGTGAATAGGGAAGAGTTATTTACCCCTTCACATAACACAAGAACCAGGGAGCAGCTAATGAAATTAATAGGCAGCAGGTTTAAAACAGGAGAAAGTACTTCACAGAACACCTGATCAACCTGTGGAATAAATTACGATGGGATGTTGTGAAAGTCAAAAGTATAACAGGTTCAAAAAAGAATTAGATAAATTCATGGAGAATATGGTCATCAATGGCAATTTTCCAAGATGGTTAGAGATGCAACCCCATGCCCTGGGTGTCCCTAAACCTCTGACTGCCAGAAGCTGTCACCCACCACTCCTGCAAAAAACCTCACACCTGTGCTATTGAAGTCCTCAAAATCGTAGTTTAAAGACTTCAAGGAGCAGAGAATCCTCCAGCAAGTGACCCGTGCCCCATGCTACAGAGGAAGGTGAAAAACCTCCAGGGCCTCTTCCAATCTGCCCTGGAGGAAAATTCCTTCCCGACCTCAAATATGGCGATCAGCTAAACCCTGAGCATATGGGCAAGATTCATCAGCCAGATACTACAGAAAATTCTTTTCTGGGTAACTCAGATCCCACCCCATCTAATATCCCATCACAGGCCATTGGGCCTATTTACCACTCACTGGATCCAAAGTGGTTCAGGGATCAGGACCCAGCCTCACAGCAGATACAAAACTTGGTACTGCATCAATCAACTGCTGAGTCTACAAGGGTGTTTTTAACAACTCTGTTAATAACCTCCCCTCCCTTTGCTCTCTGATTGGCTCAGCTCTCAGAAGGTGGGTAGGTGTGACCTGCCAGGTGCATTGCCCACAATGCAAACATCCTACACAGCTTCAGAAACAGCTACCAAGCATGTCTGGTAACTACCACCCCCTGTTCTGGAAATTTTCTGGGTCTTAAGATAACTAAGAGAAGGTTAAAGGGTGACTTGATCACAGACCTGTAAGTATCTACTTGGAGAACAAATATTTAATAATGGGCTTCTCAATCTAGCTAGAGAGGCATCTGGCCTCCGGCCCCAAGGATCCACCCCTCCATGCAGTATATTGGGAGAAGTGGGAGGAGCTCCGGGCTTGGAGGACCATCAAGCCCGAGGTGCTTTTCATAGAATCAAAGAATATCAGGGTTGGAAGGGACCTCAGGAGGTCATCTAGTCCAACCCCCTGCTCAAAGCAGGACCAATCCCCAATTAAATCATGCCAGCCAAGGCTTTGTCAAGCCTGACCTTAAAAACTTCTAAGGAAGGAGATTCTACCACCTCCCTAGGTAACGTATTCCAGTGTTTCACCACCCTCCAATGAAAAAGTTTTTCCTAATATCCAACCTAAACCTCCCCCACTGCAACTTGAGACCATTACTCCTTGTCCTGTCATTTTCTACCACTGAGAATAGTCTAGAACCATCCTCTTTGGAACCACCTCTCAGGTAGTTGAAAGCAGCTGTCAAATCCCCCCTCATTCTTCTCTTCTGCAGACTAAACAATCCCAGTTCCCTCAGCCTCTCCTCATAAGTCATGTGTTCCACTGTCACCCCTAGGTCCTTTTCCGCAGAACTGCTGCCTAGCCATTCGGTCCCTAGTCTGTAGCGGTGCATTGGGTTCTTCTGTTCTAAGTGCAGGACGCTGCACTTATCCTTGTTGAACCTCATCAGATTTCTTTTGGCCCAATCCTCCAATTTGTCTAGGTCCCTCTGTATCCTATCCCTGCCCTCCAGCATATCTACCACTCCTCCTAGTTTAGTATCATCCGCACATTTGCTGAGAGTGCAATCCACACCATCCTCCAGATCATTTATGAAGATATTGAACAAAACTGGCCCCAGGACCGAACCCTGGGGCACTCCACTTGATACCGGCTGCCATCTAGACATGGAGCTATTGATCTAGCCAACAATCTAGCCAACTTTCTACCCACCTTATAGTGCATTCATCCAGCCCATACTTCTTTAACTTGCTGACAAGAATACTGTGGGAGACCATGTCAGAAGCTTTGCTAAAGTCAAGAAACAATACATCCACTGCTTTCCCTTCATCCACAGAACCAGTAATCTCATCATAGAAGGCAATTAGATTAGTCAGGCATGACCTTCTCTTGGTGAATCCATGCTGACTGTTCCTGATCACTTTCCTCTCGTGTAAGTGCTTCAGGATTGATTCCTTGAGGACCTGCTCCATGATTTTTCCGGGGACTGAAGTGAGGCTGACTGGCCTGTAGTTCCCAGGATCCTCCTTCTTCTCTTTTTTAAAGATGGGCACTACATTAGCCTTTAGGTGCCTTTAGGTACAGCCTTAGGTGCTGTATGCTGACGTGGAGTGTCTGGCTGCTCGCTGCTGCATCGGGACTACTGCTGCTGTCGAGGAGGACTCCTGCCGAGGGACATTGTGGAGGGGGTTTATTTATAAAAGGAGTTACTTTTGATATCTCTGCTCCCGGGGTGGTGGTGACCTTTATTGCTGCTGTGGGGAGCACGGGGGAGAGGCGTGGAGCCCTCCCCCTTGTCCATTTGCTCCCCTCCCTACCACCACCACCACCATCATCGCCGCCCCCTCCACCACCCCACATACCAACCAGACCTGCTCTTCGCCCCTCGACGTGGCTGATTGTTTCCCTCCCTTCACCACCTGGGACTGTTTGCAGCAGTGAGCGGCACTGGACTGAGCTACACAGGCGCACGTGGGCGCACGTGTCTCCCTACCTTGGACTTTCCCTCCCCCCAGCTGCGTTTGGCTGGTGGGGTCCCCTCCCTGCTATGCCCCCCAGCCTCCTGTGCTAGTTTGCCCCCACACCTGCAGCCCGCCCGCCCGCTACTTGCTTTGTTCCCCTGGGAGTTCCCCTTTCGTTAGTTTTGCCTCTCCCGCCCCGGCCCTTCCGCATTTTCTACTTGCCCCGCCCCAAACTTTGAGATTTGGTTTGGTTGCCTGCCCCGCCCTTAGACCTGGAGCTCCTTCCTGTGCTTTGCCTGGTCCCCTTTTTCCCTTGTCCTTTTTTTGCCGACCCCAAGCTTGGTCCCTCTTACCTAAGCACCCATGCCCCCTCCATAAGTGTTTGTGCCCCCTTTCAGTTGCCCCCCATCACTGTTCACAGATTCCCCAATGATATTGTAGCTCCCCCCCGATCCCAGTGCAGCCGGAGGAGCCGTATCCCTACCCAGTACCTGTGCCTCCCCTCTTGCCCCTTCATCTCCCACTTCTAACGCCCTCCTCCCCTGCCTGCAGCCTAGCGGGGAGGAGTGTTTGCTTCCCCCCCACCCCACCCCAGGGGCACCCTCCTTCCCTGTCTACAGCTTAACAGGGAGGAGTGATTAGCCCCTTCCCCCACATTCCCCCTGCCCCTCCTACTGGACCCTCCTCCCCTGCGCATTGCTTAGCGGGGAGGAGCGGTTGCCCATTGCATCCCCACCCCCATATTAGGGCCTCCTCCTGCCTTTCGCCATCATGGAGGAGGACCCTGTTTCTGCCCCTGCTGAACCCGTGGTTCCTCCCTTGCCACCGCCCCTGCCCGCCCCAGCGGATGCCCTCTTGGTCACCATTAGCCCAGACTCCACCACTGCCATGGCTGCCCTTTCCACCAGCAAAAAGGGCCAGGGAAATAAAAAGGGCAAAGGCCCCGCCCAGAAAACAAAACCTCCCATTGGAGGGGCTGCCCTCCCTGTCGCGGCCCCGACATCTACTGCAGCCCCTTCCTCCCGAGCCGTTCCCTCCACCAGCTCTGGGGGCGCTCCATCCCTAGCCCAGGTAACCGCTGCCCCCCTGCGTGCCACCGCGCCATCTGCCCAACTGCTGCCTCCGGTACCATTCCTGGAGGCTGGGGCCGCTTCCCCTCGCTGACCAGGAGGCACGGCATCCGCTGCCTCCTGGTACCCACCTCGCCCCACGTTGAAACGTACGTGTGGGCACTGGTGAGCGTGGTAGGGCCCACAGCCGTCGTGGCAGCCTCCAAGATGTATGGTAAAGTTGTGTTCTTCCTAGCATTGGAGGCCGCCACACAGGAGGCGGTAGAGAAGAGCCTGGCAGTGGGGGGCATGTTCGTCCCTCTAGAACCCCTGGAGGACCTGGGCGTACAGGGGTATTGACCTCCGTCCCGCCCTTCCTGCCCAATGTTGCCCTATTGCCTGCCCTCTTCACCCTGGGGAAGCCCATTTCCGTCATCAGCCCTCTCCCGCTGGCTGCAAGAATCCCCCCGCCCCCCCGCCACGTTCTGTCCTTCCGCCGGCAGGTGCAGATCCAAGTGCCGCCAGCGGTGCGTGGTGGGGTGGCGCTCGAGGGGTCCTTCTTGGTGCCCTATCAGGGGGCCCATTACCAGGTCCATTATTTGACAGGAGAGGCCCGGTGCTTTCTCTGGCAGGTGATGGGACACGTCCGGAGGGACTGCCCCCTGGCTCAGCCTGGAGGAGCGTCCAGGACCCCCGAGACCCGGGAGGGTGCCGGCCCTGTCACCGCCGGCGACCCTGGCAGCCCGGCTGCCGCTGCCCCTCCTCCCATTGAGGAGAGGGCGGAAAGACCTTTGCCAGCTGAGGGAGAAGGCCCACCCCAGGGGGAAGTTTCCCTTTCCCCCGTTGTCCCAACCTTGCCGCCCCATGCCCCAAAATGATTGCCCTTTCCCCCTGGGCCTGCACCTGCTGACCGGCCCTCCACCTCCACTTTGGAGGGCTGGGTGCTCGTCCGGGGGAAGCGTTGCGCCCATAAATCGTGGGCTCGATCCCTCCCCTCCGACGTAGAGGGAGAGAAGGCCCCCTGAAAGATGCTGTGGGGGGCTGATGCTGTTACATTTTCCGCTGCGCCCCTGGATGGAGCCTAGCAGGTGACACTGGACATGGCAGCCATGGCCACAGACGGAGATGCCACCGCCCCCCTTGTTGAGTCCCCTCCTGAGGAGGCCTCTGTAGGAGTTTCCCCGGCCCCTTTGCCATCTGTGCCCCCCACTGCTGTCGATATGGGGGCTATTACTGCCCCGGTTACTGGCGGGGAGGACTCTGGGGCCGCAGGGACTGAATTTACATCCATATTTGAGGAGATCGAGGCCCTGGGTCTGACCCAGGGGGAGGACGACCCCCCGCCAGCGGGCCTTGATCTGGGCAGCGGCTCAGTTCCACTGCCCCTCCTCCTTCTCCCTGCCCCTCACTCCCAGTTGTAGCCCCCACTCTGGTCCTTGGGGCGCCCCTGGCCCTAGCTATCTGTCCAGCTGCAGATGGCACCTCACCCGAGGCCGCCAAACCCCTAGGGGTGACGGCCGGTGCCAAGCGGTCGGGCCCCGAGCCTGTGGGCGCACCCTCCACTACCCGAACGGACCAGTTAACCTCTCCTCTGGAGGGGGGCCCCACTGCAGTTTCTGTATTGCCTGACGCCGTGGCTGCGGGTGACATGTTTATCACAGCTCCCGTGCCCAGCGTTGGTGAAGGCTCCCCTCTAACCCCCATCCCCTTTGCACCCAATCCCGGCCAAGAGGAGCCACACCCCAGCAGCCCGACTGCTGGGGACCGTGAACCCACCAGTGTCCCCGCTCCTGTTCCTACCCCTGCTTCCGACCCCTCTCCTGCCCCAGTCCCAATATTAGCCCTTGTCCCTGCTCCCACCCCTTTTTCTTCCCTAGTCCCTGTCCCCACCCCGATCCTATTTCCGTTACCAATGAGTCACTTGCCCCCTTCCCCGCCACCTGCCATGCTATTGCCGCCCCTGAGGTTGTCTCGTTCCCGCTACTTACGGCCAACCCTCAGGGAGCGGTTTTCATGTCCCCTCTTCCCAACACTATGGGGGCTGCACTATTCCCTCCACTGCCCCTCCCATGCCGGGGACGGGGACGGGCTGCCCGGCGCAACCGCGCTGGGGTTCCGCTCCTTGCTTGCCCGTTTCTGCAGGCCGCGAAGATCTTTCAGGGGCCCCACCAGAGGACGGCAGCGGGTTGGCTGCCGTGTCCCCCTTAGTGCTGAGGGAAGAGCTGCGCCATTTCGTACTGGACACCCGTGGCTCAAAGGGCAAGGTGCAACTCGCCCTCCAGTGCTGGGGGGACTTCCTCCACATCCTCCAGGCCATGAAGGCCCTCCTGGGGAAGGGGAGAGGGACCGGGAGGCAGGGCCTCATGGTCTACCAGCAGGCCCGCAAGTTCCGTGACTCCCTGATGACCTTTGGGGTCGAACATGGGTTGTTGCGGGGCCCGCTGGAGGCCATCGATCACCCTGCCTGTGAGGATTCACCCCAGCCCTCCCTATGAAGGACACCATTTTTGCTATGTTAAACACCAGGGGCTGTAGCGTGGGTCTCCGCAGGAGCCAGGTGCTCTCCTTCATTCGGGAGGGGGGGTACTCTGTGATCTTCCTGCAGGAGACCCACATGGCTCCAGCTGTCGAGGCTAGCTGGAGGCTGCAGTGGGGGGACGAGGTTTACTTTAGCCATCTCGGCGCCCGTTCAGCTGGGGTGGCCACCCTGTTCTCCCCCGAGCTGCGGCCCGAGGTGCTGGGGGTAGCCGAGGTCGTGCCGGGTCGCCTGCTGGACGTCCGGGCCTATGTGGAGGGACTGATATTAAACCTGGTCAACATTTACGCCCCAAACGTGGGCCCGGAATGAGTGTGTTTCTATCGGCAGGTGTCAGCCTTCCTCGGCACCCTGGATCCTCACAAGTGCCTGGTCCTGGGCGGGGACTTCAACACCACCCGCGAGGACCGGGACTGCTCAGGAGTCAAGACATCCCAGGCAGCTGTGGGCATCCTCAGGGAGATTGTGGACCATCACTCCCTGGTGGATATCTGGCGCGACCACCACCCGGACGATGATGTCACCTTTACCTATGTCCGGGTGGAGGAGGATTGGTCGCGCCACTCCCGGTTGGACCGCATTTATTTTTCGCGTTTCCATCTGGCATGAGCTCACGCCTCCGGCGGCTGGCCGGCCCCTTCTCGGATCACCACTTGGTGACCGTGATGGCCTCTCTCAGTTCAGAGAGGCTGGGACCGGCCTATTGGCATTTTAACAACAGTTTGCTGGAGGATGTGGGCTTCATGGTGCCCTTCTGGGAGTTCTGGCTGGCCTGGCGGGGGCAACGGTGTGCCTTTCCCTCAGCGAGGCAGTGGTGGGATGTGGGGAAGGTGTGCGCACGGCTCTTCTGCCACGACTACACCTGGGGTGCCACGTGGCAGAGGGATGTGGTGATAGGGCAGTTGGAACGGGAGGTCTTAGAGCTAGAGAGGCATCTGGCCTCCAGCCCCAAGGATCCACCCCTCCTTGCAGCATACTGGGAGAAGCAGGAGGAGCTCCGGGCCCTGGAGGACCATCGAACCCTGGGCGCTTTTGTTCAATCCCGCATCCATCTCCTTCGGGAGATGGATTGTGGCTCCCGCTTCTTCTGTGCCCTGGAGAAAAGGAGGGGGGCCAAGAAGCATGTCACCTGCCTCCTGGTGGGGGACGGTACATCCCTCACGGATCCAGAAGAGATGCGTGGAAGGGCCAGGGCCTTTTACACTAGCTTTTCTTCCTGGATCCAACCGACGCCGAAGCCCACAGGGTGCTCCGGACCGAACTCCCGATGGTCAGTGCGGGCGACCAAGACCGGCTGGAGCTGCCTCTCTCTCTGGCCGAGCTCTCAGAAGCCCTCCGCCGCATGCCCACCAATAAATCTCCAGGCATGGACGGGCTGACCGTGGAGCTCTACCGCGTGTTCTGGGACATCCTCAGCCTGGACCTTGTCATCGTCTGGGCCGAGGCCTTGCAAAGCGGGGTCCTCCCTCTCTCGTGCAGGCGAGCTGTGCTCGCCTTATTGCCAAAGAATGGGGACCTCCGCAACCTACGGAATTGGCATCCCGTCTCGCTCCTCAGCACAGACTACAAGGTCGTAGCGAAGGCCATTTCGCTGCGGCTGGGGTCCGTGCTGGCCAACGTGGTCCATCCTGACCAGACTTACCCTGTCCCGGGCTGCACCATATTTAATAACTTGTATTTGGTCCGGGACCTCTTGGAGTTGGGGCGTAGGGATGGTCTGTCGTTCGCCCTCCTGTCCCTGGACCAGGAGAAGGCGTTCGACAGGGTGGAGCATGGGTATCTCCTGGGCACTCTGCGGGCGTTTCACTTCAGTCCCCAGTTCATGGGCTTTCTCCAGGTGCTGTACACTGACGTGGAGTGTCTGGTCAGGCTCAAATGAGCCGGTCAGCTTTGGGCGGGGAGTACGGCGGGGTGCCCCCTCTCAGGCCAGCTGTATGCTCTGGCGATTGAGCCCTTCCTCCGCCGGAGGTTGACGGGGTTGGTGCTTTGGGAGCCGGAGCTACGGCTGGTCTGTTGACGTACGCCGATGACATGCTCCTTGTGGTTTAGGACCCGAATGACCTGGTGCGGGTGGAAGCCTGCCAGGCCATTTACTCGGCGGCCTCCTCCGCCCGGGTCAACTGGATCAAGAGCTCTGGCCTGGTGGTCGAGGACGGGTGGCAGGCGAGCTCCCTCCCACCCACGCTTCAAGCCATCCGGTGGAGCGCGAGTCCGCTGCTCCATCTTGGCGTTTATCTATCCGCCACACATCCTTCTCCGCCAGAGAACTAGCAGGATTTGGAGGCCAGTGTGGGTGAGCGGTTGCGGAGATGGACAGGACTGTTCCGGTGTCTCTCCCTGCGAGGGAGGGCGCTGGTGCTGAACCAGCTAGTCCTGTCCATGCTCTGGCACCGGCTCAACACCCTGAGCCCGGCCCTGAGGATCCTGGCCAGGCTCCAGAGGATGGTTCTGGATTTCTTTGGGCCAGGGCTGCACTGGGTCTCTGCAGGGGTCCTGAGTCTCCCCCTGGAGGAAGGAGAACAGGACCTGGTTTGCTTGCACAGCCAGGTCCATGTCTTCCACCTTCAGGCCCTGCCTTTATGGTGCAGGTAGTCCGGCACGGAGCAAGTTGGCGCATGCCTTCCTCCGCCGCCCCCGAGGGCTCCGATATGTCTGGCAGCTCTTTTTTTCTCCATCCGAAGGGTCTTCTGCAAGACCTCTCTGAGCTGTCGGTCTTCTACCAGGACCTCCTCCAGACCTGGAAGCTTCTTTCAGTGACCAGTTCCTTTATGGCCACCGAGGGGGCGGACCTCCTTGTGGAGCCTCTGCTACACAACCTCAATCTATGTGTGCAGGTGGCGGAGTCTCCCTCAGTGTGTCGGAGGTTGGTCCTGGCAGAAACCTCCAGAGTCAGAGACCTCCTGGACTACGACGGGGGGACTGGGTGGCGCCCCATGTGCTCAGATGACGCATGGGGCTTTCCACCATTCCAACCCCTAGGCGCGTACTCCAAGAGGTGAAGGCCGCCTTGTCACCCGATTCTCTCGTTTTCCTGCAGCAAACCCTGCAAGAAGGCGCTCTCCGCCAAACCCCTCACCCTTGGCCCTCCGGACATTTTTCTTGGGCCCCTGTTCTGCGAGCCCCCCCGGCCTCCCCTCTCCCACACTCCAATCTGGCTGCATACCCTGCAGCCAGTCCGGTGTCAAACTGCGCCCGGAAACCATCTGTACACGCTCCTGCTCCTTACACTGCACTTCCTCACCCTCGCGTCCTGCCCCGACACCAAATGACGGGACTATCTTCCACCTAAAGAGAGTGAGGAGCCCCGGTGGGCCAGCCTTTATTCCACCTTGGTCCCACGGCCCGCCGGAGACATCGATTGGCGGCTCCTTCATGGAGCTGTGAGCGTGGGCGTGCACCTGGCGCGGTTCACCCCTATACCCGAGGCCTGCCCCTTTTGCGGCATGAGGGAGAACCTGGCGCACACCTATCTCGAATGTGCCAGGTTGCAGCCCCTATTCCGGCTCCTCCAGAACCTCTTGTTGAGGTTCTGGCTGCACTTCTCCTCACACTTGTTCCTCTTTGCGCACCCTATCCATGGCCCCACAATGTCACGAGACCTCCTCGTCAACCTCCTCCTGGCCGTGGCCAAAGTTTCCATCTATAATACTAGGAGGAGGATGTTGGACGAGGGGGTGCTCTGCGACTGTGGGGCCTATTTCCGTTCCTCCCTAGTTTCACACATCTGGGCAGAGTTCCACTGGGCAGCGTCCACTGGCTCCCTTGACAACTTTGAGGAGCAGTGGGTGCTGTCCGGGGTTCTCTGCTCGGTGTCCCCATCCGGTATCCTTGTTTTGAACCTCTGACCTTCACTCCAACCCCTGTTTTTCATTAGTTGTCCCCCACATTTACTTGGTCCCTGGGTCCAGTGATCCCTTCCTCTAGGCTGGGGGAGGGGCCTTTAGAAGTAGGCAGGCTTGTGCCCACCCACCTCGCGGGTTTCCAATAAGATCCCTCTACAGGGTGTCAAACAACCAATCAACAGCCATTGTCCAGTAAGAGAGCTACAAAGCAATGACTCACCTGCATGAGGCCACACCAGGGGAATTGCTCAACCTTGCTTGGAGAGACTCAGCAATGCCCACCAGACATGCCTGGACTTGTGCTCCCCAAGCACGTGGACTGAGGGTATAAAACACACAGAATGGACACATACTGAGCCCCTCTCCTGCCCCCACCTATGCTGCAAGCAACCAAGACACTAAGAAGAAGACGCGATTCCAACAAAGGAGATTGGCCCAGGTTTAAGGAGCAAACGTGTATAATAAGGACTGCAATATCCTGTGGGGTGAGAAAAACTGCTTAATCTAGTTGCTGTCCAGTCTAATAGGGTTGAGAGTTTAGATTGCGTGCTTATATTTTATTTTATTTTGGTAACCACTCTGACTTTTTGCCTATCACTTAATATCACTTAAAATCTATCCTTGTAATTAATAAATTTGTTTGTTTATTCTACCTGAAGCAGTGCATTTGGTTTGAAGCTTGTCAGAGACTCTCATTGGGATAATAAGCCTGGTACATATCAATTTCTTTGTTAAACTGATGAACTCATATAAGCTTGCAGCGTCCAGCAAGATGGAAGTTCCTAGGGTTGTGTCTGGGGCTGGAGATATTGGCTAGTATCATTCGGTTGCACAATCCAAGGAGCAGCTTACATGCCAGAGGCTGTGCGTGAACAGCCCAGGAACGGGGGTTCTCACAGCAGAGCAGGATAAGGCTAGCTCCCAGACTCAAGGATTGGAGTGACCTAGCAGATCACTGGTCCGGATAACATCAGGGAAAGGTCACAGACTGCTGTGTTGGTGGGAAAGTTCCTCCCACCAACAGAGCTACCACCTCTCACGGAGATGTATCAACTAAGCTGATGGCACAGCTCTCTTCCTTTGGTATAGAAAGTCTTCATTGAAGCACTACAGCAGCACAGCTGCATCCCTGCTTTGCTGATGTAGCATTTTAAGGGTAGAACTGCCCAAAGTAAAACACCGCAATATAAAGCATGCGGGTTACACAGCTACATGAGAGGGAAGACGGGATGAGGCGAAGGAAACCTGGGTGCATTAGCAAACTAAACCAAAATCCCGCATTGGTTCTTAGCTAGGAGAACAAAATACTAAAAGAAAGGAGTCAATTAATTATTCATTAATTTAATGAATGAATGACTTAATTAGTTCGTTTGTTCTTGCTGATCTTGAAGCCAACAGAACCGTCTGAACTATTATTCCCTCTCAGGGAAAATAAAAGACAATGAAGAGACAAGACATTTCCTTGTTCAAAATAAGTTTCAAATTAATTAATATAGAGCTTGAGTGCTGGCACCTTGGCTCGGATCCTGCAGAGAGATCTGCGTGGGCAAGCCTTAAGCCTATGCGGAGCCTTTTGACTATAACAGCAGACAAGGAGGGAATCTGATTCCAGGATCAGGGCCTTCGGTGCATCATCAGAAGTAGAGCTTAGACAATAATTGATTTTATGGTTTGGGAGCTAAACTGAAAATTCTGGGGAAAAAAATCAGAAACTTTTTTTTTAGCTTTTCATTGTGTTTTAGGTCATTTGTGCATGTTTTTCATCTTAGCTTGTTTGTTTTTTTAAACTTGGCAAATTGCTTAACAAAATGCCATTTCAAAGGAAAAAATTGAAATGTTTCTTTTCAAAATGGTCTGCACAAAAGGTTTAGAATTTTTCAAGAGAATATGTGTCCATTTTTTCATTTTATGGCCAAAACTATTCACTGAATTCAACTCGCAAATAGTTGAGGTGATCACAAAACCATATTTTTTGGTGAATGTATTATTTCATAGAACCATAGAATCATTGGATTGGAAGGGACCTCGAGAGGTCATCTAGTCTAGGCCCCTGCACTCATGGCAGGACTAAGTATTTGCCCCCCAAAACTGCCCATCTCTAATCATCGATCTTCCCAGATCTAGATATCAACAGCTACGCAATGTGATGGCACTACTGGATAAGTACACCTTAACGGACAAGTCTTCATTTAAACATATGAGAGGCAAAATTGAAATCATCGCCTGGAACGTACAGAATCTTAACTCCCTCCTGAGAAGTCCTAACGCCTTTTCATCCATCCAAAATCATGATAATCGGCTGAAGTCTCTGACATGAGACTCATTGGAAAAATGGAGACATTGAATGAAGAAAAACATTCAGCCTGATTATAGCTCAGGTGGTCTTTCACACACCATGGAAGTTGCTAGTCCAGTCTTCTCTCATTTGAATTACAGTATCTTCAGACATGAATCAGACTCAGATGGTAGACAGAATTGCACATCTTCAAACAGACAGCACTATTTGCTCAGTGGCCACACAATATTTCATCAATAGAAATAATCTTCACTCTTCTAATTACTTTTATTTTGCTTATAGAATTGCAAACTGCACACTTGGAGATTTCAGTTTAGTTTCTTCAAAAGTATTAGATCAGTCTTCACCTATGTCAAGTCCACTGAAAATGACTGAAAGTGTTCCAGAGCTTAATTTAATGAAAGTGAAAGTGAAAAGAATGGAGAGTGAAAAATCTTAAGAAAAACACCAGTAATATCCTTATTACTTTGGTATGTAATGATTGAGGCCTCATTTACACACAGTTTTGTCCCAATCTATTTTGCTTAGGGATGTGATTTTTTTACCATATTAGTTAAAGTGGTACTACCTTTACTGTGGACTCAGTTATATCAGTAGAAAAGTGCATCATACTGTGTTATGTTCATGGCTTGCACTCAGAGAAGATAAAAACATCAAATACTCTTTCTGGAAGGTTGCAACATAACACTACCTTATTTCTTAGAATCTAGAACCTTAACACGCCAGAAACAAAACCAGAGAGAGACAAAGCAGGCTGCTCACTCAGGCAGTGAGGCCAACCTTGCTCTAGACTGTCCCTTTGCAGACTGATTGCTGAAGTCCCAGATCACATGATTCCCTATAGAGCCACCTAGCTTTCAAGCAAGACCAGGAAAGTTGGAAACCCCTAACACTTAAAGTGGTAGCTTATAATTTAGCAAAGTTTTCAATACCCTACATACCCCTTACATTTACAAAAATAAGATGCTCCAGTGTAAGAACCTTTGTAGTGATATAACTGTGTCTGCACTAGCAGGTTGTGCCTCTTTAACTATACTGCTTCAAACCAATACAGTTAAAGCAGTACAAAAGCTGTGTGTAGACAAGCCCTGAGATTTTCAAAGCTGTGTAAGAAATCTGACTGGCCAGTTCCCATTAAAATAAATGGCAATTTGACGTCTAAATCCCATAGGTAACTTTGAAAGCCTCAGTCAATGTGTCCTCTCAGTTGGATTATCATTTTGATACCAGATTAGACATTTACATAGAGGGTTTCCGATCTCCTTTGCACTGAAATAATCCCACTGGCTTCAACAGTTTGCTCCTAATTTACACCTCCACCTCCACTGTGGTCAGCATCCGTGCAGCTAACCCAAGGGCAGACAACAGATACGCTGGAGGGGTTCTGTAGTGTTGAGACTAGTGCCTTTAAGGGCTGAACTTCCCAGTCAGAGTGACTGTGACGCTCTTGCTATTATTGGAACAGACTAAGAATACGCACCTGAAGTGATCACTGAGAGCCTTGATTGACAACTGACCAACACAGGTTCTATTGGCTACAGTAGGCAAAGCCTTAGGAGGATTTATATGGCAGTGCAGTACATGGAGATAGCTGCAGAAGCATCCTGGCGTCTATAAAGCAGGAGCCGTACTGTTGGGGAAGGTCAGTTGGATTCCTGACTCAGCCAGCCCCTCGCTGCCCTTTGCAGAAGGAGATGTCAGTCTCCCACAGACCTGTGTTTTACTGCCCTTAGCTCTTCTGTTCACCACACCTTTATTGTTTTCCTTTTCTCCCAAGCACCCAGAGAACGCCCCGAACTAGCAAGCGTGCCACATCCCGCTCTGGCTGCAAGGCAGCAAGGGGCATGCAAACGGGGAGCCTTTTATAAGCAGCCTGCCCTGGGGCTCTAGGTAAGTGTTTGGAGGGTATGAGGCAGGTAACGGCACTGAACACTCATTCAGAACAGTCCCAAGGGAACCTTTACCGTTGTGTCAGTGCAGCCTATTTGCCAAAACAGGAAGTGACTGGGCACTTATTAAAAACAGGAAGTGACTGGGCACTTTTTAAAAACGACGCTTTAAAAATGCCTGTTATATCATTGTTTTGTTGCGGCAAGGGCACGATGTGAAAGGGAGGCTGCACAAATCATGCTGCAGGCATGGGTCACTAGTTCTGAATCAGATGGGACAGCCAGGGACACCACTGTCAGCACCAGCTTTCATGTTCCCACTCACCTGCCCTACAGAACAGGTAGGATACAGCCAGTCAGTGGGAGTTATTTGTTTTCTTTCATTAGACAATGGAAAACTGACAGATGAAACAAGGACTTGCCAAGGAATCTGAGTCTTTTAGCCTTTCCTATGAGTTTTCACAGTATGGACTGATCCCAGGCTCTTCTGTGTGGCTCCTCTTCATGCTGCACCTGACTTGGAGGACCAGTCCTGATGAACTCAGGCAAGATTCCCATTGACTGGGTGAGGACTAGAGACGGGCAGGCATTTTTTTGACAACATGGATTTTTGTGAGAAAATGCTGCTTCGTTGAAGCCAAAACTTTTCATGGCAAGGTATTGGTTTGGACAGGAAACATTTCCCAGGTCCAGGGTAGAATTTCTGGGCAAAACCAGAGTGACCAGGCAGAAGAATGCCTGATGGTCTGATGGCTAGGGTGCTCCTTCCCCCATCCCAGACAAGGTTACTGTCTATTGTTTTGCAAAGAATACCTTCCCTGGGTTTGTCCTGATATGTACTGGGGAAAATATTTGAAATCTCAGAGTTTCCAAGGATGGGAAAACCATTTACCACCCAGTTGTAATGTGGACTCTTCTGTCCCTCTGGCCACTAACAGGAAAGCCGAATCAAGCCCTTTCCTAAGGGGCACCAGATGTAGGCCAGGCATGGGATCTTCCTTCAGATCCACAAAGCGAATCTCATGCCTGATTCTTCTCCCAGTTACACCAGGGTAACACTAGAATAACTCAGTTGACATGAATGGTATTACTCTGGATTTACACCAACATTCCTCTGTCCCAAGAGGCCCAGAACTCCCAGAATGCTCTAGCAGGGAAGAAAAGCTGAATATCAGAATTGTGATCAAGTTTATGCTTCAGCCTTTTACCTTGTCCAAACTGTTGTGTTAGCTGCCACAATGGTTGTTTACACTGATCCTGTGCAGCACTGGGTCAGCTAGCACAACGGCTGAGGACCACATTCACACTCATGGGCAATGCACAGCATAGGCCAGGCCAGAGAATGGAATTTTGTCTTTTGACTTGAGCACTGAAGGGTAAGATTGCAATATTCAGCTTTCAGGAGGGGGAAGAAAACCTGGTGTGACATTTAAAAGCAAGTGATTGATAGTTCAGGTCCTCAGCAGAAGAGTTTGTATTGAGGCAGCATGCCCCCTGCTCACTGACAGCACTGGCTGGCTGGCTGACACTGTCAGCTTTTTTACCCGAGATGTACCTTGGACATGTTCTAGTTGCTGTCAAGGAGACTGGTCTTTTTGTTGCTTTTGCTTGAGCATCTTCTGAAAAACTAAAAGTCTAAGACAAATCTTTGAAAGCCCACGTTGTGCTCTCTCCTCTGGCTCTATTTCAGTCGCTATCTTTCCAGGGCTTAAAAAATTACCCTCCGCTTCTGCAGTTTCCCTCCTTTCAGAAGTTAACTTTTAATAAAGGCTGGAGTGAGGGAGCAGTTTGGCTCTGAGCTGACCCTGGATTTTAAACAGCCCTGACTTCTGCGGATTTGCCTTTGGTTCAAATCTAATTTCCATCCCCTCAAAAAATCTTCAGATCCTCCTTCCTCCTTACTGAAAATCAGTTTCATATCTTTAGGGAGCAGAACAGAACAGTGTGGTTCACAGATAAAAAAGAATTACTCTGAGTTGCTTTTAAAAAAAACCTGGTATTGATGTGCACCAAGTCTCCTGTTTGCTAGTGGGTAATTGAATCAATTAACAAGTATCCGTTTATTTATTTCCCTAGTTTATGGATGTAAGCAGTTTGTATAGCAGTTTGTAACCAGGTCCAGCTGTAACTTGCCTGCCATTATGCTGAACACACGTGAATATTTAGACCAGTGCAGCATCCATCCAAGGCTAGTGTCACTCCCGTGCCAAATTCAGACCTGGTGTGAATGGGGTGAGCTGATTCATGCCAAGGGTATGTGAGCATCTTGGACTACACGGCACATTGGAGCTGAGTTTGGCAGCAATTACATGGTAAGGCTTGGCACAATGGAGAACCCCATTCTCACCAGCCTCCTGCCACAAGCTTCCTCCCAGTCCAGCTTAGAATGTCATCCCAGACTGCTGCTCTGAGCTCCCCTCCTTTCCCAGGGGAAAGGCAGCAACAGCAGCCACCAGGCAGGAATCTGACAGTCAGGAGTGGGACGGGGAGGCCTGAAAAGGGGCCACAGCTGGGCTGGGCCACGAGGCTCACAGAGAGAAATGCTTGCCCTGCATGTCATGTGGCGCCCATGCTTATGACGTGTAGGAACTCAAAAGGGCAGGCATGTCCTCAGGGGCATAGCTGCTGCAGGTGCATGAGAGAGGTCAGCATGCCTTGTTCACGTCCCCAGCCAGCTCACCCTCCTTCCATTCCAGCTGAACTTCTAAGCTGTACAGGATGGATCTCCTCTCCCAGGGCATCATTAGAGTTTTGTGACTGGACGAGGCACCGACTCTGCGGAGTTCTTATGCGCCACCACAGTAGGGGTTCTGCAGGAAAAATGCCTTCCCTAGATGCTTCCCCCCCCCCCCCCGATGCCTACATTTTTGTATTGCCCTCCTTCCGTGTTGCTTGGTCTCCTGCACAGAGCGCCATGCCTGCTGGACAGTCACTTATGCAGCAGTGAAAGGGATTTTCATGGCAGGCTTTATGGGGCCATTTGCATGGCTGTATCCTGGATGCTTACGCTGTAAGGCCAGAAAGCACCATTAGCTCCTCTAGTCTGACCTCTTGTATAACACAGGCCATCTTCCAGAAAGGCATCCAGTCTTGGCTTGAAGACCTCAAGAGTTGGAGAATCCGCCACTTCCCATTGGTAGGTTGTTCCAATGCTAAATTACCCTCAGTGATAAAAATGTGTGCTACATAGCTAATGGGAATTTGCCTGGCTTCAGTTTCCAGCCCTTGGTTCTTGTTTTACCTTTCTCTGCCAGATTAAATAGACTTTTAGTACACTGTATTTTCTCCTTGTGAAGAAATAATACACTGTTATCAAGTCAGCTCTTGATCTTCTTTTCGATAAGCTAAACAGATCAAGCTCCTTAAATCGCTCACTGTAAGGCATTTCCCCAACCCTCAAATAATTTCTGCAGCACTTTTGTGCACCTCCTCCAGTTTTTGAACACCCTCTTTAAACCGTGGCCACCAGTGCATGCTTCCACTGCTGGTCTCACCAACGGTGGTGTAGCCGGGCAGTTACCCCACTCCTAAGAGAAAAAGCTAGGCTGATTGGGGAAATAGCCACAGCTGGGGCCACACCCCAATCAGGCCACAGCTGGCCCTATAAAAGGGCTGTGAGCCAGGAGCTGAGTCAGTCTCTCTCTAGCCCTTGAGAGAGAAGGACCTGACTGAGAAGGGTATTTGAGACAGAACAGTGCTGGGGAAGGGCAAAGGGAGCTAGGAGCTCCAGCCTGGTAAACCCCCAGGCTGCAGGCCTTGTCAAGGGCCCAAAAGGTACTGGGGCTGCAGAGGGACAGCCTGAGAATAGGCAAAGGCAGCAGGTCCTAACCCCTTGCCAATAATGAGTGATCATTACAGACTGCAGCCCGCCCAGTGAGTGGGGGTTAGATGATGACTGGCAGCAGCCACTGAGGCAAGATGGGGGTTCCCCTGGGAGGGGAGCCCCAGAGTGTGAGGGCACTGCTGGGGGAAGCACCCCAAGGTAAAGGGGCACCGGGGTCTGGGAGGGACACGGGGCCAGCGGCAGGTGAGACACTGGCCAGGAGGAGGTGCTCTGTATGATGGAGAGCTAATTCCCAAGATGAGCAGCAGGAGGCACCATGCTGGTGAGTCTTCACTTCGCTACAAGTACAGAGGTAAACTCACCTCCCTGCTCTGACTTACTATTCCCCAAGTTGTACATGCAAGGATCGTCAGATCTTACACAATGCCCTAGCTCTCTGTTGACACTGAACTGGGAGGAGCGGTAGATATGCGGGAGGGTAGGGATAGGCTACAGAGGGATCTAGACAAATTGGAGGATTGGGCCAAAAGAAATCTGATGAGGTTCAACAAGGATAAGTGCAGGGTCCTGCACTTAGGACGGAAGAACCCAATGCACAGCTACAGACTAGGGACCGAATGGCTAGGCAGCAGTTCTGCGGAAAAGGACCTAGAGGTGACAGTGGACGAGAAGCTGGATATGAGTCAACAGTGTGCCCTTGTTGCCAAGAAGACCAATGGCATTTTGGGCTTTATAAGTAGGGGCATTGCCAGCAGATCAAGGGACGTGATCGTTCCCCTCTATTCGACATTGTTGAGGCCTCATCTGGAGTACTGTGTCCAGTTTTGGGCCCCACACTATAAGAAGGATGTGGAGAAATTGGAGAGAGTCCAGCGAAGGGCAACAAAAATGATTAGGGGACTAGAACACATGACTTATGAGGAGAGGCTGAGGGAACTGGGATTGTTTAGTTTACGGAAGAGAAGAATGAGGGGGGATTTGATAGCTGCTTTTAACTACCTGAAAGGTGGATCCAAAGAGGATGGATCTAGACTATTCTCAGTGATAGCAAATGACAGGACAAGGAGTAATGGTCTCAAATTGCAGTGGGGGAGGTTTAGGTTGGATATTAGGAAAAACTTTTTCACTAGGAGGGTGGTGAAACATTGGAATGCGTTACCTAGGGAGGTGGTGGAATCCCCTTCCTTAGAACCTTTAAGGTCAGGCTTGACAAAGCCCTGCCTGGGATGATTTAGTTGGGATTGGTCCTGCTCTGGGCAGGGGGTTGGACTAGATGACCTCCTGAGGTCCCTTCCAACTCTGATATTCTATGATTCTACCACATAGATTATTGGTGTGTGAGCATGTGCTCAGCAATGCTGTTCTGCCCCAGCCTAACCAAAGAGTTGAGAGGGCACTTTTAGATCTCTACAGAGATGTCTATGTTCATTCTAACTGTTCTCGTCAAGTGGGATTGGAAGGAGAGAACCTTGCAAGGAAAGGAGTGACTCTTTCTTCTGAGAGCCTTCGTGCATATAACATGAGTACACTCTCCTTCACAGCAGCCAGAAAGAAAACTGAGCCTCAGGCTCCGATGCAGGAAAATGTAGCAGAAATGGCTCTGATGTCCCCAAAGTGGCTGTACTCTGGCAGCAGTGTGTTACTCGCTCTTTGCATTAGTGGCTGCCATTTTGAAAGTGCCAGTTGGGGGCTAGTGCTTTAAGACTTTGCTGCCACTGACTGTTTCAGACTGAGATCCTTAGGGGTTGTAACGTCTCTAGCTGATATTTGGAGGGGCAGGAGCATCTCCATGTGATATTCCCGCTAAGTTGTGTCAGGGTGCTGGTTTCCCTCCTTCATTCTAGCTGGGCTTCTGGTCATTTCACTGAGGAGATGACTGAGGCCCATGCCACCTTGCCACTCACCTGTCCAATTTATGCTAGTAGAAACAGGCCTCCTGGCAGACTGGATTGATCTCCTAAAGGCTCTGGGTGTTCAGGAGAGTATCCCAGACACTTCTCTCCCACTTTCTTACAAAACAAGACCCTTTCAGCCAAGCTCAAGGGAGAGAACTTGGCATGTGACTTTTTCTGTTCAGAGAGAATAACTTCTGTGATGTGTTTAACACACAAGGAGCACAGTGAAAGAAACACAGGGGCAAGAGAAAAAGGGATTGGCAATATCATGGAAGAACAAGTTGTGCATCAACTGCTGGCTTGTCTCTTCCAGATGCACTGGTTTTATTGCAAAGTCAGCAGGATGGGTGTTTACTCCTTTTTTTTTTTTTTTTTTTAAAATAGTCAGGTAACTGAGATGAATAATGCCCCACAACCTTAAATGGGCTAGCATTGTAAAGATGGTCGGAGGAGGAAAGAAGGTTAGGAACAAAGGAGCTGCCAGACTAGATCAGATACGTTTTAGTCCTGTAATTCTGTGTCTGACATTAGCCAGCAGGTGCAAGAAAGTCTGCAATAAGCAGTTATGGGATTACTTGCCCTGGGGAATGTCTCTTCCTGACCCCCATTACTTGGAGGCGAGTGGGTGCCATGAAGAAGGAGGGTTTAATATTCATTTCAAAATTCCTGGGTTTCAGAAATTTAATTAAACTAGGCAACTAGAGCCAATTCTTATATTAGCTGATTTTCCAGGATGGAACAGGCTGGTTGGCCTTTCCTACTGAGCTTCAAATAACATGAAGGATTTTGGCTTCTACTGAAAAGCCATTTGAATTTGCAACCTCTACCATAACAAGAAATGGGAAATGAGGCTCTTGCATGCAAAGACAATTCTTTCAGGTGGGGAACTCTGAAGATGCATTGGAGAGGGGCGCTACTCTGAGCAGCATTGCCAAATGAACTCAGCTGCTTATGGGCCAAGGGGTTGCCAATACTGCCAACGTTACAGCTCCATCTTTGTCTAAAGTAGTCTTGATTAAAAGATGTGAGATTCTAAGCCTAAGAGATCTTAGGCTTTCTCCTTTTACCATCATAATGCAGCCTGAAACTTACCAAAGATTTCACTAGGAGACCTAGTTCTGGTCAAACTGCAGGAGAATAGCTGTAGCTGAGGAACGGTGGGGAGGTGGGGGAGATAAACATGGGGAAATAGTTTTACTTTGTGTAATGACCCATCCACTCCCAGTCTCTATTCAAGCCTAAGTTAATTGTATCCAGTTTGCAAATTAATTCCAATTCAGCAGTCTCTCATTGGAGTCTGTTTTTGAAGGTTTTTTTTGTTGAAATATTGCCACTTTTAGGTCTGTAATCGAGTGACCAGAGAGAGTGAAGTGTTCTCCAACTGGTTTTTGAATGTTATAATTCTTGACGTCTGATTTGTGTCCATTTATTCTTTTACATAGAGACTGTCCAGTTTGACCAATGTACATGGCAGAGGAGCATTGCTGGCACATGATGGCATATATCACATTGGTAGATGTGCAGGTGAACGAGCCTCTGATGGTGTGGCTGATGTGATTAGGCCCTATGATGGTGTCCCCTGAATAGATATGTGGACACAGATGGCAACAGGCTTTGTTGCAAGGATAGGTTCCTGGGTTAGTGGTTCTGTTGTGTGGTGTGTAAAGGTTGGCCTGTCTCCCAAGATCTTTGAGAGTGATGGGTTGTCCTTCAGGATAGGTTGTAGATCCTTGACAATGCATTGGAGAGGTTTTAGTTGGGGGCTGAAGGTGATGGCTAGTGGCGTTCTGTTATTTTCTTTGTTGGGCCTGTCCTGTAGTAGGTGACTTCTGGGTACTCTTCTGGCTCTGTCAATCTGTTTCTTCTCTTCAACAGGTGGGTATTGTAGTTGTAAGAATGCTTGATAGCAGCATCACTTTCCCCATAACCTCAGCCATGCAGAACACAATGCCATCCACAGCCTCAGAAACAACTCTGACATCATAATCAAAAAGGCTGACAAAGGAGGTGCTGTCATCATCATGAATAGGTTGGAATATGAACAAGAGGCTGCTAGGCAGCTCTCCAACACCACTTTCTACAAGCCATTATCCTCTGATCCCACTAAGGGTTACCAAAAACTACAGCATTTGCTCAAGAAACTCTCCCCACTGTATTTTCCACTAAATGTATCCGATGAAGTGAGCTGTAGCTCACGAAAGCTTATGCTCAAATAAATTTGTTAGTCTAAGGTGCCACAAGTACACCTTTTCTTTGTTAGAGGAGCCCAAGACTTCCATTTCAGGGCTCATTTCTGACTGGGAAATCAGTGACTGAAGAGCAAATTCCCTCCACCTCTTGTGTTGCAGCCTGGAGGCCTCATTCCCAGCCCTATGCCAGTTCCCATTTCAGCAGGAAGAGGGTAATCTGCTTTCACGGTCCCCCTTCCCCCATACAATCCCCCTGTTTAACTGCAGTCGCAGAGAGACACCCCCCCCCTTTGCTGTGGGCAGGAGATCAGCTGCCTGCAATCAAGAACTGACCAAGTCTCTCCTGAAAAGGCAACTGGTGAATATTTTGGACAGCCAGCACTAAAAAAAACTTGACCCCGTCTCCTTGCGGCTTTCTGGACAGTGGGCCTGACTCTGACCTCCCTAATCCATCACCTTCCTGTAGGCTCACCCCAGGGGATCAGCTGGGATTTTACAGTGCTCCTTTCCACAATGTTTCTACCACCGAGTGGATAAATAAGGTGAAGAGAATTTCACTCTGATTTTCTGTTGCTTATTTTTTTCTTTCCCTCTTTAGCTCTCTCCCTGCTGCAATGACCTCTACGCTCAAAATCATTAATACACTGGGATACTGATGGGATCAGATCTGACAGGAGAAGGCCTGCTATTGATTTTTTCTTCATATTTCAGGGGGGAAAATGTTCTAGTTTCTGTCTTAAATTAGTGTGGTGCGCACTGAGTGGGTGAGATAAGAGTCTGCATCAACATCACACCGTGTGGGCCATTTAGCTAATGAGAGCTCATCAAAGGCTTTTAAAAAGCCTCCTGGTTTTGTCGTTGTCCCCCCCCGCCCCCGCCCATGCTTTGCTGGGATTGGAAGGGGCCCCTGAGACTTCTCTTATACAAAAGAGCCAATGGCAAGGAGCACAGTCTGACACCAGCAGGGCAGCGATGGCAGGAGCTGCTCCTGCATTGCCAGGTTGCTAGCAGCATACCTTCCCTGCTCCCCGCGTGGAAGTTCTCTGGGGCAAGGCCTGGCATTTTACCCTGTGTTCATACCTAGCACAACAGGATCCTGATCCAGGATTATAAAACAAATCAATAATAATAAAGGCCATCCTTGCCCAGCTCCTCAGTCTGGATTTCCCCATACCCCAGGGACTCTTGATTGGGCTCACTCTTTCTCCTGAAGGTCTTTACGATAGCCAGTTTTTTAGGATGGCATCCATGCCATCCCATTGGTCACATGGCAGAGGAAAGGTTATTCAAGCCAAAAAGGGGCATCCCCTGGTTCTCCTTCCTACCTATGCTTATTAACTGCGGAATTTAGAAAAAAAAAATAAAACAGCCGGCTGCCTTTCATTCTATGCTCAGATTAGACCTGCTATGGATTCAAAATAGAGCCATAAAGACTCACTTGACTTTTCCTCTTCCATTCTGTCCTTGGTGACAGGCTAGTGGCCAGGTAACCCTTAGACACTGGTAAACAGCAAATTAAAAAACAGGCTCTGACCACTCTTATCCCTGGGATGGAATTAGATACTGTGGCGAAAGGGCCCTAACATATATGCTGCTGCCAGACTCACAACTGGACCCTGGGCAAAGCAGCGTTACCAATGCTCATGATTTTATCACAAGTCTCTTGCTATTGGGGGTTCATCTTAAAGCCCCAGCAAATGGAATCAAGAGATTGCATGAGAAGCTCAGCTTGTGTTAAAAACAAAACAACACACACACACACACACACAAACCCACTAGGTTTCTATCCCTCTTCATTGTGAAGAAAAGGTTGGAAATGTGATGTGCATCCACCCTAAAAGACTCAGAACCTGGAAGACAAATAAAAAGACCCCACATCTATTATTTTATTGATTTAAGCCACTCTCATGATTTTTGGGTGTCTGATTCCTGATTTGTGAGTGCCTGGGGCTGATGATACTGCCTGTATCCTGGTGGTGCCTAAGACAGCCCAGCTTGTGCAAAAAACAATAACTAGGACATAACTCTTCAATTTTCAAAGAAGCACCTTTCTGTTGTCTCTTATGCCGAGCCTTCAGTGTGGGAGGCATTCCCCGCAAACCTCCACAAAACTACTTCATTACCCTCCTTCAAGCTCTCCTTTGCTGTGAGGCCTACAAAAAACCTTGAGAACAGCTATGCTGCTGGTGTGCTGAGACCACAGCCTGTGGTGCTGAACCATGCTGCCTCACTGTTTCCTTACGGTCCTTCCCCTCCCCATGCCTCTCCCACAGCCACACCGGGTGTACCCCACCTCTGTTTGCTGTCTCTTGATTTATGTTTACATTGCAAGCTCCTCGGGGCAGGGACTGGCTTTGTGTTCTGTGTTTGTACAATGCCTAGCACAGTGGGCTCTGGGTATGGGATTAGAGCTGCTAGGCACTATGGCAATATAAATAATAAATATTAATTCATTGAGGTCCCCCCATGACTCCAATCTTTTGAATAATGAAACTGCCAAAGCAGTCTCCAGCTCTTGCTACTTAGGTTCTATACTCACCAGTTCCTCCAACTCTCACATAGAGGGTCTTCACTGGATTGGCATTGCAGCGTCTGCCATGGGTCATTTACAACAAATATGGAGTCAGCATCAACTCGGCATGACAACTGCATTTAGGATCTGTTTGAGCTATATTCTCTCCATCCTGCTGTACGGTTGTGAAACACGGACACTGTGCCAGACAGGGCAAAGCTGGAGGCTTTCCACACAAAATGCCAATGTCGTAGATCGGGCATAAAGTGGAATGACTTCATTTGTAATGCAGATGTTTATGGTTGCTTCAATCTACAGAGTACTGGGGCCATTGTCTGCAGATTGTGCCTTACACTTCTCGGACATGTCACCAGAATGCCGCAAGACATCCCGGCAAAAATCAAGTGATTTTTCTACAGCCATGAAGGTTCCTGACCTCCCCAAAAGCCACTACGTCAAAAGTTCCTTGGGGGTCTAAAAAGAAAATTCTACCTCAGGATAATTACAGAGAGCCCCCTGCCCCACTATTCCGAATCTGCCATTCATACCTTTAGTGTTCCCTGTGCAGCTGGGGATCGGTGTTATCTCCTAGCTTGTGGCACCTATAGGAATGCCCAACAACAATTAGCCCAAACCGCACACTGTGTTGAATGTTATCTCTGTGGAAACGCTGATTCTTCTCCCCATCTCACAGCTTTGCAAAATAACAAATGGGTTTGAGACATCCAGGTTTGGCTAGGAGTAACCCCCAATGAGAACAAGGCCAAATACCCAGTGGGAGACTAATGACATCACTCTACCCCCTAGAAAACACCACAGAACATCTAGAATTAACTCATGGACAACAAGCTTTGTGTGGTCAAATACAGTGGCATCCCTTCCTCTATCTCTGTCTCTTCCCTTGGGGGATGGACTGGGGACAGATACGTCTTGGAAAAACCCTGCAAAAGCATGAAGACAATCAGCTCAACCTCCCTTGAAGGTGCTCACAGCACACATATATATGATTATACAGTCATGTTTGACTAAGTTTTTTTTCTGAATTAGTTCTCCTAATCTCATAGGTCACAATTCCAGCCATTAGCCTGGGCAGAAGTCAGTTTAATTCTTCAAAAACTCTCGGAATGAAATGTGTAATATTTATTTTTTTCCTATGGAAATTATCATTCTCTATTCTATAAAACTTCCCTATTCCCACAAAATTGTACAAGTGTCTAGTTTATAGATTTGGCATTCTGTCTCCTCACTCCTACCAGCAATAAACTGGAGTGAAGGCTTGGCTATATGGCAAGTCACTGCTCAGCAAGCCAGAGTGTGAGCATTCCACACCAGCTTGCCATGCAGCGATGTCCAGTGTGGCCACTACTAGAGCGCATTGAAAGTCCTGGGATCACACTCCTCAACTTTCAGTGTACAGTAGCACAGTCCACATGTGATGTTACTGCATGGCCATACAGAGGGACCTAGACAAATTAGAGGATTGGGCCAAAAGAAATCTGATGAGGTTCAACAAGTGCAGAGTCCTGCACTTAGGATGGAAGAATCCAATGCACTGTTACAGACTAGGGACCGAAAGGCTCGGCAGCAGTTCTGCGGAAAAGGACCTAGGGGTTACAGTGGACGAGAAGCTGGATATGAGTCAACAGTGTGCCCTTGTTGCCAAGAAGGCCAATGGCATTTTGGGATGTATAAGTAGGGGCACTGCCAGCAGATCAAGGGATGTGATCGTTCCCCTCTATTCGACATTGTTGAGGCCTCATCTGGAGTACTGTGTCCCGTTTTGGGCCCCACACTACAAGAAAGATGTGGAAAAATTGGAAAGCATCCAGCGGAGGGCAACGAAAATGATTAGGAGACTGGAACACATGACTTATGAGGAGAGGCTGAGGGAACTGGGATTGTTTAATCTGCGGAAGAGAAGAATGAGGGGGGATTTGATAGCTGCTTTCAACTACCCAAAAGGGGGTTCCAAAGAGGATGGATCTAGACTGTTCTCAGTGGTAGCAGATGACAGAACGAGGCGTAACGGTCTCAAGTTGCAGTGAGGGAGGTTTAGGTTGGATATTAGGAAAATCTTTTTCAGTAGGAGGATGGTGAAACACTGGAATGCATTTCCTAGGGCGGTGGTAGAATCTCTTTCCTTAGATATTTTTAAGATCAGGCTTGACAAAGCCCTGGCTGGGATGATTTAGTTGGGGATTGGTCCTGCTTTGAACAGGGGGTTGGACTAGATGACCTCCTGAGGTCCCTTCCAACCCTGATATTCTATTATTCTATGGCAAGCTGGTGCACTCTAAAGTCACACCCTGGCTTGCCCTGTAATAAATTGTGGAAAAGTCCTTCCTCGTTGCAGTTACAGTGTCATCAACGTCATATATATGCTGCATCCATCTCTCATGTGGACATGCTGAAGACTGACTGCAGTTTGTGTTAAACGGAGATTAAGCAGAGTCATTAGCACTGAGTGCCGAGATCCCATTAAAGTGAAGCTCCTGGATATAACAGTAAGACTCACCCTAGGAAAGCTTGTTTGTATCCATGACAGAAGGTCTGAATCAGGGATTAAGAGACGACCAATGCTCCCAGACCTAACTGGCTATGGTTAAACCTACTCCGACATAATCTCTGAATTTGGCCCTGTGAGTTTATGCAAAGGCAGCATTAGACTTCAATATACCTATCTACACCCTTTTACTAAGGCTTTCCCAAACCAGGCCATAAATAATTTCAGATGTAGCTGTAAATTCATTTTCCATGTCACTCACTGTGGGGCACATACTGGTTATTTAATGGCTCCCCCCTTGTCTCTTACATAAACACTTTCTAAAATTTTATACATGGGAGGGGTATTGTAGCTCTTGCTCCCTATGCAACATAATATGAAGTAATCACAGAGACACAACAGGGTCCAAATAACCATGTTTACTAATACATACCACATGGAAGGCCCAGCTAACCCTATTCTGGAACACAATGTGCCCCTGGAGGGCTCCCAAACTATTTTAAGTAATAATAACCTGTTTCTATAAACTACAGGGTGAGGGGGAAATTAAAGAGGCACATCAGAGTAGGAAAACAATATAAATAATCTGCTGCCTGATTAAGAGACTTGAACCAGGGTCTCCTATGTCTGAGGTAGGTGCCAGGGCTCTTGGCTAGTTTGGGATCAAGAGCTCAAGCTTCCATCCCAGACCTGAGAAACCTTCCTGATGAAAGTTCTGTCAAAAATGATCCTCCATGAACAGTTTCGGTTTGGACAAATTGGCATTTTTCATGGAAAACTTTCTCCAAAAAGTTCTTGCCCAATGCTAATTATTATGGATAGATGGTTGGATTTTAGAATGCCCTGGTATGTAATGAGAGTGGGTTTTTCTCATCAATCAGCATTATTACAATTAACAATAAATTAATAAATACAGGGCCCTTATATAATGCCTTTCATCTTCAAACATTCATGTGCTGTATATAGAACCAAATAAGTGGTAAAGGAAGAGTACTAGAGACAGGCTCCAGCCAGAATGAATCCTCTCGAAAAACAGAAAGACCTTTTTATCACATCTGCGTTAAAAACCAACAACAACAGAGGAGAGTCTGCGACATAGCTGCTGGATAGAGGTGCATCTCCTCCCTGCTGCTGGGAAAGCAGAACCTCGTTAGCATAACAGGTGCAGATGTGAGTCAGTGCACTTCCTGCTTAACATCACTAAGCACAACCATCAGCTCAGTAATTATCTCTAAGGAGATGCCCTCCACTCAATACTCAGCTTGAGGGAAACAGGAGTTGATGGAAGGGTTCCAAAAGCAGCGCTCTTCGCAGGACTCTCTGAATACCATTTTGCCATCTCACCTTTTTTGTTCCCCAAACACTGTATATGAAATCATGAAACCCCTACTGGCTATGGCTCGGAGTACAGGGACAATGGGGAACTCTCCCTGACTCATGGCCCTTGCAGAATGGCTCTGGCCAAGCTGAGCAGAGTTCTACACGCCCAGCTTACTCAGTGCAGACATGCTGAGGTGCATGAGGCAGAGGGGTTAGTACTCTGATCCGCAGGCTGATAATGTACTAAGTCACTCCTCTCTATCAATAACTCATTGGCTCCCTCTTGCCCACTGTGCCAAGCTTGTCATCACCTTTAGGACTCTGCACCACCCAGGTCATGGCTGCTGCCACCTCCTCCTTGCCCAACCTGGCTCTGCCATTGAGGCCGACCTTCAATGTCCCCTTCATTTCCTTCTCCTGCTGCTTTCTCCCTGCCTTCTCATGCGGCAGCTCCTGTGCACGCAGCAGTCTCTCAGTCTCATTCATCTCAGTTACACCCTGTCTAAAGAGCCACTTCTTCCGAGAGGCCCCAAATGAAAAATAAATAAGGCATTAAAAGGAAGGATGTAAAAAGCGGGTGTGGGCTCTGGGGTGGGGCCAGGGATGAGGGATTTGGGGTATAGGAGGGGGCTCCAGGCTGGGGCCAAAGGATTCAGAGTGCAGAAGGCAGCTCTGGGCTGGTGAAGGGGGTGAGATGCCGGAGGGGGTTAGGGGTGCAGGCTCTGTGCAACGCTTACCTCAGGCGGCACCTGGGAAGCGTCATCACCTGGGATGGCCTGGGAGCTCTGCATGCTGCCCCCGCAACTTCCATTGGCTGCAGTTCCTGGCCAATGGGAGCTGCGGAGCCAGCACTCGGGGAGGGGGCAGCACGCAGAGCCTTTGTGGTCGCCCCCAAGCCGGAGGGACATGTTGCTGCTTCCCGGGAGCTGTGTGGAGCCAGGCAGGGAGCCTGCCAGCCCAGCTGTGCCACCAGCCAGACTTTTAATGGCCCAGTCAGCCGTGCTGAACGGAGCTGCCCGGGTTCCTTTTCGACTGGGTGTTCTGGTCAAAAACCGGACACCTGGCAACCCTATGTAGTGCCCCCTCTCCACCTGGTTACCTCCTTTAATGCCAATCCGCTTATAGGTTTTGATGGACAGGTCTGGGTTCTTTTGGATCCCACCACCCACTCAGCAGGTTGTATCTTCTTTCTTTTTTTCCTATGAAATTATTTGGCAGTGCTTGCTTCTTTCTGGCAGGGTCACCAGGGCAGCTTGGGCAGAAAATTCTAACACAGAGTAATCCCCACTTACTTGCCAGATAGTTGGAGACTTCCAAGAAATAACACAAACACATAAAAATATATTCAACACAATAATTATATTAAACAGGAGACAAATACAACATAACAAGGTAAAACACTATTTTTAGGGTCACCGGTGCCCACACTGCAAATACCCGTGACTTGATGTAGCAAATGTAAAATTAGCGTCCCGTTGGTATGCGTACTTTGCTGGGGCCCTTGATGACCTATAACCACAAAATTCTTCTCTGCAGTGGTTTAGCAGTCTGGCTGACTGGGTTCAGTATAACCCAAAGGATTCACAAGTGGGAGAAGGTGGTAAATCCCTCCACAGATGTAATATGCAGCAGGTTATAAAATCCTCAAACCCTTACTCCCTGGCTTAAGGACACAGTCCAGGGAGTAGGGGGTCCCCAAAACAAATTCCCTGACTAACTAACTCAACGATGGTGCACTCACAAACTCCATGCACGATCCTCCGGTTTGAAGATGTCTCTGGACTCCTCAGTCACTGCAGAGGGTCTGCTCTCTGCCGGCAGGGATCCTCCTCAGGCAGCAATCAGGCTGCGTGGGTCCCAGGATTTCCCCTCACCACAAAGGGGTGCAGGGCTCAAGGAGTAGGTTATAAAACTACACTAACATGCAAACTGTAGCCTCCTAGCCCAGCCTCCAGTCACACACTCCGCAGGCAGCTTCCCTGGACTAGCAGACAGAGCAGAGCTGACCGTGTGGTGACTGGTCTCACTGAGGAAGCTGGAGGGCGAACTCAGCCTGGCTGGGAAGTTTCCCAGCAAACGCTACAAACTGGGAATCATCAGCGTGGAAGGAAAAACCCAGCAGAGGGATCTGCTGTCAGGTCCCTAGAGGCCAGTTTTCAGGGGGAACCCTGCATGCAGGCCGGGGACTCACCAGCTCCCCACACAGCCAGTCCTGCCCTTTTCCTTGCTGGCTCCAGACTGACTCCAGAATGGCTTCTCCCTGGGGGGGGCTTCTCCCTCCCTATTGGTTGTTGGGTGGACTCTGAGTCTGCCTTGGCTCCCCCTCCCTACCAGGGACAGTGTGCCTCTCCCTGAGCTGCCAGCAGACAGAGTCCCAGGAATCTAGGTCATCTCCTTGGGGGTTACACCTAAATAGAAACAAATCTAAGGGCATCTTCCATTCTGTCCCCTTTGTCAGCTGTAGCCGCACCTTCTCCCAGGAACTCCCCTTAACTAGCCATGAGAGAAATTGAGAATGCAAATATCAAGCGATGCTTTCTCTGCATTGTATACTTCCTGTAATTGTTGTTTGCTCCTGTTTGTTTTGTACCCCGACAGAGATCAAACTCGACAGTTTTACAGAGTCATATCTGAATGTCAGTTTCGGCTTTCCTGTTTGGACAAACCCAAAGCTCAAGATGAAGTTCAGGAAGCTCAAAGCTCCACAGAAAACCCATGCATACAAAAATGTATCAAGATGCATTTGAAGTTAAATGAATGATACTTCCACAGCCCGCTCTGTTGCCAGCTTTGCTCCAGACTCACTGTGGGATCCTCACCAAGACATTTAAATTCTCTGCACCTCAATATCTTGTAATATGGGTAGAACTCGTACCTACTGCAGCTAGTAAACTGTTGTGAAACTTCACTAGTGATGGTGTCACATGCTATGAGATGACGGTATAAACAAGTGCTGTCGGTTCAACTAAAAACTAAAAGTCAAATGCAAATCAGAACAGAAATTCCTTCTCTCCACGCTTGGCTTTTGAGGCTTCTTAGCTCTAAGCCTCTTCTAGAGCAGACTGAGCAGGGAAGGATGAGTCTTGCATGCCAGATTTCCCCCTCAAGCAAATTTTATACTGATTCATAGACATTGTTTAGGCCAGACTGGGAACAATTTGTGCATAACCCTATTGGCAGTTATGTTAATTGTGTGACCTGTCATCTGGGCCCTGAGCAGAGATTCTCCCACTCTAAATCTGGCAACCAGGCACTTGGTAATACTAGAGACAGGCAGTCAGGGGTTAATTGTATTTTTAACCACTTTCCCTAAAGGCTGAGGAAAAAGGCACCTCTCCCACCTCAGCCCCTCCAAAGGGATAGCAGAGACTAAGAAGTTCCATGTTGTGCTTCCCAATGTTTCTGGGGTGCGCTTGCAAACACTTTTGCCCTAGATTGTTTGTTGTCTCCCCCAGGTAGGTGCACCGTGGCATTGTAATCAACCTTCTCAAAGATCATTATACAGTTCCAGTGGTCTACCATCATGCACACACAAATCTATGTTTAAAAAAACAGAGTGCAAAGTCAAGCAGTCAAAAGTTAGGAAATGCCAGAATTACAGTTGCTAGTGCCACCAACATTCAGGCCCCCTGGGCATATGCATTATGATACAGTCTTTAATTACATAATCACATACTATTTTGCCGCAGGAGTCTTTGCCCAGCTAGCTCCAGTGTCTGACCTTCAGTTTCAAGTCCCAGTTGCAGCCTTTTTGTCCAGCCAGTCCTGCTCTCCACTCCCAGTTCCAGTTTCTCCTCAACAGCCGTTAGGCCCAGTTTCCTCCCCTCCCAGAATCTTTGTCCCTATATTTCCTCACCCACCTTCACCAGCAGTCTGACACTTGTCCTATCTGCATTCGAATCAAGCAGCTTTCCTCACTGCCTCAGCCACAGGAGAGATAGGCTCCCTGCTCTCAGTTCAGGTGCACAAACCCAACACAGCCCAGAGCGGCAGTTGGAGGAAAAGTCCTGCTCAGCCCCAGGTTGAAGCATGCTCAGGGCACATGGAAATGTTGTGGAAGGTAGCTGCTAAAATCAAAGAAGATTCTGCTGAGAATGTAGAAACTTATTTTTCTGAGGCTTATAACTTGGCCAAGTTTGGACAGGTTTTACACAGACAGAAGTGGCTGAGCTGTTTTGACTGAAATTAAATATATATATATCTCTGAGACAGATACTCAGCCTGGAAAATTTTAGCCCAAACAATAGAAGTTTGGCTAAGTTATAAACAACTGAAAACAGGGTCTTATAATGGAAAGAGTCAAGCAACCTTAATAATAGGTGGTGCTACCAGCCCCACCCATCACTAACTCAATCAGCAATTATATGTTTCTCTGGCTAGTACTGTGGTTCTGTTTAAATGCTGATAGTCAAGTGCTACATAAAATGTTTATTACTCTTTATTTTGACCAGTGTGAAAGCACTTTTTGCATTATTTTTGGTGGTCTCTGCTGAGAATTGTTAATTACTACTGCTGGTATTCATGCATGTCTTTGAAACAGCTCGCTCTTGAGTTAAGGGGAAGAGGATAAATCTTCATAGTGTATGCACAACGTGCCTCAGGTGGCACATAACCAGAATTCATCACTGAATTTGGTCTGCTGGTTGGATCATTAGCTGAAGAGAGCAGAATTCAGACTGCAGATCAGTAGGGCTAAAGGCAGGAAAAAAGGGGTCTTGGATGAATTCCAGCGAGTCTTCTAGTAAAACCTCTTTTTCCAGCTTCCCCCTTTCTGCATGTCCCTCTTTCTGCTTTGCTGAGGATTAATTATAATCCAGTTAGACCAAACAAGGATCTAACTTGGTATCACTTGAGGTTGTTGTAGGACATGAGTCTTAGAGTGTGAGACAGGTAAAGGACTCTGTTTGTTCTCTGGAGTAAATCATTACTAAACAGCTCCCTGGAGTTACTTCTTGAGTCTAAATAGGGGCTAGTGGCTTCCATGGTGACAGATTTTTGAAAAAGCTCAGCATTTAATAACTCCCCCGTAGGAACCTCAGTAAAGTGTCCAGATTTTCCTAAGAACTCAGCTCCCAGCTACTCCCATTGATCTGGCCCTTAGTTCAGTGCCTAACTGAGAGCAGAGCCCTTGAAAAGCTGATCTGAGCCCGCAATCATCTCTCCAGTCAATGTGGTCCTCCTCACGCTAGCAGTCCTATCAAATCACTGTACAGATATGTGAGATGACCTGTGGCAGCTTGTTACTTGTAACCTGGTAAACTGCCCTCAACCTTAACCCTCATTACACACACCCAAGAGAATGTGGGCAGTATTCCAGCTCCCTGTTCCAACAGCAGCAAACTGTGTATTGCCCCTCTTGGAGAGTGCATGGTCTTCTTGGGAGGCTCCTCTCCAGTGCTCTCATCAAAATTTGTGGAGCCATGGCATGTGTTTTCCTTAATGTAAGAGAGAGAACATACAATGTAAGAGAGAGAACATGAGGCTGCTACCAGGTGGCACCCGAAGAAGCTGCTACTGCTGGGAAGAGATGCCCCAAGTTCCCTAGCAGTTGTGCGGACAAGAAATGATCCAGTGCAGTAGGACAGTGTGAGTTGCTGACAGATGGACCCACACAGCTCAAACGTGGTGCTGAAGTAGGAGTCTTTAAGCCAGCGGCAGGTCCCAGAGAAAGCACTTGCAGTTCAGAGACACCATACTAGCTCCCCACTGCTCCCAGGCTGGGGCTCAGAATTCATCCAGGTTCATTGGGTACGTTGTCAGTGCAGCAAAGTTTGCATGAAGTTCCCCGCATTTCCAAACTGTCACCTGATGCAGCCAGCCAAGGCTCTGGCCTCCCATGAATTTCCCGTCACTGGTGGGGCAGCCAAGGGAAAAGCTGTCTCCACACTGCAGGAGTTTGACAGTGAAATAACAGTAACTCTTTCATTGCCTCCAATGAAGTGAGCTGCAGCTCACGAAAGCTCATGCTCAAATAAATTGGTGAGTCTCTAAGGTGCCACGAGCCCTCCTTTTCTTCTTTCTCATATGGCACTTTTATCAGTAGAACTCAAATCACTTCCCGGTCCTCACTGTATTTATCCTCACACCCTCATGAGGCAGGGCTGCTGCACCCCAACTGAGGCAGACAAAGAGACTAGGTGGTTTGCCCAAAGCCACCTCATGAGAAGTCTGTGGCAGAAGAGGAAACTGAAGCCAGGTCTCCCAAGGCCTCAGCTAGTACCTGAACCATTGGACCATTCTAACCTATATCTCCCTTGCTGCAATTTAACCCCGTTACTTCTTGTCCTGTCCTCGGTGGTTAAGGGGAACAATTTATCACTCACCTCTTTACAACCATCTTTTAGATACTCGAAGACAAGTATCACGTCCCCTTTCAGTTTTCCCTTCTCCAGGCTAAACCCATCCAATGTTTTTCAATCTTCCCTCATAAGTCATGTCCCACATCAGGCACAAGCGCCACCTTCTCACTGCGCTGGTGTAACTGCAGTGGGAATACCGTGCTCAGTTCCAGGCACTGCATCACTAGAAAGTGATTGACAAACTGTAGAGGCTCAGAGAGGAGCAAACACCTGCTGAGGGAAGTGGCTCTGTAGGGAGCATTCTGAGGTGTCAGGCACATTCAGTGGTGGAAGAGTGTGGTTCTGCACCCTGGTGATCCCTGGAGCTGCAAGGTCCATGGGGGCTTCAGGCTACTGCGTACAAAGTGCTCAGTGACTGAACTGGCCTCCAGAAGACCCAGGAACAGTGTGTGATGCCACCTCCCCCTCTACACCAGCCCAGGGATGAGTTTAGCCAATGGAGAAGCTGTTCCTAGAGTTGCAGTGGAAGAGGCCTCAGCCTGGGTGTGAGGATAAATCTATTAATGCCTGGGAGTGGTTCAGATACTATGGTGAGTACCCTACTTAGAGAAGGAAGGTGGGAGTGATATGGACTCTGTACGTGCACTAAAAGGCTGTCAGAAGCACCCTAAGTATGCTGATGTGTGTGCAGAGTCAGCTAGTCACCAGCTAACAGCACCACTGATTCCTCTGTAGGGGAAAAGTATTTTATCATTCCCAATTAGCTTCACTGCTGCTTGAGAAACTTCATTGGCTTTGACAGCTTCCATGTTGAAAACTCCGAAGTATCAATATTTGATAGGGTGGATGATGTTCTGCAGCAAAAAGTATGTCACTGATGGCAGTTCATCACACAAATTGATACAAAAGGTTGGGAAAGAGAGGAAAAATGCTGAACACTCAGCACTGCCCAGGGGGAGGGAAATGGCATGATGCAGGGATTACAATAAACCCATAAATCAATGGCAGAAGGCAGGGAGCCCACACATTGAAAGGGCCAGTGAATACAAAGGGAAATGGATAGATAAGCCGTGACACAAGGTTTTTATAAATACACATGCCTGTTGAAACCCAATTTCTGGATAAATAAGATTCCTAGCAGAGGGCTCTCTGGGGTCGGGCACAAGACAGTGCATGGAATACTAGCAAAAGTCGCATGTTTTGCTCGACACATTAAAGCACAAAAAGGAATTAAAGCTGTACAGCAGAAAACCTAATCGTATTTGCCATTCCAAATCAGATCCCTACACCCTTTAGTTGGATATCCTGCATTTAGCAGTGGCTGACATCTGAGGAAGATGGGGCACACTATCTAATCCTCATGAAGGACTGGGCACAGGCAGGCGGGGAATGCCTCACCCCACTTCCCAGCTGATGAGCACAGAGTGTGAGCACCGCAGCACTGCACAGTTATTATCTGCTGCCAGACAGCAAGATTTGAACCCAACCCTTGAGCCCTGCTAAAAGTCACACAGCAGAAGCATGCGGCTTAAGAGATGCTGTGTGCCAGAGAGTTCCAGCTAACTGCTAGAGACACTCTGCATTCAACTGCTCCTGCTGGTGGAGTGATGTTGCCAACAGGGTGGCAGTGGCAACCCTTCCTGTTGTACCATAGAATCATAGACTTTAAGGTCAGAAGGGACCATTATGATTGTTTAGTCTGACCTCCTGCACAACACAGGCCACAGAATCTCACCCACCCACTCCTGTAATAAACCCCTAACCTATGTCTGAGCTATTGAAGTCCTCAAATAGTGGTTTAAAGACTTCAAGGTGCAGAGAATCCTCCAGCAAGTGACCCTTGCCCCACGCTGCAGAGGAAGGTGAAAAACTCCTAGGGCCTCTGCCAATCTGCCCTGGAGGAAAATTCCTTCCCGACCCCAAATATGGCTATCAGCTAAACCCTGAGCATGTGGGCAAGACTCACCAGCCAGACACTCAGGAAAGAATTCTCTGTAGTAACTCAGATCCCACCCCATCTGACATCCCATCACAGGGCATTGGGCATATCTACCGCTAATAGTTGAAGATCAATTAATTGCCAAAATTAGGCTATCCCATCATATCATCTCTTCCATAAACTTATCATCATATCATCTCTTCCATAAACTTAGTCTTGAAGCCAGATATGTCTTTTGCCCCCACTGCTTTCCTTGGAAGGCTGTTCCAGAACTTCACTCCTCTGATGGTTAGAAACCTTTGTCTAATTTCAAGTCTAATGAAAGGATGGCCAGTTTATATCCATTTGTTCTTAAGTCCACATTGGTACTGAACTTAAATAATTCTTCTCCCTCCATGGTATTTATCCCTCTGATATATTTATAGAGAGCAATCATATCTCCCCTCGGCCTTCTTTTGGTTAGGCTAATCAAGCCAAGCTCTTTGAATCTCCTTTCATAAGACAGGTTTTCCATTCCTGGGATCATTCTAATAGCCCTTCTCTGTACCTGTTCCAGTTTGAATTCATCTTTCTTAAACATGGGAGACCAGAACTGCACACAGTATTCCAGGTGAGGTCTCACCAGTGCCTTGTATAACGGTACTAACACTTCCTTATCTCTACTGGAAACACCTCGCCTGATGCATCCCAAGACCGAATTAGCTTCTTTCATGGCCATATCACATTGGCGGCTGTTAGGGGGCTTTTTCCTTCACCCACTTACTTCCCTGGTCCTTCTCGCATGAACAGAGAGCAACAATACCCGAAGTCCAAAGGTGCAAACAATTCGATGTTTATTGGGGTGAACTTCCAGCAAGCATGATTCCAGTTTCCTTCCTTAGTATCCTCCTTCCCAGCTCTGACACCACAGAGCCTTACACCTGTGTCCCTGTTCCCATTCCTGCCCTTAGCCAAACATTATTCCAATTTCCTTACCCCTATTCCCATTTCCCCTCTTTAGCAAAACATGATTCCAATTTCCGCACCCCCATTCCCTGTTCCCATCCCCCCACCCACACACCCATCCCCTCCCACCCACACCCACTCACTTCCTCATTGACTACAGATTATATAGTAAAACTTGAGTTCCGCTTAGCTATACCTTAACCAATCATTTTCCTGAAATTTAACTAACCAATCCTAACATATTGTAACATGATTATGTAACCAATTATATCCCACCACCTTAATTAGTTTACACCCAGCAAAATTAATTATACAGCAGACAGGAACAATCACAGAACCAGACAGAGATTATACAGACAAACAATAGCAAAGTGGGAACTATAATGACAAGACAATACAGAAGTGAGGATATCACATCCGAGCTATTGATAAGTGAGTTCTTGCCAGACAGGATGCTATCAAACTAAGTTTTCTTTTACATTTTCTAAGCACTTCCCTTTCTCTGGAGGTGATAGGAATACAATCCTGTCCTGATAGTGCCTAACAGCCCAGTAGCACCTTATTTCAATGTGACTAGTTTGGAATGTGAGGATGTGATTGTTCGCTTCCTAGCTTATGGCTGCCTCTGCTGCTTAGCCAAAGGCCTTAGCCTAAGAACAGGGCCTCAGACTGTCACAGTAAGAGAAGGCCCTTACACCGGCAGACAGTGATTTTGATTCTTTCTTTTGTACCTCTCTAACTAGCCAAGTGATAAGAATACACCTAAATTCTTAGAGTCTAGGCCTTCACAGACAGGCCTGAATATCTATATCCTAACAGCGGCTCATAGTCATCCTGTGATCAATCAATACTCTGAGGCCCTTCTCCTCCTCTGTTACTTCCAAGTGTAGGATGTTTACTTCACAAACTTCCCTGATCCCTTAGGTGAGGCATTAGTCCTGGTTTGGGCGTGACTGCAGCTGGCAGTTGCCACAGTTTTGCAGAGTCACTCGCAGGCTTGGAGCCAGGAGCACAGAGCCCCCTGCACCACTGGACAGGAGTTAGAGCTACAAGTGATGAACAGTCCCCACAAGGATTTTCTCAGAGTAAAGTAGGGCAGGGGGTGGCCTTCTGCTCAAAGCCTCTGGTTAAGTGTGGTGAGAGGTGACTAAGAGCATGGTGTGAGGGAGGCACTGAGTTACAGGTGGGGAGAGAAGTGTAACTTACTAACAGTGGCTGGGACAAGCCCAGCTGAGTGGGAAATGTGCATGGAGGCATGCATGTGCTGCTGCCCTCGAGTGGAAGGATTGGCTGCCTGGTTCAGGTACATGTTCATATGACACTAAAGCGGCTGAGCTATAAAGAAGTTCTCGATAAAGCCGCATTACTAAGGCCTTGTCTACACTAAGAAATTAGGTCGATTTTATAGAAGTCAATTTTTAGAAACCGATTTTATACAGTCGATTGCGTATGTCCACACTAAGCGCATTAAGTCGGCGGAGTGCGTCGTCACTACCATGGCTAGCATTGACTTACAGAGCGGTGCAGTGTGGGTAGCTATCCCACAGTTCCCGCGTCTCCACCCTCCCACTACAGTCCATGGAGCCCCCAGACTCTCTACTGCAGTGGTTCTCAACTTATTACACATTGTTGGCTGCAGATGCGGCCCACAATTTGTTACTCAGGCCGCAGGGGCCAGCTGGCTGCCCCAGACCCCTGGTGCGTGGCTGCCCTGGACCCTGGAGCTTGCAGGGCCGGGCAGCTGCCTCAACCCCAACCCAGTGTCAGTGGAAATTAAGGGTGAATTTGGGGTGCTGGGCAGTGGGACAGCCCAGCCCACTCTGCGCCAGGCAGCCGGGAACCTGGCGGACCCCAGGAAGCAGGCCGGCCTTCAGCACACACCTGAGCTGGGCCACAACTCTGAGCTAATTGGGCGGCATGCAGTCCATGGGCAGCGGGTTGAGAACTGCTGCTCTACTGCTACTTTCCCAACAGCTCTGTGCTCTCTCATTGGGAAAGAAGTTAGACCGGGTGGTGATTACCCAGGTTAAGCACCTGATCTAGCTTAGTCCAGGTGTAAGCATTCCCACAACGAAGTCATACTATGCCCTCAGACTTTCTACACTTGCCCGTGCTGGTCTGGGGGCATAGCCCAGGGTTCTTTGTGCAGAGAAGCTTTAGGGTTCTTCCCCAGGCCATTGTGGGAGAATCTGTACTTTGCAAAGAACTGTAGGAAGGCACGGGAGAACTTTCTACACTTGAATGATCTTGCCTGCATCCTCACAGCAAAATTGGTGGATTCCAGCCAGAGTTAAAGTGGAACCTGGGCTCTAACGCACAGCCACAGTCAAGTAAATTAGCCTGGGCTTAAAGCACCTCGAAACCTGTTTTTCTTCCTGTGTGGATGGTTGGGTGGAGGATGACTAGTTAAAACCCAGATTCAGCCTGCAGTAAAGAAAGACCCTCTGGGTATGTGTACACTGCAGTTAAAATCCCGCGGCTGGCCTGGGTCAGCTACTCGGGCTTATGGGGCTCAGGCTACAGCGCTGTTTAACTGCACTGCAGATGTTCAGGCTCAGGCTGGAGTCTGGGCTCTGGGACCCTCTCCCTCCACTCAAACCATGACCGAGGTCTTAGGGCACAACCAGAAATAACCATCTATGAACAGATTTCTATGCCAATCTTTTCTTCTGTAGTAGATTTTTCAACTGTAGCCCAGAATGCCTCCATTAAATTCATCTTTAGTGCCGTTCCAATAAAGTCAGTGGAAATTAAGGGTGAATTTGGCTACATATATTTTATTGTGTTCTAAACCAAATAGTTGGAGATATTTCCAGTTTTGCAAGTTGATCTTTAGCACCATTGATACCCGTCTTTACTGGGATGTTCATATTTATGGTTAGTACAGTATTTCTTGTTTGAGGAGATCAGTATTGCTGGATGTTTCATAACAGATTAGTTGCTTCCTATAAAAGAAGATTTATGCACAATGGTATGTTCCTAAACAAGATGTTATTGTTCTAAGGTTCCTGAGCATGATCAACATGAGTCATTAGAACAACACAGTGGGTTGTAACTAACTTTCTATTATAAGCCTTATTTTGACACACATCTTTCTTCACAAAATTCCTCCAAACAAATCCATTCAGCATGAAATTTCTCCTCTATGGTTGTGACACTAAGCACCGCTGTATTCACACCCTACACACTATTGTAATAATCTTTGTACATAATATGCCTTGTGTATTACCATTTTGTATCATGTATGTACGTGGTGGGTATTAAGAGATATGGACACATGCAGGAATGATAACTAAAATATTTTTAAGACAGGTATGTAAGGGGAGTTGTTAAACGGGTCAATCCTAAGCAAAGGAACATGTGTTCCTCCTCAATTTTACAAAAAAGCAGCAAACAGACATCATGCTAATGAGGGATGGAAGCAAACCTCACACTAGCAAGTGGGGGAGAAGACAACATGGCATCTACACCCAGTAGGAGAGAAAAGCTTGGTCTTAAAGAAGTCATTTCAAAGGTTTACTGGTCTATAAAGACGGGGGGCTGAACCTCAAGTGGTAAGCAACTAAATTAACTGATTGCATGCAACATTACTGTAGTGTAAGTGTACAGAGTGAGGTCTTCTCTCAAAGCAAATGCCACACTAGTGATTAATATCACTGTGGATATGTCTACACTACAAAATTAGGTCGATTTTATAGAAGTCGATTTTTAGAATTTGATTTTATACAGTCGATTGCATTGATGGTCCACACTAAGCGCATTAAGTTGGCAGAGTGCATCCTCACTACCATGGCTAGCATCGACTTACAGAGCAGTGCACTGTGGGTAGCTATCCCACAGTTCCCACAGTCTACACCAACCATTGGAATTCTGTGTTAAGCTCCCAATACCTGATGGGGCAAAAACATTGTTGCAGGTGGTTTTGGGTACATGTCTTCAGTCGCCCCTCCCTCCGTGAAAGCAACGGCAGACAATCGTTTCATGCCTTTTTTCCTGGTTTACCCATGCAGACGCTATACCACGGCAAGCATGGAGCTCGCTCAGCTCACCATCACCGCTGCTGTTGTGGGCAAGTCTACTGTGGGGACTGCTGTGATCCGAGAAGCCAATGCAATCATCGACGTTCTGTTATCAAGGGTAATGACTCTGGGAAATGTGTGGGCCTTTTTAGATTTTAGGTGCATCATATTCCTGTCCTTTGTCACTGGTGAAGACGTCTTGCAGCCATATGTTCCAGTCTGGTCGACACTGTAACACACCATAGCACTTCTGTGGTTGACACATGTTACAGCTCCAGGGCTCTTGCTCTTTTGCCTTGGCCGAGGTACTTTGCCCTACCAGGACCTCCAAGCATTCAACACAGAAGCACCTGCAGCAGCTGGCATTGCTACACAGCAGCAGCTCCTGGGTCCCTTCACAGCAGACGGTGCAGTAGGACTGCTAGCTGTCCTCATCCATGGTGTACAGCTCCACCACTTCTGTTGCAACTCTGCTCTCCTGCTCCCCAGCGACGAGCTCAGGGGATCTGTTCTGGTCCTCCTGGGTGCCTTCGCAGCAGATGGTGCAGTAGGACTGCTAGCCATTCTCGTCCATGGTGTACGGCTCCACCGCTTCCGCTGTAACTCTACTCTCCTGCGAGCTGGAGGCTTGCCTCAGGCTGCTCTCCCAGCTGGCAGCACCGCGCAGTCGCACCTACCCCAGTCTACCCCTTGCTCCCATGCCTCATGAAGCCTGGACAGTAGTAAGGAGCAGTTCAACTGTAGGCTGAGCAAGTGCAGAATGGTTGTAGAATGTGCCTTTGGACGTTCAAAAGCTCGCTGGTGCTGTTGGTCAGACCTCAGCGCAACCAACATTCCCATTGTTATTGCTGCTTGCTGTGTGTTCTATAATATCTGTGAGAGTAAGGGGGAGATGTTTATGGCGGGGTGGGAGGTTGAGGCAAATTTTGAGCAACCAGACACCAGGGCAAATGGAAGAGCACAGCAAGGTGCGCTATACATCAGAGAGGCTTTGAAAATCAGTTTCACGACGGGCCAGGCTTCGGTGTGACAGTTGTGTGTGTTTCTCCTTGATGCAAACCCTCCCCCTTTGTTGATTTTAATTCCCTGTAAGCCAACCACCCTCCCTCCTTCGAAATAAAGTAACTATTGTTTTGAAACCATGCATTCTTTCTTTATTAATTTTTTTAAAAAATGAGATAACAGACAAGGCAGCCCGGGTGGGGTTGGGGAGGAGGGAAGGACAAGGCCACATTGCTTCTTGTAGCCACACTAGAAATCAAACTGTTTGAATGACAGCCTTCTGTTGCTTGGGCCATCCTCTGGAGTGGAGTGGCGTGGCTGGGTGCGCGGAGCCTCCCTCCCTGCCCCCCACCCCCGCATTCTTGGGCGTCTGGGTGAGGAGGCTATGGAACATGGGAAGGAGGGTAGGCGGTTATACAGTGGATGCAGCGGGGATCTGGGCTCTTGTTGGCTTTCCTGCAGCTCCAACAGACACTTCATCATGTCCGTTTGCTCCCCCAACAGACGCTTCATCATGTCTGTTTGCTCCCCCATTAGCCTCAGCATCGCGTCCTGCCTCTGCTCTTCACGCTCACTTAATTCTTTCCTGGCCTCTGCCACTAAATGCCTCCATGCATTAAGCTGTGCCCTATCAGTGCGGGAGGACTGCATGAGCTCAGAAAACATGTCATCGGGAGTGCCTTTTTGTCGCCTTCTAATCTGTGATAACCTCAGGGATGGAGATGATAGGGGAAGCGTAGAAACATTCTACGCTCTACGATTCTGGGGGCACTGCCTGGTCACCTGTGCTGCTGAGTTCGCCACGCTGACCAAACAGGAAATTAAATTCAAAAGTTCCCGGGGATTTCCTGTGTACCTGGCTAGTGCATCAGAGTTCAAAGTGCTGTCCAGGGTGGTCACAATAGAGCACTCTGGGATAGCTCCTGGAGGCCAATACCGTCGATTTGCATCTGCACTACCCCAAATTTGACCCAGCAAGGTCGATTTTAGCACTACTCCCCTCGTTGGGGAGGAGTACAGAAGTCGATTTTAAGGGCCCTTTAGGTCGACGGAACGGGGTTGGTTGTGTGGACGCAGTCATTTTTAAATCGACCTAACGTGGCTAAATTCAACCTAACCCCGTCGTGTAGACCAGGCCTAAGAACCAAGAGCTCTGTGTTTTCGGGATCAGAGGAACCCTTCAGTTTACTCCCTATACTGCATGTGTGAAGTTTTGATGAGAAGTTTGAAATCTCTGACCTTCAATTTGATACAAGCAGTGCTTCCGCGAGGGGGGAGCCCCGATGTTTTGCCTTTGACTAGCAGAGGACTCCCTTCTGCATGCAGAGATGAGGCCTGCTCTGCAGAAGGGCAAGGAATGATCACGTTGGACAAGAACAGGGAAGGGTTCAACAAGAGATAATGGCTACCTTCAATGAAGCCAGATGTTTACAGCACCTTCCCTCTCTACTGGTTATGGATCCTTAATGTCCCACTGCACAGTGGGATGGGGAACATCACAAGAGGGCCAGACCCTGAGCTCGAGCAAAGGACTTGTATGGAGCTATGACACTGTACAGCAGCTGCAGACCCAGACCCAGGTGTCCACGGTGTAGGTTAGGGAGGGCTTCACAGTGTAGGAGGGGTAATTTCCTTCCCTGCCAAAAGCATGTAGCATTCAGTGTGAGTATTTAATGTTTGTGCTCTCCAAAGCAATAATGTCCAATGCAATAGATTCCACAGGGAGAGGAAAAGAATCCAGGAGACATTTTCTTCCTGTTAAAGCCTTGGTCACAATGACCTCTATGGATATTTTAAATCATGATGTTTAACTTAAATAAATAAATAAATAAAAAGAGCTGTCAGTGGCTCTCAAAGCCCTGCTCTGGCTCTGGAGGTTGGTCATGTTTCTTTTTCATGTAACTTGGTAAAAGCCAGCTGATTTAAAAAAAACATCATCTTGCAAATGTTACATTACACTCTGCATTCCAGCTACATCAAGGGTTCTCAAATTTCATTGCACCATGACCCCCTTCTGACAACAAAAATTACTACACAACCCCAGGAATGGGGACCAAAGCCTGAGCCTACCTGAGCCCCACTGCTCCAGATTCGGGGGGTGGGCAAAGCCAAAGCTTAAGGGCTTCAGCCCCAGGCAGGGAACCTGTAACCTGAGCCCTGCTGCCCAGAACTGAAGCCCTCGGGCTTCAGCTTCGACCCCTGGAAGTGGGGCTCAGGCTTCAGCTCTGGGCCCCAGTAAGTCTAAGCCAGCCCTAGTGACCCCATTAAAATGGGGTTGCAACCCACTTTGGGGACCCGACCCACAGTTTGAGAACTGCTAAGCTGCATTATTTCCCTCCATAGAGCTGGTGCTTCAGCCATTTGGGTGAAATACAAAAGGACAGCAAGACGAGATGCAAACTCAGAACATGAGGAAGTCAAATAGAGCGTTAAAAACAGAACATTAGAACTGGTCAAAAGTCGGGATTTCTCTTCCACTGGAAATTCCAACATTTCAAAGTTTCCTTTCATCCTGAATTGGAATGAAAAGCAGAAATTCTGAAATTTCCTGTGAAATGAAACTTCTGAAAAATTTAATTGAGGAAATCCTGAAATTATTTTGTCCAGGCGTTTCATTTCATTAAGGCAAAAGTGCTTCATTTTTCATAATTGTGTGATTATAGTACATTATATTGTCAGAATGAAGCGCTTGGACTTTAGGGAAATGAATCACTTTAATAATTTTCCATTAAAAAATGTCAACTACATTGCTGTGTTCCCACAAAGCATTTTGATTGTGTGGAATCAGCAAACCAACCAGCTTTACAGGAGACTCACTAAGGGCCTGATTTTATCACCCTTTGTCACTCTGTTAATATTCCATTCTGCACATACCCCAGGGAATCATGCCCTGGGCTAGGAACCATGTCTCTTCTCACCTACTGAAGTCAATGGGATCACTTGCAGAATACGGGGCTACTTGATGTGATACTAGATGGCAGCATCGGACCCCTAATTCATGAGACTGAGTCACCCCTTCAGACCTGTATTTCTCTTTAAAATTGGTACACATGATCAACCAGCCAACATGTGATCCACTCCAAAGCTGACAGTGGGCATCTCTCTGCACGCAGGGGGTCTTGCCTTGGCAGTACTGCCAACCCTCAGGGTTCAAAAATCATGAGTCAAGCCCCCCAGATCATGAGATTTTGACAAATACTGAACAGTGGGTTCTTTTTATTCACCATCCAGCTTCAGAGGTAATGTTTCCTCCACACTGTTGAGGACTGGACTCCAGCAGCTTTAAGCAGAACACCTACTATTGCAAGACTTGCAATAACATCTTCCTAACTGTGCCCCCAACTCCCACTGGCTGCAGTGAGCAGTGAGGTGCAGAAGGCTGTAAGGAACTGATCCTGCACCACTGCATCTGTGGGTACCTCAACACTGTGATACAAGACCCACAGCATGGCCGCAGCTGCCCCAGGTCAGCTGAGTCAGGCTTGCGGGGTTCAGGGCTATAAAACTGCAGCGTAGATGTTCGGGCTCACTCTGAGACTCCCTGGTGGGGGAGGGTCTGAGAGCACAGGCTCTAGCTTGAGCCCAAACGCCTACACTGCAATTTGATAGCCCTGAGTCAGCTGACCTAGGCTCTGAGACTCCGGGCTGTGGATTTTTTATTGCAGTGTAGACCTACCCACTGAGTCTTGCTGTTTACTTAATTGGGTACATGATCAAGCCCATGTATGATCAGACTGAAGAGCTAGTTCCTTGTGATCACCTCTGTTTCTATTGCAGAAGGACTGGTTGTGAAAACAAAACATTCCCATTTTCATCTTGAAACTCCTCTTTCTAACTGACGATTTGACATTTCTGCTGGGCTTACACTTAATTATCCTCTTCCATCTGCATTTAATACCCCATGCTCTGTCTGAGGGCTCCTTGTATCCAGAAGGACAAGAGTACTCTGAAACAGCTGCTATATTTAACCAAAATGTACACTGGGTTGTCATGGCAACCTAGATTCTAAAAATAGACATGCCATCTACAGCACAGTCAATATCACAGGAAGAACTGCTGGGAGCTAGACATCACTACTTTAGACCCTGATCCAATACAGTACTGACAGTCTCCAATTTGCATTGACTCAGCATTCTTCTCTGTGAGATCTAGTGCCGTTGTGTGATGGGCCCTTTCCCATTAATAACGGGTAGCAGAGCACATCAGACCAGAACAGTGTCAGAGAACATGCAGTGCTAGTCACAGCCAAGGGTCCAGCTGATTGTTCTGCTTGCTGTTACTCTGGCAGCCTGACGTCTTCAGCATGACCCCTGTGGTGCTGCTGAAGTCCCAAGGCTCCGAGCGTCTAAGCAGATATGCCTCCATGCCTTTTCATGGAGGACCGGCTGCGATCGCCGAAGAGGGTGGGGAGCCTGCTGAACTTCTTCAGATTCTCTTCTTCCCAAATCTCCAAATCTGCAGGACCCAAAAGAATGGAATGTAAATTAATCTGAGCGAGAAGCCCTAGTGCCAGTCTCTAGGGCCAGAAGATCTGCAGGCCCTGCCCCATTTCCCTAGCACCACTTGCATAGCTGGTATCTGAATCATGTGCAAGACCTGCATGCTTCCAAAAACCTTGCCTCCCCTTGCACAATGGAAGCCAGGACTCCTGAGTCCAAATCCGGTGCATTAACCGCAATACCATCCTCCCTCTCTGTAATACATATCTTTAGGCACAAGCTTCATTATCAAAATACCCAAAGACAAGCCAGACGAGCATCTTTTGAAACCTGGTAAGTAAGGCGGTACCATCCCAGGCTACCGAAGAGCAATAGTTGTTATTACCATGGTCTCCAAGTCTCCAGCCATGTCATTAATTTTTTTTGACACTGCACTGCTAAAAGTGGAGATTGTGGTGCCGACTGCTTTTTTCCAGCTATTTGTCCACACAGCTGGGAGAATCAGCCTTCTCAGTCGTAACATGCACCTTGTTCTAGCTTTCTCTATTTGCAGCGTTGATTTGTAGGAAGCATCAAGTGCCTTATCAATAAGCACCCAGACAATCAACAAACATGCAGCTCTTCTTGACTTCTGTACCTTTCTTTCAAAGAACATGTTAGTTTATGTGATGGCACTTTGAAGATGAAAAGATTTTATACTGTTATTGTATCAGTGTCACACTGAGTGGAGGCGATTGTTCATTTGCTTTTCTTCTAGGAAGTGAGGAGTTCGAGCTGGTTGGAATGGTTTTTTTCCCCAATAATCTGAAAATTCTGATTCATTGAAAATAACACTTAGGGGAAATGTGCCACCTTTGATGAAATTTTCTTTCAAAACTAAAGAAAAAAGAGCCATTTGTTTTGGTTTTGGAAAATGAATCTGCGGGTGTATTTATTTATAAGATTAAATGTAATAGGAAAAGAATAAAGTCAAAATCAGAACAAAACTTTTCAATCGACCTCGTGACAGGGTGAGCCTGCCTGGAGCCTCTCTAGAGCGGACACACACCTGCCACAGTTTCCAGCCTTCCGAGACAGCAGTAACTCCACTTAGGCTCTCTTGTCCAAATAATACCCTTCCTTGGGGCCAGCTTATTAAGAAAACATAGAGCAGAGTCTGTAACAAGAGCCACAAACATTTATCACTCCAGTGCCAGTACAGCATATAAATCTTTTTGTGAATAAGCCTCTCTGCTGCTCTCGTGCCTTCATCCCTCTGGCTCTTTGGCTTGGGAGATCTGGTGCTGTCCTTGCTGTCAGCTTTCCCCCAGGAAACATCTTCTGGCTTTGGCAGCTCTTCTCTCCTACTAGTCTCCTACTCCCATGCAGCTCTCACCTGCCCTTCTCCTGACTGACTCACCAAGTCTCTCTCCCCTCTAGGGCCCAAGTGCCCTCTTTTAAGGCCAACTGGAGTCAGATGACCAGACACAGGTGCACTGGCCTCACCCATTCTTAAAGGACCAGTGTCACCCTGTGATGGATCCAAAACACTTTCCCCCACACACCCCAAGAATTTCAATTTGCAGGAAATTTTGAAATTATGGAGTTTTGCTCTGTTCCAGAATGGAAGGAATTTTGAAATAGCAAAACTCTCTCTGAAACAAAAACTCTGGTTCCAGAACAGCTCTAATAGGAACTGCCAGATTTGATCATCCATGTGTCCAATATCTTGTCTCCCGCAGTGACCAGTATGAGCTGCTTCAGAGAGGTGCACGAATCCTGCAGTAGGCGATTATGGAATAACTGGCAAGAAATCCATTTGACAAATACAATTTATAACATGGTCAGCACTTTCTGGTCACTTTGTCAGTCTGTTTGAATCCCAGTTTTCCAACTTTCTACTATTCAGCACTTCTCTAGTACCTTTCAAAGCATAAAGGACAACATTTTCAAATCTGTGTGTCTATGGTAACTAGTTTTTAAACCCATATTTAGCTATCTAAATGGAAATGGCACTGAGCACCCGGAGGAGCTGGCTCTACTCAGCACCTCTGAAACCTGCTTGTACTTAGAAGCCTACTTTAGGTACCCAGTTGTGAAGTGTTGGTCAAAGACCTGACTCAAACATGAAGTTACACCTGGTTAGTGCAAGGCATACATTTTTAATGAGGAGAGAATTAACTGCTGGAACAATTTATCAAGGGTTGTGGTGGATTCTCCATCACAGGCAATTTTAAAATCAAGATTTTTTTTCTTAAAAGATACGCTGTCGTTCAAAGGGAATTATTTTGGGGAAGTTCTCTGGCCTGTGTGATACAGAAGGTCAGATAATGCGATCACTATGGTCCCTGCTGGCCTTGGAATCTATGACTCTGTGTTAGAACAGTAACTCTGTATTCAGACTGCCTTACAGAGTTAAGTAAAAGCAATATGATCCAGGTTTAATCCAGGAGTGCCCAAACAAAGGTCTGCATTGGTGTCACTATACTGGCAATTAGATTTTCATTTGAATGGGTGCAACTTCTGCACTTGGACAAGCCCTAAGTAATGGATCCTCCCTACAGGTCTGTAAGATAGGGAAGTGTCATTAATTCCATTTTACAGAGGTGGATTCTGTCAACACGAATTTTTCTCAAATTGATTAACTTCTCATCCAGAGTGAGCTGGCTTTTAACAGAGGTCTCTTTAAATAGCAATTGTTAAAGTCCCATTAACTTCAATACCAGGATTTTTTGTCTGCTCCCCCGTTTAAGGGAGAAACAGACTACCCAGGAGACATAGCGAGTGCCTTTACACAAAGCGCTTTCACATGCACCAAGGAAACCAAATGGTCAGAGATATTTTTCCATTGTTTTTTCAGTTCTAGTTATTGTAGGTGTTCCTTGTATTCCTCATGGGTACAATTTCAGACAAATGTAATTTTTCACATCAATGGGCAAGAGGAGGCCCCCATTAGGTAACTTGACCATAGTCACACAGTCAGGGGCAGAGCCTAAAATGGAACCCCAATGCCCAACACTCCATTCTGTACTCTAATATTAGACAGGTTAGTCTATGTTAGTCTGTATCCACAAAAAGAAAAGGAGTACTTGTGGCACCTTAGAGACTAACAAATGTATTTGAGCATAAGTTTTTGTTAGTCTCTAAGATGCCACAAGTACTTCTTTTCTAATATTAGACTGCACTTCCTCCCGCTAAGTGCTATGCCTGGCTCCATTATCATTTTCACTTCCCTTGTGGTTTACAACAAGATCATGCCCTGTTATGGGTTTTTATTAAAAAGTCCAGAATGATCAGATAACATTGTTAGGGTAACTGGCACTTGACAGGATGCAAATCTTGTATTGAGTCCATTGGCATACTCTGCATGCAAGTGGACTTTAAATCCCAGGCAGCACAAAATTTCCCACTCTCTGATGTTGCTGTAACTCAGCACATGTAGCCAAAACCTTTCTTCCTCTGACAGTCAGAAACTCTAGCCTTTGCCGAATACATTTATCTGGTTTGCCTCCTGGGTGCATGCAGAGAGCTGGCAGTAGGAAGTGCTTTGTTACTCCCATTATTCTCTTCTGTCTTCCATGCCATGGTGGGCGTGTTGCGAATTCCTCCACAGCCCACACCCTTTCTTCTGGCACATGCTGATGGAACACGTCTCTTCCATCAACCGGGCCTCTGCCAATGCACCTGCCAAATATGTTGTGGTGCTGGCCCCTTGTGCATCTGGGGAATGCCCCACATTTGTAGGCCTGGGACCTAACCATGGCAAGATCAAACATTTACATTATGAATGAGTTGACATATGTACAGTGTCCCATTGAACTGTGTCTGTAAAGTTACTCAGTTTGCAGGATTGGGACTTGGGTTGCAATTAACTCCTGGAGTTCCCTGGTTCAGCACTGGAAGATGCAAATTTCCCAACATGCCTAAGTCCCATTTGGAAAGTATGTAAAGTGTCAGTCTGGGTCAGTACAGCTCCAATGGTGGAAGCACGAGGCTGTGCAGACTACCGTGCTCAGGAATCAGTCCATCCTGTAGCAGTAAGATCACTAGATTATAACCCCCAAGAATGTTAGCAGCCACTTTTGTGGGAAAACAGCTTGTGCAACACATTTTGCCCTCCTTGTTTTCAAATTCAAAAGGCTGTTTTGGTCCGATCTATATTTAACTCCCTTCCAACCCGCTCCTCACATGGCTCACAGTGAGCCTGGAGTTTAGATACATCTTGTTCCCTTAACTAGGAAGCTGAGAGCTATTGGAGGCAGTAAATCATTAACCCTGTCAGGTCATCCAGCATCTTTGGGTGAATGTGGCAGTGCATTGCTCAAATTGACAAGGGCAGGAAACACACCAAGGTGCGTGTGTAAATCCAGGGTTATGGCATGCTTAAAAGTAGTCTGTTCTGGTCAAAAATGGGTATCAGGGGAAGGATATCAGGGGGAGGAGATTTAAAAGGCTAGATTTCAAAACAATAAAGGATGTCCTAGTTCCTTAGGCCACGCATGCCTGTTCAAGAGTGAATCGGAGCATGTGAATAAGCTTTAGAATACTTGACTCTGGGGGCTGAGGCTTTCAGTGCAGTGTGGGGAGTTAAGTACACAAACCCGGTTATTGCTAATGGTATTTGTGTTCAGAACTCCCTGGGCATTGCTTTAGAGACGTCCATGCCCAGACAGTTAACCTGTCTCACCTGCTGTTTAGTTTTGCTACTCAGATGCAAAATTGCCTTGTGTGGAGTTTCATGGGATACATAGGGAAGTGCTGCTCCAGGAGCAACAATTTGCATGCTGCACTCAGACCTGTCAGCTCTGTGAAAGGAGAACGAGGATGAGCTGCAGTTTCCCAAGGAGGGCAGGTCTAGGTGTGTCGCGGCCCGCCCATCCCCCGTCCCACCCACTGGAGGTGAACGGGGGACACTCCAAATGAAGGTGATAAGTGGGCCAAGATTTTAAGAAGTGGGACAAAGTCAGACCTGACACTTGTGGAAGGGTGGCTGAAGGCAGGTGTATCAGTCTGAAAATGGTTAAAGCCCCCTATGAACAGAGAGAGGTTACTGCAGGTTAATTAGGACACCCAAGTCTAAAGGTCACAAGCTGCCCTTTAAAACACAAAACAACGAGGAGTCCTTGTGGCACCTTAGAGACTAACAAATTTATTTGGGCATAAGCTTTTGTGGGCTCTAAGGTGCCACAAGGACTTCTCATTGTTTTTGCTGATACAGATTAACACGGCTACCACTCTGAAACCTTTAAAAAACAGTGGCTCTCCACCTTTTCAGATTACTGTTTCCCTTTCAGGAGTCTGATTTGTCTTGCATACCCCCAAGTTTCACCTCACTTTAGTGCTTGCTTACAAAATCAGACATAAAAATACAAAGGTGTCACAGCACACTAGTACTGAGAAATGGCTGACTTTATCCTTTTTACCCTAGAATTATAAAACAAATCAATTGGAATATAAATATTACACTTAGATTTCAGCATATAGTATATAGAGCAGCATAAACAAATCATTGTCTGTATGAAATTTTAGTTTGTACTGACTTTGCTAGTGCTTTTTTCGCTTTTTTCTTTTGTAAAACTAGGCAAATATCTACGTGAGTTGAGGTATACCCTGGGAGACTTCTGTGTACCCATAGTTGAGAACCACTGCTTTAAAACACCTCTTCCAGTGGGGGGTGGGGGGAAGCAAACTGCAGAGGGATTGTGTGCAGCAAGGGGGAAAAGCTTCTCTTAGGTAAAGACATGTTTTTACGTGGAAGGAAAATGATGTGTTTGTTCCGCTTGGGGAGAGGGCCTTGGTGCCTAGCTAGCTGGGCCCAGAACAGGTTAGAGAAGGTGGGTGGTGATTAGTAGCCAGCACAAGAAGAGGCAGGATTCCAGTAGGAGTTAAGAAATGTATTTGTTTAAAGAAGCCCAGTTCTAGGGCCTACCCTGTCAATAAATTCATGGGAAGAATTAAACCTCCGGAGTAGGACTGATTTACCCCAGGTCCCTAATGTCAGAAGGAGGAAGGCAGAGCCCAGATGTGACGAACGAGGTGCATTTTCACAGAAGTTACTGGTGATTTGGGGGGGCCTCAACTAGAGACAGCTGAAAGGAGCCTGACTTGTAGAGAGCGCTGACCTATGGAAATGAAGCCCCGTAAAGTTCTCTGAAACAGCAGACACCCAAAATAGCTTGTCATTTTTTAATTCTGGATCGTGGAGCATAACAAACTTACCCCAGTCACAAAGTCTGCCTTGGCCGATGGCCCAAACAGCAGAGCAGCCAAAGATTTGTGGATGAGCTTGGTTGTCCCTGGCTCCCTCTGACCAGAATCATGCCCAACTCTTCAGCATCCTGGGGGCTTATGAACAAGCATTGCCTGATACAATGAGTCAGAGAATTTCCTGGGCAGCTCTTGGCAGGGTACCAAGCCATGCAACAGGGTGAATCCCAAGAAGAGCCCTTCACTCCACCTGTCTTGTCTCTGCTGCATAAGGAAAATCTAACAGGGATTTTTGTTTTAACAAGAAACAGCCAAATCACTAAATCATAATGAACCCTTCTGTGGTGTTGTTAATAGGAGTGGCCTTTGCCCCTTTGTTGGTCAGCACAGCATATCCCAGATTTTTTCCAAAGTGTGTCTTTAATTTCATCTGCCAAGAGGAAACCAACAGTCAGTGCCCATGAAATAATGAGATGAAGAAGATTTGCAGGTTTCTGGTGCACTGTATGTCATAAGTACTGATCCAGTTCAGCTCTGCTGTTTTTTAACGGATGCGTGCTTTGGATTTTCAGGGTCCAGCCAGGACTAGAACCATAAGTGATATTGTAAGAGTCTGTTTGCAGTATGTTTCTTGCTCAGATGTGCTCCTCTCTGATTTCAAGGGATAAGAAGAGAGCCTGTAATAATTGCTGGAATTCCAGACCAGAAGTGGCAGGAGGATACATTCAGCTGAGACTTGATGCTGCTTAGCCAAGCAAAGCAAAATTGAGCACTGTGCTGTTTACCAATCACCACCTTTTTTGCCCTTCTCCTAGAATAGGGGTGAGCAAACTTTTTGGCCCGTGGGCCACATCTGGGTATGGAAATTGTATGGCGGGTCATGAATGCTCACAAAATTGGGGTTGGGATGTGTGTGGGTGGGGGGTGAGGGCTCTGGCTGGGGGTGCGGGCTCTGGGGTGGGGATGAGGAGTTTGGGGTGAAGGAGGGTGCCCTGGGATGGGACCAAGGGGTTAGGAGGGCAGGAGGGGGATCAGGGCTGGGGCAGGGGGTTAGGGCGTAGGGAGAAGCTCAGGGATGCAGGCTCCCGGCGGCGCTTACCTCAAGCAGCTTTGCATTGGTTCCCAGCCAATGGGAGTTGCAGGGGTGATGCTTGGGGTGGGGGCAGCATGCAGAGAGGAACCCCCTGGAGCCCCTACATGTAGGAGGCGGAGGGAGCCATGCTGCCGCTTCCAGGAGCCGCGTGGAGCGGCCCCTGACCCTGCTCCCCAGTTGCAGCGCCGGAGCTGGGCAAGCCCCAGACCCAGCTCCTCAGTGGGAGCTTGAGGGCCAGAATAAAACAGCTGGCAGGCCGGATTTGGCCTGCTGGCCAGATTCAGCTCATGGGCCACAGTTTGCCCAGGTCTCATATTGTCATCACTCCCATTGAGTAGGGCCACAAGGAATTCTCACTGGGGGCCCATCAAGGCAGATATCCACAACCTCATGAGGCATTTCCCTTCTTCCCCCTGGTGGAATGCACTGCCTCTGTCCTCAGCATTCCCAGTACCTGTCCACCCAGGGAGTGAGAGACCAGGACAATGAATTAGCCTTAGATTTCCTGCATGAGAATACGCATCACTACCGAGTGCCCAGCCACCACACAGGTTTGAAAACTCCCCAAGGCATGTGTAGGGGGGGACTGCTCTTAACTGACAGATTATCCTCAAGTAGCAACAGTGCTTCCTACATACAGAAGGAAATCTGTTATCCCTAAAGCCTTACTGATATTTCTTATATTTCTCTCTCCTCTCCAAATGGTCAGCAGACTTCGTGCTGAGAGTGGGAGCCTACAAGGTGGAAGCAAACAATTTAAAGATTTGACACATCCCAAAATACTAAGTGCTGGACTTGGCATTTAGAAAGTGTTAGCATGTGTCTCTGGAGCTGGACTCAGCTCTGGGCCTGGGAATCAGGGATGCTTGACTGCAAGCCCCAGAGTGAGGTAGACAGGCTTGCACATGGTACAACAGAGTCCGTTAGCAGAGAAGAAAGAAAAAAGTACCTGGGAGGTAGAAAGAGGGGAGAAAACCTCAGAAGCAGTTCAGTGGGGAGGGGAAAAATGTACAGAAGTAGTGGGGAGTTCTTTAAAAGCTGACCGGGACTTAGGGGAGTTCAGAAATATTATGCCACTGCAAAGCCAAATGGGAAGCCAAGAGAAAAGGGAAAGCAAAGGGGTAAAGTTATGAGGGACCTTAGCAATGCAATAGGAGGTGGGAAGATCGCAACCAGTCACAAAGCAAATGCCATTCATTCAATTAATTTAACTTTATCTCAGGCTCTCAAGCCCACCTCACACCCTAGGCCCGGGAGCCGAAGCCACAACGTCCACGCTGTTATTTTTTGTGAGCTAGCTCAAGTCTGTCCCCCTGGGCTGGGAGGCTTGCTGCCAGTGGCAGTGTAGACATGGCCATTAATAGGGCTATGCTCATTCACACTAGTTGACAAAGCAGCCCAGTGTTCAACAATGTGAATTGCTTGAGTGATTCTTGTCCGCTCGATCAATTGATGTGAGCCATAGCTCATTAAGGAAGGGTTGTGGTCAGTCTCCTTCTGCACTCAGCGTGCCTCCAACATGTGTATGGAGCCCCACAACGTCCAGAGGCAGTGGAGTAATGAATCACGCTGTCTTGGAACGGTACGTGTCTGTCCCCTCCAGAGTAGCAGGTGTTGTCATAGCATCCCTGTATCTTCTCTGTGCTCTCTAGCACCATCTACTGGAGAGACCCTCCAATCAGTTCTCTTCTGTCTAGCCACAATTTGACATGCCCCAGGAGGCATGGGGGCATTGTAAATTGCATGTCCCGGGGCACCAGCAAGGCTCCTTACATCACAGACTGAGGGCGCTATCCTTCTTCCAGTGTTATGCTGGGAAGGGCAGCGCCAGCTTCCGCTGGGGACTCAATAGCAGCCACAACACCCATTGTTCAGGCCGTAGCAGCTGTCTGCGTCCAAGCAGAGATGGTAGCTGTTTTCTGCCACTGCAGCCTCCCCCTCGCTAATTCTCTGCTACTGTGGCTTGTGCTGGCAGAAGCTGGCATAAACCAGGGGTGAATGTAGCTCACTCTATTAGAGCCCTGACAAGCTGGGCATGTGATGCTCATTACCAGGGCCACACATACGGCAGGGCACTGGAGCGGGAAGTTGCCAATATAGAGAAATGTTATACATTGCCCCTGGCTGCAAATACCTTACAGTCTAATAACCAGTCCTATCAGCCGAACCATGAATCCACTTCGCCGCCATTTCCACATGGCCCCAACCCTCTATTAAGTGCCCCCCATGGATCTACAACTTCTAGCAGCTTGCATTCCCTCTAGGAGATTTACTCCACTCTAGGCTTTACAGGCTTAGCCATGGACCTCTCAATGTTCCATGCAACCTCCAGAATTGTGGCGCACCCCTCCCTATTCCCGTTCCTGCACGTCTGTTTCCTTTAACCCCATAGGAGCCACCAGGGGGCTCTTCTATCCCACCTAAAGTTAGGTACGTTTTTCAGGATGGGGGCCTACTGTAGGACACAAGACACTGGTTCCTTCAGGGTCCCAGAAGCGTCACAAACCTCACCATTTTTTGTTCCAAACATAGGACAGCATGCAAGCACTCGGGGGCACACACGCACACACACAAGTGCCTTCCCCCTTGGCAAGGTGCGAAGGAGTAATCCAGTCACATTACCTAAGGCACTTCTGGAAGGACCCCACACCACAGCGCTGTGGTGTTGGGGATCAGACCCAGCAGAGAACAGAATCTGCAGCGAGTGAAGAGAGAGCCCCATATGGAGGTGAACAGGTGTGCGAACACTGAGCCAAAGGCCACTGTGCACTACCAGAGCTGAGCTGACCACATTTAAAAGAGACAGAGGGGTAGAAATACAGATCCCTTGTGGCACGTTATACAGCTGTGTGTCCAACACACTGTGAAAAGACAGCCCATTGACAGTGAAAGCACTACTTGTCATTAATTCTGCATCCTTCGGGTTTCTGACTTCCATGTGCTGTTGAAAAATATGTTTTTCCATACTGAATCTCTGGAGTTTAGGGATCTTTTAATTAGCAGGCAGGCTCAGTTAATTCATAATGGACATTTCCCTCTGGTTACCCCAGCACATTTATATTTCTAGCCTGAATCTTAGTCTGAATCCTTTCTGATTGCTTGGGGCAGTGGTTCCCAAACTTGTTCCACCACTTGGGCAGGGAAAGGCCCTGCCGGGCCGGGCTGGTTTGTTTACCTGCCACGTCCACAGGTTCGGCCGATCGCGGCTCCCACTGGCCACGGTTCGCTGCTCCAGGCCAATGGGAGCTGCTGGAAGTGGCGTGGGCCGAGGGACGTACTGGCCACCACTTCCAGCAGCTCCCATTGGCCTGGACCAGCGAACCGCGGCCACTGACAGCTGCGATCGGCTGAACCTGCGGACGCGTCAGGTAAAGAAACCGGCCCGACCTACCAGGGGCTTTCCCTGCATAAGGGGCAGAACAAGTTTGGGAACCACTGGCTTAGGGCATGAACCAGGTGCTGCCACCCCTGTCTATCCTTAGCCACTCTAGGCTTGTCCTCTATGTCAGTGGGGGCTGCAGGAAGGGTGGCCAGCACATCCCTCAGCCCGCACCATTTCCTGCAGCCCCCATTGGCCTGGAGTGGCAAACCGCAACCAGTAGGAGTGGCGACTGGCCGAACCTGCAGACGCCGCAGGTAAACAAACAGGCCCGGCCCGCCAGGGGCTTTCCCTGAACAAGCAGTGGCCCTAGTTTGAGAACCACTGCTCTATGTTGTTAAGTCCCGTATATATATCCCTGGCTGAGTACTGTTTGGCAGAGGGATTCCTTCATTCAGCCCTTTTGTGTGTTCCTCCTGCTGCCCACTGGCACACCTACCACGGCAGGTGCTTTTGCTTCATTCTTAACATATGTCTCCGATATTTCCATTTTCTTTTCTGGATAATTTTGGATTGTTGAATTTTTATCAAGCTCAGGATTTGTTATAATGCATTCCGTCTAATACTGAGAAGTTTTCTAAGGCATTTGCTTTCAAATGAGTGATTTCCAGCTTTCATATCCCTATGTTAAGGTGGAAATAACATGTGAGTCGAAGATTCAGAGTTTAGTGTACATTTTTGATGACCGATTTTTTTCTGGATTAATTATTCCAAAATTTAAGAAATCATTTGTATTCCAGAATAGAGTGTTCCCATGAGGAAGTTATTCTAGAATAGCTAAATTATACTGGAGTAGCTATTCAATATCCCATATAGACAAAGCTTTTGCATTTGTGACCAGGCCTTAGCAGGTGAAAGACTAGTGAACTAACTCACTGCACTACTCAGTCCCCAATGCAAAACTTCTTAACGAGCCACGAACTCGAGACAGGATATTGGGATTAGGTTTCACTAAAAATACATGTTTGAGTTGGGGGGTGGGGAATGCACTCGCAGAACTTCAACTGAAAGGGCAGAGGAAATGCTGAGCTGCTCCAGCTAGAGAGAAAGGTCTATAATTAATGTAGTAGGAAAATTACACGTTTATCTAGCCCCCAAAACACAATAGCAGACATCCATTTCCTGCAGCGCCGTGGAGACTTGCCAGCTAGCAAATAAATCACTAAGCCACAAAGCCAACAAGGAGGAAAAGAGAGGGGAATTATCACAGAGGATGCAGCAGACTTTTATACAAGGAAAATAATCAGTGTCTCCACCAGACATCTATTGTTTATCAATAATAATCTCTAGTGCTCCAGCGACTTGAATAGCAACATGGATTTAGGACTGATTGATGTCAGACTCCTCGGATCATACAAGATCCAAACTCTCAACAAAACAGTTACCCAGTAGCCATGCTGACCTGCCCAAAAGTCATTCAATTGCCTTGGAAAAAACAGAACAAACCTGCTAATAGACAGGGTTTGCCAGTAACTTGGCATATAAAGTACTGTAATAACAATGCGGTTATTTGCTTAGCTCAGGGAGGGGGCTATTCCAGTATAGTAACAATGGCTTGGCAGGGCCTCTGGCAGGATTGCATCTTAAAGTGAGAGCCTATTTTCATTCATTTATATAAAATATTGAAATTTTAGTAAGGGATTAAGGTTTTTCTTTTCCCCTGCCCTGGCCTCTGATGCCATATTACATTGTGGGGGTTTCATGAGATAAGAGCCTGATCCAAAGTCCACTCAGTTTATTTGAGTCTTTCCCACAGACTTTGAATCAAGCCCTAGGGCATTACATGGGTTTTATTACTTCCTCTGAAGCATATGGCCTTGGTCTTTATTGGAAATAGGAGGCTGGATTAGAAGGACAATTGGTCTGCTCCACTCCGGCAGTTCCTGTCTTCTTCTCAGCTTAAGGCTGTGTTAAATGAAGTGTAGGAGTGCCCCCTAGTTTCCAGCCTGGCTTTTGTAGTGCCATCACAAGTTTGACATGAAGAAAAGGAGGACTTGTGGCACCTTAGAGACTAACCAATTTATTTGAGCATAAGCTTTCATGAGCTACAGCTCACTTCATCGGATGCGTACTGTGGAAAGTGTAGATCTTTTCATATACACACAAAGCATGAAAAAGTACCTCCTCCCACCCCACTCTCTTGCTGGTAATAGCTTATCTAAAGTGATCACTCTCCTTACAATGTATATGATAATCAAGTTGGGCCATTTCCAACACAAATCCAGGTTCTCACCCCCTCCCCCACACAAACCCACTCTGGAGTACAGTACAGTACGGTACAGTAAAGACAGACACAAGCTTCAGTTTCCCACAGCAACTTGAATGCTGTATATTTGTATGTCACACATTGGAGAGACTATAGTCGCTTGGCTTTTCTGGTGCATTTGTACAGCACCTACCACAAAGGAACCTGGATCCAATTGGGTGCTACTCCAGCATATGCATCATGTCACTTATCATTGCTTTAGAACAAGCTCTGTGTCATGTATTTGCCTTACAAGTTAGCTTGCTGACTCCGGAGCTCAGCAAGACTGGGTCACCTTAAACTGCACACAGAAAGTGACTGCAAGAAGTGAGCTCAGAGTAAACACAACTGGGACTGAGGAGCTGTCTGTAACCACCTGCATTTCAGAAGTTGCTGTCTAAGTGTGGCTCCTTTTGACACCACACCTTGCCAGAGATCACATAAACTGTCCTGAACTACTGATGAGGTAAGAATTACCAGTAACCTACGTCCACTCAGGTGTAGCCCTCTGTCTGCAGCTACTGGTGGCTGGGATGCATATAGAAATTGGTGAGCCTGCTCAGCCTTGGTTACCAGACGTGCATCTTTTTTCTCAGACAGCAAAGCCCATGCATGGAGCCACAGGTCCAAAGTTCAATCCCCACTGCCAGCAGCCCACCTGGGGCCCTGAGTTATATACACGTCTCCTATGGGCTCTGCAGCAGGAAAGGTTTTGAAAACTGGGCCAGTGGGAGAATCTGATGCTACTGGTGTTTTCAGAAGCAGAAGCTGGTTAGCAATTCATACAGCTCCCTACTTCCAAATGAGCATGGGACTGAAGGGAAAAGAGACTATATTCTGCAACGAGGATTGGTTCCAGCAAAGTGGGACAGTGTCAAGGGCTGTGCAAACCAAGCCTGAAAGGAGCCCAGCAGTTCTGTGGCCTTCCTTTGTAGAGCTGGTGCAGCCTGCAAGCAAAGCATGAGAGTGCTGTGGGAAAGCAGGGCTACTGCTGCTTACAGCTTCATGTAAAGAGCTGCATGGAGGGTGCCATTTGCCGTGCACAAAACCCAGGGGTGATGCTCCATGGTCTCAAGCACTGCCTACCGGCACTGCATTGCTTAACTATTTACAGACAGAGGGTGCATTCCTGTAACTGCAGGCATGGTTTGGCCACAGTACATGACATTCCTCTTGGGAATAGCAGAGGTGGCAGCAGGGGTCCCTTTTCACCCTGAGAGAGGCAGGGGTAGCAGCAGGGCTTATCTCTGACAGTGGGGTGAGATCCCATTCAAATGCATGGGTTATTCCATGCCTTTGAGAGCTATCGTTTCAGGCTCTCTGCAGACTCAGGAAGACATCACTGCAAGTTAAGGTTTCAAGCTTTCCTATATAACCAAGAGAGACGGAGGATTTCATTTTTAGTGGAAAGCTTAGATTCTGCTGTCATCACATGACTCCAGGAGCCTGGGCACCAGGCACAGGCCTAGAGTGTTTATGCCATAGTCTGGCTTTCCAGCTACTTTGGGTCTCATTTCTTTGCTTGGTGGAAGGAGCTGGTAAACCAAGTGAAGAAGCACCATCCAGGCTGCAGAAATGCCTAGGGTAGGAGATGGCACTGGTTGGGTTGAAAGACAACTGCATAGCTAATTCCACTGTCCCCGTCCTGTGTCAATATCTGCTGCAATTCTGCTTCCACCCCTTCGACTCCATGGTAACTCTCAGTAAAGGCCACTAAAGAGCTCCTCCCATCCAAGTCCCACTGCCTCCTCCCACACATTGGGCTGTCTGCTGCCCTTGGCACAGCTGATCACTTCCTCTTCTTTGGATTTATTCCTTGCCCAGGCTTTCATGGCTCTCTCCTAGTTGTGTCACCATGCGTCTCCTTCACCCTTAGCAGCACCTCATTTTCCCCTTTCCTACTGTCCCTCAAGGCCCTACTTTTGTCCCCCTTTCCCCTCTATCTGCACCCTAACCTTCATGAGAATACAAGGATCAAATAATCCCAGATGAATGTGAGACGATTGAGCTTATTAGCATCCATGTAAAGCCTTCTCACTTCAAAGGGATTTTCTAAAGCAGAGGCACTGTGTCTCACCAGTCAGCAGACACACGGTAAACTCAAGTGAGACTCATTAAGGGGCTGTGCCACTGCATATTGAAATGACACATTAAAGGACAGAATTTTAATGAGATAAAACTCCAGTGAGGCAGAACAAAAGTGTTTGCTGAAGATAACTTGATCCTAGACAAGGGAGTGAAAATAGCACAGATGCACGTGGCTTCCAGGGAAGGAGATGAATGAAAATACTACTCAGGAGATGGCTGGATATGGTGGTAGCAAACACATGGTGACCAAAGAGAATGATCAGCATCAAGCCAAATCCCAAAGGCACATTGCCTTTTTGCAGATCAAGTGCCATTGTAATGGTGCTTTCTCGTGGTTTCACTGATCATTTTTGCCTCAATGGCAGAGAGAATGAGATCAGGTTGTTTTAGACAACAGGAGGTGGAACTGGGACTTCAGAAAGAGATGACTAAGCAGTAAGTGGGAAAATCTTATAGCAAATCTTGGCAGAAGCCTGTCTTCCCCCCCCCCAAAAAAAACAAACAAACAAAAGGGATTCCTGGTGCAATACATAGCAGAGACTGCAAACAGCATACTGAATTGTTCTGGGCATCAGTGTAGACCACAGGAATGAAGACAGATGGAGAAGCACGCACCACAACGTTAATAGAGAAGCAAACATACCCATGAAACTCCAAACCCATACTGGAGTATCGATCAGTTGCATGCTACTTTCAGCATATGGCCACCACTTGACCCAAAGAGCTACCAACATTAAAGCCAAACCATCAGGAAGATGCAGTGACACCAGCACATTGGGAAACCGGCCGAGTTTGATTATTTAATGGTTTCCCTTGTGTGCAGCAGGCATTTCAGCAAAGCTTGTCTTGAGACTGCAAACCTCCAGATGACTCTCAGATGACAGCAGATTTTGACTCCCTCAGGGAACTGATGGGCAGGATTCCCTGGGAGAATAACATGAGGGGGAAAGGAGTCCAGGAGATCTGGCTGTATTTTAAAGAATCCTTATTGAGGTTACAGGGACGAACCATCCCGATGTGCAGAAAGAATAGTAAATACGGCAGGCAACCAGCTTGGCTTAACAGTGAAATCCTTGCTGATCTTAAACACAAAAAAGAAGCTTACAAGAAGTGGAAGATTGAACAAATGACCAGGGAAGAGTATAAAAATATTGCTCGGGCATGCAGGAGTGAAATCAGGAAGGCCAAATCACACCTGGAGTTGCAGCTAGCAAGAGATGTTAAGAGTAACAAGAAGGGTTTCTTCAGGTATGTTAGCAACAAGAAGAAAGTCAAGGAAAATGTGGGCCCCTTACTGAAGGAGGGAGGCAACCTAGTGACAGAGGATGTGGAAAAAGCTAATGTACTCAATGCTTTTTTTCCCTCTGTCTTCACGAACAAGGTCAGCTCCCAGACTACTGCACTAGGTAGCACAGCATGGGGAGGAGGTGACCAGCTTTCTGTGGAGAAAGAAGTGGTTCGGGACTATTTAGAAAAGCTGGACGTGCACAAGTCCATGGGGCCAGATGCGCTACATCTGAGAGTGCTAAAGGAGTTGGCAGATGTGATTGCAGAGCCATTGGCCATTATCTTTGAAAACTCATGGCGATCGGGGGAAGTCCCGGACGACTGGAAAAAGGCTAATGTAGTGCCCATCTTTAAAAAAGGGAAGAAGGAGGATCCTGGGAACTACAGGCCAGTCAGCCTCATCTCAGTCCCTGGAAAAATCATGGGGCAGGTCCTCAAGGAATCAATTCTGAAACACTTAGAGGAGAGGAAAGTGATCAGGAACAGTCAGCATGGATTCACCAAGGGCAAATCATGCCTGACTAATCTAATTGCCTTCTATGATGAGATAACTGGCTCTGTGGATGAGGGGAAAGCAGTGGACATATTGTTCCTTGACTTTAGTAAAGCTTTTGACACGATCTCCCACAGTATTCTTGCCAGCAAGTTAAAGAAGTATGGGCTGGATGAATGGACTATAAGGTGGATAGAAAGTTGACTAGATTGTCGGGCTCAACGGGTAGTGATCAATGGCTCCATGTCCAGTTGGCAGCCGGTATCAAGTGGAGTGCCCCAGGGGTCGGTCTGGTGCCGGTTTTGTTCGATATCTTCATAAATGATCTGGAGGATGGTGTGAATTGCACCCTCAGCAAGTTTGCAGATGACACTAAACTGGGAAGAGAGGTAGATACACTGGAGGGAGGGATAGAATACAGAGGGCCCTAGACAAATGAGGGGATTGGGCCAAAAGAAATCTGATGAGGTTCAACAAGTGCAGAGTCCTGCACTTAGGACGGAGGAATCCCATGCACTGCTACAGACTAGGGACCGAATGGCTAGGCAGCAGTTCTGCAGAAAAGGACCGAGGGGTTACAGATGACGAGAAGCTGGATATGAGTCAACAGTGTGCCCTTGTTGCCAAGAAGGCCAATGGCATTTTGGGATGTATAAGTAGGGGCATTGCCAGCAGATCGAGGGATGTGATCGTTCCCCTCTATTAGACATTGGTGAAGCCTCATCTGGAGTTCTGTGTCCAGTTTTGGGCCCCACGCTACCAGAAGGATGTGGAAAAATTGGAAAGAGTCCTGCGGAGGGCAACAAAAATGATTAGGGCACTGGAACACATGACTTATGAGGAGAGGCTGAGGGAGCTGGGATAGTTTAGTCTGCGGAAGAGAAGAATGAGGGGGGATTTGATAGCTGCTTTCAACTACCTGAAAGGGGGTTCCAAAGAGGATGGATCTAGACTGTTCTCAGTGGTAGCAGATGACAGAACAAGGAGTAATGGTCTCAAGTTGCAGTGGGGGAGATTTTGGTTGGATATTAGGAAAAACTTTTCCACAAGGAGGGTGGTGAAACCCTGGAATGCATTACCTAGGGAGGTGGTGGAATCTCCTTCCTTTGAGGTTTTTAAGATCAGGCTTGACAAAGCCCTGGCTGGGATGATTTACTTGGGGATTGGTCCTGCTTTGAGCTGGGGGTTGGACTAGATGACCTCCTGAGGTCCCTTCCAACCCTGATATTCTATGATTCTATGATTCCAGCTCGTAAAAGTTATAACATTAGAATCAGCAAATCCAGACATCACAAAAGTGACAAGAGAATCTTCCCGCTCATATTCAGCAGAGTTGGGCACATGCCAAAATATTGTAAAACACAGCTAAGGCTGGAGTGATTAGTGAGCCAGCAATCTAGCAGTTGGAAGGAAACTGAGCACATTGAAACCTATGGAGTCATTGGAAGCAGAGAAGAGATGGGCCAATTTTGTGGATCCCTCATGCAGTTCTAATTGCTGTGTGTAACGAAAACAATGAAAGCTGGAGAAGCATTTTAAAGATAGTGGATGCAGATCCGCAGTGTGTCTATTGGCCAAGTCATGTCCAGCTTCTTACCAGCTCTCCTGTGTTTGGGCATGGACTTGAGGAATCATAACAGATCAGGGGAGCATGCTGGGCCCTGCACAGGAGAGCAGAGCAACCACAGGCAGTTTGTCAGCACACCAGCTGCACAGAGTGGCTACAGGCTAATAAGGCTAGATGGAAACAGGCAGTAAATATACAACATTTGACACTCAGTTCAGCCAGTGTGGGCTGACTCACATGGCAAGTCCTCTAGCACATTGAGGATGGTCACTAGTTTCTGTGTAGAGGGCTCGAGTAGACTGGAAGCCCTCACTGAAGATATCAATGCAAAAGAACAGCATGACAGGAATCTAGTAACAAGCTGCAGAAGTGTTGGCCAGGGAACATAAAGCTTAACTAGAAGACACTGCAAACTGGGATAAAGTGAAGTTGCTGTTTTGAATCTATCCTGCAGGAAGGGTACCTCAAGCCTGATCCAGTAAACACAGAAGCATTAAAAAGATAATGGGCAGCTCTACTGCCAACCTCACGTGGAAGGTTTCTCAGAGTCAGGGTGGAATTTCTGATCAAATTGAGAGAGAGGGGCCTATGCTAGCACATGGGGAAGATGCAGATTAAAGTCCCTGATCTGGAGCAGGCAGGGTTTTCTGGGGTGGGTCTCATGTGTTCGGGGTTTTTTGGGTGCAAAAAAATTCAAAATATTTCTGGGAGCAGCCCAAGCTCTGGAGGTATATAACTAGCTTAAAGCTTCCCTCTCATGGGCTGTGAAGCATGAGATGTAGTAGATAACTCTAAGTTCAGTACAGTGCTTAGCTGCACTTCTGAACCTTGTGGGGAGTTGGTCTCTTAAGTTCAAATCTCATTGGCTTTTAAAGGTGCACAAATACAAGCTATGAAAGAAGGAAGGGGAAAAGACCCCTTTGTAGAAATGTACATTGACATATACAAGCTCAAGTAATTTCACTGTATTACAAACTCTAATTTTAGTTTGCAAATACAGATTTTTCTCCATTTTGATCCAGAATGTCAGAGGTTTGTGTATTCATGAATATTTCTAATCCATATTCCCCTCCTTCCCCCAGGGACAAGTCCTTTCTATGAGAAGATCACTTGATATGTGTCAAATACTGGGAAGAATCTCTGTAATGCTGCAGAATTTCTTTAGAGAACTTGTGATTTGAAGTATCTCTACATTTGGGGAGAGGGCAGTTTGTATGTTTTATTTGTTCTTAAATATTAAAGCTAGACTGTATTAATATTGCCTGTAATTTTTTCATATCTACTAGAAATTGTTTCCCTACAGTGAATGTGTAAATACCTAAATTCTGCCTAAAACTACTCTGATTTGGCTCAGTATAGCCAAGAGCAGTCAGTTCATATAGTCCCATGTATTATAACAAATGTACTGTATGCAGCAAAAATCACAGGATCAGACTGAAGATGGGCACAGCAGAGCTTTGGGGTGGGCAGGGAGCTGGCTATCACTGGTTGTCCAAGCTCAAATCACTGCACAGGTTGGAGCAGCCTGAGGATTGCTCTACCTTTAGCCAGATGGTTATAGTCCCCAAGGGACCATGCAACTCAGCTGGAAATGGCTAGTTGCTCCACCCCTCTTTCTTCCTTTCCACATGCCTCCTGTACCAGGGCTGTGAGGAAGTAGGGGGATTCACCCTAACCTGGGGAATCTCCAGCAAGGGATGCACCAGTGGTTTCTGCTCCCTTTACACTACCTGAGCAGCACACAGGGAGTGGAATGGACCAGAGAACCTTGCCCATGGTCTCTTCTCTTAAAGCATCCTAGGAAGGCTTCCTTGGTCTTCATTTGAAACAGCTTGCTGATGGGTCTGCGTAGTGCTGACTGGTCACGTGGTGCTGGATCTCAGCAGCTAAATCACATTAGTAGAAGCTCAAATGCATTATACGCTTCCCTAATGCTGTTTTCCATGTTATTGGCTACCAAAGGGATGTTGTGCAGGTAGTTGTGTAGGGGAGGGATGGCCTTCCATTCCCAGTTGTGCAGACAAGGTATCCATAAGATGTGTCTACTAATGTCTGGGGCCTATTCTATGATAGTGCAAGTTCCTCTGCTTTAGCACATCCTAGGCCCAACTGCAAAGCTAACTAACTGTTACAACGTGAAGTATTTTTTTCCTACTGTAGAGTGTTCAATGGGAAAAGATCTAACTTCCCAATTAAGCCATTTCTTAAGGTCAAATTTCTGTTGAAATTTAATTTCTATCTTGCATAATCCAACAGGTTACTGACCTTTAAGAGCCAGGAGTGGAACAGCCATTTTCCTGCAAACTGATGTGCCCTTCAGTTTAAAAAGAACAGTTGTTAAACCTCCCTTATTAAGGATAATAGTCACCTAGCGCTGTTTTCTTTTGCTTGCCTGGTTTATCCACTCGGGAATCAGATTACTGTCTGAAAGAGTGCAAGGCTACTATTAGCCTTTAATTGATACATTAAAAAAATAGTTATGGAGAGTAACTATCCTGCATGGGTAGGACGGACTTTATCAACTTAAATAACTCTCTGGTACCTTGTAAATTTTTTTAGAAATATGCAAAAGGCAAGGTCAGTCAACTGAAAAGAGTACATGTCAGCCAAAATCTCAGGTTTGGAACATTAAAAATGCTTTCACTAAAGCCCTGTGGGGATGAAATCAAACCAAACTGGTTTTCTTTGTGTTCAGCTGTGTAACATCCCCTTTGATTTAAGGAGTTTTGTCTTTTTTTTTTTAAACTGGAGCACAGCCGGATGCCATTGAAAACAGCAGCATTAAATACTTAAAGGTAGGGTTTGGAATTGAAACATCAACAGATCACAAAATGAAGCAGAAAGCACTGGCTGCTGCTCCGATGCCAGTCAAAGTGATGGGTGCGTTGTTTTCGAGGCTGCTGGATGTGGGGTGGATATTCTGAAAGGCATTGGCGTTGCGGTTCACTGAGGACAGGGTATTGGTTCCGTGTAGACATGGCTCCTTCGTACTCAATCAGCTCCCTTTGCCTAGGAAGAGTCAGATGTGCTTTCCCTCCCCCAGACACCATTCTTGTCACCAGTGGTGAGCTGGAGCCTGTTTGCACCAGTTCGCGCAAACCGGTTGTTAAATTTTGAACCAGTTTTAGAACTGGTTGTTAAAAATTGTTACGGCTCCCTGAGCTCTGGGCCGGGGAGGCTCCCCCAGCCCCTCCCCCCTCTTGCAGAGCCTATTTTGTCTCTCCTTCCATTTAAACTGAATTAGCTCATGATCACTTGAACCAAGGTTGACCTCTGCACTAAGTTCTTCTGTGAGGTCCTTGCTACTTACCAATACTAAAGCTAAAATGGCATCACCTTGTGTTGGTTCAGTGACTATTTGGTGAAAAAATCTATCACATCCAAGAATATCTGGGCCCTACGACTATTAGTAGCACTTGTCCCCCATATATGAGAAATTAAAGTCTCCCAGAATTACACAGTTCCCAGTAATATTTATTTAATTAAAAAGGTCTCCATCCATATCCAAACTGGATCCTGGGTGTCTGTAGCATACCAAGGACTATCCCAATGGAGGGTCTGATAGCTTTCTTCTCCAAAGTGATATTGACCCAAACAGATTCTGTTTTATCCATTCCATCACTTCTAATTTCTTGATAGTCCACCTCATCATTGATATACAATCCTATTCCACCTCCTTTACCTTCAGTTCTGTCTCTCATGACCAGCACATACGCTTCAGTATTTGTACACCAGTCACAACTACTATTCCACCATGGTTCTGTTATCCCTATAATAGATGTTTTCATTTCCTGCACAGTATTTCTAGTTCCTTCATTGTGGTATGAAGGCTCCTTATGTTGGTGCACAGATATCTAAGTTATTTCTGCTTCGCTTCACCGAGATTCCTCACCCAATTAAGTACAGTCATTTTACTGCCAGTATCACCTCCTGGACTGTTGCTGTCACTGGCACTATTCTGTTGTTCCTTTTTCTGTTTTGTATCCTCTCACTCTATTTTTCTTCTAATCAATATTAGAATCAGGTATAGAGATTACATGAGCATCTCCCAACCATCTCCCCTGAGTTCCTAGTTTAAAGGTCCTTTAATCAATTGTGCCCACCTCCATCCCAGAAGTCTATTTCTCTCCCTACTGAGATGGAGTCCATCCCATGAGTAGTCATCTGTCCATGAATGCCTCCCAGAGGCTGAACATTGCAAAGCCCTCTTTAGACCACCATTGTCTGAGCCATCTGTTGAGCATCATAATCTTGTCTTGCCTTTGCTTTCCTTCTGTAGGGATAGGTAGCATCCCACCAAAGATTACCTGAGTCTCCATTTCTTTAGCTGTCTTCCGCAGCCTGGCATAGTCTCCCTTTATGTCTTCCAGAAAGAATCTAGCAGTATCATTAGATATACATCTAAGCACATTAAAAACCACCCTCACCAGCAAGGACACTCCAGAGAAATAGATTACATCATAGAATGGGCCACCCAAATACCCCAGGAGAACCTGCTTCAATACATATAAAACCTTGCTGACTGCACGCTCTTATTTGTCAACTACCACCTCACACTAGAATGAATACGGGGTATCAGACAATTGCAACCCATACCTGATAGGGACCACAGCATGAAAAATCTTTCCTATCCCCTTCTCTTTCTGGCTTTCAAACAACCCCCCAGCTTTGCTAAGCTCATCATCAGAAGCAAGCTCCCCACAGGCCAGGACGCACCAACTCAAAGCAGCACCAGACACAAAACCTGCTGACAGATCTTCACCGCTACAATGATCAATACCCACCTCCCAAACACACCTTTCAAGATCCATGTATGCAATACATGCCTAACACAATATGTGGTGTACCTCCTCCAGTGCATCAAATGCCCCAACAGCTAAGTGGGTGAGACCAGACACGCACACAGGAAAAAAAAACATGAGACAAAAACCGCTATCACCTGTGGGTGAACACTTTTCACAAAGCCATCACTGCACATCTGACCTTTCAGTCCTCGTCCTCAAAGGAAACCCGTACAGCACCACCAAAAAGATGAGCCTGGGAGCTTAATTTCATAACTCTGCCAGACCCTAAAAACCATGGACTCAACACAGACACTGTTTCCCATAGAATCATAGACTATCAGGGTTGGAAGGGACCTCAGGAGGTCATCTAGTCCAACCCCCTGCTCAAAGCAGGAACAATCCCCAACTAAATCATCCCAGCCAGGGCTTTGTCAAGCCTGACATTAAAAATATCTAAGGAAGGAGATTCCACCACTTCCCTAGGTAACGCATTCCAGTGCTTCACCACCCTCCTAGTGAAAAAGTTTTTCCTAATATCCAGACTAAACCTCCCCCACTGCAACTTGAGACCATTACTCCTCGTTCTGTCCTCTGCTACCACAGAGAACAGTCTAGATCCATCCTTTTTGGAACCCCCTTTCAGGTAATTGAAAGCAGCTATCAAATCCCCCCTCATTCTTCTCTTCCACAGACTAAATAATCCCAGTTCCCTCAGCCTCTCCTCATAAATCATGTATTCCAGACCCCTAATCATTTTTGTTGCCCTCTGCTGGACTCTTTCCAATTTTGCCACATCCTTCTTGTAGTGTGGGGCCCAAACTGGATACAGTACTCCAGATGAGGCCTCACCAATGTCGAATAGAGGGGAGCATTCACGTCCCTCGATCTGCTGGCAATGCCCCTACTTATACATCCCAAAATGCCATTGGCCTTCTTGGCAACAAGGGCACACTGTTGACTCATATCCAGCTTCTCGTCCACTGTAACCCCTCGGTCCTTTTCTGCAGGACTGCTGCTGAGCCATTCAGTCCCTAGTCTGTAGCGGTGCATGGGATTCTTCCGTCCTAAGTGCAGGACTCTGCACTTGTCCTTGTTGAACCTCATCAGATTTCTTTTGGCCCAATCCTCTCATTTGTCTAGGGCCCGCTGTATCCTATCCCTACCCTCCAGTGTATCTACCTCTCCTCCCACTTTAGTGTCATCTGCAAACTTGCTGAGGGTGCAATCCATACCATCCTCCAGATCATTAATGAAGATATTGAACAAAACCGGCCCAAGGACCGACCGTTGGGGCACTCCACTTGATACCGGCTGCCAACTAGACATGGAGCCATTGATCACTACCCGTTGAGCCCGACAATCTAGCCAGCTTTCTATCCACCTTATAGTCCATTCATCCAGCCCATACTTCTTTAATTTACTGGCAAGAATATTGTGGGAGACCATGTCAAAAGCTTTGCTAAAGTCAAGGAACAATACGTCCACTGCTTTCTCCTCATCCACAGAGCCAGTTAACTCGTCATAGAAGGCAATTAGATTAGTCAGGTATGACTTGCCCTTGGTGAATCCATGCTGACTGTTCCTGATCACTTTCCTCTCCTCTAAGTGCTTCAGAATTGATTCCTTGAGGACCTGCTCCATGATTTTTCCAGGGACTGAGATGAGGCTGACTGGCCTGTAGTTCCCAGGATCCTCCTTCTTCCCTTTTTTAAAGATGGACACTACATTAGCCTTTTTCCAGTCATCCGGGACTCTTCCCTGGTCATTTGTTCAATCTTCCACTTCTTGTAAGCTTCTTTTTTGTGTTTAAGATCAGCAAGGATTTCACTGTTAAGCCAAGCTGGTCGCCTGCCATATTTACTATTCTTTCTACACATCGGGATGGTTTGTCCCTGTAACCTCAATAAGGATTTTTTAAAATGCAGCCAGCTCTCCTGGACTCCTTTCCCCCTCATGTTATTCTCCCAGGGGATCCTGCCCATCAGTTCCCTGAGGTTGTCAAAATCTGCTTTTCTGAAGTCCAGGGTCCGTATTCTGCTGCTCTCCTTTCTTCCCTGTGTCAGGATCCTGAACTCGACCATCTCATGGTCACTGCCTCCCAGGTTCCCATCCACTTTAGCTTCCCCTACTAATTCTTCCCGGTTTGTGAGCAGCAGGTCAAGAAGAGCTCTGCCCCTATTGGTTCCTCCAGCACTTGCACCAGGAAATAGTCCCCTACACTTTCCAAAAACTTCCTGGATTGTCTGTGCACCGCTGTATTGCTCTCTCAGCAGATATCAGGGTGATTGAAGTCTCCCTGATATGTCTTATTACAATTTGTAACACACTCTGCACTGCCCCTGCTAACCTTTAATTGCACATTTAATTTTAAGTGATCTCCTACAGCATGTGAGAACCTTCATGTTTAATATTCTGTCCCACCTTGTATTTAGCTTGGGCATTCTGGTTACCTTCCCCAGATCTGAGGAAGGGTTCTGTGTAGCTCAAAGGCTTGTTCCTTCCACCAAGAGAAGTTGGTCCAATAAGAAATATTGCCTCACTACCCCATCTCTCACACCCTGACAGGAAACAGTTTACTGCTTTTTATGTGTTAGAAGGATCAGCACAGCCTAGAGAATGAGCAGGATAAAGATTCCTCTTCTGTATTATCACAGCTTTCTACTAAATCCCCATGTCGTCCCCATGTCTGTCAATGGAACTGAAACTACTCAATGGATGATACATAATTTTCAATCACTTCTATGGCCAGGGTCGTCCCTAGTGGGGTGTGGGGCCTGGGACAAATCAGCCCCTGCCAGTTTGGGGGCCCTGCTCTGAAAGCCAACCCCTTATGCCTGTCTCCCCTCCCTGCGCAGAGCAAAGCTCCAGGCATAGGGTGACAGCAGATCCCTGGGCATGCAGGGTGGCAGCCAGGACCCTGGGGCCAATAGCCGGGACCCCAGGGGTGCTGCAGCACCTCCGCACCCCTAGTTCCTGCACCTACGTCTTCCAGGACAGACCGCGCCAGCCAATTGCACCGGCCCTCAAGGCCCCACAAAGCATGGGACCCACAGTGGTTGCCCTGATTTGCCCTACCCAAGGGACGGCTCTGTCTAGGCCTTCAGTGGGTTTGGACCAGTGTGAGTGCATAGGCATTACGAAAGCTAATTTAGCCTGTATAACCTTTATTGCAGGTGATGGTATGCGAGATGGAAAGAACCCATCTTATCTCTCTGATCCCAGGTTGAATTTGCAGGACTGGAAGCTAGAAACCAAAATATTTTGACTTGTCAACTCAGCTCATTAGATATGAAATCATTTAGAGACAATAGCTGGAACCCTACCACAGCATTGTCAGAGTCAATCTTCAGTATAGAACTGTGCTAAATTATAAATCAACTTGGCAGAATTCAATCTTTTGTAATAATTTTGATGGATTGACATTAAGCATTTTTTTATATTTTTATTGATTTAAATGTTCACAGTTGTGCAAAATTATGGGGCGGGGGATCAGACAGTGGGAGTGGTCAGACAATAGTCAGAAATAAAAAGTTAAAATTTTATAACTTAAAAACACAAATTGTCAACACCACATGTCAAAATATATAAAGTGAATATCCTTAATTTAAATATAATAAGTTCTCAAGCAGCGTTTGTCTTACTTTATCTGTCAGTTTTAATCATCATCCATGGAAATATTTTTTCATCAGATTGTGTGTTTGGTAAAATTGATGTTTACCCACATTTACCAATAAGTCTCATCCTGCCAAGCCTAGTTATAAAACAACATTTGGTGGGGGTGGGGGGCTGCAGAAGTGATTACTTACGCTGCAGCAAAACTAGATGATCGTGCAGTTCATTTCTTGAAGCGCTTACATGTCCCATTTGAAGGCCCAACTGTAGTAAATATTGAGGAAAACAATGTAAATCCGTGCTTAGAGCAAGTTTCTGATCTTGGATGCGGATCAGATATTTTGCCAAAAGGGACACAGTAGTGCACCTTTAATCAGTGATGAGCTGCCAGAAGCTGAAGAACCGGCTTCTTCAGTTGCTCCAGGTCTTCGGCAGCACTTCGGTGGCACGTCCTTCAGTCGCTCCGGGTCTTCGGCGGCACTGAAGAACCTGCTGTCAAAGTGCTGCCGAAGGCCCGGAGCGAGTGAAGGACGTGCCGCTGAAGTGCCACCAAAGGCCAGGAGTGCCGCTGGGTGAGTAAAAATTCTCAGGGGAGCTTCCCCAGCCAAGAGCTCAGGCAGGATGGAAAGGATGGCCCTGCGGGCCTTTGCCCACCCCTTTAACAACCGGTTCTAAACCGGCTTCAAAATTTAACAACCGGTTCGCACAAACCGGTGTGAACCGGCTCCAGCTCACCACTGCCTTTAATGAGAATGACCCAAGAATGTACAGTCATTTTGTGTGGAGGCTGATATTGGGATAAACCTAATTTTTACAGAGTGATTTTGAGGCAAATCAATCAATCATTCTTGTTGACACGTAAGGCCAGAGATTTAAAGGTATAATCCTTAGTCCTTCCAGGAGTGCAGGGGACTGAATTAGATGACCTCCCGGGGACCCTTCCAGTCCTACGATTCAGGCATCTACAATGCAGAAAGGTGCCCGGTGGGATTCTCAAAAGCACCTAGACACCTAACTCCCATGGCAATCTGTAGCAGTCTAGGCGATTCTGAAAATCCCACTAGGTGCCTATCTGCACCTGAGGGGCCTAAATACCCTTAAAAGTCTAGCCCTTAGTTACTGGTGGAGCTGAATTCCCAGAAAGAAGAATCAGCACACAGGGCTACTCTTGCTGCTAAATTACCACACGCGAAGAAGTGCAGAACCATGCAGAATGGTGAAAATAAAAGATATTTTTATTCAATATCTTCATAAATGATCTGGAGGATGGTGTGGATTGCACTCTCAGCAAATTTGTGGATGATACTAAACTGGGAGGAGTGGTAGATACGCTGGAGGGGAGGGATAGGATACAGAAGGACCTAGACAAATTGGAGGATTGGGCCAAAAGAAATCTGATGAGGTTCAATAAGGATAAGTGCAGGGTCCTGCACTTAGGACGGAAGAACCCAATGCAGAGCTACAGACTAGGGACCGAATGGCTAGGCAGCAGTTCTGCGGAAAAGGACCTAGGGGTGACAGTGGACGAGAAGCTGGATATGAGTCAGCAGTGTGCCCTTGTTGCCAAGAAGGCCAATGGCATTTTGGGATGTATAAGTAGGGGCATAGCGAGCAGATCGAGGGACGTGATCGTTCCCCTCTATTCGACATTGGTGAGGCCTCATCTGGAGTACTGTGTCCAGTTTTGGGCCCCACACTTCAAGAAGGATGTGGATAAATTGGAGAGAGTCCAGCGAAGGGCAACAAAAATGATTAGGGGACTGGAACACATGAGTTATGAGGAGAGGCTGAGGGAGCTGGGATTGTTTAGCCTGCAGAAGAGAAGAATGAGGGGGGATTTGATAGCTGCTTTCAACTACCTGAAAGGGGGTTCCAAAGAGGATGGCTCTAGACTGTTCTCAATGGTAGCAGATGACAGAACGAGGAGTAATGGTCTCAAGTTGCAGTGGGGGAGGTTTAGATTGGATATTAGGAAAAACTTTTTCACTAAGAGGGTGGTGAAACACTGGAATGCGTTACCTAGGGAGGTGGTAGAATCTCCTTCTTTAGAGGTTTTTAAGGTCAGGCTTGACAAAGCCCTGGCTGGGATGATTTAACTGGGAATTGGTCCTGCTTTGAGCAGGGGGTTGGACTAGATGACCTTCTGGGGTCCCTTCCAACCCTGATATTCTATGATTCTATGTGACAGAGTGGAGCAACATCCCTTTAGATGAAGAGATGCACAAGAGTCTTATTCAAGTGAACAAGTTACATTTATATGAGCTGATTTAGCAGCTGTGTGGATTGGACGAGGTATCTGATTACCATGTGTACTACAGTAGCCCCCCCACCTCACCCCCAGAGCAGCGTCAGCAGCTCTCCCCCTTGTGCTCCCCCCCCCCCCCGCACTGGAGCAGCTAAGATTTAGTCAGGGGTATTTATAGTACCAGCCATGGACAGGTCACAGGCTGTGAATTGTTGTTTATTGCCCTTGACCTGTCCATGACTTTTACTAAAAATACCTGTGACTAAATCTTAGTCTTAGTTATGGTTACACCCCTGATGCCTCCAGTGAGAGGGAGTCTTGCTTGTGGTAGCTAGATGTCAGCTCTTTAGCACCACCAGCCTTTCAAGGACTCTCCTCTGGGCTATGCCAGCCCTGACATTGCCTTGCAAGTTAATAGGTGCATCCCAATTCCTGAGTCCCTTTGATTCACTCCCCTCTTATATGCAGTCCCTGACACTCACAGAGATTCCAGATCCTTTGCCCCCAAAGGAGCAGTGTGCCAGTTTTCCCTTAAACCCGCCACTCCTGTATACCACATAGCACTTGTGAGCCCCCATAACAAACTAAAAGTAGGTTCGTTTAAGAAAGAATAGAGATTCAACTAGAATTGAAAGTGATGGAAACAAAAGTCATAAAACAGGATGTGGATCTACACATATCGGTAGTTACCTTTCCTGACTAACAAAGTAGGCTTCACTCCCAAAGATCAGTCACTTGCAGAGCTGGCTAATTTCACAAGAACCAGGATCCAAATGTTCATGGAAGCCCCTCGCTCCTTAAAGTAAATGATTCTGGGGTGCCTTTCCCTACACCGAAGCAGTCTTTTGTCTTTAATTCATAGCCAGGAAGGTCTCCTGCCTGCTGTAATGTTCCTTTTCGCTGCCACATGGTTTCAATTGTTTGCAGTTGTCTTTGATGGTTTTCCATTGACTGTTGTTCAATGTGGCAAGGGTAGAAGACAGAACCTTGCATTACCTTGCCAGCTGACTAGGAAGAGGTGACAACTCTCTCTTGCTTGAATGGTTCTCCACTGAGACACTCTACACTAGTGACCAATTTTTACTCCAAGTCCAAAAGGCATATTTTTAATATTAGTCCTTAAATATTACCCCTTCATACATCTCACAATGATTATGAGTCTTGACAAGCTCTGTGCAGATACCTGACATGCTACTCTTCATGGATAAATATCCTGTAAAACATGTGTTTGGTTTACTGAATTTGTCAGGTCTGTGATGAGAGTTATTTACAAAGAACCGGGGACCCTTTGCCAAGGAGCCTGTTCGGTACTGCAGAAGGCCCCAGAACAGATAGATAGCAAAGTCTATTATAGATTTTTTGTTCCAAGTCACAAGGCCAAAATCTGCTCCATTAGCAGCATAAATCTGGAATAATTTCAATGAGCAACTCCATGGAGCTGCTCTGGATTTACATGAGTGGAACTGAGCTCAGAACCTAGCCCAGTACCAATATGGCTAAATCTCTGTATTTCCTTTAGGAAATCTTTACTTGACTGCTCTGTACAAGAAAGGTAACACTCCATCACTGTACTCCAGGAGAACTGTGCTAGACAAGTAACTTTCCTGATCTGTAAGAGTTAGAACTCCACCCTACCAGCCCGACCTCAGAAAATAGGACCTTACTCACACTTACCCAGAACACGGGACTACTCAAAGTGAGTAAGAGAGGCAGAATTGGGCCCTGTAACTCTAAGTATTGCAGCCAAGGCAGGAGAAACTGAGCTGGACACGGATTCCAAAAGTAAAGCAGTGCGTGTGTGCGGGGGGTGTCTCTACACTTGAGGCACACCACGGAGCCAGTAGGGATTAAGATATTTCTTGAAGGAGGAGCCCGATGGAGCTTGTTATTTGGACAGTTATTCTAGACACGTGGGGAAGGAGGGAAGTGTCAGGAGGACATAAAGGCTGGATTCAGATCTCATTACTCTGGCATCCATCAGGAGTAACACCACTGAAGTAAATGGGTCAGAGTTTGGTCTCTGATGCAGTGGTGTAAGCCTGGAGTAACTCCAGTCAGAGCTCCAATTTGCCCCACCCCCATTGCCACACTCACTAGCAAAGGTTCCAGGTTCTATCAGTTGTCCTACTGGCTGAGGAAAGCTGAATGGATCTTCCTCTCTGAAGCTCATTGGCACCAGTGCTGGGCAGGTCTCCTGGGTGTCACATAACTGTGCAGCATTCTCCCAGGGACTGAGTGCACTGACTCTCATTCAGTTCTCATTTCCATTGGGGTGACTACTGGGCCAAATTCCACCCTCAGCTCTATTGGCAACAGTGGATCTATCGCACATTTTCAGGGGAGTAGCAAACACTGGTGACACTGGCAAAATTTGGCCAAAGGACTTCAGTGGAGTTACGCCCGATTTACACCACTGTGGGGAATAGAATCAGAAGGTCAAATTCTCTTCAGCTGCACACCAGCCTAAATTGGGAGACCCTCCATTGACATTCAATGCCCCGTGTCCTGACACCAGCCCTTTCCAGTCTAGCAAGCGACTTCTCAGGCTTTGTTCCCCCAGTAAATTGCACTGGAATAATCAGTAATCCATTCTTATGGCTGCCTAATTAGACCAGATTTAGGTTATTTCACATGATAGTATAGAATACCTTGTGTTGGAACCAATGTGAACCAAAGTGTCATCCTCTTTTATCTCCTATCCTGCATTTCTTTCAGCCACTTCTAACACACCACAGGCACCCTTTGGGGATTGGTCCTGCTTTGAGCAGAGGGTTGGACTAGATGACCTCCTGAGGTCCCTTCCAAATCTGATATTCTATGATTCTTTGATTCTACCCTGTCAGCCCAGCCCCTAGTTATCTTATTAATTACTTATATGATGGTAGCCCCTAAAGACCCAGCTGGGATTCATGCTTGGTGCTGTACAAACATAGAAAAGTGTCCTGAAGGGCTGATGTCCTGCAGATCTCTTTTCTTTCAATGCATTTGAAAAAGTCTACGACTGGGGCTCCTAGTGCTATGATAATACAAATCAATAGCTACAAATTGAAGTTTCCTTAATTCAGTGAAGGTTTTTGATGATATATTTGCTTCAGTCTCTTTTAAAAACTCCCATGATCTTACCCATTTACCAGCTCATCCATATATTTTGAAAGTCTCCTGATTGTTGCCTATGGTTAATTCATAAGACAACAGAGCACATTTTTTGAATATTACATGGCATGCCTTGGATGGTGTATTTTAAGCATGCAGTTGGATGCACAGTTAATGGGGGGAAGAATTTCATTCAGGGTGTCTTTGACCATTGTCCTAAATGCTTCCTATTTTCCTCAATAGATTTCCCAGACATTATACAATCCCTGAGGGCATTCCACATTCCCTCAAAGTCAACTTCAGTAGAGTCCAGAACGTGTGTTGCTTCTTCCAATACTTAATAAAGCCTCATGAGAATGTCAAATTTGTTATTTCTTACTAGATCCCAGAGGATACTCATGAACTTTGGCTTGATTTGATATATTTGGCTCCTCTACGAAGAGTCAGAGTCCAGGAAATCTTCTAATCATGTTCTACCCATCCCTTTTGAGATTTTTGTATCCTGGTATGTTGCTTTTCTAGTTATTTTTAGGAATGAGCGAACAGATTCAGATAATATAAGAAATGAGTTCTATCTGGTCAAAAGTTTCCTCAAGTCAGAGAGCCTTATCCAGTAACATGCTGGTGTGGGCACTCACCTGGACTGTCAGAGACACAGGTTCATCTCCCTCCCCTCAATCAGGCAAAGAGAGGAACTGGAGCTGGGTAAAAACATGTGTTTTTACAGTTCAGTATCCCTGTATTTGGTTATAACATACATCAGGGACACTCCAAATGGAGTCAGCCTATACTTCAGCCAAGCAGAAGGAAAGTAGTTGCTACTATGGAAATCTGCCTAACCAATTTTGTCGTAATAGATGAAACATTCAGTGAGACTTGCTAAAGTAAAACACCCATTGGTTTGTATTGAAGAAGCATTCTCTGATTCAGAGCAGGGACTTGAACCTGAGCCTGCCACATCCCAGGTGACTAAGGATATACCTGAACTGCAAGCACACACACACACCTTGCAGCAACATGTCTCAAGACCAGGTCTACAGATTCAGGCTCGTGGAAATCATGTTACAAGCCTAGACATAGCAGTATAGATATTCCCACTCAGACTGGAGCTTGGGTTCTGAACCCTGACCAGGGGGATGAGTCTCAGAATCCCAGTTCCAGCCTGAGCAAGAATATCTATATGGCTATTTTTAGCCCTTTAGAGTAAACCCTGCAAGCCTGAGTCTGTAGACCTGGGGCTGAGACTCATTGCCACAGGGTTCCCTCCCCTCCCCTCCCCGGCCCCACTCACAGCATGGGCATACCTTGAACTCCAAACCACCAAACTATTGCATCTTCTGGGGTAGTTCATTCTCTCTCTCATGCACAGGTCCAGAAATTCCATCCTAGAGCTCAGAAACCTTCCCATTGAAAGTTCTGGTTTCAACAATTTGGTTGTAACAAATGGGCATTTTCTGACAAAAAAAAAGTTTAGCCAAAAAACTGACCATCTCCATTTACTAGACAGACAAAGAAGGGAAAGAGGCACCAAAATGGTAAGTAACTTGCTGAAGATCAGCAGGTCAGTGGCACAGCCAAATTAGAATTTAGGTGTCCTGACGTCTTTCCACTGGACCACGCTGCCTTTCATCTTTTCTATTAAGGATGAGATTTACCCATGTGCAGAGAATCCACAAGAGTCCTAAGACCCATTTAAATTCCCTCTTAACTGCTTAAAATAGAATACCTTGAGAGCTCAATTTTACAGCCCTTCCACAGGCACATTACACTGGGGGTTGTCCTTGTGGTAAAGTGGCAGGCTTGGCCCCCTCCATCTCTATCCCTGTGAACCTTCAATGCTGAGACACCAAGACTAAAAATGAGGTCATCAGGCTCTGAGTTTATTTTATTAATAGTCATGTGCCCCAGCCCCCTAATCATTTTTGTTGCCCTTCACTGGACTCTCTCCAATTTGTCCACATCCCTTCTGTAGTGGGAGGACCAAAACTGGATGCAATACTCCAGATGTGGCCTCATCAGTGCCGAATAGAGGTGAATAATCACTTCCCTCAATCTGCTGCCAATGCTCCTATTAATACAGCCCAATATGCTGTTGGCCTTCCTGGCAGCGAGGGCATACTGCTGACTCATATCCAGCTTCTCGTCCACTGCAATCCCCAGGTCCTTTTCTGCAGAACTGCTGCTCAGCCAGTCTGTCCCCAGCCTGTAGTGGTGCATGGGGTTCTTCCATCCTAAGTGCAGGACTCTGCACTTGTCCTTGTTGAACTGCATCAGACTTTTTTTGGCCCAATCCTCCAATCTGTCTAGGTCACTTTGGACCCTATCCCTACCCGCCAGCATATCTAGCTCTCCCCCCAACTTAGTGTCATCTGTGAACTTGCTGAGGGTGCAATCCATCCCATCATCCATATCATTGATAAAGATGTTGAACAAAACCGGCCCCAGGACTGATCCCTGGGGCACTCCACTTGATACCAGCTGCCAACTAAACATCAAGCCAGTGGTGAGCTGGCACCGGTTCACAAGAACCAGTTGTTAAATTTAGAAGCCGTTTTAGAACCGGTTGTCCCACATGGGACAACCGGTTCTAAAAGGGATTCTAAATTTAACAACTGGCCAAAAGTGGCGCCTTAGGCGCCAACTCCATGGGTGCTCCGGGGCTGGAGCACCCACGGGGAAAATTTGGTGGGTGCAGAGCACCCACCGACAGCTCCCCGCCCCACGCCCGGCCCCAGCTCACTTCACCTCCACTCTGCCTCCGCCTCCTCCTCTGAACGCGCCACCCTGCTCTGCTTCTCTGCCCCCCCTTCCCCAGCTTCCCGCAAATCAGCTGTTCACATGGGAAGACTGGGAGGGCTGAGAAGCAGGCAGCAGCTTCGCGCTCAGGTCCAGGGAGGTGGAGCGGAGGTGAGCTGGGACGGGGGGGGGGAGGGGCGACGAGGGCCAGCTGCACCACAGCAGGTAACCCTGGGGGCACAGGGGAACCACTCCCCGCCCCAGCTCGCCTCCGCCTCTGCCTCCCTGGGCCTGAGGGTGAAGCCGCCACTTGCTTTTCAACACTCTCCACCTTGCCCCCTGGCAGGTCCCTCTGGCTCTTAGGGGCAGGGTGGGCACCCACTACGGTGGCCCACGAGACCCTCCTGCCAGTTCTGGGGGCAGTCAAGGGACAGGGGAGGGGGATGGATGGGGCAGGGGTCCCGGAGCAGGGTGGGCATCAAGGAACGTGGGGGGGTTGGATGGGGCAGGAGTCCCAGGGGCCAGGGGTGGGCCACGACCCCCTCATGGGGTGAGGAGGGAACTGGTTGTTAAGATTTTGGCAGCTCATCACTGCATCAAGCCCTTGATCACTACCCGTTGAGCCCGACAATCTAGCCAGCTTCTATCCACCTTATAGTCCATTCATCCAATCCATACTTCCTTAACTTGCTGGCAAGAATACTGTGGGAGACCATATCAAAAGCTTTGCTAAAGTCAAGATATATCACATCCACTGCTTTCCCCATATCCACAGAGCCAGTTATCTCACCATAGAAGGCAATTGGGTCGGTCAGGCATGACTTGCCCTTGGTGAATCCATGTTGACTGTTTCTGATCACCTTCCTCCCCTCCAAGTGCTCCAAAATGGATTCCTTGAGGACCTGCTCCATGATTTTGCTGGGTACTGAAGTGAGGCTGTAGTTCCCCGGGTTCTCTTTCTTCCGTTTTTTAAATATGGGCACTATATTTGCTTCCTGGTTGTCTGTGTTTATTGTTAAAGGCTAAACTGATTAATCAAGCAATCTCCTAGTCTAGGCACTTCCCTCTCTGGTACTTTTTTACATGGAGATATTTGTATCATGGTAGTAGCACCTATGGGCCCCAGTCATGGACCACCATCTCCATTATGCTAGGTGCTGTACAAACACAAAACAGAGAGACAGTCTTGCTTTTGTAATCCATAGGAGACCAAATGAATGATCTCAGGCATATTAATAGTTTGTAATTCTACAGTGCCTTCTGCCCTGTGACAGTGGTAGAGGATCACAGGAAGCATCAATTTCTTCTAACACTGAACAAGAAACCTCATTAAGGTAAGTATAATCCTTCTGCCAGGTGTTGTCAGCAGCAAAAAAGGGGCTGAGTTCAGATTTCTAGGGGTTGCTTCTAAAGACTTAAACACTGGCTCAACCCCCCCGCCCCTCTAGAAACCTGGGAAGCTATATACCATGCTGGGCACCTCTGATAGGCAATACTCCCCCACTGGCAAGTACTTAGTTCAGGGAGTTAAAACAAAGAGAACTTTTTTGGAGGGAGGAGGGGGAAACACCAGAACAAACTTGGGAAAACCAGCAAACACAACCTAGGTACGACTCCCAACATGCTCAGGGCATCTAACAATAGTCCCAATCTCACTCCTCTTTTAGCAGTTGTGAGTGCGTCCTAGCCACTTTCCTCTTCCCCACTCAGTTTGTTGCCCTGCTGCTGTTTCCCTGGGCTCCTTCCTACCCCACCTCTCTATCTCCTTGCCTATCTCTGGGTTTACCCCAACCGCTTCCTCTGCTCTCCATGGCTACTTCACCCCCTAGGCCTCTTGCAAGACTCTCTAGTCCAGGACAGGACCCCAGGGTTTGCGCTCCCCCCAGGATCTCCTCATTGTCTCTCTAGGGAATGACTGCGGAACTCAGCCCCACAGCCCTTCCTGCTCTCACTTCCTGGCTTTGTACTCCTATCCCTCTCCTCCCCCCGCTGGGCTTCCTCTGCCATTAGGCCCTGTCAATCCCTGTTCCCCTCCAGGTGCAGCATCTGAGGTTAGCTTGCGCCTCCTGGCCCACAGTAACCCAACTCCAGGCTTGTGTGGAGTGGACACCCCATCACAGGACTCCTTATTGTAGGACAGGCTGCTGGGGTGGTGTACCTAAGAGGAAAGAATCTCACTTTGCACCTATTTCACATATATTCCTTCATCCCAGCAGATCAAAACTGTGGCAGTAGTCTCCAATGAAGCTGTTCACCAGCTCATTTCTACTCCTGTAGTGGAAGAAACCCCATTAAGCTCTCTTGCTTTCATCCTCCAGCCTGGTTCCAAAAATGCTTTTGGAGCTGCTGTACTGGCTTAAAGAGGAGTAGCAGTGGTGCACATGCCTCTGTGGCTGCCCAGCCAGCTCTTGGCTCTCCTGGCATTCACACAGCTGCATTGTCTTTGAGTCTAGAGGGAAGGTACAGCAAGGTAATGAGCCTCCACTGTACTTCTCCTAGAGCTAGCCTTCCTCCAGGGCAGTCTCTAGGCGATGGGCAAGGCATCCTGTCTCTTAACCTGGATAAAACTTATAGCTGTGGTGTTGGCTGGCTGCCCCTGAGTGCTGTACACCAATGAGCCAATGCCTTCTGCATGGCACTCTAGCACTGGGTCATGATCACCTCTGATAAGGCCAATATACCAATGTTACCCTGTTATCTGAAGTGACAGCAATAAGGTTGCATGATTGGCTTACTAATTCCTCAATATTATAGTAACAGGGATAATTGAGTGCCTTGCCTAAGTCAGAGTCCAGCCTCTGGGAATGAGGCACCTGCATTACCAGCACAGCATCTTGAGCTGAGGGTACATGGCTAACTACAGTGTGGGGATTTAGCATTCAAGGTTAACTCACTTTCGCCAATATGCAGACCCATACCTAGGTCTTCCCAACAGCAACATCCATCCAAAGGCCACCAGGCTGCAGCGCCATGCAGTGCCCATCCAAAGGACACCAGGCTGCATCAGGTGCTTTCCCCTTCTCCCGCCCATTCCCTACTCCTGACTTTTAGTCCTACTATGTTTGCCTCAAAATATTCTGCAGTTCCCTGGAACACTGCTTAAGTCTGTCTGAGATGAGAGGCGTCAGGGTCCTTTTTGGGTGCTGACAATGAAGTGATTGGACAGGGCTAGGCCAAACACTTCCATTTGCAAACAGAGCAGGACTAGATTTATTTCTCAGCTCATGTTTGGTTAGAATTGTTCCAAATAATAAGCTAGTCCCTGATGTATTTCGTTTGCCAGTTTAGAAGTGTTCTCATCCCCACTGTTCTGTGCATTAGCAGCACAATTTCTGAACAGCAAGACATTTTATACAGCGGTTAAACCAATGGCAAGCCTCTGCCAAGGAATCAAACACACAGAGTGCCCTATCTCATGCAGGGGAGGGCTTGCGAGACAAGTGCCCTCTACACCATGGGCTCAATACAGGCTGAACGTCTTTAACCAGTGACATACAGGAGCTCAGGCTAGATGATCTAGTGGTCCCTCCAATTCTCAGACTCCTGCTTTGTCAGACTACAGGGGTGAGCGAGTTCCTGAGCTAGGAGAACCCCCACTAACAATGCCTTGTGGTTAGACTCAAACAGCCGCACCTGGGGACTGCTAGCTCAAATGCATCCGCTGATCTCAGGTGTCCCAGTAAGGTGTGGGCTACCTGCCTCCTCACAAGCTACACAGGCCTTTCCAAATCAACATCAGCACCAGAAGTGCACAGGAAATCAATGCAGGCAGTAGCGTGATGGGCTCTGTCAGCAACCTGCAGTTCTTCAGGTGTAGCTTCCTGATAGATTTCAGTGTAGAGCCCACTGCACTCTGGTGGTGACAGAGGCAAGGTTGGCTGGATGGCTGTGGCAAGGATCATAGCTGAGGGGACCCAAGCATGGATCATAGAATCATAGACCCATAGGGTTAGAAGGGTCTGCAAGGGGCATCTAGTCTAACCCCCTGCCAAGACTCAGGATTTGCTATGTCTGAACCATCCAAAACAGATTGCTATCCAGCCTCCCTTTGAAAACCTCCAGGGAAAAAGCTTCCACAACCTCTGGTAGTTTGTAATTGTCCCTAGTTCAACTCTAGCCAAGAGCTTGCGCAGGAAAGGGACACATTGCAAGCAAGCTATTCTCTGAAGTTCAGATCAGAAACCTTGACACAGAACCACCAGATACATATTTAATCCTGTTACGCCTTTGGTGATCAGCAATTAGCAAAATTCAAGGTCTAGTGGGGTCTTTCTATCAGGAGGAGAAATTGTTGATGGGGGTCTGGTACATGTGTTTGATGCAATCTTGTTTATATTTACAAAGAATGTACATTAACTCCTGTTTCCCTGAGCACAGGAAGAATCACACAACAGGAGATAGAGGCTTGGAATGGTGAGCACAGAAACTATCAGCCAGGACTTTATGCAAAAAGCCCTTTCTCACTAGGCTTTTCTCCTCAGGGCTACAAGCTCAGGGCGTGTTCTACTGCCTCCTTAGCTTTCTGCTGCTTCTGTGTCTCTCACTGACACAAAATCAAAGCCATCCCCCGCCCCTTGGCTCAATATCAGATCACAATAGAACCCTTAGGCTGCATGGCTCATGTCCTATCCCATTCTTGCATGCGTCTGTGTTTTGGGTGGTAGCTCCTATTGTTCCAGCTAACCAGCTGAGCTCCTTTAGGGAATTGCTTTTTCCATTGAATGAGAGGCCGTTGTTACACCCACCAAGCCCTGGAATAACAACTGTAAACAAAAGATTGAAATTCTATTCTCTGACATCACACACCTTCCACCAGCAGCCCTACGCCTCACCATACACAGGACTACCTGCCCTTCCTTATTGCTTGCCCACACTACTTTCCTTTGCAGGCACTGGGTACCCGCCTCTCTTTTTGTTATACCTGTATCTGGTTTCAGATACGCTGGTTGACATCTCCCAGCCCCACCCTCCTGCACAGAGAATTTCTTGTTCTGATAATACGGAGACGCAAGCTGGACATTTCACGGCACATAAGCTACAAATCCATAAACCAGCCTTCAAAATGACCTCATGTGATTCCACTGCTCTCCTCACTGATGGTTCTTGCATCTATTTTAGTAGTTCTGTGTGGCCATTTTCTTAAATTCTTTCCCCCAGTCGCTTCTTGCTGTCCGTGTACTAGAACTGCCAAGGCTGTTCTAAACTAATTCCAATTGCTGGGCATGGAAAAAAGCAGAAGGGGTAGCTACAGAAACAGAACACTTAAACAAACCCATTAGTTCATGTCGCTCATCTCTATGGCAACCAAACAGCACAAAAACAAGCCATTAACACCTACATTTATTAGCGGGTAAGGGCTTAGCTAAAATCATTCCAGAGGTATATCCCTCCTTCCTCCACACCTTCACTTGAGTTCATGAACAATAAGACCAGGTTCAAAAGCCAACACAAACACACACTATTCATGCACAAACACACACAATTTACAGACAGTGGATCTAGCTGGGTGCTTTCAATGCCTTTATTTCTTTTTAAAGTCACAATAAAGAAAGGAAAATAGCATCCCTTTTCATTTTCTATTGCCCGATTGTTAACATTTCCAAGCCATGGGGACCAGACTGGGCCTGAGAAGCCTCCATTCCACCTAGGAAAAGGGCCACAGAGGTCTTTCCGAAACTGAGTCTCTTGCTGTTCCTAATCTCTGCCATTCTTGAGACAGTTTAGCAGCTTACATTAAATGCTGCATTCGTCTAAAAAGAATTAAGCAACAGCAAAACTTCATATCCTAATAGTATATTTACCACACATTCGCAGACTTAAGGAAGAGCTCTGTGTAGCTTTAAAGCTTGACCTTTCCATCAGCCAAAGCTGGTCCAATAAAAGATATGCCCTCACCTAGCTTGTCTCTTAGTACATTCTGTATCACTGATGGAGTTTATGCGCACAGGGGAAAAGGAAGAGGTTAATTCAGATGCTGGGAAGCAGGAAGTGAAAGCTACAGAGCAGCAGTATCAACATCAGTCACTGCTAGCCCAGCTGACAAACCCAGACATTTTACAAGACCCAGTTACAGTTGTGGACCTCCTATAGACTATGTATTTCAATGGTGTCAGGCCTCATCAGTGAAAATGAAACCTGCATGTGACCTGAAAGGGCAGCCATTGGCATTAGCTGGGCCATCTGCCATGGGTGAAGCTTAAGCAGTAAGAATACTTGAGAAGGCCATGAGATTTATAATACCTCATTGAGTTTAAGGCCCAAAGAAAACATGACATCATCCAGTCTGATTTCCTGTATAGCACAGGCCATCAACTCCTCCCAGAACCCGCACACTAAACCCACAACAGAAATTAACCCAAGGTACTACAGCCCACAGGAGACTAGACTCTGATGTGTCACAGGCAGAGAACAGGAGGGACCGAGGAACACCAGTGCCCGAGGGCCTTGCAATAGCAGGGAAATGATTAAGTGAGATATCTCCAGATAATTCTGGCAAGTGACCTGCACTCCACATTGCAGAAGAAGGCGAACCCCTCCCCACTCCCCACACACAAGGTCCGTGCCAATCAGACCCAAGGAAAAATTCCTTCCCAATCCCCACAGTTGGACCCTGAGCATGTGAGCAAGAACCAGCCAGCTATGAACCTAAGAGAAAGAATGCTCAGTGCCACCTTAGAGCACTGGTCCATCCTGTCTAGTACCTCATCTCTCTGTCCTCCCTGTCCTTCCGTGGGCTGCTTCCTACCACGCTGGTTCCCCTTCTCATTCTGGGTGTACCAGCTCCAAGACCCTCCTCCCTCTTCCCAGGGAGTGACTGCTGCCTGCCTTCCTGCAGCCTTTCCCAGCAGCCCCCCAATGCTCCTCCTTCGTCCCAGGGAGTGACTGCCCTTTCTCAGCAGCCACCCAGTCTGTGGGACTCTACCTGACTTTACAGGCCCTGCCAGTTCCTGCACAGGGGAGCTTCCCTCCAACTAGCTCCCTCTGGCCTAAAGCTCCCCTGTTTGCAGCCTAATTAGCTGGTTGGGCCCACCTGGCCCAACTCAACTCTTGCAGGGCTCATATGGGGATCTCACCCCATCACACCCAGAGTCAGCTAGATATTGTGAAGGCTGCACACAGTCAGGCTGAACTAGGTAACCCAGGTGCCGCGCCTTTTTTCTAGCCTGGCTGGCTCCTGCATGGTTACTAAACGTTGCAGCACAAGTAGCAGTCAGGATAGGTGAACCCCAAAATGTTCAGGACCGTGGCAGACAAGCACCCCACATTTTCAAAGCTCCCATGCTGTTCAGACCCTTGGAGGCTGCAAAACTGGGCTAGAACTCTCATGAAATCAGACAGCATGGGCCTGATCCCCTATTATCCTGCATCTTGTGCGGTCAGCCAACCCAGTTCCAAGCGGATATAAAATGCTACACAAAAAAAATAAATAAAAATAGAATCTGGCCCTAGATTTCCAGTACTTCCTGCTACCAATCAGGCAGAAAATAGCATGAGAACAGCCTCCAATAACTTTATGCTCGGAGTGCTATCTCTGTAATATATGACACAATCAGTCTTCAGGAATGAATGACCATAATATAAGAACCAAGCTAACCTTCTGTCCAAATGTCAGTCATCTGAAGTCAATAGAGTTATTCTGAACATACATCAGTAAAAACAAGGGGCATTCTTTGAGCCTACTGACAGGCCCCATTGAACCTATTCACATAATTGTACAAAAGGGTAAGTTGCTTTTACATTTGTTAGTCTCTAAGGGTAAGTTGCCTGTCATTCTGTTGTAGACATGTGAGCAGAAAATATTAAACATAAGGCTTGTAGTATACTAACCCCATTCCCATTAGCAGTAGAACAATTACTATCCTCCCATCCTCATCAGGCCACACTTCCTTTTGAAAGGATGCTCTCAGGAATTAAACTAAAAAAAGAAAAGGAGGACTTGTGGCACCTTAGAGACTAACAAATGTATTTGAGCATAAGCTTTCGTGAGCTACAGCTCACTTCATCACCACTCTGGTTTCTAGGCACTACAGAGAAGCTACATGAAAACAAGTTAGCAGATTGATACCCTGACACCTCTCTTTTAGATGGAGGTTACAGGGCTCCCACATGCCCCTTACAGCTGGCTTAGTGGCAGCAAAAATAGAAATATGAAGACTGTTAATGTCACCTCCCCCAAAATCTGGGTTTGTCATTATGATAAAACAACAGGAGGAAAAGGGGACGAGTTTCAGTTACTAAGCACAGAGAATGGCCTGAGTGGCTGGAATCTCACTTACAGAAATGTATCAAGAGAAATTGCTCCTCCAAATCTCCTGGAGAAGAGACTCCACATATGACAAAGCGGAACGAGAGTCAGTGTAGACAGCTTCCCAGGGTCACAGATCTAGCTTTTAGAGAGCTCTGAGGTGGATCTCGCGAAGGTGAGGGGTTAGTAGAATAGCCAAGTCAAGTTCCACCCCCAGCTGGCAAAAGGAGCAGAGAGACAACCATCCACTCTGCAAGGTATTTTCCAGCAGGTTTCCTGCTCTTCTTGCGGAGAGCCAATGCCATGAGAATAAGACTAGTTGTGTATGTCAGGTCTGAAATAAATAGGTTTATTTTTATTTCTCTTCTGATGTTGTAACTGCTTTTTTGTCACTTGGGGCACCCCAACATACAATGCAGATCTATTCTTACCTCGCCTCTGTGCAGGTACACAACCTGAGAGCAGGTCAGAAAAACTTGGATGGAACCATTTTTCTGTTGGAAAACACAATTCAGACGGAATAAAAATGCTCCATGAAATCATGTCAATTTCACGAAAATTTCATTTTAGGGAAAAAGTTCTAACAGTGTTGAAACGTCCCCTTTTGACATTTTCAGAACACAATGTTCTAATTTTTTTCTTTTGAAATGTTTTGATTTTATATTATTATATAAAAAGTCAAAATGAAAATGAACTGTGTTGATGGACCCAAAACGATTTTTTTTGTCAGGAGGGAGGGGTGTGATGTTCTTTCACAGAAACTTTCTAAATTTTCAGATTTCATTCCTAGTCAGAACCAAACCAAGGTCTGAGGTCTTTAGATCCTCCACAAAACAGAATTTCCCTTCTCTACATCGCTCTATGCAGCAATCCATGGTGGCAGACTCAAACCTCCCATCCTGAATACGTGCTTCGTTACTGCTGCCTACAATTGCAAAGCAGCTCCCTGCCTGCGTCCTCAAAGGAAACACCATTATACATCCATTTAAACTAGATTTCTGGGCCTTAAAATTCTGTTACAAATGAAATTCCATTGTTAGGTAATTAAAGGCCCATCATTCCTCTAAGGCCATTTTAAGCCCCAAAAGAGAATCATATCACTTGAAACTGTATTAATGAAAAAATAACTCTACAGTTTTTAGCAAATATCTTCCCATTTTAAATGTGACAAACCCCTCCCCATTGTCCCCCACAAACACACTCATAAATTCTGTCATGGCTTTGAAAGCCATTTGGTCCCTCTGGAGCTTGTGCCATCTTGGATCTATTAAAATGCATGATGAACAAATGACTGAGCAAAAGCCAGTTTTTCCTTCTCCATTTTATGCTGAGAAGGCAGAGGAAAGAGAGGTTTGGGAATGGTGGGGGAGGGGAGGACGGCGTGAAGCTCCGTGAATGACTTGTGATTCCCATTCAGGGGTGATAGGCGAGCATCCCCTCACACCTGGAGATTTTGGCGAGCTGTACCCACACAGAAGTCCACATTGGAATCCTGATGCTCTTCTTTCCAATGTGTGTTAAATTAATCCCTTGTTGTATGTGTGTGTGTGTGTGCGTTCCCAGAAGGAGGAGATGGGAATAGGACAAGTTCTTCCCATCCCCACCTCAGTCCCAGGGGCTGTGCCAAAGTTGCTTAGCTCACACTAATCCAAGGTCACAATTCTTGGCAGTGCCCTGTGTGCTCTTTTCTACCCGCCCCCTCCACAAAGCTCTCGTTTAAATATGAAAACAACAGCCTGACACCTGCTATGTGCAAGCTCCTTTTCCTCCCAGAGCCTGCCAAAAATTAACAACAGCCCCAAAATATAATTGGAAACAGCTTCACTGCTCTGCAGGGGGCATAGCTGTTGCACTGTAGATGCTTGAAAAAGCCAATTTAATTTCTAGATTGCCTGGACAGCATGTAGATTCTGATTATTTTGAAAATCCATCTTGTGGGAATCAGTGAATTGTCATGAATAGTTTCAGGGCATCATTTTCTTGGAACTAAAATGTGTGGGAGGACAAGACTCACTGGCCAAGATTCTCAAATTTAGGAGCCTAAAGTCTAGGCTTCTAAGTCCATATTTAGCCACCTAAATAAATGGCCTGATTTTCAAAAGTGCTGAGCAGACGCAGTGCAATTTTTGCCCTGAATCAATTACTGACAGATACGCCATGCACAAATTTTCATAGGCCCATGCAACCTTGTGGCAGAGTCAACGCACCACTGACATGCCCCCTTGTGGCTGGGTGTGGCATAACAGCTTTTTCCTCTCTAGCACCCCCTCCTGACAGTTGCTTCAGTGCCGTGGTGGCCTGTCTCTTCTTGTGACATGGACCTCGGGCCAGGTTATGCTTTAGCTCCCCCTCTTTCAGGATAACAAAGTCCAATAAAACAAGAGTCCCATGTTGTTACATGAGGTCTTCTACACTGGGTTCCAGTCCACAGACCCTGTAATGAGCAGCTGTGGTCTGCACCAACACACTCCCTGCTGCTGTCTCCCTGGACTTCTTCTTGCCAACAGCAACTCTCACCTCAGGGCTCCAGTGAGCAAATGCCCTGAAGTGTCCCGCTCCCTAGGCTTCTGCCTGTGCGTCCTGCCCCTACTCGGCAGCTCCAGGAGTTTCCCTTGCTCTTGGGCTCGGCCTCTCCCTGCTTCTTATAGACCAATGGTCCCCAAACTGTGGGGTGCGCCCCCCCCAGTAGGGTTGCCAACTTTCTAATTGCAGAAAACTGAACATCCTTGCCCTGCCCCTCCCCGTGGCCTCGCCCTGCCCCTTCTCTGAGGCCCCACCCTCATTCACCTCATCCCACCCCTCCATCGCTTGCTCTCTCCAACCCTCATTCACTTTCACTGGGCTGGGATGAGGGTTGGGGTGCGGGAGGGGGTGAGAGCTCCAGCTGGAGGTGCGGGCTCTGGGATGGGGTCAGGGATGAGGGATTTAGGATACAGGAGGGGGCTCTGGGCTGTGCCTAAGGGGTTCAGAGTGTGGGAAGGGGCTCCAGGCTGAGATAGGGGGTTGGGGTGCGGGAGGGGGTGTGGGCTCTGGGAGGGAGTTTGGGTGCAGGAGGGGGTTTTGAGCTGGGACAGAGGGGATGGAGCCCCGGAGGGGGTTTGGGCTCCAGGTGGCATTTCCCAGGAATGGAGGTGCAGAGCCAGCGCTTGGGGCGGCGCCTGTGGGTGGGGACAGTTTGCAGAGCCCCCCCGGCTGTCCCTCCACCTAGAAGCTGGAGGGACATGCCGGCCACTTCCCAGGACCCACACAGAGCCAGGCATGCAGTCTGTCATAGCCCCGCTGCAGCCAACTGGACTTTTAGTGGCCCGGTCAGCTGTGCTGACTGGAGCCGCCAGGATCCCTTTTTGACTGGGTGTTCTAGTCAAAAACTGGATACCTGGCAACCGTATCCCCTAGAGGGTGCAGAGAAACATTTGGGCGTGGCCCAACCTCAGTCCCCGGCGGTGGCTCCGCTCCCAGCCCCAGCCCTGCCCCCAGCTTCAGCCCCGCCTCGGCCCCCCCTTACCCCGTTCCTCCCCCCACCATCAGCGCCATGGCCCCACTCCCAGCCCTGGCTCCCAGGGGAGGGGGCGCAGAGGGGTAAGGGGAAGCAACGTGAAAAATTTAGGGACCACTGTCATAGACCCTACTCAGGCCGACCCTGCTCTCTGCAGCCTCTGCCACAGCTTCCCCACAAATGTCAGTCCAAACAGCCCTTAGGCCCATGGGTCTCTCTCTGCCTTTAGCCCAAAAGAGAAAACTCCCAGCCACCTCCCACTTGGGTCTCCTCACTGGCTTCTCTTCCCGCTGCCCTGTGTTCTTTCCTTTATAGAGACCCAGCTCCTCCCCAGCTTTGCTTTAAGCATCATTTATCACTACCACCCCTCCAGGTGCCACACAGCAGCCTAACTGGGCTCAGATTCCGATCAGTCCATGGTTAACCAGTATGGGGTATACACACCCCATCACAGACCTACAAATGTAAACACACCACCAAGCAATCTTCAGCCAAGCAGCAAATTAACAGATGATTGAGGTGAATTACAGACAGTTAAAAACAAAGCATTAGTGCTTTCCAGCAGTAATATGTGTCCCCTGTCAATGCCCCCCACCTCCCACATGAAAAAACCTTCATTGTCTAGTCTAAATTCAAGCAAGTACTTGGTTGAAATTTTGAGTCATGTCCCAAGGGCCAACAAAACTGGGCACTTTTGAACCACAGAAAGTACGTTCCGCAGCTTCCCGTTCAGGAGTTGAAATGTAGGGCTAGGTCAACACACTGGGCATGAAGTGAGGCTGTCCCATTTGCCAGCCAGCTCCCAGACCATACAGGGATTTACTGATTAAATGTCCACACCTTGATTTACACCTAGAAGCAGAGTGGAAGTCAATGCAGTGCAGTGCATGGAACGCAGGAGTAAAATAATGTATAATTTCTTAGAAGACTAAAAACTTGCCCACACAATAAGAAAAGAGCTTGTAAGACAACTTGTGACAGTGCCTGACTGCTGCCATAAAGAGTTCAACAAAATCTTAAAGCCCCTTTCATTTACTTCTTTGAAAACAAAGAGCTCTATGGAGTAGCCAAACTACTTCCCCCACCACTGGGTATTACAGAAGTACTTCAGGAAACACTGATCCATTTCTCATGGAGTTATCCATTGAATAGACATGATTTATATTCAGCCTATGCATAGTTGAGTTTAAAAAAAAGAAAAAACTCAAGGAACTGCTGAGTGGAAATAAACTGACTCCCTTGTATTTCTTAGTATAACAAATATGATTTTTAAAAACAAAAACACCTCAAAATTACAGCAAGATGCTTTAAAGTTTCAGCAAAATATAATATGGGTATTCACAGCTCTTGTGAATTTGCAATATGGGTTTAAAAACAAAATAAACTGGCACATTTGCGTGGAGAAATATGCATTCATCTCTTTAATCCTCCATCCCTGAAAGCTTAAACTAAGAGAGAAGGGGGAAGCCTTGAAGTAATGAACATATGAAAAAGCCCTGAGAACAATAGCTAGTCTACAGTTGACTCCAAAGCTGTTATTGAACTAGAGGTTCCATTACTTGAAGAGCACAGTGTGAGCAGCGGGTACATTTTTTGACAACAACAACACATTCCAATAATGCAAGAGAGTCAGGCTGCCACCTACAAATCTCTGCAAGTTCATAGTTTAAGGATTATTGCTTCAGTATCACAGTATCATAGGGCACAGCTGGATAATGTTAAAGATGGCACCTCACTGGGATAAAATATTGGTGAGTTCAGAATGGGCAGATGCTTGTAGCATCACTTCAGTGTTTCCCTTTTTATCTTCAGTTCTTCCTGCCTGATCTCTTCCTCCCATTGAAGGCTACGGAAACAATCTCCATGGGATAGCAACATCAGGCCAATAATCAGCAGATACTTTAATACCTACAAAAGACTACATTTAAAGAATGTTAAGGTTGCAAAGTCAAGCATTCACATGTTAGGAAATGCCAAAATGAAGGGTGTCAGAGCAACCTTAACTCGGCCCTCTTGCACATATGTCTTATGATGCAACCTGTAATTAGATGATCACCTTTTTTTTTTTCATAGGATTCCTGCCACATTTAGTGCCCAGGATGGACCTACTCTGGGGATGAAGCAGGGTTGTGTTGAACTATGTGTGCTTAACTTTAAACATGGAAGTAGTCCCACTGATGACAAAGTACAACTAGAAGATGAAATAAGGGGACTACTCCCATGCTTAAAGTTAAGCATGTGCTTAAATGCTTTGTTGGACCAGGGCCGTATCCTGTTGCTAATGAGAGAAGAATTTGTTCCACCCTATGGAGGATTACTTGCTGAATGTGTGATCTAAGGCCATGTCTACACTACCAGTTATGTTGGCAAATGCGATGTGAAAAAAACACCCCCCTGAGCAACATAAGTTTCATCGGCATAAGCACTTGTGCGTACAACGCTATGTCGGTGGGAGAGCTTCTCCCACCGACATACCTACTGCCACTCATTTAGGTAGTTGTGTTATGTCGATGGGAGAGGTCTCTCCCATCGGCACAGAGTGGCTACGCAAGCAATCTTACAGCAGCACAGCTGCATCGATACAGCTGTACCACTGTAAGTTCGCTAGTGTAGACATGGCCTAAGGCTGTTTCAATGAACGTTCTATCAGGCAGCAGGAGAAAACGTGTTCTGTGCAGGTTAGAAAAGGGAAATGAAAAATGTAGTTGGTAGATCTCTGCAAATAATAGATTTTTTAATTCGCCGGTTGTACCCCTAGCACTCCTCCCTCAAAAAAAAAAAAAAAAACAGGGAAAAAATTGTTTTGGGTTCACAGAAAACAAATTTTTAAGACAATTTTCAATAAACATAAAAGTCATAAAAAATTCATTTCAGGTAAAATATGCTTCAATTTGTTTCTGAGTTTTTAAACATTTTAAATGTTTAAAAAATAAAATATAAGGAAATTTCAAAACAAAAAGTTGTTTTGAGTTGAAAAATTGGAATGTTTCATTTAAAAAAATGTCAGAATGAAACATTTCCATTTTGTGGCCAGATTTTTTTATATATATGTATTTGAACCAAAACAATTTGGCAAATTCATCACAAACTCATGAAATGTTCAGTCAACCTGAATTTGCAATTTATTTGGCAAAAAGACATTTCAATCAAAAAAAATTCACCCAACTCTGGTTGTGGGTACATTATGGGAGGCCAGAGACCCTTTAGAGGGGCCAAAGAAAGAAAAGGACATGGCTGGGGATACTGACAAATGCAGGTTATGGAATATACAATGGTGCAGAATGGATTATTAAAACAATTAACAGTCATGCAGGTTTGTTTGCAGGTGCTAAAGTATCTTGGGAAGATGAAATAAGTGTCTGTGAAGCCATGCTGGCTAAAAGAAACAAAACCTCCTAACAAGCAAATCACTTGTCACTATAAATACAGCTGTATATTGCATGCCATTTGTTTATTTCAAATAAACCAAACCACATACCACTTCAGGCAGGGCTGTCCGGCCCATTCATTATTCAAGAAGTTTCTTTAACTCGTTTGAAGTGAAACAAACATGTGTCTCCGAATCACTGTCCCCAGAATTGAATCTGAGTGGCACTGGAGGTATAGGAGGGAGTGTGGTTTCTGTCTCTCTTTATTTTGCACAGCTGGCACAAAACTTGCCAGCTTCTCCTCTCCAGAAAGGTGTTTCCATTCTAGTCAGAGACTAATCAACAGAATTTTCCCTTAGGACAATATATGTGCTTGATAGGTACTAAGAACAGCACACCAGGGTTGTATTAGTGCTCAAACCAGAGCCGGTGGATTATGACTAGGCCAGGAGCTGCCACGGGAGCCCCATCTTCAGTAAGACTCATGCTTTACTTTTTAACCCTCCCCCTCCCCCCCGATTTCTGACTTGTTTGCCTGGGAAGGATTAGAATTGGGGGAATAAGCAAATGGTTGGATCTGATAGTAAGCAATTGAACAAACTTCATTGAGGGCTGCAGAATTGGGTTGCATGAGAGGCAGAGAAGGAGCAAATGCTATGGAGACATGTTGGACCATCCTCGTAAAGTTGCAGCGAGCTCTTTCATTTTGGATTTTACTTTGCAATTAACCTGAGTGAGCCGAAATGGGAGTAATAAGGTGAGATTTAATGCAGCTGTTTCAATGCTTAAGGGCTGTTGTGATGACACCCAACATGCTGCTCTGGCTATTTACACTAACATGGACAAATAAAAAGCACGTTCAGCACAAAATTAATCTGGTGCCTTCTTCTTACCTGTTTCTTTAGGCAGCTTTGGAGACAGAAGAAAGCTGTGCTGCCTATAGCTGATGGCACTTGCATGAATCATCAGGGGAATCAGGTGACCCAGCAAGAGACAAGGCAGCAGAGCAGAAAGCTGCAGTGTCAGTGTTGGAAGAAGAAAAGGAGGACTTGTGGCACCTTAGAGACTAACCAATTTATTAGAGCATAAGCTTTCGTGAGCTACAGCGTCAGCGTTGGAAGAGTCCCTCCAAAGCCTCCCTTCTCCGGTTGCTATTATTCTATAATATGCTAAATCCCATCTTCTAAGACAAATCTGTATTAAAAATTCTTCCTGCCTTTGCTCTCAGCATCAAATGGTTCATAACACATTCAACACTTAATTATTTTTGCCGTCCAAAAATACAAGGCTAAAAAACCCCGCTGTTGACAAGAAAAATAAAGAGAAATGGCCGGATCCTCGGCTGGTATGAAATGTTGCTGAAATCAATGGAATTATACTGATTTATGCCAGCTGATTATGTGGTCCAAGAAGTGTGGCCAAGGCACTTATGGGAATATTTGGATAACTGTGCATTTGTACAAACTGGGCACAAGCCTGTATTCAGTGGGGAATTTGGAACTGTAAGTTCAGGCCCATCAGCTGGTCTGTGTAATATGCATTTTAGGATATTGCGGAGACAGTATGCCTAGGGGGAAGGCCAGAGTCAGGAGACCCCAGCTCTAGTCCTGGCTCCACTACTGAACAGCTGTGTGACCTTGGGCAAGTTACTTCCTGCCTTTCTCACTTTTTGTCTGTCTTGTCTACTTAGGCTGTGAGGACCTTTGGAGCTGGGACTATGTCTTGCTATGTGGTGTATAGCGCCCAGCACAATGCGGTTTTGAGCTCAGTTGAAACCACCCAGTACTGGCGGGGTACAAATAACAAATAAGAATAATAAACCCAGTGAGGGTATGTCTACACAGCAATGTAACCCCAGGCTTGAGTCCGAGCTCAGACCTAACCCTCCTTGCAGCCACACACCAACTGTGTTAACTGAGGGCTCAAACCTAGGGTCCCAGGACTCTGGGGGGCCCGAGCCCATGTTAAGCTGGGACTTAGGGTCTGAGCACAGTAGCTTTCCTGTGTGCATGTAGCCCCAGCTTGCCTCGGATTCCAGAAGTCCTCTGGATGTATCCCAGAGTTCCTTGGGGCAACTACCTTAGCCCTCTCTATGCCAACAGTCTGTGGTGTAGTCTATTGCTAATGGAAGCCACGCCTCCCTTTGCAAATAGCAGCAGCTCAGATTGTCTGCTGAACACCACTCTGCAAGCACACTATCAGACAGCCTGCAGGGTTTGTAATGGAGACCGATCAGAAGCATAGGTGACCAGTTATATGGGCCCGTGGTGACCATGCTTCACCAATATTTAGGAACGTGGGCCCGGCTCCACCAATGTTTGGGCTTGCCGTGCTTTGGGGGGCCCTGCACTTCAGGGGGATGCCAGGTCCAGGGCAGCCTGGTGCCAGCAGCAGTGGGCAACCCGGCCCCAGCCCGCTCTTCTCCACCCTGCCCAGCCGGCTCCCGGTGTCACTCGGGGGAGGGGGTGGAAACCAAAAACAGGTGGGGTGGGGGATTGGGTGAAGGGGTGGAATAGAGGCGAGGAGGGGGCGGAGCAGGGCTGGCTGGGGCCAGGTTGCTCACTGCTGCTGGTGCCAGACCCCCCACTATCCCCCGAGGCCACCCTGGACCCCGCATCCACCTAAAGTGCAGGGACCCCCAAAGTGTGGGGTCCAGGGCGGTTGCCCCAGTACGTCCTATGGACAGGATGGCTCTGAATCCAGGGCGGCCTGGAGGGTTAGAGGGGGGCCTGGTGCCAGCAGCAGCGAGAAACCCAGCCCCAGCCTGCCCCTGCTTCGCCCCCTCCCCACCCCTGTTCCATCCCTTCCCCCAAGTCCCCACCCCAATTCTTTCTGGCTTCTGCCCCCTCCCCTGAGCAATGCCAGGAACTGGCGGGGTGGGGTTGGGCAGAGAGGAGTGGAGCAGGGCGGGGTGGGCTGCTCCAGACCTGCGCAGAGCTCACCCCAGACCTGTGGCACAAGGACACCAGAATGAGAGCTGCCCTCTCGGTAGGGAAGCATGTGGCAATTGCTGTGTGGAAGCTGGCAAATCCAGATTACTACCGGCCGATCATGAAACAATTTGGGGTGGGGAAGTCAACCACTGGTGTTGTGTTAGTGCAAGTGGAACTACAGGCCAGTCAGCCTCACCTTAGTCCCTGGAAAAATCATGGAGCAGGTCCTCGAGGAAACCATTTTGAAGCACTCGGAGGAGAGGAAGTTGATCAGAAACAGTCAACATGGATTCACCAAGGGCAAGCCATGCCTCACCAATTTGATAACCTTCTATGATGAGATAACTGGCTCTGTGAATACGGGGAAAGCAGTAGACGTGATATATCTTGACTTTAGCAAAGCTTTTGATACGGTCTCCCACAGCATTCTTGCCAGCAAGTTAAAAAAGCATGGATTGGATGAATGGACTATAAGATGGATAGACTGACTAGATTGTCAGGCTCAACGGGTAGTGATCAGCAGCTCGATGTCTAGTTGGCAGCCGGTATCAAGTGGAATACCCCAGGGGCCGGTTTTGTTCAACATCTTTATTAATTATCTGGATGATGGGATGGATTACACCCGCAGCAAGTTCGCAGATGACACTAAACTGGGGGGAGAGATAGATAAGCTGGAGGGTAGGGACAAGGTCCAGAGTGACCTAGACAAATTGGAGGATTGGGCCAAAAGAAGTCTGATGAGGTTCAACAAGGACAAGTGCAGAGTCCTGCACTTACGAAGGAAGAATCCCACGCACTGCTACAGGCTGGGGATTGACTGGCTAAGCAGCTGTTCTGCAGAAAAGGACCTGGGGGCTGATGAGAAGCTGGATATGAGTCAGCAGTGTGCCTTTGTTGCCAGGAAGGCTAATGGCATATTGGGCTGCATTAGTAGGAGCATTGCCAGCAGATTGAGGGAAGTGATTATTCCCCTCTATTCGGCACTGGTGAAGCCACATCTGGAGTATTGCGTCCAGTTTTGGTCCCCCCATTACAGAAGGGATGTGGACAAATTGGAGAGAGTTCAGCGGAGGGCAATGAAAATGATCAGGGGTCTGGGGCACATGACTTACGAGGAGAGGCTGAGGGAACTGGGTTTGTTTAGTCTGCAGAAAAGAAGAGTGAGGGGGGATTTGATAGCAGCCTTCAACTACCTGAAGGGGGGTTCCAAAGAGGATGGAGCTCAGCTCTTCTCAGTGGTGGCAGATGACAGAACAAGAAGCAATGATCTCAAGCTGCAGTGGGGGAGGTCTAGGTTGGATATTAGGAAATACTATTTCACTAGGAGGGTGGTGAAGCACTGGAATGGGTTACCTTGGGAGGAGGTGGAATCTCCATCCATAGAGGTTTTTAAGGCCTGGCTTGACTAAGCCCTGGCTGGGATGATTTAGTTGGTGTTGGGCCTGCTTTGAGCAGGGATTTGGACAGTATTCTCAGCCTGATCACATTTTACATTAAAGGTATTGGTAGTTTATAAAGGGTTAATAAATGATGAATAGATGTTTGAAGCATGTTGCACACATCATAGTACTATGTGTTATGGATGATTATAAGCAAATTAGTAGAAGGTGCTATATAAATAAGTAGAGCTGGAAGAATGTTGGGGGGCAAATAGTAAATTCACTGAAAAAAATGTATTTTTCAGGGCACCAAGACTCTATACATTCGGGTTGAATTTGGCAAATAGTTTCATCTGAAAAAAATGGGAACTTTAAAAAAAAATCAAAACAGTCCATTTGAGCCCCTTCAAAATGAAACACCGAGGGTTTATCTTCACGTACAGTGCTGAAGCATCACCTTTGTAGCACTTGAGTGAAGATGCTACCACACTGATGGAAGAGCTTCCTGTCAAGATAGCGCTGTCTACATGGGGGCTAGGTCGGTAAAACAACATCGCTCGGGGTGTGGATTTGTCACACCCTGAATGATGTTGTTACACTGATATAGGTCTGTAGTGTAGACCTGGCCTTAGACTTTTCATTTTGAAAAATTTCATTTCACCCATTGCTTAACAATAGGTTTCATTTTGACAATTTTGAAATATTTTATTTTGACTTGATTTGTTTTGAAATGTAGCTAAATGGGAAAAAAGAGAGAGTGAAAAACACCTGAAAATGACCTGAAACTAACTAAAAACTGAAAAACTCTGTCACAAGCCACTAAACAGCAATTCATCATTTGTTTACCCTTTCTAAACTGTTGATAAAAGGTACCCTTCATATACAGTGGAGCCATAAGGGGTTCTCTGTTTTTCTCAATAAGAAAAGATAACAAAGAGAAACCTGCTTTATAGGACAGGTGCATTTATAAACAGTTTAAAGTGGTAACCATGCCCCAAGGTGAGTTGTCAGCAATGGGGATCAAACTGTGGGCCTCTGGCTCTCAAAAGAGACCATAAGCTTCTAATGTTAGGGCTCAGGGAACCGCTTTTGCTAGCACAGGCTATAGTAGACTCATGAACCTCTAGATGTGATCCAGCCACCAGTAGAAGGGACCAAAATGCCACAAAGAGTGGGCCTGGGCTACAGAACCAGCTGGAGGAGAGCTGATACTATCTGTTTTTAATTGTCAACCCTATGTGATCATGTGATTACTGTCTCCTCTCACCTCTCCCATCCTTTGTTACACTTGTTTCTTTCTTCTTGTTTCTACGTAGGCTGTAAGGTCCTCAGCGCAGGGATGACTTTTCCCTGTGTGTCGTACAGTATCTAGCGCAGAGGGGCCCTGATGCTGATTGGGGTTTTCAAATGATACTGTAAGGCAAAGAATAATTAATAATAGTAATTAAAAGAATCATCTGGAGAATGCTGTTAACTCTGACAAAATTTCAAATTTAAAAAGGGGGAGAGTTTGGGAATTTCAATGAATTTTGGGAGGAGATTCCCCCCTCATTTTGCATCAAGCATAAAGCGGGCCAACATTTTTCAAAATTTCAAATTTAAAAAGGGGGAGAGTTTGGGGAATTTCAATGAATTTTGGGAGGAGATTCCCCCCTCATTTTGCATCAAGCATAAAGCGGGCCAACATTTTTCAAAATTTCAAATTAAAAACAAATTAAGGGAAAAATTTCAAAAGTATTTCTTGAAATGTTCACTCCTCCCCCTGGCAACTCTACTGGAGGAGGACAATGAAAGACGCTGCTATTTTCAGGCCACTGTCAGAGGCCAGACCAGCAGCAGGCCAGCTCCCTGACTGGCTTTGCTGCTAGGCAATCAATGAGTCCAGCTGCACTGCCTTGGAACTGACTGAGTGGCCACAGCCCTGGCTGGCTGCTGGTTTAGCAGCCCTGTTTAGAACCCAGCCTCCCCCAGCAGATCAGCAGCTACCCAATATGTACCATGCCTGCAGCTGTGTTTGCCTTTGTTCTAGCCCTGCTCTTCTCCAGACCCTTCTGGCTTTGATCCCTGGCTTCACCTCTGGTTGACCCTCTGACATTTTGCTACTGATCCTCCACTTGTTTCTTGGACTCTGCCCATCCTGGATCTAGCTTTAACTGGGAGGTTGAACTCTTGTTTCAACCACTAATCTGATCACCCATGGCCCAGTTGGCTACAGTCACTCCTAGAAGCTCTAGCAAGATCTTCCTCCAAGCCATAACATTACAGCAGAAGCCAGCATAAATGCTAGATAGGATAGGTCCTTTTAAAAATAAATACAGGAATTTGGTGATTGGTGTAAGCATTCTTGTTATCTTAGGGGTGCTCTGTGTTCATCCCCCTTATACAAACAGCACTGGCCCAGCAATTGCCTAGATTGAATCCCTTGTCTTGGTTGTTAGGGAACCTGGAATAGAATCCCAGTTCTAGTCTCTTTCTTTCCTGGTCCAAAAGTCCAGGAGTCCTGGAGCAAGGGCATGCTCAATGCCTGTGAGAGGAAGTTGTGCCTTACATTGCTCAATAGGGACCCCTCTGGCTGAATGAGGCGGCAAGCTCCAAAGGTGTTTGTTTGGCTGTGGAATGGATGGTGGATGCAACATGGGACTTCAAGGTTTGGTGTGATAATGCAGGGGGAGCATTAGGAAGCTACTATGGAAGGGTGTGATGGGCCAGGCTCAGAATAACGCAACTCATTCCCTCCCCTCCTCGTGTTGGAATTGACTTCAGGACCAGGGCATGTATGGCCGAAGTTTCCCTTCCTCCAGCTGATCAGGTGAGAATGCCAGTTACACTGCCTGCCAGCCCCCTTGACAGCACATAGAATCAGCCAAACTCTGAGCACCAGTCCATGTGGCAGTGAAGGGAAGAAGGGGCTCCCTCAAACCGAGGCGAAGAGCAGTCCAGGCCCTCCTTGGTTCCCAGGAAACCCCGGCCAGGCTTTCTGTAACATTCCTGCAGCCAGTTTTTTTCCAACCAAAGAACATTTTGTCCAAATGAACCATTTACATTTTGCCTACAAAAGGACCTGGGGCTATTTCCCCTCCCCCGCTTGGCTGCCTTTGGTTTGCAAAGCTTGTCAGGGCTAATTGCATTAGCTTTTTCACAGTGGGAGCTTTCCTCGGCATGTGTTTTCCATTCAGACCCCTGTGCAATTTCAGTGGGATTATTTCAGTGTGATTGTTCTTCTTTCCAAGACCCGTTGTTATGAAATGCATCCTTGCAGCTCTGCCAAAGCCCCGGCCAACTGGGAACCTGCTCCACTGGACATCAAACAATTTGGGCTCATTTGGTATTTGGGGCAGTTGACATCATCGTATTGAATCTGCAAAGGGGCTGGGAAAGAGCTTTTTCTTCTCTTCCCTCATCCGTGGCTTCAGCAATACCTCATTTCTTTCACAGTCCTCAACTGCCCCTCACACAGCCGAGATGGACAGGGAAGCACCTGCCGGTCCCGTCAAGGAGCCGCCTGCTATCTATCAAGTCAAATGGGCCTTAGAAGACTGCTGCTGCTCCTGCCCCCTTCCACCGGCAAGAGGGGCTCAAGTAGCAGTGAAACCAGGGGAGTTCCCCATTAAGGGGGGGAGCAGGATTCTGGGATCCCATGCAGGAGGTGTGGATCTTTTGCATTTCCTGGAGCAGAGCTCTGCTGGTGGCTTCCTGTCCACATCAGGGACGCTGGGGGTGGATTTGGTGGATCCCCCAGTAGGCAGGTCATTATCTCCTGCAGAGGGCAGGTGCTACAGCCTCCAGGACTATGACACACTTGCGATTGTGGTATGCGGCCTAGGAGAATAATGTTGTGTTCCCCAGTTACTGGCAGCATGCACCAGGGAAGAGCTTTTTGTCCTCTGAGAAGAGGAAGCTGATAGGATGATGAAGGTTCCAAGTCCTGGCTGGGCTGGTGTAGCACATTTGCCAGTGTTTACATAAAGCTATAGGCTGGTGGTGGGTAGGGATTGGGTAGCGTCCCTTTAAAGAGTTTGGGAGCCTTCTTGTGAATCTTCCTGTCTTCTGCCCAGGCAGCAGTAGCTAGGCCTTGTAACTATATGCAAACATACTAAACATGGTTATTTGGAACCCAGCAGTGTCTGGGGTGTTTCTTCATGTCCTTACTGTTGTGCAAAGAATAGAGCTGGACAGGAAACGATTTTCCTATCCCAGGAAAAATGTTGAGAGTTTTGGAACCTCTTCCTGTTTTGGAACACCAGAGACAGCTAGAAGATTTTCACATAAACACAAAGAGAGACAGAGAGCCCTGACACCCCAGAAATGGCCAATAGCCTGCTGGTTAGGGTATATGCTGGGAGTGTGGGGACTGGGGTTTTGCCTGATTTGGACACAATATCCCTGAGTGAGTTGTCAGCAGCAGAGATGGAACCCTGGGACCTCTGGATCCCAAACCATGAACTGCCATTAGCCAGGCCTGTGAGCTCAAAGACAGCATAGACTCATAAATCTCTCTGTCCTAGCCATTAGTGGGACCATGTAAAGGTGGGTTGACTGCATCACAGGTTAAGCACCATATTGCCATGGGCTCTTAAGGTAGTATACATGGAATCCCACTCCTCCCAAATTCTCCAGGTTTTATAAAATGGCTACACAGTCATGATGAATGTTAACAACATTATTACTGGTGGCTAAGGTGGGACTGCTAGGATCACCACAGCTAAACACAATTGCATGCTGCTGTTTGCTGTGGAATGACCCTTGGCAATGAGAAGGAGCCGGAGGTGATAGTATCTCTAGATACAGCATTGGTGAGATGATGCCCGGTGTACCAGGAAAACAACAAGGTGTCCACCGGCCTCCTCATTGTTTTTGTGGATACAGACTAAGACCGCTACCCCTCTGATACAGTGTACCAGGAGAGTACTGGTGTCCATACCTTAAAATGATGTTGCAAAGGGTTCAAGATGCGTGAAGCTTCAGAGAAAAGCCAAAAGAATTATTCAAAATATCTCTTATCGTGAGAGAGTCCATCTACTTACAGATCTCAATCTATTTTGCTTGTTGAAGAGAGGGTTAAAAGATGACTTGAATGCCGTCAACAAGTCCCTACACTGGGAGAACACACCTGACTCTAGAGAGCTCGGTGATCTAGCAAGGCAATGGCATTGTATGTAGAGCTGGGCAGAAAATGTTTTCATCCATCACACCAATGTTGCTGAGTGTTCAAAATAGTTTCCCATCTCAAACTGGGGTATGTTACAGGGAGTGGTCCGCTCCTGTCTTCTCGCAACCAAACTATGTGAAGGCCTTCTTCAGGTCAATAACCAGTGGCTTATTTACAAATTTTGTTCTCATTGCCTTTACAGATTGTGCAGCAACTTTAACAGTATCCTGAGGCTCTAAGGCACCTAAGCCCAGCCGGAGAGAGACCTCTCAGTGGCCTTGAAGCTAACAGCCGACAGCTCTTTCACAATCTCTCTTCCCCATTTGCCCTTCCTTCCTGAGCCTTTGTACCTTCTGAGCTAGTGAGGTAATTAGTTTTTAACTCTCTCCAGCCTATCCTCGATCAATCAGTTTGGCACAGTTCCCATATTCAGATGTGCAGAAGGAGGGGGAAAAAGCTAAGTGATGTTGCAGTGATCAGAGTGCTGGATCAGCTGCTGTTGCCCAGGACTCTGCCTCAGGATGAAAAGTCCAAAAATATTCATGAGCTGAAAACTCAATTTTGAGGAGCGGAGAGTTTGTTTCCCATCAGTCAAAATATTATGTTTCAGTCATTTCAAAATATTTCATTTTGATTTTGATTCTTTTCACCCTCACCCCCAAATCTAATTAGCTTAACATTCTAAATAAAAAGTTGTTTTCAACCAGAAAACCATTTTTTCTCATTTAAAATAAAAAATTCTCAACGTTGTTTCTCCTTGGGAAGTTTGTCATACCCACCTATTTCATAAACAATTTGGGTTTGGATGAATCAGCATTTTTTATGAAAAACAATTAATTGAAAAATTCCTGACCAGCTTTAGTTTCAAGTTGTGGTGGCTATTTGAAAGTAGACAAGTTCAACTGGAAATAAGCTTCAAAGGTTTACTAATGAGGTGCTAACAAACTTTAATTAATAAATAATACATAAAAATTAATCATTGGTACAACTTCCAAGGGACATGGTGGATTCTCCGTCACTTGAAGTCTTAAAATAGATTGGATGTCTTTCTAAATTATATGCTCTAGTCCAACCACAAGTTGTTGGGTAAGATGCAGGAATCACTGGGTGAAGTTCTCGGGCTTGTGTTACAAAGGAGGTCAGGTTAGATGATCATGATGGTCCCTTCTGTCCTTAATGTCTATGAAGGTGACAACAGTGAAGTTAACCTGATTCACTGATGGACCATGTACTTCCTGAACAATGGAGCAGAACAGGCAACAGACTCCTAAGCCTGAACTGCCCAACAGCACCCAGAAGTTACCCACAACCCTGGCTCAGTCTCCATCTCTGATCTGACACCAAACAGTCCCAAAGCTGTAGACGCTGCTGGGCTATTTCCAAAATTTTGCTTGGCTTTGAGACCACAGTAGAACAATATTTGGGCTGTATTTTAGTGGTTCTGTCTCTGACACTGAGGGAGTTTGGTAGATGACCCCTCTTCTCTCTTCTTGGGAAGCCAAAACAAATAAAGGGGCTTCCTTGAGTGTCTGTCCTCCTCTTCCCCTTCAATAAAGCATTGGAGCTCTGTGTCTCAGCATGCGAGAGCAACAGCAAGACCTTTAGACCTGGTATTGATTTTCCCCTGAAACTCAGCTCAGATGGTTTTCACTTTGCCATCCCCAGGAGAGATGGAGTGGGGCTGAGATTACATTACATAATTGTGTATGAGTAAGGCAATCTTTTAGGAAGCACTCTACGAGCTGCATGCCGACTCTGACAAATCGACTCACTGCTCCCACAATAGAAGCTGGGGTCATGACCTCGGCAGCAGACCCCAGAGATCCTTTTCCCTGTCTCTTTGCTAAAGAGTTTTACTGCTGCTCTAAAATTTCACTACATGTTTTTCCCCCTGCAGTGAATCTACAACAGCTCCCACTAGTGAGAATGACTTTACAGGGTGTTGAGACCTGATTCTTATTCACTCAAGGGACTTGTCTGTGGGTGTGCCTGCCCCGTAGCACCCCCTGCTGGCCAAACTTGACAGTGCAGACAATCCCTGCCTCAATTTTCCCTCACCAGGATTTTTTGTCTCTCCTGGGGTTCACGTGGCTCAGTCCTCTGGCTATGTCACCCTCAGAGTTCAGTGCCTTTCTGAGGTAACAAAAGTCCAAACAAGAGTTCTTTCGCCCACTTGGGCCCTCTTCAGACTGCCCTTTGGGCTCTCTTTCAGGCTATCTGGCTCCAAAGTAGAGCTCTGACTCCCAGGCTCTTTCCCTGGAGTCCCCTCAGTCTCAAACTGGTTGTGGTTTTTTTGGCCCTTTTATGAAGCCCAGGTGATTATCAGGCTGTCACAAAACCCTCATTAATGTGCCCCCCCCCCCCTTAGGCTGGGAAGCAGCTCATCCTGGCATCAGCGGGAGATGATTGACTAGGGCCAGCTAGCCCCAGGCCTCCTGTCCCTTAAAGTGGCAGGCCATCGTGCCAGGCCCCATTATACTGCTCTGCAAACATAAAGGGTCATAAAGAGAGAGTGTAAAGGCCAGAGGCCCAGATCCTCAAATCAGTGGAAATTAGGTACCTAAATACCTCTGAAGGTTTGGCCCTTAGTGTAACTGGGAATCAGGCCCCAAAATATTTTATAGTCATTTTCACCCAGTGGAAGGCATCTTTACACTGACTGGGAAGGTGGGGACATAGATTAGTGTATTTAATGTGTTTTTTTCCCTTCAACTCCCCACTGCCCCAAGGGCTCATAAAGCAATGCCCAAAATATCTGAAGCAGCTGAATCCAAGCCCATTCACCTATATCTGTTGTTAGCCCTTGGCATGGTGTTTTCACCACCCTTTGCTGCCCTAGTGCTGAAGTGTGTGACCTGCAGATCAGTGATTCCTGGCCAATGAGGGTGTTTAGAGGGCGTGACACCTCCAATGCAGGTCTGTCTCTACAGCAAGATCCCTAATAAGTTTTGGTACTGGCTGCAGAACTTTCTCATTGTCAGATTCAGCGGGTGCACCCCTATTCAGCACAGCGCTTAAAATGGGCTTAAGCATCATGCTGAACTCAGCCCTACATTCTGAAATGGATGAACCCTATACAAATATATGTATTGTTTAGGGAAACTCTCCCTAGCTACTTTTTAAGGAGACCTGCCTTCAAAAATGGTGGTTAAATGACTTAAAACTCCATGGGTGAAGTGTGACCTTACTGTTGGCACACATGACGTGTTTCCAATTTACCTCAAAGAGGAACAGCAGATCTTGGGGCTCCTTGTTTCTTCTAGTTCTAGTACAGAACTGCAGAGAAGATACTTGTGAGACTTTGCCTCCTCTCCCCATCCCAAGGTCTAAAACTTTGCTAGTGCCAGCATACACTGTGATGCCAAAGAGAAAATAAACACTAGATTGATCCAAAATGGTGGGTAGAATGTCCCTAGTGGGTTGTCTCTTACCAGCACCCAGAAAAAGAGCTAACTTTGCATGAGTATCGTTTTCAGGAGGAGCAACTGAATCTATCTGACCCTGACCTTGGGGGAATAGCAGGCACCCTTCAGTCTTGAGAGACCATGGGTATGTGCCTCTGAATGGTAAAGAATTTACACAGTTGGTTTTATGGCAGCTGTGGCTATGGCTGAAGAGACTCACTTCAGAGAGATAGTCTCTGCTGCATCTGTCACATTTAAAAGTGGTGTTTCAACCCTTTGGACTCTGCCTTCTGCAAGCTCTTTTCTCTTCTGCTAAGCTAGACTGCTCCCTCTGGTAACTCTGGAGACCTTTGTTAAGCTCTTGTTTCCAAAGTCTGCGGTCCTGAATGTGATCATCCCAGTTATCCACATCCACATCCATTTCTTGGAGGTCTCGCTTGCACACATCCTTGAAACACAATTTTGGGCATCCTTTGTGTCTTTTTCCAGATGCAAATTCACCGTAGAGGATGTCCTTTGGGATGTGCCCATCATTCATTCGGCACACGTGCTTTGGGTGAGTAGGGGTAAGCCAACAGTAGCAAAATAGGAATGCAACTTTGGAGCAACCCTAAAGAGAACACTATTACAGATCAGGATTTCAGGTATGGGAAATGTTATGATCACAGCATACACACAGAGACATTCAATAAAAACATAAATACTCTTGCTGGAAGGTTGCAATGTAACACAACTTTAATTCTTAGACTCCAGAACAATAATACACAAGAATCCAAAGGCAGAGAGAGACAAAGCAGGCTGCTCCCTAAGGCACTGATGCGCAACTCACCCCCATTTACTCAGGCTGGCTGGCTGCAGACTGCTAGCTGCTCCCAGATGTTTCCCTACAGAGCCCCCTAGTCTGCAAGCAGGACAAGGAAAACCCCCTACTCTTAAAGTGATAGCTTGCAGGTCCAACACAGTCCTCAGCACACCTCAGAAAAAATAATATTAGAGTTAATTAATTTGAAGGCTCACAGGGTTTATAGGCTTAGGAGACTTGACAGAAGTAAAGAAAGGAAGAAGTGAAGCTGTGCAAGAGGAAAATTTGAAGATAAGACTCTGAAAAACAGTGAGACGTATCCTGGCTGATGTTGCAAACAGCGGCTTTGAAAAAAGGATGCGTCTCAGAAACTTGCCATTGCCGCACTAGGGCTGAGTGAATGAGACAAGTGGAATTCAAGCTGCAGCCAAGTCAGTAGTGCTTATATCTAGTGACCTGAAGAGCAGCATCAGGAGGGTTCTGCTGTCCTTTTGGACAAATGCAGCATCCCTGTGCTGTGACATTGCATTAGAAGGTCACTACAAACTTTATCACCTGGGTTGCTGGCCAAGAGGAATTCTGCTTTCTCAGAGTCTCCCTCGGGCATGTGGAGAGCGGGAAAGGGATAGCTACATGGTGAAGCCATCAACTTGGGAGTCAGCTGTGCTATGGCAAGAGCTCATCCTTGGAGCACAGGGAGCAGAATAAGAGGTTTGGTTTTGGCAGAATGAACCTGCATTTGTAGGTTTCCCCCACCAACACTTCTTGCTGCTCCAGAAGGGGGTGGACTTAAATAAGGCTAGAGAACATCACCTGGTGTAATTTGACATCATGCCATTGACTTCCATGGATCTGTGCTGATTTAGGACAGCTGAACCATATGTTTTTAGGGGAAAGCTCGTTAAGGTAGCCCTAGAGTTAAGCCCCAAAGAGAGAAAGGGGTTGCGACAGAAAGTCCTGCTAGGGATAGTCAAAGGAAATGCAGCTGCCAAAGCATATGCCAATATTGTTAATGCCTTTTTTGTCTGTATCTCAAAGAGAGTTTATTTTGGCAGCAGCAAAGTATATTTAAAAAGCATATCTCTGTTGTATAGATGGCGTATTTCACTGGCGCTGGCCACAGCTTCTAGGATAAGAAGGTGTAGATTTTTTCTGAGGACTGGCAACAGAGCCAGATCCTCAGCTGGTGCAAATCAACATAGCTCTATGGATTTCAATGGCACTTCGCCAGTTTACCCTAGCTGAGGATCTGGCCCTGGCCTGTTGTTTGTTTGTTTTTTAACATCTTTTTCAGGCTCTCATTTTTAATCAGGAAAATGGTGCGTTATTGGAAGCAAGAAGAATGTGCAGTGTTCTCTGATTGCGATTTGGCTCAAGAGCCAATCAGCCAGTAGGTAGACTCTTTGCACTAAGCCTGCCCCTCTACAGCGAAATCCTGTGTTGTCTAGAGAATGAGATAGGAGATGCCAGACAAAAATATCTGCATGGTTTGAATGTCAACCAGGTCAAGCTGGGAAGCAGGAGATCTCTAGTTCCGAATGATCTTTATGAACAGCCATTGTGCACGTCTCTGCACACGCACGTCTCTCTGCATTCTTTTATCATTAAAAGGCTCTGTCAAGGATGGTTGATCTGAAAATCCTTACCAAGCAAGTTGGTCTAATATTTGGAGTCCACACCATGCTGCCCCTCTATTCGGCCTATCTGAAGCATTCTGGTATGTCAAGAGCTCGATTGCTGTGTGCATCTTCATGCCAAGAATAGAGCAGCCGGGCTGAATGAAGTTTTTGTACTCAGCATGTGCACTTGAGCCAGATCCCCAGGTCTGACTGAGCTGGGCTAGGCCCAGCCATCAGAATGAGTCCCCAAGCCAGTCTCCAGTGTTAGTCGGGGCTGCTCTAAATTAAGAAGGGTAAGCCAGTTCTCTAGGAACTGTGCTGCCAGTGAGGTTCAGCAGAGGGCATGGCCTTATGTGTCTAGATACTGAGGTTCTCTGGGATGTCACCGACCTGCTGCTTCTTAGTGTATGAGCAATGAGCTTCAGGTGGCATGTGACCAGAATTTGGTCTGCTGGTTGGATCATTAGCTTCCCCGGGCCGGGGACCAATGCGGAGCACAATGTGAATGCTGATCCATGCCCCCCACCAACCTACTGATTGATCCAATATAGAATTTATATTCTAAGACTTAACAAACATATACCATACGTCACTCTGCTGTATCACTCCTATGCTAGCATAATTCACTTGTTGTGTTGTGTGGGTTGTGTCTCCCTTTGAGCCTGATCTGAAAAGGCTATGGGCCTGCTCCAGCCCTGATGGGAGCTCTAGCAATTTATGTTTTTATCTCTGGAGGTCACTGGTTCAGTACCTGGTGTGTTGGGCCAAGGTGACGGTTGTCACGTAAGTGGGCGCTCATCTGGGATTTGAACTGATGTAGGCCGCAGATACATGGAATGAGCTTCCTCTGTCCAGAGGAAGTATGTAACCTACTAGTGAGTCTGTGGCACAGGCCCCCCTCTGTGCCTGATCCACAGAGGATATAGAAGTCTACTACAATCCAATCAACGGAGCCTGGCTCTTTAGCTCAATCTGTAGCACCTCACGTTTTTAGCTCTGGAAGTCTCCAGTGTATCTCCTAGTGTGCTGGCCAAGATGGCAGCCAGCACTTTATAGATGGTATAATGTCAGATTAGGACTAGATAGTCCTGAACTGTAAGTGCAACAGGCCATACGAGAGCCTTCCACACACTGTGGTCCCAGCACATGAGCCGGATTCAGCCACAGTACACAAGGCCCCGGGGGATTCCCATGCGGAGAGGTGTGCTAAAGGAGGGGGGCAGGATCTGCACTCACTGGGGGCAGGACAGAGCCAAACCATCTCTCTGTGTGGTGACTAATTAACTGGTCCCCAAGTAAAATGCTTGCGATCTCTGCTAGCTAGCATCTGCAGCGGTGGGCCTCATGCTCCGCACCTGCCATTTCTAGAACTGAAAAGTTGCCCAGGTAGCTCACTGCCTGACAGTGAATCCCAACCGATGACACAGAGCTAAACTTCCAATCCGAGGTATTATTTGAACCAGCGGCTTCTTCTGGGGCCCAACTAAGCAAACACTAAAGAAAACTGGAGAAAAAAAAACAAACCAAACCAAACCTACAACTGAGTCACCAGTAAATCAGCAGTACTCTGTTCGTGGCGCCTGATCAGTGCTGTGCACAGGAAACGACTCTTAAAGGGACAGGCCAGTCTCTGGCTAGGAAGAAATGTTTCAGATAGCATCGCAGACCATTTCTGCAGGGCTCCAAGTGCAGGGAACACAGAGCTACAACCCTGTGAGGTAGAGGGCAGCCTATATGCATCGGAAAGTGGACTTACTCTGGCTGTTCATGGTGTGTAACGTCTTGCTGCCCAATTCCCCGACCAGCTGCCACCTCCTTGCTGTTCCCACTCCAAACTGAAACCCCAACCCAGCACAACTCCCAGATACCTAAAACCCTCCCACGAAGTTAGGGATGGGTGACCCAGTTCAGACAAAGTGAAAGCTTCCAGGAGCCCTGCTCAGGACTCAAAATGGACCAGGCCTGCCTTGAGCTCTGAAGAAGTCTGGTTATTTTTTCTATGTGCTTCAGCATATTCACACTGGAAGGCCACTCTCCTCTAGATTTTTGGCCAGGAGCAGGAACAGACCATGAGAAACGCTGTTACTCTCAGTACAACTGGGAGCAATACCAGAAGGCAGAGGGTGAGGAGCCCAACTCCAATGGAAAGTGCATGGCATCTGGGTAGTGAACTTTCTTGAGCTCCTTTGGAAATTCCAGCCCAAACCTTTTGATCTGACCTCACCCTAATGTAGCGAAGTCAGGAATCCAGTAAATCAACTGAAGGAAGAGCAGTCCCTCCAGGTTTATACTGCTGTAACTTAGAGACCATATTCACTCTAAAGTCCTAGGCTGACCCAAACCGTGACGGGATGGATGGCTTCCTGCATTGCACAAGCCACAACTCAGCTACACAGATCCTGGTGGAAGGAAAAAAATAATTCACAGGAGAGATCAATTCAGTGAGATTTAGAAACTGATTTGGCAGACTCAAGAGGTGTGGCTACTCCAGAGAAGCATGCAAACATAAAGGTTTTGAGGTTTGCCTCTCCCTGGTTCTCATGTGGGCACACAGGCCGTGTGTTTATTTTGCTGGGTTTACTAATGAACATTTCTGCTCTGAGCTTTCAGCTTAAACCACTTTGCCATTTGCATCCCCACCTTGAAAGCAGCAAAGAGGCTGAAATTATATCCATCACTGTTGCTGTTGGTTGACTGAGCTCCCCTGCCTTCCCCCAGCCTGTTCCACATTTTTCAAATTTCTGGAGATTGTTTTTCACCTCCTGATGTTCTCTGGAGCTTACCCAAGAGAAGCAAACACAGCCTTCCCCTGGCTGGTGGAGCAAGGGGCAGGAGGTTATGCTCTGAGTAAATTTAGTCTCTCACTGGCAGATTTATCTCCCTTAATCAGAATTGTGTGGGGATTGTTTTTGTAGACTTAACTTCCCCAAATGCAGCCCCAGATCACATAAACGCTTTTAGTTAAGAGCTAATTTCCTGGCGCGTGTGCCAGCACTCTCTCTATGCAAACAAAACAAAGAGGGTGAATACAAAATGTTTCACAACTACAAGGAAGTTTGAGCCAATAAATGTCCAGGAATGAGAAGGTATCTGCACCCTTTCTCCACTTTCCCAACACCATCGGCATGTGTTACAGTGCTGCTTCCAACTAGCACTGTCCCCTGACACCTGGCCCTTCTGTGGGGACAGGGAGACCCTGACACACATCTATGGAGGGTGTGTCAGGTTGCAGCCCCTGGTCCGGCTCCTCCAGAACCTCTTAGAATCATAGGACTGGAAGGGATCTCGAGAGGTCATCTAGTCCAGTGCCCGGCACTCATGGCAGGACTAAGTATTATCTAGACCATCCCTGACAGGTGTTTGTCTAACCTGCTCTTAAAAATCTGCAGTGATGGAGATTCCACAACTTGTGTTTTCTCAAATGACATCTTACACAGTTAAGTCTGGCACTATTCTTTGTCATTAACTAAAATGTCCATCTTTAAACTTTCATGATCTATTCCCAAATTTAAAAATTATCCTGGCCAAAAAAGCCATGGCAGTGAATGTGCCTCATAACTATCCCACAGCTGAGAGAAGTGGAGATGCTAAAAATGGGAGGCTATTGGAATCAATGATATGGGCTTGCTGGCTGGATGTTCTGTGTGAGAAACCCACAGCCTTGGAATTCACATGCCCCCCACTTGGTCCAACAGCCTGAAACTGAGAACCTTCAGTATATGTTGTAAAACTCATCTTTTTCCCCACGTATTTGAAACTGCAGGGGTAGACGTGGAGGGGTTGGAATAGTTAGAGGAAGAGGATCATTTGGGATGGGTTATTTTAAATTATATTCCTTCATTTAAAAGTACGTCCTAAAATTGTGTCAAGGAGACTTAAAGTCTGTGGATAGGCACCTTTTATCATTTCTAGCAATCTAAATAAATAGTGTACACATTCTATGGAAGATTATCCACTTGACTAGATTAAAAAACCAAAGACATTAACCATCCAATGATCTTCAATATGAAACTCATCCATACTTTTCTAGGACACATCTTCATTGGCACAATCTTCACGCAGCAGTGGGGCATAGATCAGCATTTGTGCTCCCTATCAGTACCAAGGTCGGGCCAGGGAAGCTAATGATCCAACCAGCAGACCAAATTAACCAAATTAGGTTATGAATCCTGGTCATGAGCCACCGCAGGCATGTGGCGTATACACTAAGAAGAAGCTGGGCAACGGAGACGCTCACACTAGAGTCATCAGAGAGCATATGTTTGGCTCTGTCATTATGAACACTCATACGGAGTTTGGTAGAAGTGCATGGCAATACGCAAAGAACTAGCACAGATAATGCCCTTCTCCTACACAGCTTATAAACTAAAATACGATTTTTCAAGAGCTCTCAGCTTTGCTTTTAGGCACCAGGATAAGTGGGTGTATTTTTCAAAGGAGGTCAGTGTTTGGGGAGCTGAGCACTACAGAAATCTGGCTCCCATTGTGAGTGCTGAGGACTTGGACAGCCAATCTAGCACTTTTTTGAAATTCTGACACTAATAAAGGCAACATGATGAGTAAGGATGCCATCAACGCACTGTGGGTGGGGAAGGGGGTGACACAGCAAAGTGAGGAGGCCACTCAGGGGAAAGTTTTATTTTTTTATATTAATATTTAGTATTGTTTAATCATCTTCCCTTGGTGGGACATGGGAGTGGCAACAGGCAGTGATGAAAAGCTAGGAGATGGACTACACTACAGCCTGTCGGCATAACTTCTGTTGCTTAGGGGCGTGAACACGCCCCCTCCCCACAGCAACATAAGTGACACTGACATAAGCACTCGTGTGCACGACTTCTCCCACCAACGTTGGTTCCGCCTCTCATGGAGATGGTTTTATGATGCTGACGGGAGAGAGCTCTCTCCCATTGGCCTAGAGAGTCTTCACCAGATGCACGGCAGCGGCGCACCACTATACGTATAGACATGGCCTAGGAGACAGCAAGTGAGGTTACAAAGAGAGCTGGGTATTATTTTTCAGATGAAATTTTTTTTTGCCAAAAAATGCAGGTCAGTCAGAATATTTTGTGAATTCGTGTTGAATTCACCAAATTGCTTTGGTAAAAAAGAAAAAAACAAAGCAAAAATTTTCAAAAAAATCTGTCTTTCATTTTGGCATTTCTGAAACAAAAACATTTCGATTTTTCAATTCAAAGCAACTTCTTGTTTTGAAATTTGTTTTCAATTTTATATTTTAAAAAGGTTATAAAAACCTCCCACAAAAACAGAAAGTTTTGGTTTTTGGTCAAACAAAATGTTTCGTTTTTTACTTTTTGGTTTGCCAAAAAATTGATTTTAAAAAAATGTTTTGGATTGCCCAGCAACCCGAAAAATCCATTATTTGCACAGCTGTAACTTCAAGACACATTGGAGGAGGGTTCTGACGGAGGGGTAGTGTGAGCAGAGGTGAGTGGGAGAAAGAGAGAAGAGGCAAGTGAAATAGTGAAGAACACACTCCTGTGGACCAGTAGTGGATCCCATCTGACTCGCCTTTAACTTTCTTCCTGCATTGTCAGTTACACCTCTGCTATGTGGATGTGCCACCTTTCTGATTCAAGGCAGTGCTTTCAAGGGAATTATTTGGAGGAAATTCAGCAAGGAGAACTTTGCAGACATTTCTTCCCTCCAGGAGCTGTCCTGCTCAGGGCAGGGGGACCAAGCCAGGCCTGTGTTTTAAGAAACATTTTATAATGCTTCCCCTTTGTTTCTGTTCCTAACATGGTATTAATTAAAAACATTTCTAACAACTACCAGCATGGAACAGAATATTTTACAATGTTAACATGATCAGTTTTCTTCTGTTTTAATTTAAAAGGCTTCTTATTGTGCTCATAAAACCCAACCAACCACATAAAAATGGATTTGGGAAGAAAAGCTCAAATTTAAACTTCAATGAGGGTCAATAAAATGTAATTAGTTTTCAGACAGGTTGAATATGTGAAGACATACCTAGACTTCAGACCCAATTCACTGCACCTTCAGTCAATTCCTCCAGTGCAAGGTGAGTGTGAAACACGGCCACTGTGATCTGGTAGCATTTCATATCTTCATTGCACAGACAACTGTAGCTGGGAGAAATACAGCTTGATAGACTGTGACTTAAGAAAATTTACATATGGAAAAAGGGAGAATATCTACTATTTCTACAATTTAGTTCAAAGTTTTTGGTGTTTCTGAAAGTGACATGAAACGGAAGGATGGGTTTGGGGTTAAAGCATTTGACTGAGAATTTAAATTCAAAGCTCTTCCATAGACACTCTATGTGACCTTGTCCAAGTCACTTAATCTGTCAGGTCTTACTTCACTGTCTGTAAACTGGAGTTAGTAAGGGCTTGTCTATACAGGAAAGTTAATCTGCAATAAGGAAGGTTAAGAATTTAAAGCAGGTTAACTATTCCTAACTGACTCCATGTCTGTTTTTTTATTCAAGAAATAAGAGAGTCACTCCAAATTAACTTCCAAAATGTATTATGCTAATTCAGAATAAGGTATGCTTATTCTGGAATAAGAGCCTCTCCTGCATAGAGTCAATCAGGAATAGTTAATCACCAATAGCTACAACGCCTTGGGTAGACAAGCCCTAATATTGACTTTGCCCACTGTCGTCTATTTACAATGCAAGCTCTTTGGCACATGAACTTTCTCAGTAGGGGGCTGTACAGTGCCTAGCACTGTGGCCAGAGGTAGAACAGTAATGTTAGTGGGGACTATAAAGCCTGTGGAAGTAACCAGAAGGGACTTCCTTGTTAGTGCTAACACTGTATAGTTTAATGCATCACTTTATTTCTGCTGGTTATGTGTTCTTTTCACTATTTACACAGGAACTCAAGTGAATGTTAGATCTGTGAAGATAAGATAAGGAGTGTAATAAATAGAATTCTTTAAAATCTACCCTTATCTTGTTTTTGTTTCAGTACAAGTGGGGTTCTGGAAAAGCATCAGCTGCTTAGTTAAAGGGACAGGTCTGGATTGTAGAATTCAGCTTCTGGTGCCAGCTGGGATTGCCCTATGCCAGTAAATCCACAGTTCTTTATAATCAATGGGGATAGATGTTGCATAGTCCTCACTAGAAGTGCACAAGGAGCTGAGAGGCAGCTAATTGGTTAATGAGAGACTGGCCCAGTTGGACCCAATCAGATGCCTCCATTCCGAAACTGCATTTTAGAAGAATTGCTCTGGAGCAAAATTTAATGTGACCAATCACAATGGTAGGATTTAAGGCACATCTTCTTGCTATCCCTATGGCAATGGGACAAAACAAAAATGCTGTTCGATACCTGTCATTCTTGGGGATTGTACGTATTTCAGCCACAGTACAAACTGTTCAGAGATCCATGTGCTCTGAAGAGCACTTCTGGGAAACTGAACATTCCGGACAGTTGCATGGCAATAAAATCTACACAGAAAACTACTAGAGGAGCAAAGTTCAGATGGGATGAAGAGCATCAAGGCTATTCCTGGGTTCTAGCTCCCGTGCTTACCAGGAAACCCCTACCCAGCTTCCTCTTCAAACCTTCCCCAGTGCCCCATACCAACCACCGCCCCCCGTGCCCCACCCCCACTCAATGTGGCATTCTCTTCCCTGCTAGGTGTGGCTGGGCCATATGTAGTGCATGTTGAGCTTGCTATAGGAATTAATCTTTTCACTCAGGCAGTCGAGGTTCATGGCTTTAGAACACGAGGTGTCTAGTTCAATCCCCGCGGCTGACAACTCACCTAGGGAAACAGTGAAATTCATCTGAATTATCACAATTGTATACAAATGATCCTACTTGGAATTAAAGGGAACAATTTTTTGTTCCCTTTAATTCCCCACAATTGTATACAAATGATGAATATGGGAGTTACAGGACACTCCCTGGAGGTATAGAGTGTCACAGAGCGTAATGGCTCAGTCATCAACTGCTTTATGCACCCACGCAGGAAAATCAGCATGTTTAAGGAGTTCCCTTACTTGCTTGTGTGACACACCCACATCACTGGTCTGGGCATGGCAGTAAGGGGGCAGGTGGGTGGGGAGTGGACAGGCCAAGGTAAGGAGCAAGCAGAGCCTTGGGTCCACCCTCCAGGACGGCCAGTGCAGCTGAGCTGGTGTGAAGCTGGTGTGGAGCCAGGTATAGGGGTGGTGCAGACTACTTCCCCTCTTCCCAGCTGACTATAGGGGTAATGGGACTGCATTGTGGCTTTCTGAGACACACTTTGATCTTCTCTTGGGGAGCCCAGTAATGGTCTGTCCTTGGCTCAGGGCACATGGAGATTCCATGAGGAAGCACTGGGTGAGGTTCTCCAGCTGCGGTATGCAGGTCAGAGTAGAAGGTCATTGTGACCCCTTCTGGCTTTAAAGACCATGATTATCTCCTGGTGGGCCTCCATCCATCTTGAAGGCAAGTCTACTTACTGGACTTTCAACGATTCTCTGGGCTGAAATCCATTCAAGCTAGACAGCAGCTCGGACACAACCCAACCCCAGCCAGAAGGGATTGCTCTTGCGCCACCCTGGGATCCTTCTCTGCCATCTCGGTGCCTGTGGTCCTGCCTTTTACAGCGGAGATGGTTTCTCTCTACTGCGTAGGCTGGGGGTGGGAGCCATCTGTCTCCTTCTTCCAGTATTTTGTGTCCATCCTTTCCCCATTTTTCCCCCATCTGATACACTCCAGCTGTGCGGATCCCTGCTGATTCTGGGGCTCTCCTCCTCCTGCCCACGCAAGCTTGACAAGGCAGTAGGGTCCCACTTACAGGACGATGTTTAGCTGCTTGGCTTTATAAGTTAAAAAACGCTACAGCCAGCCAGGGAGTGAGGGCAGCAGCTCCCCCTACACAAATTCCCTGCTACAACTAGGAGTCCAAGTCTTACAAAAGGCACCAGGCTACGGTCTAAAATCCTCCCAATGCTTGTATCCTTTAATTGATTATAAGTAAGGCTACATTTTAGTCACAGGTATTTTTACTAAAAGTCATGGACAGGTCACAGGCAGGTGCTGGGGGGGGGTGCTCAGGGGTGGGTGCGGCCAGGAGGAGCACCGCAGGTGCTGGGGGGGGGGGGTTGCTCAGGGGTGGGTGCGGCCAGGAGGAGCACCGCAGGTGCTGGGGGGGGGTGCTCAGGGGGGGTGCGGCCAGGAGGAGCACCGCAGGTGCTGGGGGGGGGTGCTCAGGGGGGGGGTGCGGCCAGGAGGAGCACCGCAGGTGCTGGGGGGGTGCTCAGGGGGGGGTGCGGCCAGGAGGAGCACCGCAGGTGCTGGGGGGAGGGTCCTCAGGGGTGGGTGCGGCCAGGAGGAGCACCGCAGGTGCTGGGGGGGGGTGCTCAGGGGTGGGTGCGGCCAGGAGGAGCACCGCAGGTGCTGGGGGGGGTGCTCGGGGGGGTGCGGCCAGGAGGAGCACCGCAGGTGCTGGGGGGGGGTGCTCAGGGGTGGGTGCGGCCAGGAGGAGCACCGCAGGTGCTGGGGGGGGTGCTCAGGGGTGGGTGCGGCCAGGACGAGCACCGCAGGTCCTGGGGGGGGTGCTCAGGGGTGGGTGCGGCCAGGACGAGCACCGCAGGTGCTGGGGGGGGTGCTCAGGGGGGTGCGGCCAGGGAGGAGCACCGCAGGTGCTGGGGGGGGTGCTCAGGGGGGGTGCGGCCAGGAGGAGCACCGCAGGTGCTGGGGGGGGGTGCTCAGGGGTGGGTGCGGCCAGGAGGAGCACCGCAGGTGCTGGGGGGGGTGCTCAGGGGTGGGTGCGGCCAGGCGGAGCACCGCAGGTGCTGGGGGGGTGCTCAGGGGTGGGTGCGGCCAGGAGGAGCACCGCAGGTGCTGGGGGGGGTGCTCAGGGGGGGTGCGGCCAGGAGGAGCACCGCAGGTGCTGGGGGGGGGTGCTCAGGGGTGGGTGCGGCCAGGAGGAGCACCGCAGGTGCTGGGGGGGGTGCTCAGGGGGGGTGCGGCCAGGAGGAGCACCGCAGGTGCTGGGGGGGTGCTCAGGGGGGTGCGGCCAGGAGGAGCACCGCAGGTGCTGGGGGGGGGGGTTGCTCAGGGGTGGGTGCGGCCAGGAGGAGCACCGCAGGTGCTGGGGGGGGGTGCTCAGGGGGGGTGCGGCCAGGAGGAGCACCGCAGGTGCTGGGGGGGTGCTCAGGGGGGGGTGCGGCCAGGAGGAGCACCGCAGGTGCTGGGGGGGTGCTCAGGGGGGGGTGCGGCCAGGAGGAGCACCGCAGGTGCTGGGGGGGTGCTCAGGGGGGGGTGCGGCCAGGAGGAGCACCGCAGGTGCTGGGGGGGTGCTCAGGGGGGGGTGCGGCAGGAGGAGCACCGCAGGTGCTGGGGGGAGGGTCCTCAGGGGTGGGTGCGGCCAGGAGGAGCACCGCAGGTGCTGGGGGGGGGTGCTCAGGGGTGGGTGCGGCCAGGAGGAGCACCGCAGGTGCTGGGGGGGAGTGCTCAGGGGGGGGTGCGGCCAGGAGGAGCACCGCAGGTGCTGGGGGGGGTCCTCAGGGGTGGGTGCGGCCAGGAGGAGCACCGCAGGTGCTGGGGGGGGTGCTCAGGGGTGGGTGCGGCCAGGAGGAGCACCGCAGGTGCTGGGGGGGGTGCTCAGGGGGGGTGCGGCCAGGAGGAGCACCGCAGGTGCTGGGGGGGGTGCTCAGGGGGGGTGCGGCCAGGAGGAGCACCGCAGGTGCTGGGGGGGGGTGCTCAGGGGTGGGTGCGGCCAGGAGGAGCACCGCAGGTGCTGGGGGGGGGGTGCTCAGGGGTGGGTGCGGCCAGGCGGAGCACCGCAGGTGCTGGGGGGGGTGCTCAGGGGTGGGTGCGGCCAGGAGGAGCACCGCAGGTGCTGGGGGGGGTGCTCAGGGGGGGTGCGGCCAGGAGGAGCACCGCAGGTGCTGGGGGGGGGTGCTCAGGGGTGGGTGCGGCCAGGAGGAGCACCGCAGGTGCTGGGGGGGTGCTCAGGGGGGGTGCGGCCAGGAGGAGCACCGCAGGTGCTGGGGGGGGGGGGGTTGCTCAGGGGTGGGTGCGGCCAGGAGGAGCACCGCAGGTGCTGGGGGGGGTGCTCAGGGGGGGTGCGGCCAGGAGGAGCACCGCAGGTGCTGGGGGGGGTACTCAGGGGGGGGTGCGGCCAGGAGGAGCACCGCAGGTGCTGGGGGGGTGCTCAGGGGGGGGTGCGGCCAGGAGGAGCACCGCAGGTGCTGGGGGGAGGGTCCTCAGGGGTGGGTGCGGCCAGGAGGAGCACCGCAGGTGCTGGGGGGGGGTGCTCAGGGGTGGGTGCGGCCAGGAGGAGCACCGCAGGTGCTGGGGGGGGTGCTCAGGGGGGGGTGCGGCCAGGAGGAGCACCGCAGGTGCTGGGGGGGGGTGCTCAGGGGTGGGTGCGGCCAGGAGGAGCACCGCAGGTGCTGGGGGGGGGGTGCTCAGGGGTGGGTGCGGCCAGGAGGAGCACCGCAGGTGCTGGGGGGGGTGCTCAGGGGGGTGCGGCCAGGAGGAGCACCGCAGGTGCTGGGGGGGGGTGCTCAGGGGTGGGTGCGGCCAGGAGGAGCACCGCAGGTGCTGGGGGGGGTGCTCAGGGGTGGGTGCGGCCAGGAGGAGCACCGCAGGTGCTGGGGGGGGGTCCTCAGGGGTGGGTGCGGCCAGGAGGAGCACCGCAGGTGCTGGGGGGGGTGCTCAGGGGTGGGTGCGGCCAGGAGGAGCACCGCAGGTGCAGGGGGGGGTGCTCAGGGGGGGTGCGGCCAGCAGGAGCACCGCAGGTGCTGGGGGGGTGCTCAGGGGGGTGCGAACAGGAGGAGCACCGCAGGTGCTGGGGGGGGGTGCTCAGGGGTGGGTGCGGCCAGGAGGAGCACCGCAGGTGCTGGGGGGGGGTGCTCAGGGGTGGGTGCGGCCAGGCGGAGCACCGCAGGTGCTGGGGGGGGGTGCTCAGGGGTGGGTGCGGCCAGGAGGAGCACCGCAGGTGCTGGGGGGGTGCTCAGGGGTGGGTGCGGCCAGGAGGAGCACCGCAGGTGCTGGGGGGGGGTGCTCAGGGGTGGGTGCGGCCAGGAGGGGCACCGCAGGTGCTGGGGGGGGGTGCTCAGGGGTGGGTGCGGCCAGGAGGGGCACCGCAGGTGCTGGGGGGGGGTGCTCAGGGGTGGGTGCGGCCAGGAGGGGCACCGCAGGTGCTGGGGGGGGTGCTCAGGGGTGGGTGCGGCCAGGAGGAGCACCGCAGGTGCTGGGGGGGGTGCTCACGGGGGGTGCAGCCAGGAGGAGCACCGCAGGTGCTGGGGGGGTGCTCAGGGGTGGGTGCGGCCAGGAGAAGCACCGCAGGTGCTGGGGGGGGGTGCTCAGGGGTGGGTGCAGCCAGGAGGAGCACCGCAGGTGCTGGGGGGGGGTGCTCAGGGGTGGGTGCGGCCAGGAGGAGCACCGCAGGTGCTGGGGGGGGTGCTCAGGGGTGGGTGCAGCCAGGAGGGGCACCGCAGGTGCTGGGGGGGGGTGCTCACGGGGGGTGCAGCCAGGAGGAGCACCGCAGGTGCTGGGGGGGTGCTCAGGGGTGGGTGCGGCCAAGAGGAGCACCGCAGGTGCTGGGGGGGGTGCTCAGGGGGGTGCGGCCAGGAGGAGCACCGCAGGTGCTGTGGTGGGTGCTCAGGGGGGGTGCGGCCAGGAGGAGCACCGCAGGTGCTGGGGGGGGTGCTCAGGGGGGTGCGGCCAGGAGGAGCACCGCAGGTGCTGGGGGGGGGGTGCTCAGGGGTGGGTGCGGCCAGGAGGAGCACCGCAGGTGCTGGGGGGGGGTGCTCAGGGGTGGGTGCGGCCAGGAGGAGCACCGCAGGTGCTGGGGGGGGTGCTCGGGGGGGGTGCGGCCAGGAGGAGCACCGCAGGTGCTGGGGGGGGGTGCTCAGGGGTGGGTGCGGCCAGGAGGAGCACCGCAGGTGCTGGGGGCGGTGCTCAGGGGTGGGTGCGGCCAGGAGGAGCACCGCAGGTGCTGCGGGGGGTGCTCAGGGGGGTGCGGCCAGGAGGAGCACCGCAGGTGCTGGGGGGGTGCTCAGGGGTGGGTGCGGCCAGGAGGAGCACCGCAGGTGCTGGGGGGGTGCTCAGGGGGGGTGCGGCCAGGAGGAGCACCGCAGGTGCTGGGGGGGGTGCTCAGGGGGGGTGCGGCCAGGAGGAGCACCGCAGGTGCTGGGGGGGGGGGTTGCTCAGGGGTGGGAGCGGCCAGGAGGAGCACCGCAGGTGCTGGGGGGGGGTGCTCAGGGGGGGAGCGGCCAGGAGGAGCACCGCAGGTGCTGGGGGGGGTGCTCAGGGGGGGGTGCGGCCAGGAGGAGCACCGCAGGTGCTGGGGGGGTGCTCAGGGGGGGGTGCGGCCAGGAGGAGCACCGCAGGTGCTGGGGGGAGGGTCCTCAGGGGTGGGTGCGGCCAGGAGGAGCACCGCAGGTGCTGGGGGGGGGTGCTCAGGGGTGGGTGCGGCCAGGAGGGAGCACCGCAGGTGCTGGGGGGGGTGCGGCCAGGAGGAGCACCGCAGGTGCTGGGGGGGGGTGCTCAGGGGTGGGTGCGGCCAGGAGGAGCACCGCAGGTGCTGGGGGGGGGGTGCTCAGGGGTGGGTGCGGCCAGGAGGAGCACCGCAGGTGCTGGGGGGGTGCTCAGGGGGGGTGCGGCCAGGAGGAGCACCGCAGGTGCTGGGGGGGGGTGCTCAGGGGTGGGTGCGGCCAGGAGGAGCACCGCAGGTGCTGGGGGGGTGCTCAGGGGGTGGGTGCGGCCAGGAGGAGCACCGCAGGTGCTGGGGGGGTGCTCAGGGGGGTGCGGCCAGGAGGAGCACCGCAGGTGCTGGGGGGGGGTCCTCAGGGGTGGGTGCGGCCAGGAGGAGCACCGCAGGTGCTGGGGGGGGGTGCTCAGGGGTGGGTGCGGCCAGGAGGAGCACCGCAGGTGCTGGGGGGGGTGCTCAGGGGTGGGTGCGGCCAGGAGGAGCACCGCAGGTGCTGGGGGGGTGCTCAGGGGGGGTGCGGCCAGGAGGAGCACCGCAGGTGCTGGGGGGGGGTGCTCAGGGGTGGGTGCGGCCAGGAGGAGCACCGCAGGTGCTGGGGGGGGGTGCTCAGGGGTGGGTGCGGCCAGGAGGAGCACCGCAGGTGCTGGGGGGGGTGGCTCAGGGGTGGGTGCGGCCAGGCGGAGCACCGCAGGTGCTGGGGGGGTGCTCAGGGGTGGGTGCGGCCAGGAGGAGCACCGCAGGTGCTGGGGGGGGTGCTCAGGGGTGGGTGCGGCCAGGAGGAGCACCGCAGGTGCTGGGGGGGGTGCTCAGGGGTGGGTGCGGCCAGGAGGGGCACCGCAGGTGCTGGGGGGGGGTGCTCAGGGGTGGGTGCGGCCAGGAGGAGCACCGCAGGTGCTGGGGGGGGTGCTCAGGGATGGGTGCAGCCAGGAGGAGCACCGCAGGTGCTGCGGGGGGTGCTCAGGGGTGGATGCGGCCAGGAGGAGCACCGCAGGTGCTGGGGGGGTGCTCAGGGGTGGGTGCAGCCAGGAGGGGCACCGCAGGTGCTGGGGGGGGGTGCTCACGGGGGGTGCAGCCAGGAGGAGCACCGTAGGTGCTGGGGGGGGTGCTCAGGGGTGGGTGCGGCCAGGAGGAGCACCGCAGGTGCTGGGGGGGGTGCTCAGGGGGGGTGCGGCCAGGAGGAGCACCGCAGGTGCTGTGGTGGGTGCTCAGGGGGGGTGCGGCCAGGAGGAGCACCGCAGGTGCTGGGGGGGGTGCTCAGGGGGGGTGCGGCCAGGAGGAGCACCGCAGGTGCTGGGGGGGTGCTCAGGGGGGGTGCGGCCAGGAGGAGCACCGCAGGTGCTGGGGGGGGTGCTCAGGGGTGGGTGCGGCCAGGAGGAGCACCGCAGGTGCTGGGGGGGGTGCTCACGGGGGGGTGCAGCCAGGAGGAGCACCGCAGGTGCTGGGGGGGGGTGCTCAGGGGTGGGTGCGGCCAGGAGGAGCACCGCAGGTGCTGGGGGGGTGCTCAGGGGTGGGTGCGGCCAGGAGGAGCACCGCAGGTGCTGGGGGGGGTGCTCAGGGGTGGGTGCGGCCAGGAGGAGCACCGCAGGTGCTGGGGGGGGTGCTCACGGGGGGTGCAGCCAGGAGGAGCACCGCAGGTGCTGGGGGGGGTTCTCACGGGGGGTGCGGCCAGGAGGGAGCACCGCAGGTGCTGGGGGTGGGTGCAGCCAGGAGGAGCACCGCAGGTGCTGGGGGGGGGTGCTCAGGGGTGGGTGCAGCCAGGAGGGGCACCGCAGGTGCTGGGGGGGGTGCTCACGGGGGGTGCGGCCAGGAGGAGCACCGCAGGTGCTGGGGGGGGTGCTCAGGGGTGGGTGCAGCCAGGAGGGGCACCGCAGGTGCTGGGGGGGGTGCTCAGGGGTGGGTGCAGCCAGGAGGGGCACCGCAGGTGCTGGGGGGGGTGCTCACGGGAGGTGCGGCCAGGAGGAGCACCGCAGGTGCTGGGGGGGGTGCTCAGGGGTGGGTGCGGCCAGGAGGAGCACGCAGGTGCTGGGGGGGTGCTCACGGGGGGTGCAGCCAGGAGGAGCACCGCAGGTGCTGGGGGGGGTGCTCACGGGGGGTGCGGCCAGGAGGAGCACCGCAGGTGCTGGGGGTGGGTGCAGCCAGGAGGAGCACCGCAGGTGCTGGGGGGGGGTGCTCAGGGGTGGGTGCAGCCAGGAGGGGCACCGCAGGTGCTGGGGGGGTGCTCACGGGGGGTGCGGCCAGGAGGAGCACCGCAGGTGCTGGGGGGGGTGCTCAGGGGTGGGTGCAGCCAGGAGGGGCACCGCAGGTGCTGGGGGGGGTGCTCAGGGGTGGGTGCGGCCAGGAGGAGCACCGCAGGTGCTGGGGGGGGGTGCTCACGGGGGGTGCGGCCAGGAGGAGCACCGCAGGTGCTGGGGGGGGTGCTCAGGGTGGGTGCGGCCAGGAGGAGCACCGCAGGTGCTGGGGGGGTGCTCAGGGGTGGGTGCAGCCAGGAGGGGCACCGCAGGTGCTGGGGGGGGTGCTCAGGGGTGGGTGCGGCCAGGAGGGAGCACCGCAGGTGCTGGGGGGGGGTGCTCACGGGGGGTGCAGCCAGGAGGGGCACCGCAGGTGCTGGGGGGGGTGCTCACGGGAGGTGCGGCCAGGAGGAGCACCGCAGGTGCTGGGGGGGGTGCTCAGGGGTGGGTGCGGCCAGGAGGAGCACCGCAGGTGCTGGGGGGGGTGCTCACGGGGGGTGCGGCCAGGAGGAGCACCGCAGGTGCTGGGGGGGGTGCTCACGGGGGGTGCGGCCAGGAGGAGCACCGCAGGTGCTGGGGGGGGTGCTCACGGGGGGTGCGGCCAGGGAGGAGCACCGCAGGTGCTGGGGGTGGGTGCAGCCAGGAGGGGCACCGCAGGTGCTGGGGGGGTGCTCAGGGGTGGGTGCGGCCAGGAGGAGCACCGCAGGTGCTGGGGGGGGGTGCTCACGGGGGGTGCAGCCAGGAGGAGCACCGCAGGTGCTGGGGGGGTGCTCACGGGAGGTGCGGCCAGGAGGAGCACCGCAGGTGCTGGGGGGGGTGCTCAGGGGTGGGTGCGGCCAGGAGGAGCACCGCAGGTGCTGGGGGGGGTGCTCACGGGGGGTGCGGCCAGGAGGAGCACCGCAGGTGCTGGGGGGGGTGCTCACGGGGGGTGCGGCCAGGAGGAGCACCGCAGGTGCTGGGGGGGGTGCTCACGGGGGGTGCGGCCAGGAGGAGCACCGCAGGTGCTGGGGGTGGGTGCAGCCAGGAGGAGCACCGCAGGTGCTGGGGGGGGGTGCTCAGGGGTGGGTGCGGCCAGGAGGAGCACCGCAGGTGCTGGGGGGGGTGCTCAGGGGTGGGTGCGGCCAGGAGGAGCACCGCAGGTGCTGGGGGGGGGTGCTCACGGGGGGTGCGGCCAGGAGGAGCACCGCAGGTGCTGGGGGGGGTGCTCACGGGGGGTGCGGCCAGGAGGAGCACCGCAGGTGCTGGGGGGGGTGCTCACGGGGGGTGCGGCCAGGAGGAGCACCGCAGGTGCTGGGGGGGGGTGCTCACGGGGGTGCGGCCAGGAGGAGCACCGCAGGTGCTGGGGGTGGGTGCAGCCAGGAGGAGCACCGCAGGTGCTGGGGGGGGGTGCTCACGGGGGGTGCAGCCAGGAGGAGCACCGCAGGTGCTGGGGGGGGTGCTCAGGGGTGGGTGCGGCCAGGAGGAGCACCGCAGGTGCTGGGGGGGGTGCTCAGGGGTGGTGCGGCCAGGAGGAGCACCGCAGGTGCTGGGGGGGGTGCTCACGGGGGGTGCGGCCAGGAGGAGCACCGCAGGTGCTGGGGGGGGTGCTCAGGGGTGGGTGCGGCCAGGAGGAGCACCGCAGGTGCTGGGGGGGGGTGCTCACGGGGGTGCGGCCAGGAGGAGCACCGCAGGTGCTGGGGGGGGGTGCTCACGGGGGGTGCGGCCAGGAGGAGCACCGCAGGTGCTGGGGGGGTGCTCACGGGGGGTGCGGCCAGGAGGAGCACCGCAGGTGCTGGGGGGGTGCTCACAGGGGGGTGCGGGCCAGGAGGAGCACCGCAGTGTGCTGGGGTGGGTGCAGCCAGGAGGAGGCACCCCGCAGGTGCTGCTTGGGTGGGGTGCTCAGGGGTGGGTGGCGGCCAGGAGGAGCACCGCAGGT